>NC_141695.1:365248464-366478464 GCF_964263255.1 Lissotriton vulgaris | reverse complement strand
TTGTATCCAAACCGCGCTCCATCGTGGTCAGCCATATTTTTTTACTTTGAACCGGTCTTGCACAACTTGATGTCAGCTGTTGGCACGTTGATCTTTTAGGTGCTAGTTTTCACTAGAAACCTTACATTTGTAAATCTGGTTCTACTAATTGGATTGGTTTTGGTTTGATGGGTTGTGTTTTCACTTTATTACTATTTGTGTGCTGCATAAATACCTTACACATTGCTTCTAAGTTAAGCCTGCCTGCTTTTTGTGCCACTCTACCCAGGGCTAAGCAAAGGGTAATTTAGTGACTTTTTGTGGTTCATTCTTCAAGGTATTTGGGGCTGTTGCTTAACCAGGGCTCACACTCCAGTCAACTAACAACCCAGTTTCTCACACTAACAACATTGAGGTATTTCATTTTTAGTTTTGACATTTTGGCGGAGGTGTGATTAAAGGTACTGCATTGGTATTACAAGAGTAGGAACTCAAACAGGAATATTCATATTAAGTACTTATGCACAAGAAATGCATCCATTGCATGCATTATTCTCGTAGCATTTTGGTTTAAACATGGCACATTTATCGTGCTTTTATTTAATTTGATGATTCACAAATGTGTAACAGTGCCATTTGTTCCCTACAACAGACGCAGACATATTTCCTCGATTCTGGTGCATGGTATGTATGATTATAATCACGTCTCCATTACCTGTTTATTTAGTTGAAACTGCTACCAAATATAAATACATACACGAAGATATGAGGTTTCTGTACTCAACATGGCCTCTCTTACTCAAAGAGAATTACAATAGAAACAATGATGGAGTAAGTGAATGATCATGCAATAAGTAGGGGACCCCCTCTGAAAAAACAAATAACGGTCAGGGAGAAGAGGGGAAAAATATCAAGACAAGAAAATGATCTCCCTCTAGACCTAAATTATTCTACAAATAAATTAATCCAAATACATAAAGTGAGCACCCAAACCATCTTGTTAACCCACTAGACAAATGCTCCAACAATTATAAAAATATATTCTTTTATTTCATTTCTTTTGTCAAAAATATTTTCATTATTATACATGTTTTATATGCTTTTGGATTACATGTCACTGGTATTTATTGGTACAGCTGTGTTAACCCCTTCCAGGCTATTGACGGAACCGTTCCGTCATGGCTCGCGGGTGAGCTGTGCTCATGATGGAACGGTTCAGTCACGGCCCGGCCGCCGCGCCTGCGCGGCGCGTTTAATTGAGCGGGCGGGGCCGTGACGGAACCGTTCCGTCATGAGCACAGCTCACCCGCGAGCCGCGACGGAACGGTTCTGTCACCCGCGGAGCTCACCCGCGCGCCCCCCGTGACCGTTAGTGCTGCGGCGGAATAGCCGCCGTAGCGAAAGTGTTAAGAATCATTTTGTCCGCACGATGGAAAGATGCTGATCCGCCTAGCTTCCAGATGTGGCTGGCTCGATTTTTGGCTGTTTTTCCTGATGAAACTGCCATATACGCTACAAGGGGTCTTAAGGCAAGGAAAATGGGGGAGGCGATCTGGCTTCCAGTTACTAAGTGGAAAGCTGGTATCAGTCCGATTACTAATATTAGCAACCCTAGCTGAGTCACTAGATGACTGAAATCGACAGTGTTGTGTGTAATCATTAATGTACCATTTAAGCAATGTTAATCCTCTATGTTACCCTATAATCATCTTGTTTAGTCCTTCCTATTTTCTATTAGTATCCTTGTACAGTATCGTGTCAGTGTGTTTTTGAATTTCTGTAATTGTGTATTTTATGTCATGACTCTTGTTTGTACTGGTTCAAATAAAAAAAATTAAAAAAAGGAAATGCAATAGGTCTCGCAATAGAAAAGTTTGAGCGTTTGATGTGGAAAATGTTTTTTTTTGTGCAAAATATAAAAGTATTAATTAAGTTTTTACAAATGGCAATAGGTATAAAATTATCACATGTTACATCTATAGCATTAGTAAAGGTACAATATATAGTTTCCCCCTGTTTTACATGTATTGACCTGATAAATAATTTTTTTTAACATGAACAGAAGTGATAACCTTTAAAATATTGTTCTGACATTTGTAATAAAGTTTGAAAAATTGCTAGCAAATAAAAAAAAATTAAAAATGGATTACATGTCACTCGATCTATGTGCCTGCGGCTAACTAGAAACAAGGATATCCTGTTGTTGTGATGCAGAACGAATGATTTCTAAATCAAATTTTAAGCCCACACCACACTTCCAAAGTGTGTTCCTAAAGTGGAGCAAGTCGGGGGACTGAGCATAGCAGCTTAGACAGAAAAGGCGTTGCCACTGAGTGGAACATGTTTACATTTCTGTTGTATCAAAACGTTAGCTTCTGATAAACAAAGATAGTGGGTGGGATACTATTGCTGAAGCTTGGGCTCCACATAGACAGGCCCAGTACCATAGAAGGCTCTGTGTACCCTCAGTATGTCCCACAACATACCTCTAACAAACCCCAGAGCAAAGATTCAATTATGCTCACAACATACCTCCAATGTTGCCCACAACGCACCTCCAAAGCTTCCTACTACATACCTCCAATGTTCCGCAGAGGAGTCTTCCAGAGCTCCATGTACAAAAGAGCCTCCCAGGCTCTGCTCTGAAAGTGGCTCAGGGACTTTTGCTTGCTCTCCACCCATGACTCCCAGTGGCTTGATGTCCAAGTCCTGCCTTCCTGCCTCTGCCTGAAAAGACACATAAGAAATGTACTTTCTGCAATCTCGTGAGAACATCTGTTTCAGCTTTAACACTGGTCCCTGGATTTCAATCAAACCTAGTTGATCATAGAAACACCTGACTTCAGCCAATCACAACTTGCAAAGAAAATGCCTATACCTGTGAGTCAACCAACCAAAGGATAAGGGAGCAGCACCTGTGTATGTTCATTCTCCATCCAAAAGGGAAAGAGCAACACATGTACCTGTCATTCTAACAACTGTAGGACAGATGCTGCAGCACATACAAAGTGTCCTGTTTTGAACAATGTGTTACATATGTGAGAGGCACGCGCGGCGGTCTTTCAAATGTCGTATAATGTAATAGCAGGTCAAATGCCTGTCAATCAAATGAGCACAAGACCAACAGCAAGCAACCATGCAAGTCATTCAAACAGAATGAGACACAGGAGCATTATTGGATAATGAATCTTCACATCACTGTAGAAAAGCGGAGCAGCTCCCGTGTCCGTTCTTTAACCACTGTAGATATGAAGAGAAGAACTTACATTTTTCTTCCAACCAACTATAAGACAAGGAGCAGTACCTGCACCACTCAGTGAACCGCAGAACAAAGAAGAAGGGGCCTTGTCATCCAACCATTGAACAGACATGTAGCGCGTGGGCCTATCCTTCACACATAGTACAGAGAGGAAGTATCAAGTTCTGTCCTTACCTCTCAGGACATACAGACATCACCTGGGATCATCCTTGCATCTTTATTAGAACCCAGGAACAGCATTTATGCGTGCCCTTCCACTGAGCAGTTTTTTGACCATATGTGTAGAAACGTTCAGTTAGTGTTTTGGGAAAAACAGGTTTTTCATCAATCAATGAGCTTTCAAACTTTGCAGAGGCTAGGTAGTGGCTACTGGCCCTACTGACATACAAGGGTTCCTTCCCTACAAAATGCTTTGGCAGTTGAGTGCTGTGACTAGCTAGCAGGTGTGAATGTCATTGTTAGGGAATTAGGGCCATATGTATCAACACATTTCCCCATAGACATAGAATGGGCAAAACCTTTGATACATCTGGTCCTTAATGTCTTGTGTGCATGCTCCTGATGGTCAATCTAGCTGATACTTCCAGCAAGAAATATACATGATAGGTTGGAGCACACAATCCAGAGCTCAAGAGTAATAGTAAAAATTGGACAAACGTCTGTTTTGAGCTTGTATTTAGGTCCAAAAACGCAATTAATATTTTTCTCATAAGATGATACAATGGTACGGATGGTGTTACAATATAGCACGTGAAAGAGAAGAGCAGTTGATGGTGTTACAATGTCGCATGTAAAAGAGACAAACAGTCAATGTGTTTTTTTTGTCCAAACTGGACTTTATGAAGACTGCAGTTCAAGAAAGTATACAAATTAACATTCTGTCCAAAAAAATACTAATAAGCCATGCTGCCTTGAAAAACACACAATTTACACAAATCACAGTTGATGACCTGCATATACGTTTGGCACTTTTCAATTGACTGTTTAAAAAAAAAAGAAATTAGAAAAATCTTTTTATTGAACCTTTTTGTATATTTGACTATAACCACATGCAGTGTATAGTGCCATCCATAAACATACCAAACTTGTAGCAGCTCCACTGCACATATTATTATCCCTAATGCCAGATCAGCTAGGACAGGGATTTGCAGAGCAGCCTGCAGAAGGTATATGCATTCTAATGTGACAAAGCATATACTATCATGCTGTTATGTAACCACTAAAAAATATGTTTTTTTCAGAACTTTAACTAAGAGAACTAGCCCGCACCCACACATTTTGCACACAAAAAATAACTACGCAATAGAGCACAAAAATGATTAACCTTTGGACATCACCCACGTTGGTCGAGCTGAGGTAAGAATCGCAGTTAGGCAGTGGGTGGAAGCGTAGCTGGGGCCCTGGGGGCAGTCGCTATCCCACAGGATAGACCGTACCTTAGCCAGCAGTGTCCCAAGCGGCAGAGATAGGGTATTTGTGCAGGCCCCTGAAATCCTCTCTGTTCAAGGTTTGCTCTCAGCCTGGGCCCAAGCATCCATGGAGTATACTGAGGCAGAGAGCGCGGGGGAGTGGGTGACTTCCATCTACAAGTAATCAAGTGTTAGGCAATCAGCAGAGCCAGGTCAATGAACCATGTTGTGACCTTGTTTCTTTTGGTCTGCAGAGGCATTCCCATCAAACACACCTCTCATGTGTGCAATCCACCTTTAAATGGTATCGTAATTTTATTCCTCACTAGTGTCTTCAACAGTATAACAATCTCATTATGGAAACGATAGGCAAAATAAGCCTGTAAATCTTGAAACCATCAAGTATGTCTCGGGTTCCCGTATACGATCTTTATCATTTGGACGGCGTGTTACAAAAATAAATTACGATACCATTTAAAGGTGGATTGCTCTATAGAATTTCCTGATACTCAGCCGTTCTTACATCTACAAGTGATATCATTCTTATGCCCTGAGGAAGTCAGTGGGTGATGCCCCTTGACGAAACACGTGTTGGCGTTTGGCTGTTGTAAATTATATCAGGACTGTACTGCTGTATCTACAAGTCTTCGTGATCATCTGGATGAGAAATAAAATAAGGACTTTTTTCAAACTTGGATACATGGATATGGACTTTCATTGTTTGAATTGATATTATCTGTAAATCATACAGATACACTTACATATTTTTGTGCTCAGGGAACTCTGCAAAACTTGTTATTGTGACAATAATTACGTTTGTAATTTACTGTCTCTTGACAGCGGTGGGTGGTAGCTGTCTGTGGTTCCCTTGATGCCCCATTTTGAGATAGTAAGCTGTAAATTTATTGCTGCATAGGCTATGCGCTGACAATACCTCACTACCTATCCTTCGAAGTCTGCCATAGAAAGAGTAGATGTGATGCTCCCGCAGGACCCTTGGGATGCCTCACGGCAGGGGTACCGAGGGAGAAGATGGCAAGGACTCAGCCTCACGAAAGGTAGAGCAGAGGCTCATGTAAGGTCCTTGAAATGCTTCGGACGGCAAGGAACCCCGAGAGAAGGGAGAGCCCACAAAAGGGTTACAGGGCATGCGGGACGGTAGTTGAAGTCCGGGAAGGTCCAGACGGACACCCTTCAAATCGGTAGCAAGCTGAAGCCTAGACCCGTGAATCAGAAGCCCAGAAAAGGGGCCCCTCCCCTACCGGGAAATGAAGGAGGCAGGGTCCATAATGCAAGAGAATTAATTGCAAGGAGCAATAGATGAAAAGAGAGAACATGGACATTAAATGAGGTGATGACAATGAACGTTTGATATGGAAAAAAATGTATGTAAAATTTTATGTTTATGAATAAACTGCAACCTTTTCAGGCACCAAAGAAAGTTGTCAGTGCTTATTTTAAGGTAAAAGCGTGCAGTTGGTGGAAACAGTGAAGGGGGCCGGCGGGACAACATGCCGCCTGGAGGGGGTTTAAGAAATCAGCATTGGGCAATCGGCAGCGGGGGCAGTCAGCATCCCTACGGTGGAAGTATTGGTTGATCTTGTCTGGGGTGAGGTAGGGCCTATGCAATATATGGTATTGTATGAGCCTGAAGAGAGCATTAAGGGATACAGGGTAGGGTATGCACAGGATAGAGTGTGCGGGATATTCTGCCACTCTCTGTCTGTGCAAGGGCAGCCTAGTTTGCAGTTCCAGTGGTGTCACAATGAAATAAGCAGTACTGCCGCATGTGAGCGTGAAGAGCTGGCAAGCCAGCGGAATAAGTAGTGACCCATCCCTATAACATGCAAATATTTAAGTGCATTTCGAGTTCCTGCTATATGTTGCTTCAGAGCATTCCTATTACCTGAAAAAAGAAATTGTATATCAGAAATTGAGGCGGGTGAAGCCCAGCAGCAGTGAAGATCCTCCATTGGGACGATGGCATCATGTATGGAGACCCACTTCATTCCACGGGCCAACCTCTGCCAGGGAAGTGGCTTCCTCCTACCCCCTGGGCTCACCCAACAGCAGGAGTGCCAGAGCGCAAGGCATCATCGCCTGATTAAGGAAAAGGCATTTCTGGTTGCAGCGGCACACAATCTGCAGGAGAGGAGATTGGGGCAGTGCTGTTCTAGAAAAGGGGTGGAAGAGATCTAGTAATTGTGTTAAGTCCCACAATGGGATGCCGTTGCGGTGTCAGTCAGCTGGCAGTCCGATAACCATCAGGCCACTCATTGTAGCTGAGAGGCCAGATAATAGTGTTCAAAATACCAGATGAAATCACCTATCAGCTACTCCAACATACACAAGAAGGGTTTGGCGACATAGAGGGGGAGATTGACTAAAAAAATAGTAGGCGTGGTAGCATTACCATTTTTGCAAGAGCTATGCGGCCTGCCAGTGAGAGCGGTAAAACCTCCTGTACTTCATCCGCGCCCACAGAACGACACTGAATGCAGAACATCACCCAATGACATACCCTGTGCTTGCTCTGCACCAAGAGAGCATGTAACAGCAGATCTATGGCTAAATAAAAGAGCAGTGGGGACAGGGGGCATCCCTGGCAGGTGCACCTGCAAATTAGAATCATGCCAGAGATGAGTTGGCCTGTTTTTACTCTAGCTAATGAGTGGGTGTATAGGAGTGTGACCAAGCAGATAAAATGAATTTCCAGGCCTTGCTGGGGTAGCAACTCATAACAGATAGACCCAATCTAGCAAACGCCTTACCCAAGTCCAGCACCAGATAACCTACCCAGCGCCATACAAAGGAGGCATACTGTAGCACACAGAAGAATCTACACAGGTTGAGGGAAAGTATTTCTGGCAGGTAGAAATCAAAGAGGCTAGGCGATCCACTAGGATCTTAGAGGGTATTTTATAATCTGTGTTAAAGAGCACCAGGTGCCTATAGGATTTCAGCGCTGTGGGAACTCTACCAGGTTTTTGTAGTGATATAAGTAACATAAGTATGGGTGTGGGGCAGGCAGCCGACATGGCCTCATCATACAGTGTTTTCAAGCATGGGGTGAGAATGGGAGCGTATGCTTCATAGAATTCAGGTGGAGGCCTGTACAGCCCAGAGGTCTTGCCAGTGGTAAGCAAGCACATGGATAGCTGGTAGCAGGCGGGGGAGGGACACACTAGCCTGGAAGGATTCAATCTCCTTTGTCGATGAGATAGTCAGCGATGTGTGAAAGGAAGTGTAATGTCTACACGCCTTTGTGGCTGCTCTTGCCAGATAGGCCAGGCAAGCAGTGCTCCCAATTTATCACCTTCTGAGTGTGTGTTTGCAGAGTGTGCCACATAGATGAGGCAGCGCACCTTCTCAATCAGCGTTGCATGTTCACGGTGCGCCTGAATATTGCGACTCTGCCCTCTGCAGATGACCGCACCTGTGTCTCATATTTCAAGAACCTGAGCGAATTCCTGATCAAGCTGTTGGAGCATGTTTAAGGCGCCACTCAAACAATGCTCTCCAGTCATCACTTTAAAGGCTTCCTATTTAATCAAACTGGAGGTGGACATGTTCACATTCATGTCGAAATATTCTGTTATGCTATTGCAGAGGGAGGCGCAAAAGGGAGGGACTTCCAACATTGCTGGCTGTAAACGCCATGTTGAGGTAGGGAGAGGAGCATTTGCCCAGCATAGGCTCAGGTGTAGGGAGTTACGGTCTGAGTAGGTTCTGCCGAGGTAGTCAATGTGAATAACATGAGGAACTAGATCAGGAGTATTAAGCAAGCAGCCTATACGAACATGAAGGTCATACATGTGTGAGTAGAATGAATATACTCTCATAAGGGCATCACGCAGGTGCCATATATCAAATAGATTACAGTGACTTAGCCACTCAGACAGTGAGTGTGCGTCGGAGGTGGCAACAGTGCGAGGAAAAGGGGGGAAGCAGCGGTACAAGTCCACATTAAGGACACTGTCAAAATCCCCAATTAGAAACCATGGAAGCTCCCAGTGCAACAGAACCCAGACAAAGTATCCAGGCACACCGGTAGCACAGAATTAGGAGCATATATAGCTCCAAGCAGTATACAAAACCCTCTAGCCGGCCCTCGACAACATATTGCCCCTCCGGGTCAACAATTATGGCATCTGCAACAAAGGGGACCCTGGCTCTCATCCACACCAGGATCCCGTGGCCATATGAAGAGCAATTAGTGGAGTACACCTGACCCTGCCAGCACCTCAGCAACCAGACATCCTCTGTATGGGTGAGGTGTGACTTCTGCGGGAATGCTATGTGAGTCGACCAACACTGTAGGTAAGAGTACCCAGCATATCTACGGGAAGAAGTGCCCAATGCCGAACATTCCAGGTGAGTATGTTAGTTTTAGCCATTGTGGTAGCTCTCTGAAGGTAGAAAATGAATCCGGTAAGGAGGGCAATGCAAGGTCTATCCAGTAGTGCATGGTCAGAGCGGGTGAGAGCAACAACGAAGACGCAATGAAAATCAACAAAAGTAAACTCATAAACTATAGAGAGTGGAGGTGCAACATGTTTCTGCCCAAACTTGTTAACAATGGTTGCCAACGGAGGCAAGCTGAGAAGGGGGTATGCAAGACCGTGCGGGGTGTACAAGCGTACTGAACCCCCGGTATCAGGTAATTACTTAGCAACTAACGCTCCCAAAGAAAACTACAAAAACTCCAGGGCCCAGAAGCATTAAATAGAAGTTTAGGCATTGAGTCTCGCTTAGGGCCTGCACCAAGTCTGATAGATATATCCAAGAGTTGGCAGTCAAGGCAGTCCCCGGCATGGTCAAGACACCTCCCAGGAGTTCCAAACCACCAGGTAGAGCTTCCAGTAAGAGCCATCCCGGGAACATCACAGAGGGAGAGGTGACCCCGGTTGCATAGGCCCAACTGGGAAGGTGCCCCACTGCAAAAGGGCACAGAGCAGAGGTGTGCCCCAATATCACAGGTGCGGTCAGAGAGGAGCAGTGGCACAAGTCCTCCTGACAGTCGGGCCCATGAGAAATGGCCCATACATCATCAGCTGTACATTGATGTCAGAGCACAGTCACTACAATGTGGTCAGAGGGGGAACAACTCCGTTGGCCACCATGTGTTACCGGGAAGCATCAGCAGCCATGCCAAATGTCAAGGCGTCCATCGCTCAGGCTCACAGTTTTGTATTTGTATTTGTATTGGGTATTTGTAAAGCACATGCTGTTGCTCCAAAAGGAGCATCCTGGCGCTAAGATAATGTACCGTACAGTGATGGGAACTAGATAGAAGCCAGTACAAAGACATCGGATAGGTTAAAAATAGTTTTAAGTTGTTTCCTAAAAGCATTCTCATGGGCTAAGAGTGTGATTTCTTTGGGCATGACATTCCAAGCCTTTGATGCCAACTCGGAGAGAGTCTTTCCTCCCTTCATTTTATAATGGAATCTGGGGATGGTAATCAGATTTCCGCCTGAGGATCTCAGACTTCTTGGGGGATCATACCGGGTGTAGCGTCTTGAGAGGTACTTAGGTCCTGTCTTATTAAGAGCTCTGAAAGTTGTCAGAAGGATTTGGAATAGAATCCTCTTGTGCAAAGGCAGCCAATGTAGAATCTTAAGTGCAGCCGAGGCAGAGGCCCTCCTTGGTAATTTAAGTACCAATCTGGCCGCTGCGTGTTGCACACTCTGTAATTTTTTCAACGTGGATTTTTTAAATCCGGCCATCAGGCCGTTACAATAATCCAAACGTGAAAGAATAAGGGCCACTGCCACCGTCTTTCTCGAATCAGTCGGCAGGAAATCGAAAAATTTCTTTAGGGATTTGATGATACTAAAGCAACTTCCTGCCACATTCCTTACATGTTGGTCAAAAGAAAGAGCGGAGTCAAACAAGACTCCCAGGTTTCTAGCTGTTTCCACTGAGTGAGGAGGCGCGGGCGAGTCCTCCGGCCACCAATCCTTAGGGCAAAAATGGACATCTTTACCCAGGGGTAAAATCTCTGTCTTATTGGCATTGCACTTGAGATGGTTATTGTCCATCCATTTAAAGACTTCTGTCAGACAACTCTTTAAGTTTTGTTCTGCGCTGGTAGAGTTCTTATCCATGGAGACAATCAATTGAGTGTCATCGGCATACAATGTCACAAGTATGCCGTATGACTCTATCAATGCAATAAGGGGGACCATATAAATGTTGAACAATAATGGACTCAAAATAGAGCCCTGTGGGACTCCAGATGACACCCTTTTTTCCATAGAACGAAAAAGGACCAAGTGAAACCATTAGGGATCTGTCTGACAAGAATGACATTATCCAGGCCAAGGCAGTTCCTGTTATGCCTATGTGTCTCAGCCTTTCAATCAAGATTTCGTGCCAGTTACTGCAAAGCGTTTTCACAGCTGGTGTCACAGGTGTTATATGCAACTAAAAGTACTAGCAACTACAGAGGTTCTGGGGAGCAACTCTGCAACTGCTGGAAATGAAACAACATGCATAACTAAAATGTCATTTTAAAAGAAACGATACTGCATTGGCAAGTCAACTCCTAATGTGACTTAAAGGATATTGTCTGCTGTTTGTCGGGTCACATTGGGTGGGTAGAGCCAAGCTGAAGAGGACAGAATGTTGAGGAACCATCGTCGCTAGTGTATTTAATACCATCCCTGTCTGAGTCGGAGGGTTGTCCAACACTGCAGCAGCCTGTAGTGCGTGTCTCTTCTCCCAGAAAACCTGTTCCACATCAGGCAAGCATAATGTATGTGAGGCCTGCAATGGCAGGCAGTCCCGTCGATGACGCCAGCCCCCACCGAAGGTCCCTGAGTCTATCTGCAGTGGCTGCGACGAACCAGAACCCACAATCACACAGGGGTCCGCCCAGTCCCAGGCCTCCTTAGGATCCACAAAGAAGTGTAACGTGCCTTCTGCCAGGACCTGGAAGTGCACCAGAAACTGGAGAGAGTATTTGTTGCTGAAGTCCCAGAGTTTGCATATGGTATCAAGGATCGAGCTCTGTTGTTGTACTGGCAGTAGTCCAGAATGCTCATTCCTCTCGATTTGTCCACTACCAGTTTGTTGAGCTTTCGGGGTTCTTTTAGGATGAAATCTCTATCCTTGTAGTGCAGAAGATGGACCACAAGTAGCCTGGGTATAGCACCGAGGGGGAAAGCCTTGCTGGTACTCAGTTCACTTGTTCAATAGAAAAGAAGGGTGAATGGGTGTATGAGGGGACAATACTGTAAAACCATGTCTCCAGATACGTTCTGCATCCTGACTCTCAGTGCTCTCTGGGAGGCCCACTACGCATATGTTATTTCTATAGGAGTGGCCTCTGCGTAGTGTGCTTTCTCTTCCAGTATGCGTACCTGATCATGCAATTGGTGCAATGTAGTCAGTGTTTCTTGAGTTAGTGGCACCAGAGTGGGGAGCAATTTTTCCGCAGTGTTGACTCTGTCGGCTAGCTTAAGGTGGTCATCGCTTAGTAGGGTGAGGTCCATGACCACTGCTTCAATTTAATTCTCCCGAGATATGCAGGACATTTCGATGGCAGCCAGGAGAATGTCCAGTTTATGGTTGACAGAGGAGGGCATCCTAGAGACAGTTTCTTTTGAAGTCAGTATGGGTGGGGTCAATGAGTGCGGGACACAGGATGTGTCCCAGACCACAAGCCCCTAATGGCCATCAAAGGATCTTAGTGGCCACCAGGTGGAAGAAGGACCACATCAGTAGGGAAGGGCCTGCTTGCAAGCACCAAGCGCCACGCAGCATGAGCAGCCCAGAAAATGGAACAATGCATAGACCCCCATCAGTCTCCAGTCTTGAGGTCATGGGGCAGCAAGTAGTCTCCTGGGAGCAGGATGTGGGTCAGACAGGTTCTCAATTTCCAGCCAGGCTGCCGGGCAGCGTACAATCAGCAATGGGGGTCAGATGTTGTCTGTAGGATAAGGCCAAGAGCTCTTCAAGTTGCCGCTCAACTGCTGACAAGCCAGGTGGCAGACTCTCAGGAAATGGCTGACTCCACAGGGCAGTCCGGCAGTCAAGGGGGCCACTCCACACCAGGCCAGGGCCATCAAGTTCTGACCAAATCTGAATACTACAGGGCCGCTGCCCATGCTCAGATCTGTCCCATCCACTGCACAGTGCTCAAGCTGCAGCACACCTCATGGGCGATGTATCCTCACCTTGGGCTACTGCAGCGATCTTTCCCTCCTTCGCTATGCCCAGAAGGCCTAGGTGCCACTTTCACTGTATCCACATTCTGGCCCCTTGCCCGAGTCAGGCCCAGCAATGTGGACCTAGGCCTGGGACAGCTTCGATCACAGGCACCCTCTTCAGCTACACAACACTGTGTCCTCTCAATGGCACCCAATCTATGCATAGGGTGGTGCGGGGGGACCCTAACACTGCACTAGGCGTCCACGCAGCAATGAAGACTCAGGGCGTGCGCAGCCACTTATCTGGCCTCCCGCCGTGTTTAGTCAGCGATTTGTGCAGACTGGCATGCATGCGCAGCTGTATATCTGGGCTACCGCTGCATTTAGTCAGCAATCTATGCAGTCTCCGCATGGTTCAAGCTCTGCCTGGGCCAGCGGGCGCATTCATCGCTTCCAGCCGCAAGAGTGCCCATCAGGAGAGTCTAGGTCGCCGGTCTCCTAGCGGAGGCCAATCCCAGGCCCATGGCTTCTACAAAGCGTCTCCCAGGTCAGAGGGTCACAAAGCGCCCGAAGTTGCCCCTCCGCTGTCCCGCTCATTTGCCATTCGGCTTCACATCACCGCCAGGATGGGGGTTGTCACTGTAGGGCTCAGGGTCCCCAGGATCCTCTGGGGCGAGGCACAAGAGAGACGACTTAACACCTCTATATCTCCTCACAGAGGGCACAGATGACGGCCCCACAGCATATCTGCAACAAAGGACAGTACTTCCTTCGTCTGTCAGACCTCTGCTTTCCTACACCTCCATGCGCTTCTCTGAGCCATCTGTGCTTAAGTCAGGGCAGTCAAGGCCGCAGGCCGTGAGGCGCACTGCCGCAATCCGGGTCCCCGTTGATACTTCCATGAGACTGCCATCACCTAGGTAGCAGTGTCCTGAAGGTCAGAAGGGCACATGGCAGATAACGGAGTATGATGTGGAGCTCCATCAGGGAGAGTCCTCCATCTTGTCTATGCAAGCCACATCTCTTCAATAGACTTAGAATTGTACCAATACTATTTTAAACTACTCACCCTTTGGTTATGTGAATGTTAGAACAATAGACTTAGCCCTGTTATCTCTAGATTCTTCATTTGTTCCTTTTGTTTCCTACGTTGGTCTACCAATTATTTCCTCATCAGCATGTAGTTTATATTATCTTCTGCCAAAATATCCATTTATATCAGGCCTGGGCATGACAAAAAACTCTGCAGAGTTCTGCAATTGGCGGAGTGCAGCATGAAATTCTACCCAATCAGCTGCTCACTTACAGCTGGCGAGCAAGAAAAAAACTCTGCTGCACTACGTGGAGCGGAGTTTTCTGCACCCACGAGCTCCGAGGAGCGCAGAGTGCTGAAAACCCAGCGAAAGGAGCGGAGTTCACCGCCCAGGCCTAATTTATATACATTGTTGTATTACAGCCTTGATAAAGTCCAGTTTGGATGAAACATGTGTCGGCTGTTCTTTTCTTTTACGTGCAACATTGGAATACCACCTGTAACATAGTATTAATTTTTGAGGAATAATAAATGTGTAAGCCAACAACAGACCTTTGTCCAATTGGCACTATTACTCTTGAACTCTTCGGTGTGCACTCAAACGTTTTATGTACATTTCACTATTGTGAACCTACAACCACTGCTGGGCCCACACACAACAACTTAGGTAGCAGGGTGTCTGAGCACTGTATAACTGTTGGACTAAACATGTTTTTCAATGTACTTACTGGTTTTTTTCATATACTGCTGTGTACATTTTGAGTATGTGCAACTATTGAAGGACTGGGTTTTTCTAAGACCCAGCGGTGCCAGGGATAACACCTAAAACCTTTGTGGGTAACCTGTTCCGGCGTACAAATGACAGAGACACGGGACACTTCCTTCGGCGCCAAAGATTCGAGGTTTATTTACTGCAGGGAACACAGAAGTCACACGAAGTACAACACGTGTAGGTTCGAGGAGTCTGCTTCAACTTGTATCTGTGGATCGCTCCTCTTATACAGTTTTCGTGCATAGGATAACATGGTACACAAAGGTTTACAACTTGGTTCCCATCGTAAAGACCATAAGGGGTCGCTTTCATGTATTCAGGGCCCGGAACATAAGTACAGTAACGTTTGGTAGTCCCCAACTGTAAAAGTACATCTTCCCACCATTAGTACATTCCAATCAGTAGTAAACAAATCGAGGAAGAGACAGAAACAGATGCAGAGGAAGACAGGAACAGTGAGCAGATCGAAAAGGGTGTAAAAGGGGTGGTATCGGGAAACACGAGCTGCAGGCATCAAAGGGGACGTGCCTAATGAATGCACAACTGAGACAATAGACCAGCACGGCAAGATGAGCCTCGAGCGGGGCCATCTGCCTTACAGTATCATCCCCCTCATCATAAAGACACTTTCAAAGGAAACGTGTCTTCCGCAAAGGTTTGGGAATCCCAGGGTCGCGAAGCGGACAGCGTCCGTTCGCTGGCTACTTGAGGGCAAGAAACAAAATGGATGCCGTATCTAAGATGGAACCCGTGGGTTCAGATGAAGAAACCCACGAAACAAACGAACGGTTTAGGCTAGCACAGCGAAAACGCGTACACCCACTAAACACGTCATTTGCGGTTCATAGATACCAGACTCGACCATATTCGTGCGAGTCAAAAACACCACTTACAATTGTCACGGAACCTCAGACGCTCCTTTTGCCCTCATGTAGGCAAGCACTAGTCGGAATCATAATCGATCTCGATATTCATCAGACCATCTAGATGCTGCTGCAACATAATTCTATCCATCAGAGTTCCTTTGGTAACAGGCGGCTGTCTTATACACGTCGTAGCACAGAGGCCACATAAGGCAAGACCACACTGCACACAAAGACAACACGTGAACAGGAATGCTACAACAACCCCGATGATCATCAGAATTTTCCAACCCCAAGTCGACATTAGGCCCCAAAACCACCCAAGTAGCGTCCAATCCCCTACGTCCACGTGTATGGACTCAGAGATCTTATGCAAC
Source organism: Lissotriton vulgaris (assembly GCF_964263255.1). Lineage (NCBI taxonomy): Eukaryota > Metazoa > Chordata > Amphibia > Caudata > Salamandridae > Lissotriton > Lissotriton vulgaris. Next base: position 366,462,616 of record NC_141695.1, on the reverse strand, counting down.
TTCGAGATGGCTTGATAGACAGTCGGAGCGTTGTCTGGAATGAAAATACAACAGCTCGAATGGATCACCTTACATACTCCACCTCGATCTGCTAAGACAACGTCTAAAACCATACGATTTTGTAACGTCATAAGCCTATCCGCCTGAAGCTCTGCTGTGATATTACCAAGGGCACTGGCAGTGATATTAGCTGTCGATTCCACAACTTGAGTCAACTGTCTCAGGTTCCTACTATTGATCATAGGTCCCCAAAACAGCAAGAAACCCTTGAAAAAGTCTCCTGCCTCTTGACCGGCAGTGTCCTCTTTGCTAATAACACCCCTCACAACTCTGGTCTTGTGGTAATCGGAGGCGACTGTAAAAGTCGGTGGCAACAAGTTTGCAATATAACATGTGCCCGCAAAGTCAAGGGGCAACCATGTATATGCACGGTCATAACAGTCAAAGTACGTACCCTTGGCAGTCAGGAGAACAGGGGAAGAGAGCATTGGTAAGACATACGTCTCAGAGCAAGCACTCTCTCCAAGGTGAGCTCTCGGGCTTCGGCCACGGCCTTTTAGACAGAAATTACCAAGGTGGGGTACGATCCATATTGGAGTGAGCTTTTAAGCTGTCTTTCGCCTACGAGCGCACTATACTCAACCTCACTCAGATCCCTATAGGCTCGCACCTCTTCCTCTGGGATGAGCGACGGCTCATAGATATCCCTATCTAAATCAGCAATCGCTATTGCCAAAGGCTTATGGTACGGACCGGGACCAAAGTGTGGAGAACGTGGTCTCGATTGGGGTAAGAATCTAGTGCGCTTCGAAACATTGTTTGGAATGCTCGAGCTGAACCCTGGGAACTGTGAGGAAGGACCAAGTACGGAATTCCCTTATCGGTGGTATGTGGCATTAACCCACACACCCAACAATTGGTGGTGTTCATCACCAACTGATGCTGATGAAGGAGCTGAACGAATGAATTGTTCATAAATTCCGCACGTCTAACCTGCTCGTGTTGGGGTAAGATGTGGAAGGAATGAGGAGAAACAGTAGAGGCAAGTTTAGGTTCAGAAGAAGGGGTAGGTGAGGTAGGAGGCAACAATGACTGTATCATGTAATACACCCCACCCACCAATAACGAAGAAACAGTTAAAAACAGAAGGAACACCTGAAACATGAAGCATTTTGTACAAGCAATTTGTTGCAACTTGAATCTTTGGGCCTGAGCTTTTTCCAATTCCGACAGCTTCGAGAAAGCCATCCTCTAAAACCGTCCGCTACGTTCTTGACGCACTTCGTTCTGTGTAGCAGTAGTCAATCCCCAGGAGTTCCCAGGAACCGACGGTCTCCGACCTAGTGTCAAGACCTACTAACCAGAAGGAAGTACCCGCGCGGCCCTACGGTCCACCCGGATGTAAGGTATCTTTAATTTACAAATATGTACAAAATCTCCTAGCTGTGGAAGCAAAACACATACATGGAAAAAGGCTCAAAATCTTACGAAATCACAATTATGCAAGTGTGTTCAGACTCTGTAACGGCAAATGGGGTAACGTGGATGTCAGGGGAGAAAGCAAAAATATTTATTAGTCTCTAGTATTGGATCGAAGAAAATATCGACTTCTCCCAGGACGTGTCTGTTCGTCAAACAGTTGATCCGATGTTGAAACAGAGTTCTGTTGATCAGTCAATTGTTCAGATCTTGAGTTTTGCGATGACAAATGTTCAACAATGTCGTTCTGCTGCACTGAGGACTCTCCAACAGGCTGAGCGTCGCTAAAAGGGGCAAAGGTCGCCACAGTTTCTGTTTCAGGCGAGGCGATGCCCTTCTTCACCCACGAGTCTGCTGGTAAAGGTATAGGTACCTTTTTGGTATGGGTGGCATGCACCCAGTTCTTGCGTCCTTCCAAACGAACAGCAGTCCTCGTGGCAAGGAGCACTTGGTAGGGTCCGGTAAAACGAGGCTCAAGGTTACGCTTCCGTCCGAAGTTCCTCGTCACCACCCAGTCTCCGGGCTGGAGCTGGTGGCCTGGACCCTCCGTCTGCGTCGGCAGTGCTTCAAAGACCTGTTGGTGAATTAACCTCCGTTTAGCAGTCAGATCATGAAGATAATCGATCAACATTGGGTACTCAAGATCAGAAAAAACACTGGGTCTAGGGACCCCCCAAACATTGGCAGGGCGGCCGAACACAATCTCGTAGGGACTAAGCCCTACTCGGGAGTGTACAGTCGCTCTAGTTGACAGAAGAGCTAGAGGCAAAGCGTCAGGCCACGAGAGACCAGTCGTAGCCTGAATCTTCGCTAACTTCAATTTAAGGGTGCCATTATACCCTTCAACCAAACCTGCTGACTGGGGATGATTGGCGCTGTGGAATTTCTGTGTAATTCCAAGGCCCTTACACACACTCTTCATCACACTCCCTACGAACTCACTTCCGTTATCAGACCATACAATCCGTGGCATTCCATACCGAGGAAAGTATTCCTTCAGTAGGATTTTTGCAGTGGACAGAGCAGTGTTGTCTTTAAGAGGGTAGGCTTCGATCCATCGGGAGAATGCGCAAACCACAACTAAAACGTACTTCAGGTTATTGCATCGCTCCATATGGATGACGTCTAGCTGGATCACCTCAAAGGGACATGAAGGGGGAGCAAAATGGCCAGGAGGTGTAGGAGTTCCCTTACCAGGATTGTACATCATACATATCATACAATTCTTAACCAATCTCTCAGCACACTTAGCAATACCATCATTCTTCCATACAGGAGACAACAGCTTGCAGATACCTTTCGCACTAATATGTGCCAAGCCGTGTGCCATCGTCACAACAGCTAGTACATACGCATCCGGCAACATCCACCTCTTATTCTCCGACAAATCGATCCAACAGCCATTCGCATCCAACTTTCCCGTACTCTCTTTCCACTTCGTCTTTTCAGACTCAGTGGCCTCGTTCTGAATCGCTTTCACACTCTCAATAGTGTCCTCACACATACCAGTTTCTGCAGGCCACCTTACCGAACTCGTCACATACATTTTAGTGCTAAGATTCCGGGTAGTCTCCTTAGCAATCTCATCAGCGAAAGCATTACCACGACCAACATCATCCGTCACCTTGCGGTGTGCACTACATTTAATAATCGCCACCTGCTCGGGCAATGTAAGTGCATCCAAAAGATCATTCACAAGCTGTCCATGCTGAATCTTCGTGCCATGCGATGTCATAAAACCTCTCTCTCTCCACTGTGCGCAACACCGAATGCATACTGGCTGTCCGTAAACACATTCACCCGTTTCCCTTTCGACAACACGCACACTCTAGTCAAAGCAATCAGCTCTGCCGCCTGAGCAGAATTCTGATTCAATCTCGCAGTCTCCACAACCGTACTCAATGTCACCACAGCATACGCAGTCGTCACATCACCATTCGGCAACTTAAAACACGACCCATCCACATACAGGGTCCCATCGGGATCTTCCAATGGAGTATTTTTCAAGTCAACATGACCTTTTGTTTCCTCCTCAGTTCGTAAGTAGCAGTCATGAGGTGCTACTTCGTCTGATTCCATACTGATTGGCAACAAAGTCGCTGGGTTCAGGACATTGCAACGTTTTATTTGGATGTGACTTGCCAAAAGCGTCAACTCATACCCAGACAGCCTTGCGCTCGTCAGGTGTTGAGTTTTCGTACGATTCAAGAGAGTGTCAACTGCATGCGGAACCATCACCGTAAGCATATTATCCATGACCAATCCTGCAGATTGTCGGATGGACACCGCAGCTGCCGCTGTTGCTCTCAAACAACTCGGCAATGCTCTAGCTACTGGGTCCAAGGTCGAGGAAAAATATGCACATGGACGTTGCTTACCGCCGAATTGTTGCGTCAAAACACTCAACGCACAACCTTCCCTCTCGTGAACGTATAGTGTAAACGGCTTACTGTAGTCAGGGGTACCTAACACAGGGGCCGAACACAACGCATCACGCAGTTCAGAAAAACTCTTCTGACATTCTTCCATCCATGGTAAGGTAGTTGGAACATCCTTGCATGTATGAGCCACCAATGGTTTTGCTAGCAATGAAAAATTTGGAATCCATTGCCTGCAGTATGACGTGATACCTAAAAAGGCACGCACATCTCTCTGAGTTGTTGGCACAGTCATTCGAGCAATCGCTGCAATTCTCTCAGGGGTCAACCTCCTTCCCTCCTTTGACAATAAGTGACCTAGATAGGTTACTTCTTGGCAACAATATTGCAGTTTAGAAGGTGACACCTTGTGATGTAAGTCACAGAAATGCTGCAACAACGACACCGTAGCAAGTTTGCAAATGTCCTGAGTATCTGCAGCCACCAATAAGTCGTCAACATATTGGATCAAGGCCGCACCGGCCGGCAACACAAACGCATCAAGTTGGCCCTTCAAGGCTTGGCTGTATATCGATGGACTCTCACAGTAGCCCTGAGGAGCGCGTTTAAACCTAAAGCTACGGCCACGAAGAGAGAAACCGAAAAGGTCCCTACTCTCCTCAGCAATCGGAATACTGAAGAAAGCATTCTTCAGATCGATCACTGAGAACCAAGATGCAGAGGCTGGAATCAGAGTCAGTAGAGCCGTAATGTCAGGCACCACAGGGAACTGAGGAATCACAATTTTATTCACCTCCCGTAAATCGATAACAAAAGGGAGATACGATACTGGGGAATACGTGGCAATCGCACATTAGATTTCAAGTGAACAACATAAGGGGAGATGTCAAGCAGGCCCACGTCATTGGGACCCGTTGCCCACAAAGATGCAGGAAGAGAACTCAATTCCGGTGGAAGCTTATCGATGGATAAGTACATAGGAGAGACAACTCTCTCACCCAAAGTAAGCTTTACTCCCGCAGGAGAACAATACAAAGTCGCATACAGACGTTTCAGCAAATCCAGGCCCAGGAGATTTTCACCACAACCAGTAGTCAAAATCAAAGGAGCTTTCAGCTCGCGAGGCCCAATTGTAAGAGGCAAAGGGCGCGAAACCGGATTGCTAACAGGGGCGCCAGAGAAACCAACTGAAACATTTGTTAAGCCAGACAAAGGTGTGCCAGGGAGTTTCGAAGGCATGATGGAACTTTTCGCTGCACCAGTGTCCAACAGAAAAGGCTCAACGACGCCCGAGGTGGCAACTGCGACGTAAGGCCCTCTCTGATCAACCGGAACTGATACTACTCCCTCTCCTTGTCTATGGCTATCCTAGTAATTACCGTCGTCAGCGTCCTGATCGACGTAATAATCGTCCATATTGTACTGCGCAGATCTTCCTTGCGATGATCTGCGCTGATCGAAACAATTATTGGAATCCGAAGAATTGTTGAAACGATCATTTTGAGCACCACGACCTCTACCACGTGATGCCTGTTGAGGACCACTACGACCTCCTCTAGATGAATTACCATTATTTCGATCACGCAAAACTGGACAATCAAATTTCAAATTACCCTCTCCTCTACAATAGGCACACTGATTGTACCCTAATGTAGATCTCTGCGAAGAGGACTCATTTCGTGATTGCGACCTATTCGACTGAGACTGCGATCGATTCCGCTGTTGCGAATCATTCTGATTTGAACGTGGAGGATACGCCTGCTGCAACAACACTTTAGTTTTGAGTTCTTTTGTCTTTTTATCGGCACAATCATTTTCCTCTTTCTCTCTATTCTCATAGTATTGGGCCGTGGCCAATATTTGAGCAGAAGTGGAAACAGCCCACGCACTTTCTGAATTCCTCAATTTGTTGCTTAGGTCCGGCAACAAATTCGAGACAAACTTGTCGACAAACAATCGCTGACCTCCCTCAGTACCCATATCTTGACCACTATGATCAATGAATGCCTCCTCAAATCTCGTAAAGAAATCGGAGACACTCTCATCCTTCTTTTGCTTGCAAGCAGACAATTTGTCCCAATTCACCTTCATAGCTGGCATAAGCGTTTTCATGAGGGTAATAATTCTCTGAGGGAGATTAGCAATCAACTGTTCGGGCTTAGCCCCACCAACTTGCAAGGCATCCGCAGCAAGAAGTGCATTCAAATCACCGCCTAATTCCGCCGCATGGTCTTCCTGACGAATCTTTGCCCATACCGGTTGCGGTACGACATTGCCAAAGAACATATCAATGTCTGCAAGATTCATCACCGTCGCATCCACTAGTTGAGACAATTCCTTATAGTACCCTGCAGGATTTTTCCGAGGGTCAGGCAAAGATTGCTTCACCTGCAAAACTTCCGATCGCTTCCACGGGAGGTGAATCCACACTCTCTGAAAATATGGCGGAATAATGGGATTAGCAGTAGGATCGCCAGGCATCCACACTGGTGGAACTTCGCGCATGGGATACTGACCAGGCGCTGCAAGCGGTTCCTCAATGTCCTCTAAAAACAATTCCCGAGGCATTATAGAAGGGCGAAAAGACAACAACTGCTCGACAGCACGTCGAACATTGGTACCCACCAGTATTCCGCTCGCAAACTGGAGCTGAAGATTAGTCAGAGCAGTCAATACATCGTCAGATGCATCAGCCGATATTTGGTCACGTAAAAGCTTGCACATTTCTTCAAACACGAACCTTTGTGTCGGTTCGTTGAATTGACAAAACGTATCAAGCACTATACGTGAAGGATTTCTAAGGGGGTATTTAATCCAACCCGTCGCCATGTTATACAGCGAGTCACGTTCCCTACTACCGGGAAGCTGACTTCGCCTTTGAGGACCATAAGAACCAGCGGACTCGAGAACGGGTCCAAGAGAATTAAAGAAGTTAGCAGCGACAGAAGGGGTACGACGTCGCGCAGATGAAGAAGAACAGTAACTCAACGGGGTAACAAGAGAAGCGTCAGGAACAGAAGAGACAGCGGGAGTAACCAGAACAGTAGGAGCAGCGGGAACAGGAGTATGGGGAAGTACAAGCGGGGGAGCAGTAGGGACGGGAGCAGGTAGAGGAGCAGGAACGGGTTGAAGAATGGGAACAGGTTGTGGAACAGGAACGGGAGCAGGTGGAGGAACAGGGACAGGGGGAACCACTGGAGCTACGGTACCCTGTGCGTACGGAGGTGGTGACTTCAAGAGATAGGACAACAAGGGGTCCTCTACTGATTCCTCCTTCTTATCTGTACCCGTCGGTAAAGCGGGGTAACACTTATCTATAGTCATGCGCTGCAATCTATCGAAAACTTCCTTTTCCTTTTCCTCCTTATCTCGCTGGAACAGCTCTGCGTTTCTTACCGTTGTAACAACTCCTTCTCTCTTATTACGTTTAATCTGTTTGATTTCTCTCTGTTTGGCTTCTTTACGCCACAACCGAAAGGAATCAAACATTGCTTTTCTTTGAAACAATTTAGCTTCAAGATTATCTAAAATCGGGGTCTCAAAACTACCATGAGGTGGCCAACTAAGGACACCGTCTTTTTTAGTGTAACAAACCCAACACTCATTGAATGTAATTGGACCCAAACCGTGTCTACTGTACAACTCGTAAGTTGGAGTTCCAACCGGAGGTATCGGACAAGAGTCCTCCAGTCGGGAATCCGCGCCACAACTTCTAAAGCAACTGAACAAAGTACTACGGCCAGGCATCGTGCACACTAACCGAGTTTCACAAACGTCAAGGGTTATAGGATTTACAATGTCCCTGCAAGGAGCAAAAACCCTCGGTTTTTGGCGACTGCAGACGTCAAATATCACAACAAAGGACAAAGTACTAAGAACCACAAATGCAATGGAACCATGCAACAACTAAGCACCCACAACAAAGGACTCTGGGAGCGACCCACAAATACTTAACTCAAAGATCAATGGCGTCACCAGGAAGGCCCGTCAATCGTCTCGCTGTACCAAGGTCTACGCCAGGCGCCAAATCAGGTCTACAGTCAGGGCAGCAGTCCGTCGCAGCCGTCAGGAGGCGGGGATCTTCGCGGGAAAAGTCGTCGGGCCACTTGTTTCGACAACAGGATCGATGAAGCGGGGTGCACCGTCCCTCGGAGATTTCACACGAAGTTCCTCACGATCGTCGGGCTTTGGACCGGTACCACTGAACAGCCCCACATGGGCGCCAACTGAAGTACTGGGTTTTTCTAAGACCCAGCGGTGCTAGGGATAACACCTAAAACCTTCGTGGGTAACCTGTTCCGGCGTACAAATGACAGAGACACGGGACACTTCCTTCGGCGCCAAAGATTCGAGGTTTATTTACTGCAGGGAACACAGAAGTCACAGGAAGTACAACATGTGTAGGTTCGAGGAGTCTGCTTCAACTTGTATCTGTGGATCGCTCCTCTTATACAGTTTTCGTGCATAGGATAACATGGTACACAAAGGTTTACAACTTGGTTCCCATCGTAAAGACCATAAGGGGTCGCTTTCATGTATTCAGGGCCCGGAACATAAGTACAGTAACGTTTGGTAGTCCCCAACTGTAAAAGTACATCTTCCCACCATTAGTACATTCCAATCAGTAGTAAACAAATCGAGGAAGAGACAGGTGCAGAGGAAGACAGGAACAGTGAGCAGATCGAAAAGGGTGTAAAAGGGGGGGTATCGGGAAACACGAGCTGCAGGCATCAAAGGGGACGTGCCTAATGAATGCACAACTGAGACAATAGACCAGCACGGCAAGATGAGCCTCGAGCGGGGCCATCTGCCTTACAGTATCATCCCCCTCATCATAAAGACACTTTCAAAGGAAACGTGTCTTCCGCAAAAGTTTGGGAATCCCAGGGTCGCGAAGCGGACAGCGTCCGTTCGCTGGCTACTTGAGGGCAAGAAACAAAATGGATGCCGTATCTAAGATGGAACCCGTGGGTTCAGATGAAGAAACCCACGAAACAAACTAACGGTTTAGGCTAGCACAGCGAAAACTCGTACACCCACTAAACTCGTCATTTGCGGTTCATAGATACCAGACTCGACCATATTCGTACGAGTCGAAAACACCACTTACAATTGTCACGGAACCTCACTATGGATACTCACTGCTACCAATTTAATAAGTTGTTCTAGCATGGTCTGATAGAGGAAGAATAACTGCATCTTTCCTCTAAAAATAGAAGACAATGAACTCAGCAGACAGAACCGGGATGCCAGTATGAACATAGTGTGTGACTGGCTTGTGAATGGCTGGGCAGAATTGCAATATTCTGTAAGAATGAGTGTGTAAGAGCTGGACTTCCTGCAGGGTCAGAGGGATCCAAGGAGGCTTTCACTCCAATGGGGTGCCTCATTAGGAATGGCCCTGCCTGCGAAAGTGCATAAGTCGAAAGTCAGATGGTGGATGTTAGGCTTAGGTTGAGCCATTGGTCGCTGCTCCTCTGGAGAGCCAGGCGCCCCATCCAATAATTCCCACGGTTAGGGAGGTAAACCTGCTTAAGAAACTTCTTCGGGATTTTGTGCCGTGCATACAAAGAGATCCAGTAGGTATGTTCAGAGTGTGACTCCTATATGTCATTCTTCGTACTATAAAGAATTCTGAAAGATCTGGGGAGCCTCCTCCTTTCAAAAGGGAAAAGTACTCACCCACATGTTGTAACCTCTCTACAACGGAGTGGGACAAACTGGGGTTTGTGTTCGGTTTAATTTGAGAAGGGGGTGGTGTTGTGTTAAAGGTTTGAAAAGGGGGTTACATGCCAAATTGTCTTCTTGTTTTAGAAATAAGCTTGAAAATAGTAGACGTGTTTTGAAATTCCTTTGAGGCATCATTCTCCTTTTGTGTCAAAAAAAAGGTCACACTACGAAGTGCACAAGCATCTAGTCCTACAGTACTGGACAGTACTGGTGAAAAGTTGTCTTTGCCAAGTCCCAGGCTTTGCTGTCACCTTAGTCTTCTTTTATGTTTGCAAAATGGATGGTACTGTGTGAAGAGCAAGTTGCTTTGCTTGTTTTATTCTTTAGGAACTTCGTGGATGTTCCTTCTTTTCTGCGCCTTTGAACTGTGGCTTCTATTGGCACCTCTAATGTTGTTTCATTATGGCGGAAAGAAGTTAAATGATATAGGGCTCATGAACAAAAATAAATGGAAAAGTACGGCTGGAGATTGACTCCTACACCACAGTATACTATTCTATGTCTTTCCTACTCACTAACATCAATGATAGTACACCTGAAAAGCTGTGTCGGAAACAGGTTTCCAGGCGTACTATGAACGAAGTCTCCTATTCCTCCTGCATGTTGTTATCCACAGCGGAGAAGCCCCCACATGTTTCTTCTCCCTGGGGTAAACATTTTCCCAGTGGAGAAAAACACCCCTTCCTTACAATCTCATCAATTCTGGAGAGTCATATACATTCTCCTTCCATTTATTCAAGGCGAGTTATTTCAGTCCTGTCCGATGGGAAATTCCTCATGATATCCAGGGTGAAAAGAAGAGTTTCTGAATGCCACAAACATATATTCAGTTTCAGAATGCCACAAACATACATTTATTGCCATTCTCAAACTTCCAAGGCAAGTTTTGAATTCTCCTAATTGTGGTGGAGAAATCTGCATCTGTATCTGCCTGGAGGCGTTCCATCTGGGAATTCCAGGCAGGTGAAAAAAAGGTACATTCAGTCATAAACATTTGCCTATGGCAGAATTTACCTTTGTGATTAGGGCCGCAAGTCTTCACAAATCCAACTCCGGGCATGGGCACTGATGAAAACATATGAGCCTCAAGGAGCTCCACAGCCTGTTTGGTATTCAGTTCAGTTTAGTTCAATTCTTTATTTGTGTTAGTTAATTAAAACCATTGCAAAAGGATAAAAAACTTTAAAAGCAGCAAATTAATTCACATGAGGGTATAGTAATTCACACAAGTGTTTGGTATTCTATGTTTTAACTGATGTGAGTTTATTTAATGTCCTACCACACTGCATCATAAACCTTGGCACTGTGCATCAAAATACAATAGATCATCTCAAAGTCAAAGTCAAAGTCAAAAATTTTATTTGTGTTGGTACTCAACAGAGGACCACAAAAGAAATTTTACATTTTATAAACAAAAATACAACAATATTAATACAGAGATAAAAATTGTTTTAAAAATTTATACAAATTGTAACAAATAAATTCATTCAAAGGTAGACCACATATATCTAAAAGTTCTCTCCCCCTAGTAATTCTGCAAAAGCGAAATATAGGATTAAGATATCTTGTACGAGCTAGGGTTACTTTATGATTGGGACACACAAGCAATAAATGTTCTATAGTTTGATCACCCCCTGCGCACAGAGTACACAGAGGAGATCCTCCTGGGAGCCATCTGGAAGTGAATGCTAAAAGTGGTAAAATGCCCAACCGGTACATAGTGATCGCTCTCCTTACTCCATGTGTCAGGGTGAACCCAATATAAGGTTGAGTTTGCTTATATTCAAGTTTTTCCACGAATGGCTTGTAGATAGTTAATTTATTACAGTGTAAGCAGTCCAATTCGTAGCTCAATTTAGGGGTAAAAGTTTTTAAGAACAATTTTAGTTGTGCTGGAGACCAAATACTCAACATTTCAATATTAATGTGTGCCAGCCGAAATGCTACAGCCAAATTTTCCAGAAAGACTTGCTTTTTCGGCTCTGCACCAAAAGTCTCTTTTTTCAAGGCAGACCTTAGAGTGTTCTCCTTCGCATGAATCAGGTTATAGGCCCATCTTATTACGTTGGCGATAGCTATAGCGTATGAACTTATGACTGATAGTTCAAGTCTCAGTGCCTGTACAGGTACAGCATCGGAAACGTTCATGATCCTTCTTAAAATTTTCCCCTCTTTTTGATCCATGAAAACCCATTGCTTTATGGGAATGTATTCCGTCGCATATGATAACACAGGTGGTATTTTTACTCTGTACGTGCCCAACAGTGCAGAGAAGTGTCTATTCCCTGTTGCACTGTATAGTTTCAAGAGAGCAGAGGCATGTATATCAGCTTTCCTTTGTAAGTTCGATACCTGGGTTGAGTTCGTTAAATTTTTGGAGAGAATCCTCCCGAGATAAGGATAGTTAACTACCTCTTCTATTTTTTCTTCTCCAATCTTCCAGGTATACTTGGCACTTTGTTTTCTTCCTGAAAAAGCTATCACTTTGGTTTTCTTTATATTTGGTATGAGATAATTTTCCTTCGAATATTGAAACAGAATGTCCAATGATGCCTGCAGTCCGAAGGGGGTTAGATCTAATAATACTATATCGTCAGCGTACAGTAATGAAATTATGCTTTGCTGGGCGATCTTCGGCGGTAGATTAGAACCAGTTTGCAATTGGTTAGGCAAGTCACTTAAGTAGAGGGAAAAAAGGAGCGGGGCTAAAAGGCACCCTTGCTTTAATCCATTCTCCGTTTGGATTCTTTTTGTAAGTCCTTTTTCTCCCCCCATCTGGACTTGGCACCAGGTAGTGGTATGGAGGTTTATTATTGCTTGCAGCAGTTGTTCTTGGATTCCAAGCCTCCTAAGTTTTTTCCATAGGGTAGATCGATCAACCCGATCAAATGCCGTTGAGTAATCTATGAATGCGGCATAGACTACCTGGGTTTTTAGAGTAATGTATTTGTCGAAGATAACCTGGATTACTGCTATGTTATCTGTAACCGAGTGCTTAGGCCTAAAGCCTGCTTGACACATGGGTATCAGACCTGACGAAAAGGCCCATTCTTTCAGGCGATCTAGCACCTCTGCCGCGAACACTTTGCCTACTGCATCCATGAGTGCGATCTGTCTGTAATTTCCAGCTTGGGTTTTACTTCCCTTTTTATGAATGGGGATAATTATGCTTCCCTGCCAAGAATTTGGAATTTGTCCACTCTCAAGGATGTAATTAAAGAGAGGGCATAATAGTTTGCTCCATTCTTTCGGTGCGACTTGTAACGCCTTTATCGGAATTTCATCTGGTCCAGAGGCGCCTGTAGGTCTTGCTTTGCGTATGTTGTGTTCAACCGAAATGACTGTAGTTCGTATTAAAGAACTCTCAGCATTTTCGTGTTTCATATCTTTACTGCTTACTTCAGGTTTTATTGGGTTTGCTTTGTAGAGGTCTGAGAGGTATAGTTCCCAGTCATTCGGGGGAACCGGGATGGATTGTAAATTTTTCTTTGTACCAGTTATTTTCGCGATTAAGGACCAGTATTTACGTTGATTGTATTTACTTGCAGCAATCTGAATATCCACCCAATTTCGATCCTCAATAGCTCTTTTTTCCTTTTGGTTCTCCCGCCTCAGTTGGTTCTTCAATCTATTTATTTCCTTCTTTACGCTTACTGAAAAGTTCATGTATTGGGCACGAATGAGTTTGTTTAATTGTTTTTTTACTTCTGAGTTCTTGTGGGAATATACATTTTTTTTTCCTTCCTTCTTTTTAATATTGCCTTTAGCACCCGACGATATCATACTTTGGATAAGTTTCTTAAAATCCTTAATTATAATTTCAAAGTTTTCTATAGGATTTTTGGAGAGTCTCTGTTCCAAAAGTTTAGAATGATCAATCTTTGTCATGATTTTTTCAATAGTCGAGGAATTCCAGTAGATACGTCTCCGTTCTCTTTCAATTAATACAGTACTTTCGATGTAAATCATGTGGCTAGGTTGGGAAGTTTTAGGTATCCAATCAGCTGTTAATTGCATAATTACATGATCACTCTCCAGACAAAATTGATTAGATAAAAACAGAGCAGTATCAAACAAATCCATACTGCTTATGATGTAATCTATGATGGATGGAGACCCATTGCCTTGCCTGGTGAACTTTGCAGGAATATCTCCCTCAATTGCTCCATTCAATATTAATCCATTGAGATTAGTTATTGCCGATAATAACAATCCACCTCTTTTATCGGTTGATATACCTTCGGGGAATTGTGGGATTATAATGTCCTGACCTTCTTCTGCATATAGACTTGCCCACCTATTAATTTCAGAGTCGGAAATTTTACTGTTGAAATCCCCCGCAATTAAAAAGGATGAATCAGTTTTGATCTCCATAATGTACGTAATCGTTTCTATTATATCCAGAAAGGTAATGTCGTTTTCTTTCCCAGGAGGAGCGTAGACATTGAAAAGTAGGATTGCCTGTGGTGGAGCAGTGCTATGTTTTTTTGCGGAAATTTGAATGCACTGCAAGTTGTTAGATTTTGTGTCTATTATTTCTTGATCCCACAGATAATCTTCCCTTAACAATATGGCTAACCCTCCTTTTGCATGACCTCGGTTTGTAGATAGTGCTAATTTTTCATATACAAAATACCCTTTAAGAATGAAAGATTCGGTATCCCATGTTTCTTGTAGAAGCAATATGTCTGGGAGATTTCTCATGACCAAGGACAATTTGTTTGTAGTTCTGCCAGCGATGTTCCAAGATGTAATCCTTAGTCCCGTGCTAAACAGAGTGTTGTCTGAAGTTAGAGATTTTGTTGCTATTTAGGGTCTCGGAGACCCAAGCCCAGGACTCGGTAGTAGTATGCTCTTCAGGTTTCTTGTCAGCTTTGTACCATACTGCCCTATGACCTTTATTCACCAGTATTTTTAGATTTGAAATATCTCGATCTTCAGTCATGTTGTTTGTTCGCTGGTATTTATTGACTAGAGAGTTGGTGATAGCCTGTATTTGAGCATTATACCCATTGGGGGTATTTAAGTCCTTTAATTCTTCTGCTTCCATTACATCGTAACCGTGTTTATGTAATATCTCTTTCTCCTTTAATATTATACCTGGGAGGACTGTTGACCAAAAGGTAACCATTGTCAATTTATTATTTTGTTTTTTTGGAAAAGACACAAGATGGATTTCTTTACTAGTCATTGTATCTAACGCCCTTATGTGTTGTAGTAAGTTTAAAATCCTTCCTCTATTAAGTGGTGCCGAATCAATAGGAAAAAGTTCCTCAATTTGAAGAGTTTTGGAAGAAGGTCCTTCCCCCTTTCTATAGTAGCTATTGTTTTCTTCTATATAGATGTTTTTACTTTGATCTAATTGCTTGGAATATTTAGTAGGGATGTATTCTTTTACTGTCGGGTCTAGTTGAGGCACCATCTTTTCATAGTTGTTACTGGTTGCACCTTTTTCATCGTCTTGAGACTCTATTTTAATATCGCATTGTTTTTCTTCAGATTTATGAGAAATTGCAGATTTTTGGAATTTTAATTTACGATTTTTCCGTTTTTGGATCCTTCTCAGTGGCTTTCTTCTCCTTTTTGACCCAGCTGCCATGTTCTTTTCCTGGTTCTTGTCGGTTTTAGTGTTTCTTCATTTCCTTCACTCAGTGCGTTACTGATGTTTATTCTTGATTCCTGCATTTCAGGAGCGTTAGTATTCGTAGACTTATTCGTTGCCAGAGTTTTTGAAAATAATGGAAAGTGTTTTATTTTCTGTTGATGTTTTTCTTTAAATAAGTTTTTCAAAGAATATATCACTGAATCATTTGAGTTAACAATTTTTTGTTTTTCTTGTATTTGGATGTCTACGGTTTGAGTGCTCTGGTCACACGTTTTTTCCTCCTGAGTTTTTTCGTGATCCTTTAGTGTTCTATGTTGCTCAAGATGGGTTTTATGTAACGTATTAATTTTGTCTGCTACGTGGGAATCTTTTTTCTTTTTTTCTTCTACCAAATGCTTTAAAATGCCTATTTGGACGTCCAATGTTTGATCAGAGTTTTCAAGGATATTACCAAGAAATGAGAGAACAGATTCCAGTATCTCTTGTAGGGAGAATAAAGCTTTAGATATTGGAGGAGCGTTATCAGCAGTGTTATTGTTATTTTTAAGATTGAAGGAGTCAAGAGAGGGATCAAGCAAAACGATAGGTAAAGAGGTTTTTGACTGGATACTATTAGTTGTTCCTAGATCCTTATTCTCTATTGCAATAATTTGTTTGCTGATATTTGTATCGTCGAATAAGGTTGCACTCCCTCTGTTTTTTATAGGTGTTACAGTTTTCAGGTTAATCGTTTCATGGTATGACAGAAGAAAGTCTTTCGGAGTACTTGATAATTTGTTGCTTAGGTCTAATTCCAAACATTCCTCCTTAGATTGTGAGCTAAATTTCGTTGGGGTAGATTTTGTTGTGAGATTTTTAGTCTCCCCAGCGGAGTCTGTTACGTTGAGTTGAATATCCTTACTTAGCGATTGTATACCTTGGTTCTCTTTGGGCAAGAGTGCAGAGAAATAAGCGGTAATAGCTGGTGTATGATTTAAACGACCTTGTTTAATAGCTTTATCAGTAGTGTTTCGTACTGCATTTTCAGTTCCCATTCTTTTCATATAGACAGTCCGAGATCTCAGTTTCTTGAAGCCCATTTGTGCTCCGGTTGTCGTCAGGGATGATGAATCCCTTGTATCGTCTCTAGTATCGTTGGGAATTGTAGTATTAGAAAGGAGCTTTCAAGAAGCTTAAATGTCCCCAATATACTCACAATAGACAGATATAAATATTTACCAGTGGGAAAGCTGAGTGAATACCAGGGACCTGATATGATGATCGTAAGTAGGGTGGCCCGTCCTCAACCGTCCACGGACGGCCACAGACGGCCCGCCCTTTGCCCGGGCTTAGCCCGGCGTCCCGCACGCGTCCCGCTGTGCGTCAACTGGATGTATTTATAGGAGGAGCAAGGGGCGGGAAGAGACTCCAGGTGCGCTCTGTTGGTCCTGCGCTGCAGCCTGGGTCTCGCAGTCCCTGCCCTTGCTATCGAGCAGCCTCAGCCTCAGAAGCGCTGACAATCTCCTTTTCGAACAAGCAGGGAAGCAGTGATTTCCAAAAGTCACTCAGCAACTCAGCAAAGTTGAGCTACGAGCGGCACCCGCGAAGCGGGGGCCGCGAGCAGTTGATGGTAGCGGCAGCCAATCACAGGCCGCTCTCGAACACACAGCCAATCAGTGAGGAGCAGGGGCGGGAAGAGACTCCAGGTGCGCTCTGTTGGTCCTGCGCTGCAGCCTGGGTCTCGCAGTCCCTGCCCTTGCTATCGAGCAGCCTCAGCCTCAGAAGCGCTGACAATCTCCTTTTCGAACAAGCAGGGAAGCAGTGATTTCCAAAAGTCACTCAGCAACTCAGCAAAGTTGAGCTACGAGCGGATCAGTCCTCGATCACAGATGAGCTAAGATGTTGACAAATACAAATGTGGTGCTTCCTTGTTGTTTAACATTAAGGTAGTGCAACTATGTGACCCTTAGAGATCATAAACACAGGTGCTAAGAATATGGGACAGACAGGAACAAAGTCACTTTCTTAATGTGCCATCTTGTTAGCTCTTAAGAAACATAATCATGGTCAGATCTGTGTTAGACCTTAAATCCTAGGTGTGATCTTCCCCCAAACATTTTGCCTTAACTAATCCTGTTTTATCAATTTGTTTTTTATTGGCATTAGCACTCTGTGCACTTTATCACTTCTAACCAGTGCTAAGGTCTCTCTCTCTAAAACATGGCACAATTGGTTTACACCTGATTGGTATATTTAATTTACTTATAAGTCATGACTTAGAAGGCCTGCAAATTAAATGCTACTTGTAGGACTGTATCACTCATTGTGCCACCTACTTAAGTTGTGCTTTTAAAACATGGGTACGTTTCTAAACTGACAATTGGACCTAGGCTGCCCCCAGATTGGCGATATTGCAAAATTCCGCCCATTATTACTATGGGCACGCATCTGGCGGGTGGAAGAATTAAGTGGATATGCCAGAGGCCTTGAAGAAATCATGTCATCGCCAAGTTGGCATAAAATCAAATGGCTAAAAGACATGAAGAGCTTACTAACTAAGTTGGGACAAATTGAATCATGGTTGAATAGAACTTCACCCCCGAAGCAAGTCCTCAAAAAGCTTTACTGGGACTGGATTTGCTCACAAAGAAATGTTAGTACCAACTTGGGCAGGCTTACAGAGGATTTTCTGAGGTTTAAAGATTGCCCTAGACGGGAACTGTACCTTGATGCAATTGGAAAACCCTTTGATAGGGCCTTGTACTTCAGGTTCAGAGTGGGAACCCTTCCACTTAATTCTTTCACCACAAGATGGAAATCCCGTATGGAAATGCCTGAGCTATGCCCAGTTTGTCTTGCCAAACCGGAATCATTGGCACATTTTTTGTTCGAGTGCAGTGAGTACGCAACTCCAAGGAGGGTCTGGCTCAAAAACCTATGCCGCCAGCTGGGGACTAGGAGCCATGATGTGGCAATTAGGATACTCATATCTGATAGTAGTGTACCCTATGCTTGTGCCCTAGCCAAATTTCTATCATGTGCTTGGGCTATTCGAGCCAAAAAGCTAAAACTAACTGTTTAATTCTATTTTTATAAAAACTCTCAATTGAATGAACTGCCATTCTTGCTTGATCTGTAAAAATTCAATCAATTAATTGGCTAGTTTAAGATTGTACAAGCATTTTTACTGAAATTACTGTCTTTTTTAAATGTTCTGTACACAGACAAAAATCTTTTTAATCTATTACTGTTTTTTTTTACTTGTAATTTCTGATCCACTGAGCTGCTTTTATGATAATTGTTTTATCGAAATAAAGCTTTTTGACTTTGACTTTGAATAAACCTTTTGCTAGGTCTAAACCTTCCTTTTTAAAACATAAAGGTCACCCCTAAGGGAGTGCCTAAACAGCCCATAGGGCAGGGGGAAATAAATTTCAAAAAGTGTGACATGTATTCTTAAGTCCTGGTAGTAAAAAAATCCGAAATGTGTATTTCACTACTGTGGGGCCTATCTCTCCCATTGGATAACAGTGGGCTACCTTATAACACTGAACAAGTGCTAATGTTCGATTGGGAACAGATCGGGATGTCAAGTTTGGACTCTACTGAATTGTAATTTCAACCCTCTTTAATGTTAAAGTTGGATTTTAAGTTACAATTCTGAAAATGGCACTTTTAGAAAGTTTAAGTTTTCTTGTCCTAACCATTTGGTGTGTGTTGCCTATGTCCTGGGTAACATGAGTAGCTGTAGTTGACAGTTGGCCTTTGTGTATTCCCCCCAGACAGGAGGACAAAAGGGGACTAGGTGTTGGCAGGATGGGGGAGGGGGAACTGTTCCCTGCCCCACTTACATTTCAAAGTGCTACTTGTAGCACACACAAAAAGAAACAGGACACTAGTCTATCACCCTAATGTTCTTGGAACCTTGACAAGGGAAGGAAGAACTTCCCAAAACCAAATGTGGAAGCAGCCTAGAAGAATCCCCCACTTCAAAGGCTGGCACAAGGTAAAAACATTGGACCCTCAGAAGACCACTTCAGTACACTCCTGGACCTTTGGACTACAGAAGAACTATTGCCTTGTCCCCCAGAGGACAACCTGCCAATTGAAGCCTGGCTAGTTCTCCAGAGAACTGCTCGGTTATTTCAGGCCTGCTTGTTTTCCAGAGGACTACGCTGCTGTTAGAGACCTGCCCTGCTCTCAGAGAAGGAAGACTGGACCTTCTCTCTTAATGCCAGGCTAACCTGAGTAACTCCATGGGTCAGTTGGTTGATGTCCTGTTCTGACCTACAGGGACACAACAGCCTTCAGAGGCTTCCCTGCAACTGCCGAGCTGACCTGCTGCTACCGAACTTGACACAAATAGACCTACAACTGGACCTGCCTGAGCTCTTTTAGCCTCTGCTATAGTGATTCCCTGTTCCCAAGAGGTAGCTCCTCAGGCAGTGGACCCTTGCATGGCAAAAGAGTGCAGTCCTATGGATAAAAGGAGAAATCCATTTGGGTTCTTTGTGACTGCAAATGGGCCCATTCACGGCGAGACTGCGCCACTGGCAATGAATGCACATGCAAAGCTCCAGTGAACCAGACTCCTCGCGCTACAGTCACCACGAATGACGACCTGCAATGTGAGATCTGCACTGTGCACTACAGCAATTACAAATCACGGTGACTGCCAATGTGGGGCTCCAGCCACTACCGTCCATGACGCCTGAGTGAATTTTCTTGCTACAGTGCTGACAATGCGTAACACCAGCGGTACAAAAGGGGGTGGTGATGGACGGAGCATCTGAACCAATCAAACACTCACAAACAGTAAACAGATCTGGGTTTAATCCATCACCATTCTTTAGCCCACTCTGCCACCCCAGTTCAGACATGGCCATATGCAAATCAGTCTGACCCTGTGCCTCATGGGAACAATCCAGCCCGAACTGCCAAGCCATGCCTTCCCTGGACCGGAAACAAGCTTCGTAGGACCGGTTTCTGGCATTACAGGCGTCTACAGCCAGGCTTGCTTGAATCCAGTGGCAAAGTGAGCAAGGGACTCACGTCTGATCATACCCTGCCAACTTATGGCGAACAAAGCGGTACAAAAAGGGGTGGTTATGGACGGAGCATCTGAACCAATCAATCACTCACACCCAGTCAACAGATCTGGGTTTGATCCATCACCGTTCTTTAGCCCACTCTGCCGACCCAGTTCAGATATGGCCATATGCAAATCAGTCTGACCCTGTGCCTCATGGGAAAAGTCCAGCCCGAACTGCGAAGCCATGCCTTTCCTGGACCGGAAACAAGCTTCCTAGGACCGGTTTCTGGCATTACAGCCGTCTTCAGCCAGGCTTGCTTGAATCCAGTGGCAAAGTGAGCAAGGTACTCACGTCTGAGCATACCCTGCCAACTTATGGCGAACAAAGCGGTACAAAAGGGGGTGGTGATGGACGGAGCATCTGAACCAATCAAACACTCACACCCAGTCAACAGATCTGGGTTTAATCCATCACCGTTCTTTAGCCCACTCTGCCACCCCAGTTCAGACATGGCCATATGCAAATCAGTTTGACCTTGTGCCTCATGGGAACAGTCCAGCCTGAACTGCCAAGACATGCCTTTCCTGGACCGGAAACAAGCTTTCTAGGACTGATTTCTGGCATTACAGCCGTCTTCAGCCAGGCTTGCTTGAATCCAGTGGCAAAGTGCACAAGGGACTCACATCTGAGCATACCCTGCTAACTTATGGCGAACATAGCAGTACAGAAGGGGGTGGTGATGGACTAAGCATCTGAGCAAATCAAAGACTCATACCCAGTCAACAGATCTGGGTTTAATCCATCACCGTTCTTTAGCCCACTCTGCCACCCCAGTTTAGACATGGCCATATGCAAATCAGTCTGACCCTGTGCCTCATGGGAACAGTCCAGCCCGAACTGCCAAGCCATGCCTTCCCTGGACTGGAAACAAGCTTCCTAGGACCGGTTTCTGGCATTACAGCCGTCTTCAGCCAGGCTTGCTTGAATCCAGTGGCAAAGTGAGCAAGGAACTCCAGGCCTGGTCTGACAGCTACACTGACGACTTTTCACAATGCTCTTCCTGTTCTTCTCAGCCACCGGCACCTCCATTGCAAATAGGACTCTTTGAACTGGACTTTGAGAATGTAACTTTTTTGGTGGGACTTACCTGGTATCTGGAGCCAGAACCTGCTCCAAACCAGTCAGCCTAAACTTGTGACTTTCCCCGGTCTAGTATGATCAGATGACCGTGAGTGACGATTTGTGCTTTTAGGCACTATCAGCCAGATTCATCAAGCGAAATGCGCTTGCAAAAGGGCCAGATTCTGAGAATCTGGCCCTTTGCGAGTGCAATTTTTGCATTTGGGATTCATCATCCCAAATGCAAAAATCGCTAATAAAGAATTCGCAAATTTGCGAGGATTAGCATTTAAGGAATCTCTATTAGAGATTCCTTAAATGCTATTCATGAAACATTTAAAAATTGCGAATTCGCAATTTAGGAGCGCTATTTACCACGAAGTCAAACCTCGTGGTAAATAGCGAAAACTTAGAAAAATACATTTAAATGCATTTTTCTAAGTTGCATGTTACACACACACATGTCCTTTGGACATGTGTGTGCACAACATCAGTGTAAATTCCCATTTCAGGGGTGCTACAGGGTGGCCTTTGGACACCCCTGGCACCCTTGAAATCGCATCCTTATTTGCGATTAGCAGATTGCTAATCGCAAATAAGGAATAACTGACCCTGTGCCTCATGGGAACAATCCAGCCCGAATGGGGAGTTATTCCTTATTTGCGATTAGCAATTTGCTAATCGTAAATAAGGAAGCTGTAGGAATCGCAATTTATTTTGCGATTCCTACATGAATACCGTTTTGCAAGTCCTTAATAGCGATTCCTTAATAATCGCTATTAAAGACTCGCAAAACAGGACAATAATGAATCTGGCTTTATGTCTACCTAAAACTTTAAAACTGATTCTCTGTGGTTCTTCTGATTGGATTTGTGTCATTCTGTTATCATTTTATTTTTAAAAATGTACCACTGTTTTTAATTTGATTAACCCCGGGCGAAGTACAGCGCTACGCTTGCTTCGCGAACCACACCCAGGGTTAAATTTGATGTGTCATTTTTCTTGTTTTGTATTTCACTTTATTAATGTTCATTACTGTTTGTGTGGTGCATACATGTACTTTACAAATTGCCTCTGAGTTAAGCCTGACTGCTTTTATGCCAAACTACCAAGGGGTAAGCACCACGTTAACTCAGTGACTTTTGTGGATCATCCTACCAAGGATTGGGGTTGTTGCTTGAGAAGGGGTCCCACCCCCATCAGCCAACAACCTAATTTCTCAAAACTGGCATCCTTAATATTGCAAAAGCTGCATTTATATTCACCAATATATTGGGTCCGAACATTTACACCAAATATCACCGCTCCATAATGGGTACATTTATTTGTTATAGAGTTATGTCTGCATTTGATGGTCACAGGAATAAATCTCATCAGGGACGACTAAGCTTTGCATCCTTTTGTGGTTGATTAAATGCTTACCAATGAAACAGCATCTATTATCAGTACTTGTAGAATGTACTTAAATAATGCAATCAGCTGTGAAAGCGAGAACAGGAAAAGTAAATGATAAGGAATTAGAATCTAGCATTTTGGGACGAAGAGAAAAGGTACATCAAAGAATGAATATTCTGAAATGAATGCAGTAACTCATGCTGTATTTGAGATTTCTATATTGCAATACTAGGTATAATCAAGCTTCATACAGACTGCACACCACCTACAAAGGTGCCCTACTCATAGCTGCAGCTGTAGGTTGGAAAGATGTCCTTACCGAATCCTCCGTTTTGATGCAATGGGAAGGGCAAGCTCTTTAAGTGGTCGGTCACGCTCCAGCTGCTCAGCCACCAACTCCTGAAGATGGATGTCCTCCTCTTTGATATCCCTGGGCATTGATACTCCTGCCCCCACCGGTCTTTTTCGGATTCCCCTGTTGCCTTGTGCTGCACTAACAGGTTTCTGAGGATAGTGTTCCTGCCATTCGACAACTGTAGATTGCAAATAGGAATGGAAGAGTCAGTACCAGGAATATGCATTTCTGAGGAATGATTTTGTCATTGTTGTGCGCTTCTTTGTGTGATGGTTAAACCTAATGGTCAAGAATAGAACGACCTAGGTAGCCACAACCAGGGACATCATTGCGGCAAGAAATATTGGACAGCAAATGTATTATTTACCTTTTACATAGCTCAAGCAAAGTTAGCTCAACAAGCTTTGTAGCATGTCCCACAATCCCTCCTCCTTCAGGCTCTCAACCTTATCACCCCGTTAAAATCTGCCCATATAATACATGGGATTCTGCAATAGCTGTATTAAAAGCCTGTCTCGAATTTCTTAACAATCGGCGACTTGTAACGCACTCAGTCACCCATTATAAAGAAATCGTGACAAAAGTCAAATGCAATTTCATTACTGAGGTCACAAGTTCTGAGATCACAATGCCTGCTGGCAGAACCAGCAGCCTAAGTGAAAGGCAGGCCGGGTCACAAAGAATAAAGCAGCTGTTTAAACAAAGAAAACACAACTTTTTTTCATTTACCTGTTTTTCCAGTTGTACAATGACAATCTGAAAGGGGTGATTTATTGCAACATGTTTTTATAACACTTTGTAAGGTAGGTATAGAAAAGTTAGAATCTTTATGTATTTTTCTACTTTACATTTTTTAATGACTTGTATTAAACTGATTCTAATACCGTTTTGCAATAATTATCTAACAGCTTTTTTATGTGTTCAATTTCACTCTAGAGAATCTATGATTCTATTTTTATTCTTCACATTTGCAAACACACACCTCTCTTATATGAAAAAGCCATGCATTAAGGATTTAAGTGGTTGGTGGGAAAGGTGATAGTGTGACCATCAATTATAAGCAATAAATCACCTCCTGCCATACCTGATAAGGAACTGGCAAGTCACCTCAGAATTCCCTAACTTTTTAAAGGAACTCAGCCTTTGCCTTCATTCCTCTATATGGTCATGAAACGCCTCAGTAACTTGCAATATCCTTATGAGGTACACCAGGGGTAATTTTGTCCCATATATTAAAGTGGATAACAAATTATAACGTGTTTATCCTCAACTTCAGAGTGATATCGCAGTTCAATCAACTATTTTGAGTTATATTTTTGTTTAGAAAACTGCAGAAAACATGAGATACACATGAAATAGTCTGCATATAACAACAAGCATCGGCAATGCCAATAGGTTTGACTTTAACGTGCTTCCCCCTGCACTTAAAACTATGTGGGCCACTCTAAATTTAAAAGGACACACCCCTCACCGTACACCTATGCAGACATGTTGCTTGCTATGCAATCAGCCAGGCACACCACTCACCCTGCACTTATAGAACTCTTATGCTGCACTCACCATCTGGGCAACTCACACTCATACATCTCTTACTCACCATTCACATCTTATACAGCACACTCAACAATTGACCCTGCCCTCACCCACCCCTCACGCTGCACTTACCCACCTTTCACCATGCATTCAGAAAGATTACCTTGCACTCACACTATTCTCATACAACTCACTAAGTGTTCACATGCCAGTCACCTTGCACATCACACACACCTTCACTCTCATGCACTGTTTACTTGGGGTTTTTTCTATTTCTATTTAGGGGGTTTTGTAAAGCGCTTGGTGGCGCACAGCGGCGTGTCCCCGCGCTGAGGAGCTGATATTTACTGGAACTTACACATGCGGAACAACTTACTGTGCGAATAGTACAGTTTTAAGCTTGGCTCTAAAGAGTGGTTCTGATGGTTCTAATCGCAACGCCGTGGGTAGCTTATTCCATCTAGAAGCTGCTAGGTGCCTAAAGGATCTTCCGCCCATCCAAGCTCTGGACACCTTAGGAATGACTAGGAGTCCTGAGCCGGAAGATCTCAGAGAGCGGGACGGCTCGTAGGGTGTCAGCAGTCCTTTCAACGGGAGAGGAGACCTCCCATTGATAATCCGGTGGCACGTACATAGTGCCTTGAATTCTACCCTGCTTCTGATCGGGAGCCAGTGCAAAGATCGGAGGGCCGCTATGGATGCGGCTCTTCTGGGTAGTCTGAGCACTAGTCGGGCAGCGGCATTCTGTAAAACCTGTAGGCGGCTCAGATTCTTCTCCAGGGTCCCTAAGTAGAGAAGATTGCCATAGTCCATCTTTGATGTGACTAGTGCATGTACCAGGGTTTGACGGGCTCTGATAGGTAAGAACTTCAATACCTTCCTAAGACTTTTGAGAGTCCCGAAGCATGATCCAACCACCTGATTGATCTGGGGGCCAAAGGTAAGGTCGGAATCAAACCAGATGCCCAAGTTCTTTGCTTTCTTGCAAGGGGTGGGTGTTGGACCTAAACAAGGCGGCCACCATGCCGACGTCCACGCCGATTGGCCTCCCCCCACTACCAGCACCTCGGTCTTGCCTCCGTTGAGCTTGAGGCAATTGGCGGACATCCAGGCAGCAAGGTCTTGCATGCAAGCTCTGAAAATGTCCGCCGAGGGACCGGGCTCACGCGACAGGGAGATGACCAACTGCGTGTCGTCGGCATAAGACACCATTCGAAGGCCGTAACTCTCTACTAAGGTGGCAATCGGGGCAACATAAAGGTTAAAAAGTGTCGGACTCAGGGACGAGCCCTGCGGCACCCCCTGATCCAAAGAGATTTGCTCCGAGTAATGATCACCTTGCCTCACTTGGAAGCCTCGGCCTGCAAGAAATGAATGAATCCATTTCAGCGCTGCCCCTCTCACCCCGCCTTTGTTCAGACACTGTAGCAAGATGGAGTGTGCTACAGTGTCGAACGCCGCGCTGAGGTCTAAGAGGATTAAGGCCATAGTTTGTCCCTCGTCAGCACCTTGCCTAAGGGTTTCGGTAGCCCTTCTAGGTAGGTTCTCGTCCTGTATTGGTATTGTTCATCCTTCATGTGAGAGACAGCTCACCCTGCACTCACATACTGCTCACACACCTTTCTCCCTGCACTGACACACCTGACACCCTACACCGCACCACTCACACCCTCCATTCACACTCCACACATTCCTCTCACTCTGTGCGGGCACACTACTAACACACCACTCATGCTGCGAACTCATCTCTCACCCTTTGCACACACCTTTCACCCTGAGCACTCACATAATGCTCATCATGGTAGGGGAGGAGCCATGTTTGGCCAAAAAACAGGTAGACAACCTGGGGCATCAGGAATATAAGTGCAGGCAAATTCAAGATGGAATTGGATTTGTAAGCTTTTAGCTCAAGCTGGGGCAGGGGTAGTATGGTCTCTACTGGAAGGCGGGGACGCCCACTATAGCGATTGTCCATAGTCAACCAGAGTTCTCGATCACAGTCCCCTGGGTATACTGGGAGACGGTGGCTGCTCCAAGGGACTAAGCTATGTCCCAGTTGCGAAGGTCCATATTCCAATGGGTGCCAGAGGAAATCCCTGTATTGGTTGTTTAGGGGGCCAACTGGTATGCTGGTCCAAGCTCCCCCCATCTTGAGGGGGCAGATGAGTTTGACTTGTAGAGAACGACTGTAGAGGGACCAGCAAAGGTTTTTCCCTGGGTCCAAATCAATTGAATCAGTCGATGCCTCAAGGGCCTGATGGGTGGTCAACCATGACTCCTTTGGAGTATTTGCCATAAAATATTATACATTAGCTATGGAGTATTTGCTAGGAAATTTAATGTATTAGTTATGTCCATGTGAAAATCACAATACAGTACTGTACATATTGTAATTTTATATGAAAACAAAAATGTGTTGTGTTTATGAGTGTAGTAAATACAGCCAGAGAATGGTATATTCTCTAATGCAAGAATTTTTGCAGAATCAGCTATATGTTTATGAGTGTGTAAATGTCTGGTTTGAGATGTGACCGGTCTCACTGTGGTCCCCCACCTGTGGGCAAGGGACCAAGGCACCAGATCGCAGGCACCAGAGACAGGTATGTGTTGGATCGGACTGGTCAGGTTCAGTGGCCATTGGTGGCCACGTTTTGAATTTTGCGGTTTGCCCAGCGAGCAACCATTGGTTGCCACATGACCAGCTGGGTTGCCTGGGCAGTCGTGAGGGGCAGCACTACAAGTTCACCTGAGTACACATCGCTGCCTGGTTGTCCATGACAACTACTAATGGCACCCTAGCAATTGTGTTCTTTGTTTCTACAAACCACTCATCATGCACTTTTAGACCACTCACACACCTCTTTCTCAGCACTCACATCCCACACCACTCTCATACAGAGACAGACCACTTAACTTACACATAAAGGGACATACTTACAAGCCCCTATTGTCACCACAACATCACTTTTTCTGATGTTGTGGTGGTGATAGGGGCTTTGCCTTATTTACAAAGCTGCGTTAAGCCACTTAACATGGCTTAACACTGCTTTGTAAATAAGACATCCTTTCACGCTACACTTGGTGTGAAAGGGGCGGGCAATAGGTGTTGTCATGGGTGTTCCACCAAATCAACAATTGATTTTGATGTTGCCCCATATTTAGAAGGATCGCATAAATATGGTGCAGGGCCAAAATTAAGACCAGGGAAAACCTGGTCTTACCTTGGCGCAGCGAGGAGAAATGTTTAATTTCTCCTCAATTGTACTGTTTCCATGCTTGCTGTGTTGTGCAACACAAATAGAAACAGCAAAAGGCCATTTATTGTTTATGTGCAGGAAGGAACACCTTCCTGCACATAAAAAATCATTAAAAAGTGACGTTGGGTAACTTCTATGTATGCTGCATTAAGCAGCACCCATAGAAGTTACAAAAAACCATTTCGGATTGTTTATGTGCAGGAGGGACGCCTTCCTGCAGATAAACAATCTTCCCCTGCAACGTAGGTTCCTTTGCACTATGGTGCAAGGGTGTCTGCTTTGGCGCTAGGCGGTTAAATTAGAGCCAGTACAGGGGGAAACGAGCGGCACTATATCCTTGTAAATACGGTGCAGCCCTGTGTTTTTCAAAAGTGGTGTAGAGTGGCGTTACGCCAAGGAGGCTACCGCTGCACTCTGCCACTACCTTTAAAATATGCCCCATAGACTGCACACACTGCACATAAACACAGCTCATGCTGCACACACAGCCCACCTTGTACAATCATTACACCGCCCAGTCTCTACTCACACCACTCACCCCGTTCACTCATCCACCTGCCCCACTGCTCACTGACCCACCTCTCACCTCGCGCACTCACACACCTCTAAAGCTGACCGATCATTCTGCACTCAAACCACTTCCCTAGCACACTCCTGAACCACTCTCCCAGCACTCACCACACTGCTTACGTACCTTTACAACACCCACCCCGCATGCACACTGCTCTCTTTGCACACTCATACACAGATCACCCTCTAAAAACACACCCCTCCCCTGCACACTCCCACATCTCACTAACCCCGGACACTCATACACTCAAATTACGCTCACACACTCAAATTACACTCACACACTTCACACCAACTGCCCACACAATGCTCACCCAGCACTGAACCACCTCTAGCTCACAACAGGCACCCTTCACTCTCACTGCTCACATACCTCTCACTCTCCTTGTACACGACAATGTGAAGCTCTGCAGCGGTCATTCATACATTTTGCCTGCTGCTTTTTAAATAAAGTTATGGAGCACGGTATGCAATAAGCTTTGCGTATATTTTCTTATTGGCAAGATACATACGAAAAGGTGTTCTTAGCCATGAATAGAAGAACTTGCTTCATTTGTAGATGTTCTGGATTCCTAAGCAACTCTTAACATGCAAACTACGAGGTTTGCCCTCACTTGAATAGATTCGCACCATCCATTCCCAGGGGGAGAGTGCCATATAGGGGGTATATAATTTAGCAGGGAGGAAAACAGGGTCACATTTGATAATTATGTTAGGATTGGGACATTTTCAAAAGAATCTAGAGACTTTACTGTGAAACGTAAGTTATAGGAAATCGCACATTATGGAGCGAAATTAAAGAGTCCTCAGAACATGAAACGTTTATGGGTCAATCGAAAAGCAATTGGTACATGAACATGAATATGAAACAAATCGTATGTATGTTGCCAGGTACTCTAGCTCAGTGATCTGAGGCAGTCTCAGACAGTATCAGGAAGGTCATGAAATACAAAAGTAGCAGCTAAGTCCCCCCCTACATTTAATTATCCTCTTATCTCGCCTTCATTAGCACTAGCCTGTCCACTTTGCACTTCTTTCATACCTACCACATCGCCTTCACGTTACACATGTAACACAATTTCTCAAATCCAGTCCATATCATACCACTACTGTAATGTTGTGCTTTAAGTAACTTACATCCTTTTCCCTCTAGGTTCTAGCTTCCCTGTTCAGAACACCTCTTAGAATAAGAATGCTTGATGGTTCTTAGAATAAGAATGTACTGTGTATTCTTGGTCAGTTACGACCTTGGGCTGTTGGTGGATGAGGCAAATAAACTGCACTCGTAAACTTCTCTTTGTTTCCTGCTTAATTCATTTTGGAAACACCACATTATTATTGGCGACGATCCTACCTTAAAGCCTCAACACGCGGCCGTCCCTGAATCGATCTTCCTCCCCAGCGGCTGACCTGTTTGGAAAGGAAGCGTTGTCTTCCCAGCGGCAGTTAAAAGAAAAGAAATAGACGTATGAAGACTAAATTGTGCGGTGAGGAGCACAGCGGGAGGAAATTTAAATTATAAGGGGACTTTAAAAAAAAAAGAAGCGAAGTGAAAATAAATAACGTGGCGCGCGATAGAAAACAGTTAAATTGCTCGCGCTGCTCGCGTAGATTCAAAAAACGTTGTGCGTTCCAAGAGAAGACTCTCTGCGTCTCAGTGACGTGTTGCACACGCATGCGCATCAGTAACGTAAGACGCTTCACAGTGCCTTCCAAGAGAAGACTCTCTGCGTGTCAGTGACGTGTTACACACGCATGCGCATCAGTAACGTAAGACGCTGGTATTCAACCTCGTCCTCTGCGTTTCAATGACGCACATAATAAAGCGTTCTCTATTGAAATTCTAAAAAGAATGAAGCATTGTTCAAGGGAATAAGAAAAATAAAACAATCTCTCTGCATTCTTTTGCCTGTATTTATATTATGACATCAACAATAGAAAAAAGAAAGGGAAATAAAGCAGACTTAATGTGAAGAGGTCATTGTTACACAATAAAGACATTATTTTTTAACAGAATTGAATAAATAAGGAGAATCTTAGAAGGAGAACAATTTAATATATATACAAAAGGAGCACAGTTTACATCACAATACAAGGAAAGCATTACTGCATAAAAAAAAAATGCAAAATGTAACTCAGCCTGTTTTTTTCTTGATAAGTCCAGGTGAACCAAATGTGAAATGGCAGAAATGGAAAAAGATATTTGCGAATTACGCAAGAGTATGTGGCACAAACCTAAGTGCAGAGAGAAAGCATTCATTATTGTTACACTGCTTAGGAGGTGAAGGCCAGGATGTTCTGGAACATTTACCAGAACTAACAGCGGCAGAGCAGAGGAACTTGAATGAGTACGAAATTGCCATTGAACAGCTAGATCGTCACTACCTCCCTAGATTGAGCACAATAATGGAAAGATACCATTTTGGATTAAGAGGCCAAAAAAGGGATGAGTCTGTTGAAGACTATGTATTAGAAAATTAGCTTCTTCTTGTAAGTAAGTTTGGTCAAACATTAGAAGAAAGAATAAGAGATCAGTTCGTATTGAAATGTGCACATGACAGTATTAGGAAGGAACTTTGGCTAAAGGATGAACCACCATTGGAAGAAGTGCTGGTGATAGCAAAGCAAGTAGAACACATGACGAAATGTGTAGATGAACTTAAAGGAGAAAAAGAAAAGATGGTTGAACCAGAGAAGAAAATTGAATCCAAAGTTGAGGAAGTTGTTTGTCAAGTCAAAAAAGAAGATAAGGTGGACAGCGGAAAAAATGACAGTGGGATGAATAGATTCAATCCGAGTTTTAATATGTCTAACAAATTTTCTTGTTTCAGATGTGGTAATACTGGTCATTTAGCTAACTCCCCAAACTGTCCGGCTTTGAAATCTATTTGCAATGACTGTAGGAGAAGGGGTCATTTTTCAAAATGTTGTAGAACAAGGGGCAACAAAAGAGATAACACTAATAAGAGGTGGTCTCAACCACAAGTGAAGACTGTAACTTTCCAGATCAGTAGTGGTCCCTTAGAACATCCTACACATTTAGTTAAAGTGGATGATGCCATGATTGAGTTTAAATTTGATTCATGTTCTCAGATCACTATGATTGATGAAAATTTGCTGCATAGAACTTTTGGAAAAAATGTAAAGTTATTCAAGAGTGATATTTTACCCTTAGGTTATGGCAGCAAACCGATTAAGATCTTGGGATATTTTATGGCCACAATGGAATTGGGTTGCAGAATAATTCCAGGCAAGATTTATGTTACCAATTTTGGGGATGCCTTAATTAGCTGGAGAGACCAACGTGATTTAGGTGTTACACTTAATCCGAATGCCTCACCTCAGGTGCAAATACTAGAGGTAGAAAACCTGTCTGATATGTTTGCAGAAAAGTTTCCTTCAGTATTTAAAGATGAGTTAGGATGTTTAAAAGGATACAAACATTGTATAAAGCTTAAGAAAAATGCAATTCCAATAGTAGCAAAAGTAAGAAGGATTCCGCTTGCTGAACAAAGTAAAGTTCAAGAGGAAATTGAAAAATTGCTTACTAACAACATAATTGAACCAGTAGAAGCAACGGAATGGTTGGCTCCAATTGTGGTAGCAAAGAAGCCAACTGGCGAAATTCGTTTATGTATTGACTTAAGAGCTTTAAATAAGGAGGTGGTGGTAGACAGATTTCCCTTACCCAATATAGATGAGATCGTAGGTACATTAGAGGGTGCAAGGTACTTTACCACCCTGGATTTGGCATCTGCTTACCACCAAGTTGAATTGGAAACCTCTTGTCAAGATTTAACCGCATTT
Source organism: Lissotriton vulgaris (assembly GCF_964263255.1). Classification (NCBI taxonomy): domain Eukaryota; kingdom Metazoa; phylum Chordata; class Amphibia; order Caudata; family Salamandridae; genus Lissotriton; species Lissotriton vulgaris. Next base: position 366,430,376 of record NC_141695.1, on the reverse strand, counting down.
ATAACTCCCATGGGTACTTTTAGATTTAAAAGAATGCCGTTTGGATTAATATCAGCGGCCTCTGTATTTCAGAGGATCATGACACATATACTTAAAGGACTAAAAGGGGTAAAATGTTACCAAGATGATCTTTTAATATTTGGTTCCAACATGAACGAACACAATGAACGTGTGTGTGATGTGTTAAAAAGATTGTCTGACTCTGGTTTGTCTCTCAAAAAGGAGAAATGTAAATTTGGTTTGGAGGAGGTGAATTATCTTGGTCGCTGCATTAAGAGTGAAGGAGTTTTTCCAAAATCAGACCTAGTTGCTTCAATTGATAACATGGCTGAACCAGTTAGTAGAGATGAGTTGTTATCCTTCCTTGGGATGGTAGAATTTTATGGAAAGTTCATTGTACATTTTGCAGACAAGACAAAGAATATGAGGAGACTCACTGCTAAAAGTATTACATTTGACTGGTCTGATGACTGTAAAAAAGAATTTGAGGGGATAAAAGAGGAGTTAAAGAAAGCTCCATGTTTGCAAGCGTTTGTCCCTGGTTTACCTACGTACGTATTCACTGATGCAAGTGATAAGGGATTAGGAGCAGTGTTGGTACAAAATAAACTTGGTCAGGATTCTCTAATTGCCTGTGCCTCCAGGTGTCTTCGTGGTCCGGAACTAAATTATTCCGTAATTGAAAAAGAATCATTGGCTATATTCTGGGCACTTAAAAAATTCAAAAATTTGGTTTGGGGGACAAAATTTATTGTCAAATCTGATCACAAGCCACTAAAAGAAGTTTTTTGTAAAAAGGGTTTAGATTCTATCTCTTCTAGGATTAGAAGGTGGATAATATCTTTACAAGAATTTGACTTTGAAGTACAATATTTGCCTGGGGTATCAAACAAGGCGGCTGATTGTTTTTCGAGGTTAGTGAAAGGTGATAACATATGTTGTGATGAGGAGTTCGTTGATGAAGATGACTATCTCAATGTTTGTGAGGTCACGGAAGGGGTAGTAGGAAAAGATGAGTGGAAAGAGGAATTATTAAAGGATGAAGAGTTTTATCCTTATTAAGGGATAATAAACGACTAGACAAACCTTGGTCCCTGGTCTCCCAAGAATTATCTATTTCTGATGACATGTTAACTTGTGGTTTAAGACTTGTGCCTCCCTCTTCTTTAAGGAAAAGGTTATTGTCACATGCGCACTCTGGGCATTTGGGAATAGTAAAAACCAAGGAGATGTTACGTACTCAATTTTGGAGGCCTGGTATGGATTTAGAAATAGAACGCATGGTCAGAGATTGTGTTGAGTGTTGTGCAAGTGACAAGATTCTAAAAGTCAGACAAATGCCAATGGTGTGTAGAGAATTACCCAACCATCCCTGGGATGAATTAGCTATCGACATCTTGGGTCCCCTCACAGGAGTATCTGATACGCCTTATCTTATTGTTTTAATTGACCTGTATTCACGTTGGATAGAGGTATGTGCAGTTAGTGACATAACGTCAAGTTCTATTATCAAATTCTTATCTGATATATTTTTGAGGGAAAGTTTTCGCAATAGCATTTTATCGGATAATGGTCCTCAGTTTTGCTCTACTACATTTGATGCTTATCTTAACAAATGTGGTATAGTACATAAACGTTCATCATTATACCATCCTGAAACAAATGGTGCTGTTGAGAGGGTCAACCGTACATTGAAGGAATGCATTCAGCTTGCAAGAGCTAGTGGATTAAATTGGAAAGAAGCACTAAGGGAAAGAATTGATGCATATCGTTGTTCCCCTCACTCAACTACTGGGAAATCTCCTTTTGAACTATTCAGGGGTAGAGTTCCTAATACAATGTGGTGTCCAGGATGGATGAATTTGAAAAAGGGGTTTGTTGATAATCGTGTTGGTGCTTGGAGGGAGAGAGAAATAGAAAAACAAACTTGTAGGAAAACATACTTGGACAAAGTTAAATGTGTTAAGTTTCATGAGGTAAAGATAGGTGACCTTGTTAAAATAAAGGCACCCGTAGGGAGAAGGTCTTGGTCAAAATACAATAACGTTAGACCGGTCATTAAAGTTTTTGGTAATGCAATCAAAACACAAGACGGTAGAATCTGGAACAAGAGTCGTGTTGTGGTGGTCAAATCAAAGAACATTTCTCATGCTGACTGCGACTCTGACTCTAATCTTCTAGGTTCTATCTCTTCTCCGTCCTGTTCCAACTCTTCTCCCAATAATCGTGCAAGGAGTCAGAGGTTACGCAGTGCTCCAATGTATATGAAAGATTACGTGTAGAGTTTGTTCATTTTCTCTTTGATTTGTTAGTTCTTTATTTTCATCATTTTCTTTTGATTCTTTACACTTTGTGTTGTTGTAAAGAAGGGAGATGTGTAATGTTGTGCTTTAAGTAACTTACATCCTTTTCCCTCTAGGTTCTAGCTTCCCTGTTCAGAACACCTCTTAGAATAAGAATGCTTGATGGTTCTTAGAATAAGAATGTACTGTGTATTCTTGGTCAGTTACGACCTTGGGCTGTTGGTGGATGAGGCAAATAAACTGCACTCGTAAACTTCTCTTTGTTTCCTGCTTAATTCATTTTGGAAACACCCCAACTACCACAGCCAAACTCCTGTCCAATCGCCCCCCACCCGTTCTCAAATATCCTGTCTACCCCAGACAGTGTTGCTCAGTATATATTCTCTTGCAATTTGTCCGGTAAGCAAGCTCCTACAACTAGTCTGATGTGCAAGCTTCTGCAAGCATCACAAACCGTGCTCCCTTCCTCCCCATATACTATCCACTCCTGCAAAAAAAATGCTGCTGAACCGCTTCCCATTGCACTCATGCAGCCCACCCACTCCTTGGGTTCCCTTGGGCAGCTTGTATTCCTGCCCAGCTGCCTTCCGTTCAGACCCCGAATATTCTCTGCCCTGGGGTTTCTACATCCCTCCCAATGATTTCTGCTAACTTTCCACACTCACCAAAGAGGACCTGCAGAAAGCTCAGAGGAGCACTGTGTCACGGCCCAGCAACAGGATTAGTAGAAAAATTAGCCAGGGTCACCTGTTTCCAGGCTTAGACTGATGGCAGAAACGTATACGCACATTGTACCCCAGCAGGCCATTTTCCCTGTGGTACCGAATTGAATGGGACCATTTTCAAAGCACGGGCTGTTGCTGCAATGATGATAAGGCAGAGGGAAGAGAGGAAAACTAGAAGCGAAACCTAGAACACAGACTGATCTCACGGCCGGGTGTCTAAGGCACTGTTCGGCAAGTGAGCGATCATGCAGTAGATAAGTCACCACTATGACCATCGCCCGTCCAAATCCCTTCTTTTACTACCCCCTCTACTCGATCAGTCAATCATCAATTAATCGATCAGAACTTGTAAGGCGTAACACTGTTACTCCTCGGGGTATCTGGGCACTGAGGGTGCAGTGTCTCTGTTGAAAAGCAAGGTCTTGAGTTTCTTTCTGAAGTCCTTCAAGGAGGGCGATGTTCGGAGCTGGAATGGGCAGGTCGTTCCAGGTCCTGATAGTGATGTAAGAAAAGGAGCGGCCCCTGCTGTTATGGATGCGGGGTGTGTGTGCGAGGGCTAGAGGGGAGAGAGGCAGGTGTCTAGAAGGTTGATGGAATTCAGTTCATGGTTGATGTATGGGATCTCTTATATCCTACCTATGTACTAATGTTACTCCAATGTTACCTAGCTCCTAGCTTCTCAGCCACTGTGAGTGTTGGTGTGATGGAGATGTTTGGAATGTTTAGGTGTCTGTGTGGTGAGGTGTGACAGTTGACGATGGGCCGAGGCTGGTGGGGCTGCTTCACATGGAAACCAACATGTAACTCAAGACCTAATAAAGAAACTACAAAGGTACTCTTCGGCTACGTCTCGTACATCACAACATATTTTTGGCGACGATCTGGAGACAGACTCATGCTTTACAACTGGTCTTAATGACAATAAAGATGACATGATAAAGAAGACTTTACAGCTGAAGGAACCTACTGAAACTACAGATGCTGACAGTGCAAATTACATTTCCAGGAGGATGATGTTTACAGAAAAGAACAACTGTCCACAAGAAAGCAGAGAAACTGGAGTGGCAAGCCTCGCAGCCCCACCAGTGTCCTCAAAAGCAGACAGCCTCAGTCTAGGCAAGCTGCTCTTACACACATCAAATGGAATTTACACTTTCAAGGCAGGCTGCACCTTTCGGGTATATGCTTATAAGACTTTATAGCTACTTAAGCTCCAAAAGAAACATCTTGCCACAGTCATAGTGCTTTTCATATTGCCTCCTGAAAGTGTCTGCCTCTACGGTGCATCGGAGTGATAAAGGAATGAGTGGCTACACAGAAGTGGCTTACAAATGCATTTCTCTTTGTTTACACGTGACCGGTCTACTGCTGTGTTTCTATCACAGCTAGATTCCGTTTCAGCATAAGGACACGTGAGTGATCACTTGTGAGTAAATTTCTTTGTATTTACAAGTCAGCAATTTTTATTTTGCGTTCAATTTATTATTGATGCACCATTAGTACTATGACCATCATTTGGCACAACAGTTATTGACATTTGAATTACCGCGTGCATTCCGCGAGGAGCTTACCTTAGGCATGGAGACAAGTGGAGCAGCTGTAAGATCGTCTGTGATGTCGTCCTTTCTGTACGGCTTCCGAGCTGCTGTGGGACACTTTGCAGGACACTCCAACCCTGAGCCAGTCGGTGCTTGTCACATATGCATGCCACCATCTTTGCTTTGCAAATGCGAGGCACCCCCGCGCCTAGGGGAGGGGGGCCTTTAGTGGGCATTCTGGGCCTGAAGCAAGAGTTTCGTTTCTGCTGGATTTGTCATGGGGAGGGTCGCAAGGTAATGCGAGACGAAAGGGAGGTTCGTCTGTGATCCCTCCCCGAAGGCAATAAGAATGCTCGTCTCGAGGGATTAGCCCTCTTTGTCTGCTTGCCTCTGGAGGTCGCCGGAAAGGTGCAGCCAGAGCAGTTGCCCACCCAACCATCCCTAAGTTTTATAGTAGAATTGGCAGGGTCCCGGACAAGAGGAAAAAGGCCGGGACTCTTTTTTGGATGGAAACTGGATGGCCCTGCAGCAGGGAGGCCGTCATTGGGGCTCTGGGCTGGCGAAGAGGGGGGCGTCCTGCTTGTGGTCCTGGACTCTCTGGCCCTACCCTAGTAGCCGGTGCTTGGAGGCTCAGTTGGCCGCGTCTAAAGGTTAGACGACAGATTGTTACCTCAAATGGAAATAGTGGAAAAGGGGTTGTGTTGTGTCCTGTTGGTACAACTCGCCTCAAGAGATGCGGAATTGTAAATACATGGTAACCTGGGGCGCGTATGTATGATGCGCCTCAACATGCATATGTGTGGAGTAATAAAATGATCAATGTTGAAAGTTTTGGCAACAAATAAAGATGGTGTTGTGCATAAGTAATAAAAGCTATGCAGTGGACACCATTCACTTGTAGAGACTCTTTGTGGGAAGGGTGATCAAAGTGTGGAAGACAAATGGCACGTGATGTCCTCACTAATGCACGCAAATCCTGAAATGTATTATGCCCGCGATTCTCAGCAGCTGTAGCCCGGGGATCATTGCTTCGAACAACAGGTGGAATTAACCAAAGGTCTTAGATATGTTGCTGGTCATTATCATCCTTTCAGGTTTGTTTCACCAGTATCCACTGGAGCGGCGTTTATTTTGGTTTGCATTCTTCATTCAAGCGGAGAGTTCACAACACAGGATGCAGTGACCAGTTAGACTCAAATTTAGCTAGAAACCCTCCTCATTCAAACACAGTTGTCTCTACGTCCTCTTGAAGACAGTTCAAGCATCCAATCAACAGTTGAACACTTCTTACTTAGAAATAATCCCAAAGAAACTCTTATTTGCAGATACAAAATTTGTTTTAAGAATGGAATTTTCAGATTTATGAATTTTTTTATTTGTTTGTCGATTCTAATTGTATGGATCCCATGGACATTTTTCTAGCAATCAACAAGACATTACCTCCAATCAACAAGACATTACCTCCAGGGGTCGTGGCTACAACAGCGACCAAGATGGCGGTCTGACTGTGAAGCTCTGGCTGCAATGGCCCAAAAACTACAAGTTTCCTAACTCTTCACACAATCTAGCCCCATCCTTTAAGTGGTAAATGCAACTTTGAGAGCTTCTACACCTTTTGATAGAGTTGACGCAGCGGCTACAGCCTTTCTAGCTCCTTGCACAGAGATTGCCATCCTCTGCCGTGCATTAGCCTTGGAGGTCACATGGTGGCAGGCCCACAGGTGAGTCTGGGCAGAGGTTGCCGAGCCTAGCACAGGCCATGTTACTCTCCCATCACTCTCACTGGTTGAGACAAGGCTGCAGTAATTAATCTTGGCATCATACATTCGCAGGATCAGAGTTGCCTGTGCTAATGCCTCTGTCACCCCTGCTGTCCTAGGTACAGTGGGGGCTCACGTGGTTGCGGCCTGTGATCCATTGCCTCATGTCTTTTTGGCCCATGGTGAGTGCGGCTCTCTGCCTGTATCTGGCAGCCTACAACACTTCACAACCCCGCGGTGCAGGAACTTGCCTCTGCCAGACTGCTACTCCTACACAGCCTGCTTTAGATCCCCCGTGGAACATTAGCCTGGGAGACTCATTTGACTGTGGCTGGCTAAAACTAAACTCAGGGTAAGGCTGACAGGCGCCAGAGAGTGCTGTCTTAACATGGTACATCTGTGACCACAACAATCCACGCAAGGGAAAGCAGGCGCTCTCTTACTTAACACACCATGGGGTCAAGATTTTCTTACAGGAGAAGCACCTCTCGCTCCATGAGACAAACACAGTTGCTTCCTCCCAGGGGACACACTGTTTTTTCCATGCTACAGTTTGTATTCACGCTGGGGGTGTTTATTATTCCATATATGTGTAACCTTTACCCCTACCACTAGCTTTATCGACCCGAATGGCATATACGTCCTAGTAGCCAAGCACACTGGCCGCGTGTAACATTTTACTGGTAATATCTATGCCCCAACTGTAGATGACCCAGATTAATGAGCAAGATTGGACCCAGGCTAATCCTTTTAGGGCGTGACCTGAATATTGTACATAACCCCCTGACAGACTGCACCAGACTGCACCAGTTTGCAGCCCCAGAGCATACCCCGGGCTTTGCGTATATGGCACAACATCATAGACACCTAGGGCCTTATTTATGAAGGTCTTGCGCCACTTTTGCGTCACTTTTAAAATGGGAAAAAGTGACGCACCGGTGGCGCCAGGTCTTCATAAATGAGGCCCCTACATCTTACATGACATCTGCCACCCGCAACACTCCACCTCTTCTGAAAACACTTTCAATTCTGCTCCCCATGGGGTGTGGACTCGGGCTGACTGCTGGCTTGCCTCTGTGAACTGACTCAGTGGGCAGCTGATGTTGCTCACCTACCACATACGCTATCAGACCATGCACCGGTCTGGCTAGTCCTGGACATTCCTTATGTGAATGGGTTGGAGCACAGATGGTGTTTCCTTTGTAGCGCTCTGCATGATGAGGTCTTCTGCTCTGAACTCCATGACTCCATTGTAAATTACTTCACTCTTAATACTGGCTTGGTTACCTCACAGGCTAAGCTATGGGAAGCCTTAAAGGCATATATACATGGAGTCTTTATTTTGAAACATGTCGGAGTGCTGAGCGACAATCGCACCAGCCTCACCTGCATTGAGTCTGAGCCTCAGACCTTGGACTTTCAGTCACACTGTAAAGCCCAACTCCACTTCTGCGCTATCTTGTTGAAAGAGTTTCAAGACTTGGACGTTAGGGAAACAGCCGATTTGTTTAAATATGTGACTGCCCAGTGCTATGGCGAAGGGGAATGCCCCGGTCATACACCAGCCTGTCACCTTCTCTCAACAGACTGAGTGGCTATATTCCTGCTCTACAGACAGTCGAGGGCTGCCAGATCTCTGCAATGGAGATTTCATGTGTGAACTATTGCGCTATTATAAACGCCTCTACTCATCTCCATTACAGGTGATACCACAGCGAAAGCAGATTACCTCACTGAAATTGCGATGGTGTGGCTTAATGATGTCCACATGTAGTCCTTAAGTGAACTTAAATCCTGTGAGGAAATTGTGCAGGCAAGAGATGCTCTTGATGGCTCCAATGCCCCTGGCCTTGATGGACTCTCAGGTGCATTTTACAAGGCATAGATACACCTTCTCGTGCCACATCTGCTCAATCTTTCTGAAGAAGCCCTTGAGAAGAGTGTTCTCACTCCTGCATTGCGAAAAGCGGTCATCACATGTACAATAAAACCAAGTAAAGCCCCCACCTTTGTGGCGTAGGTAATTTGAGAAATGGGTGAACTGCGAGGGAAGGGTACTCCCAATAGAAGCTAAGAGGGGGATAGACACTCTGGATAAGGCTTGCACCTGGTAAGCTCTAGTGGATAGCTTCAAGGACCCAGAACTCAATTTCCAGGTGGGTACACCCATGGGATCACATGGACGGCCACATACTGGAGCTGATCACTAAGGCAGGAGTGTCACAGCCATTCCATGATTCCTGTTACCCACATACAGAACAATGATAGACATTCGAATACTGCCTGTCCCACGGGTGCTACAGTCAGTATTGCATGGTTCTATAACATATGTCCAGTCTTAAGGCTTAAGGCAGGTATGTTACAGTTGTTCCAATTGGGTAATTTACTGTGCACGATTAAAGACGCCTGATGAAATCTTATACTGTATATCATCAGATACGATGTTACTGTTTGTATGACTATGCAATGTAAAACCCAATCAAATTTGTTTACAAAAAACAAAGTTCCCCACCTCCGCACTTCTTACCACCCGCTTTCTTTACTCAATTGGGATAATAAAATCCTGGTCAAAGTAATTGCAACTAGGCTATCTCTCCTAATGGAACAGATCATTTTGCCCATACAAACAGGCTTTTCCCCCCACAGATCTACATCCCTAAACCTACGAACTGTTTGTAATGTCTTGAACAGACCAGAGGTTCCTGCAGCCGTTGCCCTCCTGGACACTGAAAGGCCTTTGTTACCCTAGAATGGCCGTTTCTGAAGGTGACACTTGATAAACTAGGCCTCCCCATGGCTTTACTGCTTCAATTATGCTTTTTATTGGAGCCCTGTGGCTCATCTCCAGGTCAAAGGCTCGATTAGTGACCCTTTCCAGGTTTCCAAGGGGACCCGCTAGGGATGCCCTCTATCACCCCTTCTTTTTATCATAGCTATGGACTCAATAGTGCGCCACCTCCAGGAACCATCGGGTCTGCAATTTCTCCCGGTCCCAATATTATAATCGCTCTATGCTGACGATATACTGCTTTTTCTTTACCACCCTACTTTGGTCAATCTCCCATGGTTTATAAGAGAGGTCATCCACTTTGGCGAATTCTCAGGCCTTAAAATAAACTGGGTCAAGTCAGAGCTTTTTCCCCTCACAGCCATTAAGAAGCTGGTGCTTCCTGAATACTCATTCCTGGTGTATAGATTTCACCAGATTCTTTGGCATCACCCTTCGCAGAGATTAAGAGCAGATAATTTGCCTAAATTATGGCCTTGCTATCGATTGGCTGTCAACACAGATAGATTGGTTGATACAACTCCCACTATCACTGGCTGGTTGAGTGAGAGTCATGAAAATGGTAGTCCTTCCCCGCTTTCTATACCTCTTTCTTAATATATCCATTACATCGACTAACCACTTGTTAGTCTGGGTTTGGGTTTTGGGGTACAAGGGTAATTTTAGGGTTCAGGGCTGGGTTTGGGTTTTGGCGTACAGGGGTATTTTTACGGTTCAGGGCTGGGTTTGAGTTTTGGGGTACAGGGGTATTTTTAGGGTTCAGGGCTGGGTTACTCATGAGATAGAGGCAGGTTAGGGAATCAGATGGTAAACAACCATGTCTTTAATGCTTTTCTAAAGGCCATGAGGTCCGTCAGTTTTCTGAGGGCATGGGGCAAGGTATTCTAGGCTTTGGCTGCGCCCAGCACAAAGCTTCTGCCTCCCCACCGTGCCCTCTTAAAACGAGGCATCACGATCAACCCCATGTCAGCTGATCTAAGATTTCTCGTTGGACGGTACCAATAAAAGTGTCGCCGAAAGAATAAAGGTCCCTTGCCTTGTAAGGACTTGAATACTAGGCATAGGGCTTTAAAAGGAATTCTCTTTCGCATTGGAAGCCAGTGCAGCTTGACCAGCTCCTGAGACACGGAAACAAATTTAGGGATCCCCAGAATGAGCCTTGCAGCCGCATTTTGAAGTACCTGCAATTTGTTAAGTACCGCCTGTTGGGTACCAAGAAATAAACCATTGCAATAATCCAACTTTGCCATGACCAGCGTTGTGACCAGTGTTTTCCTGTCACTGTCAGGGATGAATGGAAGGATCATACGAATGGAATTAAGCAGGTAAGCCACCGAAGAAGATAGGGCACTGACCTGGGGACAGAAGGTAAGTTGATCATCGATCAACACCCCCAGATTTTTCACCTTCGCTACTGGGGTGGGAGCATTGCCCATCTGGTCTGGCCACCAGCTTGGGCTCCAGAAGTTGGTGTTTGAACCGAACACTATAACTTCGGTTTTATCCGAGTTCAATTTAAGGCAGTTAACTGCCATCCAGTTCCCAACTGCCAGCATACACTCCTGGAAATTCCTAGCTACTTCTTCTTCCCTCCCTGGTAATACTGACACCACAATCTGGGTTTCGTCTGCATAAAATGTGAGGTCAAACCCATGTGCCCGGATTACTGGCGCCAATGAGCTAACGTAAACTTTAAACAACGTAGGGCTCAAGGACGAACCCTGAGGAACTCCGCAGGGCAGGATGAAGGGTTTTGACTCATAATCTCCGAGGGCCACCTTCTGGACTTTGCCGGACAGGAAGGCTTTAAGTGTGTCAAGCGCTTTCCCTTGAACTCAGCGAGTCTTCAAACGGTCCAGTAGAATCCCATGGTGGACCATATCGAAGGCCGCGGAGAGGTCCAGCAGCACCAGGGCTGCCCTCCCTCCCGCATCGGTCACTGCTCTGATCTCCTCAGTTGTTTTAATGAGGGCGGATTCCGTGCTGTGGTAAGGTCTAAAACCATGTTGAGAGGAGTCCAAGGATTGAGTGGCAGCCAGGAAGGAGCTTAATTGGGCGTTCAATGCCTTTTCTATTAATTTAGCTGGTAATGGGAGCCTTGCAATTGGGTAATAGCTATTTGGGTCCCTAATATCCAGGTTAGGTTTCTTTAGTAGAGGTAAAATTTATGCCTGTTTCCAACAAGCTGGAAAACCTCCTGTCCCAAGCATTATGTTGAAAACGGACCCCAGCGATGAAACTAATACATGTATATATAGTCCTTTAGCGTAAACATGATCCCATGAATGGCTGACAGCTATGCTCAACATTAAACTTCCCTGATACTCCTGCACAGCTTCCACATCTGACAGAAGGCTTCTGAAACACTGCACAATTGCTGAATGCCATTGGTGAATTTTATAGCACATACATCTTGCCACCATTTGCTGCACAGTGCCTATATCTGAATGGTTTCGGCCCGGCAGTAGTCACCTAATGCTCAGGTGGCATGTGATACAATCTACATAAACATGAACATGGTGACATAACCCCTAGGCAGCACACAACCCATGATGCTCCTATGTTCAACCACAGTGCAATAAATCAATAGCTGACAAATGGTGACATAGCTGATGGATGGATCCTTGAGCCAATACTTTTTGATTTAAAAAAAATATATGTACAATATACTTAGCCTGCTGAACCGGGCATCTCCTTGTGAGGGTTCCCTTTTCATCTCCTCTACGCGTATTTAAGTTTCCTCTTCTGGGCTGTATTGACAGGAGCATTGTTTTGCGTTATCCGAGCGGGCTGTCCATTGTTTCAGTTAGGAGCGTTTTTTCATCTCACCCAGAATTTCTTATAAAACTATGGGCAACTGCACTAGTTTATCAATTACTTCTTTTCACGAGCACATGGTGAAATTGGCATTATTCTTTGATTTAATTCCCATTTAAGGGCATTCAGCTTCTCTAACTTTTCCCCAATACCTGACAAAAAAGTATTGAGCAAGTCTAGTTGGATGTCCATTTTGTTGGTGTGATGGTTAAGTGCAGGGCCGGCGCTAGGCATGGGCAGTGTGGGCAGCTGCCCAGGGCCTCGCGCTCAGCTCAGAAACATGGGGGCCCCTTTCTTTGTGACTGTGAAAGGTCACACGTTTCCAGTCAGCCCTCCTGCTCCTTCAGGGCCCCCTCCCCAAAGCAATCACACTGCTAATGTGTTTTCAAGTGAGGTGTCTCGACTTCCCTTCTCACAGCGTGGGGTCACTCATAGAGGTGCCGCGGTGGGGGGTGGGGAAACACTGGGTATAGGAGGTGATAGCAGCAAGGCCAGCAATTATGCCGCCTCACAGGCTCAAGGGCAGGGCAGCATCTCTGTTAAAAATCTGTCTGCCCTTTGTGTATTCCGTTTACCCGGCAACAGAAGGCTCTTTTGTTTCACGGAATAGCCGGACATTAACAAGTATGGAGAGGTGGCTGAGGGGAGGAGGGAGCATCCAGATCAGACTGGCAGGGCACACTAGTGCAGTGTTTAGCAAAGTGTCTTGCTACTGCTTTGAGGCACAGGGGAGGTGTTTTTCCATCCCATGGGCCTCGAAGCACTGGATCAAGCTACAATGTCATCTGTGGGGCCCCTTTCGCTGGAACTTGCGAAGCCCAGGGCAGGTAGGCCTCACAGCATTCAATTAGGCTGCAAGGTCCTGGTGTTGGGCCCCCTTTGCAGGGCCTTGTATCCATTATGTAGTGCTGGGAGGCCCAGGGCATGAGGGCCCTGTCCTTGGCCTCGCAGTGTTATACTGTGAGATCACTACACTTTATTTCACAGTGGGACTAGCATATTAGCTTCCCAGACCAGGCCACCAGTGCTAAACTTAGAGGCTAGAGAGGTAAACTGCTCCATGACACACTTTGAGTCACCCCCCCCCCCACGACTCCCCCCCCCGCCGGCCCACTTATGCCCCAGGGGCTGTGAATTAGTAATTTCCTGTCCATATAATTACTTGTAGGAGATTAGATACAGTTTTGACAGCCCATGGCGAGTGCTGCTCCTGGGTCACGTTTAACAGGACAGTGAGGGTGCAGTGTAGGGGCAGACAGAAAGGATCTACTGTAGCTAGACAAGGTTTCTTGTTGTGGAAGAGTGCGACACGTTGTCAGCCAGCAGCCAGGAAACCTCGCTACCTGCCTTTTCAAATGTAGAAATAGCAAGCAACTTCCTTGAAATGATGAATGACCAAGCACTGATTGAGTCAACTTAATCAGTGCCCGTCCATTGCTCTGGACGTCATTGAGGTACTATTCTGTTCTGTTTAACTTTTAGTGCCCTGCAAGTAGAAGGCATGCGACTGGCATAAAAATGCCCAGCAGGACAAACAATTGCAAAGATTTATTTTCTATAGTCAAGTTGCTTTTATTTTGCCAAGTCTTCTTTTCTTAATTTGCACTCATGCTTTCTTTTGTTTTTGCTTGTGGACACTGTTCTCTAAAGACAAGGATTATTTTATTGCAAAGCACAACGTTGTTTCTTTCTTAAGTGTATTTTCTGAAATCATGCTTTGACACGTAATTGTGCAGTACACCCCAATCCGCCCCACTCCAATCCACCCCATCCCACTTCACCTCACCTCACCTCACACCAATCCACTCCACTATAAAATTCACACCAAACCAATCCACCCCACTCCACCACATTCCAATCCTCCCACCCTAATCTGTCCCACTCCAATTTACCCCACCTCAATCCAGGACAATCTGCCCCACTCCAATTTACCCCACTCCAATCCAAAACAATCTGCCCCACTACAATCCAAAACAATCTGCCCCACTCCAATCCAAAACAATCTGCCCCATTCCAATTTACCCCACTCCAATCCAAAAAACTCTGCCCCACTCCAATTTACCACACTCCATCCAAAACTATCTGCCCCACTCCGATTTACCTTACTCCAATCCAACACAATCTGCCCCACTCCATTACAACACAATCTGCCCCACTCCAATCCACCCCAATCCACCCCATCCCACTTCACCTCACCTCACCTCACAACAATCCACTCCACTTAATACAATTCACACTAAACCAATCCACCCCACTCCACCACATTCCAATCCTCCACCCTAATCTCTCCCACTCCAATTGACCCCACCTCAATCCAGGACAATCTGCCCCACTCCAATTTACCCCGCTCCAATTTACCCCACTCAAATCCAAAACAATCTGCCCCACTACAATCCAAAACAATCTGCCCCACTCCAATCCAAAACAATCTGCCCCACTCCAATTTACCCTACTCCAATCCAAAACACTCTGCCCCACTCCAATTTACCCCACTCCAATCCAAAACTATCTGCCCCACTCCGATTTACCTCACTCCAATCCAACACAATCTGCCCCACTCCAATACAACACAATCTGCCCCACTCCAATCCAAAACAATCTGCCCCACTCCAATCCAAAACAATCTGCCCCACTCCAATCCAAAACAATCTGCCCCAATCCAAAACAATCTGGCCCACTCCAATTTACCTCACTCCAATCTAAAACAATCTGCCGCACTCCAATTTACCCCACTCCAATCCAAAACAATCTGTCCCACTCCAATCTGCCCCACTCCAATCCAAAACAATCTGCCCCACTCCAATTTAGCCCACTCCAATCCACAATCTGCTCCTCTCCAATTTACCCCACTCCAATCCAAAACAATCTTCCCCTCTCCAATTTACCCCACTCCAATCCACAACAATCTGCCCCACTCCAATCCACTACTATCCAATCTGCCACACTCCACTCCGCCACAGTCCAATCCACCACACCTCACTACATTCCACCCCACTCCCCTCCAGTCCAGTCCACCCCACTCCTGCGCACAATATTCCACTCCAATCCACCCCACCCCATGTAAATCCACCCCTCTGCAGTCCACATTACCTCACTCCGGTTCACAGCACTCCTGTTCACTCCACTCCATTCCACCCCACCCCACCCCATTTTAATCCACCCCACTCCAATCCACCCCAATCAATCCACCCCACTGCAGTCCAATCCACCCCTATCTGCTTCAATCCATCTCACTCTACCTCAATCTAATCCACCCCGCCCCAGTTCAATCCACCCCACAAAATCCAATCCCTCCAGCCCAACACATTCCAATTCACCCCAATCCAGTCCAATCCACCCCACTACACCAGTCCAATCCACCTCCTCCAGTACAGTCCAATCCACTCCCCCCGGTCCACTCAAATTGACCCTACTCTAATCCAATCCACCCAATCCAATATACCCTACCCCAAACCAATCTAATACACCCTGCTCCAATCCACCTCAATCCAATCCTACTCACCCCATTTCAATCCACCCCTCTACAATCCAATCAAGTCCATCCACTACAATCAACCTCACTCCACTCAATCAAACTCACTCCACTCAATGAAACTCACTCTACAGACAGTCCAGTCCACCCCTATCTTCCTCACTCCACCCGATTCCAACACAACGCACTCCGCTCTACGGCACTCCACTCTATCGTACTACACTATACGACACTGCACTCTACCACAGAACCACTGAACTCTACTCCCCTCTACTCAACTGTATGACACTGTACTCCACATTGCAACACTCTACTCCAACAAATCCAGTCTATGACACTCTACTCATACCACTCCACTCAAGGGCACTCTGTGCCACTAACTTTTAACCATGCTGAACAGCAGCCACGCTAGTGTACAACATGCCAAATACACATTGCCAAAGCCAATTGGTTTTATAGGCGAGACTTATTGGCTTTGCCAATGCTTGTTAATTGTGATGTTATTCAGAGCCTATGCCTAGAATATTTACCAAGAAAAGATTCACACAACACATTTGGGTATTAACACAGTGGTGAAAAGAACAATACCTATGTGGTGGTGTGCCAAAGGTATTTTTTAGCTATCATTTGAATTACTACTACCATATCAAAGTATTTAATTCCACTTTTTCTAAGGAGTTGCTATTCTACTATTTAACACTCAGATAATGGACCCTGGAAGGATGATTGTGCATCACTTAGATTCAAACTACTGATCTGCAGTTAAACAGCCAGAGTGCAACTCACCAAACTAATCTGCTATCATCTGTGAAGAGACAGAGGCCTTTGCGTGCCTCCTCTCCAGGCTTTGTTGGTCAACAGATTTACAATCCAAACCAATTACTCAATTATTAGCGACCACACACAAGGATCCAGGGCTTGCACTTATTTATATCAAAACAACAGGAGAGTCAGGGTCAGTAAGCCACTCTTCTACCCCTATTAAATATATATCAACAACATAAGAGTGACCAAGGTGCTGTAATCATGTTATCGAGATACAACAGAAACCTAAAAATCACAAAATAGTGACGTGTACCCAATGAGAAAGAAAAAACTTAGTTTTTTAAGAAGAACCCTCACTCAGCCTAGTGGTGACATGCTTCATCATAGGGTTCCCACGGGGGAGACCGAATGTCCCCCCAGTGTGCTACAACGCCTGAGTTACAGCGGAGCTGGTATTTCTGAGTGAAAAAATGTGCTCAAGTGTTGTGAGTGCAAATTTAAAAGATCCCAGTTATACCATAAACAATTTTATTACATGGATAACTGGTCTCATTAAAATAAGTGAAAAGGACTAGAATGTGGTCTTTATTTGAACCGCAAAGTCCTAAATTAAGGTCCTTAATTTAGGACTTTGCGGTTCAAATAAAGACCGCAACATTTTGTCTCCCCTGTGGGAAACTTATGATAATATCACTCAAATAATTTTGTGCGTATAGTAAGACTCTGCGTAGTACTACTGCTTTCCTCTTTCCTTCGGTGACGCTTTTCTTCTTTTCTGGAACCTATGGGCTGTTATCAGCACTTAACCTATTTTCAGTTGGCATTAATATCCTAGAAGCATTGCTCTCCCACACAGAATGAAATCCCCTATGGTCATCCCACGTGCATAGGTATAATGGACCATTTTACTGTGCGCTGCTTTGTGAGCTGATTCATTTACAGCACCTCCCCTATATAGTCACATTATGAGTAAGTGGGTCTTGGACAGCTCTCGATCGAGAGAACAGCATTCACGAGATATCTTGCCGATCTGCGATCTGCCTTACTCTGTGTCTCTTCCGTGACCTTTTTGCCTCTCCCGCAACCAGCATTTTTTCTCTTCA
This sequence comes from Lissotriton vulgaris, assembly GCF_964263255.1. NCBI lineage: Eukaryota > Metazoa > Chordata > Amphibia > Caudata > Salamandridae > Lissotriton > Lissotriton vulgaris. The sequence continues at coordinate 366,413,105 of NC_141695.1, read as the reverse complement.
CATTTTTCCAGCTACTCTCCTAGTGGCACGGACCTTCTCCTAGTATTCTCTACCCCTACTATGGTGTGACTGCTCTAGTCCCACTGTCATTGTCCTTCTCCCCATGCCCTCGCTCTCTCTCTAAGCTCTCAGCAACACCCATCATGCTGTGAGATCGCTGCCAGATGTGGACCTACAGAACAGCTCTTGCCACTGCCCCAGGGTTGGCAGCTGGATACCAGGCCTGCCGCCAGCCTGTCGTGAGCAGTGAGGACGAGTAGATTGGGAGCAGGCGTAGCGTGGAGCAGTGGGTAAGCACCAGGAGAGGAGTATGAGTTAGAGGAGTGTGAGTTTGTGAAGGTGAAAAAGACTGAGTGAAAGTGTGAGTGGCGACAGTGTGACAGGAATTATTGCGAGTGATAGGAGTTGGGGAAAAGAGAGTGAGTCAGAGGAGTAAAACTGAAGTGAAAGAGGTATGTGAGTGCGACTTGGAGGAGCAAAAGAAGTGTAAGTATGATTGAGAGGAAAGTGAGCTTACTCTTGGCTGGCCATGGCCCTGTAGGATCCTAGTAGGATCCTAGATAAACCCCAAACCCAGGTACCTTACACGTCATGTGTAAGCTTTTATTCTGGTAACCTGTGCTTAATTTGAGCCGGTGGTTGCAGGTGGCATCTAAAATAGTCATTTGTCTGTATTGTGTAGTTATATTAATCACACAGTTATGGAACTTCAGTCAACTAGTGTGATTCTGTCAGGGTTAAGTTCATGTACATCACTTACTGAAATGATTTAAGGTCAAAGGTCATATGATATCACTCCCTGTGATGCCTTTTAGGCAGAGGTCATTACTTTTTTTCCACTAATTTACACCCCACCAAGCTAAATGCTTTAAGTCTGGCCCCCTTCCGAAACTTTACGGCAAAGAGAGTGTGAGGTGCAAGGCATGCCTTGGCATGGGAGGGGGTGGGGGGATTATTAGATCATTTCAGTGGTGCTTTTGTGTAGCCCATAATCCACAAAAAATGTAGGAGTTCTAAAAGAGCAAATACAACAAACAGAATTGACCAAAAACATTACTCCCCCATAACTTGGGTGCTGTGAGCCCCTTGCACTCCTGGGCTATAAAGCACCTGCAGCTGCTACACCAATGAAAGCTGCAGCCCTCGGCAGCAGGCTATCTCCTCTTCGATCACCCCTTTTCAATCATGCTGGACCATCACTTTAATCTTGAAACAAGCTGTCTATCCCTTTTTAGGTTTTGCCTGGCGAAAAAATGCGCTCTGCGCATCTTTTTCGCGCAGGCGAAAACCTAATGAGAACTGTAGTGTGGGTTTGGGTCGGCCCTCGTCATTCATTGGCTGGCTCCATAAATGGAGCCTAGCCATTGGACGAGGGGCCTGTCCGTCAATGCCGGACCAGATTCGGGGGCGTTCCCGAGATTCTTTGGCTTTTGCCGACGTCACGCGACGTTAGCCAAAAGCCAGGAACGCCCCCGAATCTGTTCCGGCATTGCCGGCACTTCTGCGTCTCTCCTCCCCCCTTTCCCGCCCCCTCCCGCTTGTTTCCCGATGCTACGTAATAAACACAACAATTGCCAGTGCTGGGGAATTTCTTTAGAACAAACTATTCAACTTCATGGCGTGCATCACAAAAGACATGCACACCTGCTTTAGGAATTGCAGTGTTATTTATTTCTTTCGTTATCTAATTTTTTAGATCTGCATCATTTTTTGATTTTATGCATGGGAACAACAAAAACTTTCTATATACATATATATACAAACAACACAAAGTAAAGCAAGTGATTCGGTATGTACAATGAATAAACAACTTCCATACAACTCATTCATGGCCTTCCATTCATACAAAACATACACTCTGGTCCCAGTGTCAAACGAAATGTTAGATTCAACCAATGTACAGTCTGTTTTTTATCTATTTCAAGTTAAATTTTGACTTTACAGACAAAAAAAGGGAAAATAACAATTTTTTCGTGTTCCCCTAAGGGATTCCTTTAAGGTAGACTCTAGAAGATGACCTGGGACCTGGTTGGTCGACGCGTTTCGAGCCCTGTAATTGTCAGGGTTCTCTTCAGGACCAAACATTTACTGCAAGGGAAAGGAACAAACTAATGAATGTGGATTCTAAGGGTTCGACACCTAATAAGCACCCAATCCTATCTCAGCCTACCTCTAATGTGGGTCATAACTCCAACACGGTGTTCCGTGATGCAGAAAAGAGGAAAGGCTAGAACAAGTAGAAAGAGAGGCAATCAGTGCACTACATTTACACTTGCGCATTCAACTAATTTGGGTGGCATAGTGTAGGAGGCCTACCTTTTAAATGGGTTTGCTGTACGGCAGGTGGAATCTGCAAAGGGACAAGGGGGGAAAAAAACGTAAGTGTTTGCTGTTTAGCGGATAAAGCTTTGGGCTGTGTCGGCGAAACGCCATTAGCGTTTGCTTACCCGTTACAGAGTATAACTCCGCGTAAATAAGTTGGTCGGCTGCTGCTCCAGTCGGAGTCTGTGCACTCGGTAGTGTTGTGTGGACAATGCCTAATCTGGAAGAAATCAAAAAGACACGCGTCAGCGAGCCGTTTTTGTATCGCATTCTCTCATGTAAAACGGCGGTCGCGGGGGAGCGATGGGTCTCTTGGTGGTTGGTCTTACCGTTAGTTTCACTGCCGTTTCGAGTATATGCCGCGCTGGTTCTCACTCCTTCCTCTTCGGTCTGTGGAGACTGAGTGTGGCTCCTACCAACGAAACGCGATGTGGGAGTGGCTGGCAACCTGAGGATTCTGGGACATGTAGTCCCCAAAGACTTTTTTGGAGGGGTTTACGTGCTGGGTCTGTAAATTTCTGACAGTTCGTTAAGTCCATTTACTGCAGCATCATATTTCATTATGAGCATCGCCTCTCTCTGGTTTAGTCTTAATTCAATATTCCCACCTCTTGGGTCATTTTCGATTTTAGAGATTACAGTCCATTTTATCTTGGTTTTGTCATGTTTCATGGTAATCCAGTGGTTGACCAATGGTGCATTTGCTACTTCCCTACGTATCCTCGATTTATGTTGGGTGATACGTTGCCTGATTTCTTGAGTGGTTTTACCTATATACAGCTTCGGGCATGGGCATATTATTGCGTATACAACGTTTTTCGTCTTGCAATTTGAAAACGTGTCATGTTTCCAATTAATATTATTAAAAGAAAACACTGATTCTTCAATTGTCTCGTCACAACAAGTGCATGATCCACATTTGTGATGTCCAGTGATCGGTGGGAAACCAAACAAACTTCTCAATGTCGGGACTTCCTCGCTGGGTAGGGCGGCTCTGACAATGTGATTGGCCACACTTTTTTCTTTCTTGTGTGCAAACAGCGGTACTGTTTTCAAGTCTTCATGTAGTCCCTTTATCAGGTGCCAGTTAGATGTGATTAGTTTCTTCAATTGATTTGATGCCGGGCAAAATGTAGACACGCAGACTATCCGTTTCTGTTCCTTTTTTGGCCTTTTCTGTAGGAGGGATTCACGTGGCGCCCACCACGCTCTCTTCAAAGAGTTTTTTAGTAGTTTGTTTGGGTAACCTCATTGGAGGAGTCTGTCTTTCAGTTGGTGGGCATGTTCGAAATAATCCTCCTTGCGTGAGCAATTCCTACGTACTCTAAGGAATTGGCCGAAGGGTAAATTTTGCCTCAGGCCGCGTGGGTGATTGCTGGAATAGAGTAGTGCTTTGTTCCTATCGGTCGCCTTTCGGAAAAGTGTAGTTGCTAGTCCTCCATCTGATGGTTCTACTTTAACGTCCAAAAATGTGATTGATCTACTAGATGATGTGCAACTAAACTTAATGTCGTTGCTTCGTGCGTTCAACCAGTTCACAAATTCATTTAGGCTCTCGGGGCTACCAGTCCAGATGAGGAATACATCATCGATGTATCTCATGTAGTGGGAGATTTGATCTTTAAAAGGGTTGTCATTATAAATGAATTTTTGTTCATACAGCCCCATGTACAATACCGCTAGCTCAGGGGCAAAAGGACACCCCATAGCTACTCCTTTTACCTGTAAGAAAAATTCTGAGTCAAATATAAAGAAGTTTTTCTGTGGGGCCATTGTAGCCAATTCAACTAGGAAATCGGTTGGTACTTGAAATGGTCTTTCTCGTTGGTCCAGAAAAAATGTTAATGTCTCTATGGCTTGGTCTTGAGGAATTTGTGTGTACAAAGAGACAACATCTAATGTCACCATTAGTTGTTGGTTTTGGTCAAATTGTACATTCTCAATTCTTTGAAGGAAGGTGGTTGTATCCTTCAGGTGAGCTGGCACTAATTCGATGAATGGTTTTAGAAAGAAGTCTATGTACTTCGCTACTGGCTCAAACAGGGATTCCCATCCAGATACTATTGGACGTCCGGGTGGATTGCTTTCGTCTTTATGTATTTTGGGGAGAGCATAAAATACTGGAATTCTGGGGGTTCTATTTTGTAAAAAAGCCAATTCCTTTGGTCGACAAATCCTTGGTCGTATCCTTTTTGTATGATTGGAAATAGTTGGTTCTGGAATTCAATCGTAGGATTTTTCGTGATACGTCTGTAACAGGTAGTATCGTTTAATTGTCGGTGGACTTCCGTTTTGTATTTATTGACATCCCAGATCACCACTGCACCCCCCTTATCCGCTTGCTTTATGACTACTGATCTGTCATTTTTTAGTGCGAGTAATGCGTCTGTTTTGGGTAAATTATATTTCACATAGCTTCTTTTTTTCTCTAATGTGGAAATTCCTGATAGAATTGTGCGCTCAAAGGTAATAACTTCTTTAGGTATTTTTGACCCTGCGGGGCAGAACGTAGATTTATTCTTTAGACCTGACACTTCTGGTTGGTGTTCCTCAATGGTGTCCGAAAAAAATGTTTTCAATCTGATTTTGCGACAGAATTCTAGGACCTCTAGTTTCATTCTGACAAAATCTGTCGGTCTAGATGGAACAAAAGCTAAACCTTTAGTGAGAATCGATGTTTCCGCTTCTGTTAATCTTTTTCCAGATAAGTTGAATATTGGGGGAAGGTTTAATTCTTGTAGAATCGGGATCGTGTCCTCATTTCCCATGGTTGTACTGGGCGTGTACGACCTCTCCCTTTCTGTGGGCCCTGGCCTAAAAAAGGATTCTGATTCTGTTGTTGTCTTTGTTGTTGATCTGATGGGTTACTTTGCCTATTCTGATATGATCTGTTTGAGTTGTTTGCTTCACTCCCTGAGGAGGATGTATCAGAAAATGAAATGAACTTGCGACGGGACCGTCCTTGATTGTCCTGTAGGAATCTCCTTGACTCTGAGTTACTATAAAACTCTTTCCTTAAGTACGGATAGACGGAATCCAGGGAAAAATTCTTCTTATCTAATTCAAATTTGTTGCTTTTTTGAGCTACTGTGAAGTCTTTGAACTCTGCAACTTCTTTTTCTACTTTTTCAAGTAGTGCTTTGGAGTCGGTGATCAATTGATTGTCCTGAATTTCTTTCTCCAATGTTGTAATTTCTTCCAATTCCCGATGCTGGCCTCGCAATGGCGCTGCGTCTCTCCTCCCCCTTTCCCGCCCCCTCCCGCTTGTTTCCTGATGCCCGCCTTCCTGCTCCGGCCGTCGTGTGCACAGCCGTTTTGGCCGTGAAAATCACCGCCGCAGCCCCGGGGCCGCGGAGAAGCCGAGGGAACCACCGCTGACGTCACCCGGGAGCCGCGCTGCCATTGGTTCCGGCTGCGGGAGGCTCGCCGGGCGACCTGCGCGGTGAGAGAAAGGACTGCAGGGCTGGGGCAGAATCAGTGCGGAAAGCATCACTTACACTCCCCCTGGTTTCTGGGCGCTCGGCAGTCCGGGCCTTTGTTTCTTTTGTGTGGTTATTACTTTTGTTTATGTTTCATTGTCCTCGCTCACTGAAACGCCCATTTCAGCAGTTCCTTGCTGTTTGCAGATGGGTGGATGATTGTCAACGGCTCCGCATTTCACCCGGCCGGTCCCTTTAAGAGGAGGCGCGGTGCCTCCCTCCTCGGTTTGCCAATGGGATCTTTCTCGACTTCTGAAAGAGGCTGAGATAAGAGAGCTGAGGAGATTATCAGTCTTTGAGTGGAGGGAGGGGGACGGGTCACGTGAGCGCCCCCCCATCCAGAGGAACAGTCCGGACACACCCCCGGCAGCAGTCACACCACAGCGAGCTAGAGGGGTGTCCTGCATTCATTCCGGCCCAGGCAAGTGTCCCATAAGCAAAGCCCCCATCCTCTTCTCTGTAACCAAGTGTGCAAATTGGACAAATGGGGCCTTTTGAGGTCTAATTGAGCGTGAGAGAAGGAGCTGCCCAGTTAATGAGGTCTGAGAGAGCTGCCTTTTCATGCCTTCAAGAAGACCCCATACCGTCCCTATAAAATCACCAATCACGTGATATCGCAGAATCTGTCGTGACAGGCGCGCGGAGCGCGGTATCAGGAATGTTAATTAGTGCGGCGATTGTTTCTCTCCATTGACTCCACACGGGGGCTGTCTTTGAAGGCACGGGGGCTTAGCAGGTAGTGCACACAGGGGCACCGCGTCGCCTCTGAGTGCGGATGCACGAACCAGGTGAACACACCCCGTGCAACAGCCGCGCGACTTATTACAAAGGAGGTACATTAATTGCAGGGTTATAGTTTTGGGGCCAGGCGGGAATCCGTTAGACAGCTCCTGTCCCTGCCTTGTTTACCCGTCTGTGCGGTGATAACGGTTCAACTACATTTGTGTCTACACTGGGAGCGAGGTAAGTCTGGTCTTGCAAACACTACAACACCTCATGTTTACTCGTGGTGTAGATAGGGATCATTAAAATACATCATATCTGCCCGTGGTGAGTAAAAGAAAACTTCACGTCCACCTGGGATGAACACCTCTACAGCTCACGTCTACCCGTCGTGCTCTCTAGAGCACCGCACACATACCTGGGTGCACTCAGTGACACTTCATCTCTGCCCGGCCATTGGTCCTCTCAGTAGCAGTCACGCCAGCCCGTGGTGCACTCAGTAACAGTCTGCCACGGTGCACGCAAGAGCACCGCACAGCCACCCGTCGTGCACATAGTAACAGCTCACGTCTTTCAATGGTGCAAGCAGGAGCACCGCACATCCATCCACCCGTGGTGCACTCAGTAACAGTCTGCACTCAAGAGCACCGCACAGCCACCCGTCGTGCACATAGTAACAACTCACGTCTTTCAATGGTGCAAGCAGGAGCACCGCACATCCATCCACCCGTGGTGCACTCAGTAACAGTCTGCACTCAAGAGCACCGCACAGCCACCCGTCGTGCACATAGTAACAACTCACGTCTTTCAATGGTGCAAGCAGGAGCACCGCACATCCATCCACCCGTGGTGCACTCAGTAACAGTCTGCACTCAAGAGCACCGCACAGCCACCCGTCGTGCACATAGTAACAACTCACGTCTTTCAATGGTGCAAGCAGGAGCACCGCACATCCATCCACCCGTGGTGCACTCAGTAACAGTCTGCACTCAAGAGCACCGCACAGCCACCCGTCGTGCACATAGTAACAACTCACGTCTTTCAATGGTGCAAGCAGGAGCACCGCACATCCATCCACCCGTGGTGCACTCAGTAACAGTCTGCACGCAAGAGCACCGCACAGCCACCCGTCGTGCACACAGTAACAACTCACGTCTTTCAATGGTGCAAGCAGGAGCACCGCACATCCATCCACCTGTGGTGCACTCAGTAACAGTCTGCACGCAAGAGCACCGCACAGCCACCCGTCGTGCACATAGTAACAACTCACGTCTTTCAATGGTGCAAGCAGGAGCACCGCACATCCATCCTCCCGTGGTGCACTCAGTAACAGTCTGCACGCAAGAGCACCGCATAGCCACCCGTCGTGCACATAGTAACAACTCACGTCTTTCAATGATGCAAGCAGGAGCACCGCACATCCATCCACCCGTGGTGCACTCAGTAACAGTCTGCACGCAAGAGCACCGCACAGCCACCTGTCGTGCACATAGTAACAACTCACATCTTTCAATGGTGCAAGCAGGAGCACCGCACATCCATCCACCCGTGGTGCACTCAGTAACAAGTCACATATACACGTGATTGCGCACGCACTCGGATCGGATCGTTTGAGGTGCATCATGTTGGAGTAGTGACAACTGATTGTGTTTTGCACAAACCAGCCTAGGATTACAGACACACTCATCTCACTTGATGTCATTTGTCCACACATAGCTCCCAGAAACCCCCTGGTTACAAAAATGACACTCCTGCTGTGGAAACATTAACTTTATGATCACATTTAAATGCGTTTTTATAGTGGAAAGACTCATACAAAGTGTTTGTGTACACAAACTACGTTGTGATTTTGAGGCCTTTACGAGTCGTTGGTAACAGTGGGCAGGCCAGAGAAGACTTGGGTAAGGGGCCTGGCTCTAGCAGCCAAAACGAGCTAAGCCATCACCCTCGCTCCATCTCGCTCTCTGCCTCGGCTTTCTCTTCCTTGCTCTTTCCATCCTTCGCTCTCTGTCAGTTTCTCCCTCCTCGGTCCGTTTCTCTCTCTTTTCACCCCTCCTACGTTTTCTACCTCCTCGGTCTCTTCTTTTGTCTCTTTCTCTTCCTTGCTCTTTCCATCCTTCGCTCTCTGTCACTTTCTCTCTCCGCCCCCTCGTTATCTCCCTCCTCTCTGTCTCTCTTTTTGTCTTTCTCTTCCTTGCTCTTTCCATCCTTCGCTCTCTGTCACTTTCTCTCTCCTTAGTCTGCTACTCTCTCTTTTTGCCCCCCTCGTTATCTCCCTCCTCCTCTGTCTCTCTTTTTGTCTTTCTCTTCCTTGCTCTTTCCATCCTTCGCTCTGTCAGTTTCTCTCTCCTTAGTCTGCTACTCTCTCTTTTCGCCCCCTCGTTTTCTCCCTCCTCCTCTGTCTCTCTTTTTGTCTCTTTCTCTTCCGCACTCTCTCTCTCTCTTTGGCTCTAGAATGCTTCGCTGAGGCTCCTTTGCTCTGCCTTTCGCCCTCTCTTCTTAGTTTCTCCACCCAGCAGTAGCACCTGCTTCTCGGCTCTGCTTGCTTTTGGCTCGAGACTGCCAGAGGACCTCGAGCCGAACCAGAACAGGGCATCTGGGTCGAACCTTCTAGCCCACCTCTAGTTTTTGCATGTTCACCCCACCCACCCATCTCCCCTCAACCCCTCTCCCCTCCCCCAATCACCTCCCCTGCTGCAGCCCCTCTCAGGTGACTGTTCTGCCACTAACCCAGTTTCATATTCGGTTACAAGGGGTCAATTCAATGCCATTTATTTATGTTAAAAAAAACCATAAATAAAAATAATGTCAAGAGCAATGCCAATCGCTCTAACTTTAACAAAGGCAAAACCATTGCATTGTAAATGCTTGTTGAAAAAATGAGCTCCTGCATGCTGCATGCTGAAGGAGGCTTTCTGATGCTTTTTGTTAAAAAAAAACACATCTAGCCCCTCCCTTCCACCCTGCTGCTTGGTCCTTGTTCTGTGTGCAGCTAGGGTGAAGTGGACCCTAATTCTAGCAAAGAAAATGGGCCATCACCCCCTTTTAATAGTTGGTCAGGGTGGAGGGGCTTCTGTCCTGCAAAGCAGAGAGAGGGATGTTAGCTAAAGAAGAAACATGCCTTGTCACCAGGGTGCCTGTGACCTGAAAGAAACGTAAACATGTGCAATTGGTTAATTACCAAATGTAAAAGCTGCTTTGGAGGCCGTTTAGGTTTTAATTGATAGTCACTTCAAGCTCCATGGTGAGAATTATTGAATCTTTTTGAGGGGTAATATGAAGGGGGTATCTGCGGAGTTCAGTAACTTTTAATGGACACTTAAAAAATGCACTAGATACAGGCAGATTAGTTACTACAAAAGTGTATATTTTTAAAGCACTTTGTTTGCTTAAATACTCAATTTTGCAGCAGCTTATTTTATATGGTGTAATAAAATGTTAAAATAATGACATATTCACAGTGCTTACTGCCACAGACTGAGACCTCTAAGCACTACATATAAACAAGTCAATTTTCCTCGCTGGCACCAATGAGGATATTATTCTGTGGCTCGCTGGTCAGACACATATACATCTGCAGTGATCACATTCACCAACTGAGGTTTCATAGCTTAAAAGAGTACATTTCCCATTCATTAAACCTACATTTATTTTTCAGTTAAGGGGTGTGTGTGTGTTATTTTATATACAGTTAACTGGAAGTGAACATGGCCACAAAATGCAGAATATTTTGTTCTTTCTAGCCACAATTTTGAACCGCGTCTTCACACTCACTGAACTGCCACCATAGTACTCAGTATTACAGTCCTGCCCACATTTTTTTGTTGCCCTTCAACTGCTAGATGTGAATGGAGAGAGTCTGGAAACGCACCAGCTTCCAGGCAGTAGTGCCTGCTATGGGGCAGTAGTGGTGGGGCGGGAAGGGGGGTATACGAAAATCTTTTTACGAAAAAAGGGAAAAATTCACTTACCTGCCGGCCTCTTCGGTCGACACAAGAAACAGGAAGCACACAGTCTCCCAGACTCAACCAGCCAATCACGTCAACAGCATGACAGTAGCATCGTGATTGGTCTGAGTGCCATGGTTCGGTGCTCAGATAGGGAGTGGGCGGCTGTGCATTTTCTACTCCCAGGCTGTGCAAAACAGCTGGGTGGAGAACTGCAAAGTGCTCATGACTGTTTAGCCGGCCCAAGATGGCCAGCTAGACCGTCATGCGCACTTAGAAAGTGCCCCCCATTCCGCCCACTGATCTGTGGGCAGCCCACCTACGCCCAACACCTACAGAGCAAGTAGTGAAAACAAAATGATAATAACATGATGTTATTATCATTTCATCTGTCCTGTCGAGCGATGCTCCTCCGCCTTAGCAAAGCAGCTGCTGCTGCTTCCAGGCTACCTTCATTTACAAGTAGATGTAGACGTATATATTCCCTCGTAGGAATATGTTATGTTATGTTATGTTATGTTATGTTATGTTATGTTATTTGGATTTTTTAAGCGCACAGCTGCCCCAGCTAAGGGGCGTCCCGGCGCTATAACTGGAAAAGGTAACATAACTAATAACACAGAAAGAGTAGGGAATGATTAATAAGACAGAGGAAAGAAATGAGTTTTGACAGCTTTCCTAAAAGCTAGAAGGTCATCCAGAGAGCGAATGTAGGCAGGAAGTGTGTCCATAGTTTAGAGGCCAAGACCGTAAACGATCGGCTACCCAATCTACATTTTTGAAATCGGGGGACAAGTGCCAGATTTTGGCCAGCAGAACGAAGGCTTCGTGAAGGGGTGTACAAAGACAAAAGGTGCTGAAGGATGATAGGGGTGTCAGATTTAAGAATTTTAAACGCAAAGCAGAGGGCCTTGAACTCTATGCGCCTGATTACTGGCAGCCAGTGCAGATTGAAGATTGTGCTACGGGCTGAGCAGAAACGTGGCAGGCCCATCAGGGCTCTAGCTGCCGCGTTCGGCACCCGTTGAAGTCGCAAGACTTCCGCCTGGTTGGCGCCCAAGAACAGTGAGCTCGCGTAATCGAGCCTCGATAGTACGCTGGCTTGGATCACCATCTGGCGGGTGGGGGCATCAAAAAATTTGAGGATAGGCCTCAAACCACGCAAAATGCCGAAGCACATGGATGCCACCTTCTTAGTGTGGAACGAGAAGGTTAGTTTGGAATCCAACCAGACGCCAAGATTTTTGAGTTCGGAGACAGGTTTTGGGGGAGGTCCCAGCTCCTCAGGCCACCGATCAGGATGTTTCCCCAGCACCATCACCTCAGTTTTGAGGGCGTTGAGTTGTAAACAATTGGACGTAAGCCAACTAGCAACGGCCCTCAAACCATCCGCAAAGTTCGACGCCAGTTGGTCAGAGTCCCCATTAAGAGCCACCGCCAACTGGGTATCATCGGCGTATGATACCATAGTGAGACCCCAGCTCTTTGCAACCTCCGCCAAAGGTTGAACGTAGAGGTTGAAGAGAGTGGGGCTCAACGCCGAGCCCTGCGGGACTCCTTGAGCGATGGCATGGGACTTGGATCTGAACGGTGGCACTACAACCTGAAAGGATCGTTCCGAAAGGAACGATTGAAACCAATCCAACGCCCTGCCTGAAATACCAGCCTCACCAAGCCTTCGAATAAGAATGGTGTGAGATACAGTGTCAAAGGCGGCACTGAGGTCCAAGAGGACCAGTGCCGCCGTTTGACCTGCATCTAGTACAGAGCGGAGATGTTCGACCATAAATAGAAGTGCCGTCTCTGTACTATGTCCAGATCTAAAACCATTCTGTGTAGGATCTAGTAGATGTGCAGATTCCAGATGGTTTGTTAAGATGTTATTAACATGGGCCTCTGTAATCTTTGCCACCCAGGGAAGGAGGGAGATGGGTCGATAACTCTCCGGCTTCAACGGATCCAATCCCGGCTTCTTTATGATGGGCATGACGCAGGCAGCCTTCCAACGAGGTGGAACTGAACCGATGGTAAGGGATTGCTCCACCAGATGGCGGATAGGAGGAAGGCAAAGGGACGCCGAGTCCATAAACTGGGCAGGTCTCAAAGGATCATCCGGTGAGCCAGACTTGACCTTGGCAGCTAGGAGATTAAACTCCTGCTCCGATGGTATAGAGAAAGAGGCCAAGCACTGAGAAGTACGCAATGTCAAGGTCGTACACACAGGGACACCGCATGGGTGGATTATCCAAAGGGGCTTTGGAGCTGTGCCCCTCCATATGTTTTGAGCTGCCATCCAGGATCTAGATTTGGTGCACTGGAAGCTTAACAGAAGTATTCCAGCAACCATGCTGCATGACAACACGCTCTTGTTAGGACATGTTTTTTAAAGCAAACTCACTCTGCACATGTATGTGCTGAGCCCATCCTTGCTATAGTAAAAATAATCAAAACCTCCACGCTACCTCTATTCCTTTGTAAAGAGTCACTAAAGCTCTCTGGGGCTGTCCATTGTATGTATTAATATTCAAGAACTCCTAGTCACAATAGTAATAATCTTCTTATTGTATTTCTCAGGGTGTTTGTATTTTTTTCAGATGTAAAAGATATATTTAAAAATTTCATTAACTCAAATGTGCAATAATTTTAACTATTAACACACATACCCATTGCTTTGGGGTACTTCTTCATCTCAGAAAATGATATATATAACAAAACAGTTAATGTGTTAATTGATGTAATAGCAATATTATGTGTTTAGAGAAGTTCTGACAACTTTTGGCCTGGTGTGTGCCACTGCAGCTGCTGTACCATCCAAATCATGCCCCTAAACTGCATTTGTGACTGCCTATTAAGTAGTAAAATACAGCAATATTTGGTGTTTAGAGGAGTTATGAGAACTTTTAGCCCGGTGCCACTGCACATTCTGCACCATTCACATCATGAGAATGTGCCTGTAAGGTAACTGCACTTGTGCCTGCCTCTTTAGTTGTCAAATATTGCAATATTTGGCGTTTAGAGGGGTCCTAGAGTTTTGTGCCCCGGTGTCACTGCACCTGCTCCTCCATTGAAATCAAGAGCGTAGTGTATGCAAGGTAACTGCACCTGGGACTGCTTCAATATAGACATCTTTGGTGTTTAGAGTGTAGTGTAGTTCCTATATCCCTAATAGACTCTGCTCATTGGAATAATATGCACTATAGATTTGACATAGGACTGAGGTCAGTATGTCTCTATCGAGTACATTAAACTCAATTACTTGTGTGTGCCAGCTAACTCAGAGGTCACTAGTAACTTTCTCAAATGAACAAGAAGGGATTAGTCTCTGACAACCGCATATACATGACAACTTTCTTTCCCTAGGACTGGAACAAATATTTTCAGAGTCGTGGAAACAATAGATAACTGTTTCACTCAGTTAATCGTGCATGCTTCGTTTCTACAGAGTTGCAGAGAAATAGTGAGACGGGCGTTTTCAATAAAAGGGGTTTATTTGAACAGTCTTCTTTCTCATGCAAGAGATATGAGCTGCTACAATCGTAAGACAGATTGCGAAGTATAATGCGTACAGTATAAACAGTAATATGAAATAATACTGTAATAGCATGCTCTGTAGCTATGACATATATAAAAATACATACATAAATAACACAGGCTAAAATACTCAACTGGTGCTTCTAAAATAATCCTACCCCAGTGTACCTAACCTAAGTCTAGCATGAGGGATGAAGTAGGTGCTGTCTTAGCATAGGTTTAGTTTTGCCAAGGATTGCCAAAGGTTTCTCAAGGTTCTAATCAGCTCCATACCTTAGAACGAGAGAGGCTGGTATCTCTTTCCCAGGACTTGATTCTCTAACACCCTGCAAGGGAGTCAGAAACACTGGAGCTGGATTCTCGGCGAGGAGGATGACAGCTTCTGGTCAGTGCGTCAGTTGACTTCCTTCGGGATTTGCTTAACGCGAGCTGCGTCGTGCAAGTAGGTAGTCGAACCGCACCATGCCTTTCCATAGCAAGTGAAGGTATATTTATACCTTGAAGGTGTTTAGGATTGCCAGTATTGACGTAAAAGTCGGGCATATGAACGTCATGAATGAACCCCTAAGGAATAGATGATCATGCATAATAAATGAGTTCTTGGAGAAATCAATATCCAGGCAAGGGAAAGTTCCTAAAGCGTAAGAGTCTGGTTTTCCAAGAATTCGTTGTGACATAGATGAACGGATGCAAGAAGCCATGGCTGTATTTGGTTAGCATGGACTATGCCTAAATAAGGACTGGATTTCTATGCCTATATAAGAGCAATGTGAATTGTACCTATATAAGGGCATAAATCGGGAAATTCATACGGAATCTAAATCTAAACACAACACCCACTCCACTTTCTTATGTACCACGTTACTAATTTCTAAACATGTTAAAACATATCTAAAATAAAGAAAAAATGCATTGGTGCTGTACACATTAAAGCAATGTTTCATTCTAAGCATAAGTTAGGAATGAATGCTAATTGAATGAATACACATATATATACATTCATGAAATGGCTAGTAAATACCAAAGAAAAAGGGCCAAAACAATTTAATTGCAGATTATATAATCATTCAGTTATGGACACGGTCATATATTGTCTCTGGAAGTATTAAAAGAATTCTTGTTTTCTATGAATAGTTCTATTATAAGCAGATTACTTGTGCCAAAAAATGAAAAATACAGATTTGGAAGCAAAAAAAAATAATCATAGGAAAAAGTTCTTTGTTTTGTAAAAATTGATGGTCAAATTCAAAGTCTCTTAGAACACTGTTTGCCAAAATCAAAAGTCAGTGTTAGGGCTTGGAGAAAACATGAAACCTTCTATGTCTGTAGACAAAAAGTCATCTACCATTGTAGGCGAAAGTTGGATTACCTTGTTTAGAAGATTAAACGCACACAGATGTGAAGCATCGCCTTCAGCATTGGTTGCATCAGCAATGTTCGTATTGGATGTTACCTGCGTGCCTGTTGTTTCCTCTCATACCTCGCAGTAGCAATATGCGTCTGTGAGATCTCAATGAATGCTGTCATCAGAATTGGTAGTGGCTGGGGACAACACAGAGCATGGGCCGTTACCGGTTCCAACTGAGTATCAACATCCACTGGCATGACTGATGGGAGTGCTAGACAGATGTCTAGCATGCATTCTTCTCCACATAGCAGGCAGCGTAGAACAGGTAAGATGCAATATTGCCAGATTGGTCTGAATAACAGAAACCATGTGGTATTTCATTTTCGTAGACGAGGTAAACCCAGAATTTGAGCGATGCGCTCACAGTACTTCATCGCCATTAGATTTGTCTCAATGGAGAACTGGGTGTCGCTGGTGAATTGGCTTGCCATATTGTAGCAGTAGGAGCAAAAATAGTATCCCTGCAACGAGTCCAAAAAGGAGGGGAAGTCTGCCAAACACATAGTGCACAAAGTTGGAAAATATTCAGAGGACTGCTTGAAAAGGTGCTAACAGTCCTGAACATATGTTCTTAAATAGATGTACAATACAGCTCATATCAGATATGTTTAATATACGACTTAACATTTCTGATAAATTTACAGGGCAGTTTGTATTCAAAAGGGCATGTATCTCGGTAGAAGTCCTTGCAATTTTCAGATCATAGGTTTCTTTGGCCGAGGTCAGTGGCACCGTTTTTTGCAAAAGAATGGCTTTCATTCTGCTTAGAGTATCAATTTGTATAGAAGAGATGTTCAGTGAAGGTCATAGAGGCAACTCCCTGGCTGTCTTGGGTTGTGGAAACAATACTTGACCCTGGAGGACACAGTTACTAGATATGGAATACCTGGCAACATGCCACAGCAGCTGTGATCGTTCAACATGAGGTATCTTCCATTTGAAAGTTGGCCACAAATTAGCTCAATCACCGCAGCTGGTGAACCTTGCAGGTTACAGGATAAGTTGTTGGAGGAACCATCGAAGGCCCAGTGTAAATTAATACTCTGGCAAAGGAGAGAACCGCTTAGTGCGTTTTCACAGTTCTGAACTGCTAAGAAACACTTCACACCCCCACTCCAACATCTGTGTGTAGATGGTGAATTCCAGGATGTCTTGATGTATTCTTTACCCAACCTTTCATATTTGCCTGCTGTTATGTGTTTTAGGCAATACTGAAAATGGAAAATTGTAACCGGCAGAGTGCTTGTTACATGTTTGTAGCTGGTTTTCTGCCAATGTGAATGGTAATCTTTCCAGTTTTTCACTGTTTAGCACCATATAGCCTGCTCCTCTTTGTGCCAGTTTGATCTGTGTATCAGTGAGATTTAATTCTGAAAACAGTGACGTGGTATTGTTTAAACGCCAAGGCACATAGCCTGAACGCAGATTTTGGAACATCCAACCCAATAGCATGATAGAACATAGCTGAGACTGACCATGTTGCAACATGACCAAGTCTTGTTCCATGAGGTCTATGGCAGAGGATACTATGCATTCCAATGAATATATCTTGGACGACAGAGTCGTTAACACATTGTCTACTACAGAGAGAGATTTCTCTAAATTAATACGATAAATTCTCGTATTCGTTCTGCAGTTTCTGCTTGCGTAATCTTCAATATTTCGTTATATGCATCATATATACCGGAATATATGAAATGTTTTTGACACTGTTTTCTTGGTCCTAGCAAGAATTCCCTAAATCTGCGCCATCTTTAAGTAAAGATAAGTGTTGTTTTACATCCTGTAGTGTAGCTTTCTGTAGCCAATCAAGGCATAGCTTCCCTACACTGTATGTTGTTATTACCCCAGGATGCTGTCTTTGGTCCGGCCTCTTGACTTTGAAACCTTGCTTTTTGTTCAGGAATCGATCTTGACAGTTATTTGTGTCTATGGGCCAGAGCAACCATTTGTTCCAATCTGGATCTGATCTGTTGTGATGCAAAATATTATGTACGTCGACCTCCCCCTGTGTAGAGCTATTGCTCGCAGGTATTGGCATGGTCGGTGTGTTCATGTCCTTGATCTTGGCTAACCCAAGGCAAGACGTTTGTTGGACAGTGTCATTTAAAAACATAATTTGCTCAGGCATTATACATGCTCTAAACAAAGCTTCTACCCCTTGCACTTGCCAATCTTTTGAACCCCCGAAAGTTTTGTCTCAATGTTGTTTTTCCAAAAGTTGAAACCCTGTCTAGACAGTTGGGCATAAAAGGCTGCAGAATAAATCTGTTTTGTATTGGTCAACATAATTTTCATTCCTGTTCTGTTTACATTTCTAAAGTAGAATGTTTCTGCATTCGATACATTGAACCTTGAAAAATATGGAAACTTATTCGCAAAAGTTTTTGAGCTACCCTTTGGAGGCATACAACAATGTTCCAAATGGTTATAAATATATATATTTCTAGGCATTGTTGATTTGTGAAAGAAATAATTACCATAATGGTTGTAACAATACATGTGTTCATAGTCTGATGAACCTTCTAAATATTCATGATTTGTGAATACTGCTGACATTTCTAGATCAGACATCATATTAATAACAGTTTCGAAGTCCCAATCCTCAGAAAAGGTACTAGAGGTAATAAAGTCACTTAATGAAATCTTGAATTGTTGTGGAATCTTCAACAGCTCCGAAGGGTTAAAAATGTCATATTCTGTTTTGTCCCAAGCTATACCATCAGTTATAGGAATGGCTGTGATGTTCACTGCTGACAAGTCTCTTTGTTCACGATGGATGATTTGTGTGGTTTGAGGAGTACGTTGACTTTCTGACTTGCTGTGTCCATTCTTACATATCTTCCTTTTATCAGCATACCCAGAGTTATTACTAGAGTTAACCAAAGTAGAAGAAAAAATATTCCCAACACAATCCATTATTCATTCCATGGTGAAACCAGATAAGTTTTTTACAGGTGATGAAAAAAGTAAACTGCTTGTTCTTTGAAATTTCTTTTTGCTGGCATTGTTTCAGGTTCACTGGGATCCTCAGAAAATGTATCAAAGTTAATGAAATAGCCAAAGGCAGTTCTGTCAATGGTTGGAATTGCATCTGGATTTGTTGAAGTTACTGGAACCACTTGATCACTTTGTCACGAGGGTCCCGGACTTGGTCCCGGACTCGGACTATGATTCCGACGGACGGGGTGTTTCTTTTAACCACTGTTCCTTTCCACCCCGTCCGCAGGATCCGTTGCCTGTTTCCTGGGTTTCCCCTGCCCTACCGGGAACACTGGAACGGCCTTCATCGCTCGACCCGCCTTCTCTGACGTCAGGGGCTTCCCCGGACGGCTACCAATCACGAGTCACCTCATCTTTGGCCAGGAACCAATCCACTGCTTCGGGGGCGTTTAAGGAAGCCCCGTTCTTCCGGGTTAGCGCGGAATCCCTTGCCGAGGAGAACGCCGAGAGGAATGCCAAGGAGAACATCGAAGAGAAAGCCCAGGAGGGGGACGTGACTGAAGAGGCTCGACCCGGAGTGCAGGAAGAGAGACTCGTCAAGCCAGGAGGCCTACGGAGACGCGAGCCGCCCTGCCACACTTCCGGGGGAGAAGTGTGGCTGGACAAGGTACGACTGCGCCTCAAGGGTCTGTTTGTTACACGGGGTGGGACGGGGTAGGCTGCGGGGTGGTCACTGTGCGTTTCGTTCTTTCCCCATCACCATCACAGAGTGCATATAGTGATACGGTATACGGTGGTGGAACCCTGGTGATCCCGCACTCCCCTTTCCTCCTCAATGATATTTCCCGATACCTCCCTCTAACTGCCCTATTCCCTCTCTGCTTACTTTCGAGAGCCTTCCGACCTTGAGAGGAGCCGACGGTAGCAGGCAAGACGGGACGTCTAGAGACAGAGGCCGAAGACTCCAGGGACCATCTTCCAGCTGTTTGGCGATCAGAGACTATTATACCCTGTGAACCTTGCCCTGTATACAAACCACATTAAAGAGAACGGTTGCATCTACTGCCCTGTATCCTATGGTCCCTCATTTCACCACCTCATTCCTCACACACTTGTTACTTCATTGTAGACAGGTGTTTCAGCACAAACTGTTATTTGGGTCTCAAGAGGAACGTGTTCCATAGCTTTGTTGCATAGTCCTTCTTTTCTTACTGCAGATTCTTTATTGGTGATGAGTATCCCAGTTTGAACCTCTTTGATTTTAGCTAGAGGAGTGTCTGCTAAATTGTCGGAGGCCACTTGGCCTACTGTTTAGTATCGGCCACATAGTGTGGGTTGATCAGGTCGATGCACACAAACCTGTTCTCCTTTTTTCCAGCAAACGGCGGCAGTATCACTGTTCTTGTTCCATGAATTGCTAGGACAGGTAGTCTGTAAGAAGGCCCAAATCCCTTCTTGTCCGTGATCTTTTCTCTGACTAGATCACCAAGCTTTGGGATCCAGACAGGCCTTGCTGGGAAGGGTGGTTTTTTTCCCAGTGGTGGTTGGCTTCAGTAACACATTGCCTTGTTTCGTTCTTAGTTCATTTAAGTCCTGTAAAACAGCCAAACAATCTTTGCTATCAAATTTCTTGATTTACACCACTGATGTATGACAATCAAGGTCCGGGGCCAACATTCTTGTCCCAAATAGAACCTCATATGGAGTGATACCCCCTAGAGAACTTCTAGGCAAGTTGTTAAGACTACGTTGGACACTTCCTTCGCTGCAACGTAGGAACCGGCATAGTAACAATTGTGCCGCCATTGACGGCGAGGTAAACAGGCCACGCCTACCCCGAGGCCACGCCCACCCGCCCTCCAGAGTATAAATACGCTGCCTTCAGCGCCACCAAAGCAGACCTTGTAATTCTCCTGAGGCGGAAGCCGGGAGACATCTTGTATTTTAAAAATTGTTTTCTCGTATTTTCACTTTGCGCATTACTTGCTTTTAAAAAACTTCACTCACCCCCTGCCAGCACGAAAACAGGCGATAGAAGCGCCGAACAGCGACCCTTCGCTGCAACGTAGGAACCGGCATAGTAACAATTGTGCCGCCATTGACGGCGAGGTAAACAGGCCACGCCTACCCCGAGGCCACGCCCACCCGCATCTTCTCCACCTATTAAAAAATGTGCAATTACCGAACGCGCAGCGGACGGGCGCAGCGGGCGCGCCGTCAGCGCGCCAAAGGCGCGCCAAAGGCAAGCCCGTCTGGGCCCGTCCGGGCCCAGCCGGCCCTAGGACCAGACACTATGCCCAAATTTCAGCCCCATCTATCCTACTCCCCGGACACCCTCCATCTCTGGAACACTAAGAAAAGTCCTCAATGCGACTTCATCCTCAAGGATGACACCCCGTTCATAGGATGTCCCCGTTGCGACACCCACAAAGCTACGGAACCCTGCCATATGCTTCGACTGGGCCTCCTGAATTGCAGGTCGCTAGCAAAACAATCGCATGAGACCAACCTTCTCACTCAAACCCTCTCGTTAGATGCCTTATTTTTGACCGAAACCTGGCTGACCCCCAGCAACGGCTCGGACCTGGTCATTGCTACCCCCCCCGGCTATCAAATCTGCTGCCTTGATAGACCAGTTGGAAGAGGTGGCGGGCTCGCCATTCTCTATAAAAGTAATTTCAGCTGCAGGCTCAGCGAGGGCACGGTCAAGGACTGTGAAAACGGTAATTTCACCCTCCAGATCTCCCCCACCACTTCACTATCGGGTCTGCTGGTATACCGACCACCAGGCGCGATAGGTGACTTCCCGAGCACGCTGATGGACCACATCCTTTTAAAAACATTAGAAACGCCCAATTTTCTTCTTCTAGGGGACTTGAACCTACACTTTTTAGACAAAGCAGATAACACGGCCGCCAATCTCCAAGCAGACCTCATGTCAGCTGACCTCCTGCTCCTGAACTCGAAACCCACGCACGAGAAAGGGCACCTTCTAGACCCAGTTTTCTCTAACATCAAAAATCTTCAAATACATGACCCTACCCCTCTTCCATGGACCGACCACTTTCTGGTCCCCATGCACTGGTCCTATCAGTCCGCCACGGCTCCTAAACAGAAAACCAAGATTCTAACTAGACGTTGGAACAAGCTGAGACCAGAAGAATGGGAAAGGAAGCTGAGGGAATCCGACGGTCCCATCTCCACTGACCCCAACACCGCTGATAGGGAGTTTAACAGCTGGCTCACCAACCCCCTAGACAGCCTCATCCCACTAACATGCGCCCTCAAGCATGTAAAAAGGATTAACCATGCCCCCTGGTACACTCCGGCCCTGAACATCCTCAGGAAGGAGTGCAAAAGGACGGAGCGGACTTGGAGAAAAAATAAATCGGTAACGAACAAAAACGCCTACCAAACAACCATGAAGGCATACAAACAAGCCCTCCACAGCGCAAAAAGCTCCTTCTTTGAGGAAAGAATAAAGAGTTCAGCGTGCTCTGCTAAGGCGACTTTTTCCATCCTTAAAGAGCTTCTCCATGTCCCAGCCCCCCCGCAGATAGCCCTGGACCCCAAAGCAGCCGAGGAAAAATGCGCCAACCTGGCTAATTTCTTTGATAACAAAATAAAGAAAATCCTTTCCTCCCTACCCACCACCAATCAGGCCCCCCCCGGATCAGCCAAGGATTGTATCTCCACCTCAAGAAATCCCACGGACGCTTCCGAACTCCCACGTTTAGCCTCATTCGGACCATTTACAGAAGAAGAAGTGGCAACCACCCTAGCAGCCACGAAAAGCGGCGCCCCCAGCGACTCAGTGCCCGTACGGTTCACAAAAAGCATCGCTCGGACCATCGTAGCTAGACTCACGGCCCTCATTAACACCTCTTTTTCCCAAGGAGAAGTCCCTCTAAGCTGGAAGGAGGCCGTGGTCAAAGGCTTACTAAAGAAGCCATCTCTAGACCCCACGGACTTGTCCAACTATCGACCTATCTCGCTCCTCCCCTGGATAGGGAAGGTTGCGGAGAAGCTTGCAAATAAACAACTGTCCCACTTCCTGGAGGCTAACCTTCTCTTAAAAAACTCCCAAACCGGCTTCAGACCAGGTCAGGGGACAGACACCGCCCTCCTGGCAGCCGTAGAGAAAGCAAGAGAGATCATTGACACAGGAGGATCAGTGGCAGTGGTCCTCCTGGACCTCAGCGCGGCATTCGACACTGTCAACCATCAGGTCCTAGCCCAGCGCCTAGACAACACAGGTATACAAGACAGTGCGCTGAGATGGCTCACATCTTTCCTCTCCCAACGCTCCTTCCAAGTCTGGGAAGGAGAAAGCCGCTCCCCCCCAATTCCCCTCCGGTGTGGAGTGCCCCAGGGCTCCTCACTGAGCCCCACGCTTTTCAACGTATATATGGCCCCACTGGAGGAGCTGGTCGCCCCATTCGGAGTCACGATCGTCAGCTACGCTGACGACACCCAGCTGGTGGTGACTCTCTCACACCCCAAGCTAAAACCCTCCAACCTGCATGACTGTCTCTCCACCGTCCACCAATGGATGAGCGACTCTGACCTAAAGCTCAACGGGTCAAAAACAGAGATCCTGCTCCTCGGCCACAAATCCCCGAGTCTTCCACCTGACATCTGGCCCGCCTGTATGGGTGACCCCCCCTCCCCCAAAACAGAGGTCAAGAGTCTAGGAGTGTGGCTTGAGACAGACCTCACCTTTAGGACTCAGGCTAGGAAAACTGCCGGCATCTGCTATGGGCTTCTGAGATCATGCAGAAAGGTACTTCTCCTACTACCATTCAAATCTCGCCTCCTGCTAATCCAAGGCCTAGTGCTAGCAAGGCTTGACTACAGCAACGCCATTTACCTCGGCGCACCGGAAGCCACCTACCAGATCTTACAAAAAAACCAAAATGCCGCAGCCCGCCTGCTCACAAACACCCCATCAAGAACATCGGCCAAACCAGCGCTGAGAAAGCTTCACTGGCTCCCCGTGAGGGAAAGAGTCGCATTCAAGGCCCTCTGCCTGGCCCACAAGACCCTGCACAACGCTGGCCCCCCCATTCTGAGCACATGGATCACCCCATACAGACCACCGAGAGCGCTCCGGTCTGAACAGGGAAACCTTATTGTGGTCCCTAGGGTGAAGAAAACCCGCGTTGGCGGCCGCAGATTCTCGGTAAACACGGCCAGAAAATGGAACGCACTTCCCCCGAACCTTAGAGCGGAACCAAACCTTTTAAGATTTAGGAAATCCCTCAAAACCCTCCTCTTTCCTTGATCTACCCGAAGTTTTCCTTGCCCCCCCCTTTAGGAGTACGAGGTTCAGCGCTGGGATACTCGAGGGTGACTATGCGCTCTATAAAAACCTAAAAAAAAAAAAAAAAAAAAAAAAAATTATTAGATGTTTAACCCATCAGTCACCCAAACCTAATACCCTAGCTGTTATAGATTGCTTTATGTCCCGTTTTTTTCTTTCCACAACAGAATTTCCCACAGGAAGGAATAGACAAGAGTATGCAATGCTACGCCCAAACAGGCCATGGCTTCTTTGTAAGCTCGAGAGCTAACCGCAGGGCCCTGGTCAGAATGTAGTGTGCCAATTGCGTATGTCCCGATAAAGACTCACAAATCGTTTATAACAGTTTGAGCGTCAGCCGAGCGCTGAGGCAACATCCAAAGGAATCATGATTTAGTGTTTGTGGGACTGCATTTGTCCATAAGGACACCTGTATGTAGATAGTCTAATGCTGTCTAACAACGGTGTCTGTACTGGGCTGGCTACGCTGTAGTCAGGTATCTGGTGACATTCTGTGCTGCGATCTCTATTGCAGTTTATGCAGTTGATCACGAAGATGTGAATATGTGCATTCATCCCTGGCCACCAGCTCATCTCTTTTAATGTTAATATTGTTTTCAAGATCCCCTGATGTATCAGACCCTCTCCCAGATGTGCTTCATAAATCAAAGCTGTCCTACGTTCCATGTTTGGAATTACCCTATCCCCCACTTCAGGGATTCGAGCAAACAGAACTCTGTTCGCATCACTTATATATGAGTATTTGAGTGGAAACCCTTTAGGTAACGCTGCACCGCTGCCTTTCCATGTCGCATTGACAGCCAGCATAATTTCACTGTCTATTTTCATTTTTGAACGAGTGATTGCAGCTACAGAAGCCGATTGCACAGCCCCATTCGCAGCTTCATCATCCAATGAATTCCCTTCAACGTGAACGCCATCACGTTGATGACTCAGCGTGTGTATCACGTAAGTGTTTTGTAGTCCGTTTTACAACTGAACTTCTTGTTCCCAAAGCGTTTTATGCTTGATTGTGCCACCGTTTGCATTTTGAAACCATTTTGAAGCCAATTCTGTAAAATCCATTGTATGATTGTACACAGTAGAAGGAATCTATAAGTGTGGCGAATTCGAGATCCGTATTTTCAAGTGCCATTATGAAGGCTTGCAGTTCAGCTCGCTGAGCTGTTCAATCTCCTAGAGATTACATTTTTGTGACCATAGGTCTGAATTTGCCATCGCGCATACGACCTTTAACGATTGCGCATGCAGCACTATAAGCTTGTTTACCTCCCGTAGAAGGTTGTGCTGATCCGTCAGTATAAATTATACATTCATACTGCTCTAGAGGCAGAATTTCAGTAGGCAGAGGACATTCGTGTTCGTATTGCAGGAATGCTTGTGTTTTCAAATAAGGATCAAAAACTCATTTAACATCAGTTCCAGTAAGAGAATTAACCCATTGTGTCCATCTCGGATGTAACGCTTTAGCATTTGGAATGCTCGCTTATGTCACTTCCTCTAAGGCAGGTACAGGAGTTACGACCATAATGCGTTTCCCCTGTGCTAGTGCTCTTTCTTTTGCTAAAGCGGTTTGAACTGCTGTCAGAATTTTTTCTGTAGAAGTGAATTTCATTTCTGCTTGTGTGTACAAATGTGATTTGTATGCAATTGGTACTTTTTCACCCTCATTAAAGGTTAAGTAGGTGAATCCATATTGACCGGGAATGATTCGGATCAGTGAGTTGCGTACATTTACGCGTGTTTGTAGATATTTAGTTGCTAACATGTCTGTTTGGAGTGAAAGCAAAATTTCTGTGTGTTTT
Source organism: Lissotriton vulgaris (assembly GCF_964263255.1). Lineage (NCBI taxonomy): Eukaryota > Metazoa > Chordata > Amphibia > Caudata > Salamandridae > Lissotriton > Lissotriton vulgaris. The sequence continues at coordinate 366,387,624 of NC_141695.1, read as the reverse complement.
TGTGTCCAATGTACTGTTTTATAATCAGGTTTGAATAATTCGTAGAGAGGTTTAACCCTTTCTGCGTAGTTTAGAATGTAAGTTCTTCCAAAATTCAGGAAACCTAGAATCGACTGTAAATTTTTCCGCGTTTTAGGAGGTTGGTGCAGAGCACACTTTTCTAAGAAGTTGGCTGCCAGGCTTTTGCCTTCACATGAAAGTTCATATGCTAGAAATAGGACGTTGAAATGGGCAATTCTTGATTTTTCTTAAATTGAATTGAATTTGTACCCTTCAGCGACGAAGCCAAGTATAATTGTGTTCACCCTGTTCAAGTGCCTATTCAGGTCATCGTCTGTCAGAAAGATATCATCAACATATGACAATGCCTTGTCATCATACATTTATAGTAACTCTGTTACCCTTGCTGAGAATAACCTTGGACTATTCTTGAATCCTTGAAGGAGACAACAGAATTGACACTGTGTCCCCATTATTGAGAAAGCAGTCAAATACCTGCTTTCAGTTCCAATGTTTTGACAAAAGAAACCATTTGAAACATCTAATGTAGTTTTATATTTATTTACGCAAAATGCTATTCATTAATGCTGTACTGTGTGCATTTTGCACTGCAAATGTTTTACAACATGAGTTTAAGTGTCTGTAATTCAAAACTAGATAATATGTATTGTCTGGTTCGGAAACAGGAAAAAAAGGATTGTTCATTGTTGAGGTTTTAATCACCCCTTGATATTCAAGTTGATCTAAGATCTCCCTGACCTGGTTTTTAGCTTCTTGTTTGACTAGGTACTGCCTTTGTGCAGTTGGTTTATTTTTTAACTGGATTTTATGCTGAGGTGAATCCTCATCCCATCCTACATGATTCTTGTATAATTCTGGGGCTTGGGCGATTGCCCGCTTCCTGGCATGAGTATATTTTAAATGTACTGGAACATGGTTAGAGAAGGCTGTCATGATGATGTCTTTGCCATGTGGGCACTCCCTGACAAATTCTGGTGGCCAGTCCCGTTCTGCTAGAAGAATGTCATAACCCTTTGAAACTCGCTCGCAAAAGAGTGCTTTCACCTTTCTTGATATGACTCTCTCCATCCAGAGTGTTATTTCATTTAACCTATGTGGAGAGCTAACCCTGGTGTCTGAAGTTTCAACTTGAATGTCCTCATTCAAGTCCACTGCCTCCAGAAGTTCCTTCAGGTTCTGGTGAGCTATTGTTACTTCTGCTGCGCTGTCCAACATTGTCTGAGCCCATTCTCCATTCTTGAGTTGTGTTCTCAAAATCCTCGGAATGTCTAATTTTTAGACCTGCTACCTTCTTCTTGGTGAATTGAGGTTTTTGTTTGCTTTGCTGAACGTGTTGATGTCTGTGACAATTTCTGAAAGGTACGAGAGGAACGTGTATCAGTATCTTGATACCTGTCAGGTTTTCTCAAATTAACCCTATTCCTGAGGTTGTACCTCCTTTCAGAGGGCTCCTTTTGAAGAGACCTAACACGAGGTTGAGATTCTTTCTCGTTTGTTATTTTCCCACTTCCTTTTAAAAGAGGTAGGAGTGTTTTTAGTAAAGACCTTTTCAGGACTTTCAGACAGTTGTGGTTTCACTGGTTTCCCACCCAAAATGTTTCTGCCTAATTCTTCATAGGATTTTTCAATTATTCTGGCTAGTTCTTGTGGTTGTTCTGTTACATCAAATTCCCCTAAGTTCTGGTTGATTGCCACTGATGTTGCTTCTATTTTAATATTAGATAATATTATTGTTGAGACCTGGGTGACATTTTTCAGTATTGAATCTGTTTCAGGACATCAGGTATTACTGCCATAGACTGAACACCATAGCAGCAAAGACTGTGCCCCAAGTGGTGCAGTCTTCCAGATGTGGTGTTATCCCCATTGATAAACAGATTGTTAGAATTCTCATAAGGGCTGGTATTGGGAAATACTGTTTCGATTTGAGTAATTTTTTTAGCAATTTAGAACAGAATTTGTTCACGTTCTGCGTGTAAAGTCTGTGGTGTGATTTTTAGTGTATTCCCCTGGTGAGAGGTTTGTTGTGGAATAACTAATGATGGTTGGACTGTAAGAGTCCGCATGACATATTGAACCAATTGTCTATGAATTCAAATTAACTCTTTAAGTTGAGTAAGTAATTCTGTGTCTGACATTTCTTCAATGTCAGGATGAGGTATATAGCCGGCTAAAATCGGCCAAGTTGCTCCTGGTTTACCTAGTGGACCAAGCCTGGTAATGTGATTTAAATGTTTTAGGGTGCCTTTAAAACAGAGCTCATGCTCCTGGTATGTGAGTGGAATTTCAATATCCTCGAAAGGAATATATTCCTCTGGTGGATCATCTTCTTTGTAGAAGTGAAATATTTTAGTTACTGGATTTGATTCTGGGAATATTATCCATGAACAGGATACCTCTGTCTGGTGATATTCATGTGCCTCTATCACAAAAACTGCTGTACCACCTCTTGGTGTTAGGCCATGTTTTGTACGTTTTAGAGAAATGGCTCTCCTTAAATTTGGAGGAATGCTTATAGCATTTACATCAGTTTCATTCAAACCTGTATAGTTTAAAGCTACTTCAGCTTGGTTAGTCGCAGCTTCACCGGTTTCGGTGTTATTGGCGTCATCAGCCATTAATAATGAAAGTTTGCAGAGCAAGATTCAAGGGAACAAAGATAAGGTGCACAATATTTTGGAACACTGTATCCTTCAACGTTGAACAAACCAAAAAGCTGATACAGGATTTACGTCCTACTCAGCTATGGCAGATATTATCCCTACCCACGCCATACGTCTATTGGAGTATTAGGAGTAGGGGTCTCTGAGAAAAGCACAAATAAGTTACTTCAGTATCTAGCGTTAAATTAGTGCCTTACCAAACTGTTGGGTGCCATGTAGTGTAGTTCTTATATCCCTAATAGGCTCTGCGCATTGGAATAATATACACTATAGATTTGACATAGGACTGAGGTCAGTATGTCTCTATCGAGTACATTAAACTTAATTACTTGTGTGTTCCAGCTAATTCAGAGGTCACTAGAAACTTTTTTGTATAAACACGAAGGGATTCGTCTCTGACAACCGCATATACATGACAACTTTGTTTCCCTTAGAGTCGGAACAATATTTTCAGAGTCGTGGAAACAATAGATAACCGTTTCACTCAGTCAATCGTGCATGCTTCATTTCTACAGAAATAGAGAGACGGGCGTTTTAATAAAAAGGGTTTATTGAACAGTCTTCTTTCTCATGCAAGAGATATGAACTGCTACAATCCGAAGACAGAATGCGAAGTATAATGAGTACAGCGTTAACAGTAATATAAAATAATACTGTAATAGCATGGTCTGTAAGTAAGAAAGTAAAATTTTATTTGCACAATTAATTAAAATCGTTGCACAATACACAGTCAGGGAATAACCTTTAAGGATTAAAAGTTTAAAAAGAAAAGGCAATATAAAAATCAATTAAAAACAGAGAGGTTGCAAATTAAATTAAAAAGGGTGCTGGAATGACACAAGGGGGAAGGGAACTCAAGCTTTGACAGAGGGAATTGATTTCTGTAATAAACTTAACAAAACGAGCTGCCTACTGCGGTGAGTCTCCCCTCATACATGTGTCTAGTGCTTCCTGGCAAGTCCTGATATTTAGTAGGAGCCAGAGTGGGCGCAGCCAAAAGTTTCTTTGGGCTCGGAGTTTTCGGCAAATGCACAGGATATTGATAAGATTTGTTTTCAGAAGCGGCATTGTGAGGGTGCTTCTTTCCTGTATCCTTGGCCAAACTTGTATGCCATCAGCGGGATTAAACCGAAGCGGAATCTCATTAATTGGAGTTTTATGTGGACTTTCACAACGGAAATAAAAAGATTTTAAAAAAAAATGTGGACTTTCACAGATGATGCAATGTACGACGGAAGGGTTTTCGGGGTGTATATTTTGGAGGCCCAGGAACCGTGGAAGAGCTGGTTGACCCGTTGCTCATCAAGGTCATTTGAAAGAATGTTTGCTTGCTTAGTTAAGAGTTTTGTTTTCACCTCGATGGGCAGAGAGGATAGCCATATGTCTTTTGCTTTGAGGGATTCGAGGCATGACATCAAACATTTATTCCACGATGTTTTTGGGTTGCTGAAGACTGACCATAAGCAGCTCTTTAAGGTATGAGGGCTGGCTTGTTTAGTTTTTAAACAATAGCTTATGAAACGTGCACTCATAATCCATCGCTGGGAGGATAACAAGAATTCTTTTCTAATTTGGGCATGAGCAGTTGAATTAGGCAGTCGGAAAACCCTGCGATAGCAAGACGATTACGCTCTGTCCAGCCAAATGTTCATTTTATCCTTGAAGATTATTGCGCCAAAGGAGATTGTTAGGAGTAATTTTGCGGTAATTAGTTTTATTAATGGTACAAAATCCTGGGAGTGCAAAGTACTTTTCGTTCTTATGAAGGCCCCTTCTAAGCTTCGAGCAACAGCCTGCATTTCGGTTATGTGCGCAGAGGATCTCCCTTTATGATCGATCCACATGCCCAAGTACTTGTAAGCAGTGACAGTTTCCAGTCTCTTCCCTTCAATAAACCACGCGTTCTTTTTGGTTTTTCCGGTGGATATTATCATTGCTTTAGTTTTGGTGACATTTATTTCGAGAATGTTAATGTTGCAGTATTGGGCGAGGGAATTAAACAATCTTTGGAGTCCCACCTGGGTTTGATCTAGCAGAATGGTGTCATCCGCATATTGCAGAGTTTGAATCTTTCTTGATTCTATTCCCGGAGGGAAAGCACGAGTACGTGACAGCCATTCGGGGAGGTCTGCGAGGTACAGATTGAAAAGCATTGGTGCAAGGGTGCACCCTTGTTTTAAACCTCTGGTGGTATAGATTTTGGTAGAGGTGGACCATCTTGATGTAACTCTCACTTTAACCCAGGTGTCAGTGTGTAAGGCAATTAATGCTTTCAGTAGCGACTGCGGAAGGCCCCATCTTGCGAGTTTTTCCCAAAGTTTTGGCTGGCTTACGCTGTCAAAAGCTTTGAGAAAGTCGATGAATCCAAGGTGTAACAATTTCCCTTTTTCAGTTAGGGTGGTTTCCATCAGGTGAGCAATACAGATCAGATTGTCTTCGCTGTGGCACCCTTTTTGAAAGCCGGTTTGGGTGAAGGGGACTAGGTTATTGGTTTCCGCCCACTTAGTGAGTGCAGTTAAGAGAATGCTGGCGTATGCCTTCCCGTCCACATCTAGAAGGGCTATCATCCGATAGTTATCAGGATTAGAGCGCGAGCCTTTCTTATGGAAGGGAACAAGAAGTGAGCTTTGCCAAGATGCCGGGATGGGGCCACCCAATATTGCGGCTTCAAAAAGAGGTGTCAGTATCTGGGCCCATTTTCCAGCAGAGGCTTTAAATACTTGGGTCGGAATTCCGTTAGGACCAGGGGCGCCGCCCGAGCGCATATTCTTTATTATTCCTGTTATGTCGTCTGTTAATATATTGGCGGTGGGGAAGGTTCCGTCCTGATTAACTAGATTATCAAGGAAGTCCGTACTATTGGTGATCTGGCCATGCGGTGCTGTATAGAGCCTTTTGACATAGGTCTCCCAGTCCTCGGGGGTAATGTTAGTTGAGGTAGGGGGTTTAGTAGCTTTGCTGGCCTTATTAACCCAGTTCCAAAATTTCCTTTGGTCTTTAGATTTTATAATCTCAAAAGCTGTTGCCCAGTGCCGCTCTTCTTCCAGGTTCTTTAAGGAAAATCGGGCCTTCCTATAGGTTTTTCGCGCAGCCATGATGGCCTCCTTCAAAAGTTTATGTTCACTTTCATTATTGACGTTTGTTCGTTGTAGCTTATTTAATTTACTCTTTGCAGTAATTATGTGTTGTTTTTGTACTGACAGAGTTGTCGTAGTTGGAATGTCCTTCGAAAGGTTGTTTATAGGTTTTGAGGTGAAGTGATCTCTAAAATTGGTCAGTATAGTTTGCCAAATAGGAGCCGTCGTGTGACTAATACCTGCCAGGGGCCATCTGGTCATAAGCTTGTCCACCTCCTCTTCAATTGCATCCTGGTTACTTTCTAACCATCGGAATTTCCTTACGTTGTGCAGGCTTGATGCTGTCCCTATCGGATTTGTGTTCGGGCGATGTAGTGGCCCAAGGGCAATACTACATGTTAAAATGGCATGATCGCTATCAGGAGACGGTATTACCGCGAATTGGCATACCAGATGGAAAGCCGTAAGCGATATCCATATGTAGTCTAGGGTGGCCATTCGAGAAGGGGATACATGAGAATATGTGGCCGGTTGATCTGTGCCAATCCTTCCATTGAGGATGCGCAGACTAAAATGATTCAGCTTTGTTGCCAGTTTCATTCTGTTAACATCCTTTCAGTGATACTGGGATTTTATCTCCGGGATTGCCCACATTACATTAAGTGGTGTTATTTGAGAGGATTGGGTGAGATCGGTTTCCATTAAGTTTGCATTGAAGTCGCCCATAATCAACCACAGATCATTTGGGAATAAACCTTCGAGATTATTCATTAGTGGTAGTATATTACTCAAAGTAGACTCTCGTCTCATTTTTTGTTGGGTGTAAATAGATGCATCCAAGGATCATTTTTGCTTTGAGTTCCCCTTTACTTGGCTCTCGATCTCAGTGCTGATGAAAATATAATCGCCGGCTCCGCTGTGGAGAGTTTCTATCTTCGCAGTCAGTGAGTTCCTTACGGCGATCAGCACACCTCCGGATGCATGACCGCCTTCTTTAGATGGAATAGCGGTAGATTCTATTACGGTAAAGTCTTCCCAGATGGTGTTTTCCAAGGCCCAAGTCTCTTGGATAGCGAAGATGTCATGGGTATTTTGCAGGCCTGAAGTTAATCGTTCTGTTTTCTCCTTTGTTAGACCCCAGATGTTCCAGGAGCATATGTTTAAATGATGAACCTTCTCATCATGGGTCTTCTGCAGGCCTGAAGTTAAACGTTCTGTTTTCTCCTTTGTTGGACCCCGGTTGTTCCGGGAGCATATGTTTAAATGATGAACCTTCTTGTGAATGGGCTTGTTATCATGCGTGGGAATCGACACACTACCCTAACGCCTGGGAGAGCCAAGACCAGTCTTGAGATTTGTGCGGTTTTAGTATGCATTTGCGTGGACCTCCTGCTGTAGAGGCAATTACTTGAAGTGGATTCTCTATCCATGAAGCTGTTTTTGGCTCCTGTCGGAGGCCCCGCAGCATCTGGGATGGCTGTGTTAAATGCTTTTCTTGTTTTAAGTCTAGTCTGATTTTGGCGGTCATTATGGCGTCAGGGGAGTTTTTTAAAAAAGACGGGTAGTTGGTAACGGTGTAGGGGCTAGCCTGAATGCCCCATTCATTTAGTTGTTTTATGTTCTTCATCAACGTTGGATTGAAGAAGGTTACCAATGTGGACTCGTTTCTTTGTCCCAAAGCGGGGTCTATGAAGGCCACTGTCTCAATGTCCGTTGAATTCACACTTTCTAAGCCTGACAGGTTTAAACATAACTTTAGGATATTAACTCTATTTAAAATGTCCCATTGTCCCTGGGATTCATACTCCGGGTATAGCAGTATTTTTCTGTGCTGTTGTTGTCCGGGGCTCTTGATGCAGTAGAGCCTGGTTGGTACTGGGTACAATGGGGTCATTGCCCGGGAACTCTGAGTTGTTTTGTGTACTTGGTTTTATAATTAGTGGGCAAGCCCTTCTTAATGGATCACTTCCCATTAGAGGTTCTTGAGGGGAGGACATCTTATTGCCAGTACGAGCCGCGTCCATAGTTGCTTTGTGGCGATTCTCTTACTCTTCTAATCGTAGCAATGAAGTTTCTTCAGTGGTTGTTCTAGCTTTTAGACTTGACTCCTAAGTAACAGGATTATGTGTTTCAACAAATGTGAGAAGGGAGCTTTTATCAGGAAGTTTAATGGAATTATCATATTGCTTCAGGCGATTGCCGGGAGACTTGTGGTCTGCTAGTGGCTGCGCATAAGTTAATGGGGTTTCCGGGTTTTCCGTTTTGTCTTTTTGGGGTCCAGCTGGTTTTTCGGCCTGGTTAGTCAGGTCAGTGGATGACTCACCTGTGTTTGTTTCAAGCTATTGTGTTAGCGCATTGCTCTTTTTCTTTGCTTTGTTTAATTTCTTCCGTTTCTTCTTGTTCTTTCTGGACAGGAGGATTCCTGCCTGTGAGTCTTGATTGGTCTTGGTTATAGGAATGCGGTGGCTTGGTGAGGTGGGTGGACATACTTCAGTGTTGGATTGCGTAGTTGTTTTTGCAACGTTCAGTGTTTGTAAGGGGAGACTGATGACAGAGTCCGGAAGTACTAGGTAAGGCTGTTCAAGATGGTTATTTAATGCGACTTTGAGCGGAAGCTGTTCCAATTTAAGACTGATGCTATTGTTATTAAAACGGTTTAAGTTGTTAGAGATTGGTTCTAATGGTCTGTGGGTTTCCGGAATTTGGAGTTGGATGGGGGGAGTACTAAGACTCTGTGATCTGGGTTGGGTCTTTAGCCTCAGGTCTTCTATTAGTGTAGTTATTATTTCGGGTAGTGTTTCAAATTTCTTTAATAGAGGCTCACATATGCAGCTACTTTGAGCATGATTTAGGTGAGCAGTTGCATTTTCAGTTGGTTCCAAGCTCGGGTTCACGTCAAGGGCATGATTATGGGCCACATTTTTTTGAGCACTTCGTATTAGCAAATTTAGTTGATCTAATTTTGAATCTATTCCCATTATAGAGTCGGCAACTAATTGTAAAATGGATATCTGGGTGTCGAGTTTATCGACATGCATGTGAGCAACACTGTTCATGGCGCTCAGGGCTCTATTGGTGACTGCCAGAAGTCCTTCGATTTTGAGCATTCCTGGGTTGGATTGGGAGACCTCATGCCCAGGATCCATTGCAAGGAGATTTTTCCAATGGGATAATTATGGTCCGGGGGTGAGTTGATGAATGTGTTAATTTGTTCCTTTGGATTGTTTTTGTTAGGACTTAAGGTAAAACTACAGTCTTTGGTGTCAGCATTGTGGCTACTGCTGGTTGCTGATGGCACTTTTAATGGGCTTGCTTTGGTCGCCGCGTCGGGCAGAACATTATTTCTGAGAAAGGCGAAGTCTGGTACCCCAATGAGAAACGGAGTAGATGTTTGGGAAGGGAGATCGAAGCTGTGTGTTTGGGGAGAGGCGTTCGAAGGGCCCTTCAGTGGGCTTATTGCGTCTTCACGCGCTAGTCCAAGTTTCAATGGTGAAGGTCTTAAGGCCCTGGTTGAAGGGTTGGTCGATGAAACCCAGATTATAGAGTCGTTATTGCCACGTGCCGTGCTTTCATCTTTGTATTTACAATTTCCGTTTTCCGGCTCGAGAGTTAGACGTTCTTTCTCAGACTCAGAGATGCTGGCTAGGCTCTTAGTGGGCGGCAAAGCAAAAAGAGCTGGCACTGCCAAAGAGCGTAGATTTTCAGGTGATTTCCTGGTGCTTAGCTGAAGTGATTGGAACTCGGGGGGAACAGGGGTGGTGTTGAATCAGAGGGAGGGCATCTTGATGGTGGTTTTTCCAGCTCAGGGGTGGTAGGAATAGTTGAGGTCTTGCATTGAATAATTATTTCGGGATAGAGCGAAATCAGGCTAGGGGAGGCTGATGAGGTTGTTGGTTGTTGGGGGGATTTTGCATTCGTGTCACGTTGGAGATGAGGGACGGATTGATTTAGTTTGCTGATCCGAAAAAAGTGCTCTCTAATATCGGCGGAGCTATTATTTTTGATTTTTGAAGGGTATTGGGGACGAGCAGGTTATGTTATGTTATCGGGAGTTTTATTGAGCGCTCAGCTACTCAGACAAGAGTGTCCCGGCGCTATCAGACCTAACACAGCACAACCACAACAGCGGAGGAGGAATTAGAGACAGAACAGCCACGTCTTAAGCTCTTTCCTATAAGAAGCTAAGTTCTCGCTCTTCCTCAGAGCGAGTGGCAAAGCATTCCAGGAGACAAGTAGGTGCTCGTCTGCCCCCAGAGAAGGAGTTAGAGCCGAGCTGATGCCTGCGAGAAAAGTTGCGTATGAGTGATAGGCATTTTGTCACCCTTTAAAAGTCCCATTGAGGGCTTTGGGGGCTCTCGTCCGCCTCTTCTGTTCGCTCAAGGTGCAATTGGCGGGAAGAAGATTGAAGGCCCCGGCCTGCCTCTTGTGGATATAACAGCTTAGACTTCTGACGCTTGGCGGATTTATGGGGATGGTGGGTGTTTTGTAGTTGAAGACTGCTCGTAGTGCGCATTGTTGCTGAGGAATGGGGGAGCCGGTGTCGCTTCTAGTTGTTGGAGGTATTCAAGAGGAGTTTAAGAGATTGAAATATTGTTGCTGCCCGCAGTTTTGGAGATTTCTGGTGATTTCTGGTGATTTTCTGTTACTCTGGTGCTCGGGCGCTTTGAAAAGGAGCTTTTGTGGGGGACCGGGCCCTTCTAGTGGGGATGACGCTGGTAAACCGCAAAAGCGAAGTAAAAGCGGGCAGATCGCACAGGGGCGGGCCTCGGGCAAAGTCAGACCTAGTCAGCCCTGCCTGGCTCACCGCCCCCCGGCTCTTACTTGGCAGCTGTCTCTAACGACAGCCGCGCTCGCGGTCCCAAGACCCAGGACTCACCTCACTTTGTGGCTCTGTGGTCTGGCTTGGAGCGCAAGAGCCTCTAGTGCAACTCCGGGACACCAGGACACCAAGGAGGCTCCAGAAAATCTCTCGGCAGCCTCAGCAGTCTCTCGGCAGCTTGCAAGCTTGCGAGGCTCCCCCTGTCACCGGAGGCACAAGGAACTGGTTTCTGGTTGCAGTGCGGTTCGATGCCGCTGGCCTCATGCCTTGCGCATCGCACCCCCACGTCTTTGCTCCCGTGGGACCAAAAAGCCTGTTGACCCGTACACCTGCAGGTCCGGGCAGGGCGGGGCTACCTCTTGTTGCTGCGGGATCGGGATCGTGGAGGCAGGTAGTGCTTATCGGTGTCCCCGGGGGTTATAGAATGTTTGCGGAGCTTGCGGGGGCTTGCGGGGTTTGCGAAGCAACTCAGAGGCACGGCTGTACGGTGAAGCCCCAGGCGGTGATACGGAGGCACAAAGCTGAGCCAGCACTGGTACTGCTCACCGCCGCTGCTGCTCGCAGCCGGGGCACACTCGCTGCTCACTTGCTCCTTGATCGCTCCTCCTACGGAAGTCACCTGGTACAAAAGTCCTGCTACTGCTACGCAGAACGATAGAAGCAGACTTGATGTTCAGTAAAAACTTGCTGATTGAGCATGGTCTGTAGCTATGACATATATAAAAAAAATACATACATAAATAATACAGACTAAAATACTCAACTGGTGCTTCTAAAATAATCGTACCCCAGTGTACCTAACCTAAGCCTAGTATGAGGGAAGAAGTAGGTGCTGTCTTAGCATAGGTTTAGTGTTGCCAAGGATGGCCAAAGGTTTCTCTAGGTTCGATTCAGCTCCATACCTTAGAATGAGAGAGGTTGGTATCTCTTTCCCAGGACTCGATTCTCTAACACCCCGCAAGGGGAGTCAGAAACACTGGAGCTGGATTCTCTACGAGGATGACAGCGTCTGGTCAGTGTGTCAGTTGGGGAAATGACTTCCTTCGAGACTTACTGTAGCGAGCCACGTCGTGCAAGTTGGTAGTCGAACCGCATGGTGCCTTGCCATAGCAAGTGAAGGTATATTGATACCTTGAAGGTGTTTAGGAATGCCAGTATTGACGTAAAAGTCGGGCATATGAACATCATGAATGAACCCCTAGGGAATAGATGTTCATGCATAATAAATGAGTTCTTGGAGAAATCAATATCCAGGCAAGGGGAAGTCCCTAAAGTGTAAGAGTCTAGTTTTCCAAGAATTCGTTGTGACGTAGGTGAACAGATGTAAGTAGCCATGCCTGTATTTGGGTTGCATGGACTATGCCTAAATAAGGACTGGATTTCTATGCCTATATAAGGGCTATGTGAATTGTACCTATATAAGGGCATGATTCTGGAAATTAATACGGAATCTAAATTGAAACACAACAAGAGGAGTTCTGACAACTATTGGCCCTGTGCCATAACACCTGCAGCATCATTGAAATCATGTCCCTAGTGTCTGCTGGATAACTGCACTTGTTACTGCCTGTTTTATAGTAGCATTTAGCAATATTCTGGATTTAGTGGGGTCCCTCGACCTGTTGGCCCTGGTACCACTGCACCTGCCGCACCATTCAAATCAAGTCCCTTTTAACTGCAAGAGAACTGTACTTGTGACTGTCTGTTTAGTAGTAACATATAGCAATATTAGGCATTTAGTGGTGCGGTTAGAGCATTTGGTCTGGTGCTACTGCACCTGCTGGCCCATTCAAAGCATGACCCTACAGATACATACACTTGTGGCTGTCTTGTTCAGTAGTAACATATAGCAATAATCTGGGTTTAGAGGAATCCCTAGAGTTTTTGGACCCAGCGCCACTGTACCTACTGCACCATTCAAATCAAGTCCCTTTTAACTGCAGGGTCACTGTAATTGTGACTGTCTGTTTAGTAATCAAATAAAGCAATATTATGTGCTTAGAGAAGTTGTGACAACCTTTGGGCCCGGTGCTACTGCACCTGCTGCGCCAATCAAATCATGACTCTGTTGTCTGCAAGGTAACTGCACTTGTGATTGCCTGTTTAGAATACAATGTAGCAATATTAGGTGTTTAGTGGGGTGCCTGAAGCTTTTGGTCTGGGTGCCAAAGCACCTGCTGCACTATTGAAATCATGAACCTGTTGCATGCAAGATAACTGCACTTGTGACTGCCTGTTTAGTAGCAAAATATAGCAATATTTGGTATTGAGTGGAGTTATGACAACTTTTGGCCCAGGTGTCACTGCACTTGCTACACCATTTAAACCCTTTAAACTGCAAGATAACTGCAATTGTGACTGCCTGTTTAGTAGTAAAATATAGCAACATTGTGGGGCTTATTTACAAGCCTTAGCTACGCCTGTGTCACAATGAATGTTGCACCGAAGGTGCGACCTGCTGCGTGATATTTACAAGCACATGCAAAGCCACCCTGCGTGGCTTTAGGTGTGCTTGTAAATATTACACCTCTTCACAAAACACTTTGCGTGTTAGCGGCTTGACATGGATGTTTACTGTAGGTGTTCCCACACAACACCCATGTCCACTGATTAATTTCCAGATTTACGAGCAGTAGTAAACCTGGAAATGCGTCAGAACGCTACGCAACCCCTTTGAGGCGGCGTAGCAAGGAGCAACAAGGAGAAATGTTTTCATTTCTCCTTGTTTTTTCCGTTTTTCAATGCGTGCTGCATTCTACAGCATGCATTGGAAGAGGAAATCACCCCTTCCTGCACAAAAACAATCTCCCCATGATGCTGGAATCCTTGCACCATGGTGCAAGGGTGCCTTCACCGGCACATAGCAGCAGTTTGAGCGCCAGCACAGGGTAAAGCACAGAGATGCGACATATTGTTGTAAATATAGCGCATCCTGTGTTTTGAAACAAATGCAGTGCGGCGCAGTAAAATGACTTGGGGCACCACACTAAACACCTTGGGCCCTAGGTGTTTAGAGGAGCTCTGACAACTTATTGGCCTGCTGGCACTGCACCTACTGCACCACTCAAATCCTGAAAGATAACTGCACTTGTGACTGCCTGTAGTAAAATATAGCAATATTTGGTGGAGTTATGACAACTTTTGAACCTGGTGCCACTACACCTGTTGCACCATTTAAATCAAGCCCTTTACTATTGCAAGATAACTGCAATTGTGACTGCCTATTTCGTAGTAAAATATAGCACTACTGTGGGGCTTATTTACAAGCCCCATGCGCCACCCATGTGCCACGTTGCGTGACGCACCGACAGCACAACCTGCTGCGTGAAATTTACACGCACACGCAAGGCCACCCTGCGTGGCTTTACGTGTGCTGGTAAATATCACTCCTTTTCACCGAACACTTTGCGTGTTAGTGGCATGACATGGGTGTTTGCGGCGGGTGTTCTCACACAACACGTATGTCTACTGATTCATTTCCAGATTTTTGAGCAATTGTAAACCTGGAAATGCGTCAGAACTCTAGGTGGTGTAGCGAGGAGCAACGAGGAGAAATGTTTTCTTTTCTCCTTTTTTTTCCCTCTTCCAATGCATGCTGCATTCTACAGCACACATTGGAAGAGGAAATCACCTCGGTTGATTGTTTTTGCGCAGGAAGGTGTCCCTTCCTGCACAAAAACAATCTCCCGACGACGCAGGAATCTTTGCACCATGGTGCAAGGGTGTCTGTGCCGGTGCATAGCAGCAGTTTGTGCGCCAGCACAGGGAAAAGCACAGAGATGCAACATATTGTCGTAAATATGTTGCATCCTGGTGCTTCAAAACTAACGCAGTGTGGCGCGGCAAAATGACTTGCGGCACTGCGCTGCGTTAGTTTCTCGTAAATTGGGCCCAAGTTGTTTAGAGGAGTTCTGAAAACTTTTTGGCCCAGTGTCACGACACCTGCTGCACCATTAAAATCATGACCGTAGTGCCTACAAGGTAATAACACTTGTGACTGCCTATTTAATAGTTAAATATAGTAATACTTGGTGTTCAGTAGTAACATGTAGCAATAATCTGGGTTTAGAGGGATCCCTAGAGTTTTTGGCCCAAGTGCCACTGCACCTGTTGCACCATGCAAATCTTGTCCCTTTTAACTGCATGGTAACTGCAATTGTGTCTGCCTGTTTAGTAGTCAAATATAGTAATATTATGTGTTTAGAGGAGTTCTGACAAATTTTGGGCCCGGTGTCACTCCACGATCCGCGCCATTCAAATCAAGCTTCTTTTAGCTGCAAGATAACTGCAATTGTGTCTGCCTATATAGTAGTAAAATATAGCAAAATTAGGTGTTTAGATGAGTTCTGATAACGTTTGGCCTCGGTGCCACTGCACGTGCTGCACCATTCAAATCATGACCCTAGTGCCTACTAGTTAAATGCACTTGTGAATGGCTTGTTTAGTTGTCAAATTTAGCAATAGTCTGGGTTTAGTGGGATCCCTAGAGGTTTTGGCCCCAGAGCCACTGCACCTGCAGCATATTTTCAAATCAAGTCCCTTTTAACTGCAGGGAAACTGCAATTGTGACGGCCTATTTAGTAGTCACTTATAGCAATATTGTAGGTTTATAGCAGTTCCGACAACGTTTAGGCCCGGTGCTACTGCACCTGCTGCACAATTCAAATCATGACCCTGTTGTCTGCTCTTGTGACTGTCTGTTTAGGGGTGCCGAGAGCTTTTGGTCCTGGTGCGACTGAGCCTGCTGCACCATTCAAACCCTGACCCTATTGCCTGCTAGATGAATGCACTTGTGACTGTCTTGTTTAGTAGTTAAATTTAGCAATAATATAAATTGCAAAAAGCAATGGCGAACATGGGCAGCCCTGTCGTGTCCCTCGGGAGATTGTTATTTCTTTGGTTAAGCTTCCATTCACTGATACTACTGCACTGGGGTTGATATATAATTGTTGTACTGCCTGAATAAAGCCTTCCTTGAACACAACCTTAGCCATGGTAGCCCATAAAAATTGCCAGGAGACCCTATCGGAAGCCTTCTCGGCATTGAGAAGGATCAATGCCATAGGGTCTCCCACAACCTCAGGACCATCAAATAGGGTAATCACCCTCTGTATGTGATTAATAGTAGACTTCCCAGGGACAAAACCATACTGACACTTAGCAATCTTTATGATCAATTGGGGCGACCCTATTAGCCAGCATCTTTGAGTACATTTTCGAGTCTGCATTGACAAGAGTAATAAGGCAGTAAGAGCCTAACTGCTCTGGGGATTTATTCTTTTTATGAAATATTACTATTTTTGCCCTGGACCATGAATTTGGAGGTTGGCCGCCTTTAAAAATGTGAGTAAATAGCTCTAGGAGTATGTTTTTAATTTGCTCTAGAATGTTAGGTAAAACTCGGAAGGGATACTATCCAATCCGGTAGCTTTCCCCTTCGGGAGGTTTTGGGTGGTGGTTAAAAGCTCATCTGAGTTAGGAGGCTGCTCTAGCATAGTCTGATCCTCCTCATCCAGTTTGTCATAAACACTATTTTTCCACCTCAGCTGCCCCCCCACCCTTCCTTCCTCTATGTATAGATCTCAACAGAACCTCCAAAAGCCTCTCTAATAAGCTCTGGGTTGGATAATTGTCCCTTGACGGGATACTGTATTTTGCGGATCTGATTGGATGTGGATTGTTGTCGCATACACACAGCTAGCTGATGGCCCACTTGTTCGTTAACTTCATACACCAATTCTTTCCGTGCTGTTACTTTCCTGACTGATTTGTCAGTAAAAATATTGGTGATTGCTGCCTTGGCGATTGCTACTTGACTTTGGGTTTTAGTAATTTCTTCAACGGGATTTGCCCAGCTTGTTACTCTTATCAGTTCTTCTTCAGCCAGCCTAAGATTCTCCTGTAAGTCCCGCATGGTCTCCCTCTCTAGTTTATTTGCCCTCATTGAATACTGCATTGTCTCTCCCCTTATCCCAGCTTTTTTTGTGCCCCAAACTATATCAATCTAAGCGCTGCTGATGTTTTCAGCTAAAAAGTTGGGGATCCAACATTTCATATGGGCACAATAATTATCATCTAGTAGAAGGTTCTTCTCAAAAGTCCAGGATGTGGGTTCTACTTTTACAGGTGCCGTATCCAGGGAGCAGATAAAAGTATTGTGATCGGATAGTATTTGAGGCAGCTTCTCCGTTTGGCATTTACTTTTGAGTGAGTTTGACATTAATATGTAATCTATTCTAACATGGGTAGAATGTGGGTTGGAATAAAACGTATATCCCGGATCGTTATGTTTGGATGTTTGCCAGCCGTCAACTAGGCTGTGTACGTAACACATATTTTTCAGAGACTTGAATACTTTCGGTTTGTGGCCTTGGTATACCCACTCATCTATCAGCGACCAGTCAGTTGGAAGATTTATATTAAAGTCCCCACAGACCATTACCGGAAGAGGCCAGTGCGCAAGCTCGTTGGAAATGTCATCAAAAACTACAGGGTCATCACTGTTGCTATCATATACTGCATATAAAGTTAGCTTCAGTCCCTTACTGTATTGGCATTCAGTAATAGCCAATCGGCCAAATTTATCAGTTTTAGAGCTGTTAAAAACAAATCCACTGCCCTTGACTAAGATCGCAACCCTCCGAACCCGTGCCTCTTGTGACGTAGCACATACCAACCTATACCCTAGTGTGTTTAAAATCTGAATCTGAGATCCCTCTATGTGTCTTTCTTGGAGGCACACAATATTCGCCCCCAAGCTCTTAATCCTGTTGCCACTATTTGTCTTTTTTTAATGTAATTTAATCCACAGATGTTTAAGGAAAATACTTTTAAAGCCCCATAGTTTTAGGATGAATGACTCGAGTGTTGCACCTAGTTTACCACCAGCCCATTTGTTACTTTGGCTTGGCCTTTGCCTGCTAGTGTTACCTGATGATGTTTCTCTCCTTAGTTTGAACAACCTGTCTGACCCACCCCCATCCCCCCCACCCACCCCTGGTCCCCCCAACCCACCCCTGGTCCCCCCACCACCCTCCACCATTCTTGGAGGTTACCTGTCCCGGATTGGGCCAGGAGTTTGACGTCCGTCATCCCGTCCCCCATGAGCCCTCTGAGCCACTCCCGCCATGAAACAAACTGGTGCTCCCCCTCATGTACTACTAATCAAATATCTATATTATATGCAAAAGAAAAGGAAGTAAGGGGAAAAATAAAAGGAAAGAAACTAAATAAATACCGCAATTAAGACACCAGCCCTAAGGAGTTATCACATATGCTTGCCTAGCCTTTATGGCCCCCTTGAAGCCTTTAACATAATTGAAAATACATTCATTGTTTGTGCCCTGCGATTTCCTCTAGGTAGTTTTTGGCCTATATTTCTGAGATACAGCTTTAAGTACTTCCTTGATAGATAATTTTCAGTCTAGCCGGATTTTGCAGGTACACTGTTGCCCCATGCTTCTGGAAGGGGTCAAAGAGCTGCCGGAGTCTCCACCTACGCTCCACTGTCGCGTGCGCAAAGTCAGGTCGGGAAAAGAAGGTTACTCCTTCAAAAGATCGTTTGTTTGTGGGTCTAGCAAGATCATAGAGAGCTTGTCGGAGCAGAAAATTACCAAAGAATAGTAACATGGCCCAAGGATGTTGCTGAGATACTGGGGCCCGCTTACTGGGAAATAAAGGAAACCTGTGAGCTCTCTGGACTTCTTTGTCCCAGTCCCAATCTTGTAGTTCTGGAAACACCCCTTTGAGAAGCGTGACCATAAATTTCCTTGGATCATCCTTCTCAATATCTTCTGGAATCCCCAGAAAGCGAAGGTTATTATGCCTCTGCCGATTTTCTTGCTCCACAGCCTTCCACATCAAGTATTTAACAATGCCCTTGTGTTCATCATTCTGTGTTTTAAGCAAAGAAACATCTTTTTCCAGTTGTTCAGTTCTTACTTTCACCGAAGCCATGCGGTCAACAATTTCAGCACACGTCTTTCCCACCTTCCGGACTGCTCCTTGCAGTTTCTTTGCCACCAGGCGCGATCTACGACGATCCGCCTTAGCCTCTGCATGGAAATTCTTGATAGATTGCAGAATGTCTTTTAGTGCGGGCTCGTTGATCTGATCACGATATTCACCCACTTTAGAGCTTTCCGTGATTGTTTGGTTACCGCCAGCAGTTGACACAGGTTTAGAGAATGCTGTGAGTGAGGTAATTCATATTCCTACTTTAGATCTGTGGTGTCTTCTTTATCAGAAGTGTTGCAGTCCTTTTCCTGTTGGCCCCTCTTTTCCTTTTGCTTTTGCAGTCTTTTAGAGAGGTGTTTATGCTTCAGCGGGTCGGTGTTTGAGCTGCTGTACCACTTGGTGGCTAGCCCAGGCCCAATTAAAATGTAATGAAGAAAAATCATAGGTGCTTCTTTACGGATCCTTCCCCCCGCCAATTTTAGAGAAGATATTTGGCCGGCAGGCTACCCCTTGCCTAAATTTATAGGGAGCCCGGCAAAAATGTAGGGGTATGGTTTAGCGAGGAATTTAGATTTCTGCCCCAGATCAACAGGGTGGCTGGTGTGTGCTTTGGCACACTGAAGCGCCTTAAAAAGTTTCTTCCACTTTTGCCTAGAATGGCTAAAGAAATGGTGACCCGGGCTCTCATTCTCTCACGCCTGGACTATGCTAATTCCTTATATATTGGCCTTCCGGCATTTCAGTTAAGAAACCTACAGATTGTCCAGTATGCGGCGGCTAGAGCGTTACTGGGTATGCTGGGAAGGTCCAGTGTGAGCCAGCTTCTTCGGGATTTGCACCAGCTTCCGGTCGACCAACGTATATTGTTTAAGGCTCTCACGTTGGTCCATGGAGCACTTTACAAGTCTGGCCCTCAGTATCTTAGAAGTCGGTTCACGTTCTACGTGCCGCCCCAACAGCTACGCTCCTCTGGCCAATGCCTGGCCTTGGTCCCCAGGTATTGATTGGCTAGAATGGGAGGTAGCTCCCTCTCTGTCAGAGCAGCTGTGGCCTGGAATGCCTTGCCCTTTGAACTGCGGAACGACGACTACCTCAGGCTGTTCAAAAAACACCTGAAAACGATGCTGTTTAAGTAAGCTCCTAATCTGATCTGGCTATCTCTCCTTCTTCCATTTGGCTTTCGTGCCGGGACACTTCTGAGTAGCTGTGCACGCTATAAATGGAGGATAACATAACATAAAATAACTTGGCACCCTCTTCCGCACTCGAAACGGAGATACTAATGTCAGATAGTTTGGAATCCTCAGTGAGTGAAAAGAATTTATCCTGACAATCCGGTGTCTTCAGGGTATACTGCTGTTGGCAGAAGCTACTAGCTTGCGTATTAGGGGAGGTACTCACAGGTTCTACCAGGGGGGTTGCGCTATGATATGTAATATACATATTGATGTCCTTACTGGGGCTTCTACAATGCTGTATCAAACTTCCAGGAGGGTGTGTAGAAGGGGCTGTAGCAGCTATTGGCGTTGCACCGTCAGAACAATGTGAGTCATTTATTGCCTCTACTGAGGTAGACAGTCTGCACTCACTTTGACCATTACCACTCTGCATCGACCTGGCCTCGCTCGCTCCCGGAATTTCTACAGTAGGAGTGGTAGTAGAGCCATTTTCAACCCTTGTTACGGAACCAAAACTTGTGGTGATTAAAGGTTGCCTACTTCCTGAATCTTTTATTAGGTGCGAAAAGCTCTTTTTGGTAGTTACTGGTTTTGTTGACTCGTTTTCATGGGCTTTCCTATCGGGGCACTCCAACCTTTCCTCCTTCTCTCCCCTGCCTTTGGCTTTGGATCCCAGAGTATCTGCTTTTCTCTGCAGCGTTATGGCGACCACAGCACTCGTCTGTGAGGGTACGGACATGGGGGCAGATTTATGTCGGACTTGCGCCACGTTTAAGCCGCCGTTGCGTCACACAACGGCGGCGTAAACGTGGTGCATCCCTGCGACCCATTTACAATGTGACGCATCTAGGCAGATGCGTCACGTTGTAAAGCCCTGCGCCACATGCGGGCATTCCGGCGCTGGGTGGGCGTTCGGGGGAAGGTGCGCCTCGCAAAAGTGCCTGTGTGAAATCTACAAGATTTCACGCAGGCACTTTTAGGCCAATGCTGCGTCAAAACCCTGCGCCTACTTGAAGCAGGCGTAGCATTGGACAGATATGGCCCCCCAGAGCATTGCTGGAGCAATGCGCCGCCTTTACGGCACAGATGCGTCACGCATCTGTGCCGTTTTTGCCCCATAGTGTGCTGCATTGTAAATGCGGCGCACCATGGGTGGCAGAGCTGTGGCGCACAATAACTGGCGCATCCCTGGGGATGCACCAGTTATTGGAAATCTGACCTGTGTTCTTCATTTTGCCACCACGCGCCCCTTTTACTGTCATGCGTACTTGTTCTCTGCAGCCATTGACACCACATCTGATCCGGTAAAGACCTGTCTGGCCAAGGAGTTCTATACCAGCTGTCGCCCGGCAGAATAAGTCGGTTTCTTCGGGGTTGAGGGCGTGAGCTTCCCGCAGCGCCTCTGTGGTCAGGTGAATCGGAGAGAGTGGTGGAGCTGCACGCAGGCCGGCGCGAAGTCAGGATACCATAGCTGCGTTCTCACGGCCGAGGGGATGCTACAGCTTAAGCCTGAAGATGCAAGTAAGAACAGTGGACGGGGTATTGGGAGGGGGGGATGGAGGGAGGGATGTTTCGGGACCATTCCTTGTGGCCCTTTCATGTCGGAAATGTTCCGTAGGCGTGCACAGCAAAGGTACTCCCAATCCACGAGCTTTTTCCTTTCCGCTTTTCGTTTCTATTCGTTTCTATACCGAAAATCAATCAGCAAACAGGGGGATGCTCAGCGGAGCATCACATTGGCGATGTCAGTCGGATGCCATCTTGCCTCCCAGTTACTGCCTGTTTAGTAGTAAACTTTAGCAATATTCTGCGATTAGTGGGGTTCCTCGAGCAGTTGGCCCTGGTGCCACTGCACCTGCTGCACCATTCAAATCAAGCCCCTTTTAACTGCAAGATAACTGCAATTGGGGCTGCCTGTATAGAAGTAAAATAGCCCAAACTCGTTATAATTTTACCTTTGCAAGTTGCCCTACCAGTTTTGTCTGCAGCCTAATGTGCGAGCCCCTTAAAATAGCTTCTTTTTCCCTTGAGTAAATGTAAATGTACAGGAATTTATATAGCGCAAATCACCGAGCGGTTTCTAAGCGCTTGCTTAAGGAACGCGTCCTGGTATTCCCCTGTGATATAACCCCAGCAGGGTATCCACAAGGTGAAAGCCAGGCATTCCGCCGCGAGGGGCCGTTGTGGAGATTAAGCAAGCTATTGCCCAGAGTCGCAGAGTGTGAACCCGTGAATCGAGTAGGCACCGGAGCGAGAATTGTCGAGTCCATGGACATTTTAGAACTCAAGACCCCGCCGAGCCGGGAATTGAACCCTGGTCCCGGGCTGACCTCTGCTTCCAGGTCTGCCTCCTCTAACCAGTCAAAATTGCAAAAAACACAGTTGATGGACAGAATGTAGAACAATGTCATACATTCACCCCAGTACAAGGATCTGGGCCTAAATCCATCGTTTTTTTTGCACTCCACACCACCCTAGGTTAGACACTGGCTATATGCAAATAAGCTCTTTCCCTGTGCCTCATGGGAACAGTCCAGTCCGAACTACCAAGCCATGTCTTTCCCAGACCGGAATCAAGCATCCAAGGACCGGTTTCTGGCTATCAGCCTTCTTCAGCCTGGATAGCTTGACTCCAGTGGTGAGGAGAGCCTGGGACTCACGTCTGAGTATACCCAGCACACTCGGGGTGAAAATTGCAAAAAACACAGTTGATGGACAGAATGTAGAACAATGTCATACATTCACCCCAGTACAAGGATCTGGGCCTACATCCATCGTTTTTTTGCACTCCACACCACCCTGGGTTAGACACTGGCTATATGCAAATCAGCTCTGACCCTGTGCCTCATGGGAACAGTCCAGTCCGAACTACCAAGCCATGTCTTTCCCAGACCGGAATCAAGCATCCAAGGACCGGTTTCTGGCTATCAGCCTTCTTCAGCCTGGATAGCTTGACTCCAGTGGTGTGGAGAGCCTGGGACTCACGTCTGAGTATACCCAGCACACTCGGGGTGAAAATTGCAA
Organism: Lissotriton vulgaris; assembly: GCF_964263255.1. Taxonomy (NCBI): domain Eukaryota; kingdom Metazoa; phylum Chordata; class Amphibia; order Caudata; family Salamandridae; genus Lissotriton; species Lissotriton vulgaris. The sequence continues at coordinate 366,364,886 of NC_141695.1, read as the reverse complement.
AAAACACAGTTGATGGACAGAATGTAGAACAATGTCATACATTCAACCCGGTACAAGGATCTGGGCCTAAATCCATCGTTTTTTTGCGCTCCACGCCACCCTGGGTTAGACACTGGCTATATGCAAATCAGCTCTGACCCTGTGCCTCATGGGAACAGTCCAGTCCGAACTACCAAGCCATGTCTTTCCCAGACCGGAATCAAGCATCCAAGGACCGGTTTCTGGCTATCAGCCTTCTTCTGCCTGGATAGCTTGACTCCAGTGGTGTGGAGAGCCTAGGACTCACGTCTGAGTATACCCAGCACACTCGGGGTGAAAATTGCAAAAAACACAGTTCATGGACAGAATGTAGAACAATGTCACACATTCACCCCAGTACAAGGATCTGGGCCTAAATTCATCGTTTTTTTTGTACTCCACACCACCCTGGGTTAGACACTGGCTGTATGTAAATCAGCTCTGACCCTGCGCCTCATGGAAACAGTCCAGTCCGAACTACCAAGCCATGTCTTTCCCAGACCGGAATCAAGCATCCAAGGACCGGTTTCTGGCTATCAGCTTTCTTCAGCCTGGATAGCTTGACTCCAGCTATGAGGATTTCCTTTTAGGTTGATATCACTCAGAAGTGGGAGTGATTAGTTTAGAAAGGTTTTTATTATCTTTCTTTGGGTACACTGTTGTATATATATTGTATATATGGTATAAGTGTATTGTAAATAATTTTTGTATTGTACAGATTGGGTTTGTATAATTTTGTCTGTGCTAGTTTTGGTTTATTTGGGTGCCACTTTCTTGTGATACGTTTATATGTCTGTATAAATTTGTGATTTAGCGCTTTTTACATTAATGTGTACTGAACAAGATAATTAATTATTTCTTGTGTCTTATCATTAAATGTTGAATTAATCACTCAATACCTTTCTTTCTACTTTTTTCATCTTTGATGACCCTTGCTCCGGTATGGGAGGGTGATGTGGGCAGAACCCCTTTAGTATTTTCTAGTTGAAGTTTAGTAGAGATTAGAATAGTTTAGGAAAGAAGTTAGACATACTTAAATCCCTCCGCAGATATTGCATCCTTGTCCTGCCACTTCTGAGAAGTTTTTTCTAAATCATCCAGGAACATTGCGATAAGAGAGGAATAGGCTTCTCCAATAGTATTTTTCTTAGAATGAATGATTGACTCTACAAAGGCTGTTGCTTTGCACAAAACCCTCCCCCCTAATTTTCGTACAAGAAAATCTCTTATTTGTAAATATTTTAAAAAGTCATGCCAGTCCAAGTGATAATCATTTTTTAACATTTTAAAAGATTCGATCCCAGATGGGGTGAAGAAGCATCCTAACGGTACTAATCCTGCCCTGTTCCATCTGATCATACAATTATCTCAAAAAATGGTTCCTGGAAGGATTGGGTTGTCTATAAGGGGGGTGTAAAATGAAATGTGCCCTAAACCCAGAATTTTACTCACCACCTTCCACACATTGAACCCACTGTAGAGTGTTTTGAATTTTACCTTTTTGTGATAGCTGTCGTGCATATGTCTCCATAGATACCCTCTACTTTGATTGCCAAGAAGGAATTGAAGAATAGACAGTTTATCGCCCCCCTGCATTTCCTCCCCCACCGAGTTTTGTATGAGCTTGCAGCTATAAAGTAGCACCGATGCCCAATAATATATTTTTACATTAGGGAGAGCCGGACCGCCTTTATCCTTAGGGAGAGTAAGAAATTTAAAGGCCCAAATAAAGCTGGCAAACGTGTGTTCTATTGTCTTAAACCAGTGGCTTGTAAATTCAAGAAAAATAGTTCTGAATAGGTACAAAAGTTTCGGGAAATACACCATTTTAACTGCGTTCACTCTACCAATGATAGACAGATAGAGATTGTCCAGGCGACGTAGCTCTTTAAGTATTGAGCCCAGCATTGGTTTTAGGTTTATGTCTACCATATTCTCCAGGTTAGAGGAGATGGCGACTCACAGGTAAGTAGCTTTTTCCACCACCAGAGGATCGTCCATCCTGCTTTTTTTGTTTAAAGCGATTTGTGTCTTCCCTTGATTAAGAGCATAGCCAGAAACTAGACCAAAGTGGCTGGCTTCATTCTCAATAGCGGTCATAGCTGCGTTAGGATCAGCCGTTACAATGGCTATGTCGTCGGCATATGCCAGTGTTTTGGTTGGGTACTCTTGTGCCACAATAGGTGGTATTTCCCTATTCTTTTCAAACCTACAGATAAAGGGATCAATATAAATTGCAAAAAGCAATGGCGAACATGGGCAGCCCTGTCGTGTCCCTCGGGAGATTGTTACTTCTTTGGTTAAGCTTCCATTCACTGATACTACTGCACTGGGGTTGATATATAATTTTTGTACTGCCTGAATAAAGCCTTCCTTGAACCCAACCTCAGCCATGGCAGCCCATAAAAATTGGCAGGAGACCCTATCGGAAGCCTTCTTGTCATAGAGAAGGATCAATGCCATAAGGTCTCCCACAACCTCAGTACCATCAAATAGGGTAATCACCCTCTGTATGTGATTAATAGTAGACTTCCTAGGGACAAAACCATGCTGACAATTAGCAATCACTTTATGAACAATTGTGGCGACCCTATTAGCCAGCATCTTTGAGTACATTTTTGAGTCTGCATTGACAAAAGTAATAGCGCAGTAACAGCCTAACTGCTCTGGGGGTTTATTCTTTTTAGAAAATATTACTATTTTAGCCCTGGACCATGAATTTGGAGGTTGGCCGCCTTTAAAAATGTGAGTAGATAGCTCTAGTAGTATGTTTTTAATTTGCTCTAGAATGTTGAGTAAAACTCGGAAGGGATACTACCCAATCCGGTAGCTTTCCCCTTCAGGAGGTTTTGGATGGTGGTTAAAAGCTCATCTGAGTTGGGGGGCTGCTCTAGCATAGTCTGATCCTCCTCATCCAGTTTGTCATAAACACTATTTTCTAGGTATTTTTGTACCTCAGCTGGGCCCCAGCTTCCTTCCTCCGTGTATAGATCTCAAAACCTCCAAAAATCCTCTCTAATAAGCTCTGGGTCGGATAATTGGCCCTTGACGGGAACCTGTATTTTGCGGATCAGATTGGATGTGGATTGTTGTTGCATACACACAGCTAGCTGATGGCCCACTTGTTTGTTAACTTCATACACCAATTATTTCCGTGCTGTTGCTTTCCTGACTGATTTGTCAGTAAAAATATTGGTGATTGATGCCTTGGCGATTGCTACCTGACTTTGGGTTTTAGTAATTTCTTCAGCTGGATTTTCCCCGCTTTTTACTCTTATCAGTTCTTCTTCAGCCAGCCTAAGATTCTCCTGTAAGACCCGCATGGTCTCCCTCTCTAGTTTATTTGCCCTCATTGAATACCGCATTGTCTCTCCACGTATCCCAGCTTTTATTGTGTCCCAAACTATATCAATCTAAGCGCTGCTGATGTTGTCAGCTAAAAAGTTGGGGATCCAACCTTTCATATGGGCACAATAATTATCATCTAGTAGAAGGTTCTTCTCAAAGGTCCAGGATGTGGGTTCTACTTTTACAGGTGCCATATCCGGGAAGCAGATTAAAGTATTGTGATTGGATAGTATTTGAGGCAGCTTCTCCGTTTGGCATTTACTTTTGAGTGAGTTTGACATTAATATGTAATCTAGTCTAACATGGGTAGAATGTGGGTTGGAAAAAAAATGTATCCCGGATCGTTGGGTTTGGATGTTTGCCAGCCATCCACTAGGCTGTGTACGTAACACATATTTTTCAGAGACTTAAATACTTTCAGTTTGTAGCCTTTGTATACCCACTCATCAATCAGCGACCAGTCAGTTGGAAGATTTATATTAAAGTCCCCACAGACCGTTACGAGAAGAGGCCAGTGTGCAAGCTCGTTGGAAATTTCATCAAAAACTACAGGGTCATCACTGTTGCTACCATATACTGCACATAATGTTAGCTTCAGTCCCCTACCGTTTTGGCATTCTGTAATAGCTATCGGCCCATCAGTTTTAGAGCGGTTAAAAACAAATCCACTGCCCTTGACTAAGATCGCAACCCTCCGAACCCGTGCCCCCTGTGACGTAGCACATACCAACCTATACCCTAGTGTGTTTAAAATCTGAATCTTAGATACCTCTATGTGTCTTTCTTGGAGGCACACAATATTCGACCCCAAGCTCTTAATCCTGTTGCCACTATTTGTCTTTTTTTATGTCATTTAATCCACAGATGTTTAAGGATAATACTTTTAAAGCCCCATAGTTTTAGGATGAATGACTCGAGTGTTGCACCTAGTTTACCACCAGCCCATTTGTTACTTTGGCTTGGCCTTTGCCTGCTGGTGTTACCTGATGATGTTTCTCTCATTAGTTTGAACTAACTGTCTGACCCAACCCCATCCACCCCTGGTCCCTCACCACCCTCCACCATTCTTGGAGGTTACCTGTCCCACTCTGGGCCAGGGGTTTGACATCCGTCATCCAGTCCCCCATGAGCCCGCTGAGCCACCCCCGCCGTGAAACAAACTGGTGCTCCCCCTCATGTGCTACTAATCAAATACCTATATTATATGCACAAGAAAAGGAAGTAAGGGGAAAAATAAAAGGAAAGAAACTTAATAAATACCGCAATTAAGACACCAGCCCTAAGGAGTTATCACATATGCTTGCTTAGCCATTAAGGCCCAATTGAAGCATTTAACATAATTGAAAATACATTCATTGTTTGTGCCCTGCGATTTCCTCTAGGTAGTTTTTGGAGTGTATTTCTGAGATACAGCTTTGAGTAGTTCCTTGATAGATAATTTTCAGTCTGGCCGGATTTTGCAGCTACATGTTGCCCCATGCTTCTGGAAGGGGTCAAAGAGCTGCCGGAGTCACCACCTACGCTCCACTGTGGCGTACGCAAAATTAGGTCGGGAAAAAAAGGTTACTCCCTCAAAAGATTGTTTGTTCGTGGGTCTAGCAAGATCATAGAGAGCTTGCCGGAGCAGAAAATTTCCAAAGAATAGTAACATGGCCCGAGAATGTTGCTGAGATACTGGGCCCCACTTACTGGGAAATAAAGGAAACCTGTGAGCTCTCTAAACGTCTTTGTCCCAGTCCCAATCTTATAGTTCTGGAAACGTCCCTTTGAGAAACGTGACCATAAATTTCCTTGGATCATCCTTCTCAATATCTTCTGGAATCCCCAGAAAGCGAAGGTTATTATGCCTCTGCCGATTTTCTTGCTCCACAGCCTTCCACATCAAGTATTTAACAATGCCCTTGTGTTCATCATTCTGTGTTTTAAGCAAAGAAACATCTTTTTCCAGTTGTTCAGTTCTTACTTTCACCGAAGCCATGCAGTCAACAATTTCAGCACACGTCTTTCCCACCTTCCGGACTGCTCCTTGCAGTTTCTTTGCCACCAGGCGCGATCTACGACGATCCGCCTTAGCCTCTGCATGGAAACTCTTGATAGGTTGTAGAATGTCTTTTAGTGCGGGCTCGTTGATCTGATCACGATATTCACCCACTTTAGAGCTTTCCGTGATTGTTTGGTTACCGCCAGCAGTTGACACAGGTTTAGAGAATGCTGTGAGTGAGGTAATTCATATTCCTACTTTAGATCTGTGGTGTCTTCTTTATCAGAAGTGTTGCAGTCCTTTTCCTGTTGGCCCCTCTTTTCCTTTTGCTTTTTCAGTCTTTTAGAGAGGTGTTTATGCTTCAGCGGGTCGGTGTTTGAGCTGCTGTACCACTTGGTGGCTAGCCCAGGCCCAATTAAAATGTAATGAAGAAAAATCATAGGTGCTTCTTTACGGATCCTTCCCCCCGCCCCATTTTAGATAAGCTATTTGGCCGGCAGGCTACCCCTTGCCTAAATTTATAGGGAGCCCGGCAAAAATTTAGGGGTATGGTTTAGCGAGGAATTTAGATTTCTGCCCCAGATCAACAGGGTGGCTGGTGTGTGCTTTGGCACACTGAAGCGCCTTAAAAAGTTCCTTCCACTTTTGCCTAGAATGGCTAAAGAAATGGTGACCCGGGCTCTCATTCACTCACGCCTGGACTATGCTAATGCCTTATATATTGGCCTTCCGGCATATCAGTTAAGAAACCTACAGATTGTCCAGTATGCGGCGGCTAGAGCGTTACTGGGTATGCCGGGAAGGTCCAGTGTGAGCCAGCTTCTTCGGGATTTGCACCGGCTTCCGGTCGACCAACGTATATTGTTTAAGGCTCTCACGTTGGTCCATGGAGCACTTTACAAGTCTGGCCCTCAGTATCTTAGAAGTCGGTTCACGTTCTACGTGCCGCCCCAACAGCTACGCTCCTCTGGCCAATGCCTGGCCTTGGTCCCCAGGTATTGATTGGCTAGAATGGGAGGTAGCTCCCTCTCTGTCAGAGCAGCTGTGGCCTGGAATGCCTTGCCCTTTGAACTGCGGAACAACGACTACCTCAGACTGTTCAAAAAACACCTGAAAACGATGCTATTTAAGTAAGCTCCTAATCTGATCTGGCTATCTCTCCTTCTTCCATTTGGCTTTCGTCCCGGGACACTTCCGAGTAGCTGTGCGCGCTATAAATAGAGGATAACATAACATAAAATAACTTGGCACCCTCTTCCGCACTCGAAACGGAGATACTAATGTCAGATAGTTTGGAATCCTCAGTGAGTGAAAATAATTTATCCTGACAATCCGGTGTCTTCAGGGTATACTGCTGTTGGCAGAAGCTACTAGCTTGCGTATTAGGGGAGGTGCTCACAGGTTCTATCAGGGGCGTTGCACTGCGATATATAATATACATATTGATATCCTTACTGGGGCTTCTACAATGCTGTATCAAACTTCCAGGAGGGTGTGTAGAAGGGGCTGTAGCAGCTATTGTGCCCTTGAGGGCGAGAATATCACTGGTGCCCCGCTGCTGTTCGCGCTGGTCGCGCGCCTTCTCTGCCTAGCTTATTTTTAAAATATCCCGTTTTCGGATTTCTGTTTGTTTTACTTTTTGCCTTCCCCCCTGTTTTTAAAGCGCTCCTGGCCCCTACCTTGCACCGTAATTCAGGAATCACCACCGCTGTTTGGCGGGTCCGGGTTACCGGGAGGTTGTGGGTTTCTGTGGGTTTCAGCGCCATCTTGCTTTGGGAGGAAGCGCGAGCGCCATCTTTGAGCGTCCAGGTCACCTGGGACGCCGAGACGACGCTATTTAGGGCGAGCTGAGCGGAAGGTGAGCCTGCTTAGTGCCCTTGAGGGCGAGAATATCACTGGTGCCCCGCTGCTGTTCGCGCTGGTCGCGCGCCTTCTCTGCCTAGCTTATTTTTAAAATATCCCGTTTTCGGATTTCTGTTTGTTTTACTTTTTGCCTTCCCCCTGTTTTTAAAGCGCTCCTGGCCCCTACCTTGCACCGTAATTCAGGAATCACCACCGCTGTTTGGCGGGTCCGGGTTACCGGGAGGTTGTGGGTTTCTGTGGGTTTCAGCGCCATCTTGCTTTGGGAGGAAGCGCGAGCGCCATCTTTGAGCGTCCAGGTCACCTGGGACGCCGAGACGACGCTATTTAGGGCGAGCTGAGCGGAAGGTGAGCCTGCTTAGTGCCCTTGAGGGCGAGAATATCACTGGTGCCCCGCTGCTGTTCGCGCTGGTCGCGCGCCTTCTCTGTCTAGCTTATTTTTAAAATATCCTGTTTTCGGATTTCTGTTTGTTTTACTTTTTGCCTTCCCCCCTGTTTTTAAAGCGCTCCTGGCCCCTACCTTGCACCGTAATTCAGGAATCACCACCGCTGTTTGGCGGGTCCGGGTTACCGGGAGGTTGTGGGTTTCTGTGGGTTTCAGCGCCATCTTGCTTTGGGAGGAAGCGCGAGCGCCATCTTTGAGCGTCCAGGTCACCTGGGACGCCGAGACGACGCTATTTAATGCTCGCTGGTTTCGCGCAGCGGAGCGCCTTCCCTGCGCCTGAGTCGTGCCAGAGTCCTGCCCGTCTGCGCTCGTCCGCGTCTCGGAGGCGGTCGAGGTCGGACTCTGGTCCTCGTCTCCTGTTATCTGCTGGGTTAGAGGTCGACTACCCGCAGCTCCAGGATGATTACGTATAGCGCTGCTTCCTTGTTTGCTCTGCGCCCCCCTCGCTCGGACTGTCTGTCTCTTTTCCCCGGCGGTCGTCGTCTAGGCAAGGGTTGCCCTGTGTGCAACTGGCTCCCCACATTATCATCTTCCCGTGGTCCTTCTACCCCTCCTCAGTATTGTCATTGCGCGTTGCTTAACACTAGGTCCCTTCCTCGTCATTCCTCGGACATATGGGATCTTCTCGCGCACTCCAAGATCTCTTGCTTATTTCTAACTGAGACTTGGCTGGGAGTGGGCTCGGAACCCGACATTGCCTGTGCTGTCCCGCCTAACTATTCCATCTTACGGAGGGATAGAACGGAGGGAAGAGGCGGTGGGGTGGCTCTGATAGTGGACAAGGTCTTTGATTGCTCCTCCTTTGTGGTGGACAACATTGCCGGATGTGAAGCCTTAGGTTTTACACTCCATCTATCGGCGTCCCAGACCTGTACCGGAATTCTCCTCTATAGACCCCCTGGACCCATCGGGTCCTTTTTCGAGGATCTACACTCGGCCTTATCAGTACCTTGCATGCGTTCTGCGCATTGCTTGTTATTAGGCGACTTAAATTTGCACATGGACTGTCTAACCGATGCTGAAGCTACCAAACTCCGTGATATCACGGCGATTTTAGGGCTAGCCCCTTTTATCCACAGCCCCACTCATGTGAAAGGCCACACATTAGATGTGATCTTTTCCTCCAAGCCTATTGAGGTGTCCCCTCCACTCCCGGTCCTCTGGTCAGATCATTATCTGATAAACTTTGCCTTAGTGTTTGAATCTAAGCTTAGCCAAAGGGCTCTGAAGGACAGGGGCCCGGCAATCTAGAGCCTTCCACCTAGTGACAGAGGATATGCTCTCCGATGCTCTCTGCCAATACCCGTGTCAACTGACAGGGGCTCTGGAAGCCGACCTAATCCTGGTCCATAACTGGATGCAGGCAAGATTCGAGGAGCTGGCCCCATTGAAGCCTGCTAGAACAGCACCTCATCTTAATTCTGCTCCTTGGTTCTCTTCCACTTTACGTACAATGCGACAAGACTGCAAAAAGTTGGAAAGGCGGTGGCGGCGCAAGTACGATCTTGTGGAGAAAACGAAATACCGCGACGCGATAAAGTCGTACTATAAACAGATTGCCGCAGCTAAAAAGAACTATCTTGAGCAGAGAATTGACAAAGCCGATAATACGAGCCGGGAACTCTTTAGGATTGTGAAGGAGTTTGTCAATCCTGTAGTAGGGACCCCGGTCCATTCACACACGGAAGAATGGATCAAACAGCTCGCCGACTTTTTTGTGACTAAAATCTTAAGGATTCAGGACACTTTTCCATCTGTGGATTCCCGAACGGCTGACGCTGTGTTAGGGGATAAGTCGACCTATTTAGCTCCCTCACAGGCTGAATCTGGGCCTTTACTATCTGTCTTTCCCCAGCTGTCCTGTGAGACATCGCTTGAGCTGTTATCCCGGCTGCAATCTGGCTCGCCTTTGGATGCTTGTCCGGCGAAATGCTTGGGCAAGGTGGCCTCAGCGTTGAACAGCTTGCTAAACCCCCTGCTTAATCTATCATTGAGTTCAGGGGTGGTTCCACGACAATGGAAACACGCACTCATTCTGCCGCTGATTAAGAAGCCTCTGCTCGACCCCCTGCAATGTGCTAACTATAGACCAATCTCCCTCCTCCCTGCTCTGGCGAAGGTGTTGGAGAAACATGTTCAGCATACTCTGACCACCTTCATTGAGAACAACAAACTGCTGCATGACTCCCAGTCCGGCTTTCGTGCGAATTACAGCACGGAGACGGCTCTGGTAGAGGTTACCGACGCCATCAGGGAGACGCTCGATCATGGGGGAAAGGCTATGTTAGTCATGTTGGACCTATCGGCGGCGTTCGACACCGTCCCACACCCAGGTCTTCTCTCAAGACTCAGGGAGATTGGTCTGCGACGGACGGTGCTGGACTGGTTTCAATCCTTTCTTGCCGACCGCCGGCAGGTGATCTGGGCTCCGCCGTTCTCGGCCGAAATGCCTTCGCTAGAGGTGGGGGTGCCCCAAGGTTCCATCCTGAGCCCCACCATCTTCAACATATACATGGCCCCTCTAGCGGAGGTAGCGGAGGCGTTTGGGGCCCGGGTCATCTCATACGGTGATGACACCCAGCTTTTGTTCACCTGCAGGAAGGGAGAGGTCTTCAACGGCGGCAGAATCAAGGACTGTCTGAGCGCAGTCTTTGCGTGGTTTCAGCGGCACAGCCTGAAATGCAACTCAGACAAATCTGAGCTGCTTTTTTTTGGCTGTGCCCCTGATCTGGGCTGGAAGACGTGGTGGCCCCAGGACATGTTCCCCCCAGAGAAACCATCTTCTCAGGTAAAAAATCTCGGAGTGGTGTTTGACGATGATCTATCCTTTCGTCCACACATTCTGGGATTAGCAGGGAAATGCTTCAGCATCCTCAAGATGCTTAGGAAATTTCTTCCTCTGCTCTCACTGCAGTACCGTAGGAATGTAGTCCAGGCACTTGTGGGATCCCGCCTGGACTATGCTAATGCACTTTTTGCAGGCCTACCTAAGTATCTGTTATCCAGATTGCAGATTGTCCAGAATTCGGCAGCCAGAGCCATCTATGGGCTGCCCAGGAGAGCTAGCGCCTCTGCGCTCCTGGCTAGGCTGCACTGGCTGCCAATTTTGAGGAGAATCAGATTTAAACTCCTCACTCTGGCATTTAAAGCCCTCCATGCGATTGGCCCTAACTATCTGAGGAAGCGTATTGCTTTCTATGTGCCGCGGAGGTCACTGCGGTCGGCGGACCTGGCTAAAATGGAGGTGCCTGTGGTCAAACGTGTTCGGATGGTAGGTCGTTCCTTCCAACACGTGACTGCCTGCTTGTGGAACGAGCTCCCACTTTCCCTTCGGAAAGCGAATAACCTCCTGGCTTTCAGGAAGGAGTTGAAGACTCTGCTCTTTACCAAGTAATCCGCCGTGACTGTAGTAGGTTTGCCTTTGGTTCCCTGTCTCTCTGGGCCTCTTTGCTAAAGCGCCGGGACACCCTTCTGGGGTAGCCGTGCGCTCAAAAAGAAAAAAAAAGAAAAAAAAAAAAAAAAACAAAGCTATTGGCGTTGCACCGTCAGAACAATGTGAGTCATTTATTGCCTCTACTGATGTAGACAGTCTGCACTCACTTTGACCATTACCACTCTGCATCGACCTGGCCTCGCTCGCTCCCGGAATTTCTACAGTAGGAGTGGTAGTAGAGCCATTTTCAACCCTCGTTACGGAACCAAAACTTGTGGTGATTAAAGGTTGCCTACTTCCTGAATCTTTTATTAGGTGCGAAAAGCTCTTTTTGGTAGTTACTGGTTTTGTTGACTCGTTTTCATGGGCTTTCCTATCGGGGCACTCCAACCTTTCCCCCTTCTCTCCCTTGCCTTTGGCTTTGGATCCCAGAGTATCTGCTTTCCTCTGCCGAGTTATGGCGACCACAGCACACTCCTGAGGCGGAAGCCGGGAGATTACTTGATTTTAAAATTTTATTTTCTGTGTCACCAATTGCTGAATATCTGTATTTTTAAACCACACTTACCCGCCTGGCACCACCGGAGCGTGCTCCAGAACCGCCAAACAGCGATCTCTTCGCTGCACCAAGCGAACAAAAAGCAAAACAATTCTGCCGCCATTGACGGCGAGGAATCGAGGCCACGCCTACCCTTAGGCCACGCCCCCCCGCCCACCGCAGTATAAAACGCTGCCAACAGCGCAACTAATCAGAAACTTGCACACTCCTGAGGCGGAAGCCGGGAGATTACTTGATTTTAAAATTGTATTTTCTGTGTCACCAATTGCTGAATATCTGTATTTTTAAACCACACTTACCCGTCTGGCACCACCGGAGCGTGCTCCAGAACCACCAAACAGCGATCTCTTCGCTGCACCAAACGAACAAAAAGCAAAACAATTCTGCCGCCATTGACGGCGAGGAATCGAGGCCACGCCTACCCTTAGGCCACGCCCCCCCCGCCCACCGCAATATAAAACGCTGCCGACAGCGCAACTAATCAGAAACTTGCACACTCCTGAGGCGGAAGCCGGGAGATTACTTGATTTTAAAATTGTATTTTCTGTGTCACCAATTGCTGAATATCTGTATTTTTAAACCACACTTACCCGTCTGGCACCACCGGAGCGTGCTCCAGAACCGCCAAACAGCGATCTCTTCGCTGCACCAAACGAACAAAAAGCAAAACAATTCTGCCGCCATTGACGGCGAGGAATCGAGGCCACGCCTACCCTTAGGCCACGCCCCCCGCCCACCGCAGTATAAAACGCTGCCGACAGCGCAACTAATCAGAAACTTGCACACTCCTGAGGCGGAAGCCGGGAGATTACTTGATTTTAAAATTGTATTTTCTGTGTCACCAATTGCTGAATATCTGTATTTTTAAACCACACTTACCCGTCTGGCACCACCGGAGCGTGCTCCAGAACCGCCAAACAGCGATCTCTTCGCTGCACCAAACGAACAAAAAGCAAAACAATTCTGCCGCCATTGACGGCGAGGAATCGAGGCCACGCCTACCCTTAGGCCACGCCCACCCGCCCCTTTTCCATCTTTAAAAAGATGTGCAATCACCGGACGCGCAGCGGACGGGCGCAGCGGGCGCGCCGTCAGCGCGCCGAAGGCGCGCCAAAGGCAAGCCCGTCTGGGCCAGTCCGGGCCCAGCCGGCCCTCGGCCCAGCCACTCTGCCCTTTTTAGCCAGGAACGACCGGACCTACACCCGTGAGGACTTACTAGCCTTAAACACCAAAAAACATCCCTCCTGCTCGCGCATCCTGAAGGGTGATACTCAATTCTCCGGATGTAACATCTGCGATCCCGCCGAACAGAACCCGGCACCCAAGGGCTTGTACCTAGGCCTACTTAATTGCAGGTCGCTCGTGAAGCACTCGCACGAAGTGAACCTCTTAATCACAAACCATGCCCTAGATATTTTGTTTCTCACAGAAACCTGGCTCACCTCCAGCAGTGGCCCCGATACCGTTCTAGCACTCCCCCCCGGGTACTTCATGTGCTCACTGAATAGACCAGAGGGCAGGGGAGGTGGACTGGCGATAATCCTTAAGGACGGCTTCACCTGTAGAACATCCGACAGCAACATCAAGGGATACGAAAGCTGCCACTATACGATACAAATTTCCCCAGTTACCTCGCTATCAGGAACGCTTGTATACCACCCGCCAGGTAATCTAGCAGACTTTCCGAACAAAATTATTGACCAGATTTCCATCAAATGCACGTCTACCACTAATTACATACTACTGGGTGACCTCAATGTACATTTCCTGGACCCGGTCGACAAGCAGGCCAGTGAACTACTTCAGGACTTCACCTCCATGGGTCTTGACCTGAAAAACCCACAGGCCACTCATGAAAGAGGGCAACTGCTTGAACCCATTTTCTCCAACATCCCCGACCTGAAAATCCTTGACCATATCCCCCTTCCCTGAACCGACCACTTCCTGGTTCCCCTTGTATGGGACATCATCACTCCGCCCCCTCAACCTCCCAAAATCAGAACGTATACCAGACGATGGCAGAAACTGGAACCAGACGTTTGGGCAGCCAAACTCAGGGAAAACGCTCCCTACCCCTCTCAAGACACCATAGCAGGGGACAAGGAGTTTAACACCTGGGTCACCCAATCGCTCGACGCCATCCTGCCTAAAACTTACTCTCTGAAACACACTAAGAGAGTTAACCCCTCACCCTGGTATACCCCGGAACTTAACCTTCTGCGTAAGGCTTGTAAAAGGAATGAACGCCTCTGGAGGAAGGAAAAAACAGAGGGAAAAAAAGAAACATTCCGTACCTCTGTAAAATCCTACAAAAAAGAGCTCCGCAACACTAAAATCTGTTTCTACGAGAACAGAATTAAAAACGCTGCCTGCTCGGCTCACGAAACCTATTCCGTTCTGAAAGAACTCCTCCACGCCCCCGACCCCCCACTCAAACCTCTCGATCCCAAAGAAGCTGAAACCAAATGTAACAACTTAGCCACCTTCTTTGACGAGAAGATCCAAAAAATTCTCTTTGCCATACCCTCCCCCGAACCGGCCCACACGGATCGGGATATCACCATCACCACCACTAATCCTCCCCTGCTGTCTGCTAGCCCCCAACCCTCCCTGGACGTCTTTGGCCCTGTAACAACGGAAGAGGTAGGGGCAACTCTGGCCTCAATTAAAAGTGGTTCCCCCCTCGACCCTGCACCCCTCCGCTTCCTGAAAACAGTGTCGAGCACCATCATCCCTCCCCTCATGGCTCTAATTAACTCCTCCCTTTCGGAGGGCATAGTCCCCCCCAGCTGGAAAGCGGCAGCAGTTAAAGGCCTTTTAAAAAAACCCTCCCTAGACCCGCAGGATCTCTCCAACTACAGGCCCATCTCCCTTCTCCCAGGAAATAGCAAGATCGCGGAGAAGTTGGTGAACAAGCAATTATCACTTTACCTAGAGAGCAACAACCTATTAGGGGTCTCCCAGACAGGGTTTCGTCCAGGTCAGGGCACGGACATCGCCCTCCTGGCAGCAGTGGAGAAGGCCAGAAGCATTCTGGACACAGGAGGATCAGTGGCAGTGATCCTCCTGGACCTCAGTGCGGCCTTCGACACTGTAGACCATCCTACCCTAATCCACCGACTGGGAGAAATTGGATTAAAGGGCATGGCCTTGAAGTGGCTAAAATCCTTCTTATCAGGACGTTCCTTTCAGGTTCGGGAAAATGATAGCCACTCACCCATCATCCCCCTCCGATGCGGAGTACCGCAGGGCTCATCCTTGAGCCCTACGTTATTCAACGTGTACATGGCCCCATTGGAGAAGAGGGTCAGTTCGTTCGGCGTGTCTATTATTAACTACGCCGACGACTCCCAGTTGGTCGTAACCCTTTCACATCCCCACCACGCCCCCTCTGATCTTCACAGCTGCCTCTCCGAAGTCCACCGATGGATGAATCTCTCATCGCTGAAGCTGAACGGGTCCAAGACTGAGATACTCTTGATGGGTCACAAGGGGCCCTCCCTGCCACCTCACCTTTGGCCCAGCTGCATAGGTGACCCTCCCGCACCCAAGGACGAGGTCAAGAGCCTAGGTGTGTGGATCGAGAAGGACATGAGCTTTAAAACTCAGGCAAAAAGGACGGCTGGGACATGTTTTGGTCTACTTAGAGCCTGCAGGAAGATCTTCCCCTTGCTTCCCGAAACCGCAAGGAGGCTCCTCATTCAGGGTCTAATTCTGGCAAGATTGGACTACTGTAACGCCATCTACCTGGGAGCTCCCGAAGCCACCCTCAACACGCTGCAGAAAGTCCAAAACGCCGCCGCCCGCCTACTGACGGGCACCCCGGCAAGATCCTCTGCCAGGCCGGCTCTCAAGTCTCTCCACTGGCTCCCAGTTAGAGAAAGGGTCGTCTTCAAAGCCCTCTGCTTGGCCCACAAAACCCTCAACAACAACGCCCCCCCCCTTCTCAAAGAACTCCTAATCCCCTACAAAGGGGAAAGAGATCTCCGGTCGAGTGGAGAAAATCTTATCTCGGTTCCCAGAGTCAGAAAATCCAAAACCGGTGGCCGTCGCTTCTCGGTCCACACGGCCAAACATTGGAATCACCTACCAAGAAGACTTAGGACAGAACTGAACTACCTCCAGTTCAGGAAAACTTTAAAGACTCTCCTTTTCCCTCAAACATAATCTCATCAGACGGCAGAAACCCCTGGAGAAGCAGGTCAGCGCTGGGATGCTCTCTGAGTTACTACGCGCTTTACAAAACCATTAAATAAATAAATAAATAAATAAATAAATAAATAAATAATACGGACGTGGGGGCAGATTTATGTCGGACTTGCGCCACGTTTAAGCCGCCGTTGCGTCACACAACGGCGGCGTAAACGTGGTGCATCCCTGCGACCCATTTACAATGTGACGCATCTAGGCAGATGCGTCACGTTGTAAAGCCCCACTTTTAGGCCAATGCTGCGTCAAAACCCTGCACCTACTTGAAGCAGGAGTAGCATTGGACAGATATGGCCCCCCAGAGCATTGCTGGAGCTGCGTCGTGCTTGCCACTGCACATTCTGCACCATTCAAATCAAGCCCCTTTTAACTGCAAGATAACTGCAATTGAGTCTGCCTGTATAGAAGTAAAATAGCCCAAACTCGTTATAATTTTACCTTTGCAAGTTGCCCTACCAGTTTTGTCTGCAGCCTAATGTGCGAGCCCCTTAAAATAGCTTCTTTTTCCCTTGAGTAAATGTAAATGTACAGGAATTTATATAGCCCAAATCACCGAGCGGTTTCTAAGCGCTTGCTTAAGGAACCCGTCCTGGTATTCCCCTGTGAGATAACCCCAGCAGGGTATCCGCAAGGTGAAAGCCAGGGATTCCGCCACGAGGGGCCGTTGTGGAGATTAAGCAAGCTATTGCCCAGAGTCGCAGAGTGTGAACCCGTGAATCGAGTAGGCACCGGAGCGAGAATTGTCGAGTCCATGGACATTTTAGGACTCAAGACCCCGCCGAGCCGGGAATTGAACCCTGGTCCCGGGCTGACCTCTGCTTCCAGGTCTGCCTCCTCTAACCAGTGAAAATTGCAAAAAACACAGTTGATGGACAGAATGTAGAACAATGTCATACATTCACCCCAGTACAAGGATCTGGGCCTAAATCCATCGTTTGTTTGCACTCCACGCCACCCTGGGTTAGACACTGGCTATATGCAAATCAGCTCTGACCCTGTGCCTCATGGGAACAGTCCAGTCCGAACTACCAAGCCATGTCTTTCCCAGACCGGAATCAAGCATCCAAGGACCGGTTTCTGGCTATCAGCCTTCTTCAGCCTGGATAGCTTGACTCCAGTGGTGTGGAGAGCCTGGGACTCACGTCTGAGTATACCCAGCACACTCAGGGTGAAAATTGCAAAAAACACAGTTCATGGACAGAATGTAGAACAATGTCATACATTCACCCCAGTACAAGGATCTGGGCCTAAATCCATCGTTTTTTTGCACTCCACACCACCCTGGGTTAGACACTGGCTATATGCAAATCAGCTCTGACCCTGTGCCTCATGGGAACAGTCCAGTCCGAACTACCAAGCCATGTCTTTCCCAGACCGGAATCAAGCATCCAAGGACCGGTTTCTGGCTATCAGCCTTCTTCAGCCTGGATAGCTTGACTCCAGTGGTGTGGAGAGCCTGGGACTCACGTCTGAGTATACCCAGCCCACTCGGGGTGAAAATTGCAAAAAACACAGTTGATGGACAGAATGTAGAACAATGTCATACATTCACCCCAGTACAAGGATCTGGGCCTAAATCCATCGTTTTTTTGCGCTCCACACCACCCTGGGTTAGACACTGGCTATATGCAGATCAGCTCTGACCCTGTGCCTCATGGGAACAGTCCAGTCCGAACTACCAAGCCATGTCTTTCCCAGACCGGAATCAAGCATCCAAGGACCGTTTTCTGGCTATCAGCCTTCTTCAGCCTGGATAGCTTGACTCCAGTGGTGTGGAGAGCCTGGGACTCACGTCTGAGTATACCCAGCACACTCGGGGTGAAAATTGCAAAAAACACAGTTGATGGACAGAATGTAGAACAATGTCATACATTCACCCCGGTACAAGGATCTGGGCCTAAATCCATCGTTTTTTTGCACTCCACGCCACCCTGGGTTAGACACTGGCTACATGCAAATCAGCTCTGACCCTGTGCCTCATGGGAACAGTCCAGTCCGAACTACCAAGCCATGTCTTTCCCAGACCGGAATCAAGCATCCAAGGACCGGTTTCTGGCTATCAGCCTTCTTCAGCCTGGATAGCTTGACTCCAGTGGTGTGGAGAGCCTGGGACTCACGTCTGAGTGTACCCAGCACACTCGGGGTGAAAATTGCAAAATACACAGTTGATGGACAGAATGTAGAACAATGTCATACATTCACCCTAGTACAAGGATCTGGGCCTAAATCCATCCTTTTTTTGCACTCCACACTACCCTCGGTTAGACACTGGCTATATGCAAATCAGCTCTGACCCTGTGCCTCATGGGAACAGTCCAGTCCGAACTACCAAGCCATGTCTTTCCCAGACCGGAATCAAGCATCCAAGGACCGGTTTATGGCTATCAGCCTTCTTCAGCCTGGATAGCTTGACTCCAGTGGTGTGGAGAGCCTGGGACTCACGTCTGAGTATACCCAGCACACTCGGGGTGAAAAATGCAAAAAGCACAGTTGATGGACAGAATGTAGAACAATGTCATACATTCACCCCAGTACAAGGATCTGGGCCTAAATCCATCGTTTTTTTGCACTCCACACCACCCTGGGTTAGACACTGGCTATATGCAAATCAGCTCTGACCCTGTGCCTCATGGGAACAGTCCAGTCCGAATTACCAAGCCATGTCTTTCCCAGACCGGAATCAAGCATCCAAGGACCGGTTTCTGGCTATCAGCCTTCTTCAGCCTGGATAGCTTGACTCCAGTGGTGTGGAGAGCCTGGGACTCACGTCTGAGTATACCCAGCACACTCGGGGTGAAAATTGCAAAAAACACAGTTCATGGACAGAATGTAGAACAATGTCATACATTCACCCCAGTACAAGGATCTGGGCCTAAATCCATCGTTTTTTTGCACTCCACACCACCCTGGGTTAGACACTGGCTATATGCAAATCAGCTCTGACCCTGTGCCTCATGGGAACAGTCCAGTCCGAACTACCAAGCCATGTCTTTCCCAGACCGGAATCAAGCATCCAAGGACCGGTTTCTGGCTATCAGCCTTCTTCAGCCTGGATAGCTTGACTCCAGTGGTGTGGAGGGTACACAGACAAAATATCGAGTTTTAAATTTCGATATACAATTATATCGAAGTTTAAATATCGATGGGACAAAATATCGAAGGTAAGTAATATCGACAGTCTTAATATCGATATTAGTATGATATCAGTAATATCGAAGTTTTAAATATCGATGTCAATAATATCGAAATAAATAACTTCGATGTTACTAATATCAATTTTTAAATAAATTTAGTGTATATTATATTGTATTTATTATGTTTTATTATTTATTTTTAATGTAATTTAATTAAATATTGTCTATTACTACTGTAGCGGGTTGTGGGTTTATAGGGGAATAGGGTGGGAAGTAATTTAATTATGTTAAATTAATTATTAATTAGTAGGAATTATTAATTAATTAATTGAGAATTAATTTTTAATTAATTTTAATTAATTGATTACTTGATAAATATGTTCTGTAGCGGGTTATGGGTTTATAGGGGAATAGGGTGGGAAGTAATTTAATAATAATTACTTAATTAATATATGTTTGTACATATTTTAATTAATAATTAATTGGTAATTAATTTATATTAATTAGTTAATTAATTAATATAATTTTGTACATATTTTTAATTATTAATTAGTTGGTAAGTAATTCATATTAATTAGTTAATTACATTAATTAGAGTAATTTTTTTTGTATATAATTTTTTGTTATTCTTAATTAATTAATTGGGAAAAATAATATTAATTATTAAATTAAATTAATTACAGCTAATGTGCTAATATATTTACTTTATTGTTATTGTTAATTAATAATTAATTGGTAATTAAATAATATTAATTAATTTTGGGTAAAGGGGTATTTTTAGGGTTCAGGGTCAGTTTTCAGTTTTTGGGTAAAGGGGTATTTTTAGGGTTCAGGGTCAGTTTTCAGTTCTTGGGTAAAGGGGTATTTTTAGGGTTCAGGGTCAGTTTTCA
This sequence comes from Lissotriton vulgaris, assembly GCF_964263255.1. Classification (NCBI taxonomy): domain Eukaryota; kingdom Metazoa; phylum Chordata; class Amphibia; order Caudata; family Salamandridae; genus Lissotriton; species Lissotriton vulgaris. The sequence goes on along the minus strand of NC_141695.1, from coordinate 366,345,009 downwards.
GTTTTTTGGGTAAAGGGGTATTTTTAGGGTTCAGGGTCAGTTTTCAGTTTTTGGGTAAAGGGGTATTTTTAGGGTTCAGGTTCAGTTTTCAGTTCTTGGGTAAAGGGGTATTTTTAGGGTTCAGTGTCAGTTTTCAGTTTTTGGGTAAAGGGGTATTTTTAGGGTTCAGGGTCAGTTTTCAGTTTTTGGGTAAAGAGGTATTTTTAGGGTTCAGGGTCAGTTTTCGGTTTTTGGGGTACAGGGATATTTTTAGGGTTCAGGGTCAGTTTTGGGTTTTTGGGGTACAGGCGTACAGGGTAAAAAAAAGAAAAATTTACATTAAATCAATTAAATGAAATTAAAAAAAAAAAATTACATTAAATTATTAAGTGTTTTATTTATTTTAAATGTATATGTATTAGTTTTAATTTTGTTTTAATATTTTTATTTAATATTTGTAAAATTATATGTATTTTAAAATATTTTTACATTATTATTAATACATTTAAAAAAACGATATTTTTAATTTCGATATTTTTGTACTACGATATTCTTTTTTCGATATTTTTGTACTTACCTTTATGAAGATATGACTCCGATATTTTTTATGTCGATATTTTTGTGCCGATATTTTTGTATTTCGATATTCTGTCTGTCGATATTATGTCAGACATTCGGTGTGGAGAGCCTGGGACTCACGTCTGAGTATACCCAGCACACTCGGGGTGAAAATTGCAAAAAACACAGTTGATGGACAGAATGTAGAACAATGTCATACATTCACCCCAGTACAAGGATCTGGGCCTAAATCCATCGTTTTTTTGCACTCCACACCACCCTGGGTTAGACACTGGCTATATGCAAATCAGCTCTGACCCTGTGCCTCATGGGAACAGTCCAGTCCGAATTACCAAGCCATGTCTTTCCCAGACCGGAATCAAGCATCCAAGGACCGGTTTCTGGCTATCAGCCTTCTTCAGCCTGGATAGCTTGACTCCAGCGGTGTGGAGAGCCTGGGACTCACGTCTGAGTATACCCAGCACACTCGGGGTGAAAATTGCAAAAAACACAGTTGATGGACAGAATGTAGAACAATGTCATACATTCACCCCAGTACAAGGATCTGGGCCTAAATCCATCGTTTTTTTTGCACTCCACACCACCCTGGGTTAGACACTGGCTATATGCAAATCAGCTCTGACCCTGTGCCTCATGGGAACAGTCCAGTCCGAACTACCAAGCCATATCTTTCCCAGACCGGAATCAAGCATCCAAGGACCGGTTTCTGGCTATCAGCCTTCTTCAGCCTGGATAGCTTGACTCCAGTGGTGTGGAGGGTACACAGACAAAATATCGAGTTTTAAATTTCGATATACAATTATATCGAAGTTTAAATATCGATGGGACAAAATATCGAAGGTAAGTAATATCGACAGTCTTAATATCGATATTAGTATGATATCAGTAATATCGAAGTTTTAAATATCGATGTCAATAATATCGAAATAAATAACTTCGATGTTACTAATATCAATTTTTAAATAAATTTAGTGTATATTATATTGTATTTATTATGTTTTATTATTTATTTTTAATGTAATTTAATTAAATATTGTCTATTACTACTGTAGCGGGTTGTGGGTTTATAGGGGAATAGGGTGGGAAGTAATTTAATTATGTTAAATTAATTATTAATTAGTAGGAATTATTAATTAATTAATTGAGAATTAATTTTTAATTAATTTTAATTAATTGATTACTTGATAAATATGTTCTGTAGCGGGTTATGGGTTTATAGGGGAATAGGGTGGGAAGTAATTTAATAATAATTACTTAATTAATATATGTTTGTACATATTTTAATTAATAATTAATTGGTAATTAATTTATATTAATTAGTTAATTAATTAATATAATTTTGTACATATTTTTAATTATTAATTAGTTGGTAAGTAATTCATATTAATTAGTTAATTACATTAATTAGAGTAATTTTTTTTGTATATAATTTTTTGTTATTCTTAATTAATTAATTGGGAAAAATAATATTAATTATTAAATTAAATTAATTACAGCTAATGTGCTAATATATTTACTTTATTGTTATTGTTAATTAATAATTAATTGGTAATTAAATAATATTAATTAATTTTGGGTAAAGGGGTATTTTTAGGGTTCAGGGTCAGTTTTCAGTTTTTGGGTAAAGGGGTATTTTTAGGGTTCAGGGTCAGTTTTCAGTTCTTGGGTAAAGGGGTATTTTTAGGGTTCAGGGTCAGTTTTCAGTTTTTTGGGTAAAGGGGTATTTTTAGGGTTCAGGGTCAGTTTTCAGTTTTTGGGTAAAGGGGTATTTTTAGGGTTCAGGTTCAGTTTTCAGTTCTTGGGTAAAGGGGTATTTTTAGGGTTCAGTGTCAGTTTTCAGTTTTTGGGTAAAGGGGTATTTTTAGGGTTCAGGGTCAGTTTTCAGTTTTTGGGTAAAGGGGTATTTTTAGGGTTCAGGGTCAGTTTTCGGTTTTTGGGGTACAGGGATATTTTTAGGGTTCAGGGTCAGTTTTGGGTTTTTGGGGTACAGGCGTACAGGGTAAAAAAAAGAAAAATTTACATTAAATCAATTAAATGAAATTAAAAAAAAAAATTACATTAAATTATTAAGTGTTTTATTTATTTTAAATGTATATGTATTAGTTTTAATTTTGTTTTAATATTTTTATTTAATATTTGTAAAATTATATGTATTTTAAAATATTTTTACATTATTATTAATACATTTAAAAAAACGATATTTTTAATTTCGATATTTTTGTACTACGATATTCTTTTTTCGATATTTTTGTACTTACCTTTATGAAGATATGACTCCGATATTTTTTATGTCGATATTTTTGTGCCGATATTTTTGTATTTCGATATTCTGTCTGTCGATATTATGTCAGACATTCGGTGTGGAGAGCCTGGGACTCACGTCTGAGTATACCCAGCACACTCGGGGTGAAAATTGCAAAAAACACAGTTGATGGACAGAATGTAGAACAATGTCATACATTCACCCCAGTACAAGGATCTGGGCCTAAATCCATCGTTTTTTTGCACTCCACACCACCCTGGGTTAGACACTTGCTATATGCAAATCAGCTCTGACCCTGTGCCTCATGGGAACAGTCCAGTCCGAACTACCAAGCCATGTCTTTCCCAGACCGGAATCAAGCATCCAAGGACCGGTTTCTGGCTATCAACCTTCTTCAGCCTGGATAGCTTGACTCCAGTGGTGTGGAGAGCCTGGGACTCACGTCTGAGTATACCCAGCACACTCAGGGTGAAAATTGCAAAAAACACAGTTGATGGACAGAATGTAGAACAATGTCATACATTCACCCCAGTACAAGGATCTGGGCCTAAATCCATCGTTTTTTTGCACTCCACACCACCCTGGGTTAGACACTGGCTATATGCAAATCAGCTCTGACCCTGTGCCTCATGGGAACAGTCCAGTCCGAACTACCAAGCCATGTCTTTCCCAGACCGGAATCAAGCATCCAAGGACCGGTTTCTGGCTATCAGCCTTCTTCAGCCTGGATAGCTTGACTCCAGTGGTGTGGAGAGCCTGGGACTCACGTCTGAGTATACCCAGCACACTCGGGGTGAAAATTGCAAAAAACACAGTTGATGGACAGAATGTAGAACAATGTCATACATTCAACCCGGTACAAGGATCTGGGCCTAAATCCATCGTTTTTTGCGCTCCACACCACCCTGGGTTAGACACTGGCTATATGCAAATCAGCTCTGACCCTGTGCCTCATGGGAACAGTCCAGTCCAAACTACCAAGCCATGTCTTTCCCAGACCGGAATCAAGCATCCAAGGACCGGTTTCTGGCTATCAGCCTTCTTCAGCCTGGATAGCTTGACTCCAGTGGTGTGGAGAGCCTGGGACTCACGTCTGAGTATACCCAGCACACTCGGGGTGAAAATTGCAAAAAACACAGTTGATGGACAGAATGTAGAACAATGTCATACATTCACCCCAGTACAAGGATCTGGGCCTAAATGCATCGTTTTTTTTGCACTCCACACAACCCTGGGTTAGACACTGGCTGTATGCAAATCAGCTCTGACCCTGTGCCTCATGGAAACAGTCCAGTCCGAACCACCAAGCCATGTCTTTCCCAGACCAGAATCAAGCATCCAAGGACCGGTTTCTGGCTATCAGCTTTCTTCAGCCTGGATAGCTTGACTCCAGCTATGAGGATTTCCTTTTAGGTTGATATCACTCAGAAGTGGGAGTGATTAGTTTAGAAAGGTTTTTATTATCTTTCTTTGGGTACACTGTTGTATATATATTGTATATATGGTATAAGTGTATTGTAAATAATTTTTGTATTGTACAGATTGGGTTTGTATAATTTTGTCTGTGCTAGTTTTTGTTTATTTGGGTGCCACTTTCTTGTGATACGTTTATATGTCTGTATAAATTTGTGATTTAGCTCTTTTTACATTAATGTGTACTGAACAAGATAATTAATTATTTCTTGTGTCTTATCATTAAATGTTGAATTAATTACTCAATACCTTTCTTTCTACTTTTTTCATCTTTGATGACCCTTGCTCCGGTATGGGAGGGTGATGTGGGCAGAACCCCTTTAGTATTTTCTAGTTGAAGTTTAGTAGAGATTAGAATAGTTTAGGAAAGAAGTTAGGCATACTTAAATCCCTCCGCAGATATTACATCCTTGTCCTGCCACTTCTGAGAAGTTTTTTCTAAATCATCCAGGAACATTGCGATAAGAGAGGAATAGGCTTCTCCAATAGTATTTTTCTTAGAATGAATGATTGACTCTACAAAGGCTGTTGCTTCGCACAATACCCTCCCCCCTAATTTTCGTACAAGAAAATCTCTTATTTGTAAATATTTTAAAAAGTCATGCCAGTCCAAGTGATAATCATTTTTTAACATTTTAAAAGATTCGATCCCAGATGGGGTGAAGAAGCATCCTAACGGTACTAATCCTGCCCTGTTCCATCTGATCATACAATTATCTCAAAAAATGGTTCCTGGAAGGATTGGGTTGTCTATAAGGGGGGTGTAAAATGAAATGTGCCCTAAACCCAGAATTTTACTCACCACCTTCCACACATTGAACCCACTGTAGAGTGTTTTGAATTTTACCTTTTTGTGATAGCTGTCGTGCATATGTCTCTATAGATACCCTCTACTTTGATTGCCAAGAAGGAATTGAAGAATAGACAGTTTATCGCCCCCCTGCATTTCCTCCCCCACCGAGTTTTGTATGAGCTTGCAGCTATAAAGTAGCACCGATGCCCAATAATATATTTTACATTAGGGGGAGCCAGACCGCCTTTATCCTTAGGGAGAGTAAGAAATTTAAAGGCCCAAATAAAGCTGGCAAACGTGTGTTCTATTGTCTTAAACCAGTGGCTTGTAAATTCAAGAAAAATAGTTCTGAATAGGTACAAAAGTTTCGGGAAATACACCATTTTAACTGTGTTCACTCTACCAATGATAGACATATGGAGATTGTCCAGGCGACGTAGCTCTTTAAGTATTGAGCCCAGCATTGGTTTTAGGTTTATGTCTACCATATTCTCCAGGTTAGAGGAGATGGCGACTCACAGGTAAGTAGCTTTTTCCACCACCAGAGGATCGCCCATCCTGCTTTTTTTGTTTAAAGCGATTTGTGTCTTCCCTTGATTAAGAGCATAGCCAGAAACTAGACCAAAGTGGCTGGCTTCATTCTCAATAGCGGTCATAGCTGCGTTAGGATCAGCCGTTACAATGGCTATGTCGTCGGCGTATGCCAGTGTTTTGGTTCGGTACTCTTGTGCCACAATAGGTGGTATTTCCCTATTCTTTTCAAACCTACAGATAAAGGGATCAATATAAATTGCAAAAAGCAATGGCGAACATGGGCAGCCCTGTCGTGTCCCTCGGGAGATTGTTACTTCTTTGGTTTAGCTTCCATTCACTGATACTACTGCACTGGGGTTGATATATAATTTTTGTACTGCCTGAATAAAGCCTTCCTTGAACCCAACCTCAGCCATGGCAGCCCATAAAAATTGGCAGGAGACCCTATCGGAAGCCTTCTTGTCATAGAGAAGGATCAATGCCATAGGGTCTCCCACAACCTCAGTACCATCAAATAGGGTAATCACCCTCTGTATGTGATTATATGGCTGAGATACCCGCCACCCCCTCTCAACACACTCCCCAAGAATGGGAAACCGGAAACGGTTCTGAACTTTTGGAAGACGGGAGGGAGTGACCCTCCCGGCCGTATTTATTAAAATATGAAACAAAATTAAAACATTAAAATAACAGTTTCATATTAATGTACAATTTCATTTCCACATTGCGATGTTTGGCTAACCTTAACATATTCTCTAATACAAAGGTTCTCCTAGCCGAACTAACATCCTACAAAACGTTTAACTTGAAATTGTACATCCTAACGTTTAAGGGCCAACGGCAAGGTCGTAACCGGTGTCAAGATCCCTAAACCAGACATATCACCCTCACTTGTGAGGGTCGACCGCACAGAGGCGTACCTCAAGTGCATTTACCAATTTCCCTTGACTTGACGGGGGCCCCAATAAACTCGACGCCATTTAAAGGTCGTCCGAGGACTCCTGTGAGGTATCTAGAAGGTAGCGTAGACCCCCTCCCAAACCCCACACAACTTACCACATCTGCCGTCGCAGATGTCCCGGCCCCGGGAAATTCCCCAGGAGGGGGCTGTAACCCCTCCTACCCAGGAAGGGGCCTTGACCGCCTTTCCTTTCCTTTCGGCGGCCCATCCTTAGAAGGGACCGCCTCCCCGTTGAGGGGCCAATGGCCACCTCCCTCGAGCGCTCCCATCCGTAATGGGTGACGCCCACCCCTAGGGATCTTCCAATTACTGCTCACCGATCATGACCTTACCGCCACAGGCCGGATAGTTGACCGGCTATCCGGACCCCCCACAACACTCCTGCCTAAAGGTCATGTCACAAAGTCTTTAGCCAAGCTATCAGGTCTCCTATGAGTAACTCGTTCCCCATCCGGGACAAATGAACACCATCCCCCAAATACATACTATCCCCTTTAATACAACCATGCGGAATAGAATGCAGTGTACTTGAACGGAACAATCTACTCATTTTATTATTAATTTTTCTTACTGAATGATTCAGAGCAGAAACCGAAATAGCCCCCCGCCACACTTTCCGTGGAATCATATGGGACCATGCAATTGTGCACCCTGGAACTCTTCTCGCTAACCAACTTACAGTGGAAAGCATCCCCTCAAGAAGAAGTCGTCTACCAGTGGTCACCAAATCGTTGCCTCCAAGATGTACTATGACTACAGACGGCGGTGACCTCGTCCGCCCTAACAAACCCTCGAAAAATGATTGAAACTGGTCAATACAGAGCCCGCCCTTTCCGTAGAAGGACACACTGTACCCGTATTCCCCAGCCACGTGAATCATGTCACCTGCTTTGAATACGTCCGCGGCACGCCTCACGTATGAGTGGCCCACGACCCACACCTCCTTTTTCACAGCCGGTGCTGTCTGACCGCTGGCCCCCCGGTGTCGGGTCGACTGCACAGTCCGCCCCGCCTCGTAGGCTTGCGCAACTGAAAACCAAACAAAAACAAGAAGCGTGAGTACAACATTACAGCTTCACAACATGTGCAACCGCACATATCTCTTATAACAGTTTGAGGACCAACGCCCCACACGTTTTACTCGTTCAACATTCAGACCCCTGGCTGTAGCCTCTGTAGCAGCCCCTATCCGAAAGGAATGGGTCCCAAACTCGCCGGGGTTCAGGCCCGCGGCCGAAATTGACATCGCAAGCACCCGCTGAAACTGAAACCTCGTCAGTGGGGTGGCGTCAGCGTGTCTCAACAAGGTCCCCCCCCCATGATGCCACCCTATGCGTTAAATATTCCTCCACGCACACCACAGGGCACATGGAAGACCCGGGAATTCTTTGTATGATTATGCTGTCCCCGATCGCACCCTGATCGGTCTTGGACCTGACCAACGAGACAGTCATGGTCTCCCCCCTGATCTGAACGTGCTCTCGGCACAGTCCCCCCATGGCATCCTGCTTGTTCCTTGCTACTAGTTCGCTTACTCGCATAGCCCCATGGAATGCTAGCACAAAAGCGGCTCGGAATAACACTGATTCATACTGGGATGAACACGTTGCAGGAAGTACCGATAACAACAGAGCCAACCTATCCAAACCTATCGGGCGCCTTTCATCTACTCTGCGACCCTCAAGGCGTTGCCACCCACGTAGCGCTTTTTGCACCACGAAAGACACAGTCGGGTCTTGGATCCCATGAGCCCTTGCCATAAAGGAGATGGCGGCCCGATGCCTCTGGGCCGTAGCCACTGATTTGCCTGCCTGATGTAAGGACAGCTGAAATTTTACCACTAGCTCTTCCTGACCCCAAAGCTCTCCCCTAGCAGTCCCCAAAAAGGCCCAATAGGATCGGAACGCCCCTTCATATGCCTTCCTCGTCCTGGGTGCTAAACTCTCTCCCACGAGGTTCTGTAGTTCGGGGCACCGAGAGACCAGAGAGCTTCGGGAAAGGGTGCCGCCACCGGGTCCGCTGTGGGCAGAAAACCCCAGAAGGCCTGCATACGAAAACGAGAAAGCGCATCAGCCGCTTGATTCATCACCCCCGGCACATGTCTTGCCCTAAACAGCACGTTCAATTGCATACACAATAACACAATTTCTTTGAGTAATCTCAGAATCCATTTGCATCGTGCTGCCTGGCTATTGATACACTCAACCACGGTCATGTTATCAGACCAAAACACCACAGAGTGATCTCTGAATCCCTCAGGCCAAGTTTTCAAGGCCACCAGAATGGGAAAAAGTTCAAGAAAGGCAATGTTACTTGTCAGCCCACCCTCATGCCACCATAACGGCCATTTTTTAGCTGACCATTGTGTGCCGAATATGGCACCAAAACCAATGCTCCCAGCCGAATCTGTCCACAACCCCAGCTCTTCGGAGGACACCGCCGGTTTATTCCAGACAATTCGACCATTGAACTCCGCCAGAAATGCCAACCAAATGCGCATGTCCTGGCGAACCTCTGCCGATAGTCTCGTGCGATGATGACCCTCCTTCAGACCGACCATGGCCTGAGCGATCGAGCGAGAAAAGGGCGGGCCATCGGCATTACTCTCAGGGCAAAATTCAGCTGGCCCACCAATTGTTGTAATTGATGCAGTCTGACTTTAGACTCACTAATACATTTTTCCAGGGAAGCCCTGAATCTTAACACCTTTTCATTTGGTAATCGAAAACAACCTTCCTTTGAATCGAGCTCGATCCCCAGGAACTCGAGGCAAGTCGAGGGACCCACAGTCTTACCTGGTGCCAGTGGCACACCAAAATGCTTCATTAAGCACAAAATTCATTCAAAGCCTGTCCACATTCTGGATCCCCGGCCGCCCCCAGAAACAAAAAGTCATCGAGATAATGCATGACATGCTGAAAACCCGTCCTCTTTGTGAAGACCCATTGCAGAAAACAACTGAACTTTTCAAAATAGGCACAAGATATAGAGCATCCCATCGGCATACATCTATCCATGTAATAGTGACCCTGAAACATGAAACCAAGGAGACGCTGATCGTCTGGGTGTACCGGGAGCAACCGGAACGCTGACTCAATATCTGATTTTGCCATCAGCGCCCCGGGCCCTAGGCGATTCAACATGGCGACGGCCTCATCGAAGGATGCGTACTGCACCGAACACACTTCCGGGTCTATCGCATCATTCACGGAAAGACCACGTGGGGCTGATAAATTATGTATTAACCTAAACTCACCCGGGTCCTTCTTAGGGACCACCCCCAAAGGGGAACAAACAAAGTTAGCACATGGTGGCTCATCAAATGGACCGGCGACTCGACCTCGAGTAACCTCCTTCCCAATCTTCTCCTGTACCACGGTTGTATGTTGCAAGACCGACAGTTGGTTTTTACATTTTGCTACACCCTGAAAATCCCCCACTGGGATGCGGAAACCATATGAAAACCCGTTCCGCAGCACCCCAGCGGAAACATGATCCGGGTACTCGCTGAGCCAAGGAATCATTGCCATGGTATCAATCGGAGTAGGTAAAGGCGCCCCTCGGACTATTTCAGACCTGCTTGGCGCCTCCCCTACCACCGTTATCACCCGTTTTGGCTCTGCACATGGACTCAGGATGGGATGGCTGCCCACACCCACCGCATTCATGTCTAAACTTGCATGACCCCTGGGGCCTCGTACATTTACCCCTGTTAAAGTTCCAACAAATCCCCCTTTTACCTGCGTTGCCGTTTGGCTTCGAGTGGTAGTCATTACCTGTACTCGATCGAAAGGGTGTCCCAGCATATTGGCGGGAGGATTCACCCCCGCTACTCCCTACCAATGGTAACTTCAACATACCAGTACTCTCCATTTTTGACCATGAAACAGAATCGTAACAATCCCAAGTCAAGTTCTTGTCGTGTTCTTTCGCTTTTCTAAAAATATTATCGTAACAAAACCACTGATTGCCCCTATACGATACAGAATATTCCATGATCCGTGACTGATAAATAGGCAATTCGGACAGCAACTCGGGCCTACGTTCGCCCATGATGGCGGTAAAAATTCCCCATGCCCTGCCCCAATTGCCAATGTTTTCGTCAACCTTAAAGGCGGCCATCTTTGCGCGCCAAACACTCGGATGCATGAGCTCCTTTTGGCTCTTAACATGCTCCATCTCATAATGATCAGTCAGCAACGAGAACATGTTTACATACTCATCTGCCCACATCTTTTCCTTAATAGCCAAAGGAACATGCTGACCCAATTTTTCCCTTCGTGAGGGTGCAGACTCATCCCTCGCAATCGGCAATGGCCGCTTACCTGAACCGGAAGCTGCGTCTGCCGCTGGACCTGCTCCTGTCGATTTTCCACCCGCCGGAGACGGCATGATAACTGGCGATGGTGCCTTCACCGCCTCCCTATTGTCACGCAGTTGCTTCATCAACACCTGTGCGTCATCAGCCGTGGCGCCCTCGCCATCTTTCCCCAACCACGCTGCCAATTGTGCTGCCAACTCGGGCGGCATATCCTCCCCGGACACGGGGGTGACCACCACGGGAATCGGATTCCCCTCTGTCGGCACCGGGGTTGGCCTTTCGAGTGGGGTATCGGGAACCGGGGTGTCTCCCCCCGCTGCCCCCCGTCTGGGCCTCTTGCCCTTCCCTCCCGGAGCGGCTCCTGCCAACGGTCGTTTCGGTCCCCCTTCCCCGTCTCTAGCCGCCATCTGCCTCTTTAGATCGGTTACCTCCTTCATGAGCATACGGAGCATCTGGTCGGTAGTAACTCGCTTTCCAACTTTCTTAGGCATTCTCAGACAGAGTATCTGCAAGACAAAAAGAAAGATTACCACGTTCAAAATTGGCTCTTCGTTCCGTCTCGAGCTCACGTGCAGCGAGGAGGTGCAGCTTCAGAGCACAGGAACAAGAGGATGCTTTCTTGGCTTGTTGCTCCTTTTATCCGTCTTCAGGGCGGGCGTAAACCCGCCCCTGCCTGCCCCAAAGGGCGTGGCCGGCCGCGTCAGTGTCTAGGCCAGCCCACTCCAGGGCGGGAAAAAGCGCGCCCCGGCTACGCCGCTTCGGGCATACCAGCCGAGACTCGCCTCCCGCCCAAGATGGCTTCCCGGGGGGATCGTGGTACTCCGCCATACGTTCGGGGGGACCGAATGGTCGCCCCTTTCCAATAGTAGACTTCCTAGGGACAAAACCATGCTGACAATTAGTAATCACTTTATGAACAATTGTGGCAACCCTATTAGCCAGCATCTTTGAGTACATTTTTGAGTCTGCATTGACAAAAGTAATAGCGCAGTAACAGCCTAACTGCTCTGGGGGTTTATTCTTTTTAGGAAATATTACTATTTTAGCCCTGGACCATGAATATGGAGGTTGGCCGCCTTTAAAAATGTGAGCAAATAGCTCTAGTAGTATGTTTTTAATTTGCTCTAGAATGTTGAGTAAAACTCGGAAGGGATACTACCCAATCCAGTAGCTTTCCCCTTCAGGAGGTTTTGGATGGTGGTTAAAAGCTCATCTGAGTTGGGGGGCTGCTCTATCATAGTCTGATCCTCCTCATCCAGTTTGTCATAAACACTATTTTCTAGGTATTTTTGTACCTCAGCTGGGCCCCAGCTTCCTTCCTCCATGTATAGATCTCAATACCTCCAAAAAGCCTCTCTAATAAGCTCTGGGTCCTATAATTGGCCCTTGACGGGAACCTGTATTTTGCGGATCAGATTGGATGTGGATTGTTGTTGCATACACACAGCTAGCTGATGGCCCACTTGTTTGTTAACTTCATACACCAATTATTTCCGTGCTGTTGCTTTCCTGACTGATTTGTCAGTAAAAATATTGGTGATTGATGCCTTGGCGATTGCTACCTGACTTTGGGTTTTAGTAATTTCTTCAGCCGGATTTGCCCCGCTTTTTACTCTTATCAGTTCTTCTTCAGCCAGCCTAAGATTCTCCTGTAAGCCCCGCATGGTCTCCCTCTCTAGTTTATTTGCCCTCATTGAATACCGCATTGTCTCTCCCCGTATCCCAGCTTTTATTGTGTCCCAAACTATATCAATCTAAGCGCTGCTGATGTTGTCAGCTAAAAAGTTGGGGATCCAACCTTTCATATGGGCACAATAATTATCATCTAGTAGAAGGTTCTTCTCAAAGGTCCAGGATGTGGGTTCTACTTTTACAGGTGCCATATCCGGGAAGCAGATTAAAGTATTGTGATTGGATAGTATTTGAGGCAGCTTCTCCGTTTGGCATTTACTTTTGAGTGAGTTTGACATTAATATGTAATCTAGTCTAACATGGGTAGAATGTGGGTTGGAAAAAAAATGTATCCCGGATCGTTAGGTTTGGATGTTTGCCAGCCATCCACTAGGCTGTGTACGTAACACATATTTTTCAGAAACTTAAATACTTTCAGTTTGTAGCCTTTGTATAGCCACTCATCAATCAGCGACCAGTCAGTTGGAAGATTTATATTAAAGTCCCCACAGACCGTTACGAGAAGAGGCCAGTGTGCAAGCTCGTTGGAAATTTCATCAAAAACTACAGGGTCATCACTGTTGCTACCATATACTGCACATAATGTTAGCTTCAGTCCCCTACCGTTTTGGCATTCTGTAATAGCTATCGGCCCATCAGTTTTAGAGCGGTTAAAAACAAATCCACTGCCCTTGACTAAGATCGCAACCCTCCGAACCCGTGCCCCCTGTGACGTAGCACATACCAACCTATACCCTAGTGTGTTTAAAATCTGAATCTTAGATACCTCTATGTGTCTTTCTTGGAGGCACACAATATTCGACCCCAAGCTCTTAATCCTGTTGCGACTATTTGTCTTTTTTATGTCATTTAATCCACAGATGTTTAAGGATAATACTTTTAAAGCCCCATAGTTTTAGGATGAATGACTCGAGTGTTGCACCTAGTTTACCACCAGCCCATTTGTTACTTTGGCTTGGCCTTTGCCTGCTGGTGTTACCTGATGATGTTTCTCTCATTAGTTTGAACTAACTGTCTGACCCAACCCCATCCACCCCTGGTCCCTCACCACCCTCCACCATTCTTGGAGGTTACCTGTCCCACTCTGGGCCAGGGGTTTGACATCCGTCATCCAGTCCCCCATGAGCCCGCTGAGCCACCCCCGCCGTGAAACAAACTGGTGCTCCCCCTCATGTACTACTAATCAAATACCTATATTATATGCACAAGAAAAGGAAGTAAGGGGAAAAATAAAAGGAAAGAAACTTAATAAATACCGCAATTAAGACACCAGCCCTAAGGAGTTATCACATATGCTTGCTTAGCCATTAAGGCCCAATTGAAGCATTTAACATAATTGAAAATACATTCATTGTTTGTGCCCTGCGATTTCCTCTAGGTAGTTTTTGGAGTGTATTTCTGAGATACAGCTTTGAGTAGTTCCTTGATAGATAATTTTCAGTCTGGCCGGATTTTGCAGCTACACTGTTGCCCCATGCTTCTGGAAGGGGTCAAAGAGCTGCCGGAGTCACCACCTACGCTCCACTGTGGCGTGCGCAAAATTAGGTCGGGAAAAAAAGGTTACTCCCTCAAAAGATTCTTTGTTCGTGGGTCTAGCAAGATCATAGAGAGCTTGCCGGAGCAGAAAATTTCCAAAGAATAGTAACATGGCCCGAGAATGTTGCTGAGATACTGGGCCCCACTTACTGGGAAATAAAGGAAACCTGTGAGCTCTCTAAACGTCTTTGTCCCAGTCCCAATCTTATAGTTCTGGAAACGCCCCTTTGAGAAACGTGACCATAAATTTCCTTGGATCATCCTTCTCAATATCTTCTGGAATCCCCAGAAAGCGAAGGTTATTATGCCTCTGCCGATTTTCTTGCTCCACAGCCTTCCACATCAAGTATTTAACAATGCCCTTGTGTTCATCATTCTGTGTTTTAAGCAAAGAAACATCTTTTTCCAGTTGTTCAGTTCTTACTTTCACCGAAGCCATGCGGTCAACAATTTCAGCACACGTCTTTCCCACCTTCCGGACTGCTCCTTGCAGTTTCTTTGCCACCAGGCGCGATCTACGACGATCCGCCTTAGCCTCTGCATGGAAACTCTTGATAGGTTGTAGAATGTCTTTTAGTGCGGGCTCGTTGATCTGATCACGATATTCACCCACTTTAGAGCTTTCCGTGATTGTTTGGTTACCGCCAGCAGTTGACACAGGTTTAGAGAATGCTGTGAGTGAGGTAATTCATATTCCTACTTTAGATCTGTGGTGTCTTCTTTATCAGAAGTGTTGCAGTCCTTTTCCTGTTGGCCCCTCTTTTCCTTTTGCTTTTTCAGTCTTTTAGAGAGGTGTTTATGCTTCAGTGGGTCGGTGTTTGAGCTGCTGTACCACTTGGTGGCTAGCCCAGGCCCAATTAAAATGTAATGAAGAAAAATCATAGGTGCTTCTTTACGGATCCTTCCGCCCCGCCCCATTTTAGAGAAGATATTTGGCCGGCAGGCTACCCCTTGTCTAAATTTATAGGGAGCCAGGCAAAAATTTAGGGGTATGGTTTAGCGAGGAATTTAGATTTCTGCCCCAGATCAACAGGGTGGCTGGTGTGTGCTTTGGCACACTGAAGCGCCTTAAAAAGTTTCTTCCACTTTTGCCTAGAATGGCTAAGGAAATGGTGACCCGGGCTCTCATTCTCTCACGCCTGGACTATGCTAATGCCTTATATATTGGCCTTCCGGCATATCAGTTAAGAAACCTACAGATTGTCCAGTATGCAGCGGCTAGAGCGTTACTGGGTATGCCGGGATGGTCCAGTGTGAGCCAGCTTCTTCGGGATTTGCACCGGCTTCCGGTCGACCTACGTATATTGTTTAAGGCTCTCACGTTGGTCCATGGAGCACTTTACAAGTCTGGCCCTCAGTATCTTAGAAGTCGGTTCACGTTCTATGTGCCGCCCCAACAGCTACGCTCCTCTGGCCAATGCCTGGCCTTGGTCCCCAGGTATTGATTGGCTAGAATGGGAGGTAGCTCCCTCTCTGTCAGAGCAGCTGTGGCCTAGAATGCCTTGCCCTTTGAACCGCGGAACAACGACTACCTCAGACTGTTCAAAAAACACCTGAAAATGATGCTGTTTAAGTAAGCTCCTAATCTGATCTGGCTATCTCTCCTTCTTCCATTTGGCTTTCGTGCCGGGACACTTCCGAGTAGCTGTGCGCGCTATAAATGGAGGATAACATAACATAAAATAACTTGGCACCCTCTTCCGCACTTGAAACGGAGATACTAATGTCAGATAGTTTGGAATCCTCAGTGAGTGAAAAGAATTTATCCTGACAATCCGGTGTCTTCAGGGTATACTGCTGTTGGCAGAAGCTACTAGCTTGCGTATTAGGGGAGGTACTCACAGGTTCTACCAGGGGGGTTGCGCTGTGATATATAATATACATATTGATATCCTTACTGGGGCTTCTACAATGCTGTATCAAACTTCCAGGAGGGTGTGTAGAAGGGGCTGTAGCAGCTATTGGCGTTGCACCGTCAGAACAATGTGAGTCATTTATTGCCTCTACTGAGGTAGACAGTCTGCACTCACTTTGACCATTACCACTCTGCATCGACCTGGCCTCGCTCGCTCCCGGAATTTCTACAGTAGGAGTGGTAGTAGAGCCATTTTCAACCCTCGTTACGGAACCAAAACTTGTGGTGATTAAAGGTTGCCTACTTCCTGAATCTTTTATTAGGTGCGAAAAGCTCTTTTTGGTAGTTACTGGTTTTGTTGACTCGTTTTCATGGGCTTTCCTATCGGGGCACTCCAACCTTTCCCCCTTCTCTCCCCTGCCTTTGGCTTTGGATCCCAGAGTATCTGCTTTCCTCTGCCGAGTTATGGCGACCACAGCACTCGTCTGTGAGGGTACGGACGTGGGGGCAGATTTATGTCGGACTTGCGCCACGTTTAAGCCGCCGTTGCGTCACACAACGGCGGCGTAAACGTGGTGCATCCCTGCGACCCATTTACAATGTGACGCATCTAGGCAGATGCGTCACGTTGTAAAGCCCTGCGCCACATGCGGGCATTCCGGTGCTGGGTGGGCGTTCGGGGGCAGGTGCGCCTCGCAAATGTGCCTGTGTGAAATCTACAAGATTTCACGCAGGCACTTTTAGGCCAATGCTGCGTCAAAACCCTGCGCCTACTTGAAGCAGGCGTAGCATTGGACAGATATGGCCCCCCAGAGCATTGCTGGAGCTGCGTCGCGCTTGCGACGCAACTCCAGCAATGCGCCGCCTTTACGGCACAGATGCGTCACGCATCTGTGCCGTTTGTGCCCCATGGTGTGCTGCATTGTAAATGCGGCGCACCATGGGTGGCAGAGCTGTGGCGCACAATAACTGGCGCATCCCTCGGGATGCGCCAGTTATTGTAAATCTGCCCTGTGTTCTTTAATTTGCCACCACGCGCCCCTTTTACTGTCATGCGTACTTGTTCTCTGCAGCCACTGACACCACGTCTGATCCGGGAAGACCTGTCTGGCCAAGGAGTTCTATACCAGCTGTCGCCCGGCAGAATCAGTCGGTTTCTTCGGGGTTGAGGGCGTGAGCTTCCCGCAGCGCCTCTGTGGTCAGGTGAATCGGAGAGAGTGGTGGAGCTGCACGCAGGCCGGCGCGAAGTCAGAATACAATAGCTGCGTTCTCGCGGCCGAGGGGATGCTGCAGCTCAAGCCTGAAGATGCAAGTAAGAACAGCGGACGGGGTATTGGGGGGTGGGCGGGGGGTGGGAGGGGGGAGGGAGGGATGTTTCAGGACCATTCCTTGTGGCCCTTTCATGTCGGAAATGTTCCGTAGGCGTGCACAGCAAAGGTACTCCCAATCCACGAGCTTTTTCCTTTCCGCTTTTCGTTTCTATTTGTTTCTATACCGAAAGTCAATCAGCACACAGGGGGATGCTCAGCGGAGCATCACATTGGCGATGTCAGTCGGATGCCATCTTGCCTCCCAGTTACTGCCTGTTTAGTAGTAAACTTTAGCAATATTCTGCGTTTAGTTGGGTGCCTCGAGCAGTTGGCCCTGGTGCCACTGCACCTGCTGCACCATTCAAATCAAGCCCCTTTTAACTGCAAGATAACTGCAATTGGGTCTGCCTGTATAGAAGTAAAATAGCCCAAGCTCGTTATAATTTTACCTTTGCAAGTTGCCCTACCACTTTTGTCTGCAGCCTAATGTGCGAGCCCCTTAAAATAGCTTCTTTTTCCCTTGAGTAAATGTAAATGTACAGGAATTTATATAGCGCAAATCACCGAGCGGTTTCTAAGCGCTTGCTTAAGGAACCCGTCCTGATATTGCCCTGTGAGATAACCCCAGCAGGGTATCCGCAAGGTGAAAGCCAGGCATCCCGCCGCTAGGGGCCGTTGTGGAGATTAAGCAAGCTATTGCCCAGAGTCGCAGAGTGTGAACCCGTGAATCGAGTAGGCACCGGAGCGAGAATTGTCGAGTCCATGGACATTTTAGGACTCAAGACCCGCCAAGCCGGGAATTGAACCCTGGTCCCGGGCTGACCTCTGCTTCCAGGTCTGCCTCCTCTAACCAGTGAGCCACACTTCTCCACCTTGAGTCAGGAAACAGTTTCTCAAAATGTAGAGTGAAATCAAACGGTGTCAGTCGGTACAGGCTGCACTGAAAAAATGCATCTTTGATGCCTTTCAATTCCAAAGACTACCCACGGGCAGTAACCCTCTCGATATGCATTCAGGGCTGCGTAGCGTGTTTGCACTCACTATGCCTCGGCTTGCTCTCATGTTTTTGTTTTCCAGCACACACTGTATTCCTCCTATGTTATAATTCACTCTTTCCTCTGTCTCTGCACTCACACTCCATCTTCCTACACTCACAACCACACTCGCCTTATAGACTCTCTACTGCTGCCCGTCTCTTCAGCACTCTCCTTCCCTCACGGGCTCCTATATATACTGAAAATACCTCTTCTCTCGGTCCCTGCGCTCGCACGCTCTCCATTTGCCTGCGCTCGCGCCCGCTCCTCTGAACTCGCACTCCCCTTCTCTCCTCTGTCACTCTCTCTCCCACCCTTCAGAAGTCTTACCTGCTCCCGGGAGATGTCCGCTGTAGCCACCGAAGGGGTCGTCTTCGTCGAGGCCAGACATGCTACCGAGCTGAGGTCACCACCAAAGACCGTGGAGATCTCTGGAGGGTCCTAAAATGGAAGGGGGTGCTGAGCCCAAGGCGAGGCCAGTCCTCATGAAACGGGGGGCCTCTTTCTCCAAGATGTGGGTACCTGACACTAAGAGATGGATTCTGGTCCCCAGGTGGGGAGAGGGCATTTCATTAACATGGAGAGCTGTATTTCAGAAGAGGAGGCAGAGAGGAACTCGATCAGGGAGGAGTGCGTTCCTATGCATTGATGCCCCCTCCTCCTCTGGCAGGGCAGGATCCGGGGAGGAGCAGGGGTAAGGAGGGCACTGAAGTTTACGAGGTGACTCGCTGCTGGTCGCTATGTGGACTCCGAGCTCGCGCTGCAATAAGGAAGGGCACGAGGAGGAAGTCAGAGGCAGCTGTCTCCAGGGGCGTGCGATGTGTGTGATCGAGTCAGGGAGGTTAATGATTTGTTGTGGTGATTTACATGGCCCGATAAAGTCAGTTTACGCTGGACAGGTGCCCGGGCGTGCCCCTATTAGCGTCCGCCTGGACGGGTGAAGGAACCACAGTGCCGGACAGGAGGGGGGGGGGAGGGGGGGGGGGGTGATGTAGGGAGGGGGAAAACGGGGGAATAAAAATGCAAACATCTATTGCAGCCAGAACAAACAGGCAATGTTTCAATAAGGATTTAGCGGTTGACAAAAGTAAAATCGACGTTCACTTAGTCAGAGCTGACCCACGGCAGGCGGCCGAGAGGAGAGATGTTGAGGAAGGTGCAGTTTTCAAAAGCACATGAAGACGGGTGCACCCTGTCGCTTCTCATCGTGTAGAACCTGAAAGACCCACTGACGTGTCCCAGAATCGATTTGGCACACCCAGTCAGTCACCTTACAGGCCTGGCTCTGACTGTAAAGGCCCACACTCAGGGGCTGAGGCCTCAGTGGACTGAGATTGAACGAGAGCTGCAGAGCTCGGCATCTCTAGGCACGCCCAGAATAGGTTAAACAGACCCCGAAATGGGTGTAGAGCCGCAGTGGCATAGTACCGATATCGGCAACCCTCCCCAACAACATTGGTAAGTGCCAGTTACTGCACGACGCGTTACAAGAATCAAGCCACACACTGGAAAAACAGTTTTGCTGCAGGTTCATTTTGTAAATGAAAACTGCCAACGTGGTGGGTTAACTTACAGGTGGTCCACAGGCAGGCAGCGATGAGTAACCTAAGCTGCCCACCCTCCTAGGGGGACCAGGCGTCCGGGATTTGCCCAGTCAGTGCCGGTTTTCCACCAGATGGCCTGGCAGATTTAGGGAACTTTAGTTAATGTCCTGGTTTTTTGAAAGGGTCGACTGAAAATGGTAGCAGGTGCCTTTTTTATGTTTTTACGAAGCAGGGATAGTTATCAGCTGTTAATAGAAAGCTGCTTTATTAACAGGCATGTTACTGGCTTTAATAATTGCATTATACTTACGTTCTTACTGCCTTTTCTGTGATTCTCTGCTGAGGATTGCTGAGCACTCAGTTGAAGTAACATTTTCGTCCTTCTATTTTTGTGAAATATTCCAGTTTTTGGCTTTAAAATTCGGGTCACCCTACACCTACCCCTACCTGATGAGCCATCAGCACTGTGGGCAACCCATACAGCGCCACCATTTGATTTAGGGAGTTTATCCCTTAACCCCTTCACTGCGGTGGCAATTCCGCCGCAGTACTAAGGGGGTTGGGGGGCCGCGCGGCGGTCCCGTGCTCGTGACGGAACCGCTCCGTCACGGCACGCAGGTGAGCTGTGCTTGTGACGGAACGGTTCCGTCACGGCCCCGC
Source organism: Lissotriton vulgaris (assembly GCF_964263255.1). Classification (NCBI taxonomy): domain Eukaryota; kingdom Metazoa; phylum Chordata; class Amphibia; order Caudata; family Salamandridae; genus Lissotriton; species Lissotriton vulgaris. Next base: position 366,324,475 of record NC_141695.1, on the reverse strand, counting down.
CCGTGCTACAGAACGTTAGGACAGGCGCAGAATTCAAGCCGCGCAGGCGCGGCGAGAGGGCCGTGACGGAACCGTTCCGTCACCAGCACAGCCCACCGAGGCTCGTGACGGAACGGTTCAGTCACGAGCATGGGAGGGGTTAAATACCGTGGATCACAAGTCCATGCTTTTTACTCACGCCTTTTTAGGGACAGAGCATTGCAAGGCAACCCAACAGTTGCCCAGGCTTACAATTGCCCGAAGGAATAGCGGGGAACCAATGTTTCCATCCAGGGTCCTGCCGTAAAGATTCCTGGGGTTTGGCATACAGCACCTGTTCATTAAGATAGTGCCCCTATACACCCCTCAGACTCCGGATCACCCTGTAACTCCGCCTGCAACACAAATAAATATTTAATACATTCAGCAAAGTGCAAAAGAAATCCTGCTTCCAACGCTGGGTGTGCAGTAGGGTGGGTGACAGCGTGTCAAGCGGGTGAGCAAAGAAGCTGGCACCTGAGTGAGGCAGGTATATGTACCTGGCCCCAGCCCCCACACGATGCCAGAAATGACGCTGAGAGAGCATCGAAAATGGGGGGACTCTCTGGGGGAAGGAGTCACAGCAAGTAGAGCGCAGTGAGTGTGCCAGAATGCACCACAAAGGGGTAGCCCTCTTACAAGTGTGCACTGTGTGTGCTGCGGGCAGCTACATAGTGCCGATATCAGCAACCCTCCCCTAAAACAATCGTACGTAGCAGTTAGTACACAATGCGTTACAAAAATCAGGCCACACACAGTTTGCTGGAAAACAGTTTGCTGCAGGTTTATTTCAAAAATAAAATAGAGCAAAGTGGTGGGTTAACTTACGGGCAGGCAGCGATCAGTAAACTTAGCTGCCTGATGAGCCAAATGGCACCATGGCCAACCCATTTGGTGCTATCATTTTATGTGGGGAATTTCTCCCTGTTAGTCCTGGGATCATTGGCGTGAGCCTCCCTTCCACTTTGACGGATTGCCTCCTCTGTTTTGATATGTTTTTGCTGGTGTTATGCTTTGGGCACTGTGCCACTGCTAATCAGTGCAAGTGCTTCCTATGTTAAATTAATGTACTAATTGGTGATTCCATGATTGGGTTATTTGATTTACTTGTCAGACCCTAGTACAGTACACCATGTGTGCCCAGGGCTTGTAAATCAAATGCTGCATGTGGGCTTGCAGCACTGGTTGTGCCACCCACAGAAGCAGCTTATAAAGTGTGTCTCCGGACTGCCATTGCAAGGCCTATGAGCAGTCTAGCACTGCCATTTCGACTTGGCCAAGTGCACCCACTTGCCAGTCCCTAAACCTTCCCTTTGCTTCATATTAGACACCCCTATGGTAGGCGCAAGGGCAGGGTGCATTGTAAGTATAAGGTAGGACCTGCTCTGATGTGTGTAGCATGTCCTAATAGTGAATTACAGCCATTTTCGTTTTTCACTATTGAAGGCTACCTGTTCTCCATAGGCTAGAATGGGCAGTTAGATTATTACATTCTTATAATCCTAACTGACTCAGGGAACATGGTAGAACGTCGAATTTAGTATGCCTGAACTCAGAATGATAAAATACATCTTTTAGTAAAGTTGGTTTTAATATTCTGTGTTTGAAAATACCACTTTTAGAGAGTAGATATTTTCTTGCCTAAATGTCCAGGCCTGCCTCTGCTAGGTTGTGTATTCCTTGTCTGGGTTTGTGAGTGACAGGGCTGGGGGATTCCAGGAGACAGGCTGGGGCAGCCCGTGGTGAATAGAGAAATCTGCATCTAGATGGGAGGGAGGAGTTGCACCTGGGACCTGAATAGGGCTGGGCCTTCCCTCTACAATGCTGGCTCCACCTCCTGTGGCTTGTCTGATGTCTCTGCCCTGCACTGTGAAAGGAAGAAGAGAGTCATGTAAACAAAGTGCTCAGGAACTGGTTTGGACTAGGCAGAGGCCTCTCGGCCTTCACAGAACAAAGGATTTTGTGGTATAAATATTGGGACCCTGATACCAAGAAATTAGATCACTTCTGGAACAAGAAACCTTTTGCCAAGGAGAAGAACCAAGGAAGCTGCTGGAGCTTTACTGCCCCTCTGCCATTGTGCTGTTTGGTGGGTTGGCCTGCAGTGGTTGCTTCATTGCCAAGGAAAGGATGCACTTTTTAAGGACTTTCATCATTTACAGAATATTCTCCAAGTTCTTGAACTGTGCTTGCCTCCTGCTGAAGTCTCAGGGAAAAAAGACTTTAACTCCAGCTCCCCTCTGAATTTCCTTGCTGGGAATTCTCAACTCCAGACATTTGCGTATCGCTGGGAGCTGGAAGCGCGATGCACCGAGAGGAAGCGTGTCATCGCCGCAGCTGAAATCGTCGCATCGCCGGAGAAGCGAGCCTTCGCCGCATCTCCTGGGAAGCGTGTGTTCATCGAAGCTGTCTGTTGTCGCATCACCGGGGAAGTGTGACGCCATCGAGAGAGTCACCATCGCATCACCGGAGAAGTGTGTAGCAGGGCCTGTCGCTGCTTCAAAGTACTGAGCCGTCGCAAGGATGCCAGGGCGTCTACGCATCATCATCGCATCGCCACATCAACGGTGTCATTTTCTCGCATCGCAACTGGATCATCGCATCGCATCAAGACACCATCTTGCACACCGCTACGGGCCCGCAGGCCGAGAATCTACACATCACCTCCGCACCAGTAAGGATCACGACGCATCCCCTATTCTGCACAAGTATTGAAGCATGACGCATCATCTCCCCCGGATCACGGAACCAACACATCTCCCCTTTTGCGAGCCTTTTGCTTGCTTTGCGTTACACATCCAGGTACTTTGTTGAGAACTTTGACGCATTTATCATCATCTTGAACTAAGCAACGTTTTATTATCTTTTAAGCAATCATAAGTGTACTATTGTGGATTTTTGTCATTTGTGGTCTTGTGTTAAGTTTATATAAAGAATACTTATTTTTTATCAAACCTGAGTTGTGTCCATCTGTAGTGTTTTCACTTTATTACTGTGTATATTCCAAATACCCTAACACACTGCCTCTGAGATAAGCCTGTCTGCTTGTGCCAAGCTACAAAGGGGGTGAGCAGGGGTTATTAAGGAGTGTAATCCCCTTATCCTGACTTAGAGGTAAGGGTCCCTATTTGGACAAAGGTGAATACCATTGCCAACTAGAGACCCCTAGATCTAACACTCCCTTCAATACCTTGGACCACCAGTCTATGATTTTTACTCATGCCTTTTTTTATTGTCGGAGCGTTGCAAGTCAAGGCCCCAGTTGCTAAAGCTTACAACCGTCCGAAGGACTAGCAGGGAGCTGACATTTACATCCAGGGTCCTGCTTTAAAGACTCCTGGGGTTTGGCATACAGTACCCCTGCTGTGCTAATTGAGATAGCACCCCTCTGTTCCCATCAGCCTCCGGATCACCCTGTAACTCGGCAAACGCCTTGGATGTGGCCCACCAACTCAGGCTCTCTAGTTACCTGCACCCGCAGTTACCAGTGCCTCTTGTGGGACCAACTTCATATCAACCTCAGACAGTTGTACCCCATCCTTATCATGGTACTTGCATTGATTAGTCCATGCCTTATGAAATTAGAGCCCCCTCTGCTCAATTAACTTGCACACAGTGATATTGACCCGCTGGCATGTGCGATGGTATCCCCAGATCTGTCTCCATGCCATCCCTGGGTGGGATTATCGCAGACAGCCCTAACTCACAGTGCCCCATAAATTCACAGATTTCACCCATGATAGACTTCATTGCCTTGATTAGCACGTAGGGCCCCAGGGGGTGAGGACCAGTCACCAAGGTGTATTACTAAAATGTGAGGTGGAGACCCCCACAACTATTCTCTCCTACAGCTTTGTGATCCAAACTACACCGATGCATGCCAGTGAGACCCAGTCATGCTATCTGAGTGAAGGAGAATGCTACAAAGTGTCAAGAGTATATTTGTTAATACTTTTTTGCTTGCAGTCACCCAATTCAGTTATCTTTACCAGCTACTGCCAATTGTCTGCTTCATAAGCTGACCCATAGAGACCAATTTGAAACTACTTTTCTCTTCATTAACCAAAGTACCATGTAATATACTCCATTGTTCACAGTGTGAAAATTTGTACCTTAGGGAATGGCTATGCCCTGTTGTTACCTCCACACTTGACAAGGCCCAAAGATCAGGGTTCAAACTGATTGCCCTATGCAGCACCAGCAAGTGAAATAGGGACTCACAGAAGAGGGTCAATGGGAGGGGACAGAGTCTTGTGCCAATTGCCACCGCATTGCTGGATCTGGCACCTTAGAAATGTCCCTCCCAATCCTAGGAATTTGATCCCATGTCCCAGAGAATATAAGCTGTGTCATGTCCTTTGGTGGATGGCAGGTGTGCCTTACCAGCCTAAGCCAAGGCATGGATCGGTCTAAAACAGGGGGTGTGGTGCAAGGCCCCCCAAAAGTACCCCTAGAATTCAGCTTCATTTCAGGTCCTTATTGCCTGCAAACCCACCACTGTCTGAGTGCGATGTTTAGATGCTTTGTCGCTGTGCTTATGCCTCACACTAGCGTAAGTAGCCCAGTGCAAAACTTCTGATATGGTATACCAGAATGCAGACAAGTGGATGGAAAAGCTTTGGGATGGTGAGAATGGGAGTAAACCAATATGTACACATTTACGTGCCCTTTCTTAAGCTACAGGAATGCCGAATGTTTTCTAATAAATTGCCAGGGTTTGTGCTCTAAACCAGTGTTTCCCAAACCTTTGGAACCACAGCACACTTTTTAGAATGACAAAATTACCCAGTGCCTCCTAGCTTAAATGACGATGACACAGGCAAATTTTAGCTTAACTGAAGAATCCTGTAACATGCCCTCATTTACGGAGAGCACATGTTCTGTTGAAATCGCCGCTAAATTTGCCTGTGTCGTGTTTTCTGACTAGTCTGACTGGTATCCTGCTAATCAGCACCCCAGACTCTGTGCTTTTTCCCTAATTTGTACATTATGACTACTTAGGTACACTCCAGATTGGCTACTGGTGTACCCTTGTAAGTCCCTAGTATATGGCCCTAAGGTTCCCGGGGCATAGGCACGCCAGTGGTACCTAGGGCATAAAGACCCCAGGGGTCTCCCATGGGCTGAAGCATGTATTATGCCACCCACGATAGACCACTCAAATTGTGACTACAGGCCTGGAATTGCAACCTATGTAAGCTGGTGCTAACACCACTTATGACAGATATAAGTTTCCATTATATCTGTGGTTACTGCACTTAAAACCTATAAGTCACCCCTTAGGCAGGCCTTTTTAATCCTGAAGGCAGGGTGCTCGGTACTTAGTGTGAGTGAGCCCCTGCATGAGCAGGACGCCCCTACAACCTTCGGAGTCCATTCTCCGGGGTTGTAAGTGCATCAGCCATTACAATACATAGAGTGGCCATGCGTCATTATGCGATGACCATCTCTAAACTGGTTGTAACAAACCAAGTCGTGTTTGGTATCAAACATGTTGGAATCATACCTCCCACACAGTTAATGGTATGGGAAGTATGATTCCATGTGGGAGGCAATATTCCAGGCACTGTAAAGCTCCTTAGGGAGCTCCTCAGTGCTCCCGGTACCAGTCTTCTAGACCCAGACTCAGACCCAGACAGCAAACTATGGCTGCTGACGACCAGAGACATGATTCTGCCCTCCTGCTGTGGATCCAAGCTCGAATAGAGGAAAGTAGAACAATAGGTATCCTGTCACAGGGAGGTGGGACCACCTCCCATACAGGGCTTAGTGTACTGAGAAAGGGTTGGGCGCTTGCAAGCACCACTCAGACTGCTTGAAGGGCACATTTGGTGCCCTCCTTACATACTTCAGTTCAAACCAGTTCAGGGAGACAATGAATCCCACTCTGGCGCGAAACTGGGCAAAGGACATGGGAGTATCCTCCCCACTGTTCAGCCCCTCCTCTAGGAGGAACGCCTGAATTGTGCTAACCCTTTCCTTAAGGTACTTAAGGGCTTACCTGTGGGTGTGTCCCTAGATTCGTCTTGGGACAAGATTCAGATCCAACACCACTTCAACGTCGACCATCTGGGCATTCTGGACACCGCTGGACTTCGCCTTGGGAACCAAGAATGCAACTGGGAAGATTCCTGCTGCTCCTGATCTCGTCATCCTGCAAGTCTGCTGCAACATCTGTGCCTGTGCTCCATACATGTTCTTCACAAGACCTATGGACGTCCAAGACACCAGAAGTAATCTCCCTTGTTGTGAAAGAGTCACTTTCCAGCATCTGCAGGCACCGCAACAAAGCTGACTGGTCTGCTGATCCTGGGCTCCCACAGACTCCAAAAGGCTCAGCAACACAGGTAGTGGTTCTGTAAATTCATCAAGGCCTGCACTGTCTTCTTACAGAGTTGGACGCCAGTATCCCTCTTCAGAACCGCTGGAACAGAACCCCTGTGAACTGCGTCAACTTGCTGTTGCAAAGGCTTGTTGACTCTCTCCTCCACAGATCTTCGGGCTCAAAGATGGTCCAACCTCAAGCATCTCCTGCAGCCAAGATCCTCGCCTGGAGAGCATCCTTTGCACCAAGGGCCTGCATCCTTTGGTGAGCTGGTTGAGGTACACTCCTGTGCCTCCGGCCTGTGGGTCCTCTTTAGGTTATTCTTCAACTTCTGTGGGCTCCCCTGCTTGCTCGGGGCCTGCACTGGCTTACCTACTTGTGGTGAGTCCCTTGGCTCTGCTGGTCCCGACACTGCATCTTTTTCGTCGACTACATTGTTTGCCACTGTCAAGGCATGTTGGTGCCCCTGAAGGGCTCTCAACATCCAACATGGGACAGCTCGTGAACAGCTCCTGGTCTTCTACAGCGTCGCCTGGTCTGCAAAGCTGCAACTTCAAGGGTACCGTCAAACTCTCCTGTATCTCCGACATTGGTGGGCATTCGTGCTTTATGGCCACTCCTGAGTGGCATAGACTCTGTCCCCTCGGCTTGCAGGTACCTCTCATCTTGAATCTACCTTTGGGTTCCATCTGATACATTCACGTTCCTAATCTGCCGCATCTTTCCTGAAGACCTCCATTGTGGTCTACAGCCATTTCTGAGGCCACTTCACACCTTTGCACCCAGCTTCCAAGTTGTAGGTATCCTGGTTCCTGGGGTATCCAAGGGTAGGGTGGCTCTCCAACCTTAAGTCCTGCAAGGGGGGCCAAGTGCGGACTTTACCAGCTTCAAACCAGATTCGCCACTTTCAAATTACACATTCTACATTCTACATTTTTTAAAGGAATGCTTTAGGAAGGAGGAATGAACCAAGGTAATGGTTATGACACAGTAAAAAGAGAATGAAGTAATTTACCAATGTACAAAAAACAGAGCACTGAAAAAAAATGTGAATTATCTGAGAAGATCTTGAACATTTCCCTCTTTAGGAGAACAAAAGTTGCATAAATGAATCACCTTTTCCTTTGAGGAGTGCAACTCTATAAAGATTCCACACACTACGGCTGCCTTCCAGTCCTCTAGAAGGTAGTTACAGTAAAACCATTGCTAAGGAAGTCCATGCTGGGAGCCAACAACATGAACAATCTTACACCCATCTGTTTGCTCTTTCACATGAGCAAAGGGTCTTTCACATGGGCAAAGGGTGGGAAGAAGTGTCCATGTATTAAAATCAGGACTTTGCAAAATGTAATGAACGACCTAGAAATGGGCTTCCATTACATTCATAGTGCTAAGCAGGTGGTCCCATCAGACTCAATGATCTTCACCAGCTCATTGATAAAGTAGAAACTGGCAAGCAAGTTCTGACGCCATCTATCAAGTTCAGGCAAGAGCCGCGCCGTGACCGGCGCTCATGATGGAACTTTTTTTTTTTTTAAACAGATTTTATTTGTCACAGGTCACATATTCCACTTAACTCCGTAACCCGGAGACTACATCACACAGCAATGGAAATACAATAATGCAGTTGACTTTTATCCCAACAAACAACACCCCTCCCAACCACCCCCCGATTGCGTGTATGCCATCCCAATTAAACAGTTGCATGGCCAAACGAACACACTGAGTCTGTCCTGCACCCCACAAATTGCCATCATCATCTCAATTTAAAGAGGTACAATAGATGCCTCGGCTGGCGGCGGGTCCAACTCCAATCCCCTATAATCCGCCCATCGTTTCCAGATTTTGGAATGTTTACGTGGGCATCCCCTAGCAATGAATATTGGCAGCTCAAGCCCCATGCAGAAGTCCATCCCAGATCACCAGGCAACCAGCGGCGGGGCCCGAGCCGCCTTCCAAGCCCTTGCTATATCCCTCTTCGCCAGCGTGAGACCCAACAGGAGCAAGTGGCACCTAGATCTATTACCCCCAACACTCTCCATCACATGCAGTAAGGCCCTTCTCAGCGTGTAGGGGAGCTCCCAAGCCAACACCTCTGACAAACAGGAGAACACACCCCTCCAGAATCTACGCAGCACAGAGCAATCCCAGACTGTATGAAAAAGCGTGCCCTCGTGTGCCCCACATCGGAGACACTCCGGGGATCCTATCATGCCCACCTTCCACAACCGCATTCTAGTAAAGTACACGCGATGCAGGTATTTAAATTGTACTACCACAGGCGTGTGGAAATAGCAGCTCCTCGTGGATTCGCTAGGGCCTCTGCCCAGTCCTCCTCCTCCAGCTCACCTACGTCCCCCACCCACGCAGTTCGGATGCGCTGTAAGTCAGTAGAGCAGTGGTGGACTAGCGTCTGATAAATGAGTGAAATCTTGCAGTCCGGCAATTCGCCCATAAATACCTTTGCCTGCAAGGGGCTAAAGTCAGGAAGGGACTCCAGCCCCACTAAATGAGGTGACAATGCGTGCCTAAACAGTAGATACTGAAAGAATCGGGACCACGGCATTCCATACTCATCGTGCAGCTCCTGAAAGGACTTAAGCGACAGATCCGTCATTACGTCACCTAAAGACAAGATCCCTATCGAGTCCCACCCCTGAAAACCGCGTAGCGCCCCCAGCTGTGGCATCTCCCGAGTCAGCACATTCCACCACCCCATCCTATGTAAGGTTTGTAGCCAAACCTTGAATACTACCTGCATGGCCGAGGGGAGGCTCCGCCGCAACGGCGCTGAATAGAGCAACATGTGTAGAGACCTAGCGCCCATCAAGTGGCGTTCCACCGCATACGCCGGATCCCCCCTATCACCAGTCGTTGAGCACCAGTAGGTGTGCCGCCTGGTAATAGGAGAGAACATCCGACGTCGCAAGCCCCCCAGTGCATGTAGAAAGAAAGCACATACGTAGCGCTACATGCACCGCCCCTCCCTCCCATAGAAACCCTCCCAAGGCCGAGTTTACCTGTTGAAACTAACATGATGGAACTTTTTAACAATGCATCCCTAGGTAGAATCTAGAACCTTCTGTATGTACTGCGGTGCCTGAGCAACCTTTTGCCGATGACCGGTGGAGCTGCCCTATGCAGCTAAGAGGAGTTTCGCTTGGGTTCACCCCTCGGCCGTCAACTACCCAGCCGGACGTCGGACACTGTTTTTCCTCGTCTCCCGTTGTATTTCTTACCCCCTCCACCCTATGTTTATGCTATGCTCTTGTAACTCATGTTACTATTCTCCAGCACCTATTTGGCCGTCACCTACACAGCTGGTCTTCTGACATTCTTTTCCTCGCATCCCCGTATGCGTCTCCTTCCCTCCCCCTCCCTCTTTTGCTCCTTTGATTTAAACTGATGTAACTATGTAACCCGTAACTCGCTGATTCAACTGATGTAAATTAAAAAACTGTGTTTACCTACCACGGAGCCTGAGCAACCTTGGCGGATGCCCGGTGGAGCTGTCCTATGCAGCTATAGAAGAGTCTGGCCCCTTGGCCGTCACCTACCCAGCCGGTCATCTGACATTGTTTTTTCTCCTCTCCCCGTTATGTGTCTCCTTCTCTCCCCCTTCGATGGAACAATGACGACGCCCCCTGGGCGGATACCAAACCTGTTTGTACCTATAGCGGAGACTGAGCAACCTTGGCCAATGCCCGGTGGAGCTGTCCTATGCAGCCATAGAGGAGTCTGGGCCCTTGGCCGCCACCTACCCAGCAGGTAATCTGACATTGTTTTTCCTCGTCTCCCCATTATGTGTCTCCTTCTCTTCCCCTTTGATGGAATATTGACGATGCCCCCTGGGCGGATACCAAACCTAAAACCTACCGCGGAGACCGAGCAACCTTAGCCGATGCCCGGCGGAGCTGTCCTATGCAGCTATAGAGGAGTCTGGCCCCTTGGCCGTCACCTACACAGCCAGTCAGCTGACATTGTTTTCCTCTTCTCCCCATTCGTGTCTCCTTCACTCCCCCTCCCTCTGTGATTCTTTGATTTAAACAGTTGTAACTATGTAACCTGTAACTTGCTGATCCTCATGGAAAGCGCTCTGATACCTCTGGGTCTAGCCAGCGCTATATAAAAGTTTGCAAATAAAGAAAAATAAATAAGCAAATATGGGTCCTTATTCTTTAGAAGTGCAACTATGACTTACCCCTTGAATTCCATTAGGTACGCAGTCAGGTTCCCACAATGTACACGACTTCCATGGGGTTCCTAGATACTCACTTTGGGTGGTTTCTTGGGAACCTGACTCTTCTACGTCTTCTGGGTCCAGTCTTGACTTGAGTCGTGGTTCGCATTCCATTATTTTAGTATATGGTTTTGCCTCCCACTGGAGACCACTGTGTATTCTGTGCTATTTATGTATTCTAGTGACAAAGTATTGTGTATATGGTGTTGATGGAGCAAGGAATCGCACGTAAAGCGACTTGTTCACATTCATGAACCTCGTTAACTTGTAATAGTACTAATCAATCCTGTTTGTCATTAATATTACACTTTTACAGTACACGCTGGTGTCCCAGAGACGCTTGCCTATGTGTCTATTAATACTAACTCCCATTGCATACTACAGAATGGCCGCTTCGCAGAAATTCAGTCTGCGCATGCGTCGGTCATACCCATGTGATGTGACGCACTCGCAGTTCTGGAGGGAGAGTTCGCTCATGCGCATTGTAGCTAAAAATGGCCGCTTGCCTATAACCACGCGTTCTGCATGCCCATGCTGCTTTGCATTTCTATCTATTTCTGCTTAACTCTTAACCGCTATAGTTATTATGAAGTAAGGGGTGCAGTGTAGATTATCATGGTGTACAGTGTATTCACTTTTTCTGTGTTTCTAATTTGTTTTCGCTTACTTTTCATGTACCCCGTATCTGGGGGCCTGGGAGTTGGGGAGCTTCTCCATCTTAGACGTCTATGTGGACCTGATCACGTGATATGAGGACCGGGCCTTGCATCAGTGGAACTCAGCCAGCTGGCTACCGAAGCTGAGACGCTCCTGGGAAGATCACCTCTACCCCGGGAGAAGATGCTGAATTTCTCCTAAAAATTTTACATTGTTTCTGTCCACTGTGTACTCTATTGTCCTCTTCTACACGTATGCTTGGGAACAGGAATGTAAGGGGTGGGTACTGTCATTTGAATATTTAATATGGGAACCCAGAGTTTTAGGTGGTGACTATGACCTAACCACCTCTCCTGACCAATCATAAGTTGGGACCTTGTCACTTGCAACATTTGTGGGTGGTCTGGGGACCCAAAAAGGGTATATCTAGCCTAGTTTAGTTAGGGAAAATTGTCCGACTTGTCCGAATAGCTGACCTGTCACCGACCCCACGACTCTATAGGTGATTGATACAGAGAGCTGCGGAGCACTCTGTCCGAATTTTCCACAAACTCCAAGGGGTGGAAATAGTCTTAAGTGCTGGCGAAGCACTTTGCTGGGAGATTCGAGAACCCAATCGGGGTTACTGGCGGATTCCGTGCAGAGAGGGGGTAGCGCAGGCATTGCATCCGAAGCTGCAGGTGTTGGTTGTGCCCTTTGGTGAGCCCAGTCCTGACCCAAAAGTCCTGAGGGGTATCCTGTCCTGATTTTCCGTGAGCTGTACCTGCTCACCTACTGATGTCCTAAATCCTTGAGGGTCCTTGTCCTCGTCTTTTCCCGAAGCTGACCCGTGGCCAGGGTTAGTCCTCATTCCTGTCCTAGGTAAATATACTCGTGGGTGACCGTCTACTATCCTTTCCTTCTATGCCCATGATATTCTCTCTGAACTCTCTAAAATTGCCTATGTTAACTGTTTATTAGTATGTTCCATTTTTCCCCTTCCTATAGGACATATTGAAACTGCTTTTGCTTGAATAGTGTGATGAATATTATTGATGTTTAGGATATAAGTTAGACAGTTTAAGATTAGGGTTTGAATCACTTGTAGGCTTTGAAGCATTCACTGACTAATGTGGTATAAACTTATCGTCCCTAGTATAAGCCTGAAATTTAATAGCATGTTACCCTTACCCAATAGAATTCCCATTCGCACTCAATGGTGCTTGCCATTATTCATAGTTATATCATTCTTGTAATCCTGATTATTGATGTTTTGATTTGCATCTGCCTTGTAATCATGTCACTTTAAATTTTACTCCTTATATAAAACTCTTAAAACCCTTCAGGTGTCCATGGTCTTTTGAAGGATTTACAAAGTGGTATTTAATGAATAGAATAAATGTTTAGAATCATCTTACTATCTACCCTCTAATAGCTCCTGATCTATCAGGAAGAGTAAGTACCTGTGGTAAGTCAGGTGCCATGCTAATAGGGTTTCGTAGTACACCCTCAAAATACTGATAGTAGTGCGTAAACTTGCCCGACTCACAAAATATAGTATTCCAATCACGTCATGGGCCCAAGTGCGTGAAATCTGGTAAACTCAGAGCTGGGTGACCTGCGCGCTCTATCAGTATTTTCTGGTAGCAGAGGTATGGTTAGGACTAGTTAAGATAGGTAGATAAGATAGTTGCTGGTGAACCGTGAAAGATCAAATGTGCTGCTGAATATTTTTTTTTTTTTTTGCTGCTACATAAGGATTGTTATTTCATTTAAATGTCATAGAATAAGTTTATTATATTTTATGAAATATTAAGTATATTACTAACCAATTGTGAGTAACTGTTTTTATGTTGTGGGGATCCCCGGGGAAAAGAAATAGCAAGTGGTGAGTAGAATCCACTTGGCTGTGAGGTCACTGGCTAGGAGGGAGATTAGTGCATGGTTAGGTAGAACTGGAAGCGCTAATTAGGACTTTTCAAAAACTCATTGATGTGTAAATGTTAGCTACCAATACCGTGGTGAAACTCCCGTTGTGATATCACCTAGTAAGGGTCACAGATGGCAGGAGTAATAGGTTCTTTGGAGCTTGAATGACAGCAAGGTAGGACATTGGTGAAAATTGACTTAGTACATATCCCGGAAAGAAGTGGATTCGTCAAAAGAGTAGCAGGTTCTCTATTGCTTGTGTGAAAAGGATAGGCAGAAGGGATCTATCCGTAGTAAATGAAAAGTAGACAAAAGTGGGTTACTTGCAGTAAAAGAAAAACCCTCTTTCTTATAAAAACACTCAAGCACAGCGGCGAACGTTATACGTTGTTAACTAAAATCCGCATTTGCACTTTAAGAAAAATTCAAAGTTTCCGTTACCTTGTGAAGGAGGGAGTCGGTCGCAAGGCTGCGCTGACGTCACTCCGTGCCGTGCTGGTATTGGTTGAGCCAGCGGGTGTATAGCGGAGCTAGACTTGTAAGGGAGGGGTGAGTGCCGAAGAGTGAGACCGTGTCTCACGAAAGGGCCGCGCACCCATTGGTCAACAGATTTTGCAACCTCAGTGCTGATTGGTTGCTGTGAGTTGAAAGACGCGTTAGCATTGGAAGCCCATACGTAAACAAAATTAATCAATCCGAGCTTGAGGATAGTTTGGAGAGGTGTATGTGGTATCCCGAATTCTTACCTAATCCGCAAAACCTAGGTTTTCATAAGGAGCAGAAGCTAAGAGGTAGACCTTACAATATGTACGGAGGAAAGAGAAAATTGACTCTTGCCGAAAAGATCAAGAATTTTTTCAAGAAAGACAAACCCATTAGGACTAGGGAGGGTGTGATCATTCCACCTCCTAATACTCCCGCATCCTTTATGATGTTTGACAAAGGGTATCATACCTGTGTGTGGTTGGAAAATTGGATAAAGTACACTGAAGATGACGGAGTCCTAGCATTTCCCCTCGATGGTACTTTTAATGGTAAAATCCTGTTTAACTTGAGAACCCGAATGAATGAATTACACCCCGACCCAGATTAACACAGAATGAAGCTCTAGAGGAATGGGAGATTGAGGCTCTAGGGCAAGACCGACCCCGAATGGATAAGGGAGTGAGTAAATGGTATCCGAAATTACAGCGAGAAACAAAAGAGCAAAAGATGAAGCAGTGGAGACAGAATATGATGGTTTAGGGACTGTTCCCGATGCTTGGGGTAACCGAACAAGCAGGAGGGAAAAAGACAGAGAAAACTCGACACCTAATGACCATGGGGGATTCAGAGGATGAGTATCTGGAGGGTTTATTAATGAAAAATCCACCTCCTTATGCTGAAGCGCTAGGAACCTTAAGTTCGAAAAATCCCTTTTTTCACCATCCCAGAAGTAGAAGGGCTAGTGAGACAGATGTAATGGGTACTGGCAGTAGACCCAGTAATAGCAGTGCCTTTTGCAGACCTAGTACCGCAGTCCCAAATTACCGACCTTTTGGTGAAGATAGACCAGGGTCAGCCATCCCCACTGCCCCGAATATATACCCTCCGTTGGTGCCCCAAATAATGCATGACAACTCGTCAGAAAGAGTGTTACAAGAACGAGATGCCCTGATTAAGCAGCGAAATGATCTAATTCAGACTATAGCTCAGATACATCCCAGTCCTGACGCCCTGACAATCCCTGTAAGTATTGGTCCTGCTATACCCCTTTACGGGGATAGGCAGGCTAGTCCAAAAACTCCAGTCATTACTCCAATCCCAGCACCCCCAAGAAAAGAGCCACTCGTCGTTGATGATCAGGCGAGTGAATGTGAGTCTGTAATCTCCCTAATGGATCTGTCCATAAGGGAGCCTGGGAACAGCGAATCTCGGGCAGGGAGTCAGGCTAAGGCAAGGGAAGTCCTAATCGAAACAACATCAGGAATCCGGAGTGCCACAGTGGTGACTCCAGAGGAACTAGATAGATGGACTAAAGAAATGGACCGAGAAACTTCCCCGCCCAAACCTTTGGATATTTACAGGCTAAGGGTAGAAATGGAGGAATTCATGGCCGGAAATGTAGGATTAGACAGATTAAATACTCTTAACGAAGAAGAGTTGCTGTTTATCAGCAAAAGCCTTACCCAGAATACTAGAGTGCTCCATGAAAAACTAATGGACACCGCTGCGGACATGGGAATTGATGTAAGTTGATCAAAAGTCTTGCAGAAACCCTATAGAGCAGAATTCTCAGACAAAGATTTAGAGAACATGAATGTGTCAGGGAAGAAAACTCAGATAAAGGAATTGCTCAATATACTGCAGAAATGGGGAGATCTAGATAAATGGAAAGCCAGGTGGGCAAAGAAAAAGGAAGATAGTAGGGTAAAACCAAAAGCTTCTGAATACGTGTTAAAAGAAGTAGGTCAAGCAGAAAAACTGTATCCCATGAGAGAAGTGCCAGGTGGGAAATATGTACATGTCCCGTGGTCCCGACAAGACATTGTGTCTTTTACCAATGACTTCCCAAAATTGAGAGAGAAGCCAGTGGAGTGGTATAGGCAGGTGGAGCGATTTGTGAAAGTCCAGAAATGTCTCCTAAAGGACCTCGATGGGTTCTTTGACATTGTAGTTCCTGTAGATTTATGGACTGACTGCAAGATAGCAATCGATTGGCCCAGTGATGAATATACAAGGGACTCCCGAACTGGAGCCCCTTCCCCAGATGTAATGAGAAAATATGACCAAGTCATACAATACCTAAAAGGAAAGGTACCAGCAAAAGAAACAGATTGGACCCGAAAAGATAGAACTACCCAGGATCATAATGAAACGGTGCATTCTTATTATGAAAGACTATTACAGGTATTCAAAACCTACGGTGGCATCGATAATATTGAAATGAAGGATATGACTCATTTCATTTATCGATTTGTGTTGGGTTTGAGACCGGAAATATCCCAGTGGATTAGAGACAATAAAATCTGTTGGCAGGGAAAGCCCATAGATGATGTCCTCAAGTACGCTAAGTACTGCGAGGATGAAATGGAGAACAAAAAGAAGGCCCTGAAGGAAAAGGTGATGTGGGCACAAGTAAAATTGGCCGAGCAACAAGAGAAGCAGTTAAGCAAATTGAATAGTAATGCTCCGAACACTAACTCTGGGGGGGAGGGAAACCTCGAGTAAAAATGAGTAAAGAAGAGGCCAAGAAGAAGTTCCCCTGTCACGGGTGCGGGCAGATAGGGCACTGGAGAGACGAGTGTCCACATTTGCAGGCTGGTAATGCCCCCATAAATGGTTTAAATCCACAGGTGCAGAAAGAGGGGCCACGAAAGAATCAGCAACAGGTAAATCCGCCTCCATTGCCTCGGGCACCTAGGCCTAACTACAAGAATCAGGCACAACAGAATGAGAGGGTTGAAGTATGGGAAGGACAGAATGAGAGAAATCCAGCAATTTCACAATTCCTGTTAAATGATACATTCCTCTGTGATGAACCATACCGACGGGGCCTGAGGGGGGAGGAAGGGGAGTGCGTGCTTGGCGCCTCCCTACCGGTAGACCAGACAGGGCCATACATTGAAGGAAAGGTTGAAGGAAATGATGTCACCTTTCTGTTGGACGCTGGTGCTACCCGTTCGACTGTGAGAACAGCGGGCGTTCCAAACCTACCCCTCTCGGGAGAAGCGATCCAAGTAGTGGGCGTATCAAATCAGATAATTAGTACTCCTGTAACTGAACCAATGGAGATTTCCATAGGAAATTTCAAGGAAATGCACAGATTTGTTGTTTGAGACTCCAGTCCAGTAAACCTACTGGGACGAGATTTGCTGTGGAAAATGAACTGTACCATCTTTTGCACACCAAAAGGCGTCGAAATTCAGACCCCAGATGAAGATGGCCTGTACAAATTAATGTTGCTAAGGCCCGATGCAACAGTTAAAGCTCTGACCATTCATGACTTACCTGAAGAACTCCAGCAAAAGGTGATACCAGAAGTATGGGATTTCACCGGGAGAGATGTAGGATTGATGGCAAATGTGGACCCAGTTAAAATAGCCATTAAACCCAATGCTACCTACCCGAAAACTAGACAGTATAAAATGAGTGCAGAGGTAAAAGCTGGAGTCGCCCTGGAAGTGAACAGGTTGTTGGAAGCAGACATTATACAGGAAGTAATGAGCAGTCCTTGTAATTCACCCATAATTGGAATTAAAAAGCCTAGTGGAAAGTACAGGGTAGTGCAGGACCTGCGAAAGGTAAACCAGATTGTTGTACCTTGCTGTCCGATTGTGCCAAACCCTGCAGTGATCCTGTACCAGATCCCATGGAATGCAGAATGGTTCACTGTCATAGATTTGTGCCACGCGTTCTTTTCCATCCCATTGCATCCAGACAGCAAATTTATTTTCTCGTTTGAGTTTGACAGTCATGTCTACGTCTGGAATTGTTTCCCCCAGGGGTACACAGAAAGCCCCTCAATATTTAATCAGATTCTAAAAAGATGCCTTGAATCTCTAGTTCTACCAAAAGAGTTTGTCTTGGTTCAGTACATAGACTATCTTCTAGTGGCGTCTAAAAATCAAAGCGACTGTGTTACTGATACCATTGCCCTGCTAAATCATTTGGGAAAAGGAGGACATAAAGTGTCGCCTGACAAATTGCAGTACTGTAAAAAGTCAGTGAAATATCTGGGGCACCAGATAGAAAAAGGTGTCAGGAAAGTCACTTCCGAAAGAGTTAGAATAATCCGAGATATGGAATTACCCAGAACCCAGAAGGAAGTCAGAATGTCCCTAGGAGTTGTAGGGTACTGCAGACAGTGGGATTTGCTGTTTTGGCCAAACCTTTGATAAAAATGACCAAGAAAGGAGTAGATGATCCAGTCAGCTGGGATGACGAAAGCATGACAGCCTGGATAAAGTTACGAAATTGTCTGTGTTCTGCTCCTGCACTGGGAATGCCTGATTACTCCAAGAACTTTGAATTGTTCTGTGATACACGAGACAATTGTGCACTCTCAGTCCTAACACAAGAACATGGTCTGACCAGACGTCCAGTGGCCACTCTGGACCCAGTGGCTGCTGGGTTACCTGGGTGTCTGAAAGCAGTGGCTGCTACTTGCACGAGTCTGGAACAAAGTGAAAACATTGTTCTGGGACATCCTGTAACTGTTTATGTTCCACATTCAGTTGTGATCCTGTTAACTCGAACCAAGACCCAGTATCTCACACCTAGTCGGCTGACTAAGTATGAGAGAATTCTTATCGGTGCAGAAAATGTGATAATTTCCCGATGTAATATTTTAAACCCTGCAACCCTGTTGCCCCTCACCCAAAATGCAGAAGTGGAGGGCGAAATTGAGCATAATTGTATTGACTTAACTGAGTTTAGCACCAAACCACGTCCTGATATAAAAGAAACGGCCCTTCCTATAGAGGACCTAGTGATGTTTGTGGATGGGTCCTGTTTGAGACATGAGGATGGCGGGTTGAGTGCTGCCTATGCTGTAGTCACACTGGAAACGACCCTAGAGACATCCTATCTAAGTGAAAAAAAATCTGCCCAAGTAGCCGAGTTGATAGCATTAACCAGAGCTTGCAAACAAGGGAAAAATAAGAGAGTAATCGTATACACCGACAGTCAATATGGTTACGGGGTTGTTCATGACTTCGGCCAGCTATGGTTGCAAAGAGAATTCATGACTTCCTCAGGTACCCCTATCAGAAACGGAAAAGTGGTAAAAAACCTACTGGAAGCAATCCAGTTACCCAAAGAATTGGCGGTAGTCAAATGTGCTGCTCACAAATCTGGAAAGGATGATGTGACAGCCGGTAATAGATATGCTGACCAAATTGCCCAATACTGCGCCCGATACAAAATGTCCCTAAAAATCTAATTATGGGGAGGCGGAAACAGCTGCCAACTTATGGTGTTTGAGAATGTATCAACTTGGAGGGAACTGAAAGAGTTGCAGCAAGCAGCAGAGGAGGAGGAAAAGCAAAGATGGGAGACTGAGGAATGTCAGCTCAGGGAAAGAGATGGTGTTATGGTTGATAAGACGGGTGTGCCTGTGTTGCCAGATAGCATGGCTACCCCAATGGCCCGGATGATACATATAGATACCCATATTGGGAGGGATGCAATGTGCCGTATGTTTCACCAAGTGTTCTATAACTCAAAATTCAGGAACATTGCGGAGATGCTTTGTCAGAGGTGCTTAGTGTGTCAGCAGTTCAACGTAGGGAAGAGGACTGTAGTAGAACAAAGTACCATTGGAAGGGCAGAAGGTCCCTTTGTCAGACTGCAGGCTGACTTTATTCAGTTGCCCATGTGTAAAGGATATAGATATGTCCTGGTAATAGTTTGCCTATTCTCAAGATGGGTGGAAGCATACCCCGCAAAGAAAAATGATGCCCTTACTGTAGCCAAATTGTTACTCAGGGAGCTAATACCTAGGTACGGTTTTCCAGAGACAATTGAAACAGACAGAGGTGGGCACTTTGCCAACGACATCCTAAAGGAGCTCTATACAGCATTCAAGATTGAGCCTAAGCTACACTGTGCTTATCGTCCAGAGGCTTCTGGAATAGTCGAACAAGTGAATGGCACTATAAAGTCAAGATTGGCCAAAATGTGTGATTCCACAAAATTGAACTGGATAGAAGCTTTGCCCCTTGTCTTGATGGGATTGAGGAGCATTCCAAACCGAAAGACAGGCCTGAGCCCCCATGAAGTACTAATGGGAAGAGTGATGCGACAGGCATGGGTACCTGGACACAAACTGCTGAGTATTTCTGATGATTTGGTGCTAGAATACTGCAGGCAACTGGGTGACCAAGTGCGTTCTATCTCTCACCAGATTGGGGAGACTGCTGTCGAATGGCCAACCACTCCAGACCATAAACTGAAACCTGTAGATTGGGTGGTGTTGAAGAAGCACACTCGGAAGAGTTGCCTTGGATTAAAGTGGGGAAAGCCGAGGCAAGTGATCCTTGTAACTACCACTGCTGTAAAGTGTGCTGGCGTGCCGAAGTGGATTCATGCCAGCCATACCAAGAAGGTAACCGAAGAAGAGGCGGCTGAGGCTGAAGGTGGTGCAGCTGATGAGACTCCAGACGAGGGTCCGGATCTAGCTGACGTAATACTACCGAGCACCAGTCAAGACGAATGGTTCCCAGCCGACGACCTGATTCTTGATCCAATAAGAACCAGGAAATATTCCTACCTAGATAGAGAGTGGGATAGGGAGGACGAGACAGGACTAGAAGAAGAAGGTCAGGTTATCGAGATTCACGTCAGACCTGATCAGGAAATAGGTCAAGTAGGGACAGATCAAGTCATCGACACTCCTCCAAAGACTCCTGAGACCGAAAAGGGACAGATAGAAATTAAAGCTGAAGTTCATGCGGAAGAAAACCAAGGGTCCGAAGTGCATGAACAGGAACAGATAGACATAGACGAACGTGTTCAGGAAACAGAGTCAAAATCTGTTGAAACCCAAAGTCAAATACAAAATATACCTGAACAAGGCCAGCTTAGAAACCAGGCAGAAGAAGCTGAAGAAAGACCTGGAACTAGTCAGTCAGGAAGGTAAAAGGACACTGCCAAAACAATAGTGCCACAACAGAGCGAAAATAAAAGAGTTCACGAAGAAGGTCAAGTTTCATCAACCACTAAAAGACTCAAGAGGAAAAATGAACCCCGATACATAAAGAGACTGAAACTAAGATTGAAAACAGTAGAGGAGAAGATAGAAGATTAAAAAAGAGATGCTAGTGAAAGGCAGAAAGCAGGAACTCAGCAAAACAGACGCAGTACCAGAGTGAAAAGGCAAAATAAAAACTATCGGAGTCCTGAATGGACCTATTTGGTGTTGGAAGAGATTGACGACCCTGAAGCGAGTGACAGAAGCGATCAAGATTCGATCGAGGATCAAAGTTCTGAGGTAGAAGACCCACCTTGAAAAGTGAAACTGCGTAAGCCTCTTGTGTTAAGAAACAAAGAGGGGTTGGAAAGCCACCTGTAAGCTAAAATGTCTGATTCAAATGTGAATGGAAGACCTAGAGGGAATTGTTGCAAAACTTGCTTTAAGATATGCTTATGTAGCGTAGCGTAGCAATAGTAATAGTAGTATGGATAGGATTAACAGTCTTTATACCTTTTATGATAAGTAAAGATACTAACCTGTACCCTACTAAACCCATGGCCCCAGACCCAGAAGTTGTACATACGGAAGAAACACCACGAAGAGTAGAAAGACGTGACAATTCAGTCAGCCTGAGACAGACACGACCTGACTTAGAAGCACCAGATGAGGAAAGACTACATTTTCACCAAATGAGAAACAGATCACATTTAAATGTCTTTGCAAATCTTTTAGTGCATTACGTAGAAGCTATGGAAATAGAAGATTGCTATGTTTGTTTTTGTTTCTTAAGCTTTATTCGATTTTTAAATACAAAATCATAAAAGCACATAGCAAAATATACACCATTACATTTCAATTCATATTACAGTAAGTAACATTATAGCATAAAATCTTTAAGAGAAGTCAGGTACCAAATCAATAGTATATCAAGTCAGAGTCTGGATATTAATACCCCTCACCCCGGTGCCGTTTCAGCCCAACCAAAAGTTACTCTCTTCATTGATCTTATATGGGGGTGGAGTGATTCTCTGGGATAAAAATCAGATAGTCCCCAGGTGTGTATAGGTCCATCTCCTATCTGTGATTTCCAAGTCTGGAGATATGGGACAACATTGCTATTTATAAACTTTATCAACACCAGATCGCCAGATCTCTCTTTTCGAAGTGGACCCAGCCATCCCACCCTTCTAACGCATTGTATTCTACCATCGATGTCAGGGGGCAGGGGTCTATTCTTTGTTAGCCAAAACAGTGCCTTATTTCTTAGCTCCTGTTGATTTTCAGTTTTTCCATTTGTGAGCTCAGGCACGCCAGAAAGGACACACACAAACGGAGCGGCCTCCGGTGGTAAATGGATGTGATTTGATTTACGTGGCATGTTCCCTGTATTGGGACGTGGCCCTTTGGATGGTATAGTTACTTTGTTCAGCCTCGTTTCAAGGGAGCTACTGTGTGCTGTTATTAGTTTGCCGGGAACTTTCTCAATGGATGGTGTTAACATACCTCGGACTACCTGTCGGGGTTGATTAATATTATTTTGGGGAGCTGTTAAAGGCACTACCGTGTCACATAAGGACTGTAAGTGATTGGGGCCTGCCATGCTGTTTAGGAGTAGCGAGTTTGACTTGGTTATTTCCTCCATTGCCGCAATCCTATCTCCAAGATTATTCATTCTGTCTATCAGAGGCTGTATCACAGAGTTAATCATAGATTGTAGCTGGTCCAACAGAGTTGGTGAAGTTGGGGGTGCGGACAGTTTTTTCTGCTTTGCTTGGCTGCCTGTGTGTTTATCCACTGGCCGTTGTCTTTTACCAAAACAGTCCGGGAGAGTCATTTTAGGGTTCGTGTTACCTGATTCAGGTGGACAGAGGGAAGTACCCAGGAGATTTCCATAAGGTAAGGATAATGTATTGGAGTGGGGGCTTGAGATAACTGTAGGGCAAAAGGATGCATTCATGTGCTCTGATGTCGATGTAACAGCAGCATACCTAGTTTTACATACGCTGTTAAGTTCCTCCAGAAATGATAGATTTTGTGATGCGGCGGCTGACTGTGGGGGGGGTGAAATCACTATTGGAGCGGACAATAGACAATCGTTCTCGGACTGTTCTTGCAGGTTGTTGGACAATAGGTGGTGGTGTCTTGATTAAATAGTGGACCATCGTCCCCTTAGCCATATCCCTAGTCAAAGTAGAAGTTTTTCAGCCCCCCTTAAAAGACATAATGTAAGTAGCAACAGGCACCTACAGGGACTGGAAATGTCTTGACAAAAGTACTTTTACCTCTTTTAATTGCACGGCCAGGGGGGGAGGCCCGTCCCGGCCTCTTCTGGCCTATGATGGCCTTAGATGGTCCCGCCCTTGTCCCGGGCTTCTCCCGGCGCGCTCCCGAGCAGCGGGGTCTACGCCTTCTTTAAATAACTCACTGATAGGTAGTCTAGCGGGTGGGCGGGGCCGGCAGGGAGAGCAGCCCAGCTGGTCCCAAGGGCGCGCAGGGACTCCTGGTTCTTGGAGTCCCTGCAAATGCTCGCAGCCCTGCCGGTAACTAACAGAGCACCCTGGTGTTCTCTCCAGCTGACGCCTGTGTCAGGGGGCGATGTGGGACCCGCGCAGCGGGTCCTGCGAGGTCCAAAAATGCCGAGTCTGGCATGAGGAAGAAGGAAGGCTCCCAGAGGCGCTGCAACCCCAGGCAGCGCGATGTAAATGTAAATGTATTTGAGCTTATATAGCGCACAGCTACCCGCAGTGGGTGTCCCGGCGCTTGCTTAGGGAACCCGTCCTGGTATTCCCCTGTGAGATAACCACGGCAGGGTATCCACAAGGTGAAAGCCAGGCATCCCGCCGCGAGGGGCCGTTGTGGAGATTAAGCAAGCTATTGCCCAGAGTCGCAGAGTGTGAACCCGGGAGTCGAGAAGGCACCGGAGCGAGAATTATCGAGTCGGTGGAATTTTTGAGCCCAAGACCCGCCGAGGCGGGGAATTGAACCCTGGTCCAGGGCCGATCTCAAATTCCGGGTCTGCCGCCTCTAACCCCTGAGCCACACTTCTCCAGCTTGAACTTGTGCACCTGCTAAGTGCTTTCAGTTTTCCAAAATTCGTTTTTCTGCCATTTCGCGAGATTCGCGGGGCATGAATTCGTGCGAAATCGAACTTGCAATCCGCAAATTCGTGCGAATTTGCGCATTTCTTTTTTTAATTGTTCGCACGTTTTTTTGCTTATTCGCGGATCGCTTGCAGCGCACCGACCCCGAGGTTGCCCATGCGGTCGTGTATGGGTGCGGCCATCTTGTTTGCGTGACGTCTTTCCGTTTTCGGGTGCTAGTTGCATGCTCACGTCATATGCGCGCGATTACGTGTTCGTAGGCGTTTTTGCGTGCTCGCGGGGGAAATATCGCACAAACTTCCCCACGCGGTCGTCTATGGGCGCGGCCATCTTGTTTTTCATTCACTGCTATGGTTTTGGGCATGCTACCTTTCTATCCATCTTACATCTTTGTAATCCTATGTTTTTCTGAACTTTTTTGTGTTTTTTTTGCTTATTATCTCTCTCTTCAATTTCCTACATCTATATTTTGTGTTTTTTTAACTTTTTGTTACTTTATTACCACTTTATTTTTATTTTATGTCAGGGGGAAAGCCCTTTGTATGAAGCTACCTACTTCAGTAGCTGAAGGCGTGACCTATCACCATTTACCCCTGACCTATGGAATTTCCTGTAGTATATTAGCAAGCTTGTTTTATAGAAGCACTTTGCAGTACTACTATTCAAACACTGACGTGATTTTTTCTGAACTGCCTATTCGGGGACACCTGAATATTGTGCAAAGAAAGGCCAATGATAAGAAACCGAAAACTCCTAAATGGGCTGAAAACATGGAAAGCACCTCAAATGGCAAAGCAAATCCTGCACTGTTGTTGGATTTTGAACGAAAAGGGAAACTCTGTCTTCATAGAGAAAAGACTAGTTATTATAACAATGTATTCATCGGTTTCAGTGAATGCGAACATAATTACAAGGTAATTGGAGGTTGGGGTTTCAAAAATGGGTCAGAACCTGTGTTTCCTGGAATTTATTATATCTGTGGAAACAAGGCTTATTTCAAATTGCCGGATCACTGGTATGGAAGCTGCTATTTTGGCATTGTCTTCCCGAAAATATACCATGTGAACAACGCCGCTGGAAGCAATGAAAATACTAATGGTTTAGTGCGTAGTAGACGTGAAAGTGTAGGAGAAATTATAGGTGATATATTTAGTGCACTGATACCTGGAGTGGGAGTGGTTCTGAATACTCACCGCATCTGCAAATTGTCTACAGTAGTGGATCGGTTGTCTACTGACACTGCTGCCGGATTCCTGCTGGTCTATACTGAAATGGTTGCGATCAGATCGATGGTTTTACAGAATCGCCTTGCTCTTGATACCTTATTGGCAAAAGAGGGCGGAGTCTGCAGAATGCTGAAGGCGCAACATTGTTGCACTTAAATTCCTGATAAAAGTGTAGAAATTAAGAAATATGTACAAAACATAACTAATTTGGAAGAAGAACTCAAACCACTAGAGGTTGATAGTGCCTGGAAGAGACTAACTGATGGTCTCTCCTCTGTAGGTAGTTGGTTTTCTAACATAGGTCATAGTATTGTAGGGAAAATGCTGATGCCAATAGCTGGAATAAGTCGGATTGTGTTCATAATAATAATTTGCTGCAAATGTCAAAAATGTAGAAAGAAGTATACAGTAAATAAGAGAGGAGTCAAGATAAATATTGACGAACTTGAATTAGAAGAGTTAAAAAACCAGATTTATAAAAAGGCCAAAGGTTTCCATCCTAATAAGGATGCTGAAAAGAGGCTCAACAACAAATTTGTTGAAATCGAAATGAGTGAAATGTGAGAAAGAGAGACGAAGTTGGCATCTGTTTCCATTAATAGTGATGATAGTAAATATCATCAAAGAGGGGATTGATGGAGCAAGGATTCGCACGTAAAGCGACTTGTTCACATTCATGAACCTCGTTAACTTGTAATAGTACTAATCAATCCTGTTTGTCATTAATATTACACTTTTACAGTACACGCAGGTGCCCCAGAGACGCTTGCCTATGTGTCTATTAATCCTAACTCCGCTTGCATACTACAGAATGGCCGCTTCGCAGAAATTCAGTCTGCGCATGCGTC
Source organism: Lissotriton vulgaris (assembly GCF_964263255.1). NCBI lineage: Eukaryota > Metazoa > Chordata > Amphibia > Caudata > Salamandridae > Lissotriton > Lissotriton vulgaris. The sequence continues at coordinate 366,298,477 of NC_141695.1, read as the reverse complement.
GGTCATACCCATGTGATGTGACGCACTCGCAGTTCTGGAGGGAGAGTTCGCTCATGCGCATTGTAGCTAAAAATGGCCGCTTGTCTTTAACCACGCGTTCTGCTTGCCCATGCTGCTTTGCATTTCTATCTATTTCTGCTTAACTCTTAACCGCTATAGTTATTATGAAGTAAGGGGTGCAGTGTAGATTATCATGGTGTACAGTGTATTCACTTTTTCTGTGTTTCTAATTTGTTTTCGCTTACTTTTCATGTACCGCGTATCTGGGGGCCTGGGAGTTGGGGAGCTTCTCCATCTTAGAAGTCTATGTGGACCCGATCACGTGATATGAGGACCGGGCCTTGCATCAGTGGAACTCAGCAAGCTGGCTACCGAAGCTGAGACGCTCCTGGGAAGATCACCTCTACCCCGGGAGAAGATGCTGAATTTCGCCTAAAAATGTTACATTGTTTCTGTCCACTGTGTACTCTATTGTCCTCTTCTACACGTATGCTTGGGAACAGGAATGTAAGGGGTGGGTACTGTCATTTGAATATTTAATATGGGAACCCAGAATTTTAGGTGGTGACTATGACCTAACCACCTCTCATGACCAATCATAAGTTGGGACCTTGTCACTTGCAACATTTGTGGGTGGTCTGGGGACACAAAAAGGGTATATCTAGCCTAGTTTAGTTAGGGAAAATTGTCCGACTTGTCCGAATAGCTGACCTGTCACCGACCCCACGACTCTATAGGTGATTGATACAGAGAGCTGCGGAGCACTCTGTCCGAATTTTCCACAAACTCCAAGGGGTGGAAATAGTCTTAAGTGCTGGCGAAGCAGTTTGCTGGGAGATTCGAGAACCCAATCGGGGTTACTGGCGGATTCCATGCAGAGAGGGGGTAGCGCAGGCGTTGCATCCGAAGCTGCAGGTGTTGGTCGTGCCCTTTGGTGAGCCCAGTCCTGACCCAAAAGTCCTGAGGGGTATCCTGTCCTGATTTTCCGTGAGCTGTACCTGCTCACCTACTGATGTTCTAAATCCTTGAGGGTCCTTGTCCTCGTCTTTTCCCGAAGCTGACCCGTGGCCAGGGTTAGTCCTCATTCCTGTCCTAGGTAAATATACTCGTGGGTGACCGTCTACTATCCTTTCCTTCCTGCTCTTTAATAAAGCCTCTATGCCCATGATATTCTCTCTGACCTCTCTAAAATTGCCTATGTTAACTGTTTATTAGTATGTTCCATTTTTCCCCTTCCTATAGGACATATTGAAACTGCTTTTGCTTGAATAGTGTGATGAATATTATTGATGTTTAGGATCTAAGTTAGACAGTTTAAGATTAGGGTTTGAATCACTTGTAGGCTTTGAAGCATTCACTGACTAATGTGGTATAAACTTATCGTCCCTAGTATAAGCCTGAAATTTAATAGCATGTTACCCTTACCCAATAGAATTCCCATTCGCACTCAATGGTGCTTGCCATTATTCATAGTTATATCATTCTTGTAATCCTGATTATTGATGTTTTGATTTGCATCTGCCTTGTAATCATGTCACTTTAAATTTTACTCCTTATATAAAACTCTTAAAACCCTTCAGGTGTCCGTGGTCTTTTGAAGGATTTACAAAGTGGTATTTAATGAATAGAATAAATGTTTAGAATCATCTTACTACCTACCCTCTAATAGCTCCTGATCTATCAGGAAGAGTAAGTACCTGATGTAAGTCAGGTGCCATGGTAATAGGGTTTTGTAGTACACCCTCAAAATACTGATAGTAGTGCGTAAACTTGCCCTACTCACAAAATATAGTATTCCAATCAAGTCATGGGCCCAAGTGCGTGAAATCTGGTAAACTCAGAGCCGGGTGACCTGCGCGCTCTATCAGTGTTATATCTCTTGGTAGGAGATAATACATTGTTTTAGTGAGTGTTTATAAAACATATTTTTTTTTATAACTATACTGTGTGGTTCTTTTTCACTTAATTCATCCCATGAGATTAAGTACTGGTAAAACAAGCTGCTTCACACTCCTTCTGGACTAAGCCTGAAGGTTGTTCTCCACATCTACAACTTAGAGAGCTTTCCAAAATTGCCTAAAACCACTAAAATCACCATAAGGGTTGTCTGGATTACTGCAGGCTGCTACACCTACATAAGTGTGCACCATATACTAAGCCAGCCTCCTACAGGAATTTAATTGATAAAACTATAGTGAACAAATTAAAAATGTGTAAAATCCTGTTTCAGTGAATGTTTGTGATTTGTGCATTGGCTGGCAAAGTGCCTTGATTTGTTTTGGCTGTATTAAAATTGTTGCTTCCATCACACTTCAGGATTACAAGAAATGTGCTTCATTTTTGCTCGCCTGACTGGAGTGGGCCGAGTCCATTCACAGCTATTTCTTTACATTTTTCTCTTTCTCAGTCTGCAACATGGATGGCTATTGTAAGCACCAATATCAGTGCTAAAATAGAGCTCAGGACTCAAGTCCTTGAGCTGTCCAGAACAATTGATCAAGCCTATTTGAGCGGGAAATCATCTGTTCAATTTATGATGACAGCCTGGCAAAATGAATCTTGCTACCCTTATTTGGATACCCTCCCGAATAAGTGGCTTGGATCCGAAGTTTTAAGAGTTAGGATAGGTATTAATCCTTGGCTGTCGAATCAGAGGGAGAAGGTCATTAGGCTCCACCCAGATGGGAATTGTTATGTTTGCTAGGCATTAAGGGTGATATGCTGCATATTTTGGTAGAATGTATGGCGCTTATATCTCAGCGTAAATTGCACATGAGGCCTATTTTTGTAAAATATGAAATAAGGTCTCGTGGGCACGTGATTGCTATCGCTATTGGAATATATATGAAGTCTGTAAAAAGCTTTTAGCAAAGTATCGTAAATGTTTCAGATTTATTTTGGATTTTAGTGATTTTATGATGATTATTTATGAATTTTAAATTAATATGAATTAAATCTTCCTTCTTGGTGCCATACGGGTAGAATTTTAATGTGTAAGTATGTTTTTGTAACTACTTAGTGAACCTTGGTTTCTATTGGACAGCAAAAAGCATGTCCTGGAACAAGAATGTATTGATGAACATGGTGTTTCTTATTGTGTGTTACTGATTGTGTATTTATCTTCTGTTTTAATATTTGCATTGTGGGTATTGCAGTTTAAAGACTAAGGTGTAAATAAACATTGCTTTGACTGACTGACAGTGCTAAAATAAATACAAATTTAAGCAGATTCTGACAGGAGACATAGCCCTCTGTGGTGTGATTTGAACTGCTATAACTATCCTGAAATGAAGGCCCTAGCTATGCTGCAGGATAGGCAAACCATGCGCACCCAGCTCCCTCTTGTGACACACATCTGCTAACTGTGATTACTAATATGCTCCCTATCCATGGTACTTTTTAGTAAATCAATGATATTGTAAACAGAAGGGCCTTTGCTGGACTACGTGAGAATATTCACATGTATGGCACTTTAACCCCAAATGGGAGTCGTCCCACACTACGTGCTAACAAGCCTTGACCCTGATTACTTAATCCAGAAATTAGACCTAGTTGAATTGGTTTATCCCAGGAATTCATTGCCCTTCACCAGAAGAAAGACCTACCTTGTTTCTAGCTTACTTTCTAGTAACATTGTAATTAATGATAAGCGCCTTGAGACCCTAGCGGGTGAGTAGCGCACTTTACAAATACTCTTGATTGAAAACATTTTACTCAGCATAAGACTGCGCAGACTTGTTTTGGCATTGCAATCACCCATCCTATGCGCTTTTAAATCACCATCTAACCTGCCTGAGCAAGTGGATATGTGGCTGTAAGCCCAGTGGTGCTTGGAAATGCTCTTTAACCCTCATATTCTCTGCACTTTCGCAAGCAATACTCAGTGTTGTAGATGCCTTAGTATGTGAGCAACCTGCTGGCTCCATCGCACCACCCATTAATTTATCCCAAATAGAGGCTCCCGTTAGTTGAAAGTGTGTGTAAATGTCTTGCTTGCGTAGACACAAAATACCATTATGCATTGGTGACTGTCCTCACTATGCAACGTGATAGCCCAGCTTCTGGTTCTTAGAAACATGTGGCCTTAAGCAATGTATGTCATTGTTTAATTGCAATTTGCCCATTAATTCCCTAGAGGAATTTCCCACGCTCAGTTGAATACTGTGCTGTTCAGCTCACAATCTTCCCAGGCCATTTAATTGTTAACAATGTGAGTGGCACGGAGACATTATCTAAAAATCTAAGAGTCGCAGTTTCATGTCTTGGTGCAGCCCACATCTATGAGGGTTTTACTGGAACCCCTCTGCCTCACTGTGAGTGACGTAGGTACTTAGTCCTGCTCACTTCACTTGAAGCATGTGACTCAAGAAGACAACTAGCAACAACTGGACATGCTGCCACTTAGTGAAGATTTCAAGCAGGTACACCTGGCTTCTCAGAGATATCTACCGTTTGGATGGCCTGGAGCCTTATTATAGTCTTACTGCAGTTAATTCTTATTCAAGTGTGACATCTAGTAATGCCTTGAGGTCCTGCAGCTATGTGAAATACCAAACCTATTGACTTTCCTCTTTATTAATCATATTGTAGAGTCAGTACTTTGAGCTCAAGACCACAGTTCAAGGAATACTGGCGGGTTTCCAATTTTCTAAATTCACTAGCACCAGCTCAAACAGTAACCTTGTATTCCTTGACAGAAATTGAGAATTTTAAACTCCAGTCAAAAGACCTAAAGAAAAAATTGGAAACCCACCAGTATCCTGATAGAATCATCAACCAGGCCTACAAGAGGGCGAGAAACAACTGCAGAGAAAGTCTCCTGGAAGAGAAGGTACCAAAGGAGGAGGAACGGAGACCTATTTGTACAACTACATACAACACTAGTTCCAACCAGGTCACCAAAATTCTGAATAAAAATTGTAAAATCCTTAACAGTGGAGGCCTCCAGATTAAGCATGGGCGGAAAATCCGTTCGCTCGCGGATTTTGCGGATTTTCGGGAAATCCGCAATCCGCGAGATTTGCGAATCTCCCGCAAAATCCGCAAATCCGCACTGTTCGCGTGAGTTTGCGGCTTCCCAGTACAACTTCGCGCCCCGCGAATAAGTGCTAAATTGCAGAAATACGATCTTAGCAAAACTGAAACTACTTGCCAGGTTCAAAAGTTCAGGCTCATCATTAGTAGCCATTTCCTGTAGTGCTTCCTGAGGGGCCCCTCCAGAGTTCAGTTGCCAGTTGCAACTATTATGTGACCCTGCTCTGAACCTCAGAATAGTTACACATATGCCACAAAGGTCCTGAATTACAGCTAAGGGAGACAAGCAGGAGCCAGGCTGGAAGTTAAAATCCATTAATCAGCCCCTAATTCATTATTGTCAGTTGGGGCAGGGCAGGTGTTGTAACTAATTTTGCAACAATGAAAGCACTTAGCAAGTGCAAAAGATCACTAATCAGGGCGCACTAAGGAAGCAGGTGCCAGCTAAAAAAATATTCTGTGACACATTAATCAGCCCCAAATTAATTCAGGTCACTTGAGGCAGGGAAGGTGTGCTTTGCTTTGCCGAAAATAATGTACACTGGACAACCAGAGGGTGTGGTGATGAAACAGAGGGTGGCATGGGTGGGCCAGAGGGTGGCATGAGTAGTCAGAGAGTGGCAGTGGTGACAGAGAGTGGCAGTGATGAAGAAGAGTGTCCCAAACAGGCTGGACACGTAGAAACAACAAGTTCGCGAAACTTGCGACCCGACAGGTAAGTTCGCAAATTGCGAAATTGTAAAAACCCTCGCGAACTGGCAGAAACACGGGCGAACACAAAAAAAAAAAAAAATCGCGGATTTTGCGGATTGCGAATTCGCAAATCCGCAAAATTCGCGAACGCGAGATCCGCAAAATTCGCCCATGCTTACTCCAGATACCTAAACCAATTTTCTCCCATAGAAAGGGGCGAAACATAAGGGATATATTAGTCCACACAAGACCTAAAGCTGTAAAAAACGACAAAAACCCAAACTTTTTACAAGGACACCACCCATGTGGAAACTGCAAGGTCTGCTTTTTAACCAAAAGGAGCAAAAAACTGACTTTCCAGAATGGGACCACCTGGGAGCAGAGATCCTTCACTAATTGTAACAGTCTCAACGTGGTATACCTCATCACGTGTCCCTGCAACTTGGAATATGTGGGCATAACCAGAAGGGCTATTAAGACCAGAATAGGAGAACACAAAAGTATGATAAAATGCAAAAAAAGCCAGAACCAAGCTGACCATCCACTTCCTAGAGAGCGGTCACAAACCTGAGGATATTACTTGGACAATAATTGAATCGGTGGCCCACGAGAAACACCTTTTAGAGAAAGAACAGAGATGGGTGTTCCGCATCAACTCAAACAAAATTGGTCTGAGCGATGAAATCCCATAGGGACAACTTTAATGTATGCTCACCAATGCCTTTACAACATCCATAAGGGCTAAACCCATCATGGAGCACTTTGGTTCACCTATCACAATAATGAAAAACTCTGGTGAACCATCCTGAACATGCATGAATTATCCAATCTCAATATTGGATATACCATTAGTTTTCAGTTAAATACATTGAAGTCAACCACCTTTGGTTTACTTTTATTTTAATAGAATATAATCAATACTGGTCTTTACCATCACCAGAAAACCAACTAATCCCAATGTAACAAACTTTGTCATAAAAACAGTGGAAAGACTTAAACAACACGTTTTTTTCACACTGTTGTGCCACTAACGTCACGGCCATCTTGGGTGAGAGTTCTAGTCTACACGGTCTCACACGAGTCATGGATGACTAATCAGCCTCTCTACTCAGTCAAAAGACGGCAAAGATACGGCCACACCATCCCTCGGAGCGGCACAAGGGTAGGATTAAGGCATTGCTCCACGAAGCGGTAATGTAAGTAATAAACTCCGACCACGGGTCTTTAAACAACTGGTCGCGCACTTTACAAAGGTAACAAAAACTCGCCAATACCGTAGAGTGACTGTAAGATGCGGTTTCTCTTTTCAGTACACAGCGGGGAACACCCTGCGCATACCAGCTTATGAGGCACGCTAGATGTGTCTTATCAGTATGTATAAAATCGTTTTACTCTATCACACGTGTTAACAGCGTTTGTTTATATGAAATCCTTACGGCTAACCACTGAAAGAGAGTTAACGATTTTCCCTGGAAATACCCGTTTTTAATCCTGAGCCACCACATTATAACTATCGGCAGAAGACTTCTTTGTATTCTCACGTTTGGTGTGTGTAATCGGGTGCATGGAGACTTGAGTGTATGTTTTTTTGAGATGTACTCCACAGAACCTGTGGTTTAGAATTTATAAATATAAATTAATCCATATGACGAATTTTGCCATTATGATGGAGGCATCCATCTAAAAAAGTGCAAAACTCTTGTGTCCCTCTTTACATTAAGCAAATCAAGTAAGCTTATGAGTTATAAGGACACGCAATGACAATTTGATCCTCGTGGATGATAGACATCGAGAACTATTTGAATGGATAAGTGTAACACTGACTTACATGTTTTCTGTGCTTTTTCCCCTTTTCTTATTACAGAGACCACATCAGGTCAGATTTTTCCACGCTTCCCTTAGGGCCCACTCAAGCCCGGAAGCTTAACTAGGTAGCCGATTTTTGCTACTCAGTTATAGGACTATAGGCATACATTCTTTAGAATTTGAAATTGAGTGTATTTTCTCTGTAGGGAGCATCAGAGGTCCTGATGAGTAAGTAGTAGGGGACTACTTACGATACATGTTGACCAGGTAGCAAGCAACTTGCTCTACCCACAAAACCCCCTTTTTTAACGTTCCCAGCCAGAGAACTTAATACATTCCATTTTTTTCTATTAGCCAGGGAATTTTTAATTAATTTTTTGCATTCACATATATAGGTCCCTACACTTCACTGATATCACTTTCACTGCACCACACATAGCCTATCGTCACACCAACTAGTGCTCCCACGTAGCTCGTAGGTCGTAGCACGCCCGCCCCGTAGAGGGAGGAAAGACCCCCATGATGAAGCATGACACTAAAGGGTTGTTTAGTGTGTGAGGGGTATTTTAAAAGCACATAGTGCCCTTATCTTGTCATCACAAGAAAGGGCCGCGTCTCACATTTAAGATCATCATCACTAGTATTAAATTAATTCACTTGTACACATTGATGGAATCCTGTTGTTTATACAGATCAGTTAGGAGGGTGATTCTATCATTACCTCTACACTTCCTCTACTGTTGTTTTGATGATATAAATAACATCACAAGAGGAATAGCGACTACGCAATATAAAAATAGAAGGGAAAAAGGCAATTATATAAAATACGAAATACCCATATACCCCTCTTAATAAAGTAACAAATAGATGACAAAAATTTACATAATCCAATGTAGGGAAGGCTCCATGTAAAGGTGTGGAAAGAGGGACTGTATACCCAAATTCCTGCCCCCAGCCTGAACAGGGGACAACCAACGTGTATGTAAAATGTGAACGATAGGGACTACTACCCAGTGTCCTGCTCCCACCCTAAACAGGGGACAACAAATATGTGGATGTGGACGAGAGGGACTTAAACCCAATGTCCTGCCCCACCCTAAACAGGGGACAACGAATATGTGGATGTAGACGAGAGGGACTTAAACCCAATGTCCTGCCCCTATAAACCAAAAGGGACAACCAGTGATTATAAAAATTATTTAAAAAATCACACTATGTAAAAAAACATACGTCGTCTTGAGAACATAGGGACTGCACCCAATGTCCTGCCCCACTAACAACTAAGGGACAACCTGTAAAATGAAATGTGAGAGCTCTCCAATGAGAGGAGGCCAGCAATGAGTAGACTCAACAAGAAAAATCATGCGGCACAAGGCGTCTTAAGCACGCAGGGCCTAACCCCTGCAACAAGTCATAAAATCACCCTTGCGTAAGAGTACTAATGTAATATAGAATAAAGTTGGACATAAAAAAATCCTAAAATGTACCCCATTGTAGGGCCAACCCTCATGTAAGGGTACACTCACCCCGTGTAAGGGTTCACCCCCGTGTAGGGGCCATGTGAAATGCAGCTAACACCAGCAAAGTAAACAAGATATCAAGCGAAAACTCAATTTGTAATACTGTAATGAAATTTTGACTTAAACGCTGCACACTGATATAAAATGTGAAAATTAGACACTAGACAGCAGCATTGTACAGTGCAGTGAATACTGAAGACATGGATGAAAACTAGATTTCAATTTAACGAAGAAAAGTACTCCGATGACCTTTCCAACTAAGTTTTGCCAAATACTAGAAAGAAATGTTTTGAAGTGGAAGTTTCCAAATAAGGCTTCTGTGAGTTGTTGCCCAAACGATGCACAAGCGCTGGATAATGAAGTTTAATGTTGCTTTCAAATGGTGGACATGCACTCCAATGTTAAAAAAAACAAAACAAAGTTTTAAGTACCTTTTGTAGTAGGAGACACAGACCTTCCTTTCTTGTTACTTGTCACGACGTCCGTGTTAGAGCTCTTTCCTTTCAAATCAGACATATTGAAAGAAAGCGTGATAGGTACGAAAATCGAGCGTGATTGGTAAATGGCATGGGCGTGGTTGGAACATGGTATAAAAGCATAATTTAATTGCTTGCTGTAGCGCTAAACCCAAAATGGTGGCACGTACATTGACATCGTGCCGGATGGCTCAAAGAAGCAGCGTGCACCAAAGCCCCAGAGGGCAGCGCTGCAGCTGATGCGTCACAATGTAGATCGTCGAGATGATGAAGAAATCACCAGAGACTGCGCGGGACCCTAGCACTGCACCAAGCTGAGCGTGAGCAAAGTCTCTTTTGAATTTTAAATTGGCAGTTGGATAGGGCGGCAATATCGAAGTCTCAACAAGCATTGAAAAAAACAAAGTCAAAACATGCTCCACCTAACTCGTGACTCTGGCAATTGTGGGGAGACAGCAGCATCAGGAACAAACAGTGAACACTCGCCCAGGAAGATCTGTGTAAAATACAATAAGCAAACAGATCATGTCCCACCATGCCTTAAACATGAGGTTTGGTTTGTACACCTCTTGTGTGTGTAGCCCACTGCCAAAGAACGTTCAAAGTTTATTTGCACAAAGTCCATCTGAACAGACACTGCCAATAGGCCACAGCTGTGTGCCACCAAATCCATCTTGTCACCTGTCTTCACTCTAGCAGGCACAACCACAGGTGAGATGAGTAAAACTTCACACTTTGCAAGATCTGGTGTGAGCCCAAATGTGTAGGGACAGGTGATCCAGTGCCTTCATGCCTCAGGCACACACAAGCAGAATCGGACAGACTTTCCCGTCAGAATACACATGAGAGTCACACTCTGTGCATCACCCTTAAAGTAAAAGGAAAGCCTTACTGTGTGTAAAAGCTCTCTCTGCGCAGCATCCATGGAGCTTCTTGTTGAAGTTGACTCTAGATGTAGAGTACAGCACGCTTGTCTGAGGGCTATCCGATCTGATGGACACCGGTGGGACTGCACAGCACGCTGTCTTTGTGGTTGTTTACTTTGTTTCTTTTGAAGCTTAAAGTCTTTAGAGTAAGGTACATGTGAGGCCTCTTGAACATCATTTCTGTAACACCTTGTTCCTTCTGGTTTGACCAGTCTTCCGTTACTTGTAGTATTTTTTCTCCAGCGTATTCTTGAAATCATGATTAGGTTCCTCAGGCCACTTCTACTCATAGTTGAGCGTAGGAACGCCTTTACCTCGTCACCAACAATACGTGTAGTAATCAGGACAACACAGGTATGATGGAGACAACATAGTTTTATTGAAGAGTAGGTAAGCAGGAAAAAGATCTCTGTCAGAAGTCCTAAGTATCCCTTAACAGTCACACCGGGAGCAGCCTGCTTGCTGCACAGCCCCATCCATCCAACAGTCACTCTCCTCCAGTCGTCCAAGCACTCCACACACAGCCCACACACCAAAATTGCACTCAGAACATTCACATAGGCTGAGCAGCTAGGGGCAAGTTAACATAAGAGATAAATAGAGATAGTAGGATACTACAGTGTCACTGCGTTCTCACCAGCCCTAGCTGCCTCTTTCTTGGGGCTTCTTTCTCATGTCCCTTGATACCCCCAGGCGTCTCCGGTTTCATTTGCTGAGTTGGGCTTGCTTACTTTCTTCTTGCGATAGCATGACACAATCTTAGGTAGGGTGTCTGTTACTTCACTCACAATTTAGTGCAATCTCCTCACCATCAGCTTTGGGCTACAGCAGCTACCCCTGTGCTGCACTAGCCTCATCCTGGCACACCTTCGCCTTCCTGTCCAATGCCTCATTGTCACCGTCACCCTTTCCTCTCTTTAGCTGGTGTAGTACTGCTAATTGGCCACTGGATGACAGTGTTGCTTCATTTCAAGCGTGGGCCCAGGCTGGTTTCCTGAAACCAATGCCGCAAGCTTTCTTCACTCTTTTCTTTTAGGGATGCCGGTACCAGGATTTTCTCGTGACCTTGGCTGCTCCTCGGATGCCGTGGGTCTTTGGGCCTCTCCAGGGTAAGTCCTATTCTTTCCTGCCTGCATTTTCTCTGTCATCACACTTAGGTATCAGCCTTCTGCCTTAATTACGGGCCGCGCGGATCCTCCGGCTGTTCATCTCACAGCCCGGTCAACCTTGGCACGGCGCTCACCCATTTGCATAATCGCCCAGCAGCCTCCTTGCTTCAGTTCACTCTCCATTAAAGGCTGCCTGGGCAGGCATAATTTTTTCAGTACCTGGAGGCTGTTCTACCATGGGGGCGTTTGGGCGCCGGCCCCCCTGCTTTCTCGCCGTGCGAGAAGAAGGCAGGAACAAATGGTAGTTATTTATTTATAACTACCATTTGTTTCTGCCTGCCCTTCTCTCACGGTGAGTTAGCAGTCAGCAGAACAGAACTTCTCGCGCCTCAGGGCAGGGGGGAGTGGCTTGGGGGAGTGGCTTGACCAATGTTGTTAATACTGACTGTTTGGACAGCCTGAGAGGCTGTCCAAACAGACAGTATTAGCAACAGTGGGCAAGCCGCTCCCCCCAAGCCACCTCCCACTTTCCGTTCTGCAGGATGCAGACTAGGGAAAATGACGAGGTTAGGGCAGCCGGCCGAACCAATCAGCGCCGGCTGCCATGGAGGAGAGGGAGGCTGCCTGCAGCCTCCAGTGACGACGAGAGCCCACACGACCACGTCAGACGCAGCGGCGACACGGGCATTCTAAATTCCGGAAGGCGGGAGTCTGCACTGCAGTCTCGAGACGGGACTCGAGTCGGGAAGCCAAGGTAAGTTTTTATATTTATTTTTGCCAATGCCAAACATGTGTTTTGCTTAGCTTGCGCGGTGAGGGTGTGCAGTGGAGCTGGCATGTTGTCTCCTGGCGCTGGCGCACCTTAATGGCAGTTTGGCAATCGCGGCAGCTGGTGGAGGAGTCGGAGTAATTACAGGGCCATTCCAGCTGGTGGATCTGCATTGGGGTTCATAAGTCGTTCATTCATTCATTCAGTGCGGCAGTGCGCCTTCAGTTCTGAGACTGAAATTCATAGTGAGTCTGTGGTTGTGAGACTCTTTCCTTGACAGCAGGCCGCGCTCCGAATGTGAGACACACAACCAGAGTGAGGTTGCTGGACGCCAGTGTTCATAGCACAGCGAGCTGTTCCTCACCGGGTGCCAAACTGCTCCACAAATGATGCTTAAAAAAAGCACAAAACTTTCTTTCTCGGCCGGCAGCCTGGCCTCCCCCGGGCACACGTTTTACGCGCGGCCTTTCACTCACCCACCCACCCACCCACCCACCCTCCCTCCCTCCCTTTCTCCCTCCCTCCATTCTCTAGCACGATATTTCATTTTTCTTTCTGTCACAAGAGATATGCGCCGTTAATCACACGACAGATAAAATGAACAAAAAGGAGGCGCGGGAGGGGTGAAAGAATGAGAATGTAATGTTTCTTCTCAGCGAGCAGGCAGCTGGGGGGAGGAAGGGGGTGCGTCTGGAAGAAGGGGGGGGGACTTTGTACTATCATGTAATGGAACGGGAATGGCTGGTGGACAGTGGCGGCTGGTGAAATTTGGGCTGTGAAAGCGGTTCAGCGCTCGATTCACCTGCCTCATGCAGGCCTGCCGCCGCGCGCGCTGTGCGGCCTGGCAGCAGGTGGGAAGCGCATAGAGTCGACAATCCCCTTCTGTAGCGCGAACTAATCGAAACCCCAAGTGCCGCCATTAGACCCATGCATTTTTTAACGACTCTCCTATGCTTAAATCATGGGTGCTAACGAGAACTGTGCCAAAAGGGACCCCATTCACTGCAAAATATCAGAGAAACAAATACTCCTCCGTGAAACAATTTCTGCACATTCTAAGACCAGGCAGTAAATATTAATCACCTATGAAAGAGAAAATGACGATCTAATTATGATAAATAATGCACATTCAATATTTGCAAGCTGCACGGCGATGAAATACGTTTCTATTTATTAGTATACACTCGGAGTACAGAAACAATGTCATTCGCTACCAGTCATTCATCCTGAACATTTACGCCCTACCACTTTCAAATGTCACCAGCCGCCACTGCTGGATAGGCCTATGCTACAGGCCTAGCATTACTGGTGCGCAGGGCTTTAAGTGGGATGAAAAAACAGGGGGGGTCTCTCAAAGGGGCGTGGCCAGTGTAATTAGGGGCGTGGCTTTAAATCACTTACGCAAAAAATCTGTGCTTAGCATAGTGTGCTATCCCGATTTGTATTTTACTGTTTCTGTCATTACATCCAGATATTTGATACAAGTAACATCATACCTACATTAAGCAAGGGATATTGGCTTTGTCAATGGTTATTACTTGCAGAAGATAAATAAGCTGCAACTATGACTTGTATATAATATCGACAAAGCTTCAAATTAAATCCCTGGTGACCCTACCACAATGTTGCTGCTCCTGAGTTTCAGAAAGAGAAGTGAAATCCAGAAAGAAAATGGCTCTTAAAGGATTTCCCTTCCCCCACAACGCTCACCTGGCATAATGTCATGCTGTAACTTCTCTACTACTGAGAAGTGAGCAGTGTGAGCAGCGCACATCCATGTGCCTGGTGCTGTCTCGAAACGGGTCTCTATCAGGCTTTGTTTTGCGCACTGGCACTTTTTTCCGGACTGCAGTGACAGCAAACAGCTGTCACTGCAGTCTGGGAAAAAAACGGACTGCCTGTGTCAGGGCTTAAAACAGAGCCCGAAAGAGACCTGTTTCGAGGCCCCCTGGAAAAAACTGCCGGTGCTCAGACCCCTTGAGACCCGGCCCACTTAAAGCCCTGCTGGTGCGGAAACAGCCATGGCTTGGCTGCGCGGTGACATCGTGCCAGGCCTCTGCACCGCCGCATTCATTTCACAGCCAGTAGCCACCCTTGTTTTGCAGTCTCTCCGTCTCCAGGTGCATGGGTTCTCTCATCGTGAGGGCGCGGTCTAGTTTCTTAGCATGCGGGCGGGGCACCATTTCTGATGACTGCCAACAAAACACACCTCAGGCGGCCCTCTCGCTGGACAGCAACATTTCCTCCCACCTCCCGGTAAGCTTTTTCAGTTTCAGTTGGTGCAGGGAGGGAGGGTGAGTCCGCAGTCTATCACCAAGCCTCCCTGTATTTGCGGGCCTTGTACCTCGTGCCCTTGCAGTCTCCATCACCGCTCTTGCTCGGTAGGCGGGACCCTTTACCGCCTTCTCTCACCCACCAGCAGCCCGCTTCCTCAGTTCGCTCAGAGCTGCCGGGGTTGGTGTACCTGGGACTGTCCCTTCTCACTGTGCCCCTCCACCTTGCCACTAGGGCTCACCTTCTGCCCGCAAGCCGATCAGGCCTGCCTTCACCGCCAGGCACAGTCTGCTGCAGCGGCCGGCGTCTCGGCAGTCCGGTTCCCACTCGCGCTCATGTTGGGGCTTCCACAGACCTTCACTATGGCCTCTCTCCTTTGCTGCACAGTTACTTCTGCAGTCGGGTGCCTGCAAACCTACTGGGACACACCAGGTGCGGGGTGCGCTCCCGATCGCCTCCTTCACGCCCGGAGATCTTCCCATGCCCGCGGGTCATCTGGCGTGTCCTGTGCCTGCTCCAGGGGGTGACACGACATGGGCAACACTCTCCCCCTAAAAACCTCCAACAAGGCGGCTTCACACGTGGGCAGGTCCCGCTCATCGCCAATGCACTCATAATGATGACACAGACACAGATAGTTACAGAGTAGAAGTGGCCCAGGGCAGGTGCACCTGGCCCCTTTTATTGGCAGGGTCACATGCCCAGTGACGATTGTGGTGGATGGGTGTGGGGTCGGGTGTAGGACAGCCCTCTGGGAGTGGCTGATACATCAGAATAACTAGAACAGTGACCAGCAGGGCACTACAGTAGTGAGCAGTTACGGCAAAATTCAGCCCTCAAGGCCTGTTACGGGGAACCAATGGCTTCCAACAGGGTAGTCACTCTGCGCTTGGTTAATAATAGCCCAGCCCACTTATCTATTACTATATTAAGCCTCACCATGTGCGCAGGCGCAGTGGTAACAGACGCCTTGGTGAACGGTCTCTGGTCCCATTGTTGGGTCCATAAATCTTGTCCGACGGAAGCAATACTAGCCGACTCCATGCTAACTGTTAGAAATGAGGGAGGCTCTGTTTGGCACAGGTAAGTACCGGCGACAAGCAGGGTCCCTCACCGCTAGGTCAGGGCGTAGGATTACCCTTAAGAATAACCCTTGCTCACCCTCTAGGTGCGTGGCGCAAGCAGACAAGGCTAAACTTCAGGCGTTATAGGTTAAGCATCTGTAGATACACACAGTAAACACATCAACTGCACCACAAAGGGACACCAAACAGGTTTTATATAAAAATAGTATTTATATATATATATTCTTAAGCAGACTTATTACAAGACCCAGTAACGTTGTTCAAGTGGGCCACAATACTTTTGCAACTAAAGAGTTCTTTAAGACCGGTTTAGTCTCTTTGGCAAGTGTTAAAAATACTTCTTCTGTAGTTTTAGGTACATTAGGCCAGTCTTAGGCCTGCTGGATGCTTCGTAGCGCTTCTGGACACCTAAAACGGGAGGAATCACTGCACCCTACCAAGTCTCCCGCATCTAGCGTGAGTAGCGTACGCGGCATGCAGCCTTTCCAAGAAATCCGGAGAGTACAGTCTCAGGCTGGGCCCCCACAGGCAGCGCACAGTTCACACAGCCTAAGAGGGACAAAGCGAAGTGTACCAGGGATCAGGCCATACGTTGCGCACAGCGGTGCGAGGTGCTTGACGTACAGGTCACTTCTTGCGATGCGGAGGACACAGCCTTTCAGATAGATTTACAAAGCGCACAGTTCTGTTTCAAAGTGCGCCACGTACAGATCACAATGTAATGAGCAACGCACCGTTAAGGCTGATGACGGGAAGTGTACAGGATGCGATTCACTTCGTACCTTAAGTTGATCGTGTGAAGGCGGGTGCATGACGCACAGCAGCTCTTTGAAAGGGCGAGGCGGCGTCCGGGGATCCTGAAGCTACACACAGTCTGTCCTTTGGGTCCTTGATCACGGTGGGGGCATCAGCGGGAACGTGGGGAGCCCTTCAGCGAGCCTCCAGGGCGAGGTGGCAGGGGCGGCCTGGCACAGCGGGGGAAGAGCGGCTCAACAGAGCGGGGCTCTCTCCCGGCGAGAACGGTCAGGCGGCAGTAGACACGGCCATGGACGGGCTGTGGGGGCACCAGGGTTACGGCTCCAGCGGGGAAGAAATCCTCACGGCGGTCACAGACGGGCAAAGCACAGGTTGAGCCAGATGAACCTGTGGCTCAGGTGAGGGGGCAAGCTCTCTTCCAAGCCCTTGGAGATAGTTTGAAAAGCACAAGTTCTTTGTAGATGACTGAGTTTACCCAGAAAGTCTGTTGTGTCCTTTATATATGATCTCAATAACATGACACTCGGTTGGCTGTATTGATCTAGATATTTGCCTATGGGTTCATGCAGGCTTCCGCGTGTGGACACTATGGGTCTACACTACAAGGTGGTTTTGTAGGGTGTTTATGTACCTTGGGTATTCTTCATACACTTTGTTGTCCAGAACCACCTTATAGCTGAGCATGAAGTGGCACGTTGTTTTGTTAACAGCAGTCTGCCGAAAATGCAACACACGCATAATTGAGAGTACGGCCCGAAATAGACACTTTCACACAGCATTTCATGCATCAACTAACAGCTTAAACAAAGCACTGCAGGCATGTTGTTTCACAAGTTTAGCATAGACCGCTTGAAATTTCGACCAACACAGTAATAATATCACAAATATTTCGCTAACTCCGCTCCAAGTGCTCACATTGTATTAAAACACTGCGGAAGGGCCAGTCTGAAGACAGACCGGCACACCAATTATTAAAAACCTGAAAACACAGTCACCACACATTTCACCTCGCGGTTTTTTGTAAACAGCATGACATGTTTTCATTTGTCTTCGTTTAAAAATTTCATCTTGCACACATTGTTTCCTATTGTATTAGAAATTGTATTAGACATCGATAGCGTAATCCATCTATTCACAGATAATCCCCTTGAAGAAGGCTACAAGCCGAAATGCATTGGGGCAAAAAAGTTGTACAGATAATTATACACCAACTATAATGCATTGTGGGAAATTAAGTTGATCGTCAGAAAACACTATGTGTGATGAACAACACAAGATTAAAAAGAATTTGATCTAAAAAGAACTGCAAAAGGTTGGAGGAGCTTTGACCATCATCCCACTCTTGCCACTTGCCTGGCAAGTTTGGCAAGACCTGCAATGTCCATCTGACTGCCTTCGCATTTGGGGCCAGAAGAAGTGGGTAACAATCCTGTCAAAGGTCTTGTCCAGCCCTACATGTCCTGCCAAAGGCACGTCATGAGCCAGACCCAGTAGGAAGGTCCTGAAGCACTGGGGTACCACCAGCACACGGGCTGACCCAGGCTCAGCAACCTTAGGCTAACTATACAGGAGATCATTCTCCCAGTGTGATCCGTACTGATCACCAGCTGACTGATCTGCAGCCTGCCACCGCAGATCCTCTAGAGAAGGGGACTCTTTCTGCTCCCTGCAGAATTCTTCCCTGGTGGGAGTCCCCTTCTTGCTGCCAATGGGTCAGCCCAGAGATGTCCCCCAGTTCAGCTACCTGTTCCCCTGTAGCCACTGGGATATCCCCATCAAGGTCGGCCTCCTCCCGGTCCATGGGAACTTCAGGTGCTGGTTTCCCTCGCCCCCTGCCCTTTCTCTTGGAAGGGACCTGGGCCACTGTTTCAGGCTCCAAGTCCTTCTGATCACCCTGTCTGGGCGCTATTGACTGAGTAGACACGCATGCCCACTCTGGCAACCCAAGCATTTCCAAGTGAGACCGGAGCTCAACATCCTTCCACAAGGACTGCTCCAGGTCGTTACCTAGCAGACATTTTACAGGCATGGTAGGTCTCACAACCACACTCAAGGGACCTGAGACTACCCCATTCAAAGGGAACCTACACAACCATACACTGGCGGTCTGAGTTGTCCACAGCAACTACTTGGTGGAATGCCCCTGGGACTACCTGCTCCTCAGAGACCAGGTGAAACTGGACAGAGGTCACACTGGCTCCAGTATTTCTGAGAGACTCTATCCTTTTCTCATTGATGGTCACCTAGGTGCTGTATTTCTTTGTGTTAGGGGCACCTTGCTTCCTGGGACCATCTAACTGTCCTGTAGTGAGACAAGGGTCATTTCTTCGGGATCCCCCCCTCCTGCGGGTACACATCAATCACTGTAAGTCAAGTGCAAACACAAGCCCTATCCGCACCGCGGACAACCAGTGTTAGAAATGAGGGTCTCTAGTTGGCATAGGAAGGTAGCTTTGTCCAAATAGGGATCCTGCTTCGTAGTCAGGATAAGAGAGTTACACTCTTAAAATAGCCCCTGTTCACCCCCTTGGTAGCTTGGCACAAACAGTCAGGCTTATTCTAGAGGCAGTGTATAAAGCATGTGCACATAATCAACAATAATACAGTGTAAGTACTACAGAAAGACACTACACCAGTTTAGAAAAATATCCAATATTTTTATTTACTTAAGGCAAGACCAACAAGCATTAGCAATGCAATCGGTCTCCCCATTGGGACCTTGTAAGAGTTTAGCCAGAGCAATTGGCTCGGCCAATGTGTTTAAGACATGTTATTAAAAAGTACTTAATTTAACCCCTGCGGTGATCGTGTGCGTCGGACGGCCGGGGGTCATCCGATCTGCGCACGCGTGGAATTTTGCAGCAACGCTGCAAAATTCCGGCCACCCCCAAGGGGTTAACGACAGCCCACAAACCACTCTGTACAGACTTCCCATTGTAAGGGTTACTAGAATTATGTGGCAAATGTATGTAAATTATCGGACGCGGTTATCGAAATTATGCAGAACGTTCTCTGGCAGAATTAATTTAATCCATTTGAGCAAAAACAAAATATTTTTTGAAAACTGCAAATTGAGTGACAAACTATAAGGAAAATTTGGTAAATTCAAACTTACAAGGCATGCGCTGCAGCCACAAAACGGAATAAAGGTACAGGTTCTGACCATTAATATTCTGGATGTAAAATATTTTATAATTGAATTGATGCGTTTTAAACCTAATCTCTCATACCCTTTTAATTACCCCTTACCTAACAACTTTCTGGTTAGTATTTTGTGTGATATATTTTCTCTATTCATATTCTTGTACTCAATATGCAATTATTGTTATAATGAACAGCGCTTTAATGCATCTAGGGGAAGAAGCAGTTAATTTTTAAACCAAAGCAGCACAAAGGAGCATCTGTAAATCTATGTGCACTGGAATTTAAGCATTAGGCATGTCCACAGAGTGTTTGGATATGGAGGAACGGTGTGAAGATGGATATACCTACACCGCCTGCAGTTAGGGAGTTAGGCACCTCTCCACGTATTGTGGCGTTAGGGCTATATGCACATGAACGTTATTTGCGTCCATTTATATCAGCAACTATGAAAACCTTTCTGAACCCAACAGTGCTGCATAAGAGTTTGTGATGTGGATGGGTGGGGGCGAGCAGGGAGAGTGGCTGCATCGCAGAATAATGTTGCTTCCTAAGGGATATCTGTTGAAAGCAGGGCACAGGTGGCATCTATGTTATAGATTTCTGAAACAGATAATATGTGTACATGTGCCAGGTCTTGCCAACAGCTTGGTCACAAGGGCAAAATGGGTAAGAGATACCTGTGATAGGCAGGGATTTGGGATTAATAACCACATACTGAGTGGTCCTGACCAAGCCGTTGACAATTAATAAAAAACACAGGTCGACACACCTGCACCTCCTGTATGCTACATCATTATTCCTATATGCTGCATCATTAATCTGGTAAGGATACTTCCTACAGGCATGTTGTACAGACGCTCTATTTTGCACACGGTCTGACAGTCTCTCCATTCCCTACAGAGTTCCCACGCATTGCTATGTGACATCATCTCCTTCACATTATTATTTGATTGAAAGCGCTGTGCTACTTTCGGATTGCAGCCCTCCCCCACCCTGACTTGGGGTAAGTTCCCATTTAGAAAAACTATAATATCTGGTATTTATACTGATGTGACATGTAGTTCATGTTGTTCCCTTCTAATGGACTATTTCTTGTTCTATTCTTCTTCTCACATAATCAGCACCGGCTGGGTCCCATGTGAGTATCCTTCACCCTTTTCGTATCACTCACCTGTGGCACACACTCTGCACAGGGCTGCGTAGTCATCCAATCAGGTACCAACAAACATTTTGCCTTTACGTTCCACATCTAGCATTGATGCCACTAAATTGGCCACACACTGACATTAACTTCTTTTCTTAGATGTCCCTACATACGTAGGTCCTGAAGAGACCCTACATTGAACAAAGGGTCAAAACGTTGTCGTCAAAGAACTAAAGCTAACCATTAAACCAGAGCATATCATTGTATATAGTCGCGGTCTACTTTGTGCACATTTTATAATGGTCGACTTTGTAATACTTTGGAAACCAAACACAATTGTCACAAATTGACCACACCAAATAAAGGTTTAATTAAAAAAAACAAAAAAACAATTGTCACAAATATGTCACCAATGTTTTAGGTTCCAGTTTTCACTGGGGACATCTTGCACTATTGCTCTTATCTCTCTCTGTATATATTTTTTTGAGAATTATAAAATACAACCGTGATTAAGTTAAACAAAGGTGTATTTGAACTCTTCTCCTTTTAATATTACGTTAACCCTTCCCATTGTGATTGTTCATATTCTTATCATTATAGATTTGTGTATTATTCCACAGGAACCACTGTTTCTGATAATAATTTAACTACCCTGGTTCCATGTGAGTAGGGACCCCTTGTCCTTTGGTAACAAGTCTATCACATGGTGGCATGGTTATATAATTTAGAGATGAGCACATCAGAAGTTATTTATTAATTCAATATACATTAAAAAGGAGTGCTGTCCAGGCCATCCATATAATGATGGGCAACTGGAATAGTCGGAATTGGTAAACCTGTAAGAGAATAATGGTTAGTAGTTGTGTTGATAGTGTCATTGACAGTGCTGGCAGGGGCAATGGGTGGTGCAAGCTGCAGTGGTCTTATGACGAGAGCCCTGCCAATTATGTTTTTACAAATAAGCACTGATAGGCTACAAATAAAGTTAGGCTACAAATAAAGCTCTGTCACTGACTCCAGTATTTTGAAATTAAATGGAGTGTTTTTATAAAAATTGACCCTGTTCGTTGTGTTGCTTACACCTAAACAGATGTAGCAAAATGAAGCAAACATTTTAAAAATACAATGTGTGCGCCATCATATCTGAGCATGTATTCATGTTGCAACAATAGGCGGTGAGGTGAGCAAAGTTGTAAAATGATGACTCTGATATTGAACTGCTCTTGCAAACGTGGCCCACTACACTTAGGAGGAAGGGAGTAACAGGTTCAATGTACTGGTGAGTTTCCATGTGCTTGGATTTTCAAAAAGGGCCTATCATTGGTTTGGAGAAGTTGTTGCTCTCGCATAGGACAAATCAAAAGGGAGGACAGACAGCCTGCTACTTAACGCCCAGCCAATTTGATGAGATGTTCTGCAGCAGGGTAACATGCACTCAGAAGAAGGCGATGAGTAGGTTGCTGAGCGCCAGCGAGTAGATGAAGATGTTGGTGACAATACGCATGGCCTTGCTGAAGGGCACCACGTAGGTCAACAAGGTGTTGCCATAGGGCGCGAGCACGAAGATGAGCACGCAGAGCAGCACGAAGGCGAGCTTGGTACGCGGAGGCAGCTCCGGAATGTAGACCCGTGGCTCCAGCTGGAAGCGCTCGATGAACTCCCTCTGCGGCACGTTATCTCACAGAAGGCGAACTGTTCCTGCGTAATGTTCAGAGACTGCAACAGGGACCGAGTGTAGAGGGCAACCTTTGCTCAGCGTTGATCTTCAGCACCCTGTAGGCAGAGAAGTGTGCCCACAGAGTTTGGAGCGTGGCATCCCCACACAAGATGAAGACAGTACTTAAAACCCGCGCTGATCTGCTTGCTCTTCCTCCTGTAGTGGCCCAGAGATCGCCAAAGAAACATTTCTCAGGCAAGAGACCATGCCACTCACTGGTGTCTTCTCACCCCTGTGTCCCAACTCATCGGCACTTGGAAAATTGCACTTTGGTCTGCATTTAGCAATAGTTTTCACTGCGCGTTGTTATAAGAGTTCCCCTTGCAGCTACCCAAACAAGTTAGCCATGCCGTTCCATTTACTCTTCATCGTGCGAGCTATGTTCCACGTTAGAATGACTTCCGGTCTCATGGGCGCCTGACTTCCGGGCCGCAATGTTTTCTCCGGTTCCTAAGTGCGAGTGGGCTCCCTCTTCAAGGAAAACAGAATGCAGGGTGGGCTCCCGCTCAACCACAATGCGAGGTGGGCTTCGCTAACAGAGTGGCACAAAGTGCGAGGTGGGCGTGCTCGTCACTGCGCACTGCTTTAAAACAAGCATTTGCATTGCATTATGACTCGCATTTACGCAAGTACTGCATTACAAATTGGAGTACCGGTGTTTAAGAAGGCACAAACAGGAGTGGAGGGGGGTGATGGGGGGGCAAGAAGTGATGAACTGCAGGAGGGGGTGGGGGGGGACACAGGCCAGAAAATAGTGTTGGAGTAAAGGGGCCAATATCCAGGGAAGGATACAAATGACAAGATGGCCGTCAGGAGGAGGGACTAAGAAGCCGAAAACCAATCAGAAGGCAGCATTTAGGATGGAAGCCAATCAAAAAGATGGGCGGAGCTTCCAGAAAGCTTCTACGCAATAGTATATACTGCATGTCTCGAGACAGCGCAAGCCCTGCCTAGTAGAGACCTAAAAATGATAAAAATCCACAATACAGTACTTAGAAATCTTCAGTTATCATAACCTTGAAAAACATTTCCTTGAAGTCGATAGCTCCTTCTGGGGCTATCACGGCGTTGTGAACAAACAATTTCAAACAGTTCTGGCTGACCGCAGCGTCGCAGGCCAGCTACGGTATTGGAAAGACCCGCAAAGCAGTACCTTTAGAAATGCAGGGGGTTGGCGACCACGCATTGAGTTTCCGAAAGCACAGCGTCAGCAGGCGTAGTTCCGGTGATCGGTGCAGGAGTCGTCAGGCCCTCGAAGTAACACGCGAGTTTGAACTCCTCGCGGTTGAAGTCAGGAGTGCTGGCGTAGGCAGGCGTCGGGTGCTGCGGTGCAAAATGCAGTGGCGGCGTCAGGTAGCATAGTCTGTAAGACCAGGGTGGCGGTGTGAAATGATGCAGTGCACGTCGCAGTGCTGGCAGGTCACGGTGCAGGCAGCGGTGTCGTCGTTGCTGAAGCGCTATAGTCGGCTGATGAACTAGAGTCGATGGCACCGGTATCAGTAGGCCAAGGCTGCGGTGCGGGATGAGGGCCGTGTGTCATGTAGCTTTACGAGAGTTTCCCTGGTACCACGGTTCAAGCAGCGGCATCAATTTCATCGTCAGGGAAACCAAGGCGGCATCATTATGCGAGGCAGAGTGTGGTGCCCACAGGTCGCAGCGCGAGCAGCGGCTCTATGGCGGTGTCAGCAGATGGCATCGGTGAGACCAGGGTCACGGTGCGGCGTGGCGGCAGTGCCCTCTGCGATGCCTTTAGGACACTGAGTCTGAAGCAGCTTCGTAGACGGCTCCGGGTTGCTTTTTCCTTCTGTTGCTTCACAAAACGCACAGTCCCCAGTGCTGAGGGCAGAAGAACTTGAAGTCCTTGCTGTCCCTGAGACTTCTTGAACAGGGGGCAAGCTCTACCTGAAGCCCTTTGAGTAACTCACAAAGATAGATTGCAGAAAGTTCAGTCCAGTCCTTTCACTGCCCGAGACAGAAGCAGCCACTGCAGGCCAACACAGCAAAGCACTCAGCTAAGTGGTTGTTCCTCCTCACAGCTTCTCCATATCTTCTTCTTGGCAGTCTTCTTGGTCTAGAAGAGTTCGAAAGTTCAGGGGTTTGGGCTTCACTTTAAATAGCTCAAAATAATTTGTCCTCTAGGCAGAGAGTATCTGTGCTCAGCCAGAACCAGTTGTGCCCTCTCTGGTGTGGCTTCCTAGCAGGAGGTGGAGACAGCATTGTCAGAGCCAGACCAGGCCCATTCAGGTGCAAGGAAATTTCCTTCCCTACTCTAAATGCAGCCCTTTCCGGACCCACCTCGACTATCTGGAGCATCTGCTCAGGGGGCACTACGGGGAACAGGTAGCCTTGCAATAGTGAAAAATGAAATTGGTAGTAATTCACTATTAGGACATGCCACACACACCAGGGCATGTCCTACATTTCACATACACTGCACCCTGCCCACAGGGGTACCTTAGGCCTACCTTACTACCTTAGGGGTGGCTGACATGTAAGACAATGGAAGGTTAGGGCCTGGCTAGTGGGTGCACTTGCCAAGTTGACATGTCAGTACCAGACTGCACGCAGGCTCTGCAATGGCAGGCCATAGTTACATTGACAGGCAGTTTGTGTGGGTTGCACAATTCAGTGCTGCAGCCCACTAACAGCATTTGATTTAAAGGCCCTGGCACACTCAGTGCCCTTTACTAGGTACTGACACATAAATCAAATAGGCCAATCATGGAAACACCAATCCGTAATGCATTTTACCACAGGAGCACTTGCACTTACCAACAGTGAGAAAAGTGCGCAGAACCACTAAGCCAGCAGCAACAGAGTCAAAAGCGGGAGGTCAGAAAGCAAAAACTCAGGGGAAACACGGCAAAAGATACCAAGTCTAACAGGCACCTTTTCACATAAACTATTGATAATTGTGCATTTAAAGGGTCGCTGATGTGCTGTTATTTTTTCTACATTACAGTCACCCCTGAAGAAGGGCGTTGAGCCCAAAATGCATTGAGTTTAAAACTTCACATAATTTGTTATATTGGCTATTTCGACACGTTGTAGTTAAGGCCTGAATTTGCGAGTACATGCATTCGAAAATTGAAATTGCTATTTCTGCACATCTAATGAGAAAAGGAGGTTTAAGGTAATAAAATTGTTCAAATTGGACAACCTATGGTTTACAATGATTATTTCATCTTATCCAATCATAAATGCTACATAACTCGAATAGATTCCCAGCAAATGAAAATGTTTTAAACAGACTGTGACAGGTCCTATGTTCAGAAATTCGAGGTATGTAGCTGCATTTATGATTAAATATGACAGTAGAAGAAGTGAGGATGGGATCCGCATACTTTTTACTTAAATTGGATTGTTCCTTATACTAATAGGAATATTTTCTCAGTGCAGTCTGGGACCTTTTAGTCATTAAAGACTGAGAGGATTTTTTCCCTGTTACACAACCGCACATTGAGATTACGGTGGGTGTTTTGAATCACTAGTATTATGCAGATGTGAAGAGTGGATTTTATAGATGACAAGGAGACAACAAATCCTAATACTAAGTTGGTTATGGCGTAAGAGTAGTAGTGTCTTCCATGAACATGTAAATATCAGTAAGAGCTATATAGCCTGAGATATATGGGAGTCCTTGTTTATGGATTAGATTGCTATGTATCTGAAGAACTGAGGGTGGATGTGGGTATGTCAAGGAATTATATAACAAGCCAATAGTCTTATGTATGTGTGTTTTTTCCAAAAAAATGTAATGCATTGTTTAAAATAAAGGCTGAATATGATTATGTGTATCAAGTGAATAGTGTTGCAATATGTTTGAATGTATATATATACATATATATATTTTAAAAGTGCCGGGACAAAAATATTGTTTTTATGTAAAGCCTGAAGAAGGTGGTTTGGACCTGCTGATACCACCGAAACATGTCGCTTCTTGGTCTTGTTGTAGATAAATCTGGTGTACATTATTGGTGTTATTGCAATGTTTTGAACAATTATATCTTGAATGGATCATTAATGTTGACCTTAATGGTGTTTTGTATTGTGTAAGAAATATTCTTGCTGGATATCGTGCAATATTTTTGATAAAATTGTATTTTAATCTATGAGTTGATTAAATCTTTTATTAATCATTTTTAACTTTCTGCATTTATTTTGTGAATAAACTATGCATGTATTTGACTTTTGGCTACTGATATAGGTCCTGTGTTAATAAGTGTGTGCGTGAGAAGTAATTGATCAAGTGTGCTTTTGTGGTTTCCAAAAGGGAATTCTTTTTGACATAGCGTAGATGGGAGAGGGGTGCCATGGGAATCTGGGGAGGAACAGAAAGGATTTTAAAAAAAATTGCACAGGACAGGCAAAGGTGGAGGAAACAAAGGAAAAGCTGGGAGAAGCAATAGAGAGAGTGAGGGGTGGGGAAGTGAAGTTAGAAGCAGCACACACTAGGAGAGAGCAAGAAAATACTCTACTTACTAAATGAAAAAGTAGTTCTTTGATTGCAAGAAACGTCAGCAGTGGAAGCATACAAGTCAATCACTCACAACACTGTAAAACTGTAAAATCCTCTCTTGGTGAGTGTGACCAAAATTCTCATGTGTTAGATAAATATATGAACAGGGAGAAAGGTCTTTCAGTCAATCAGATATAAATGAGATAAGAAACACAATCGTCCAATCATAAACACTAAGTATATGTTATATATTGCAAAACAATAGGTCTGCTTACATCCAGACAGCTAAAGCGATCTAACCTGAAAACATAAAAAAAGATTACATTCAACCAAATATACTTTACATTAAATTCACAAAAAAGTGAATAAATACATTTGTTCTAAGGCTCTGACTTATTAGGAGAATGTCTGCCAGTTGTTTGCATTGTAAATCTCACCCACTCCCCTAAGGGGATTTCTTCATAGGGTCACAAAACGAGGAGGAGGAGAGTGAGCACCGTCTTTGAATCACTAGTGTTGCCATCACAGTCAAGGATAAGGTTCCCCCCAGCACCAAGCAGAGTACTTGGGACAAATACGCCCAGCTCAGGGGCCCTCCTCTATCACTGGGGCAGGTAGACAGGACGGTCCTAATTCTGGACAGTGCTGCACTTCTGGCAGCTATTACTCAGTCGCAACACATGTTGGATGATAAAATCGGAGCGCTGGGCACAGACGTTACTTTGCTTCACCAAGACCTCACGTAACCCCTTGAGTGGATTGCAGAGGCCAAAACCAGGGTCACTGGAGTAGAAAACACCAGCGAAGAGGTGCTACAGGTCTATGGGATGGAAGACTCAGTTAACACCCTACAACCAACGGTGACTAAATTTACTGCTGTAACCAGGGAACTGGTGGCGAGAGTACAGGACGTGGACGGCAGGGCTCGCTGAAATAACTTGAGGTTTGTGTGCTTCCCGGATGGGTGTGAGGGTCCCTCAATGGAACGCTTTTTGGACCAATGGCTATGCTCTCTGATGCCCTCAGAGGCTCAGTCCTCCCGTTTGGTCGCTGAGCTGGCCCACAGAGCATTAGTGCGGTGCACTTGTCCCGGGGCTCAGCCTTGACCGGTTATTGCGAAGCTCCTAAATTATATGGACTTGGACGCTATCCTCAACATGCCTGTTTCCAAGACAAGATTACATACCAGTCTCAAACCATTCTGATCTTCCCGTATTATTACAGGATTGTGCAGCAGCAATGATAATCCTTCTTGGCAGCTAAACGAGGACTCTGTGACCTGAATATACAACGCATGCAATTATATCTTGCTAAGTTGAAGGTCTCTACTGATCGCAGATTCTCTTCTTTGAGGCACTCTATGAGGTCTTTCAGTAGATCAATGAGAAAATGTGTTTAACGCCACACACTCCCCCACACATGGACTATAATTCATCCCAAGGGGACAGATGAAACAGACCAACCAAAACCCCGGTGAAGAGGCTCAACAGGTATCTTTCCTCATGGAGGTGCTCCAGACAGGATGACGGGGCCCTGGTCGAGGGAGGAGACCTCCCGGAACCTCTGATGTCAGCCACATTGCCTTCTACATTAAACAGGTGAAGGTAAGTTGATCCTTGTGGTGTTTGCAACCAGCTTCGATGTAGTCCAGAAAATTTGCAACCGCAAGACTTTGAGTGTGGTATATTTTGACTTCCCCAGTTGATTGACCTTGTTGGGTATGGGGATCCATTGGTGAGGTTCCCCGTTAGGGCCTATCGGCAGTCTGCCCCACAACAGATACTTCCTGTTTTCGGAGTATGGTAGGTTGGGGATTTGTTTGTGTTATCATGTTTTTGTTTTGCGCACCTGCAACGCGCCTCTCACATTGTCTGCAGTACCTACTGGGAGTTCTGCCCTAGTACATCATGAATAGCTCTACAATAGATGACTCCATGGACCAGCTTCATGTAGTGTTGTGGAATGTGAATGGTTTACTAGATAAGATTAAATGGGGGCAGTTCTGAAACCTGCTAGGTGGGTGTGGGCAGATATTTTGCTGCTTCAGGAGACCCATCTCCTTATCAAGCGCGATTTGGCTTCACTCAAGTTTATCACCGAGTTTCTGAGGGGATCCAGCGGTACAAGCATCCCGATTAAAAATCATGGTCCATTCCAGCATGTTAAGACATGGGTAGACCACCAGTGTAAATATACGGCGGTAATAGTAACATTGTATGGGGAACCTCTCATGTTTCTCTGTATAGGGTGAACTCCCTGGGGGACTCCCGGTATTGGGGGGGCGTGACTGGAATGGTGTCATGGATCATTCGGTGGACCTGAGGCACCCACATGGACCAACGTGGGGGTCTGGGAAACCCCACCTATCATCTTTTGTAACTACTTTGGGTCCGATTGATGTCTGGGTGGCACACCATCCCTCCAGGGGGGTTATACATTATTCTCCCCAGCATGCGGCTCCTTTTCCCACCTAGATAATTTTCTTATCCCACAGTCATACCTGCATAGAGTTGTGGAAGACACTGTTTTTGCGTGGGTCTTTCTGATCACTTCCCCGTGGCAATTAGACTAGCGTGGGCTATCATCGACCTGCTTTCCGATGGCACCTATCGCCTTGGAATTTACAAAACTTGGATTATGGATTTCATATAGAGCGCTCCATTGAGGAATATTTTGCACAGAATAATGGCTGTGACTTCCTGGGCGATACTGTGGGAGGCTTTGAAACCCACATTGCGGATGGGTAGATATTACCTATTCTACGGGGGAGCAGCGACGCTGGGTGCAGGACTTGGTCGATTTTCAATTCCGGATGGTGGACCTGGATGCAAAGAGTCGTCGGGTTAATAGGCAGACAGCATGCAGACACTAGGGTCAGCCTGTTATACACGACGGTACATGTGGCCGATGCCAGATAGGATTCATTTCTGATACAGCGGGGGACTATGCAGGGATTCAAATGTTCCCCTGCTGTTTGCTCTTGCCATGGAGCCTCGGGTGGTGTGGGTGAGGATGGACACTCCAGTACATGGTTTTAAATTTGGGGAGGGGTGGGGGGCACGGACTCGCACATAGAATTGCCCTACATGCTGATCTTCTCTTCTTAATCACCCCTGAAAACTCAGGACCCCAGATTCTGCAAATTATGCATACTTTTGGTGAAACCTCAGGCCTTTACATTATCTGTCTAAATCTATGGTGTTCTCAGCAGGTAGCCTTGGGTAGGTTAAAATATTTGGGTGTCTTTGTATACCCTGATGTGGCATTGCCATGAACCCAGAACTTGGAGCCTGTGTTTGCTTGTTTGAAAGAGGATATTAGGATCTGGTCGGTTTTGACTTAGTCCTTAACCAGTATGTCCGCAGTTTTTAAAATGGTTTAGTTGCCTTGGGTTCTGTACCAGCTGCAGAATTTCCAATATGACATTCCATGGCAATGGTTTTTAAAACTGAATTCCATTCTCAATAGCTTCCTTTTGGAGGGTTGAGCCCCCGGCATTGCACTTAGCCAATGGTTTTGTGGGGATATCACTGCGGCGGATCTTGGATTAGATCATCATGTCACATTGATGGCTGGTGGTATGACCTCCAGGGTGACCCCGCCTTTGCGCCCGAGAAGTGGGTGATGGGTGGGTGGGGGGAGGGACTTTCCTGGTCTCCTTTCTGTACAAGGGAGGTGGCGGTGGTAGTCTTCCTTTGGCGACTAGAGTGGTCCTGAATCAAACTGACGGCGTGGATGCCGCTCTGGCAGGAATGCCTGCTGCCACAGGTGGCTGCAGTGTAGGGCTTTACATGGATCTTTACTTTAAGTGATGTCAACAGTGAAACAGTCCTCAAGTCCTTTCTGACCCTACAAGTGGAATGCTAGCTCCATCTTAGTCCGTTCCATTGTTACCTTCAGCTCTGCCATGGCTGACCCCGTACATTGCAACTCTGTCTGATCTCTTATATTTAATCCATTAGAGGGTAAGCTTACAATGGGAGACCTGGGAGACCACCAGCTTGCAGAAATATACCAGATGCTTATCTCCAAAAACCCACTCATTCCTTGCTCTCCATGGAGGTGATGTAAGGGTTGATGTAAGGGTTCTGGAGAAAGAGGATTAGAAGGCGGCTGAGGGGCTCCTCGGGTGGCAGCCACTAAAGCCATACTAGGCTGATCCAGTTTGAATACCTCCACAGGGTATACTGCACACACCACTGATTGTGACGTATGGGAATAATTGTCTCCTTGACCGGTCTTTGATGTAGCGTGGAAGATTACAAATTTTTTCATACAGTATGGGGCTGCCCTGAATTGGACCGGTTCCTGTTCTGGCGAGGGGGTGACATCCTGCCTGGGCAGGGTCTTGTTCGGGTCCATTTCGATGGACCCGAAACTTACTCTCCTTCAAATCACTGGGTGTTTATAGAAACAAGCTGTCACTATTATTTCTGGAAAAAGAGTGGAAGGGCACGTCCCTAGCAGTTTGGAAAAAAAGTGTTGGACCACTGTATGAGCTAAAAGGTGACGCTGAACAAGGTTCAAGGTTCAAGAAACACTCCAAGGTATGGCAGGAGTAGGCAGATTATAGGGGCATTGAATTGCAACCTATCCACTCAAGGGGACAAATGGGTAATGATGACATTCGAATGTTCAGGGACTTGAGAGGAATTGGAGGGTGCAAAACCAGTGATCAGATTATTAGACTGGTTATCACGCCTTTCTTTCTTATGCTTCTTTTTTTGCTTGTCAGCCTTCTAGGCCATGTTTATATTTCAAAATCAATAACATTTGCTATATAAAAAAATATATGTAAATACCATCCTTCTGGAAAGTGCAGAACTGAAAGAGCATAGAAAAGGAAACCAGCTTGATACAGTGGAAGGATGTCAAGCATGCCCAAGCAATGGGCCTGCATTAAAATCTCTGCCAAGATTATACCAAGTTCTGTTTGAAGGAGTAATTGAGGAGTGCTATCAAGTCAAAGATCAGCCAGCTGCACACTCAGTACTGCCTCCCACGAACCAACACAACCTCCTGCAAGGCATTTTACTTTTAAAGAAGATTGATGGTGAGCCCCTACTTAAGGAGTATAAGAAGACTAGAAAAAGTGTACAAGATAAAGGAAGATTAAAGGGGCACATGGCCTGCAACCAACTAGTAGGCATTGGGTTAGGAATAAGGTGCATTGTACTTACTGCAGATTTGCTACAACAGAAACCAGCTTGGAGAACCTACCATTTGGGGAATTGTTCACAAACCGGTTGCACAACAGCAGCCAAACCACTACTGAAACCCTTTATGTTCCAAGTAGGAAGCAACAGACTTGGCAGAGAAGATCGCATGAAGCATGTGGTGTATTAAATAGCCCATTTGATGATTTCTCTTGACTAGTTGCAAGGCCATCAAGAACCCTCTCTTCTGTTAGAGACTTTTTATATATTAACCCTTTGGGCAGGTTATGATCTCTCCAACACCAAGACGTTCACAGGCTGATAAAGTGCTTTACAAGTATCAAATCAATTGCATATGTTATATAGGTGATTTTCGGACATTGGCAGCTTGAAAATAAATTTCAATTCTATGGTCTAAATAAAAATAGCAACATAAATCAAGACACCTTTAAACACTAGTTATACAACAATACCAACAAGCCAACAGTTAGATCTTCTAAACCAATTAAACAAACAAAGAGAGGAGTACCATCATTAGAAGGTCAAAGGAGAATCCTAATGAGGTGGTCAATCGGCAAAAGGAGGGAATTTATCCTTTTGTTAAAAACCCCTCACTCACCAACCTAGTGGTGACATGCTTCATCATCGGGGTCCACCCTGGTGGCCTAGCGTCACCAGGGTGTGCTACGACACCTGGATTACAGTGGAACAGGTTGTGAAATGAAAGTGCAGAAAAAAAGAGTGTTAAAAATTGTCCTGGTTTAACTAGAAGAAATAATTTTTATTTACAAGTAACTGGACAATGTTAAAAAAGGGTGAGGCGAGATACTGTGAGGGTGTATTAAGGCCGAAAGTATCTCTTGTCTATGTGCTGGTCTACATGTTTCAACCGTGGATGGAAATTACCAGGTTTTCTTCAGGACCAATATAAACAGGGAACTGGATGGTATGTACCCCCTAAAAGGCACATCCAATCCTAGTTCGCTGTAACCCAATATAGCAAAAACTCGCTAAAGGGTGAAAAGGGACTCTCGCCAAGTTGGGTGAGTCAGAAAAAATATAGTAAAAAGACCTGTGGGAGGAAGAGAGAAAAAAGAGCAGACATCAATCAGACGTGAACTATTTTACATGCCTGTTACGTTGTGCCGTGTTGTGTCTCTGGTGTCTCCATGCGCATTACCCATTCTCATTAGGAAATTATTGTGGTATTTAATGGTGAGATTATCACGATGTGGTATAGTCAATTCTGGACTCACGGTCGGGCTAGAGCACTCATGCTTATCAAAAGTGCGTGCTGATCGGCAGCGTGGTTGCCGTTGTTTATTACAGTTAATCATTTGAACCGTCTCACATGCTGATCATACCATTATTGTGTAGTGGTATCTCAGTTTCGCCGTTCCATTATGGTGATTGCGATTGTAGAGTAAAAGTGCATTCATTATCCGTAACGTTACATTCGACTCACATGGACTGACTGACACAAAACACAAAACATAAAGACATACAGTGGCAGTAAGTGTGTAGCTTACTATCGTATTAGAGTCTTTTAACCTCGGAGGGCGGGAGAAGGTATCCCCACTACTCTAACATATTCTGAAAGAAATGGGTATCGCTATTATCGGAGTGAAATGGTGACCGGCATGGTTAGCGGTCAAAGGGATAAGTGCATGGTTGTTGTAGACACCTGTGGGAAGAAAATGCCTCTACTTACAGTTCCTTCGTGGGAGAAATGCCAAATACCTAGAATCGTCTCGCGCTGCCCCGCTACGAAGCCACACTGTCTCGTGTTGGTAAAAGTAGCGGAGTAGCTTCTGGGATGGGCGGGGATTCTGACTCAATCACGTGGTCGTTGTCAGGGTAACGTGGGACTGTTTGTTTGCTACGGTGGCCGAGTGCGTTCAAAATTGTAGCAGTTTTGTCGAAACATAGTTCCAGTTATGTCTATCGTGAATTTAAATTGACATTAAACAGATGCAGTTGCCCAAGGATATCGCCATTAAACAGATGCAGTTGCCCAAGGATATCGCATCGGAATCTTAATGTTGTTGTTATAAATAATACGATGATTTATGTTTGGGTGACTGGGTGGACTTAGTGCAATTTAAGGAAGCAGCATAGTTGCACTATTTTTGTGCAGGTTGGAGATAACATATTTTGGTAGGGCACCACTATATTAGGTAAGAATAAGGAATGGTTGGTAGGATTACAGGTAGTAGATCTGAAATGGTCTATGTAAGTGTACATATGGCTTATGCATAGCAGTTCCACACACGCAGTAATTTTGTGTTAGGCATTCAGAGCGGAGTGATATTTATTTTAGAACCGTGGCCCAAGGAATATTGTCATTAAGGCCCCTCTTGTGTGTGGAGAGCCTATGTATCCATCTTTGCTCCTTTTCAAATAGACGGTTCTGTATGTTGGGACCTGGTTGGATCTGTTCAATGACCGCCCATTGCATGTCATTGGGTGTATGATGTGCTGTCAAAAAATGGTCTGTGAGTTTGGTAATGTTCTTTTTGCAGCGTATCGTGCTCCTGTGTTCGCTTATCCGTTGCTTTACCTTGCGTGTTGTCATACCTATGTAGGGTATTCCACAGGTGCACTTGATCATATATACCACGTTGGCACTATTGCAATTCGTGTGTGACCTCTGTTCCCAGGTTTTTCCTTCCTCCAAATTGAGTGTCTTGGTGTTTTCCGTGAGATGGCATACGCTACAGTCACCGCATCTAGAGTGTCCTGTAACAGGTGGGAGCCCCCATAGTTGCGTTAGACTGGGATTTGTGTTGATAGTTGTTATTTTCGGTCTGGTGTTGACCAGGCTGTCTTTTAGGCTCCGCCCCTTTCTGTATGAGAAGAGTGGTTTGTCCCACTTGAAGTTGCCTGTGTTCAGAATGGACCAGTGTCTGTTGATGCTTTTACTCACTTTGTTAGATAGCGCGTTATAAGTGGTGACGCACGTGAGTGGTGTTTCTGTTGGTTAGTTGGTTCGGTCTTCCAGTAGTGCATCCCTAGGTTGATTTCTTGCCCTCTTCTGGCATTTATTTACAATCCTGGAAGGGTAACCTCGATGTTTCAGTTTCTCAGGGAGGTCCTTTGCTTGGTTTTTATAGTCTGATAATTCGCTACAGTTTCTGCGTAGTCGAAGATATTGTCCGTTGGGTAAGTTTTCCCTGAGCGGTCGAGGATGGAAACTCTCGTACCTCAAGAGATTGTTCTTGGCTGTGGGTTTAAAGTATGTTTTTGTGATTAGATGATCCTCTTCCCTGCTGATCTCAATGTCTAGAAAGACCATGTTGTCTTTGTTATGGCAATGCGTGAATCGTAGGTGTGGATCACGCGTGTTTATCCATGTTGTGAACTCAGTCAGTGTTTCTTGAGGTCCTTGCCAGATTACCAGGATATCATCAATGTACCTGCGCCAGAATTTGATGTGAGTAGCATATGGATTGTTAGTTGATAGGATGTGTCTCTGCTCAAAATCATAAACGTATAGTACTGCTACACTGGGGGCAAAAACACTCCCCATAGATGTACCACCCGTTTGTAGGAATAATGATCCTTCATATTCAAAGTAATTCCTTTTCAGGGCAAGTGTTGCACATTCAAGTATGAATGTCCTGGGTGTAGTGTATTCCCAATCAGTATCATCCAGAGTTTTTTTCAGGACAGCGATGGTGGCATCTTGGGGTATGCTCGTGTAGAGACTCTCCATGTCAAAGCTTAGGAGGATTGTGTCTGGTTCCATTTTGATTTCCTTTA
This sequence comes from Lissotriton vulgaris, assembly GCF_964263255.1. NCBI lineage: Eukaryota > Metazoa > Chordata > Amphibia > Caudata > Salamandridae > Lissotriton > Lissotriton vulgaris. Next base: position 366,262,647 of record NC_141695.1, on the reverse strand, counting down.
GCAAAACAAGGAGACTTTTGGTGTCTTTAAGGTATGTTGTTGCGTTCTGCACTATTGTTTTAAGGAAGAAGTCACAGAATCTAGATAATGGTTCTAGCAGTGAGCCTATTCCTGAGACTATTGGTCTGCCAGGAGGGGGAGTTATGCCTTTGTGCATCTTGGGCACTATGTAAAAGTAAGGAATATTGCCTTCAGTTTTGCACAGGTAGTCAGCTTCTTGTTTTGAGATTTTACCTGCTGCTTCTGCTGTCTCCACGAGTTGAGTGATTTCAATTCTCAAATCTTCTGTTGGATCAGACTGGAGGGGTTGGTTGTTCCTAATGTCCTCAAGTAGTCTTCTGCACTCTGTATTGTAGTTTGCCTTGTCCATTACTACAAGACCTCCACCTTTGTCTGCAGGCTTGATTATGATGGTGTCATCTGATTTTAGGTTTAATATGGCAAGATTTTCTGCTCTACTGTTGTTCTGGTAAGGTTTAGTGACTGTCATTGATTCGATGTCATTGAACACCGCTTGCTCGAAGGTGTTGATTTCGGCTGGGATGGTGTGCGGTGGTGGCATAAATGTGGACTTAGGTCTGAGTCCAGTCTCATTAGTCATTTCATCAATTGTGTTTGTTTCATGTTTTTCAAAGTATGCCTTCAATTTGAGCTTCCTGAAAAATGATGCCAGTTCAGTGTAATTTGAATTTATCCAAATTAGCTGTTGGTACGAAGCCAAGTCCGTTGTTCAGGGTCCTTTCTTCGATCTCAGTGAGGGCTCTTGAGGACAAATTGGTGACTAGCTCCTCGCATTTCTTGGTCCCGCTTTGTTCTGTCCCGTTTTGCTCCTGGTATAGCTGCCCACGGGGTCTTCCTCCTCCCACTGGACGCTGTTCCCTTGTTTTTTTGCATCCTCTTCCGCGCCTGCCTCTGTTGGGAAAAGGAGGGCGGAATTGGTTTTGTTGGAAGGGGTATTGCTGGAAAGGTGGTTGCCATCCATGCATTGGAAATTGTTGGGGTGGTTTGAACGGGTTTTGGAAAGGGGCCTGATTATATTGTGGCCATTGGTAGTGTCCCCTGTAGGCTCCTCTTTGTCTTTGTCTTGGAGTCCCGTTCCCAGAACCCCCACTACTATTGGAGGTGTTGCTGGAGGCATCAGAGTCCGAATCTGGTGTGGCAGATGTTTTGTAATCTGGGTCAGAGTAGGGGTATGCTTTTACAAAGGAAAATCTTTTAAGATCCTTTTTAAATGTTGTTACTTTTTGTTGCGTTAGATGGTCCCTGTACTCGTTGATTTCTTTGTTGACTTCGTCCAATTTCTTTTTGTATCCTGTTATACTGGTTTTAATCTGTGACTCTGTGACCTGTATCTCAACTAGGATTTTCTCGGATAGGCGTAATGCTGTTTTTAGGATCAACATAATCCAGTCATGGGTGCAGTGCCATGCTATGAGGGCCCAATCTTTTCTAAACTCTGGATCATCCAAGAAAATGCGGGGGGCATTAGTGACCAATAGTCACTTAGGTGCCATGTTGTTGGTCACGTATTCTTTTAATATTGTTCCATGTAGAATGGTTCTTATGCGATTTTGTTTCATTTCAGATAATTTGTCCCAATCTGAGGTTTGGGAGATGGTGGTGCTGATGTTTGCATCTGCAAAAACTGTAAGGTTGTCATGATGGTGGCAATTTCTTCTGTAGAGTAGGATAAGCCTTGGTTTTCTGCTATGATTGCCCTGTGTGTCTGAATATATTACGGATATAGCACTGTATATGAACTCTCGCAGCTGTGCGCTGCCAAGACATATGCTAACAAAAGGGGAGAGCAAGGGATCGTGTTCACCTCAAGTGAACAGAGAATACTCCTGTTCCCCTGTAGAAGAATTAAACAAACAAAGAGAGGAGTACCATCATTAGAAGGTCAAAGGAGAATCCTAATGAGGTGGTCAATCGGCAAAAGGAGGGAATTTATCCTTTTGTTAAAAACCCCTCACTCACCAACCTAGTGGTGACATGCTTCATCATCGGGGTCCACATGTTCTACAGGGGAACATTGTCCAGTTACTTGTAAATAAAAATTATTTCTTCTAGTTAAACCAGGACAATTTTTAACACTTTTTTTCTGCACTTTCATTTCACAACCTGCTCCACTGTAATCCAGGTGTCGTAGCACACCCTGGTGACCCTAGGCCACCATGGTGGACCCCGAAGATGAAGCATGTCACCACTAGGTTGGTGAGTGAGGGGTTTTTAACAAAATGATAAATTCCCTCCTTTTGCCGATTGACCACCTCATTAGGATTCTCCTTTGACCTTCTAATGATGGTACTCCTCTCTTTGTTTGTTTAATTCTTCTACAGGGGAACAGGAGTACTCTCTGTTCACTTGAGGTGAACACGATCCCTTTCTCTCCCCTTTTGTTAGCATATGGATCTTCTAAACCACCTGATCATTTGAAATTTACTAGATGGAATTAAAGAGAAAAAATAAAACAGAAGTAAGGCATGGTCAGAGAGCTTATGCTAGTCCCATAATAGGTGCAAAACCAACAGTTGATGGACAGAATGCAGAACAATGTCATACATTCAACCCAGTACAGAGATCTGGGCCTAAAACCATCGTTTTGTTGCACTCCACACCAACCCAGTTCAGACATGGCCATATGCAAATCAGCCTTGACCCTGTGCCTCATGGGAACAGTCCAGCCCGAACTGCCAAGCCATGTCTTTCCTGGACCGGAATCAAGCATCCTAGGACCGGTTTCTGGCTATTAGCCGTCTTCAGCCAGGATAGCTTGACTCGAGTGGTGTGGAGAGCATGGGACTCGCGTCTGAGCATTCCCATCCCACTCGGGGTGACAAATGCAAAACCAACAGTTGATGGACAGAATGCACCTCTGTACTGGGGTGAATGGATGACATTGTTCTGCATTCTGTCCATCAACTGTGGTTTTTGCATTTGTCACCTCGAGTGGGATGGGTATGCTCAGACGTGAGTCCCATGCACTCCACACCACTGGATTCAAGCAAGCCGGGCTGAAGACGGCTGGAATGCCAGAAACCGGTCCTCTGAAGCTTGTTTCCGGTCCAGGGAAGGCATGGCTTGGCAGTTCGGGCTGGACTGTTCCCATGAGGCACAGGGTCAGACTGATTTGTATATGGCCATGTCTGAACTGGGGTGGTGTGGAGTACAAAAAAAACAAAAAAACTATGGATTTAGGCCTAGATCTCTGTACTGGTGTGAATGTATGACATTGTTCTGCATTCTGTCCATCAACTGTGGTTTTTGCAGTCCCATAATAGGACCTTATTATGAATCTGTCATGGGATGCTAATCTAAGTATATGGTTGGATTCTTAACCTCAGTTTGTCAAAGTAAAAATATTTCCCTACCCATGGGGTTATGCTCACAGAAATCTCAGCTAAGTGCCAATTATCACTCCTAAGCTTGGCCACAGGTATTTGTCGCTGGATGGACGAGTCAACTTTAGGATTTGGTGGCATGGATATTTCGATGTTTTGAGGGTCTTCACTCCTGGGTTCTGCATATAGGTGTTTTCAGCTAAACTAGGAGGATAGCTCCATGCTCCGCCCACAGATGAAGCTCAACTCAGTGGAGATTGCTGCTCCCGAGTTCTGCCTACAGGTACTCTGTTAAACAGGGAAGTCACACTTAGCCTCTGTCCATAGTGGGGGTGGGGATCTTTGCTCCTGGATTCTCCCTCACAGGAAAATTCTAGTGGATCTGAGCTAGGTGCTCCCAGACTGCGGACATAACCTGGAGATACCCTCAGACATCACCCCGACCACTGAACAACCTAACAGACTACAAACCATTTAATCTATAAGGCTAAAAAACTACTAATTAGACATCATCCAGTCATCTTGCCCTCTGTGCTTCCCCCGCACCAAGAGAAGACAACAGAGAAGACAACCAAAAGGTCAACCCCTCATCGAAGAGATCTTTTCATTCAGCTACAGGTACATGCCCCAATATTATTCAGTAGGAATAAGCGGCCAGCTTATTTCCTTTCCACTTTAACTGGTATGGATCTCTATATTTCAGCCCTTCTTCGCCTTCTCAAACTCCATAACGTTGCAAGATCCTCTATCCTGCCTCTGTCCGGTACAGCCATTGTTCTGACCCTCTCTCTGGCACTTCAATCCCTGCTTCAAAACCCCAAAAGGCTCAACCTTTGTCCATCACAAAATTTGCATACATATTGTAGGAAGGAAGGATCTTTCTGCATGTTTACCCCCACTTTTTGCATGGTGCTAAGCTGTTTTTTGACTAGTCTGACTGGGATCCTGCAAATCAGGACCCTGATCTATCTGCTTTCTCCCTAAACTTTTATGGTATGTACTTGGGTACACTCCAGATTGTATACTGGGGTACCCTGGTCAGTCCCTAGTATATGGTACACATGTACCCAGGGCATAGGTACCCCAGAGACCTCCCATTGGCTGAAGCATGTATTATGCCACCCGTGAGAGGCCATGCAAAATGGAACTACATGTCTACCATAAAAGCCTGTGTACATTGGTACATGCACCACTTACTTTAGGTATAGGTTTACTATATCTAAGCATCAATGCACTTAAAACCTATAAGTCACCCCTCTAGCAGGCCTTTACAATCCTGAGGGCAGGATGCTTGGTTTTAAGTGAGAGGGTGCCACTGCATGAGAAGAACACCCCTGCAGCCTACGGAGTCCATTCTCCTAGGTTGTCAGTGTATCAGCCATTTACGAAATATATAGAATGGCATTATGCAACAGCATACTGACCAACTCTAAAACGGCTGAAAGTAAAACTTTGTGGAATTGTACCCAGGTGTGGGAGGTATTATTCCAGCCCTCGGAAGCGAGCTTCTTGGGTCCCTGGTGTTCCTGGTACAAGCCTTCTAGTCCCGGGCAGTACAACATGGTTGCTGCTGACCAGAGACACAATTCTGCCCTCATGCTGCTGAGTCAAGCTCGAGCAGAGGAAGGTGGAACAATAGGCATCCTGTCACAGAGAGGTGTGACCACACCCAGACAGGATGTAATATATTAGGGGTGGGTGGGTGCGCTTGCCAGTGACCGAAGGTTTGCATGAGAGGCATTTTTGGTGTCCCTGTGCATAGTCCAGTTCAAACCAGGCCTGGGAGCCGTTGGCTCCTGTTCTGGCACGAAACTGTCCAGACCCTATCCTGGGAGGGTCCCCTGAATCGGTACAACCATCTCCTGTGGGTACAAAAGGGCTTACCTGGTTGTAGGACCGTAGATTCGACGTGGATAAGATTCTGAACCAGAAACCACTGAAATTCGACTGTCTGGACACTCTGCTTTCAGGTACTCTTCAACCAGAATCCACTTTTGGATTCCATCGGACCCGCGTCTCCTTCCCCCCTCAAAGCCCTCCATAGAGATCGACGGCGGTTTCCGACGCCACTTCAGACCTATGTACCTAGCTTCCTAGGGACAGGTAACTCTGATACAACGGTATCCACGGGTGGGGTGGCTCTACAAACTTCCACTGGGTTTCTTTGAAGTCAATTGTGAAGGGTCCTTAATCTTTAAAATTTCAACTGCAACTTCCCCATAGAATTGTACTAGGCGAGCGGTCGAGTTCCACATTGCACCCGTCCTGCGTGGGGTCCCTCCTTAGTCACCTTGGGTGGTTCCTTGGGGTCCCAGTGATTCTGCATCCTCTAGACACTGTCTTGACTAGAGTCGTGGTTCTTATACCACTATTTTAGTATATGGTCTGGTCCCCCCCCTGGAGCTCACTGTGTATTAGGGCTATTTACTATTGTTTCTGTGTTTCAGCATTGTGTGCTTTGTGAGTATCTTTGTGTAGAAGATACTGTGTCGTACTAGAGAGTGTTATATTAATAAACACATATTGTTATAGTTACGGTGTGGTTCTCCTTTCATTTAACCAATACTGTAAGGTTGCATTCTGGTAAAACGAGCTGCATAACATTCCTGAAAGACTAGGCCTGAAGGCTGCTTTCCACAGCTACCACTTGGATAGCTTTCTAAGGTTATCTTTGACCTCTTAAATCACCATAAGGGTTGTTTGGACTAGTGCAACGTGGCCAATTTAATAAGTGAACAGCATATACCCGGCCAACTTCCCACACATATCCTTAACAAACCCAATCCTCAAATCGCCACAAAGAAGCCCTCATCATGCTCCATCATCTACACTAAGCATAACCCACATACAATAACCGCCCACCCGCCAATCTTATCCTGATACCACCTGTAAACTCCCCCATCTAATCCTACTATGTCCCTTTCTTCACTCTGGACCCAGAAACAAGAGGTATACAAAAGAAATGTAGCTGCTCCCTCGTCAATTGGTGCTCCATGAATACATATCCCTCTGACCATCTTTCAACTAATTTGAGATACATCAACAGATCTCAACTTCATAACAGAAATGAGACTCAGTTGATGATACCTCACCACAATTTCAGAAGATCGTCCCTCCAATCTACCACAAGAGCGCCATACACCCAGCAGGTGATCTCTTTGTTGTCTTTAAAAAACAATCAAGACAACAAGTACAGAAGACTTCACCATGACAGATGGTGAATCCCTTCTGATAATATTTTCAGCCACCCCTACATGCCCCTAATTATTCCTCATGAAATACAAACAACCTCCAAGCACAGGATACTTCAAGGATGCTTTTTACACGGACAGAGAACACTCTTCATCACAACAACTTATGTATTTAAGGAGACGTGCATGTTTGGTTCAACTGCCCAGATACCAGAAAAATAAAACCTCATCAAATCTGGAGGCCTTCAATGTCAGTCCTATCATTACGAGACCATCACACACACACCAGGACACAATTGGCAGGGGATATTCTCCTCTACAGGACATGCTAAAAAAAGTGGAAACTCCCTCCACAGTACAGAGCAACCAACATGGACTATCCCTAAACAAACTGCCAAGAGAAAAACTACCCCTGAACAATGGAGGAAATAATACCTTCCAATATACACAGTTCTCATAAACCTTGCATAACCATAACCTAACAGAAGTGATGGCATTCTACCAGTTCAATAGTTCACCAACTGCCTCACAAACAGATTCCATTGAATGGCAATAAGAAAGCCCAAGAAAGGCGCACACAAAGATGAAGCTATTGTATAAGAATATGGGCAGGCTACAACACAAATCGAGGAAATCACACACCTATGATGACAAACTAGAGCTATTAAGTCACAACAGGACACACAGAAAGGCAACAGAAGTGGCAAAGAAGCTAAAATACTCAATGTGACTAAGGGGCATAGAATGTCCTTCAAAACAGCTACACAGATTCTGGCACAATTCTGCAACCCTGGATTCTTAATTCAGTGATACCACAATCATAGCATTCTGCAACTCAGTCTCCAAGGAGCTTATTGCCAAAACCAGGAAACCAGATGGCCACCTCAGGTTAAAGGATCAAATTTTACACCTACAAACAACAGATTCTATGTAAACAAAGATGTATTCAACCAGCAAACCCTGACCTACTTCAAGATGAATCCTGACACACAATACTGAAAACTAAACAAAGCAAGGACCCCAACCAGCTCTCCAATGTACACCGATACGGCAAAAACCTTCAAACGGATCACCTAAAAGAAATGTGCTTGATCCCTGGAAAGGAATATCTCAAACGGTTCCCTAGATCATGAATCATTCACACCAGAATTGTAAGCATCTGATCACAGATTGATCCACAAGAAAAAAAACGCTCTCTCATTACAGTCCTGGCAATTAGAGGTCAATATCTAATATATTGGGCCAATTACTTGAAAGGGGAGGTGTTTGCCAGACCACTATGTGCAGAGACAAATTTACTGATGGATCAACAATCTGGGTTCTGCACGGGCAGAGGTGGAGTCAGCTTTCAGGAAGAACTTAAAAATCTAAATGTGAAAATAATGCAGCAGCTGCAATGCTACTTCTGAATGTATGGAAAGCTTTCAACAATACCAAGCGTCAGACATTGCTAATTAGACTCAAAGAACTCTGCACAAGCAGGAATAACTTCTTGCTTTAAAGACAGACAAAGCTTTGTAATTATGCACCCTTTGCATCACTGCGGTGTCCCACAAGGAAATTACAAAATATATGACCCGTCTGCTTCTCTTCAAACTCAATGTGATGCATAAATTACTGCCAGAGATTTAAACAGGTCTTAACTTGATTAATATCACTGTGCCTTCGAGGACTTGATATTGTGGTTCACAAATTCAAAATATCAAAAATCGAAATCATGAGGACATTGACATAATCACCACCCTACCACAATATGGCAACATTAAGTTGGGATCGAGGCAGGAGCTTCAAGAGGAGACCTCCTTTTATACAATGAGAAACCTGAGATGAATCATCCATAAAAAACTACAAACCATACTCACCCATGTAATATTAAGGGTGGAATATGATGCCTATACCATGGAGCGCTTTAGTTAATACAAAAATTACCAATACTCTGGCAAGTTTATTACTTCACCTCCTCCCAAGGGATCACATGACACCACGTCACCAAGTATTACAATGGCTACCAGCAGCAGGGCGGTCAGCATTCAAGGCCCTCTGCATCTTCCAGTCATCCAAGGAAAAGACCCACTTATTTACATTTGAAATTAAGAGAATAGTCCTAAAACAGGACACTACTGCCAAGTTTAACTCCTCAGATCATCCTCCATTACTATAAAAGTAAGTACATTGGTGAATCTGCATTCACAGTACAGACGACAAAACTTGGTACCTCATTGCTAGTTACACTATTAAATAAAAAACATCTACAATTCAGGGAAGAAGTAAAAACCTGGGTATTCTCGAAATCAAACTCCGAACATTTGACCGGACCCCATGGTGTGAGCATCAAATTAAACTATTGATCAGTAAAGCGCATATCACCCAAGAGAATGGACTTGAATAGACCCAGTATTCTACTCAAGAAAAGCCACAGATCTCCAGAAAGAAACAAAGCCATGGTTAAGGAGATAAACATACTCGGTACAGGCATTCATTAGAGGCATTCATACTACTTTGGTGCCATCGCCTCAGAAGAACAGCGCAGCCAACTGTAATCAGAGCTGCAGAAATGACATCAGTAAACCCAAATGGTTCTCCTATGAACCTAAATTACTGATGGTTAGCACAGAATACCACAATCAGTGCAGGCTGCATACCAAAACATACACATCAGTATTCACTACGTAATGTACCAAAGAATAGCCTCACAGCAGTACACATTATACCAATAGCTAACAACTAAACAGCAAAAGTGTCAGACAATAAATGAATGACAAAGCATTGTTGGCAATTAAGAGCACTTCAAAAAAAGTTTATCCCTACAGACGCAATCATCAAAAAATTCAATTAACCAATAGACACCCACATTTACACAATAAAAGAGGACACATTTAACATGAATGATCAAGGCAGATCTCTCTCCTCATTTTTCTTTCCATCACCTTCCTGACCCTAGTACTTCAGACAAGTCAATGCATAATCAGCAGAGACAGAAAGCAGATTGAAAACTTCAAGAAAACCATGGTCATAATAAAGGGCCTCCAGAGCACCAAAGTGGCCAGTGATATCCAACTATAATTTGCCAGTCTAGCGCAATGACTCCTCAAAGTCACACTGCTAAGCATAGCATCTGAAGCCAAGATAAGAGCAGCAATCCGATCACTCCTACACAAGATCAATGCTTGCCACACAGAAAACAGTAGCCTAACCGCACTCACCCATGGTGTACCAAGCTACCCATTCGAATATATACGTAGGCGCCCTGGGCTGGGGTATGAAGTGCTAAAAAGTGTTACAAAACAACTAAATATAATAAACTTGTTCTTCAGTGGCCATATGTTGAATAGGAGAAAAGTCTAACTTCACACTGAAGCATGTGTGAAACCAATGGTAACAATTGGGAGGTCTGCTATTTCAATTAATCAGAAAACTTGCATTTTCTCTCTAACACATAATTAAGAAATGCATTTTTGGAGGGGACAGAAATTATGTGAAAGAAAAGCTCTTTTTAAATGTTTGAATTTGCATTTGTTTTGTTGAGAGGCCAGCAGGAGCAGGAAGTAACTAGGATTTCCTGGAGATCGTGTCCTAATATTTAGCAGAAATCATATTTTGTGACAGAGTGTAAGCTTTAATACACATCCTAACATTACATTCTCCCAAAAGTCAAATGCAGACTTTTCTAAACACAGGGGTTTGTCAATGATACCACGTGTAGTGATGGCAAAGGGAACTGTATTTTGCAGGAATCTACAGTGGATTGGGAGGGCGGCTTAAAAGGTGTACCATGCCTGGTGATCAAAATACTCTGGCTCTAACCACAGGGGTATTTGACCAATCAGTTCCTTAACGTCAGCACTGCAGGCACTTTGCCAGTGCTCAGTGTGTCTACTTGTCCATGTCATTGTCTTGGGCTAAGTTTACTTTAATTGTAAAATCGAGATGATACTAAAATCTCAACAGTGCACCTGGCAAGCAGAGAGGGCTCTCCTGTTTTAGGCCGACAAATGTGCTCTGTATGTGGAGGCATGCAGAGGGAACTTGCTTTTGTTCTTTGGGATCCACCAATCGGCTTTAGTCCTTCACAGTTCTACAGATTACAACAATGGTCAGCTTACCAGTGGAATGGATGCAGCACATTAGAGCTTTGACCAGACTGGACCGTGTTTAGTCGATACCTGAATAAAGCAAGTATACTGAAGAAAAGAGGATTGACCAACATGCAGGTGCCTCTCGTGAGGCATTAGGACATGGGATGGAGTCATAATTCAAGCGAAACAATGTTGTAGGCACTAACAAGTCAGTTAGCAAACCAGCAACTGGTACAATTGGATAATAGGGTTTTAAGTGCACCCAGGCGGTGTCTCCGATCGGCCTGAGGGATGAGTCAGATAGGAGTCGAAGAAAAAGACACCAGAAACACCTCGTGGATTACCACTTTCAAGTCACAATGATCACAGCTGCAAAAGTTTACCTGTCTTAATTTTTCAAACTGCAAGTCGTACATTTTATTTGGGTAAAAAAATGTTTCTTGATTTTTTTTACAATTTGGTATGAAAAGTAAAAATTGTTCATGATAACAACCCAATCTACTGTTCTCGTCCCTGGTCCCGCTCTCCAGCTGTATATATTACACTAATGCACTCTGGCCCCTTTTTCCACAGGGTTGTAATGTTTCTAATAGCACGGCTGAGGAGACACTTCCTACATACAGTAAAGTGATGGGATAAACTGTGAAGTCTTTCAGAGTTCAGTTTTCAAGTAAACAAAAAAAAACCAATTCAAATGTATTGGACAAGGTATGTACTCCCTAGAACACGTTTATTTTAGTAATACTGCTGCTTTTAAGGGCAGTGAACTTCAGACCCTAAAAGTCAGTTCCTTTTGAACAAAAATACTTCTGCGAGCTATCGCGAATTTAAGACACTTCCTGTGCACGCACTCACACCCTTTAAGATGGCTACCCACTTGCTTGGCGGCATCTTGAGGAGTTCCTGGGTGTACTGTCTGCACTATGTGTGGTGACCTTGGATTGAGTTTGGAGGACTGAAGAAATTGTAGAGCCCTAGTATCATATTTCATAACACACACACCTGTCCAGACTGACGTTTCTGCCACTTACAGGTTCTTCATGGAACAGCTGTCGCAACAGACGAGACCCATAATACCACTGGGAGCTTATTCAAGAAGGTGTGCAGCAGTTTACTTTCTGGTTTCTAAAAGAAGCCCGTTAAACGAAACATAGCTTTTATATGTTCTTTAGTCTAGAATATCAATCCAGGTGCACCATGCATGCTAGCAATAGTAGCATCCCTTTCTTATTACAAGTGCAATGCTTTAAGCAGTTAAACCAAGATTGGCTGAAGGTCTCGCATTCAATATGGGGCAACTGCGAAGCTATGAAGGAAGACAGAGGAATCATCTATTTTAAGTATAATGAAAATCAGAAAGTTCCGTCAAACAAATTTTTCCTGTTCAATGGGTCTAGGTTGCACCAGAAGGCGAAACCAGAACACTTCCTTAAAGGCCAGCAGGGATTGACATCGTCTGTCACAAAGTGTGTCTTTTAAAGGTCAGTCGGGTTGGAGTAGAGTTGGTCTCATGTGAGATTACATAAAATCAGCTCTGTTCTAACTCGGTTTTAGACACTCACAGAACATTTACAAATTTTCCAACAGTTGACCTGACGTCTTGATGAGGTTAAGCCAGTTACTCCCAACAAGCATAAATAATTTTCCTTTACCCTTCGGCAGGAGAGGGTAATGCGCTTCACACACTGATACCTATACATCTGCATGGGTTAGGTTTGGCACACAAGGGTTGGGCCTGAAGGGAGTATTGAGTATAGCTGTACATTCTTAACTAGCCATGTTTCTCTATCGCTCTCTCTGAAAGTTACCCTTGGAGTGACTTTTCGGGCTTGTCCCTGCCCGACTCTTCATGGCTCCGCCTCGGACTGCGTGGGGAGGTGGCAGCCAGGATCCGACCGGTCACCAGTAGTGCCAAAGCTAGCAGGTGGACTGAAAAGTAGATTGAGTGCCAATAATGCATTGTGTCAGAATAAGTGAGCAGCACAAAACCCATGCACATGTAGTCGTACGACCGCATCTTCAGGAACCAATGCACCCAATCGAATGCAAGCTTTCCAGAGTCTGACAGACGGTGCCGCAGCCCAGCCTCCATGGCGCCTTCAGCAGCTAGGCAGAGCGGGATGGTCAAGAAGCTCAGGTAGTAGCCGGGATGAATGCCGTGCCAGTAAGCACTGATCAGCATGGTCCAGGCACTCCTACAATGGAAGGAAGGATGCACAAAGTCAGAGCCTGTAAATTAAAATACTAGGAAAGCCTCAAGAAATGGAGTATACCCCTAGCCTGCTTGGAGAGTCCAAGTAAATGTAGCATGACCAAGCCAGAGAAGCTGGTCTTAACATTTATTGAAAAGTGAAATCGGGATCACATACAAACAATAATTAAAATGGAAGAAAGGCAAACAGGATTACCAATTCCTGCAATTATTCATAAACACAGTAATTTGGATTACAATTAAAGCATGCTTCCAAACAAAAATAGAAGCATCAAGAAGCAAACAAGCAAAAAACAGATCATTACAGCCTGTATTCGGGAGCGCAAAGCATGTGAGAAATTGAAATCCGCGGTTAGGCAGAGGTGGCTCCTCCACTAAGGTGGAAGAGCATCGCCTCACTGCTCTGTGAGCAGTTTAAAAAGGAAAACTAAAATTATAATAACCAATGTTATTATCATTTTAGTTTTCTGTTCCTGCTTAGATGCAGGGATGGGCAGCGCAGGGGCCAGGGAGAGAAATGGTGAGCACACTCTAAAGTGAGCATGACGGTTTGGCCAGCCTTCTTGGCCCAGCCAAACAGTCATGCGCACTTTGCATGTTCTCCACTGCCTGTAATGCACAGCCTGGATGGAGAACATGCACAGCCTATCAGTCCCTCTACAAGTACCGAACGACGGTGCTCAGATCAATCACAATGCTGCTGTGAGGCAGCATTGTGATTGATTAGGTGTCTGGGAGCCTATGTGCTTACTGGTTCCTGCTTCCTGCTGTCGATGGAGTAGCCGAAGTGAACCGAGAGGAGGGGGCCGGCTGGCTGGCCAGCAGGTAAGTGGGGTGTTTTTCCAGTTTAATTTCTTTAGTGCCCACTCAAGCATATGCCGCGGTTTCTCTAATCAAGAAGTGCCTCGGGAGCACTAAAAGCAGGTTTGAATGGTCCACAGTACAACCTTGCAACTTTGTTAACGATGCGCATGTTCTAGAGTGAGTGGTGCACACCATGTCCTCAAGATGTTTCTGTCAATCAGTTTTGTTTGTATAGTGCAAGCATGCTGGCTTTTGGCTATTTCAGAGCACATTTAATGTACGGTCAGTATGGATAAGTCTTAGGACGTCTCCAATAGTATGTAACATTTCAGTGGCACATCATTCTAACCTGAGAGTTTTGAGACAGCTGAAATGCCTAAAAAAGTGCCTGAAAAAGCTGTGCAGAGGACACTGAAGTATTCCAGCTGTGCCCAACACAGAGTATTGGTATCCGCATGAGAAACAGGAATTGCTTTTCATTTAGTATAAAAAAGCATTACTCACCCATGCTTGATGACAGAGCAACATTTTGCCATTCGTTAGTGCGCTACAGTGCTTAGCTTTTTTTAGGTCTGGCTAAAGGAGAATTAGGTGTTGAATGCCTTTATTTATAATTTCTTTAAAATATACAGAGTGAGCCACATGCCAGAAGCTGTTTCTGATGGATTATTTTTACCTGCAAATTTCTTAATTGTTGTATATCCCTCGGTGCCAAACTGGATCCTGCTATTTTTCGTATCTCTTTAGTGCTAGTAGGGGACACATGCTTTGTCTGAGCACCAGAGACAATGCCTTGGTGACGTCACTGAAGTCATCAAGCGCCCACCCTAGCACACTTAAGTCTGTTCCTTTTTTTTGCACCCTTCGACGTCAATTTCCTTCATTTTTCAGTACCTTCATCTTCTCTTAAATTACTACAAAAAGTGAAGTGCTTGAGGGTGGCTACCTCTAATGAGTCAGGGTACACGCCCATTTAGAACTATAACAAACAAATCTCAATTTCAGACACACATGCAGCGGGTCTGTGGTGTTTGGGGTCAACCCACGACTCAAATCATTAAGACATGTGCGGCTTCATGTACCCAAGAGCCATTAAGGAGCACATGGCCAAGCTTTTTATGGCATTGACCCGCAATGAGCCTTTGGTTCATCACCATGTTCTGGGTCAAGATGTCAAGATATCAATCTAGGCCATCTCCTTCACTGACATCCTCAAATGTCTCAATTGCTATCAAAAGGCAAGTTACCCGGATGTTTTCTACCCACTGTGGAGTCCCCTCTGTAGCCGGAACTGGTGGAGATTTTTCCCATTAGGACCCGGAACCTGCCCCTTAGTCCTATCCTGCTCCTCATTCACCGGCACCAGTAATGGCTCCACCTCTGGCCAACCCAGAATTCCCAGAACAGGGGGCATTCTCCAGTTTTCTTTTTACATGCCATGATGGAAATGTTTTGATACAAGACAATCTTCTCTGGCAAACTTGCGGGCCCCACTGGAATTGTTGGTCTCCATTCAAATCCTACTGACTGGTCCTTGGCCGGTGGCTTATGTCCTGGATAGAACCCCAGCGCTTTCTGGAAACATCCTGGTCTTGAGACCTTTGACAGATGACCTACCCCCGAATGCGTTCTCATGAGCCACAAATGCCAATTCTGGCATCACCAGTCCAACCAGTGGCTTTACCCAAAATGCCCCTCCCCCTGAATGTGATGAGCCCCCCTTGCCCCTGCAGAATGTGGTAAACCACCTCCACCCCCCGAAGTCGCACATATCTCAGATATTCATCGGCCATGGGCTGAATGAGGGCCCCTGAATGGTTGTTGCTCTTTGAAGAGTTGGGGGGGGGGGGGGCGGACGACATACACCACAAGATCTGCAGGGGCCTGTGTTACACCCCTGGCGCCAGCATCACCAGCACCTCCTTTGGGGCAGCTGGTGTTAAAATCTTAAACTATCCTGCAAAGATCGAGTAGGGAAGCCCAGAGCATAGTGGAGTAAGAAAGATAAAGGGAGGGGTAGCAGGAATATTCCTGATAGTGTTACTGGCACAGAATATTGGAGCTATTTGGCTTGAACTATATTATATTGACCATATTCAGAAGCCTGATGCCATTAAACATGACACAGAAGACAGCAGTGAAGCAGACAACTGGCACCCATCATCTGACATAGCAGATAATTTAGCTCTATAGCTTGCTAGTGCTTTAGCCATTTCTCACAATATAGATATGGACTGTCCCTTAAAGCGGGAACCCAATGAGATGGTTTCATCTTAAACAGTCCTGAGTAAGGCTGCAAACATGGCCGGCTTTAGGGCGGTGAGACTGCAAGGGGCGCCAAGCTCAGGGAGGCACCATTTGTGCTCCTAAATCAGCACTGTTCACAGTATCCAAAAGCTGGGAGTGGGCACCGTTGTCCTTCTTGCATTTCCATGATGTGGGTCCTCGTGGTAATAAAAGGACCCCGTGTTCTAGTCATCACTGATTTTGTATTCTTATTGCCAGCCCACACGCCACACTGTCTTGTATTCTCAGAACACTTGATTAATTGGAGTCATCCGGGAGACAAAAAGTTGTGTGAGCACCGTTAGCAAGTGCATTAGAGGTCAGTTTGGTCCCAACTGGAAGCCAGCTCGTAAAAAGCAATATAGAAATTAACATTTTACTTGGTGCAGTGTTTAAAAGCAATATAAAAAGTATCATTTTACTTGGTGCAGTGTTTCAGTATTGCTGGATGCTGTAAAAGGTTTAACCTGTGAATTAAAGCCAAATTGAACAGGAAGATTGCAATTGCATAAGTGAAGGAAAATGCTACTTACCCAGTATGCATCTATTTGTGGCAGGTGAGCTGCAGATCACATGCTGTGCATAGACTATAAAGCAGTTATCTCCCAAAGTGGTGGCTAACCTGTAGCTGTTGCAGTTGTCTGAAATAGTGTACGTAAAACTGCTTGGCTCACACTAGCTTGCGGTCTTGCTAACACAACTATACAACAGTGTTTTGCGAATGTGTGAGTGATAGACCATGATCCAGCTTTGCAGATATCATCTATGGGTACATTTCCTAAGAAAGACATAAAAGCCCCTAGTTTGAGTGTGTAGTGCGCTTTAGGGGGACCTGCTATTCTTCTTTTCGTTTTTGCATAGCTTATTTAAGTGCACTCGACTATCCACCTTGCAATGCCTGATTTTGATATAGGATTGCCTTTATGTGGTGGAGCAAAAGCGACAAATAGTTGTTTTGTCTTGCGGAACGGTTTTGTCCTTCCTATATAGTAAAGAATTGCTCTTTCCACATCTAAAGTGTGTAACACACGTTCTGTCACAGAATCTGGTTGAGGGAGGAACACAGGCAACTCAACGGATTGGTTGATATGAAAGGCAGAAATGACCTTTGGTAGAAATGTAGGGTTTGTCGGAAGAACCACTTTGTTTTGGTGTATTTGTAAGAATGGTTCTTCTATGGTTAGTGCCGGAAGCTTGTCCACTATTCTTAGAGGTGTCATAGCTATGAGGAAAGCTATCTTCCAAGTGAGAAATTGTATTTCATATCCATGCATTGGCTCAAAGGGTGGTGAGGACAATGTTGAGATTCCACACAGGAGCAGGTGGAAGTCTTGGAGGATTGATTTTTTTTAAGCCCCTCCATAAATGCTTTAATGACAGGTACTCTAAAAAGAGACAGCTTTTGTCTGTTCTGGAGATATGCAGCTATTGCAGCAAGATTCTAGTGTATGGAAGAGTACGATAAATTGGAACACTGCAGATGTAGTAAATAGCAAATAATGTTTTGACCTGCATCGTCCAATAATCTATATGAATGCTATTGTGGTATATCATAAATAGCTTCCACTTTGCTGCATTGCATGCCCTTGTGGTAGGATGTATAGCCCCTTTGATAATATTTATGCCGTCTAAAGGAAGATTAAGGTAGCCAAACTCTAAGATTTTAGGTGTCAGATCGTAAGAATGAGATGGCTGGGATCTGGATGTCTTATCTCTCCATGGATCAGAGTGAGAAGAATGGGAGTGAGGTGCAGTTTTTAGTGAGGAACTCCTGAGAGCTCCAACAGGGTTGTGAACCAGGGTTGTCAGGCTCATGTGGGAGCAACTATGATGAATGTCAGGGACGCTTGTCTGAGGGTAGGGAAATATCCCTGCCCAATTCATCCATTGTGCATGGCCATTGGACAATGGGTGTGGATGTCTGGATGCAAAGCTTGGGAATTTTTTTCGTTTAGGTTTGTGGCGAACAGATCTATGTCCGGAAAACCCCACATTTGAAACAATAGGAGGAGAACTTGAGGGTGGAGTTCCCATTCGTGGATCTGTTGTCTTTGACGACTGAGCAGATCTGCAATCCAACTGTTAACTCCTGGATGGTGTTCTGCAAGGAGAATCATTTTGTGAAGTATAGCCCATCTCCAGATGGTCGGTACTAGTTGTGACAGCTGGAGAGAGTGTGTGCACCCCTGTTTTTGTATGTGGGCCTGCTACTACAAACCTGAGTTATTTGCAATGAGCAGGATGCATTGGCATATGGAAATAGGCATCCTTTAAGTCCATAGTGGACAGAAAGTCACCTTGTTGAAGGAGCGGGAGCACTTGGTGGAGAGCGACCATGTGAAAGTGGTCAGACTGAATGTATACATTTAGTTCTGAGGTCTAGTAGGACCTGAGAGAGCCGTCCTTTTTGGGAATTAAGAAGTACAGGGAGTATACCCCGGTGCCTTGATGTTTTAGTGGGACTGGTTCTATCGCTCCTTTCTCCAACAGATAGAGAACTACTTTTTTTTAGAAGTGCAAGATGTTCCTGTGACATTGTGTGTGATCTTGGAAGAATGTTTGGGGGAGTGTCTGTAAGTTCCAGGCAGTAACCATATTGGATAATTTTTAAAACCCATCTGTCTGAGGTGATGGTGTTCCAGACAGGGGAAAAGTTGAGAGAGACGTCCCCCTACAGGAGTGGAATGATCGGGGGTAGCGGAAGGGAGTCACTCTTATTTGAGGGGGAAGTGCGTGTGGAGTTGCCTCTGTCTCTTCCTTTACCATTTTTCCTCTAAAACCTCCTCTAAAATAGCCTCTTGATGAGGGTGATTGGTTGTTGCCTAAGAGCAGGAGAGATTTTCTGTGGTAATATTTTAGGAGCCGCTCCTGTAAAAGGAGCACCGAAAGGAACCCCTACTCGCAGGTAACTGTAAACCCCCAGGGACTTTGCAACCTCAGTGTCCTTTTCCATTTTTCCCAGCAAGGTGTCAACTGTTGGACCAAAGAGGTGTTCCTTTTTAAAAGGCTGATTGAGAATGAAGGTCTACACCTCAGGTTTGAAACCTGAAATTCTCAACCATGTGTGTCTACGTAGCAGTACGCTGTCGTTTACTGTGCACTCTGATGTGTCTGCTGCATCTAATGCGCACTTCATGGAGGTATTGGTGACAAGTGTGCCCTCCTGGATAAGATAGTTTGCCTTAAATTTGTGCTCATCAGGCAGAAATTGCATAACATTTTCTAGGTCATCGTAATGAGCCCTAGCATATCTGGCTAGCAAAGCATGAGCATTAACAATGTGCCAGTGATTAGATGCTTGTGAGGCTACCCTTTTGACAGGCATCAATTAACTTGGAATATGTCCAGTATCTGGGTGAATAACCAGTTCTTTTTGTTTCGGATCCGAATGTGGAACATTGGACCGAGGCACTTCTGTCAAAATCTTTTTATTGTTACTTACAGTTTTCAGCATCAAAACGTTCCGCTCCGAACTCTTCAGTACCGAAGATTTAGGCTTCGACAAAAATGGAACATGGACCAGGATGTGCTTGGATTTTGGCTCCAATGAACAACTTCAGTTGCCAATACTGCTATCTATTCCATTATTTCATCTGAAAGATGGAAGCAAAACCAATCTTCTTTGACCACTTTTCGGTTTTAATTTTTTCAATTATTTCAAAGGTTTTTTTTCTTTACACCTTCTTTTCTGTTTTTTATGCACAATTTAAATGTTTTTAGATACAAAAATCACTATACATATACCCACAAAAAAAATCAAGTATAAAGGCGTAACATATAAATCACCATATCTTAACACCTCATTCTCTGCTCAATCTTCCAAGTGTAGTGACATTCATTCTGGAAAGTGAACTCATTCATACATTCAGTCATACCATTTCTTATATCAGTTCTAAACCCACTCAAGGGAAATAGTCTCAAAACTAAATCTAATACTCAAAGAGAGCTAGCAAATCTAAATACAAAAACAACATTTAATCATTTAGTGTAGGCCATCAGAAACTCTGTTTAACTTTTCAAATATTCTTGTCTGAATAACTTGACTTGATTAGCCTATCCAAAACGTGGTCGACGCGTTTCGAATTCCAGTAGCCAAGGAATTCTCCCGAGGACCATATTTCTCTAGAAAAAGTAAAAGACGGTATCTTTACTAAGAGTCAGCTGACTATGCTTACTGAGAAGAGGAAAAAGGATTGCAAAAATCGGAATGTCTCTGTAAACGGTTTACAGCAGAAACCTTATCCTTAAACCTCACGTATTCCCTTACTTCCTAGAAATCGATTCCGCTTCACTACCCCAAGTTTCAAGAGCAAGAAAAGCCTGGCAAGGTATGCTGACATTAGATATAATTGCAATAAACACAGTTGATGGACAGAATGCAGAACGATGTCTTACATTCACCCCAGTACAAAGATCTGGGCCTAAATCCATCGTTTATTTGCACTCCACACCACCCTAGGTCAGACAATGGCTATATGCAAATCAGCCTTGACCCTGTGCCTCATGGGAACAGTGAATGTAAGACATTGTTCTGCATTCTGTCCATCAACTGTGTTTTTCGACATTAGATATAAAGCATTTTCCTGATCTAAAGATTTGCCTATGTTTCTAAGAAGACTTCATACATGTATTCCAGGTCACCAACAAAGAGCAGAGTTTGGGCCTTAAGAAACATCAACTTGTTCCTGTGTGACAACTACTGAAATACCAGAAGTAAGCATTATGAATAATGATGGTAGCAAGACTGTAAGCACAGTCAGCTGACTTTTTTAAAAAAAAACAACCCCCTCCTTAATTATCCTGATTTTATTTTATTTTTCTTTGCAGAGAAAATGTGATTTATAAAGAGACAAATTCTCAAAGAATTCCCAAAGGTAAGAAAGGAATAATCTGCCGGTAAGGGCAGTTGATGGAGAGTTATTTTTTGATAGAACATCTTAGTAAAGATACCATCTTTTACTTTTTCTAGTGACATATGGTCCTGAGGAGAATTCCTCGGCTACAGGAATTCGAAACGCGTCGACCACGTTTTGGATAGGCTATCAAGTCAAGTTATTCAGGCAAGAATATTTGAAAAGTTAAACAGAGTTTCTGATGGCCTACACTAAATGATAACATGTTGTTTTTGTATTTAGGGTTGGTAGCTCTCTGAGTATTAGATTTGAGACTGTTCCCCTTGAGTGGGTTTAGAACGGATATAAGAAATGGTATGACAATGTATGAATGAGTTCACTTTCCAGAATGAATGTCACTACACTTGGAAGATTGAGGAGAGAATGAGGTGTTAAGATATGGCGATTTATATGTTACGCATTTATACCTGATGTTTTTTTGTGGGTATATGTATAGTGATTTTTGTATCTAAAAACATTTAAATTGTGCATAAAAAAGAGAAAAGAAGGTGTTAAGAAAAAAAAAACTTTGAAATAAATAGAAAAAATTAAAACCGAAAAGTGGTCAAGGAAGATTGGTTTTGCTTCCATCTTTCAGATGAAATAATGGAATAGATAGCAGAATTGGTAACTGTAGTTGTTCATTGGTTTAGTTAGGCATAGCCTTGCTGCATAAGTGCCAGAACCCCTCCATTGTTAATTGGATTTCGGCTCAGCGCCTGAATGGGGCTGACTCCAGCCAGAGACAGAAGGCTTTTCTTTGTCTTTCGGCGCAGGAAGGCAGAGGAAGGACCGGAGTCTTTTTTGATTTTGGTTGTTGGGGCAAGGCGGTTTCTGTACTCCTTGTACGCTGAACCGGTGTAACTAGCTCCTCTTCTTCCATGTTTGAGACGGCCTCGGAGATATGTTCCTTCTTCCTCAGCTCTTTGAGGGTGTGTTTCTTCTCTGTCGGAATCTTCGCCGAAGATATCTCGTATGCAGCCGCCTTGGTGTTGCATCTCGTGACGTCGAGCCCAACGGTAAAGCGTCTTCTTTGATCTAAATGAATGGCATGCGTTGCAGTCTTTCTTGCCGTGTTATGGGGACAAATAGAGATTGCACACTTCATGCAGGTCGGTGCGAGGAAACTTAGCATGACACCCGGGACAGAGCTTAAATGGAGTCCGTTCCATTGACTGCTAGTGAGCCCGGAGCGGGTAGGCCCAACGGCCCTCCACGAGTTTTCCGATCGAAGATGTTTGATTGTAAACGCTACGCGGAGAATAGGAAATGTGATCAAAACTATACAGTTGAGGGTAGTGGATTGCACGTCAAAGGGAACCCGAGAAACAGTGCCGAACCGGAGCGCAGCAATTCACATCCAAACCAGATTCCGGGAAAAAAACTATCTAACAATGGAGTCGATGCCCCTGCGCACTATCACCGAGGAGGAGTCACCTACCTTGAGACTGGAAAAGACTTCTTCGAACAAAAACAAAGTGCAAACATCCGGACCCAACACTAGATGTGGGGATATGCACAGCATGTGATCTACAGCTCACATGCCTCGAACATAACTTTTCTGTCTTGATGAATGATGTGTAAATGTGACATCAAGCTTTGCCTCCCTTCCTTTCAAAAGCATTTCAATAATTGTGACCTTCAAAACGCCAATAAAAATGTGCTCCCTAAAGCTTATTTTTGCTAGCCTAAAGACAGGAAAATAAGCCTGCTGCAAAGAACTGTAGAATGCAGATTACTGATCTGTATTTAAGGTGGATAGTTCAGGAGGTCACTGCATCTATCACAGAGATCCATTTGTTACTTGCAGTTCATAAATTCTACCCTAATATAACATAGTGACCAATGAGCTGCCATTAACGAGCTGCATGGTATAGGTCAGAATATGGTTTTACCCCTGTGCTTCATTATTCTAATGTTGCTAAAAAGGGTTCATTTGGGTAGAAATATATTCTTATTAGTAAAGCCAACCATCAACCAATTTGGTGCATTTAAATCCGGACTCTGTGCTTCTTTAGACCAAACTATCAAAAAACATACTGCCTACTGGTATGGACGACATGCAATTCCTACACAGTGTAATCCGCATTGCATTGTGATATGTAACGTTTTTCATTTACTGATTTATACACATGATTCATTGTCTCTATATAATGTGTATGTGATGTAAAGTGCTCTGAAACACCGTACACTGGTATGAGTAGTGCTATAAAACAAATCAAATGTATGTGAGAGAGGGGCTATGGAAAGATGAAGGGCACTGTTGTAGGGAGTTGGTGAAGAAAATCATGAAGCAGGAGATCATTGGGTTGGGGGGTAGGGGCAAAAAACTGACTGTCGCACCGGGTGTCACCACTGCTAAAGCCGGCCCTGACCGCAGAGTGTTCTAGAGCTTCCCTTACCCACCGTCAAGGCAAAGTCAAATACCCTAACAGAGGTCCTGCAACCCTGGAGTCCCAAATGCCTTTAAATGAGGCCTTCATGGACATAGTGATAATTAATAATAATGATAATAACAGTAAGATTTGTAGAGCGCATAGCGATTTCACATGAAGTGTCCCAGCGCTAAGATCCTGACTCCCGTTAGAGAAGAGAGCACTAAAAGCTGTAGCAATTGTCAACCAAACCTAAAAAAAACAGTTTTTAACTTCTTCCTGAGAAGAGCTTCACAAGGAGCCTGATGGACTATAAGGGGGAAGAGAATTCCATATTTTGGGTGCCAGGTAGCTGAATGAGCTGCCACCAATTCAGACTCTTTTGTCTTTAGGAACAGTGGCGAACTTGGAATCAGCAAATCTAGGATTCCTACATGGAACGAGAAGCTTGATCAATGACCGAGGATAGTGTTGTCCATTGTTGAATAAGGCCTAGTAGCAGAGGGCTTTTAATTCAATTCTCTGCCTCATCGGGAGCCAGTGCAACTTGCTAAGTGCAGCCCCGCTGAAAGCACATTTTGGAAGATTCGGCAGCAATCGTGCCGCAGCATTATGTACACGTTGAAGTCTGCTCATTCGTGATTGAGATACAAATAGGTAGAGGGCATTACAGTAGTCCAGCCTGGTAATAATAAGAGCTTGGACTACTTTTTATGAGCAGACTCTGTGTGAGCGCAATATATTTTCTTAACGGTTTTTAGCAGCCCAAAAGATTTTCCTTCAAGTGCAGTGATTTGGCTATCAAAAGAAAATTCATCATTGAACCAGAAGCCCATATTTATGACCTTAGGAATGGAAAATTACATGGGAAAAGCTCACATTAGCCACTGCAGTAAATAGTTTGGTCCCAGGCATTCTAGAACAGATGCTGTGAATCCGTCTTTTTTGTACATTCATCTTTCTCCAGAAAACCTGGTTGGACAGGCCTCCACTACAAGACAAAACCCTGGTTCTTTCTTGGTGGCCCCTACTGGACAGAGTCAAGGAAGCTCAAGGTAGTAAGAAAGACTAGTTTGGCACTCCACTCGTAAATGTAGTATGTTTGTTGGGAAGGTGTAGCCCAACTTGACGTAATATGTCACAATTAGTGGTACCGAAATAGCCAGATCACCAGGCGGACTACTTTGTGGAGGTGGTCTGTGATGGGAAGGATGCCTTTAGACAGGTTACCAGAGCTGACATGGATACTGGTGACTCAGTGTTCAGAGCTGTGGGCTCTTCTGTGGCTATTAGAAGGAATGCCTTGCTCATATCAACTGGCTTCTCCAGGGATGTACAAGCAGCGGATATAGACAAGCTGCTCGATGGAGCAAGACATTTTGGTGCCAAAGTGGATTCTGCGATTTAAGCAGTGGCCATTTCCTTTCACTATCAGTCTCTAACAAAAGACTAATGCCAATTCCAAACATTTTGAGGCTTCTTGAATGGCTTCAATTTTTATCAACGCCATCCCTTCACCAACAGAACCAGCTTATTAAGCAAAATTGAGGCAGGAGCAAAGGTAGTGGCAGTCAGACAACAATTCTTCTCCTCTTCCCTTTCCCCACCTGGAAAGCTGCTTTAGCTTCCCCTTGAAGAAGCATATGCAGCCTTTGGGAGCATGTGCATTCTCCTTTCTACAGGCATGGAGGGCTACAACACTGGAGCAATAGGTCATTCAGATTGTAGAATAAGGTATGCTGTTCTCGTGCAACACACTCCTAACCAGATTCCTTCACTGCGGTTATTTCCTACAGAAGACAATCTTTGAATATTGCAAACGCTAGCCTCTGGTAGCAGTGGTTTTGAATCAGCAGCCTAGGGTTGGTGTCTGGCTGTTTAACAACTAATTGCACCTTTGTGATTTTTTTAGTGTAACAGAGCCGTAAAGCAGTTTGGGGTTCGAGATCGGTGTTGGAATCAAATCTCAGGTTGACGCCAATAAAGAAGGTATCAGCACTGGCATGTAAAGAAATGTTGTACACCGTGGTGCTAGTGTGGAAGTTAAACAGGCATTGGTACAAGCCCGGAAACACATTTTTGAGGGTTGAGTAAGGGGCTAACTCACTGGTGAAGTCTGAGTGGATGCCCTTCAGCTCCGTGGAGCCCCAAGGCAATCTAGAGGGGACCGAAATAGCCTGAAATATTTACGGTATGGCTTCTTTGCAAATGAAGTATCAACTTTGCCATTGCCTACACTGCACAGCAAATGCAGGAGCAAGGGCAAAGATGTCCTTGAGGAATTTGCTAATTGTGCACAGTTCGCCAATTACCCTTCCCCACAAGGACATTTTAGGAAAGAGCAACAGCAGTAATACAATTCCTGCCCTCAAGAAGGGCCAATCGCAATGACAATGACAGAGTAGCATGACTGCATTTTCACTATCGCTATATGTGTACCTGCCATTATGGCTACTAAAGGAGGCCCTGGAAGAGTGAGAACAGTCTATGACTAGACTCACCCTCATCGATAATAAGAACATAGACAGTGTTTTTTAGAAGGAGCAATAATAGACTGAGGCCAGTGGTGGACTTGGAGACAATCCAAAATATTTTCTTACAACTGTGTGATGACATGTGATTTGACATAGGTTAAAGACATTTTAGTAGTACTGGAGGTGTTGCAATATGCTAGTTTAGTAGTACTTATTAAAAATGTGAACAGTAGCCATTTCTTCAGAATCTTTTAATTTGGTCGACGTCCAAGTTTGCACTTCTTCATGAAAGATGAACATCGTTTGTTATTAGTAGGTCTCTCATATACACCCACTGTCTGGTTTAAGGGACGAATTAGTTTGAGGTTATTAATAATGTCCTGATGGAAACTGGCCATTTGAGCAGTTCGGCCACAAAACATATTGTTTATCTGTGGGTGTGAGGAGCGGAACTGGATTATGAATATTACCAGTTACAGTGGTCTACAGTTTCCATCTTGTTTTAGGAATATGTCGCTATTAGAGAGAGGTTGCATTGATACTTTAAGATTAAAAGGAACCACTCTATAATCAATTCACTCTACAGATGCAGGATCCTCCTCCTCCTCCTCCTCCTCCTCTTGTGATTGGTCTGAGTGCTGTGGATCCGCGCTCAGCCAGGGAATGGGAGGCTGGGAATGTTATCCATGCAGGCTGTAATGTAGCCTGCATGGAGAACATGTTAAGTGCACATGAATGTTTAGCCGGGTCCAGAGGGCCAGCCAAACATTCATGCGCACTTTACAGAATGCAAACCACTTCTCCCCTACCCTGTCAGCAGAGCAGACCAGGCCGCCCTGTTTCGCCAGCAAAGCTGCCACAACAATAGGAAAAAAATACAATGATACTAACTTAACCCATCCCGTGCTCATGACGAGCTCAGCTCGTCATGAGGCACGGTTGCTCTGTGCTGTGCTGATGACGACCTGAGCTCGTCATGACACGCGCGGCGTTCACACGCGGGGCTAATTCCCCCGCTGTGCTGAACGTTCTGAAAAACAGGCGTGGTCATGACGAGCTGAGCTCGTCATGAGCACAGCACCACCGTGCAGCGTGACGATCTGAGCTCATCACAAGCACCGTGGCACTGCCTGCGCCCCCTCTCCCTCCAGCGCTGCAGGGTTATTAGCCCCACGGCAAAGGGGTTCAGAGTTATTATCATTGTATTTTTTCTTTAGTCACACTGCTTAAAAGCCTTAGTGGAGGTGGCGCCACTGAGAGCACACCCTGCCTGCGGGGATAGTCTGATACATAGAGTATCTGCTTCTCACCCAAATATGAAGGACTTGACGGGCGAGTTCTTGTAGATGTACTGCGACAGCCACCATTGGACGCTCATGTTCCAGTACCGCATGCCATCCTTCACCTTCACACAAAAGTCAGCACCATAGCAGTCGATATTCTTCACAGTTTCGTAGTCATATAGCACAGTCATGTGTTCACCATCAGGTGACCTGTGGGAAGCATGCATTGGAAATTGATTAGAGCTGAAACACTACTTTCTATTTTACAGCAGCACACACAAGCAGAGAAACCGAGGTGGACTGGTGAGGCAGAAGATCAAGTCTTATTTTGCCTCTACACTAGGTTTCCAAGTAGGTATGTTACTCCTATTTCCCCCTATGATCTGTCACAACAACAGCGTGCACCGATTGCCTCTCTAAGATGACACAGCAATAGGTCACAATTCAGCATCATATCTTTCTTTTTTGCTGCATACTAAAATCCACCCATGACCACTACATCCAATCAATAATACCATTGTCATGGTAGGATGAATAATGACCAGTTCATGCTTAAGATATTTGCCACTGTATGCTATAGGGGACACTTCTTCTACATGCACTGTTTTTCTATGACTGTCAGTTTAAGATTCTATGTCAGGACCGCAGGCAAGGATTATTCTTTATAATCTTTACTTCACTGATTATAAAATCCACAGCAACCATATTAACATTAGCTTAGTATAAAGAAAACTAACATTTCCAAATGTCCATGGGAGACTACAACACCCGATCACGTAATAGCAGTCATAACATAGTCCACAGTCATTGTCCATGCGGTCTCTTTACTTCGCTGCTCAGCATATGGAGATAAGTGCTGCTTCCTTCTCTCTGCCTATTACTTGAGATTAGCCAATATTTTTAGTACATGCATACGATTTTGTGTCTCTTTTTGCTCTTACTTGCGTTTGGTTTGTTTTTCTGGCCGTAGGAGTTTCCCTGCGTTCCTTACACGGCAGTGTTGTATTCCATTTGCCCAGGGACAAGCTGACGAACTGTTGGACTGCAATAAATCAGTTTCTCCGGATTTTCGGAATGTGGGCTATTCACACAGGTGGACTATTCACACAGGCACTCAAATGAGGAGCCAGGCACCTCTTGGCCTTGGTGCCCTAGTGCTGCGAATGACACATACGACCAATCCCCTACTAACAAGATGTCCGACATGTTGGACCCTGAAGATATAGTACACCCGCACTCTCTGGAACGGACTCCAGTGACTAAGTGGTGTTGCAGGCCAGCTATGTAAGCCTCTGGAAAAGGAGACATGCCGTCGCCTGCATGTGGAATGTAACAGACCATCATTGGAGGGTAAGGTAGCCTTTACCCCCAAAATTAATACGAGGATGGCCACTATCATTGCCAAATTAGTCAAAAATCCAGAGAAAGGGATAGACCGTACCTGGTGCTCATGCCAGGACAAACTCCTGGACATGGTAGGGCCATTAACCAAAATCTTGGACATAGCAGAGGATGCCAAGGTTTCCGGTTCTCCGATTTCCCCCAAGGTCCTCTCTGGCTGGCCAAAGATTCCATAATCTTTTTAGGGAACTCCCACTGTGCCATATCCACAGAATGTTGTCGCTCGCTGCTCATCAAGGTGGACCCCAAGTTGAGGGACCTGGCTTTCCCGGAGACAGGGACAGTGGCCCGGGGTGGGGGGAAAGGAGTGGGGGGGGGAGTCTCTTTGAAATAGGAGCTGGGGGAAAATAAATGTTGGCAGACTTTTCATCCATTGGCAAGGCCCAAACTTCTATTAAGCGGATCTTTGACCCTTGGTTTTCCAGGGGGCCGGCCGTGGCAGGGGCTGCTTGGCTAGCCGCCTTTCCTCTCAACCCCTCTCCCAGGGGAAAGGCTCTGGACGCAGACGGAACCAGGATCAAGCCTGGTTTGTGAACTTTTATCCTACCAGAGTCCAGCAGTTCCAGGGCAGAGCTGGCTCCAGAGGACAGGTCTCCAGCACTTTCAGTAACCACAAGTGTGAACCTTTCTTCCTATCTAACGGTAGGGGCTGTCTGGCACAATTTTCTCACAGGTGGGTGTCTCTCACAATGGATGCATAGGTACTTCAGCTGGTTCATGGTTTCCAGATAGAGTTCTGTGGGTTCTCAAGACATGAGAACACTCCGCATCCGCTAAGGTTCTCCATGACACAGAGCACACTCAGACGCACAGGTACAGGCCCTTCTCGACAAAGGGGCCACATGCCATACTACTCCGGACCCCTCTGGTTTCATAAGCAAACTCTTCTTGGTCAACAAGCGTGGCGGGGGCCAAAGGCCAATGATCAACCTCTGAGTTCAATGAATGATTGGTGTACTGCCACTTCAAGATGAGGAGTCCAGCTTCTGCAGGATGTACTCCAACCATTCGATGGATAGTGCATCTAGACCCGAAGAACGCCTACCTGGCCATCCCAATCTTTCAGCCCCATTGCACATTCCTTCACAGTATCTGTATTCCTCACACTTCCATTCGGCCGGTCGTCAGCACCTTGGTGCATGTAGGAAAATGGCCCTCACTGAAGGGTCACCCCAAACATTTTGCCTTCTCCCTCCTCTTTTTGCTGTAGTCTTTTTGTTAGTTTTAGGACTGAGCACTTTACCACTGCTAACCAGTGCTAAATTGCATGTGCTTCTCCCCTGAACATGATGACATTGGTGTACAATGGATTGGCATATTTGATTTACTAGTAAGTCCCTTGTAAAGGGGTATACGATATACCCATGGAATGTCATCGAATTGCTACTAGTGGGCTGCAGCACTGGTTGCACCACCCAGAGAAGTAGCCTTTCAAACCGGTCTCAGGCCTGCCATTGTAATGCCTCTGTGTGCAGCTTACTGCCTATTCCACTTGGCATTTAAACTACTTGCCAAGCCTTATGCTCCCCTTTATTACATATAGATCACTCCAAAGGTAGGAACCAAGTCACCCTAAGGGCAGGGTGCAGTGCAAGTTAAAGGTACGACATGTACTTTTATGTTTTGCATGACCTGGTTGTGACAAACCGCTCATTTTGTTTTTCACTACTGACCGGCCTACCCCTCATAGGCCAGCATTGGGAATTCCTTAGTAAACGTTTAAGCTGTAATTCATAATCAGAGAGGAGAAGTTTTTACCATTTTTCATATCTTTGGAATGGTAATGATAAATCCTCCCAACTGGTCAAGTTAAATTTAACATTACTGTTTTACGAATGAGACTTTTAGATAGTGGATATTTCTCTGCAATTACTGCTGTTCCCGACATCCTGTCTCCAATACACGTCTGGGTGGGCTGCAGCTACACTTTGTACATTCCGTCCAGACAGCCACAAACCCAGACAAGAGAGGCACATCTACATTCTGAGAACTCATCTGAATTCTGATGGGTCTTTCTAGGCAGGGAGTAATGGGAGGGGCTGGCACACTTCAATAGGTAGTGTACTGTCCACACACAAAGCACCAATGTACCTATAACAGACAGCCGGACAGACAGGACTGGGTTGAAAATGGCCCTTGTGCACGTCAGAGAGCTGCTTTGAAGTCACCCCTACATCAAAGGCACTTTTGGGTAGAAGTACTGGGTCTCTAACCTCCTTAAAATCAGGCACTTCTGGATCTTTGAACTGAACCTCTGTTAGAAGGACTGTTGTGCTGCTTAAAGGACTGCTTTCGGCTTGTTGCCCTGCTGCTCCTGGACTCTGCTGAAGGGCAGCTGGATTCTGCCTTCCCCTTCAAGTGATCGCCAAGAGCTTGCCTCCTGTTTTCAGAAGTTTCAGGGATACAAAAGACTTCCAGCAATTCTACTGGTGCTGCTGGACTCTGCCATCTGGGAGTCCTACCCATGCCTGATGTGCCCTCTCCACGTTCTGGCCCTCAGAAGTGGGTTCTGCAGCTGTTGTCTACAAAATTGGCGCATCATCACCCCTGCACTGATCAGAATAGATGCACTCCCGTTTGACACGGACACAAAGGCTGTTCGACAACAGTGGTTCTACTGCCTGTGCAGCCAGGGGTGATGCTCTGCGCGGCTCAACGCATTGCCTTCACAACAGCAAAGCTAGACAATGATGCAGCGACCTAACTGCATGGAAAAGATAGACACATCAAGCCCTCAGTGTCGACGTTTTGCTCCATCCAAGGTACTTCTCAGTGGGGCCTGCATGGGTCCTGTACCCGGACTACCCTACATTTCTGTTGGCCTGAACTTTGCTCTGGTCCCTCAGGACCTCAAGTTACCTTCTTTTGACCGCTAGAGACTTCTAAGCACTATTTTTGCATTTAATCTTAAAAAAAAAAAAATCAAATCTCAACTTCTACTTATTGAACTTTTGTTGTTTTGGTCTGATTTTGCTCAGAAACATATTCTCTATTTTTCTAAATCTGTGTGGAATCTTTCTGTGGTGTTTTAATTGTGTTAGTGTGTGCTGAACAAATACTTTACACACTGCTTCTCTAGATAAGCTTGGATGCTCTGTGCAGAACTACCAGAGGGTGAGCACCAGTTTTCTTTTAGTGTGTATCTAGCTTACCCTTACTAGAGTGGTGTTTCCTATGTGGTCTAGGTGCATACCTCAGCCAACGAGGAGTCCCATTTCTAACTGTGCTTTACGAGGGTCCTCAACCGATGGTAGAGCACCCGCGTGCTCAAGGGATGAGACTCTTATTTGGACAACACGATCATTATGAATCAATGCGCCGAAAAATTCTTGCAACTGAAGACAGCAGTCAATCTCTTGGAGGGGCTGGGGTTTGTGGTCTACGAGAGCAAGTCACTTTTTCACCCTCATAGATGACGAAGGTTCAGCAGCATCTTTACGTCTCCCATCTCAGAAGATAGCAAAGCTTCATCACAAATTCAGACAGACCCTTTCCAGGCCATACACTTCTTTACTCCAGATAGCAAGGTTAGTGGACCTCCTGTCATCATCAATTCAGGTGATCTTTTTGGGCCCCTATACTATCGGGCACTGAAACACACCAAGGTTCATCATCTCGGGAGGGGACTAACGTATTCCCAGTTGGTGCCCCTGTCAGAGGGGGCACGTGAAGAGATCAAACTGTGGTTATCCCACATTGAGGCCTGGAACAGGAGAGCAAGCTTCGGTTCCAGCCCACCTTGATTATAGAATCAGACGCTAGCGGGTTCCTTTGCAGTTTGGTGCTGGATCAAGGGCATTAAGTCTGGTGTCCTTCTCAAAATGGACATTTTTATGTTGCGTTACATCAACCACCTGGGAGGGACCAAGTAGATAGCACTGTTGGATCTGGCAAAGGCGTTTTGGCAATATTGCCTGGACCATCATATATCGGTCACAGCGGAGTATCTTTCAGACCAGGCAAACAAAGTGGCAGGTTGGCACTCTCGCCATTGCTACGATTCCAGTCTCTAGAAACTGGATTCGGAAGTCTAATGCATGATTTTGGACAGGTCGGGGCAGTTTTTGATGGAACTTTTCCACTCTAACCTAGATCATCAGCTTCCCAGATTCTTCAGTTGGAGGCCAGACCCCCCTTGTGATGGTGATGGTATGCTTTTCCCCCGTTCTCAATGATAATAAGAGAGGCATCCCAGGTGCACAGGCAGTTATCAGAGGTGGTCTTGGTGACTCCCTTTTGGAGGTTGTAAGCTTGGTTCCCAGTTCTGATGGAACTTTCTTGGTATTCTCCAATCCTACCCCCCTTTCCGAATCTTTTCCTCGATCCGAACCTTCTGCCGCACCAGATGGTGATGAACGGTTCGATTTGCCTCATGGTGTGGCTGGTTACGGGCAAAGATGGAAAATTCAGGGACTTTCAAGGCAGGCTGACATCCTCTTGTCCAAGGCCTGGGCACAAAACATGGTCAAGCGATACAGATCAGCCTGGACAAGATGGATGAGTTGGTGTATACGACAAGGCCTGGATCCCTTGGAAGCAGATATAGTCCAAATACCGGACGGAGCTCTCTTCAGAGGGTTTAGCATATCGGACTATTAATGCCTTTCAATCTGCCATATCGGCGGGTCATGTGTCGACAGATGGATCCCCTGTGGGACAACATCTTTTTGTACAAACAGTGCTGAGGGGTATGCCATTATCTATGCAGCCTGAGCCGCTGTATTCTACTTGGAACGTTAACTAAGTTCTTAAACTCTTTCTTTCTTGGCAGCCCAATCGTTATGTTACTATGCCTGGTGTCATATAGTAAGGTCTTGGATGTAAGAGCCCTGGTTATTACAGGTACAGTATTTTTCTCACAAAGACTATCTTTTACAGTTCGGAAAAGGACTAAATCTTATATTGAATTATCTCTTAC
This sequence comes from Lissotriton vulgaris, assembly GCF_964263255.1. Taxonomy (NCBI): domain Eukaryota; kingdom Metazoa; phylum Chordata; class Amphibia; order Caudata; family Salamandridae; genus Lissotriton; species Lissotriton vulgaris. The sequence goes on along the minus strand of NC_141695.1, from coordinate 366,229,391 downwards.
CCTGCTTTTGGAGGATTCTCCTAAATTAAAATATATGTTGTCGGGTTCTTTAAAGCATATATATGATGGAGGGGTTACATCCACCAGGTGAGCAGCAACCTTTGCTTGCCCTGCGAAAATAATATAGAGCCGTCTCTTCCTCACGATTGCTGGATGGGTACGTTGGGTCATGACTGAAGCTGGCATCAATATTCGGATGTTTGGGGTGCATTCTGGCAGAGGGGCAAATGGCATCTAAAGCATTTCAGCTTGCTGCCCGCTTGGAAGAGATCATGAATGCTGCGGATTGGACCTTTGATTCCACTTCTAAGAGGTTCTACTACAAGCTGGTGATCGATATAGCCCAGGTGGTAGTAGAAAAGCCTTGAATTAGCATAACCCTCGCCTCCATTCCGGACATAGAATTAAAAATTCCCTAGTTATTGTAAAGGAAAGTTTCAATTCTATTAAGGACTCAGAAGTGAGGATTATCCCACCCACAGAGATATGTCTCGGATGTGTTTTCCTTACAGTGATCAGTAAGTAGAGGGTTATTCTGCTTGTATCTTGATAGCGTTGATTCATAATTGTATCGGGATTGTCTCGATTGCTTGCTTACACCAGTTATTGATATGGAAAATTTGTCAATTATGAGGAAATAGTTAGAATAGTTTCTTTCTTTTCATGGTTCTTCTTAGGACTTTATGGCTCCAAATAAGATTCGTGAGCAAATGAGGACTAGGTGATTTGTGTGCAGAAAAGAGACAGCATGGACAGTGACAATGGACTATGTTGTAACTGCCATTACGTGATTGGTTGATTTTATCATCTCCCATGGACTTTTGAGAATGTTCGTTTTTTTTATACTAAGCTAATATTAATATGGTTGTTGTGAATTTTATCATCAGCGAAGTAAAGATTATAAAGCATCATCCTCACGTCAGAGTCCTTAATAGAACTGAAACATTCAGTTACGATATGTAGGATATTCATTGTTTAGTCTTATGAAAAGGGGCAGTCAAGCCTTCCTAGTGAAAGCCTACCTTAGTAATATTTATACTGTTTTGATTAAGGTTTCCAGCTTTTATTTTTCAGTGCCCGTCTTTCCCATGATTTCATTACCTTACTTTCGGTAAGCCTTTTTACGGACCAAGCACCAACTTATGATCTTAAGCAAGGCCATATGAGTGCATCAACCCTCTCTGTATACTGTACTGCTAAATTTATGTCATGAGATTGTTCTGTTACATCCACTTTACAACCTCCTCCACTACTAGATCTACTCTATCTAAGAGAACAAGGTCCTTACCTCTCAATAGGAGCATACTCCACAGTCGGTCCACCGCCTGAGCGAGACTTGGCTGCTACTGGATAGGCACCAAACGCAGCAGACATGCATCCGCACTCTGCAAAAATCCATGCCACATAGAAGCGCATGCGGAAGACGAAGAACACAGTTGTCATGTAGAAGAGACGGTACAAAAAGGCCCGGTCGTAGAACTCCTCAGATCGCACATATTCCAGTGGAAACTGCTGAGACACCAGGAGGAAGAGGGCGCCAAATACAGGAACTGGCTTCAGACGCAACAGTAGGGGCCACAAACTTGGTATGGACTGAGAGTCCAGCTGGTACAGCCAGTCATGATAGGTTTTGTAGCGGTAGAAGGGGCCTAGAAGAGAGTCATAAATGTGAGTGAGGCTACCGGAATTGACCCTAAAAGGATACATTGTAACTATTGTTCTCCATCAAGGATCATCATACATTAAAAGGGCTACTCCGCCTACCATTTGAAACCAGAAGCCTGAAAGAGATTTGTTTTTAGAAATATGCTTTAAAACAAACTACTTCTTTAGGAGGATACTCCATCCCACTTACCTGTAATGAGATTCACATGCTTGAATCAATCAGAGTGGTCAGGCTGGCTGTCCTATGGTAACATCGTAACAGCAGGTCTATGTTAAATATAACCCAAAAGATAGAAACAATGGCTCTTTAGTAGCCTTGCCACAGCAATTAAAATGAACCAAACTTCAACTAATAAGGGCAATCGACCTGAAGCTCACACCCAAAAAAGCCACCATCCGTCCGAGTTACATGTAGCACTCGGGTGAAGGAATAAGAGAAGGCACTGAGCCTCCTGCCGGAAGGAGGGTTGGTCGCACTTGAATCTATAAAAGATACCAATACTGAAGAGTAACCTTTATAAGCAAGCATGTTTTTCTCCTCCAATATTAGTTCTTTCAAAGGTTCACGTTTTTAAATCAGAAGAACAAGTATTACTTTTTTTTTAACGAAATCCCAAAATATCCTGCAGTGTTGCAGGCCTGAATTAAGCTACACTGGCTTCCAGGGGCAAAGAGAACGGCATTTAAAGCTCTTTGAATAGCTTTTAAGGCACTGCACAATATTGGTCCAGATTAGCTTCAGGAGAGATTAGTCTGGTACACCCCACCCCGGAAACACAGATCCTCAGAAGCCAAGCACTTAGTACTACCCAAGGGCAAGCAAGCATCGTGGAAATGCAACATTACTCGTTTTTTGGGACAGCAAAACTATGGAACTCTCGGCCTTGGATTTTAAAAAAAACTTCCCAAACCTCCTGTCATTCCGAAAGTCTCACAGACCGGTCAATTTAGTCATTAGTGCAGCATTAATCTTTAATTGTCTTTTCTCTCTCATGAAAGCAGCAACGCCAAGACGCCTCCGGACATTAGAGTGCTATATAAAATTATAAATCAAATCATATTAATGCACGTAAGAAGCTGCAGGGAAAAATCTTTGAGTGGATCACCTCATCAGAACAGATGATGTAACACTGCTTGGCCTATTGCTACATCTTTCAGTATGGTCTCTTCTAGACAGTAATGTCTTAGAAGAGTGTACACACATTTTCATGTTGCTGTTCAGCATATTTCTGTCAACGATACTGCAGTTAACAGCACGGGCGTAGATGCACCTCTAGTCGAATAAGCTGTTCCTCTGCTGTGTTACTGCCTGCCTGCTTGTATGTGGCATGATACAATTGTGGCTGCAGGCCTGCAGCCCATCAAGTAATGCTGTGTGGAAATGGCTTTTCTCTTACTTGGGTTTACAAAAGGTGCCAAAAGCAGATCAGGCTTCCTAAAACTCTGTTCTATCCAGAAAGATTTATAGACATCTCATATCTAGAGAAAGCAAAACTCTCTCTGGAGCATATGCTGGATTTGGAAACTACTTCAATGCCATGGTTTTATTCAGGTCTGAAGTCTGAATGTACTTTAGGTATACATTTTGGGTTAGTTCTCAAACGTACTCTGTCAGAGCGAAACTAAAGAAATGGTTCTTAAACTATGAGGGCTTGTATCTCACTGGTTCTCCAAGCTGATGTTAATGCCAAGAGTAGGACTACCTTATAAGAGAGGAACTTCATTCATGCCTTATAAATTGGTTCAAATGGTGAGTGTATAAGCTGTGAGAAGACTATACGGAGTTGCCAAACTAGGGCGGGGTGGGGATTGCAGCTATATAAACTTTGCTCGAGGGATGTGCTAACCCTGATCGAGAGTATCTGATGCAGCACTGAAGATCTAGTATGTAAACTTTGCTTTTCACACTACAGCTGCAAAACCTTTGCCATTTAGTACGGCAAGTCTTATTTGTTGAAATATATAGATCTTGCCTGTGCCAGGATTTCTCTGCAGTTTAGTGGGATGTCTAGACTTGAAAATTCAAAGAGTGAAGCTTCAGGGAAGTCGGATCTGGTCACTGGCTCTCGTCAGGAGATCTTGCCATGGCATTCGTGCAATTTTCGGAGCTTCAGAGTAGAAGTTATATCTTGGGTTTACTGGTGTGATTAGTATTAACCTGCAGGGTTACAGTTGCATTTTCGCTTGCACGTGTGGAATTATGGAAAGAGGGAAAACCTTCTGGGCTTTATTTACCATTCATGGCACTTGAGTTTATTGTGACGGAGCACCTCTGCCAACTTGCTGTCCTGCCGTGGAAGGTGCTCTGCTGTTAATGACGCATTGTGCTCAATGGCCCAGTTCCACAGGGTCTTTGCTTCATTTGATATCTCTTTTGATCTGGCGCCATTATGTTCAGTTATATAAAACATGGTGATGGTATTATTGGTGCCTATGAACACAGATGATTTTTCCGGTCTCAGTAGGAAGAACTGAAGTCCTAAACACACTGCTCTGAACTTTTTACTTCTTTAATCCATTTACCAATGATAGGCAATTCCAGGAAATTCGCTCTTTTTATCCTTCCTTGGATGTGCCTGTTAATAATAGATTCTGCAGGCTTCATCAGGAAACAGATTTGATAGACTTTACCTCCACCACACAAATCAGCTTATATCTTTGCAGTTTTATCTATTTTGTCCATCAACATGTCCTTCTATTGTATTGGACGATCCAATTCTTCCTTAAGTGGCCTCCTGTGCAACCAACAGAACGGAATCAATAGAATATAGGAGATCATGACCAAAAAGGCAGTTGAGATGTTGAACCACAAACTGTTTCTTGGATCAGATTCAGATCGCTAGGTCCTGCAATTTTACCAACATTTACGCTGAAGGGGAATGCTTTTCCTTTTCTTGCATTCAAAATTGCATATGGAATTATTACATAAATCAAAAAGTGGGAGAGATAGCGGTAGGTTCAGCAGGTTCATTTATCTTCCCATCATCAGTACCATTTATTAAATAATAAAATAGAAGACGATCAGTCCAATATACCCTAGCTACCCTAATGACGTTTTTGCTCTTATTTTGTTTCAGAGGGTAACTGCCACCTGGACACAGCATTCATAACTGCACTTACAGGGGTTACCTCAAAACTTAAGGTAACCCACCTCACTAGGTCCTGACAAATTTAAGGTAAACCACCTCACTAGGTCCTGACAAAAGCCTTAGACCTTGAGGGACCTTACGCAGCTGAAGCATGTAGATCTTCACCTCCCTTTCTTCCCCCTCAACAGGATCACAAATCTTATAGCGCGGGGATGCCCTTGGGTCACCAGGCGCTTTAGAAATTGTTATTAAATTAAATTAAATTAAAATCACCAGAGGTGTAGGACCAGTAATTCTTCCTTACAACATCGCCTCTTTTTAGCTTTATCCCTATCCCCTTTTTTAAATCATTTTTCCTGATAAATACTCACTCCGAGATTGGAAATAATTCGAATATACTCACTTACCAACACTGTCTTCACTTGAGAAGTTCTCCTTCAGAAAGGAGGATACTTTTTCACTTGGAAAACGGAACACTCAAGTGAAAGACACCATGAGGATGCCATCCACGACATCACCCCAGCGGAGATAACATGCCTTGTTGGGACTAAATACGTGAATGAGGATCTTCAAGAGAATCCTCTATGACCCTATGGTTTATTGACATTGCTGTTCACTTTTTTGATAAACGTGGAATAATTAAACACTTCTGTATGCCGACTGTCGGTCAAAAGATGCAGAATAAGCTCATAAATTATTGTGCTGACTTTCTGATCAGACTGAACAATGGGCCTTTTTATCAGCCAGTCGTACAAAAATGAAAACACTGAATGGCCTTTTTTCCTTATGTGCGCTGTGGCTGATCACATGGACTTCATAAATATCATTGGCACGAATTTCAGCATAAAAGGTAGTACTTTGAACTGATAGCTGCAACCAGCCATTTGGAAGTGCAAACATTTCAGGAAGCCAATGGTAATGGCGATACAACCTGTGCAAGTGGTTCAGTCATTTGAGGGCTAGCAGTCGCCCGTTACAGAATCGGACTTGGCACACCTTCCCATAGGTTCTTATCAGGAAACCATTTGTAATAGTCTGCTCTCATTAATCTTGCATATCTTACATCGGTCACCAGTGCAATTGGCATTTATCTGGTCTGGTTTCTTGACTAGTGTAGTTAGATCATCATAGTAGGGTGCATACTCTGGACATGATTGGCTATCCTTTGGTTGGGACTCTTCACCAAAGGATTCATACAGCTTGGTCTGGTATGGCTCCTCACAAAATCCCTTAAGGCTCCACAATAGAATACTCCTAATCTCAGTCATATTCTTGGCATTTAGCCTTTTATTGGCCAGGACTTTATGCAGGACCAAATGGCACTTTTTCTTTAGAGTCATCAGAATCTAGTATCCTGGACAGTGGAAGTATTATTATTAGTTTTTTTGGAGATGTACGACATAGCACACCTTACTTCGGCACCCCAGTTTCAGAAAATAAAAAAGTGAGACTTTAGAATATTTACTCGCATTGACGGGGTTGTCGTCAACAGAGATGTCATTGACTTGTGACTCACAGACAAAGGGAGGAGCCGACACAGGGATTGCCACAGATGTGTCATCCATTATATTATATTATCTCCCTAATAATTACACATGATATTGTGTAGCTTTTTATCAGTTTGGTGATGGCCATTTTCCAGTGTTTTTTCTCTTAGAGTTATGGTCTTTTCATTTAATTTTCATTATAGATATTCCCCTAATGAAGGCCCTGGTGCTGGAATGCATTGGGAATTGATTTTCGCATAATTGATATTGATTATGCATGTCATAGTATCATAATGGTTACATGGATTGAATATTGAAGAAATATTGACATCTTTACATGGATTTATGTTCGATAATAAAACAAACTTCTACTTCGACTTTAGGAAGGTGGATACCAGACTATGGTTACCCCAGAATTTTTGCCAAGTGTTTCGCTGGTTTTCGACTTAGTTGGCTTGGGATCCTGCTAATCAGGGCCCCAGGCTATCTGCTCTCTCTGTAAAATGGACTCCATGTACTTTAGGTACATCTCGAATTGGGAATTGGGTCACCTTATGAGCCCCTGTACAGTGTACTATAGGTACCCAGGGCATAGGTGCATCTAAGGCCTACCAGGGGCTGCAGCATGTATTATGCCACCCCTAGCCGGCCACTCACATTGACACAACTGGCTGATCACTCAGCTGGGGCAAGGTCGTGTAATCACCCCTTCCTTAGATATAGTATTCCTATATCTAACCTTATATCTAGACACATATATACCTATAAGTCACTCCTATGGCAGGCCTTAACAATCCTGGAGGGAGAGTGCTTGGTTTTATGTGAGATGGTGCTCTAGCATGAGGTGAGCCTGTCTGCAGCTTTCGGAACCATGTCCTTATATCTGTTCTAGGATATTGCCATACCATATACTCTTAAGTGCATTATAAACCTCGCGGTTAAATGCTAACTCTGTTTTGGCTTTATCAAAACATGTCGAGTAAGGTGTCATGCGTTTTGGAATACTACCCCCTCGCCAGTTCTGGCGACGGGGGTAGCATTCCACCCTTCTAGAGGGAGAAGACATGTTCCTACTAATCCCGGTTAAAGTTAACCAGAGCCTCAGCATCACAAAATGGATGCTGCTGCCACAGACACAAGTCTGACCTCCTGCTGCTGGGAGTCCTTCCAGCGAGGGAGGCTTGGACAATAGGTTTCCTGTCTTGGGAGGTGCTAGCACCACCCCAGACAGGCTATAGTGTATTGGGGCAGGGAGGGCTGAAAGAAATGGGACACTGCCTGGGGCGCACAAGGTGTCACATGCATAGTCCACTTCAAACCGGTGCTGGGGCACTCCAGCCCCAGCTCTGGCGTGAAACTGGACAAAGGGAAAGGGGGGTAACCACCCCCTTCCCTGGTCCCACCCATAGGAGGGACCTAGCAGGTAATCCAGACCCTAGATTTGGTATATAGGTAGGAGATGAGTCCCAAGACTTTAGATTTATCCTGACTGAAACTTGAAACAAAACTCTGGACCTTCGACATTCTACCTGAAGATAGAAGACTGAAGAATCTCCTTTGTGGTCAAGGAGTGACTACCCTGTGCAAACAGGCAACATCCAGCGATCAACGGCTCGCTTTGTTGACGCTCCCGCCGGAGCCCGAGCACAGAGCCTGACAAGAACCGGACTTCCAGACTTCCAATAGCCCGATCCACAGTCCCAGCAGAGCTGAGACCCGTGGAGGCGACGAGAGACGTGGGACCGGCCATCTTGAAAAGTCTGCGACTTGCTTTTTGTACAGCACCCAAGGCACCCTCGAAGTTGTGCATTGGGGATTGAGAAGCCCCAGCCCCGAGCATCATTTGCACCGAAAATCATCCCTGCACCCTCCACGAGTTCTGCGTGGGGCCCTTCTGCATTTTTCTGCTCAACGCGTCTGTCCGGTCACTTGCCCGTTGGCTAGTGGCCATCTTGACGACGAATCTTTGAATTTCCACCGCTGGTCTGGTTGCAACAGACTGGCCCTTGCTTCCCTCAAAAGAAGCAGCCCATCAGACCTTGCTGGTCTGATTAAGAAGCCAACTTCGTTTCCTGCTTGGGTTGCCTTTGCCAAGGCTTGTTGACTCCAATCCGGAAGCCAACACCGCCGACAGCGAGAGCCTTCGTGGGACAGTCCGTCCCTGACTCCTGGTCGTCGTCGACGCCTCCTGGTCCACGTGGCTGCAGAGACCAGATTCACGACATCACCTGATTGCTTCACGACATCGCCTGGTTCCTTCCTGGTCACTGGCTAGTGACCCAGACTCTGTCCCCTCTTCTTTCAGGTCCTCTTCATCCTGGAACCACCCTTGGATCCAACCGGACACTTCTCTCCTGGTCGCCTGCAGCATCTTTCTCCAAGGCTTCATAGGATTCAGCGACAAAACCAGACACTTTGACACCTATGCACCCGCTTCCTGTGGGTGAGGTAACGCGAGTACTCCGGTGCTCCTGTGGGTATTGACTATCCAACTGTCTAGGTTTCAAGTAACTTTCATCGAGTCCAGTCAGAAGTGCCCTAAAAGAACTAGTTTCCATCTTTTACGTTCCCATTCATTCTCTATGGTAACTTGTGTGTGTGTGTGTGTGTGTGTGTGTGTGTGTGTGTGTGTGTGTGTGTGTGTGTGTGTGTGTGTTTTGACACTGCACACGCATCCCGTGGGCCTCCTGCTTCCTAACTCTTGGTAGTTCAGCGTCGCCCCAGCGATTCCCTAGGCCTATTCACTTTCCGTGTAGTGGTCCTTATACCACTATTTTAGTATATGATTTAGCGGGCCCCTAGGGCCCTACTGTATTTTGTGCAACTTATTGTATTTTAATTAAGTATCTTGTATTGTGCTTGTGCCTCTGACCTCATAAAGAGTTCAGAGGGATTGTCTAGAAATAAATAGCACATATATAAGTCAACTGTTTGTGCCGAGATCGTCGGGAGACTTTGAGGCCACAAAAACCCATTGGAGCAAAAGCCAAAGGGCAAACCTCAAACGCAGCCAGCGGAGGAAATGTCATGCCCGCAAATGCAAGTGGAGGCAAGCCGGGGAAACAAGGTCAGTGGAATCGGTTCTAAAAGAAGACCGGGAAACAACCAACTCAAAATCAATAATCAATCTCACAGCCCTGAAATTGACTACAGGTGAAATCGCTGTCCTGAATTTGGGGCTATCATATTGCCCGCCCTGCAACATGAATTATGCAGATACTAGGATGGACATTTATAGATTTACCCGCAAGTTAAAATTAAGTAAATTCTTCCAGCTTCAACCTAAAAAGAAGAGCCAAGTTGAAGTTTTACATAGCCCTGTGATGACAGACAGTGAAGACCGGAATACCTCGGAAGAAATCTGGTCCCTACAGAATGAACAGGCATCCAGTCAACTGGGTAGAAGCAGGACCCTTGTTTCTGGTAGTCAATGCAATGTACCTTTCAAGCCCAAATCCACATTCCAGCCAATTATGGTACATGATAACCTGGACACTTACCAGGAAATAGTGGTATAGGACTTGAAGAAATTATACACCGCCACAAACAAAAATAAATTTTACATCAGCAAGCAAAATAGATGCTACAAACAACTTATCAGCAAACTAGAAACAAATCATGATGTAATAGTAAAGCAGGCTGATAAAGGCGGCAACGTGGTCCTGTAAATGTAAATGTAATATAACGTGGTCCTGTGGCACCGACAAATGTACTTGGAAGAGGCAGAAGTCCATCTGGGGGACTCCTCATGTTACCGCAGAAGTAACATCCAAAATGTCAAAACGGCGAGGGTGGATCAATACTTGAAACTACAAGCATGGAGAAGTGCGGGGCTTTTATCGGAGGTTGAGTTTCGTTACTTAAAAAAGGAACATCCGGTAATCCCAGCATCCCCTTCCGCCAATTCCTTAGAGTTCGAAGGAATTGTTCTTCATTAACAGACTTTGACAAGAGAGCAGCCGAGATGCAAAGCAAATTTGTATCTCAAGGATACCCTAAAAGACTAGTTCGTGATGCCTACAAAAGAGCCAGGTTCTTTGATAGACAACATCTATCGACACCACGCATCAAAGAACCTAACCCCAAACTAGTCTTTGTGACAAAACATTCAACCATGAATGCTAAACTCCAACAGATAGTTTTCGCTAATTGGCACATTCTGAATGCCACCAAAGCCAAGGACAATCGGCTCCCTAAACCAGTCTTTGCCTACAGAAAAAACAAAAACCTTAAAGACTAAGTTGTACGATCAAGAATGGAGCCAACAAACAATGTCCCCACCCAACAATCTCTCACTGGCATGACTCCGGTAGTGGGCAATTTCAAATGCCTTTCTTGCACTGCCTGTGACTTTGCTATAGAGACCAAAGAATGGATGTTCAACAAAAAATCCCTGCGATCCCAAACCCTAACAAATTGCAAAACTACAAATGTAATTTACTTATTGCTATGCCCTTGTGCCATGGGATAAGCAGGGGAAACAGCCCGCATGATGTCCACCTGTTTGTCTGAGCATAGATCAGCCATTCGAACGGGCAAAATGCAAGCCCCATTAGCTAAACACTACATTGAGGCAAAACACAATCCAAACGATATACGCTGGTACATCCTGGAGAAAATACGTAAGTCATCAGGAACGCTCAGCACACAAGTACGAAAATGCAGAGAGGTATACTGGATTTTTACTCTGGATACGTACACCAAAGGATTAAACAACGAAATACCCTGGGACCAGGTCCTCAAATACAACCATGGCTGAACCAGTCCTCTATCATCCACGGTCAATCCCTTTCACTATACTCTCACGGGCCGTCCCACGACGCCATCCCTAAATATGCTACCCTATACGTAGTGGTTTTTCCATCCCATCAGTATCCTTTGCTCAATTCATTACCCTTAGTTCCTCAAACACACTCTCCGCACCTCGGTCCTAACGCATTAGGTCCCCCTTCCATTCACTGTAATACCTCGTCATTCTCATTAAAACATATCCCTCTTATATAATAGACATGCTGCCATGTATCATATCGGCATCTCTGAAACTTAGGTTCCCTGGAGTATACGAACACACTGCTCGGAACACTACTAACCAGTTCCAAGATGTCCGATACCAAACAGACGATAATCTAGCAATTCAGACCTCGTCCTTTCTTTCTGTCGACCACCTAACAACGGGACGTCACTTCCCCACCAGCCACATTGCGCGCGAAATGTGCATTTAAAAACACTGCCCATTCTCTCTACGTTCTCGGCCGACCGGGACACACCACCGAGGCGCCAACAGACCCCACCATAGGATCGAGTGGAGAAGTGTGGCTCACTGGTTAGAGGAGGCAGACCTGGAAGCAGAGGTCAGCCCGGGACCAGGGTTCAATTCCCGGCTCGGCGGGGTCTTGAGTCCTAAAATGTCCATGGACTCGACAATTCTCGCTCCGGTGCCTACTTGATTCACGGGTTCACACTCTGCGACTCTGGGCAATAGCTTGCTTAATCTCCACAACGGCCCCTCGTGGCGGGATGCCTGGCTTTCACCTTGTGGATACCCTGTCGGGGTTCTCACAGGGGAATACCAGGACGGGTTCCCTAAGCAAGCGCTTAGAGACCGGTTGGTGATTTGCGCTATATAAATTCCTGTACATTTACATTACATAGATCACGGGACTCCATGAACAGGTATTTATCGATCCCCGCTCACCCCGTATCCAATAGCATAAAGCTTAGTCGCCCTGTCTGGGATTGTTTGCGAGCAGGTCTATCTTATGTCTGACTATCCTGTCCCGACATTTTCAGATAACCGCATTACGGATTCCCGATTTAACAAACGCCGTAATCCCAGCCTAGAACAATCTAAAAGATTGCCCAAACAGGTACCTCTTATGGTTTCTTTACCATCTTGACCATCTTGTTTACACGCAAATCTTTGTATATGTTTTAAGGCAGTTATTTAATTACAATCATCAACGCCTCATATACATATCCACTCCATCTGCAGATAAAAACGGCCACAGAAGTTTTACCGCCATCAACTCACCAGATCCCAATATTGGACAAGATGACGAAGTCAGTGCGCAGGTATTTATTTTTATTAGGGCAGTATCCCCTGGTGACTATACATTTCGGTCATTTTTGAGATACCAAATCTTCCTCTTTTTCTCCCTAGGACCAACCTTAAATTTAAATTTACTACTCTAGCTACACCTACATGAATGGCCCGGGCAGCTTCATACTCCTCTAATTAAAGTATTCAGATCTTTTCTATACTTTCATTATATCTGAGCTCTCTAAGTGCTAAACACCTTGATCTAATCATTTGGCTTAATTGAAATCCAAAACCGTTTCCCTTTGCAGGTATCTTTGCCTCACATCAATTTAGCCTACTCAGGCCGCACTCGATAACATCTACCTATCCTCAGGTACCTATGTCTTCTTATCAACAAGAATAGTTTTCCAGACACCCCTCCTTTTTCCCTCTCCCTCCCACCTGTACTCCACCGGCCCCTTCCTTTCCTCCTTTCTCCCTCCCCTCCCTTCCCCCCCCCTTCCTTTTCCCCTCCATCCCCCTTCCCTTCCTCTGTCCCCCCCTTTCTCACCCCCCTGTTTTTTATCATGGCACACTTAGATCTTAGAGCTAGTACCATTTTCTATAAAGGAATTGTATTTTCGTATGCATGTATATTTGTATATATGTAAATAAGGAAAGTGAGGCAGCCTTATGTCCCACTTGCTTTGACAAAACATTTGTAAATATTATATATAGATAGACACTGTTAAGGGCTTATTTTGAATGTTTCTGTATAGGACAATAGACTGACACTGATATATATAGACTGACACTGATATGTATTTTTATGTATATATTTCGTTATATAGGTTCTCTGGGAATACTCATGGCTTCCTGATGAAGGCTCACAGCCGAAACACGCGTAGTAAACTGTAACCTTTAGCCATGTTTTAGACAACCACTGTAATGTAATATGAATACCAATGAATTGGAATTTACAGTATGTCATATATGTAGATAGCTTATCACATATATATATTTATAGCAGCTAAACATGATTGCTTTTTAATAATTAAATAAGAACTAATAAAGAATACACATTTTTGTACCAAGATTTTTTGTTTAGATACATTCATTATTGTCTGATGTCAGTCCTAGTCCATAATTCAACCTGTTCCTAATTTATTGTACTTTCAACTGTTTGATTTATCCCGAATTAGGAACTTTAGTCGGGGGTACCCCTTATTTCTTGCACACATCCGGTAATCCCGTCCTTCTACTTGATACCGATAATTCACAAGGGAGCCGACATTCCACCTGCTCGGCCCATCATCTCTGCTATTGATAGTTCGACGGAAAATGTATCCAAGTATATCGACTTCTTCCTTCAGGATTCTGTTAAGTCTTTGAACTCTTATGTGTAGGATTCTTTCGATTGCTTGCGTAAGGTGGAGCGGTTCTCCTGGGGCCCAAATAGGTTGTTAATGATGCTGGATGTCTCAGCCCTTTACACCTCCATAAGACACTGTGACGGACTGAGAGCAATGGAATTCTACCTCAACAAGCGCCCCACCAATCTAGTGGCGCACAACAAGATGCTACTGAATATGACACAGATGTGTCTGGAACAGAACTTTTTCATCTACAATGGTGCCATCTACCAGCAGGTCAGGGGTGTGCTTCTCCCTCAGCTACGCGTGCTTGCATGTTGGGCTGTGGGAGGAGCAGGTCCTCTTTGGCTAACACCATGATATTGCTTCTAACAATATTTTACTGTACCTGCGGTATATTGATGATTTATTCCTTATTTGGAGGGGTAGTCCAGACAGTGCCAGGGACTTTGTAGAGGTGCTCAACAAGAATAACATCAATTTGAAGTTTACTTCCAACATCAGTTCAGTAGCACTATGTTTTTGGGATGTGGAGGTGTATGTTGAAAATGACAATCTTGCAACCAGGTTATATAGAAAGCCCACTGCGGGTCACCATCCGGCTCATCTGATCCGGAGCATCCCCTTTGGGGAGATGCTCCGGATCAGAAGAATCTGTAGTACTGATGCAGAATGTTCAGTGGAGCAGGAGTCCAGTAGAGTACGGTTTCTGGCCAGAGGGTATTCCAATACTAGCTTAATTAAGGCAATTCGGTACAAAAGTGGGTGGTGATGGATGGAGCCTCTGAATCAAACACTCACTGGACTGTTCCCATGAGGCACAGGGTCAGACTGATTTGCATATAGCCATGTCTGAACTGGGGTGGCAGAGTGGGCTAAAGAACGGTGATAGATTAAACCCAGATCTTTTGACTGGGAGTGAGTGTTTGATTGATTCAATGCTCCGTCCATCACCACCCACTTTTGTACCGGTTTTGGCCGCCATAAGTGTGGCAGGGTATGCTCAGACGTGAGTCCTTGCTCACTTTGCCACTGGATTCAAGCAAGCCGGGTTGAAGACGGCTGGAATGCCAGAAACCGGTCCTCGGAAGCTTGTTTACGGTCCAGGGAAGACCTGGCTTGGCAGTTCGGGATGGACTGTTCCCATGAGGCACAGGGGCAGACTGATTTGCATATAGCCATGTCTGAACTCGGGTGGCAGAGTGGGCTAAAGAACGGTGATGGATTAAACCCAAATCTTTTGACTGGGTGTGAGTGTTTGATTGATTCAGATGCTCCGTCTATCACCACCCCCTTTTGTACCGCTAATTAAGGCAATTCAGCATACTCGGTCCATCACAAGACAGGAGGCCATGATTCCCAAAGATAGGACTACAGGACGGAATGGTCCAGAGGAAGACAGGGATCCCGAAGTACCCTCGCGTATGGTATTGACATACAATCGCCAACATGGGGAATTAAGAAAAATCTTGCATACGAATTGGAGCCTTGTCCAGAGCAATCCTATTATTGGTCAGAAAATGACGAAAAAAACACTCCTGACTTTTCGCAGATCGCCCTCAATGGCAAAGGCCTTAGTTAGGAATACCCTGGAACCAAAACTTTCTAGTACCTGGTTATCCCTCAGTAAGGGTTTCAAAACATGCTCTCAATGTAAGGCTTGTCGCTATGGGAGCAACAGGACACATTGCAGCAGTCCTTTTCGACGAGAACGCACTGCCATTGGTAAAAGGTTAACGTGCGGAACGGAATTTGCTGTGTATGTGTTGAGTGCCCTTGTGGGCTCAGGTATGTCGGTAGCACCCGCCTGCCTGCCCACAAGAGGATACTCCAACACATATTGGCTATTGTGGGACACGACCAAACCTATCCGGTTGCCAGGCATTTTGAAGCCAAGCATGCAGGCAATCCTAGTCAGCTCCAGTACTATGTCATCGATACAGTGCCAGCATCCAGGAGGGGAGGAGACCGAGAGGCCAAACCCCGTCTTCTGGAGACCAGGTATATACTGGAGCTGAACACGAAGAACCCTAGTGGATTGAATGATAGGGAGGATTTGCATACGTGCATCTAGGATCCTTAAGAACTACATAGCCTGTCCTGATAGGTACACACAACTGAATGTTTCCATTGTTTTTTATACGAGAATATGGGGCTAAATGACATTATGACATTTTTGTAATACATGTTTTTAACATCTGTTAGTCTTGCACATTTTTGCACAAACTTTTAGCACTTTGCACATCACAATTGGCGCTTTATAGCGTTGGGCAGACATGAAATAATCTTATCACTTGGGCAGTATACTATTAGAAATATTTTTATGTGACTGTTGCATTTGATAATTATGACATGAAGCTGTGATTTAACAGTGAGATCTGTGTTGAGTAGTGGCCTCTTTTCCATTACAGTCCAACAGGCAGAGGGACCATGCTGTATAGGTTTAGCTCTACACAAAATAAAGTAAGGGCAAGCTGGTAGAAATTCCTCATTGTATGTTAGACACTATGGCTTTAATGAACTTTCCATACATGCTGGTATCCCAGACATATTAGAATATGGAAGAAGGAAAAAATCAACTCCTTTTTATTTTTTTATAAAACTATTTTCTATAGGTCTTATAAATTGGCTGCTATGTACATAGAGATTTTTATTTTCTATATGTCTTATAAATTGGCTGCTATGTACATAGAGATTTTAATGTACTATTGTTGGAATATTTATGTATTTATTTATTTGTTCCATCGACATGAGTCACACAGTATCTCTTCCATGTCTATACTTGATTCCTTCGCACTGTCAATTTAAAAGTCTGCCTGTCGGCTTGTAGTACGTCATGTGATCAAGCCTCTTCCTGAGGCGAAACGCTTCATGGAGGACGCGCTGGCGCCAGCAACTTACGGGTCTACTCTTCGTCCTTTTTGAATTATCGGCAGCGGCAGCTGTAAGTGTGGCGATTTTTCATATATATTTTATAAAAATGTGGTGTCCTTTCATTTGGTATTAAAGGGGTTACATATGGTAAAACAGCTGGCTTCACATGCCCTCTTGAGTTTAGCCTAAGACTGCTTTGTCCATGCTACCACTAGGATAGCTGGTCTATAAGGTTGACTTTACAACCATCATCATGAGGGTTGTTTGGAATGGTGCAAGGTGCTCACTAGAATAGTGAACATCATATACCAGGCCAACTTCTCACATTGGTGTGCAGCGGTTGGGATTTGAGCTTGCTGTTGTTTTACCAGTTGTAATATTTGCAATATCACTTGAAAGATCACATAGGTACATATAACAAGACTTAGAATACTTAAGTTCTACTGAACTCAGTTGTTGTAGAGCAAAGGGCCTAGCACACCCCGACTACAACTCCTAGAGAGGTTTAGTAGGAAAACACTTAGTGTAGGTAGGTGCACACACCCACACCTCACTAGATCATGTCTGGCACAGGTGAGTCCAGTGGACCTCTACCTGTGGTGAGTGACCCTCCCAGGGCACCCTCCAAATTTGATATACTCAGCTTCAGGGGACTGAGACACTTGTGTACCACAAGAAAGCTGAAACAAGGGTCTAACCCTACCCTTCAGCAACTGATAGAACTCTTAGAGGAATCTGAAGTTTTGAAAGCCTCTGGCTCAGGCCCTACAGGGAATGCAGATGAGGTCCTACCCTCTACAGATGATACCACTGACCGCCCTGTCATAGATGATGAGGTGGATGAGGTTGGGGAAGATTCTGGGGAAGAGGTAGACAGCCAAGTCCACGTTAGGAGACTTAGCCAGGCTAACCTAAGCCTACATGGGGCTGCAGATGGGCTAGTCCCATGCAGACCTATTAGTAGATTTAATCAGAGGTATAGGAGGAATAGATCTCACTCAGGTGACTCGTCACACCGATGCTTCTAGAGGTTCTCAGAGGGGAATTACTTCTCCTCAGAGGAGAGACCACCAGGCCAATCTCAGAATTGAGCGAGAGGAACTTGCCCTAGCCAAGGAGAAACTTGCTTTTGACAAAGAAAGGAGGTTAGGTGGGCTAGAGCATACTGGTGGCAGCAATATCCCTAAGGATAAAGACAGAACCTATGACAATAGACACCGGAGTAAGATCGTGCCCACCTACAAAGATGGGGATTACATCCACAAATGGATAACTGCTTTGGAAAGGGCCTGCAAAGTACAGCAGGTACCCCAAAGTCAGTGGGCAGCAATCTTGTGGCTCTCCTTTTCAGAAAAAGGTAGAGATAAGCTCTTCACAGTTAGTGATGAGGATGCTGATAACTACAAAGTCCTGAAGAGTGCTCTGATTGATGGTTTGGCTTAACCACTGAACAGTACAGGTTGATGTTCAGGGATACCCAGAAGACACAGACTGGACTGATTTTGTAGACTGTGCTACTAAGGCTCTGGGGGGCTGGTTATTGGGAAACAAAGTACATGACTATACAGGATTGTATAATTTGATTATGAGGGAGCAGATCCTTAGTAATTGCCAAAACCAGCTTCTACACCAGCACCTGGTGGACTCAGATCTGAACTCTCCACAAGAATTGGGTAAGTGGGCAGACAAATGGGTCAGAACCAGGATTGGGCCTACAAATCAGGGTAGTGACCAGAAGAAAGATTCTACCAAGCCTCAAGAGAAAGGTGGGGATAAATCTAAAGACAAGTCCTCCACAGGGCCCCAAAAATTCCAATGATGGGAGTAGGTCCCAAAACACTTCCTCTAACCCAAAGAAACCTTATTGCCATGCCTGTAAACAGCCTGGCCTCTGGAAGACTGACAGCAGTTGCCCAAGGGCCAACAATAAGGAAAACATTCCCCCAAGTAATACTCCCAGACATCCTGTTACTATTAGTAGTATTCACCCAGGTGGTGGGAGTGCCCCCAAGAATTTGGCTGGGTTTACTTTGGGAACTCATGTGGACTCTGGCCTAACCAGGTCCCCTAACTTACCTACTCTTGGCTGTGAAAATGGCATGGGGTTTGCCAACTTCACTGCTTGTCCCAACACTTTGGGCAAGGACAGACAGGAGCCCCACATCAATGGCCAGAAAGTTGAAGCCTACAGAGACACAGGGGCTAGCATCACTATGGTGACTGACAGTCTAGTCCCCTCAGGACAACTTTTACCTGGGTTCACCTATCAGGTGATCAACGTTGATGGAGTACAGAAAGATCATCCCATGGCAGTGGTTAATCTCAGCTGGGGAGGTGTCACTGGCCCCAAGAGAGTGACAGTGTCCACAAACATGCCTGTAGATTGTCTACTGGGAAATGATCTAGAGATCTCAGCCTGGACTGGGGTAGAACAAGAAACCCGTTCCAAAATGGTAGGCCTTCCAGAAAAGGTTAGTGGGGCTGTGATAGCCACCGCCCCAGCTCAAGCAGAATTCCTTCCTAAAGAGGTTGGAAGGGCTGTGATGGTCACAGCCCAAGCTCAGGCAGACTTCCCTGAAAAGGTTGGCAGGGCTGTGATGGTCACAGCCCACACCCAAACAGAGTTCCTTCCTGAAAAGGTTGGTAGGGCTTTGATTGTCACAGCCCAAACTCAAACAGATTTTAGTGTCGTGAAGCCTGAAACTATGGATCACTCCACTCAGACAGAGAGCATTGGGGAGGAACTATAGGTGAGAGTCAGCCTCCTCAGGGAACTGACCCTACCCCTTGTGAAGGAACCGCCCCAGAGGTAGTCAGGCCTAGCCTGGCAAAGCCCCTGATGTCAGTGGACCCTTCCAAGGTGGGACCCAGTCTGGAGCAGGTAACCTGCCCCTCTCTACCCTGCCTCAGTCAGCCCAGGGCTGCAGAGGTCAGGGAGGCCAGTGGTGGACCCCAAAGGGCCCCCTGTCCACAAGAACCACCCCATCAGCAGATATGGGGCACCAAAGCTAGCAACCCTAGCAAGGTGAACATTTCAAAAACTCCTAAGGGATCTCCTTTACACTTAGTTAGAAACCTCCCCCAGATGGATTCTGTTGGGTACAGCCAAACCTGGGACCTAACCAAACCCAAACCTGACCTGTCCCTCCAGTAAGCCAACAAAAGGGACCCAGCCTCCAGCTGTAGGCAGCCAGATGTTGACCCTGAGAGCACAGTGCAACTCAGTCCTGGAAAGAAAGGCATACATGGTGGAAGATAATTGGAGGAAGCTGAACCCTAAATTAGAGGAGCCTCACTTCAGTACTCCATCTCAACACCAGCCTTTTACTTTGCCAAAACACACCACAGGTAGAGATTCCCTATGGTGGAGACCCTATGATACCCTTAGGGTAAGGGATTGATTAGTGGACCATGAGACAGGGGGTAAGCATGCTAGTGCAAGTACTTCCTTATATGGCCACTTAGGCAATATAGGCTTAACTGGTCAAGGATAGCCGTATCTCCTTTCGTTTGGGTGGGAGGGAGGGGGGGGGTGTGTAGGAAGGTGGATACCACACTATGGTTACCCCAGATTTTGTGCCTAGTGTTTAGCTGGTTTTCGACTTAGTTGGCCTGGGATCCTGCTAATCAGGGCCCCAGGCTATCTGCTCGCTCTGTAAAAAGGACTCCATGTACTTTAGGTACATCTCCAATTGGGAATTGGGTCACCTTATGAGCCCCTGTACAGTGTTATGTTAAATTTTTATTTGTACAGCGCTCGTACGCCCGTAGGCTTCATGGCGCAACTGAAGTTTTTTGGGAACACAACATAACACCTAGGTACATTGAGCAAAGGTGAGTTTCACATCAATTTAAATTAATAATAAGCTGGTCTAAAAAGCAAGGTTTTAAAAGCCTGTCTGAAGGAAAGAAGATCGTCGCTCCGTCTTATCGGTAAAGGTAAGGAGTTCCATAAAGAGGGGGCAAGAAAATGGAAACTACTCCCACCCTGACGTTTTTTCTTGTATGAGGGAATCGTTAGCAATTCTTGATGGGCCGAGCAAAGATTCCGTGAGGGGATATATTTGCCAACCAAATTCCTAATGAATTTCAGGCCCTTACCATGCAAAGCCTTAAAAATGATAGAACCAGCTTTGAATGTAACTCTCTGAGCTACTGGCAGCCAGTGAAGTTTTTCTAATCCTGGTCTGATGGATTGCCATTTAGATTGCTTACAAATGAGCCTGGCTGCCTGGTTCTGAACATATTGTAGTCTCTTCAACTGACCTACTGGAAGACCAAGGTACAGGCTGTTTGAAAAATCAAGCCGCGATAGTATTAACGCAGTAATTGCCTGAATTAAGGCAGAATGAGTTAAGAGATGGGAAATTTTCTTTATCTTTCTCAATTGAAAGAAGCTGGATGAAATTACCATCCCTATATGACTTTTTAGCGAAAGATCCTCACTGAGAGTCACCCCTAAGCTCTTAACTGTGTGGGATTTAATGGGTGGAATTCCCATGACGGCCAGAAGTGGGAACCCCAAATGATTTCACTTTTCCCGGGTAAGATAAGTTCGGTCTTGCCCGGGTTAACTTTGAGGTGATTTAAATTCATCCATCTCTGGATATGGCACATGGTTTCCTGAAAATCCACCACAGTATCAGTGGAGTCCAGTGAGAAAACCAGTTGCAGGTCGTCTGCATAGTTAAAAATTGTAACTCTGATTTTTCAAAGAATACAGTAATGGACGTAAATATAAATTAAAAAGCAATGGGGACAGGGATGATCCCTGGGGAACACCACAGGTAGAGACAGTTTTTGGGGCTGTGAATGACCCCAGTCTAACTGACTGAGTACGTTCAGAGATGAAGGACTCCAGCCAGCTCAAGGCAGGACCCCTGAGGCCGGCCTGCTCGACACGGTTGACAAGAATAGAATAGTCCACCGTGTCGAACGCAGCCGACAAATCAAGGAGCACCAATGCCTGTCTGCGTTAGATCTCAGGGTATTCTGGACCGCAAGTATCACTGTCTCAGTAGAGTGGCATGGGCGAAAACCTGCCTGATTCGGTTCTAAATATTCAGTTAGTTCAATAAAATTCGAAAGCAGTTAGAGACATGAGCTTCCAGAATTTTTGATAGGTAGGGTAAGAGGGAGATCGGCCTGTAGTTTGTAAGGTCATATGGATCAATACCAGATTTTTTTGTTAAAGGGATCAGCAGGGCGTGCTTGACACTACTGGGTACCTTACCCTGCACAAGTGATTTATTTATTAAGGAAAGGATACTTTGAGGAAGGGCAAGTCCTATTTCAGTCCTATTACAGTGTACTATGGGTACCCAGGGCATAGGTGCATCCAATGCCTACCAGGGGCTGCTGCATGTATTATGCCACCCCTGGCTGGCCACTCACATTGACACAACTGGCTGATCACTACGCTGGGGCAAGGTCGTGTAATCCCTCCTTGCTTAGATATAGTATTCCTACATCTAACCTTATATCTAGACACATATATACCTATAAGTCACTCCTATGGCAGGCCTTAACAATCCTGGAGGCAGAGTGCTTGGTTTTATGTGCGATGGTGCTCTAGCATGAGCTGAGCCTGTCTGAAGCTTTCGGAACCATGTCCTTATAGCTGTTCTAGGATATTGCCATACCATATACTCTTAAGTGCATTATGAACCTCGCGGTTAAATGCTAATACTGGTTTGGCTTTATCAAAACATGTCCAGTAAGGTGTCATACGTTTTGGAATACTACCCCCTCGCCAGTTCTGGCGACGGGGGTAGCATTCCACCCTTCTAGAGGGAGAAGACATGTTCCTACTAATCCCGGTTAAAGTTAACCAGAGCCTCAGCATCACAAAATGAATGCTGCTGCCACAGACACAAGTCTGACCTCCTGCTGCTGGGAGTCCTTCCAGCGAGGGAGGCTTGGACAATAGGTTTCCTGTCTTGGGAGGTGCTAGCACCACCCCAGACAGGCTATAGTGTATTTGGGGCAGGGAGGGCTTAAAGAAATGAGACACTGCCTGGGGCACACAAGGTGTCCCATGCATAGTCCAGTTCAAACCGGTGCTGGAGCGAAACTGGACAAAGGGAAAGGGGTGTAACCACCCCCTTCCCTGGTCCCGCCCATAGGAGGGACCTAGCAGGTAATCCAGCCCCTAGATTTGGTATATAGGTAGGAGCTGAGTCCCAAGACTTTAGATTTATCCTGACTGAAACTTGAAACGAAACTCTGGACCTTGGACATTCTACCTGAAGATAGAAGACTGAAGAATCTCCCTTGTGGTCAAGGAGTGACCACCCTGTGCAAACAGGCAACCTCCAGCGATCAACGGCTTGCTTTGTCGACGCCCGGAGCCCGACCACTGAGCTGGACAAGAACCCAAGCGCATGGTCTGCCTTGTCGCCAAAAATGCGACGCCATCAAACGGCATGTCCATCAGTGTGTTCTGGACATCGGCCAAAAAGTTGGCAGACCTCAACCAGGCGTGGCGATGAATCGCCACTGTCGTTGCCATCGCTCTGCCTAGTGAGTCGGTTCTATCCAGCCCACACCGGTTAGAATATTTTTCTGCATCCCGGCCTTCCACAAGGGCTTGGCCGGGTTTGGCCCGTACCTCCAGAGAGTGGGTGTAGCGGCCCAAGAGGCATGCGGTGTTGGAAGACCGCAGTCCCAGACTAAGGGAGGAGAATACCTTTTTGCCGTACTGCTAATACGTCTTGGATTCCCTGTCCGGCGGAGCCGACGGGAATGCGTTCTGGGAATTTGAAGCCTGGATGACCAGGCTCTCGGGGGTGGGGTGGGTGGACAGGAAACATTGGTCGCCCGGGGCCGGGCGGTGGCCTCTGTCCACTTTCCCATTTACGGGTGAACCCGTAGCGGACCTGGACCAAGTGCCCAAAAGAACGTCGGTCAAGGCCTCATTAAACTGCAGCAGAGGCTCGGCCGAGTTTGACTGCGGTTTAAGGACCTCAGTGAGGAGGTTAGTCCTCACGGCCGCGACGGGGAGCTCAAGGCCCAAGGCCTTGGCTGCCCTCATCAACACCACACTGTATGTTGCCCCCTCCTCCGTAGCCACGGTAGGAGGTGAGAAAGCCAGTGTCTGGTGAGGTGTCCAGACCACTGGCATCCCCAAGTCCACCTGTCCAGTCCTCTTGAGACTGGCACTCTCGGGTCAGAGTGTCCTCAAACCCCTCCCAATACTCCTCTTGACCCATCCCCTAATAATCAGGGTTGTCAAACGATGAGGCCGGTTCAAAGAAGCTAAACTCCCCAAGTGGCGTCGAAAGTGGCGCCCAGCGGCGCCGTTCCGACGCCGGAACTAGAGGGAGGTATCGGGACGGCGCCACCCGAGGACGGTGCCGGAGGTGACACCTGAGGGACCGGCGCCGGTGAGGTCTTTAGGTCAACCGGCGACGACCCGGATCCCTGTAGCGGATCCAGTGGGGCCCTGCGGCGCCAGCCCGAAGGCGCTGGCAGCGTCGAGGCCGAAGCACCCGACGGCGTCGAGGCCGAAGCCCCCGACCCGCTAGGGGCCCCAGATGGGTCCGCTGGGCCCGAAGGCGCGGCGGAACCCGTCGGGGAAGAGAGGTTCCTCATGGCCATGAGGAAGCGCTCGATCTCCCCCGGCGTCGCGTCCTGCCCAGGGACCGGAGGGTGTGGAGCATGCCGCGACGCCCGCGACTCCGACGGAGCCGCGTGGGCGGTGTCACCTGAACCACCCTGGCCGCGTCGCGCGAGCGTCGGGGGGAGTCAGAAGAGCAAGGACGTCTCTTCGACTTCTTGTGCTTACCTGACGACGACTTCGACCTGGAGGAGTGATGCCGACTCTCGGAGCTGTGATGGCTTCGATTCCAGGACCTGTCCCTCAACCTCCTGTGGGACCGGGACCTCTCGCGGCGCGGGGCGACTGCCGGAGTTCGAGTCGCTTGCGGGTCCGCTCCCGCCTAGCTTTCGAAGTCAGGGCCCGGCAGTCGGGGCAGGTCTTGTCGTTATGGTCGACGCCGAGACAGTGGAGACACAGATGGTGAGGGTCGGTGACAGACGGTGAGTGTCAGTCGGTCGCAATCCTCACAAGGCTTGAAACCAGGCATCCCTATCGGCACCGTCCGGAGTCGCAAGACTCAAGAAAAATGATCAATAGAGATCAAAAAAGTCTAGTCAAAAAGTGACTAAAGTACTGCTTTTTCCAGATCTGCGCTTGCTGGCGCGGAAAAAAAAAAAAAAGAACTGAAGTCAGCACGCGGAGGCGGCGTCTAAGTACTCTGACGACGTCATCACGGCGCCGACAACGGACGCGGAGCCGCATACGACGCCTACCGACGCGCAAGGGTACTGCTACGCAAACATTTCCGGATCCAGTCTGACGCCTGGGGATATTCTAAGGTAAGGAATCTATCACTAACATGTCTCTTTCAGATATACTCTTTTTAATAGTATCTGACATGTTAAAATAAAAGGTGAAAACCTTATTCAGTCACTATAGCAAACAAGTCAAAACACAAAGGGTGTGTGTGTGGTGTGTTAAACAGCAAGGATATGGCGGCCCACTAACCAAAGCAGCTCCTAAGCAGCTTGCTTCTTCTACAAAATCCGAAGAAAAAAGGACTTACCTGTGAAAAGTTAGCAGAGCTCAAGGGGACTCCCTTCACACACAACATGAAGGATGGTGGTGGTGCAAAGTGAGGGCTTCAGGTTGATGGTCTCTGATTGATTGAGGTTTGGTTCATTTTAAATGATGTGAATAGGTTACTAAAAAGACACTTTATTTTAGCCTTTGTCTAACATAGAACTCATGTTATTGTGAAACTCCAGAATAATTCATGCATGTGAATCTATAAAAGGTCCAAAACTAGAGAAGCTTTGCCTCCGCCCGGAGCATAAAATTAAACAATATTTGTCTGATTTGCTGCACCTCTTCACTTCTAAATCATTGCAACCCATACACATGTAAAAGACCCTCCCAGAAGTATAAATGACAGCCCCCTATTAATATCTGATGTGAGAGCGGTCACTCTGCACTGGTAATACGAGTACAACCACTTCGTATCTGTTCACAGATAACCTGTGCTCAATGACATCTCACAGCAAATTATACAGATTCCTCGTCACCTTACCCATGCCTATCAACTTATGCCGTAGGAGATCTTGCGATATAATGGTTATGGATTCCAGCCACACTACACCGGTTTACTGATATCCTGTGGTTAAAGATCTCTCCTGAACTATAAGACAGGTTCCCTGCACCGATCGTTGCATTCAGGGACTAGAATAGTTATAAATGATTGTCTCGTCTTTTGCCCTGTAAGGCACAAGACAAATAGGTTTTCTCCTTCACCTGGTAAAAGTGCGCAAGGGGCAGGGGTGAAACAGGTCTGCACTGCTCACCATATTTAGCAAATTTCTGCTTTTATAAGGTTGTGGATATTAGCCACAATGTACCTTCAATGTTTGTAATTTCTTCTTTTATAACAGAAGTTATTTTCAGATATAAGAAAAATAATCCTTTTAACAAAGTTTTTAACACATGCCCTCCTACATACTACTTGCGCCTCCTCTTCACGAATAGCACTCATGGTAGAAAGTGACAGGTTCCCTACCCCTACTGGCTCGTAATCAGCACACAACTGCATTTCTTACATTATAAGGACAGCTTTATATTTTTTATTATGAGTTTGTAACTAGTGCAAAATAACATTTACTATACACTTTTATAGGATTATATATTTCCTACACAATGAAGAACTACATTTTTCTGCAGACAACAATCCTAACAAATCAAACTGGCAGCGCTTATGAGACGACTAAGGAACTGCCACTCTATGTATTACTGGATTTGAAAATGCGTGAAAAAGGCACCTTCACCTCAGATTACTGGCCAGTGCGCCCTACCCACCCTTGAGTTCACAGTGAGAGCTTTGATGTAATATTCAAGGTGTTCATGATGCACTATCGATTGCTGTCAATGTTTTGGAGTGGAGAGGATCTCACAGTGAGGCGCTAAGAGGTGCAGAACAAATTATCAATGTGGAGGGGTACACTACATTGTTCATACACAATGGGATATCGTTAGGGGTGCAGTTAGAGAGCAGCCTCACATAAAAGTGTTGTTCTTATTTCTTGTTCACATGCAACTCCGCTAGAAAAGCTTGCTGTATCTTTCGGAGTCAATATGCTCCCCAATCAAAGAGGGGCTTTGTATTGGGATCCGACTTTCAGCTTCCTGAAGTAGCTGAGCAATTTTGTGGGTTCTACTAGAGCCCAGCTACAAGAATAGTGCTTTGAGCGAGCAATACCGGACAAAATGGCAGTTCTTTTTAGGGTTCGCCTGCACAGCGCTTGCGCTGTGCAAGTGAAATATATTGCATTCAATATAAATCTTAAAAGGGGCTTACATCACGCCCACTCGCATCCCTACTTTTCATCAGTTCGTATGCTTCCCACGTGGCTTCTCCTACCTATGATTTTTCTTACAATTGACTATGGCCCTGCTACAGACATCACCTAAATCCACGACTCACCCCCATAACTAGTGTACAATAGGCAGTTCAAACATCACACATCCAACACACTTTCAGTATGTTGGAATCAGCAACCAAAAAGTACCTTCCACCCAACAATAGTTACTACACACCACCTTTCAAAATGTACTTATAATTTGCCTTGCTCAAACGAAACAGAAACAGCAGACAAAATCACTAACACAGTTGCATAGATCCGCCCCGCCCCCCCCTAAATGTCTCCGTATTCAAACCTGCTTTTCACAATTTTATTTTGGAGTCAGTTTTATATAGCGCCAATATTACCCAAAGGTACACAAGCGCTTTATATTACCACCAGTTACTTCATACAAGCAAACAGGTAACTAATCTCCTACACATTTAAACCTGATTATCCGAATTTTATTTCAGGATCAGTTGTATGTAGCACCAACATCACCCAAAGGTACAGGGCCACTTTATAGGACCAGCACATACTGCACAACATAGTTTATTTCTAAACAAACAAATTCATAACACTTTTACAGAATTTCTTTAACTTATATTGCACAACCACTCACTGACTTAAAAAACGTATCCCCCCTAAGAAATATATTAAATCACATAGGTGAAACCAAATGCATTTACCAATGCTCGTTTCTTTTTGGCTTCAATGTTAATCCTAGTTTACTAATCAAAAAAGGTGGGTGAGCTCCCATTGTGAGCCTAGCTTTTTGCATAACCACATTCCCCCACATGACCACATCCCAATTATCAACTTGAGCTTATAGAAAGAGGTGACTAACCAGATACTGAACCTCTTGTTCTGTGAGTTCTTACCAGTCATCAGCCCGACGTAGCAATAACTATAACAGAACATCTCCCACAGTCTCGGGATGTTAGGAATCACACCAATCAAGGAAGACTTGGTGAACGTGGTCATTTCCTGTTTCTTCGACCGGCAGAATTCTTGCACCTCATTGGCCAAGCTCACCAGCTGGAAGGACAAGAAAGAATACTTTGTAGCACAGAGCAAGATGGCAAGAATTAGGTGCAACTAAATAAGGTTGAATGTCTAATGTGTGTTCAATCACACACGTCCTAGGGATGGAGATCAATCGCCAAGTCCCAATCAATCATAGCCCTCTCAATCAGTTGACACTGCTGCACTCGGCATATCAAATGTGAGTACAGATTCAAGAATCTATTGCAGCACTTAATTGTCTAAAACGCCCAGAAATCCCATAGTCCTATGCATCAGTCATCTTTTGTTTCGCAGGAAGGCTACAGATAGTACTAGCACCTGTGCTGGAAAATGTGTCTTGGGGTAAGCTGAGCATTACTACTAAGAGACAGAAGGAAATGCAAAGTGAACAGTAATAAGGAACTGGGGCAACGTACCTTCAGTGTCAAAAGTAGCTGAACAGCATTTGTGAATGGAGTTGGGGTAGGAAGCCCAAAATAAGTCACAGTCCGAAAAAACAACAGGTAGCCAAAGGTCCAGCCCAGAGTCAGGAAGTGACAGGACCTGAGAAAGTGGAGAAATAGAAGACTCACATGGTTTCATCTCAGTGGATCAGAAAAACACAGATCTCACTAAACACCTACAGTCTGTCATCGCCTATCCAAAAACACAGTTCAAGCCTCTGGCCTCCATGGCCGTGCAGCTATAAAAGTTATGTAATTTCATTTTCAGTATGTTGTAAGACACAAGTACGATCACTTTTATCACAAACTCTACAATTCTGACAAATGACTGTCAGATTGTTCACCTGATTGATTTCCAAAACTCAGGAAAAATAAGATAAGTATGTTTTGTTGTTACCTTACTAGTTTTTGCCTCACTGTGTTCTATGGAGTAGGCCATGATTAATCCTATACCATACAAATGTGGTAAAAAAAAAACATTTGCTCAATATACAAAACATACAAACAAAAAAGAACACACAAGAGGATGTACGAGAAAGAGGCAACAACAATTAATATTGGGTACTGCAGGCTTTAGGGGAATGGATAGCTGTCTGGTGGAGCGCCTGCTACACAAGGCGATTCTTAATTATGCTTCATTATGTCTTTCAATCTACGCTTCTCTTTACATTGCGCTTTCTTCATGTGGTGCATGCCTTTCTGTAGCGAGACAACAATCAATAGTCCAGTCACACCATCTTCCCTCTGCTAGTGACCAGCCCATAGAGGGCTAGTGACCAGAGACTGGCTGGCGATAACAGATGGATACAATAATGGTGTTTAGGGAATATTTTATGATAAGGTCTACAGGTGAAAGCTTGCTGGTGCACTCGGTGATGATGTAAGATGCTGCTCTTGTGGCCACACAATGTGGACATAAATCCGTGGTAAGGCAAGAGGGAGACGGTGTTTGCTTCAGCAAACAAAGCTATGCAAAAAGGCCAGCATGCCACAAGGTGGAAAGTCAGTATCAGAAGAGACATTGTGTAACTGTAATGTGCTGAATAGCAAGAAAAACGCTTGTGGGGGTGGGGAAGGATTTCCAGTATATTAAACTGTGCCAAAATAAGTTGTAACCCAGGGAGACAAGTCGTTTGATATAATGAGGGAACCCCACAGTGAAAAGCCTGTGATTTCCAGTGGCGTGTTGGCATTGCCTGGATACTTGATGCCTGCTGATGGTTAGCCCAACATGGAGGATACTGCAATGTGGTAAGTGGGTCTTGTGTCTCTATCCATCAACTGTTGTCTGTGCTTTGCGCCAACATTTTAATAGTGCAGTCTGATTTATATAGGGAGTTGTCTGCATTAGACTTGTGTATATTTCCTGCTCCTATTATTTAAGGTTTTAGACAGAGGTGGGCTCTCATTTACCATTTACTCACCGGCTTTTCCTTCTTCTAGGTGCGAGTTAGCATCATGAAAAAGTATTTGTGGGAAAACTGGTCTAGTAGTAACGTCCGGCCAACTCTTGAGAGTATGAGATACATATGATGTCTTGCTTGTTGTTGAGATTTGGTGGAAGTGCCACCATTCTTACTCTCTGGATGGCACTGTGTAACCCAGCCTTACTGTTGGATATCTGAGAGCTTCAAACTCCGGTTCACTAGTTCCCATGTATAAGGACTGAATCATGTAGGCCCAGTGTTAGTCTATGCCCGAAAGACAACAGGGGCACGTAGACAGTGTTATGTTATGTTAAAAAATAGTTATCAAGCACATGTTCACCAGACGGTTTCTTGGCGCTGGAGTGAAAGTAAGGCAGCAGCAGAGGGGTGAGCTTATTATCATATGCCTGGGAAAACAACCAGGTCTTGAACTGTTTTCTTAAATGTGCATAGGAGGTGACCGACCTCGGCTCCATGGGAAGCGAATTCCAGAACTAAGGGGCTAAGACTGCAACTCGGAGCCACCATGTTTCTTGCGTTTGAAAGTGGGAGTGACTAACAGATTCAGATAGGAGGATTGTATGTTACGAGTGAGGGCATGGCATATAGCTTGGAACAGATGAAGGCTGGACTGTTGCCATGAAGAGCTTTGACAATTGTGCATCCCAACTTAAATACACCACTCATAGCCACTGGAAACCAATGAAGGCTTTTCATCAGTGGTCTGACGTGATGCAATTTGGGTTGGTAAAAGACCAGTCTAGCAGCCTGATTCTGGACTAGATGGAGGCGTCTGAGTTGGTAAGCCGAGATGCCTACAGAGTGTGAATTGGCATAGTCCAGTCGGTAGATGACCAAGGCCAAGATCACTAATGTCAGGGCTTCCCAAGACAGAAATCTGCTGATCTTCTTAATTCTAAGCAGTTGAAAAAACCCATCAGAGACCAACGAGCTGAACTGAGCCTTCAAAGATAGGTCATTGCTTATCACTATACCTAAACCTTTGGCTGAGCTAACTGGAAGGGGAGTGTTGCCCAAGGGAAAAAGGCCAACGGTTGGAGTGTCTTGCTCCTTCTCCCCAGTTGAAAGGTTGAAAGGTTGAAAGCAGGATGAGCTATTCGGGATCTTGATTTGAAGGCCCCCTGCTTTCCTCGAGAACTAAAGAATGAAGTTGCTGTGAAATAACTCGGTTAATAGGTTGTAAGACTCTGAACAGCGCAGTACATAAGAAAGACGGCACAATGACAGGGGAAACAGCCTTTACAACGCATGCATTACAACGCATGCCGTTACCCCACATTTTTTACTCCACAAAATCTTTTACAACGCAGCTCTTTACACCGCAAACCATTACAGCGCATTTCCCAAAGTAATGCCTGGTGGAGTTACAATAGTAAATTGTATTGCAATGGGGAATGCGTTGTAATGGATTGCGTTGTAAAACAATGCGTTGTAAAAGATTTTGCGTAGTAAAAAATGTGGGGTAATGGCACGCGTTGTAAAAGTGTGCGGGCTAAAGTGTCCTATTCAATGACAGCTCTGGCCCTTGGATAAACACCAATAACAGTCCACCTGAGAAGAATCATTCTGTTTGTTCTTCAGGGGTTGATGATCAATCCCTAGGTTTTAGAAATGGGGCTCTATGCCCAGCCGACTCCAAACTAGTGATAATAAAGAGCATAAATAACCTCACAGTTTTTCTCTCGACACCTGCTGTGTGCAGATGGATGACAACTTGGGAAGAAGGCATAGTAGTTGCAGACCAGTTCGGTAGGTGAAATAGTATCTCAGTTCCTAGATCAAAGGATGTGCAGAGGAGAGCTGGTCCCTTCCGAAGCACCTTTCAGCAAAGTGAAACTACACAGAGAAACCCAAACCTGAAATATCTTCAATGTAACATACCAGAACATAACATACAGGACACCAGCTGTAGCTCCCTCTGTATCGTTTCATTCCTCAGAATGAGTCAATTCCAAAAACCTAAAAGAACAACAGAGCAAACTCACAATAGTGGATAAACTGATTTTTCCAAGGACCACCGTACCTTTCCGGAAAAGTGCTGCATCTGTGTCAGGAACTTACAGAAGACTGTGTGCATTTAATGATGGAAGAAATGTTACTCAACCTGCCGGTCAGTGTTCCTGAACGCTGCGCTCAGAGCATAGCAAAGCATTCGCACAGCTTGGGCCTCTCTGATGCCCCTATGCTCGCAGTCACAGGAGGGCCGTTTCAAAAGTTGCCTGGAGCATCGTACCTAAAGGGCAGTGGTGGGACTCTCAAAATTCAGTGCAGAACGAAGGAAGTCAAACCTTTTTTTTCACCAAACTAAGGCCATTATTTTCTGGAAAGGGGTATAGACATGACTAATAACCGACCCTTGCAAAGATGGTCACCTGTCCATAGGATGGTATGTGCAACTTTCATTTTAAGATGAGGTATAATCTTTCCCCGAGGTGTCAGTTCCGGTTTGAATCATATATAAAAAGGAAGCCATCCGAGAGAAAGAAACACTGCAATACATCTGTGCCCTTATTTCTCATCACATTCTTCACCTCCTTACTACTATTATTCACCAGGTTTTTCTGGATTCAGCACCTGGAACGTTTATTAGCAAAGGAAATGTGGTGCCTCTCTGATTTCTTCAGTATTAATGTTCGTCTGAAATCAAGAGCTACAAAATAGTTAAGGAGGATTTTTTCCACTATGTGGAACCCGTTAAGGAGACACTCCTTTCTTGTACACGGTTGTGCAGGTTGACATCTTGGCTACTGGGAACAATCTTCTTTTCTTCAAACAATCAAGAAGGAGCTGAAGGGCCTTTGGGGCCTTCTAAGCCTCCAGTCCTCGACAATGCTATTACGATGATGGGTACCACATGTTCTAGGAAAGCAATAAGGACTCAACTTTCAGTGCCTTGCTAAAATCCTCACCTCACATTTTTTTATTCTAGTTTCCTAGGGGTCATCTCACTTCCTCGTGTACTTTATCAATTTGCACCACCCATTCCAGGACCTGGAGTTTTTTTGACCCAGACCCAGAAATGAAGAGGTGATCTTCCCCAGCCGTTCTCGGTTTTGTGGGTATCCATGCTTTCATTTTGTTCCTTTTATTACAAATCCTTACACACCCAGCATCCAACCTCCACTTTTTTGTTTCCCTGTCTGCACTGTGTAATCTTGCGATGTGGTGCTGGTAGACATTTTTGCTGTCATAGTTAGTGTTCATTCAATTTAATCTAAATGCACATTGGCTGTAATGCAAACAAGTCTATCCAGATTTCGGTAAGCATTGGGAAAGGAACTATATTAAAGAGGCAATCTGCCCAGGAGTCCACCCTAATGGGCTACATGGCTCCCTGGTTTCAAAGAAGGCACCAAAGCCGAGAATATTCCTTTGCAACCTGAGGAATAGGTTCTACCATTTCAAATGTGAAGTGAACCATCTTCTGAAAGTTCCTTTGACCTAAAAGGGAGCAGGAGGGAGAGAAGGCCCTTGCCTTTCTGTCTGTTAGTGGTGGTCTGGAGGCTCCGTGACTCGGTTGGGGGGAGGGGTCTGTGCAGATGGCGTGCACACATTCACAACGTCAATAGCAAAAATCTCTCTCCAGCCAGGAACACACCCACACAAACTGAAGCTGCACTGGTACAAGGTCCTGACCGGTCTCCGGGATGAAGGTACGGTGAATAGCGAAGAATGCAATTAACACATACATCCCTTTAAAAGGCACACAAATCACCACAGTCCTAGTTTCAAGAGGTGCGCCCCTACCGTAAAACGGTCGGCAAGGAAAGAACAATCTAGAATGATCAGCAGGAAGCTGTTGAGTGAGGGAATATTTGTAGATCTGAATGCAGTTGACTGCAAAATACTTTCTAATGTCTGTTGAGGAGTGGGAATAAGGAAACCATGGTTTTGTAACAATCTGCAAACTTTAGTGTTAACATTTTATACTGTGCATACAATAAATTGTTCAAGCACAAGCACAATGATTCATCAATGTAGAGTCTTTACTATTCGGTAGAGTGCTCTAAGGAAATGTAGTGAGCTCACCTTCCATTACCGACTGTTTCCAGTAAAAAAAAAAAATTAAAAAAAAAACCACGTGCGCAAGCATGCTAAATTTTATAAGTTGATGAGTCTTCTCATGCTCTTAGATTGCTCCTCGACTACATATAAATTTAAACAGAAGCCTAAAAAGCAAGCCTTGTAGGTGTTTGCTTTAAAAAAAGAAATTTACATACAAAAATATAAACTTGAAATAAATGTCTTGCAAAACTATTGTACAGCTTGATGCTGTTTCTCTGAGCAATAGTTTACTATAAAGTGAAGAATCAATGCAAAAACACAATTGGAAACATGAAAATAAATTAATTAGAGGTTAACCTTTAAGGAAAGTGACAAAAGTGCACATACACAGGTGTAGGCGCTTGCCTTGGTGCAGATTTATGACTGTAAGGAATTCACCACAGGTTACAGACGTAGCCCTGAAAGTCCTACGCCTAGCAAACCTTTGTGAATTTCATTTTCATGTGATCAAATATACAGATGTATATTAGCTCACATGGAAATTCCCTACACTGCTCATCCCACTCTTGACATTATCTTACATAAATAAGGCGGTGCTTACCATTTTATCTGCAACTCGGGGAGGATTCTCTGAACTTGAACTACTGCTTGGCCGGAAGTGGTCAGATGACTTCTTTAATTGCACAGAGATCTCTATTGGAGCACCACATGTGTGATGAAACAGCTTAATACTCTAAATATAGGGCCATAGGCCCATCAGTAAAATGCTGATGTGCCTAGATGCTTCAGTCTATTGTTATTCTACTAAAAATATTTAAAGCTTTGAATCAAAAGCGCCAATATTAGATTATAAAATGTATAACTTATTATTTTTCAGTCCAGTTCAGGTATGTAACAAAGTTGTTGTAATTAAGTGAAGATAGCATTGTGGAAATAAACTCCTTACTAAACAAGGATAACAAAATAAAAAGTTTAAAGAAAAAAAAAACACACACATATCCAACAACACATAGGAAACTGTCAAAAAGTGGCTGAGAAAAGACTGTACGATACAAAATATTTGAAGGGCTCATCGTTTCATTTAAAGACCATATCTTCTCCAACTAAATAACGGCTCTTGAAATTCTACACAGACATGGTTAGCATGTAGGGTCAGAAGCAGACATGGTTAACAATTAGGGTCAGAAGTTTCAGTTATGGATTAAAAAGAGCTGGAGCTAGAAATGACTTTTCTGCCGCTCCAGCCCTAATAGGGAGTTTCAGAGATTATTACTCAATTTAATTTGTTCGATTCGGTCTCATGTATGATGGAAGGCAGTTCAGTGCAATTTGTAAGCATTCTTTCAGTGAGTGTGCTTGTTAGGTCGGTGTTCGTCGTATCTAACGTTGCAGACAGAGACAACAGGACAAGGATACACAAGTGATCTTTGACCAATATCATTATTGCTTCATCATCGATTTGAAGGATGCTATTTCCGTTGTAGAGCTAGATATAAATCTCGACTGCGAACAAATCACAATTCTTCAATAAATTGTTAAAGTTGTGACACTATAAAGCTTTCTACAATTTTATTTAAAACTTGGAGATTTCTAACACGGAGAAGGTTAGTTAGAGCTTCAAAATTAGCTCCTGGTCCTGGTGTTCTTTTATGAGTGGGATGGGCTGTATTCTTTTAAGACAGTCTGAGTACATGACCTGCTATTGTGAAACTTCCATCATATGAGACAAGCAAGTGGCTAGAGATGGGTTGATCTTTAAGCATTGTGGCCGGTTTTCGATCAACAAATGACATAATGGTACATTCATTATAGTCTTAATTTACTATCGATAATTTACCCATAGTTGTACCAGACTACATGGTTGTCTGGAACTAAAGTCTGTAGTATTTTGTCAACTGATTTAGTGTGCTTAAGAATTTATTTTTTTATTTTTTATTTAAATCAAATGATTCTGAGAATGTGTTACTCATTAACTTCTTATTTTTTTACATCCAGCGTAAGGTAGGGTTTGTATGCTGTTTTACAATGTCAAATGATTCTGTATCTACTTATGGCTCAATTGATATCTGCAGACAGAGGCCTTTCTTTACTTCAAAGATGCTGTTTTTATACATTTTGTCTCACTTTATAGAGTAGCTAGATTCACTACTTCTGACTCATGCTGCCACGCAATTTCCACTACTCTGAGCTTCCTATCTACGCAGAGCTCTGTGCTGATTTTTGTTTTCTGTCTTTGTAAGTTCACAGAGAATAACTTCGCCTTAATTGCTTCATAGCTTCATTATAGTGGTCTGGCGGATGTGGGGGTCACTTAACTCTTTGTAAAAGGGTTGGAACAGACAACATACTCAACACCATGGTATAGGTAGCAAATGTTTAGCGTCCCAAATCCATTTCTACCTTATTTTTTCCTCACTATTGGTCACTGCCTTTAAATAAATTAGGAAAAAAAGGAATGAGGTGGTGGTCTGACCAGCTCACTAGTATTAGGGGTTATGTGCTCAAAGTACCTTTTATCACCGTACGAATGTACAGGAAAAGCCTCTTCACATGACAGGGCATCGTACAGAATTATGTTAGGCCACGGATGCAGAGCAGACACTCAGTAGAGAGATGGAATATATCGGAGTCACCCCAATGTACGTTAACACACCCTAAAAATGTTGTTTAAAGATGATATTGCTTTGTCAGGGATTAGTTCCATAAAAGTACCATCAAATTAACATCAGTGGGTAGGCATGCGCAGTGTGGGGTTACATGCCCAGATAATTGTAGTGTAGTTCCTATATTCCCAAAAGGCTCTGCGCATTGGATAATATATCCTATAGATGGGACATAGGACTGAGGTCAGTATGTCTCTATCGAATATACTAAACTTAATTGCGAGTGCCAGCTAGCTCAGAGGTCATAAGAAACTTTCTCGAATACACAAGAAGGGATTAGTTTCTGAAAACTGCATAAGCATTATAACTTTGTTTCCCTAGGACTGGAACAAATATCTTTGTGGAAACAATAGATAACAATTTTACTCAGTCAATCGTGCACGCTTCGTTTCTACAGAGTTGCAGAAAAGATAGAGAGATGGGTGTTTCAATAAAAGGGGTTTATTGAACAGTCTTCTTTCTCATGCAAGAGAGGTGAACTGCTACAATCGTTAAACAGAATGCAAAGTATAATGCGTACAGCGTAAACAGTAGTATAAAATAATACTGTAATAGTATTGCCTAGTGTTATGACATATAAAAATACATACATAAATAACAGGCTAAAATTCTCAACTGGTGCTTCTAAAATATGCCTACCCCAATGTACCTAACCTAGGTCTAGTACGAGGGAAGTAGTAAGTGTGGTCTTTAGCATAGGTTTAGTTTTTGCCAAGAGTTGCCAAAGGTTTCTCTAGGTTCTAATCCGCTCAATACCTTAGAATGAGAGAGGTTGGTAGTTCTTTCACAGACTCAATTTCCCCACACCCCGCAAGGGGAGTCAGAAACACTGGAGCTGGATTCTCCGCAGGATAGGACAGCTTCTGATCAGTGAGTCAGCTGAAGAATCGGCTTCCTTTGGCACTTGATGTAGCGAGCTGCGTCGGGTGAGTAGGTAGTCTGACTGCACCGAACCACACCGTGTTTGCAATAGCAAGTGAAGGTTTATTTATACCTTGAAGGTGTTTAGGAATGCCAGCATTGACGTAAAGTTGAGCATATGAATGTCATGGATGAACCCCTCTGGAATAGTTGTTCATGCATATTAATAAGTTTCTTGGAGAAATCAATATCCAGGCTATAAGAGTCTGGTTTTCCAAGAAATCGTTGTGACGTTTGATGAACTGATGGAAGTAGCCATTCCTGTATTTGGGCTGTATGGACTATGCCTAAATAAGGACTGGAGATCTATGCCTATATAAGGGCAATGTGAATTGTACCTATATAAAGGAATGAATCGGGAAAATGCATAAGGAATCTAAATCGCCACACAACACCCACTCCACTTTCTTATGTACAACATTACTAAGTTCTAAACACGTTAAACATATCTAATCTTGTTGCGTGCTTATCTAGGTTCCTGATCGATACTGTGACCTTATGCCCCTATTCGGCTATAAATCCATTTATTCCCTATATTGGCATAACCGTTCAAGTGCGATTTTCTGAAAAGTCATCTCTGGCCTCACACGAACAGAGCCACATTCCAGCATGACTCTCTGCTACTTCCTTTGCGACCAATTAGTGCAATGACAGAGCAGCAGTCACTATCTGATATTCCTAGATAACACTCCGAGTTCTTCAACAAGATAAAAACTTAGCAAACCTGGAAATCCCCGCTTGCTATGTTTTGATTAGTAATGGAACTCTAATGAGCAACTGATAACTGTCACTTCCTAGTGACATCTTTAATTGACGTCTTATGTCCAGCAAACTTGCGTCAAACCCGGCACCTGTCAGGTATAAATATTACCAACGTTGCCTTAAGCAATGAGCGAACCTGTTGCTGATGCCAGCTGCCTGCATGACCCCGTGTTGGTAAAAACTAGCACTCTGTCGCTGCAGCCTGCTATCCTGTGGTGGTGAAGCTACTGATTACCATTATCGCCGCTACAGCGCGAACTATGGTTCAGTACGCTTGAGGAGCCGTGCAGCCGTCCTCTGCGAAGACATCCAGCCCAGCTGCCCGCGGACGCTGTCACCCCTCCTTCCTCGACGCGCTGAGAGAAGCCGCTGCATTTCTCGTGCAGAGAAATCCAGTCCCGGCGCTTCCGGTTTACCCTCGCGGGTGACTGGGATATCGAGAGAGACCCCTGAAGGAGATACCAATCCTCCATCATTCTATTCAGAGGTATGGTGTTGACTAAACCCTTAGACGAGAATTCTTGAAACAAACCTTGGCAAAACCAACTTAACTTAAGCTACTTACTTGCTCCCCTTCTCACGTGTTAGGCTTAGGTCAGGCACACTGGGGTAGGCTTAGTTAGAAGCACCAGTTGAGTATGTTAGCCTAATGTATATATGACTGTATATATGTTTTATTACTTTTAAACCATTGTATGGCTAAGAAACCATATCAATGCTTTTACAGTTCTATTTCGCAATACTTATCTTACTGTACGTACTTTTTATAATAACAGTTATTGCAATTGTGGCAATACATTTCTCTTGTACGAGAAGAAAGACTGTTCAATAAATGTTAACCCTTTATTGATACACGCCCGTCTCTCTATTCTCTACATACTGTGAAAGTAAACTGCACTAGACTGACTGAGTGAAATCTGTGTCTATTGTTTCACACGACCCTAGAGATTGACTCTTGATCTGAGGAGCAAAGTTGTCATGTTGCACGGTTGTTGGAAAGCTGAATCCCTTCTTGTCTGTGCCAAGGAAGCTGATCACTTCCTATGCAGAGAAGAAAGTTTCCAGTGACCTCTGAGCTAGTTGGTAACACAACCCAATTAAGTTTAGCATAGTCAGTGGAGGCCTGGAATATCCGCAGTTCCACGTCGATACTACTGTTTATGTTATTCCAATGCGCAGGGCCTAGTGGGAAACTAGGAACTACACTACAGGGTGTTAAAACCCACCCTAAATACATAAAAATGAAATGGTACTCGTTGTACAAAAAGAGCATTGGTGCTGTACGCATTTAAAGCAATGTTTCATTCTAAGCATATAGTTGACATTCGTAAATGCTGTCTGAATGAAACAAGAAAATATACATTAGGGGAGGAGCTTCGCGCGGATCCAAGATGGACGCGTGAGCACAGGGCTCCTAGACCCTCTTTGCCTCTCGCATCTATCCTGCCACAAATCCTGATTTGATCGACGGGTACTTGTTGACTATGCCCTGCTGATTCTAAGGACTTTTTCGGAACCGAAATCGGACGCCGTGATCCGGACTTGCTGCATCCTGAAGTTTGTGGCCTACATCGTAGACCGTCCCCGGCCTTGAGTCACCGAGGTACCAAGTCAACAACAACGGCCAGTTGGGCACGCCCACAGCCCCTGGGGTACTTTCGGTTTCGTTTTGGGCTATTGTCGCAACGCTCTACGGCTGCCCCATTCATCTTCTTGTCCCTGCTACGGATCCTGAATCTGCTCTGGTTTTTAGCCCTCCTGCCCTTGAGGTTCATCGAGAGCGTGATCATTTTGACTAGATTGCAACGACTCCGTGGG
Source organism: Lissotriton vulgaris (assembly GCF_964263255.1). Taxonomy (NCBI): domain Eukaryota; kingdom Metazoa; phylum Chordata; class Amphibia; order Caudata; family Salamandridae; genus Lissotriton; species Lissotriton vulgaris. The sequence goes on along the minus strand of NC_141695.1, from coordinate 366,189,367 downwards.
AGTTCGAAGCCCACTATGGCAGGCAAGCTAGATGCCGAGAAACGGAACACCAACGGCACGCATCGTGGGGGCCTCATCCAAACCCAGACTATAGAGCGCTACACTCGCCCGAAAGGGTCCCCAGGTGGAGCGAGTAAGGCTCTTGAAGGGACCGTGGATGGTACCCCGCCGTCGGAAGAACCGACACTGAGAGACATCATGGGCGCCATTACCAGTGTTCGGTCCGACATGGGCCATCAGTACGAGACTCTTGCTGCCAAGATCGATACGGTGGCGATTGAGGTTAATCTTATCAGGGCTGACCTGGGTAAGACAAATGAACGGGTCAAATCTCTGGATATTAAAACTGCGAGTTTGATTACTGATGTCTCAGACCTTCAGGCTGAGGTTCGCACGCTCCGTACTTCCAACGACCAGTTTGCCCGCCGGCTGGAGGATTTCGAGGGCCGGGCCAGGCGCAACAACGTTCGCATTGTGGGGCTTCCGGAGACCCCGCCAGACGTCTCCACGGACCTTCTGGTGGAAGATCTGGTCCTTAAACATCTTGCGCCTAAGGGCCTCAGTAACTTTTTCACAGTGGAACAGGCCCATAGAGTTCCCGGCGGGAAGCCGAAGCTGGGAGCCGCACCGAGACCCATCATCGCCAGGATCTTTAACTTCCGTGACCGAGATGCTATCCTGCAAGCTTCCAGGACCACGGGTCCTACTAAATTTGACAATGCCTCGGTCAGTTTTTACCCTAACTTTACCCAGGCGGTTCAGAAACAGCGCATGGGTTTTACTGGGGTGAAGAGACAACTCTGGGATATTGGTCTAAAATATGCCACGCTTTTTCCTGCCCGGTTGAGGATTGAGTATGAGGAGCGGGCCTTTTTGTTCGATCGCCCCGAAGTGGCCAGTGACTGGTAGGACACTTTGCCATCACATCGTAAGGGCGGCGAGGGCCCGGAAGGTGCCGAGGGCGGCCCAGCCGAACAGGAGCAGTGAGTCTGCAGCGGCAAACTGGTTACTTAGGACTTCTAGCAGTGGCTTTTTAATAGACTTGCTAATACTGTGGGTACCGGGGGTGGGGGGATTCGGGTTTCCTCTTCCTCCTCTTCCTCCTCTGGGGGCTTTCTCTCTCTTCTCGTAGGTTAGTTTCATGGGGCGACAGGCACACTGCAAGTTGGGGTGGCTTTCTGGTCTAATGCAGGGGTGCAGGGTGGGGGTGTGTGTTTTTCGGGGTTCCCGGGAGGTGGTGGGGGGGTCCTTTTCTCTTTGTTTTGATCGAGGCTGCTACATTTCCTGTTGTCGATTCTGTGTGCTTTTTGCCATGCGTGGGGGGCTGGGTGTTCAATGCCGGGATGGGGGGGGGAGCTTAGGATGCTGAGTTGGAACGTTAACGGTCTTGGAGATAGAATAAAGCGGGGTATTGTCTTGCAATATTTGAAACGTTATACCCCAGATGTGATTTTGCTTCAGGAGACACACTTGGTGGGCAATGCATGCCGTGCACTAAACAGACGTGGTTACCGTATGGTAGCGCACTCGGGGTTCACTTCCGGCTTGAGAGGGGTGGGGGTCATGGTGCGTACTTCCCTCCCATTGGTGAGAATTGAAGCGGGGCAATTGTGGTGACTCCGCGATCGCTGCTGTGGTGAAGGCTCCGCGCCCGTGCTGCCAGATGATTTCTTCCTGCTCGCTGAGGAACGCCTAACACCCCCGCGCTAGATTGCTGCGCAGCCGAGGATTACCCAGGGCAAAGCTGCGGAGAGCTGTAACGGCGCATACGGGGTAGACGCTGCTGGCATCGGTTTGGCGGTCTTAAAGAGTAGCCACTATACACCCCTGATAGCCGTGTAGATTGCTGGGCTGCGCGAAACAACGTGGAGCGTTATGGCGGCCTGTGCTCATCTGGCGAGACAAGACAGCGAGCAGGTCAGGGTCTGTGACCCGCGTGGGAGAGTGCCGGACGATCCAGCCGAGTGCACCAAAATCGTGTGAGTATAGTGGATTCAACAGCGGAGCAGATATCCTCGGCGCCGGTACCGGAGCTGAAAACAAGCGCTTACCTGGGCACCGGTAGGCAGAGTACCGAGAGGCTGCATGCCCTGAGGGCCCATTAGAGGTGATTGGCGTACTGCTGCAGCCTGGCTTCTGTCGGCATACGGAGAGAGTGAGAGTGTCTGGGGCTGCGTGCCTCTAATTGCACAAACGGTTGATACAGTGGCAAACACTGTGGCCACGTGAGAGAGGCGCGGAAACTACTGGGGTGCATATCCTCGGTCTCTGACAGAGTACTCACACGCCGGTGGACCATGCGGTGCAGCCTACGAGGAGATTGCTGGCGGACCGCCTGTGCTGCTGTTTGAATGTTTGCCACAGTCACATCGTAATCTTCTGGTGTCCTGGTCAATGTGACTGTCTGCAGGCAGGGGAGGAGAGGAGGAGGGGGGAGGAGAGCGAAAGGATCGGAGACATGGCGGGTAAAATAAAACAAAAAAAAAAAAAGCCGGAGGGAAGAGAGGGGAGGGGGGAGGAGAAATGCGACACGGCGGGAAGGGGAGGGGGCGGAACGGGGGCGGAGAGGGGAGAGAGAGAGTAGGCAAGGGTAAACAAACACGGACGTGCACGCGCCCGTGACTTTTAAGGTCAATGCGCATGCGCATAAGCTTAATGCGCAAGCGCATTGACCTTAAAAGTCACGGGCACTGCAAGGAATCGCCACGATTCCTTGCAGTTAGATAAAGAGTGGATGAGCCCCTATAGTCTCGCTTGCTCGATGCGCATGCGCATCGACAGGCGAGACCTAATGACGTCTCTCCCCCGCTTTTTATATGCCATTTAAAATGCACTTGATTTGGTACCTGCTAGCTACTTCCGAGACATCGAGGGCTTACAGAGGCGGTTGGTATGGGGTGGGCGACCACGCATTGCACTGGCAAAATTGACTTTGCCCTGGTACGATGGAGGTATCGCACTGCCCGACATCAAGCGCTACTATTGGGCCTCCCAGTTGAGTGCTGTGAACCACTCCATGTATGGCCCTGTCCCTAATCCTGCGTTTGATATGGATAGATGGAAACTCCCTGGGGGAGATTACAATCGGGCTCTCTATTCCAGAGCCGACCGCAAGCATCTCACGAGCCCTACGGCAGTGGCTGCGCGAGTTTGGGGAAGCGCGACCGCTGCCACGGGCTGGACGGATAGGTTGACGAAATCTACCCCATTGTACGCCTCGGAAGCGCTAGGTAGTTGTGGAAATTGAAGGGTTTCGACAGCTGGGACCTCATTGGTATCAGCAGGGTGGGTGACCTCCTGGCCAAGGGTGCAGTCAAGACCTTTGAGGCACTACAGCGAGAATATAAATTGAGTGACAGGGAATATTTCCGGTACCTCCAGGTCCGTCATGCGATTCACTCGGTTTTTCCGGCTGACGCTTCTGTTCCGGAGGCCTCCCCTCTTGAGGATAGAGTGCTTGATGGGTACGTCCCCGATAGCACTATATCTCTCATTTACAAGAAACTTATCAACGACCGCTCGGACCTCCTTTTGCAGTTGCGGACTATTTGGACCGGTGACGGATTAGAACTGGATGATGAAGATTGGCAGGCGGTGATTTCCTCGCCTAAGGAGGTTGCGATTCCGGCGCGTCTTAGACTGGTGCAACTTAAAATATTGCATCGGGTGTATGTCACGGGCCCACGACTGATGCATATGGGTTTTTCTGTGGATGGGTTGTGTAGGCGCGGATGTGGTATGCTAGCTACCTTTTTGCATATCCTCTGGGAGTGCCCGGAGGTGGCGGCATTTTGGCGCCGAGTGCATGTGGTTATGGGTGAAGTGACCGGAGTAGTGTTGTTGCCTGAGGCCAGGCGCTGTCTGTTGAATGTTTGGGAACCGAATGACTACACTGTTGCTCAGACTCAATAGGTCACATTGGGTAATATGGTTGCTAAACGTGACATAGCCCAGTTATGGGGTTCCCCAAGGCCACCGACGCTCATGCGCTGGAAGGAGAATATGGACTGGTCCATGTTCAGAGAGAAAGTTGTGTATGTTTCCCGCGGCAGACCCAAGAAATGGGGTAGGATATGGGGACAATGAAATGCATACCGTGGTGAGATTTGTACCCCTCCGTTCACCGACCTTCCGGATCCACTCCTTCTTCCTTGACCGTGCGTTCCCTGTACTCAGCTCTTGTTGATTGCACTGTATTGGTTGCTACCAGGTTTCCCCCCCCTGACCTCCCCGATATTTCTCCTCATTCTCATTGACACAAGTTTTTCACCCGTCTCCCACTGCCATAGGGAACTGCCAGTTTATACATAGCCATGCTTCGCTTTTTCTTTTCTGTGTTTTTGTTTGTGGTTTTATTTAAATAAAATATAAAATGTGAAACCTTTCGCGGATCCTAGCTATACCACAGGCTTGTACGTAATCATGAAGCATCGCTGCCGTACCCCCGGGTTATCGGCTGATGAGCTGTGTAACTAGATGTTGATGTTATTATGTTCGACTGACCAGCCTCCGTGGTTGTGGGTCTGTAACTGTCCTTTCTTTACATAATAAAGGTTTTCAAAAAAAAAAATATATATACATTTATGAAATGGCTCGTAAATACAGAAGAAAAAAGACTGAAACCATTTCATGTCAGATTACATAAAAATTGTTTGTGTATGTGGACAAGGTCAAATATTGTCTCTAGAAGTTTTTTCCAAAGAATTCTTGTTCTCTATGAATAGTTCTACTTCAAGCAGATTACTTGTGCCAAAAAGGAAAAAATATAAATTTGGAGAAAAAAAAAAAGGTAATCATAGGAAAAAGAGTCCCAAAGTCAGAACTTTGTTTTGTCAGTGTTAGTGTTTGGAGAAAACATCAAATCTTCTAAATCTGCAAAGAAGTTGTCTACCATTTTAGGTGAAAGTTGGATTACCTCGTTTAGAAGATTAACCGCACCTATATGTGAAGCATCGCCGTCAGCATTGATCGTATTAGCAATGTTCATAATGGATGGTACCTGCACGCCCGTTTCCTCTCGTACCTCACCGTCAGTAATTTGCATCAGTCAGACCTCATTGAATGCCGCCATCAGAATTGGTAGCTGCTGGGGACAACACTGCGCATGGCCCGTAACCGGTTCAAGCAAAGTATCAACTTCCGTTGGCATGACTGATGGGAGTGTGAGACATGAGTCTTAACATGCATTCTTCTCCGCATAGCAGGCAGCATAGAACAGGGAAGTTGCAATCTTGCCAAATTGGTCTGAATGACAGAAACCATGTGGTATTTAGTTCTCGTAAACAAGTTAATCCCAAAATTTGGACGATGCGCTCACGACACCTCATAGCCAGTAGAGTTGTCTCAATGGAGAACTGGGTGTCGCTGGTGAATTGGCTTGCCATATCGCAGCAGTAGGAGCAAAAATAGTAACCCAAAAGCAAATCCCAAAATGAGAGGCAGTCCGCCAAACACAGAGTGCACAAAGTTTGGAAATATTCCTAGGACTGCTTTAAAAGGTGCTAACAGTTCAGAAAATACGGTTTTAAATACATGTACAATATCGCTCGTATCAGACATGTTTAAGATAAGACTTAACATTTCTGAGAAATGTATATGGCAGTTTGTAGTTAAGAGGGCATGTATCTCAGCAGATGTCCTTGCGACTTGCAGATCGTAGGTCTCTTTGGGGGAAGTCAGTGGCACAGTTTTTGCAAAAGAATTGTTTTCATTCTGCTTAAAGTATCAATTCGTATAGAAGAGATGTTCAGTGAAGGCCATGAAGGCGACTCCTAGTCTGTCTTGGTTTTTGGAAACAATACTTGCATACAGCAAGTGACCCTGACGGCTGACACAGTTACTAGATATGGTATACCTGGCAACATGCTGCTGCGATCGTTCAACATGAGGTAACTTCCATTTGAAAGTTGTCCAAAAGTTGGATCAATCACCGCAGCTGGTGATCCTTGCAGATGGCAGAATAAGTTGTTAGAGGAACCATCGCAGGCCCCGTGTAAATTAATACCCTGACAAAGGAGAGAGCCGCTTAGTGCGTTTTCACAGTTATTTCCGCTAAGAAATACTTCACGGGGGCGTGGCCAACGACCAGCTAAGATGGCTGCATCTTAGGAGTGCTCCGTGGTCCGGCGAATCTCCCCTGTAAATCCGGACATTTATCCTGCCTGAAAACGGCGCAAAGTTGCCACACAGGACACCGGAACGTCCCCGCTATACGGAGAATCCACTCGCGGCGCGGAGTGACCTGCTGGCGCCGAGATCCGCCGCTCCGAACGTCGCGGCCTAAAGTAACGGCCGGAGCCGGGGACTAAATTAGGAGCAGAGAACCTGAGGACGGCGCGGCGGGGCGATTCCTGCCGTCGGAGGCGGCCGCAGGGCCGGGTGACTGCACCGGAGCTCTGGAGGACATCAGCTGGTGTCGGTGAGGTGCCTTCCGAGCCAGCTGGCCCACAATTGGGGCCGGAGGTGTGGTTGGACTGGTAGACGGCCTGGAGCGCGGCCGGAGCTGCTGGGGAGCCAGGCGGAGGCCCGTTGTTGCCCGGGAAGGAGCGGAGGCACCCCTGCAGGGCGCAAGGACAGACAGGCGGAGTAAATACAGGGGCGGCCTGACGGTGAGGCCCCACATAGCAAATAACTGCCCGGTAACAACCTGAGCACACACGGACCCACCGCACGAGTTGCACTGGCTTTAATGACCCTGTGAAGACATTCTCCGGAGGGCCTACTACCGCCAGCAGCGCGATCCTGGTGCAACCCGCGCATACTTGGTGTGAAAGGCGAGGCCCCAGAAGCGGGGGTGCGTACCGAATATACCAGCATCTGGTCCCAAGACGGCGCAGGGGTGGTGAGGCACTGGGAGGAGAGGCGCCCCTGAACTAATCAGCCCCGGGCGTTACCCTCACAGCGCGACCAGACTGGAGCAGGAGTCAGACACTAAGTGGAAGGCATCTCCTGGGCGTGAAGCACGAGCGCCGCCAGCCATCTGCATCGAGGCCTAGGTCTGTAGCATTGACAGCGAGCAAGACCGGTGTATAGAAGTCACTGCCCGGGGGAGCTCACGAGGTGAATGTGCAGCAAACTGTGCCCATTTGGCCACCTGAGGTTTCCCTGAGGACTGAGGGGAGTACGAGACCCGACTCTGGCTTTGCGGGGCAAACATAGAGGGCAGGCCGCGAGAGGCCGCACCGTCGGATGTCAGGTTCACGCAGCTGCTGTCCCTACTAAGAGACGTCCTGCTGGCTATTACAATCGGGAGTGTGGTGTCGCGATCAGCCCCGCGGGGCCTCTTCGTAACTGGGGACTGAACCGCCGAGAGACACTGGCCGACGCCAGGGCCTGCCCTCCCGACCGGTGCGAGGAGCGGATCACGACCAGGACCTGTGTCCCGTAGTGGAGCTTGGCTCCGGTGGTTCCTGGCCGGCCCCGGACCGCGTCCTGAGTCGACTCGGACACGCACGCAGCCGCTGTTGCAGACGACAGACACAACAGCCCATCAACGAAGTGCTCGGCTTCACCATGCGGCCCCCCAAAGGAGGGACAGGGACCCAAACTAATAAAATGGACCAATATGCAGTGACTCGTACGCAGCAGCAGCCGGCTGGGGCGGCAAAGGACGGTAAGGAGCAGGCGGAACCGTCCCTGAACTCCATCATGGCCGCCATCCAGACATTGGGAGCCAACCTCGAGTCAAAGATTGACAAGATCTCTATTGAGGTGAACTTATTACGCGAAGACCTAGGGAAAACCACTGAGAGATCCAAGACTAATGAAGGGGCCATAAAAACGCTACAGGCCTCAGAAAAATGCCTGGAGGACAGGGTGAATGAGCTCATCCACCAACACCAGAAAATGGCGCTGAAGCTCGAGGATCAGGAAGGGAGGGCTCGAAGAAGTAACATCTGCGTGGTAGGTGTGCCGGAGACAGCACGGAGCTGTTTCTAGAGGACCTTATCCTGCGACACCTAAAGCCCAAGAGACTGTCAAACATCTTCACCATTGAACGGGCCCACCGAGCCCCGATCCCCAAGCCAAAACCGGGGGCCTTGCCGAGAACAATTATTGCCAAAGTGCTCAACTATAGAGACCGCGACGTGATCCTCCAAGTCACCAGACAACAAGGAGACTTGCACTACGAAGGGGCAACGATCCGATTCTTCCCTGATTTAATGCTGCAAGTCCAACAGGAACGACGATCATTCCAAGGGATCAAGGCGGCACTCCGTGAGCGAGGACTCAAATATATGATGTTCTTCCCAGCTAAGTAGAAAGTTCTGTCTGGGAGTAAATCCTACTTCTTCACCTCACCGGCGGCGGCCCAGGAATGGTTGGACAACGCAGCGCCGGAGGCCCGGGTAGAAGGAGACAGCACCAACTGGAGAGAACCTGGGGCTTCCTCCACTGGCTCAACGGCTGGAAGACAGGACGGAGACGATCTGAGCCAGAGGTCCTGGCGCTCCAGGTCAAACAGCCCCCGTTGGGGTTCAGCCCGAGACAATGCAGTCGGATGATGTCACGAACATTGATGCTGTTGATCTTCGAACAGTAACGTATACTACATTCAGTGTAACAATGGGAGAAGTGTGGTTCACTGGTTAGAGAAGGCAGACCCTGATGCAGAGGTCAGACCTGGGACCAGGGTTCAATTCCCGACGCGGCAGGGTCTTGAGCTCAAAATGTCCACGGACTCGATAATTCTCGCCTCGGTACCTACTTGAATCATGGGTTCACACTCTGCAACTCTGGGCAATAGCTTGCTTAATCTCCACTACGGCCCTACTGCGATGGGATGCCTGGTCTTCACCTTGGGGATGCCCAGTAGGGGTTATCTCGCAGGGAAAGCCAGGACGGGTTCCCAAAGCAAGCGCTAAGAGACCTGTCGGTGATTTGGCGCTATATAAATCGAAATTAACATAACATAACATAACATAACATATTGTGGCTTACATAGTTGATACGAGACTCGGGGACCTCAAACAAGTGTTCTTTGTGCTTCGAACATGTGTTAATGACTTACAGGGGCAGCATGGGTTGGCGAAGGGGGAGTGAGCCCGCCACGTTTCCCACAAGAAGTTCCTCGGGGAGGGCTAGCCTCTCTTCCGGGGGGGAGGGGGGAGGGGTTGGGCGACAGGCGCTCTGCTAATTGGGGTGGTGGGTAGTTCGAGGACCCACAGAGCAGGGGGCAGGGAGGGGGGGGGGACTGTTGTGCGGGGAAGGGTGGTAACAAGAAACAGAGATGGGGGGGGGGGAGAGACAAGAGGGTTCTACAACTGTAATGCTGTTCAAAGTCTGCTTGAATCGCACATGTTGGGGGGGATGTTGGGAGGGTGGGGAAGTTGAACAAGTTTCACGGTCACAAGTAGTCCGCACTGTCAGGTTTGGATCAGGCACCAGAGTACGGGTAAACAATGTCTCACTTGGGTGGAGTCAATTGTCTGACAGATCCTTGATCGCTTGCACTGAGTACACCTGCGGGGTGGGAACCAGGGAGGGGTGGGAAGTTGGGGATCCTTTACGGTCACACGAACTAAGTTGTCATGAAGTCAGCCGAAGCGCCGGGGTGGTGGGACGCAGCACCTAACAAAGCAATGGATATGGCTAGGAGGTGGGAGAAGAGTCTGAAAGTCCTTAGCTGGAATGTTAACGGGTTAGGTGACAGACTTAAACGCACTATAGTCCTACAATTCATCAAGTGACACCAGCCAGACGTAGTACTAATGCAAGAAACTCATCTGATGGGAAATGTAGGTCAGGCCCTCAACAGGTGGGGCTACACTCTAGCAGCTCACTCTGGCTTCACCTCCGGCTCCAGGGGGGGTGGGGATCCTCCTGCCTCGCTCACTGCCCCTCCACTTAGACCTCATTAAAACTGACCCACAGGGCCGCTTCACGGCTATATCTGGACGGTGGGAGAGCCGCACACTTAACCTACTCTCTGTCTACATTCCGCCTGGCCTCCAAACTCGGGCCTTCGCGGACTTAGGCACACTTCTCCTCTCCCTTCTGGGGACTTTAACGCAGTAGTGTCGGGGACCCTGGATAGGCAGCCCCCCAGAGATCTGCCCCAAGGGCAGAGGTGGCTGGCGGACTTTCTCGATGCCTTCGGGCTCACGGATGTCTGGCGCCTGCTTCATCCTACAGACAGCCACTTTACCTTTTTCTCTGGGTCGCACCATTCCTTTCTGCGCTTAGATTACATCCTTACTGTGCTACAACATGACAAGACAATACGGGAAGCAACACTTCTGCCCAGGGGCATCTCAGACCACTCACCGGTCCTTCTACACATAACAGTTAGAAACAGCCGTGAGGGCTGCATTGCACCAATAAACGCCTAGCATTTAAAACACAAGGACACCAGAAAGAAGATATCCAACTCCATCACACAGTACTTCGACAATAATGTTGGCTCAGTAGACTCCCCCGTCACCTTGTTGGAGGCATTTAAACCCGTGATTAGGGGGGGGAGGCGCTCTCAACCATCTCGATTAGACTGAAGGAACAACGTAGACAGGTCACAACACTTGAGCTAGATCTCGAAGATCTAGAGCGGGAGGCGCTAGAAACTGGAGCCAGGGAAGTCAGTCACAAACTGCAGTTGAAGGCGGCGGATTACAGAGCACTGGTTACCCAAGAAGCTCAGACTGTGGCCCAGCATAAGATGGGTAGACTTTATGATCAGGGCGACAAAGCCGGGAAACTTATAGCCTGGCTCGAGAAAAAACAGCAGGCCAGTAAGGTGGTGCCAGAAATACGCACTGAGTCAGGGAGCGTTGTTACAGAGCCCCGGAGGATAGTGGAAGAGTTTGCGAGACATTACCAACAGGTCTACAGGCGGGAGTCAGATCGCCCGGAGGAGGACTCTATAGACCTCCTAACCGATATTCGGATGCCTTCCCTATCAGATGAAGATCAGGAGGCCATGGATAGCCCGATTACTGAGGCCGAACTACAGCGTGCAATAGGAGACCTCCGCCCTGGTAAGGCTCTAGGACCCAATGGCCTCCCAATAGAGATTTACAAGCTGAAACCTGACGTCACCAGTAAGTACTTGAAACTCATGTTTGACGAGAGTAGGGAGAAAGGGGTGCTGCCTCGTGATCAGCGCATAGCGACCATAGTGGCGATACCGAAATAGGGGAAACCCAAAGACTCATGTGCGTCATATAGGCCAATCTCGCTCCTCAATGCGGAGCCCAAAATACTGGCCAAAACGCTTGCCAATAGGCTCAAAATCGGTACTTCCTTCGTTGGTACACCCTGACTAATCAGGGTTCATGCCCCATCGCAACACGGCCCTCAACATCAGACGGCTAAATGGCGTACTGGGGCAGCGCCACAGACTACAGGAGGACGCGGTGGTGGTCTCTCTGGACGCCACCATGGCATTCGACACCCTAGAGTGGCCATATATGTGCGCAGTCCTGCGTAAATTGGGCTTTGGACCTCACTTTATAGCGTGGTGCGTCTTCTCTATGCAGAGCCCCTGGCGCAGGTACTGGTGAACAACAAGGTGTCTGAGGTCTTCACACTTGAGAGAGGGACTAGACAGGGTTGCCCCCTCTCTCCTCTTCTCTTCGCCCTTTCCCTTGAGCCGCTCGCAGCCTGGATACGGCAGGACGTTTACTTGAAGGGCATAGTCTGGGCGGAAGGGTGGGAGGACAAAATATCCCTCTACGCCGACGACATCCTCTTGTACCTTTGCAGGCTGCACAGGTCGATAATGGCAGCACTCGACATATTTGCAAGCTTCGGTCGCAACTCTGGCTTCCGGGTCAACTGGAGCAAATCATCTCTCTACGTCCTACATGGTGACCCTCCAAGGCTCCCTGACACGTGCCCTATCACGGTGACAGAGGACGGGTTCAAATACCTGGGAGTGTACATAACCACGAACAAGGCCCTACTATATGATCTAAACCTCAAACCGCCGTTAAGTCGGCTCCAAAGGGAGGCCAAATCCTGGCAGCACCTACCACTGTCTCTATTGGGCCGGGCAGCCCTATTTAAGATGCTAGCGCTGCCACGCTTTCTCTATGCGCTACAAATGTATCCAGACTTAGTCCCTAAAACCTACTTTGCAGCAATTGAGGCGGCGAAGCGCGACCTCCTCTGGGCCGGGTCACCCCGAATCGCATTGACCAAACTAACGCTGGGGTGGTATGATGGTGGTATAGCCCTCCCAGACATTCGCAGGTATTACTGGGCAGCCCACCTTTCAGCGATCAACCAAGGGACGTATGGCGATGGGAACGATCCCGCCTACGGTATGGACAGATGGTTGCTTCCCGGGGGGAACTATGAGATAGCACTCTACTCCAAACGGGGCACACGTCAACTCACTGGACCTACACTACACTCGGTACAGGTATGGCACACTGCTCAGAGTAAGCTCGGATGGTCAGAAGTCCTTCCAATGGCCACGCCACTTTGGGCCTCCGAAAAACTAGGCAACCTGGGACGTACCAAGGGCTTCCGCAACTGGGACTTGATCGGAATCTCCCAAATCAAGGACATCTGGGGCCCTAAAGGGATCCACACGTTCGCCCACTTACGGGACAGATATGAGCTGGCGCAAACTGAATACTATAGATACTTACAGGTGCGACACTCCCTACAGGCTAATATCCCACCAGAGACTAAATTACCACAATCCTCCCCGCTTGAGGATAGACTACTTGATGGGCACATGACAGAACACGCCATATCACTTACATACAAAATACTAATCAATAACCCCCCCGACACGCTCCTACCCCTTAGAGAGAAATGGGTTGCTGATGGGCTGGAGATAGATAAGGAAGAATGGATGTATGCTTTGGCTTCACTGCGTGAGGTCGCGATATCAGCCCGACTGCGACTTATCCAACTGAAGATACTACATAGAATATATATCTCTTGTACTAGGCTACACCTAATGGGGAGGGCTGACACTGTACTCTGCAGGAGGGGACGTGGTGGCACGGGTACCTTCTTCCATGTATTATGGGGCTGCCCGAAGATTCAACGGTATTGGAGAAGGGTGGTGCAGTGTATGCAGGAGGTATGGGAGGTGGAGATTCGCTCAGAGGCCAAGAGGTGTCTCCTCAATATATGGGAGCCAACGGACCTGCCACCGAAAGGGAGGCTCTAGGTGACGCTCGGACAAATGGTAGCAAAAAGAGACATTGCCAAACTCTGGGGAAGGCCTGATCCACCGAAACCTACAGACTAGCACAGCGATATGGACTGGTGTATGCTACAGGAAAAGACTGTATATGTGGCGAGAGGGTGTCCCCGAAAATGGGTGGAAGTATGGTCAAATTGGAACGATTTCAGGGGGGGCATCTGCGAGCCTCCGTCCACCACGCAAGCTGGATCAGAAGATATGTAAGGACCCTAACGACCTTGTGGTTCCAGGTGCTTTAGAGTGGGGCACTATAGTGGCATCGCTGGTACAGAGGTGGACTTACTGTGCTCAACGTGGTGACTGTGTTGGTTGGGGGAGGGGGGGGGGGGTTTGTTCGATTGTTAGGCTTCACTTGACGATATTCTTGAAACATGCTCTTGTTTTTATGGCTATAAAAAAGGAAAAATCAGACCTTCACTATCCTCCTCTAAACTGTGAGACACTTGCACTTTATAACGCCGCTGTGCCCCCGGGATGACGGCAATGGGCTGTGTACTATCTGAAGCAATGCATGTGTTACATACTGTGCGGCCAGCCCGAGGGGTTGTAGGCTGGAAGCTGTGTATCGTGGAAGACTACAATAAAGGTATTTAAAAAAAAAAAAGAAATACTTCACGTCCCGCACTCCAACATCTATGTGTGTACGGTAATTCCCAGTATGTCTTGATGCATTCTTTACCCAACCTTTCATATGTGCCTGCTGTTATATGTTTTAGGCAATATTGAAAATGGAAAATTGTAACAGGTAGAGTGATTGTTCCATGTATTATCCATTCAGTAGCTGGCTTTTCTGCTACAGTAAATGGCAATCTTTCCAGTTTTTCAATGCTCAGCACTGTACAGTCTGCTCCCCTTTGTGCCAATTTGATCTGTTTATCAGTGAGATTGAATTCTGAAAACAGTGACGTAGTTTTGATCAAACGCCAAGGCACATAGCCTGAACGAAGGTTTTGCAACGTCCAGCCTAATAGCATGATAGAACGTAATTGTGACGTAATTGTGACGGACCATGTTGCAACATGACCAAGTCCTGCTCCACGATGTCTATAGCAGAAGACACTATGCTGTCCAATAAATATATCCTGGACGACAGAGTCATTAACCCATTGTCAACTACAGAGAGAGTTTTCTCTAAATTAATACGATCAATTTCTCGTATTCATTCTGCAGTCTCTGCTTGCGTAATCTTCCATGCTTCATTATAAGCAGCATAAATACCGGCATATATAAAACGTTTATGACGCGGTGTTCTTAGTCCTAGAAAGAATTCCCTAAGATCAGTGCTATCTTGAAGTAAAGATAAGTGTTGCTTTACATCCTTCAGTGTAGATCTATGTCACCATTCAAAGCAAAGTTTCCCTACACTGTTTATTTTTACTATTCCTGGATGCTGTCTGTGAACATATCTTGGGTCTGGTCTTTGAACATATCTTGGGTCTGGCCTAGTGAATGTGAAACTCTGTGTTTTGTTCAGGAATCTATCTTGACAGTTTGTGTCTGTGGGCCAAATCAACCATTTTTTTAAATGATCCAAATCTGTTCTGTTGTGATGCAGAATAATAGTATGTAAGTCGACCTCCTCCTCTGAAGTGTTATTGCTATCAGGTGTAGGTATGGACATATTGTTTAGGTCCTTTATCTTGGCTAACCCAAGGCAGACGTCTGTTGGACAGTGTCATTCAAAAAGATCATTTGCTCAGGGCCGATACAGGCTCTAAACATAGCTTCTATCCCCTGTACCTGCCAATCTTTTATGCCCCCGACAGTTTTTGTCTCTATGTTGTCTTTCCAAAAGTCAAAACCTAGTTTAGACAGTTGGGCATAAAAGGATGCAGAATAAAACGGTTTTGTATTGGTCAACATACCTTTCATTCCTGTTTTGTTTACATTTTTATAATAAAATGATTCATCATTTGATACATTGAACCCTGAAAAGTATGGAAACTTATTGGCAAAGGTTTTTGAGCTACCCTTTGGCGGCGTAGGACAATGTTCCCATTGGTTATACATTAATACATTTCTAGGATTTGTAGATTTGTGCAAGAAATGATGACCATAGAGATTATAACAGTACATTTGTTCATAGTCTGATGAACCTTCTAAATAGTCATGCTTTGTGAATATGCAGACATTTCCAAGTCTGACACCATATTATTAACAGTCTCAAAGTCCCAATCATCAGAAAAGGTACTAGATAAAACAAAGTAACTTAATCAAATCTTCAATAAGTGTGGAATCTTCAACAGCTCCGACGGGCCAAAATGTCATAGTCAGTTCTGTCCCAAGCTATACCACCAGGTATAGGAACGGCTGTGATGTTCACTGATGGCAAGTCTCTATTGTTCACGATGGGATGATGTGTGGCTTGAGGAGTAAGTTGATGTTCTTACTTGCGGTGTCAATTTTGAGATATTTTCCATTTATCAGCATTCCCAAAGTTATTACCAGAGTCAACCAAAGTAGAAGAAAAAGCATACCCAATACAATCCAAAGTACAATCCATGGTGAAACCAGATCAGTCTTTTCCAGGTGATGAAAAAGGTTTGTTGCTTGTTCTTTCAAAGTTCTTTTTACTGGCGTTGTTTCAGGTTCACTGGAATCCTCAGAAAATGTATCAAAGTTAATGAAATAGCCAGAGGCAAATGTTGGGATTGCATCAGGATTCGTTGAAATCGCTGGAACCACTTGATCACGTGTTACTTCATTGTAGACAGGTGTTTCTTGACAAACTGTTATTTGGGTGTCAAGAGGTACAAGTTCCATAGCTTTATTGCATAGTCCTTCATTTCTCACTGCAGATTCTTCAAAGGTGATGAGTCTCTCAGTTTGAACCTCTTGGATAGTAGCCAGATTAGGGCATCTGCTACTTGGTCGGAGTCCACTTGGCCTACTGCTTATTATCGGTCACATGAGGTGGTTTGATCAGGTCGATTGACACAAACCTGTTCTCCTTTTTACCAGCAAGGGGCGGCAGTAATACTGTTCTTGATCCGTGGATTGCTAGGACAGGTACTGGTTGTCTGCAAGAAGGCCCAAATTCCTTCTTGTCCGCGATCTTCTCTCTGACTAGATCCCCAAGCTTAGGTATCCAGACAGGCTTTGCTGGGACGGTCGGTCTTTCTTCAGTGGCGGTTGGCTGCAGGAACACGTTGCTTTGTTTCGTTCTTATTTCATTTAAGTCCTGTAAAACAGCCAAACGATCTTTGATATCAAATGTTTTTTGGTCTACCACTGAAGTCTGACAATCGAGGTCCGCAACCAGCATCCTAGTCCCAAAAATGACCTCATATGGAGTGATGCTCCCTAGAGAACTTCTTGGCAAGTTGTTAAGACTAAGTTGGACACTTATTAGTTGTTTGACACACCGTCACCCTAACCGAATACCCTAGCTGTTATAGATTGCTTTATGTCCCGTTGTTTTCTCTCCACAACCGAATTTACTCAGGATGGAAAGTACTAGAGTACCGCAATGCAACACCCAATTTGGCCATGGCCTCCTTGTAAGCTTGCGAGCTAAACGCAGGACCCTGGTCAGAATGTAGCGTGCCGACTGCATATGTGTCGATAAAGACTCGCAAATTAGAGTTAGCGCGTCAGCCGAGCGCTGAGGCCACATCCAAATGAATCTTGAGCACGAATCCACTGCGACTACAATATATTAATAGTTACCATCCCTCTGTAAGGGACCGCAGTGGTCCAGGTAAACGCAAGCTAATGGTTTATTTGACATTAACAGAGGCATCTGCGCAGGACATTTCACAGTAAATACGTTCATCTTTTGGCATATTTTACATTCTAAAACATAGTTTCTGGTTTGTATCCTCATCCACGGCCGCCAGTATCTCAGTTTTAATAATGACACAGTGGCGAAAACACCTGCATATGCTGCTAAAATTAGTCCTAATCTATGTTCCATGTTTGGAATTACCCTATCTCCCACTCCAGGGATTCGAGCAAACGGAACATTGTTCGCATCAGTTATATACGAGTATTTGAGTGGATAGCCTTTCGGTAATGTTTTACCACTGTCTTTGCTTGAAGCATTGACAGCCAGCATTATTTGGACGTCTTTTTTCGTTTTTGAACGTGTGTGCAGCTATGGAAGCCGTTTGCACAGCTGCCTTCGCGGCTTCATCAGCCAATGAGTTCCCTGCAACGTGAACGCCATCACGTTGATGATTCAGAGTATGTATCACGTGAGTGTTTTGTAGTATTTCTCGTAATTGAAATATTTGTTCCCAAAGCATTTTATGCATGATTGTACCACTTTTTGTATTTTTAAAACCGTTTTGAATCCAGTTTTGCAAGTATTCATTGTAAGATTGAACACAATAATACGAATCGCACACTAGGAGTGTGCGGAATTCGCGGTCCATATTCTCTAGTGCCATCTTGAGGGCTTGTAGTTCAGCTCGCTGAGCTGTACAATCTCCTAGAGATTGAGTTTTAGTGACCATTTGGTAGGAATTTGCCATTGCGCCAACGACATTTAACAATCGTGCCCGCTGCACTATAGGCTTGTTTACCCCACCCCCGTAGCCGGTTGAGCTGATTCATCAGTATAAATTATACATTCATACTGCTCTAGAGGCAGAATTTCAGTAGTCAGAGGACATTCTTGTTCGTATTGAATTGAATTTCTACCCTTCAGAGGCGAATCCCAGTATAATGGTGTTCACTCTGCCAAGTGCCTATCCAAGTTATCGTTTGTCAGATAGAGGTCATCGACATATGACAAGGCTTCGTCATCATACGTTTTTAGTAACTGTTACCCTTGCTAAAATAACCCAGGGCTATTCTTAAATCCCTGAGGGAGACGACAGAAGTGACGATGTGTCCCCATAATTGAGAAAGCGGTCAAATACCTGCTTTCTTGTGCAATATTGAGACAAAAGAACCAGTTAGAAATATCTAATGTGGTTTTGTACTTTTTACGCACAATGTTATTCATAAATGCTGCACTGTGTGCATTTTCCACTGCAAATGTTTTGCAACAAGAATTTAGATGTCTGTAATCCAAAACTAGACGATATGTATTGTCTGGGTTGGAGACCAGAACCAAAGGATTGTTCATTGATTAGGTGCATGTTTCAATCACCCCTGATATTCAAGTTGATCTAAGATCTCCCTGACCTGTTTTTTTGCTTCTTGCTTAACGGGATACGGCCTTTGTGCAGTTAGTTGATTTTTTAACTGAATTTTATGGTTAGGAGAATCCTCATCCCATCCTACATGATTTTTGTATAATGCAGGAGCCTGGGCAACTGCCCATTCCCTGGTGTAAGTATATTTTAAATTAATTGGAATGTGGTTGGAGAAGGCTGGCATAATGAGGTCTTTGCCATGTGGGCACTTCCTGACAAATTCTGGTGGCCAGTCTTGTTCAGCTAGAAGAATGTCATAACCCTTAGAGGGTCGCTCCCAAAAGAGTGCTCTTATCTTTCTTGGTATGTCTCCCTCCATCCAGAGTGTTATTTCATCTAACTTATGTGGAGAACTAATCCTGGTATCTGCAGTTTCAACTTGAATGAATTCATTCAAATTCACTGTCTCCAGATGATCCTTCAAGTTCTTGCGAGCTACGGTGACTTCTGCTGCACTGTCCAACATTGTCTGAGCCCATTCTCCGTTCTTGAGTTGGGTCCTCAAGATCCTCTGCATGTTTGATTTTTAGACCTGCAACCTTCTTTTTGGTAAATTGAGGTTTCTTGCTTTTATGAACGCGTTCTTCCTTGTTTTCTGACCGTCCTCTTCTTTTTGATTTCTGTGACCAAGTCTGAAAGGTACAAGAGAAACGTGAATCATTGTCTTGATATTGGTCAGGTTGATATCGGTCAGGTTTTCTCAAATTATCCCTATTCCTGAGGTTATACCTTCTTTCAGAGAACTCCTTTTGAGAAGACAAACCTCTGGAATGAGAACGCTTCTCTTTAGAAGTTGTTTTAGTGTTTTCCCACTTCTTTTTAGAAGATGTAGGAGTATTTTTAGTAAAAGACCTTTTCAGGACTTTCAGACAGTTGGGGTTCAACTGGTTTCCCACCTAGACGGTCTCTGCCTAATTCTTCATAGGATTTTTCAATTATTTTGGCCAGTTCTTGTGGTTGCTCAGTTACTCAAATTCCCTTAATTTTTGGTAGATCGCCACCAATGCTGCTTCACCTTTAATATTCGCTAATATTATTGCTGAGACCCGTTTGAAATCTTTCAGAAGTTTCATACCCAAATTTATGGCAGGCTCTCCCCCGTATTCATTTTGAATCTGTTTCAGGATGTCTGGTATTACCGCCATGGACGGAACACTGAGTTTTAGTGTAGATTGCAGCAAAGACTGTTCCCCAAGTGGTGCAGTGTCCAGATGTGGTGTGATCCCCATTGGTAAACAGATTGTTAGAATTCTGTGTTTCTCATGAGGGTTAGTATTGGGAAATACTGCTTAGAATGGAGTACTTTTCTGAGCTATCCAGAATGGAATTTGTTCCCGTTTTTCAGGTAATTTAACAATGGCTTAGTGTAAAGTCTGTGGTGACATTTTTAATGTAGTCCCTTGGTGAGGGGTATGTTGTGGAATCATTATTGCAGGTTGGACTGTAAGAGTTTGCATGACATATTGAACCAATCGTCTATATATTTTGAATAACTCTAAGTTGAGTTTGTAATTCCGCATCTGACATTTCTTCAATGCCAGGATGTGGTGTATAGCTGGCTAAGACCAGCCATGTTGCTCCTGGTCTAACTAGTGGACCGAGCCTGGTAATGTGATTTAAATGTTTTAGGACGCCTTTAAACCAGAGCTCATGCTTCTGGTAAATTAGTGGAATTTCCATATCCTCGAAATGAATATATTCCTCTGGTGGTTCATCTTCTTTGTAGAAGTGAAACATCTGTGTTACTGGATTTGCTTCAGCGAAGACTATCCACGAATAGCATACCTCTGTCTGGTGATATTCATGTGCCTCTATCACAAAAACTATCCTTCCAAATCTCGAGGTTAGGCCACTTTGTATAAGTTTTATAGTGATGGCTTTCCTTAAATTCATAAGAATGCATATAGCATCCTCGTCGGTTTCGTTAAAACCGGTTTGATTAAAAGCTAGTACGGCGTTGTCGCCTGTAGCTCCGCTGGGCCCGGCATTATCTTAGTCAGCCATTTTGTAGACAAAGTTTGCAGAGCAAGTTTCAAGGATAAGGTGCACAATATTTTGGAACACTGTATCCTTCAACGTTGAACAAACCAAATAAGAGAATAATCGTCCACCATTTAGAGGTTCGGATTCGTGGGCGAACACGATACAATTTGGTACTGGGCCTTACTGATCTTCCAGGCATGTACCATTGAAGAAAGTTTTTTAGCTAGATATCTTGGGCCGGTATCATACAAGGTCCTGTATGTGAGGCATAGGATTTTAAAAAGGCCTCTTTGCCGCACCGGAAGCCAATGAAGAGTTTTAAGGTTGAGGGCGAAAGGGGATCTGGAAGGGAGATTGAGAATGAGTCTGGCAGCAGTGTTCTCAAGAATCTGAAGCTTGGAAAGCAGATCCTCATTAAGTGCCACCAGCAAAGCATTCCCATAATCTAGGCTGCTGATGATAAGACCTTGCACCAGAGGTTTCCTGGCTTCAATGTGTAGCCACTTGAAGATTCTACGGAGATTACGCATGATTCAATAGCAGGCACCAAGTACATGGTTGACATGAGTTTTCATGGACAATGTATTATCGATGGTTACTCCAAGGTTGCGTACTGATTGCTGAGGGGGGGGGGGGTAGGGGGGGGGGCATGGGCACAGTTCCAGGGGCCACCAATCGTGTGACCAGAATTCCTCTGCTCTGCCAAACAAGATGATCTCGGTCTTGCCACCATTCAGTTGTAATTTATTTCTGCCCATCCAATCGTTCACATGGACCATACTGTTTTTTAAATGAGATTTTGTGTCCGCGTAGTCTGGACCAAAGGTGACAAGCAATTGAGTGTCCTCAGCATACAACACTGTTTCAAAGCCAAATGATCTAATAATACCAGCTAATGGTGTTAAATAAAGATTAAGAATAGAACCCAGTGGGACACCTACACTGACTGGTAGGCTGCATGAGGCTATAGAGTCTACAAGGACAGTAGTAGAGCGGTCAGTTAAATCATTTTCAAACCACTCTAGGGCCTTCCCTCTGATTCCCACCTCCCAGGAGCGGAGCGGAAGGGGGTCAACCGGGGAGCCTGATTTAATCTTAGTTAGACCTCCCAACACTTAATTGAACGAAGGGGTTCAAATTACAACATTTATTTCAGGCTGCAGAGGTGACATGAACATGCTACTATTTTGCTGATGATCGTCTGTTTCTCCTTGGGAAAAAGATAAGTAAATGGTTTTGATTTTGTCAAAAAAAAGAAGATATTGAGTCTACCCATTCTTGAGTAGGGGGGTGAAAGACTGCTCTACCTGAGGAGATGTGAGCTATTTCAGTATTTTATAGAGTTCCTTACTGAAATGTGCTGCATTATTTATCGGCTGAGCAGCTGCAACGTTTTGGCCAGTTTAAAGTAGTTGAAGTGAAACGGTCTGTAATTCCTACGATCCGCGTCAGATTTAGTTTTCACTGGCGTTCTGCTATTCTACAAGTTTGTTTGTCAGCTTTTATTATTGCCGTATACCAGGGCAAAGCTTTTTTTTATATTTTAACCCTGGCTAGATGGACAACCATGTCCAATGCGGATATAATGGAGTTTTCTAAAGTACTTGCGACATGCTCCACGGTATCTGTATGGAATATCTGCTGTGGTTTGAAATGGGTTGAAAAGGCCTCTGGTGTTAATATATGCCAGGGCCGAATCTAAATGGTTTTATTTAGTCCAGGTTTCCTGAAGGGGTTTATAGGCATACAACATTTTAAAAGATGGTGATCAGTCTATAATAACGGAAAAGGTAGCTCAATTGTCAATTTCGTGGAGTTGTAAATATTAGGTATAGGGTGTGCCCGGCTGAATGGGTAGGGCCTTCTACCTTCTGTGCCAATCCCAGTGTTTCCATTGCTTCGACTAGCTGGCTAGTGTCTGTATCAAATTGGTCGGCATGATAATTGAAATCTCCAATTAAGATGAAATTGTCAGCAGCTAGTACATGTGACACTACCAATTCTAATACGTGATTCACAAATTTCACTTTAGGACCCGGGGTCTATAAACTAAGGCTCCTCTCCAGGTTTCAGAGTCAGGAGTACTGATCTTAAAAATTAAAATCTCCAACATCATGGTGGTAAGGGATTCTAGTACAATGCTCTCAAGTGGGACCTTGGTGGCAACTGTGGTGCCTCTGGCTCTACCAACTTCCCTGTCTAATCTCGCTAAATGGTACTGAAGAAGGAAGGCTGTGGTGACATCAGAAAAAGCATGGCTATGAAGCCTGTAATAAAACAAATGTTGGGGTCTTAAGCCACCAGAAGGCTCCTAAGTTCTAATGCGTGTTTGGGAATGGACCTGGCATTTAAAATACAGAGCAGTGGGAGGTTTGGGAGCTACTTTTGTGTCAATAACACATGTATCTATAAAATCAGGGTTCAATACAGGCATATTTTTATCGTTATGAGCAACAGACTGATAATTGGCAAAACAATCTGCAGTTTGAGGGAAGCATTCATGGCTTTGTATGGGGAGAGGATTCAGAGATTTCAACTCCGCACTGGAATAACACAACATGATATTTAAAAGGCCTTACCAAAAATACGGGGTAAAAGATGCAGGGGTCCTGGCGGCTGGCGGCAGTCTGACGCAGACTGGCTTGCCTTTGCGTCCGCGCCCTTGTTCGTTTAAGTAGGCAAAGGGGGGCGGAGCCAGCAGCTAGACCGCTGACCTGCCCGGAAACTAGAAGGCAATTGGAAGCCAAATCACGTAGACCGTCCTGTTTTGCTCGTTTTGAACTATGGTGTGGTAATAAATTATCTTTAAAATAATTACCTCGGGCGTGGCAAAGATGGCAGCGAAGTAAGAAGTGCTTTGCTGCCTCTCCACCGACCGCTGACTTCCAGCACCGACCCGCAGGCTTCTGAAGCCGTGTTGGAGGTTGTGACGGTTCCCCCTCCCCCCGCCCCGTGCATAACACCGGAGCACTCTTGGAGGTGACATTTCGCTGCCCGCACGTTGCCGCTGGCGAGTCCCGGAGCTCAAGCCAACTCAGCGGCGCATGACTAGGCCTGCGATATGGGGAGGAGACGTGCCCCGGTGACAGGCCTAGACGCCCCCGCGCCTCCCCTGGTGCTGCATGGTGTGGTGGGTCCTCTGAGCTGTGGATCGCTTGCCATATGTTCTCTGTTCCGGCAGCGGGCCAGTGGACTTGGAGGCCATAGTGCGCAGCCGGGCAGCAGAGGTGCGACCTTCGATTCTTTGGCAGCCGCAACGGCCCGGGCCGCTGGTCGCACTTCGGCCCGGCTTCTTTGTTCTTGCCGGGGAGTGTCTGCCCCGGATGGCATCCTGCCGCTCTGCCTGCCGTTGACCCCGCTCTCACCATCGGGGCAGACTGGCCTGGATGCGGGTGGTGACCAGCGTTTGGTGGGCGCGGACTACCCCAGCAGCGAAAGGGTCGCTTTGCCCCGCTTCAGGGACGGTGAACACTGCACTGAAGTGACTGCTGAGCGGCATGAGACGGGAGATGGGTGGACTGGCCTCCCCCCAGAAGTGCTCGAGGCCTGTGGCCCAACGGCGATCGACAGTAGAGTTCCCGGCGACGGGGTCTGCTTAACTGGCTCACGGTTTGCCCTGTTGAGTGGCCAGGGGTGTGTGGCCTGCGGACAGGGAGACGATGCCAGGACGTACTTGGACACGCCTGCTTTCACCAGTCTTTTCTGCTGAGGCCCATCTTCGCCTGCGGTATCGCTGGACCTGTTGACGGGGTACACAACAACGCCCGCAATGTTGGATTAGGAGGGTGAGCCGCGCTGAGAACTGGACGCTGGACTGCACACACAGCGACTGGAGGTGAGGAGGCTTCCTGGCGCCGGCACACCTGGGGTGGAAGTTGAGGGGGCCTGGAGCCCTGCTCCCTCAACCTAGCCTGTGGAGGGGTGGTGGCTCTGTCGGATCGACCCAGGCCGGTTACACCAGACTGACAAGCGTTGCTGCCTGTTGAGACTGGCAGCCCCCGAAACTGTGTGAGACTTGAGGGGGGATTCGCCAGCAGCTTTCGCTACACGTGGTGCGCTGGGAGGAAGCCCTGACCTGGGCGAACTGAGAGCGGCGGTCACAACGGCGATCTACTGCTGGGCCTCCGGAGGGAATCGCAAGCCCAGGACCTGGAGTGAGCCGCCTCCGGGAGTGGGTGACACTGGTTTTGGACGCCCCGGGTGCTCCCTTCACTGATACTTGGCCCTCATCCTCTCTACCCTGTGTCTCGAACCCTGCTGGACTGAACTCCGGGTTGCTCAGCCCACCTACGTGGCCCTGTTCAGGTGGGGCGGACTAGAGGACCCGCTCCACCTGCTCCCGGAGGCACTGAGCTGGGATATGACCTCCACCTGTGCCAAGAGGGATAAAGCTCTGAAGGATGCTAAGCCCGACCTCACGGTGAAAGATCTCTTCTCCCGCGCCAGGCGGGGCCCCGTAGAGATTGCCCACTCATTTCAGGTGTCCAAGTCTTCCCTCACACCAGGTGATACCCGAGAGGATTATCATAACAAAAAGGGGAGAGAGAGAGATAAAAGTGGATTTGATCTCCCTAGGCAGTAATTCATAAACAAAACAGAATACACTCACGAGCAACAGTGGCCCCTACAATTGTGGGGAGCACTCAGTGTTTTTTAAAATACCCCTCACACACCAAAAGGACCCTTGATGTCATGCTTAATCATCGGTGTCTTCGCACCCCTCTATGGGATGCGGAGTGCTACTACCTACGGCTACGTGGGAGCAGTTCTACACAGACTATGTGTGGTGTGTGTAGGGTGAGGATTTTGTGTGAGTAGTGGGGTTTGGAAAGTGATAAGGGATTATTAAGAAATACCTGGCTGTGGGGTAAAGAATTTTTTTTAATATGACCCCGGCTGGCATTGTTAAAATCAGTGTGGTTACTAATGTATAGTGATGTACATTAACCTCGCTAGTGCGTCGACATATCTAAAACTCCTTCAGGACGGGGTTGCGCAAATCCCCACCTTACTCACATGTGATAAAAGTGTATTATACAGAAAAGTGAACTCAACGATATATTTGTAGCTAATTCACAATGTATTCGTAGTCTCTCGCCCAATTGGCGTTGCTGTAAGGAAAAAGGAGGGAATAAATCATTATAATTGATATTCACAAAACTATTCATGGTTCTCCTGGCAATGTGTCCACAGCAAAGTGATGGGAAGCCGATATCTAGACAAAATTTGCCATACTATTAGTGATCGTGCCCCCTGTAAAGAAAGGAACAAGGACAGGACAAACAACACACAAAACAAAAAGCACACGCTTCTATATTAACTTTCTTCCATGGCTTATGGTTTTTTGTGAGGGTCAATGAATATTGGAGGTTTACATTGCTGGTTCTTACTTATAGTTTTGAGCTTGATAAACCTCATGAGCCTCCTAGCGTTCGTGGGGGTTGAATCGGGCCATTATGCAACCTGTGGGTAAACAAGGATTCGGGCTCAGGGTTTTTACTTACAAGGTTTTGCTGTTACCATCTTCCTTGCAGGTTAGTTACTCATGAATACTGGAAGTCGGGTCTTTCTCCCTCCCCTCGACGCGGCTCCGCTGGATCTGGGTTCCCGAGCGGGCCGCGCCCTTTATATACCTGCAGAATGTTGTTGATTGCCAATCTGTCGGTAATTAGAAGGCGGAATAGTCCGGCGTCATGCCCAAACATGGGCATGCCGGTAATTGTTTTGCCCCGGGTGTAGCGAGGAGCTGTGGATTCCCCGGCGCACATGCGCGATTGCTCTTTCATGAGATGGTGCATCAGCGCATGCGCAGAGCCGGAATTCTTTGCATGCGCATGCGTGGTTGTTGTAGGGGGGCGTCTCTGTTTGTGGTGTTTGAGCCCCAAGGGCGGCTCTTATACAACATAAAGGTTTGGCGTATGATATTACTCTGAGCTAATGTGATGTTGTGAACACAGTATTAGAAAGAATATTCTCCTTATTGTATATAGTTCAGATATGATAAAAAACGATTTTGACTTGGTGAAAAATCGAGGTCATGAGGGTTTGCAAACTATATGAAAGAAAAATATATTAAAACATATATAAAAACATATTGGAGGCGTGGGGGTGTTATAGCCACTGGGGTGCAATGCTGTGATTGGCAACCAGTGGAAAGGGTTCTTGCCACCCACGTAGGTTTGGATTCATTTATCTGCAAGGTGCAGCGTGTTGAAAGAGATGGCGATCACATGGGGTCAGCGTAATTGCCGCCAGGAATTTCATCGTTGAGGCCATTCTTGTTTGTACCCAGGCGGAACACCCATCTCTGTTCCTTCTCGAATAGTCCTACTTCAGATTGCAGTTGTTCAACTATTGTCCAGTTGAGGTCATTGACACAATGTTCAGCCTGTAGAAAATGTCCTGCCATTTTCGTGGTGCTCTTTTTGCACCCAATATTGCTTTTGTGTTCATTTATTCTTATTTTAGCTGCTCTGGTGGTCATTCCGATGTACTCAAGGCCACAGGGACATGTTATCAGGTACATTACATTCTTACTGTTGCAGTTGGAGAATCTGCGTTGTTCCCATTTGCTACCATTTCTGAAGATCAGTTGTTGACTTTTCTTGGTGAGGTGGCAACTGCAGTTGCCACATGGGTGGTGGCCCTGTATCCCATGTAGTGTGGTTTGTTGGTGTTTTTTCTGTGCCCTGGTATGCACTAGAATGTCTTTTAGATTTTTTCCCCGTCTGTGGGCAAAAAGGGGTCTTTCAAAGTCAAGTTCACCACTAGTTAAAATGCGCCAGTGTCTTTTAATCAACTTTGATACGTCATTAGAATGGGTACAGTATGTAGTCACACAGACTGGTCTGTTTTTGTTCATTTCGTTGTTGCTCCTGTCCACTAGTAGAGCCTCGCGATTGTTGTTGCGAGCTCTTTTCATAGCGGAGTTTATGATTCTGTCAGGGTACTCTCTCCGTTGTAGTTTGGTTTTTTTAATCGGCTGCTTGTACTTTGTATTGGCCTACGTCACTGCAATTGCGGCGTAGTCGCAGAAACTGGCCATAGGGAAGGTTCTCTCAGAGGTGCCGAGGGTGAAAGCTGTCGAATCGTAACAGACAGTTCCTTGCCGTAGGTTTAAAGTGCGTCATGGTTTGGAGGAAGCCATCCTTGCTATAGATGTTTAAATCTAGAAAGACCATTGTCTCATTGGATACTAGGTGTGTGAACTTTAGGAATTTGTTCTGTTCATTCAGCCACGTGAGGAATTCTGTCACTGACTGTGAATCCCCCTGCCAGATGACCAGCACGTCATCTATGTACCTCTTCCATGTCAAGATCTTGTTTCTGAAATGGTTGTTTTGATGGAGGATTTTCGTGGACTCTAGATGGTGGACGTAGAGTCTGGCCAGGCTCGGCGCAAATGTGCTGACCATGATGGTCCCGTGACTTTGGAGGTACAGTGTGTCTTCGTAATCGAAAAAATACCACCATACATAGTCTGTGTAGAAGTGCTCCCATGTAGCCGTAGGTAGTAGCACGCCACATCCTGTAGAGGGGTGCGAAGACCCCGATGATGAAGCTTGACACCAAGGGTCCTTTTGGCGTGTGAGGGGTATTTAAAAAAACACTGAGTGCTCACCACCATTGTAGGGGCCACTGTTGCTCTTGAGTGGATTCTGTTTTGATACCAGAGAGGAGCCAGTGACGCGGGCCTTCCTACAGATTCTGTTCACGACCCTCCGAGAGGATTTACAAACCGTGAAGCATGATCTCACCTCTGAGATTAAAGGCATCCACAAAGACGTTGATGCCATTGGGGAACGGGTTGCCACACTAGAGGACAGAG
Organism: Lissotriton vulgaris; assembly: GCF_964263255.1. Taxonomy (NCBI): domain Eukaryota; kingdom Metazoa; phylum Chordata; class Amphibia; order Caudata; family Salamandridae; genus Lissotriton; species Lissotriton vulgaris. The sequence goes on along the minus strand of NC_141695.1, from coordinate 366,161,250 downwards.
GGGATGACAGGGACACGGAACTGTCCGCACTTCAGCAGGAGGTTATACGCATCCATGAACAACAGGTAGACCTCCAGACACACCTCGAGGACCTGGAAAACCGCTCCCGGTGGCACAACATAAGAATCCAAGGGATTGCTACTAACGCAAAGGGGGTTGATGTTTTCGCCTTTGTGAAATGACTGTTCAACCATGTCTTGGGCAATGCACCGGACTCTGATATCAAGATTGACAGAGCCCACCGGGTGGGGTCCCCCCCCAAGGCAGACAGGGCCGCCCCGGCTGATATCCTGGTCTGCATCCAAGACTTTCACACTAAAAAGGAAATTCTCCGCAAAGCCAAGTCAATGCATCCGATCGCTTACCAGGACCATCGCCCCACCCTCTACCAAGACCTCACTGCGATCATGCTTCCGCCCTATCACATCCCACCTAGGCCAAAGAGACATTTCCTACTCCTGGGGACACCCTTTCCGATTGATCTTTCGCATGGATGGAAAGCAATATCAGCTTTGCTCCCTGTCGGAGGCCGGCAGGGTCCTTGGGGTTGCCCTCCTGGAAGAGATGGGGGGCACCATGGCTATGGCGATGTTGCAGAGTCCTCATCATCGGGTTGGCAAAGGCAACAACATAGACGACGCTCCAAGCGACCAGACCCTGCAGAAATAGCACTGAATCAAAATGCTGCCCTGGAGTCTCTACCGGAAGAGTTGGCGAAGACTCAACCCTCAAGACTCTAAACGGGTTGATTTGCTCTTTGTCTAACGATTGCGGGAGGCGGGACGGTGGGTACACTTGGCCACACTATGGACCCCTTATTGAACTTTTGACTCATCCTGGGATGACTTCTAAGTTCAAAATGTTGGTTATTAGCGATCCTTCACTCTTTTGTGGGGAAGGTTTCTCCTTCAGTTCCCTTTTGGAGCGGTTTATACACTGTCTTTATTCAGAGCATTATAGTTCTTTTTCATGTTGGGGCTTTTTCACTCCTTTGTTTTTTTTTCATTGCTTTTCTTGTTTTTTCCTCTTTGCGCTTCCCTTCAACCACCCATCTCTGCTGACATCGGCTCTCCATGCAGGTGACAGGTACCCTGTGTCCTCCTTAGGCTGATGAGACTACGCCATAGACCCTGCCTTAGGCCGCGCACACTCAACACATGATTCCCCTGCTGTAGATGCCTCCCCATAGTCGGATAATCCTCTCGCTAAATGTGAGGGGACTTAACAATCCTGTTAAGCGCTGTGCGGTATTGGCTTATTTGGAGAGTTCCGGGCTGATATCTGTTTGCAACAAGAAACGCACTTGCTGGACGAGGATTACCACAGACTTCGGTCCAGAGCTTTTCCGCTTCCATTCTTTTCCTCGGGTCCCTTGAAATCTGCTGGGGTGTCAATTTTGATATCTAGGCCTTTTAAAGGGAAAGTGGTGCAAAACGAGGCTGAAATTATGAGCAGGCTCTTCAAATACAACTCACGATTGGAGGCCAGACACTGATCCTAGGGTCCATCTACGCCCCTAACGAGGGACAGGAACGGTTTCTCCATGAGGCGCTCACGGAGGCTACTGCTACACTGGAGCGCAGCTTGCTCTAAGGAGGGGATCTCAATCTCATCCTTAATAACAAACTTGACAGGTCGGTGCAGCGCTTCGGCCAGGTCAGAGCTCTTTTTTTGCGCTGGCCTTGCTAAGCTGGGAGACTTCGGCTTAATAGATTTATGGAGGGACCTCCATCCGAGTGCTAGAGAATACTCCTATTACTCAAGCACTCATAAGACCGACACCCGGTTAAGACTACTTTAAAGGCATCAAGATGATTATAGACAACACACTCTCTTCCGAGATTCTCATGGCCGCCCTATCGGACCACGACCCGGTAGTAATTACACTGGCTCAGCTCCCAGTTCGGCCCCCCACCAGACGGTGGCGCTTCCGTGACACCCACTTACAATGTGCAGACACGGTTGCCCAGATACAACACATGCTCAATGATTATCTCTCTCATAATGACAACGCTGAAACCCCCATCTTCACACAATGGGAAGCCCTGAAAGCGGTGGTCCGGGGTGCAATTATCTCTGTCTCATGGGCCGATAATACAGAACGGAAGTGCAAAAGGGAGGACCTCACGCGGAAAGTGCAAAAGTTGGAGCTGATCCATCAATGGACTGGAGCGCCGCGTATCTGGCGCCAGCTGAAAGTGGCCAGAATGAAGATCGATGCCATAGATCGAGATAAAGCAGAATATGCAGCTTTCCGTCTTCGCAACTCATTTTATGTAGCCAGCGACAAATGCGGACGTTTCTAGCACACAAATCACGGGAATCTCGGCGGCGCGACGGGGTACAAGAGATTATTGATCACAAAGGCCCGGTATACACTGACATAGCAGAGACTTTCCGTGACTTTTATGCCCATTTATACAATGCACAGCGTCTGAGGTCGACGGCCATAGACGCTTATCTGAATCGGGTTACGCTCCCCTGCCGGTCCCAGGCGCATGCTGACCAACTGGAGAGGGAGATCCGCCCAGAGGAAGTAATCTCGGCCATCTTGTGCCTAAAAGTGGCTAAAATCACCGGGCCCAGATGAGTACACGGCGGACTTTTATAAACAGTTCTGCCCCACACTCACCACTCTTCTCACGTGCCTCTTCAATTCCTTTGCTTCTTCAGGGGCGATTCCCCCCTCTATGTCTTTTCACTTGGAGACCTTTGTGGACCGGGGGGCACACAACTGTGAGTGACATTTTTACTGGAGGTGGTGTCATGAATTTACTCTTCAGCAAACCCACTGGGGTTAACATTGATTTGATGGGAGGCGTCCAACGGCACCCACTTGGATTTTAATGAGCGGGACTACCAAGACCAGAGTGCAACTGTGCACACACCTACTCGGCGAGACCTCTACGCCCATTGGGGCGGAGCTTACCTGAATAAAGAGGCGTACCTAACTCATTGCAGGTGTTCGTCCTTCTGTTGCCAGTGATCAAGGAAGTTGTTGTTCCGAAACATGTTTGGCAAGTGCTGGGAGGTAGAGACTGGCTCCACTGCTGTCCTCACAATGGAGGTTCTAACCCCCGTGTGTGGTCCTTCCAAAGAGGGCAACCTTTGTGTTATATATATATATATATATAACACAAAGGTTGCCCTGTGCTTGCACTAATTAAATGAATTGCACGAACTTGGACCGTGTCTGCGTCATTCTATGGAGTGTGGGGAACGCCTTACCCTATGGAGTCTGAGCGCTAATTCTTGGATATATAGATATAGAGATATAGATATAGATATAGATATTCACTGAAAAAACCATAGGTTTGACACCAGTTATAGTTAGCTGGAAATGTTACTGAAATTCCCACGTTATAGTTAGTTGGACTCACTATAACTTGCGCGCCTGCAATGCACTGCTGATGACGTCACATATTACATCACTCATGACATGGTCAGTGACATCACTCATGACATCACTGATGACCCCATCCTTGTGACAGAGTGACAGGCCTCCTTTCAGTGTAATGTAACCCTTGAAACACATATTCAAAAATAGAAACTAATTTTTTTTTTTTTGTAAATGGAGATACCACCACCACCCAGAGGACCACCACAACACCACAGTGGTGGATATGAAGAAGAGGAGGAGGAGGAGGAGGAGGAGGAGAGGAGGAGGTTCCTGCCAGAAGATAATACCCCATATAGGCCAAAGCAGCACATTATCTGGGAGTTTTTTTCAATCCCAAAGGACCTCAAAAAAGTAAATGCGCCAAGAGTTACTTGCCTAATCTGTGGCACTGAACTTTCAAGGGGGAACCCTAACAAAAAGTACTCTTTTGGCAATAACACCATGATTCGCCACATGCAACGCCGGCACCCTAACAACTATGCTGCGGCAGAGGTCAGAACTGGCCAGAAACCCTCCCCAATCTTCACCCAGCACCTCCAAAAGTAAGCAACCCACTCCATCGGGTCCAGAGACAAGGGAGATGGTCCCAAACATACAACCCCAGTTTGGACAATACAAAATCAGTTATATATTTTGTGGTAAACCTACAGGGTCAGAGGGGTGGGGTGGGGGGGGTCTACTCTGCCCCCTTTTGGTAATTTCCCCCTTTGTTTTTGCCACCTCTTGTGTCTCGATCCTACCGAGACACAAGATGACGGCCGCTCCGGACTGTTTGGAATGTTGACAGACACCCGAGAGAAAATCAGCTTTCCGCGCGCGAACTCGGGTAGCGCACTGGTACGCGCCCCGGTGCGCGCTTATAGATATATATATTTCTTTGAACCTAAATTACTCAAAATCCACTGGAGCACATATCTTGAGACATAGCAAAGGCACATCGGGCTACCAGTCCCTACAATTTTGCCAAGTTTGGTGGAAATCCATTCAGCCGTTCGGGCTAAAAGTGAGTTCAACCGCCCTATGGAAATTAACTTGAGGAAAACACGTTTTGGGACCCCCCTTTTATCTTGGCCCCAGCTTGACGAATCCCCCCCCCCCAAACTTTCAGGGAAGGAGCGGAGCGCCGCGAGGCAAATTTCAGGCAGATTCCTCAACCGGCGCCAAAGTTATTCCCAATAGAATGTTGCGAATTCCCTATACAAAATAATCCTAACTATAACTACCTACTGGGGACCGCCAGTAGGTAATTTATATACAAATACACACACACACACACACACACACACACGCGCGCATGGGCCTTCGGTCAACCCTCTGCATCTGTTTCTCGCTTTGATTGAATCCATGAGATCTCTATGACCATCAATCCTGCTGCATACTGGGTGTGGCAATGGCTCAGTCCAGTTCATACACTAGCTGTCTTGCATTGAGAGTTCCCTCATTTTCCTTATCACATATGCACGGTCGTCTGAAAAGGAGTCCACTTCAGTATCGGGGATGGTGTGTCTTAGCTGCTGGACCACACCTTAATTTGAAGGCTGTTAGTACAGGTGGTGATGGAAGGTGGCAGCATCCCATGGTTTTCTTTATGTTGGGTGAAGGGATGGTGTTGCTCTATTGGACTGGGAGGCTTTTGGAGCTGAGCAAGGATATAGAAGGCCGTGCTATGCACAGTACCCCAAATACTTCTGAACGCTGAACTTCAGATAAAGCTACCAGAACTGGATATAGTACTAATGTTCAAGCATTCAGATCAGAGCGCAGTATTCAACATGGAAACCTAATGATTCGTCAACCGTGAATTAACCTTTAAGATTACATCTCTTAAATTGAGTTAAAAGTACGATCACTGTTCTATGATCAACCAGACGAGAATAATAAATATATATTGAATTGTTCACTTCAGAAAGGTAAGGAGACAAAAAAATAATATAGATCGATGTTCAAAAAAAAAAAAACGAGAAATAGTATGAATGTATGAGTGGATGTAGCAGAAAGGCAAGAGCTGCAGACAGTGGAACTGGGGAATCCGGTTCGATTTTTAGTCAGATCAACATAACGTGATTCTGGGCAAATAACGTAATCTCCCTGTGCCTAAAAACAAACAAACAAAAAAAGTGTCCTTGTGCAATGTAACTCTGGCGCTCACATAAGGCGTTATGATACCTTCAGCCAGGTATGTGCCAATTAAAACCGCAAAAAAGGAAATATTTACACAGACACATCTCGAGTTAAAGGTGAAATTCTTTCTCAACTCTGGAATGCGTGTGAGCAGTAGGATCGATAGCCAGAGAGATCTCATCCAGCCACCAGCAGTGTGTACACAGTGTGAGATAAGCCATTCCCATAATATACACCTAATACTCTAGAAAGTGCCTTCAATCAGCCTGTATATGTGAGGGGGTGAGAGGCCATTCGGACGCACATACCGAGCACATTATGATTATTTTCAACACTCCAGATAAAATAAAATTCTGCCAGCTGTAGGGCTTCCCATTCGATGGATTCAATGCATTTTCAAACCGTTTTTAACTCAAGCAGTTACAAAAAATGGAGATGCACATGAATATAGTGAGAAGGGCTTCGGCTCTGCGCCTCTGCATACCTGTCAATTCATTCACATTTGGCAGGCGTCACAACCTCCGTTTACTTCTGTTCACAACTAAAATGCCTCAATAGACTTTGATGGAGTCACCTGCTTTTCAAATCTATATCAACCTCCAAAAAAGGTGTTCCTTCCCTATTGACCTTACTGGGATCACCCAGTTAAACGTCTATCTTCACCCGGTGTTTTGAAGCAAGAGGTTCACAAGTACGTCTTTGTTGATATGTTTACAGGCATTTGAGTGGGAAGCAGTTGTGAAGCAGTTACATTGTAGTGTATGGACAGTGATGAGTTCATGCACTTCAGTGGAGATGCATTGTTTTAATATACATTTCCTATCCTCTGCATTAAAGAAAACCATTCACATTGCTTACAGACTGTTACTCGTGCACGTGAGCCAGTAGCACAGGGTAGACAATTTCCACCATCAATGCACAGGATACACTGCGCACGTGAAGACACACCGCGCACATGGAGACATCAAAAGATGACTGCTGTGGGGCAGGGAACTAGTAGCTGTAGATCGTGTTCATTCTAAATTCCCCTTCTCCAAACTAGTCCCTCTTAAAGGATATACCTCATACTGTATTTGAGTCCTAAACGGTTTGCCACCTTGTGGGATAAGCCTCAACTACGCTAGACTGCAAATTTTGAACGGCAGGTTTAGAAAATGAACAACTATGGTATCCAAAAGTAATGAAACAGTTGCTAAGACATGGGTTTCGTACTCGCTGTGTCACAGGACTCAGACCGAGATTGCTTGTGTCCCTGTTCAGAGAGGATCTGGCCAGGAGATTTTGGGTGGACTGTTCCTAATGGAGAAAGACTAAGACAGATTTGTATCTAGCTGGTCTCCGTCTGATATGGTACACTGGGTGAAACACAAGGGACCCTACTGTACCAGGCAGCAGTACCTTGGGTTATTACTAGTTCCCTGCCAACTCAAGAAACTTAATTTTTATGAGCAGAGCAGAGCAGAGCAGACCACCATATCCATGGCAAAAAACGTGACTATACTTTTGTTTAGTGCATATCAGAGATGGCAGTGCTTCGACATATACATTTTCGTATTCACGTTTGCTAGTATAACGATTTGTCCTATTTTCTACGAGCTAAATAAATAGGCCTTTGCTGATTAGCATGTTATTAGTCATTAATACAGCTCTGAGGGCATCACATTTCTGTTCTGGAAGAAGCAAGTAACAGCAGCCTAATATTTAAAGGCATTACCTGTCACTGGTACATATAAAATGCCTTCATTTTGTACACCTGAACAGCTTTTTAGCTGCTTGTCTAGAAGGCGTTTCCTGAAGAAGGAGGTATAGCCCATTCGGCGGCTCTGCGTGCATAAAATTAACAAAGAGTTACAGTCATCCCAAAGTAACCATGAGAGATCATGTTGACATGAACATTGGTCAAGTGTTTGCCACCGTACGGTTGGGTAGAGGCGCACTAGCTGTTATCAATACTGATTAAATGTTTAACAATCATATGGCTAGCAGTGGTGGGTTCAGTCTCTGTCCCTGGGGCACCTAACCTAATTATGGCCAAACTGACGTGGAAGAGAAACACATTTGTTAAGTATGGTTTCCATCTGCATCCTGGCCTTAAAATATGTCAAAAAATGTGTGGCAGTGCAAAAAAAAAAAAAAAAAAAAAAAGGGGGGGTGGTTTCTTTCTCTACAAGTATCAATAATTGATTTGAACATGGCAAAAAGTGAGTTGATTCAGTGTATTTTCATGTATATAATACAGTCTATATTTAATTGCAAATTAACAACTTCCTAGTAGGCTTAATAGTCTCAAAGCAATGGTCGAAGTGAGTCGGACTCAAATAAGGCACTGGCTGAATGGGGCTCAGCAAGGAGTCCACTGTATATTGTAAACAATAATTCTTGCAAAAAGAAAAAGAAAAAAAAGGGTTTTTTTCCAATGAGTAAAAGACACTATTGCGGCTTCCACAGCACCAAGGGCCCATACAAAGTTGCGCCCTGTAACATGAATCATTCCCAATAAACTTAAACAGACTAGTCATGATGGATCTGTCAAATGTTAATGTACTTTAATAAAAAAGTGTTTTAAAAAGGAGACTCAAGACAACTTTGGCAGTTTAGGAGCTTTGGAAAAATATGCTCCTATTAAACTCACATCAAATTGGGAGATGAGCGATATGAGGATGCATGCCAGGCCTTACCTTGGGGTGGCCCTCAGGATCACCCACGTCCCGAGAATGGAGACAACAGAGTGAAGGATATGGATATGGCAGGTTAGTAGCATTAGGAGGACACCAAGAGCACCCCCGCCAACCTGCTTCACCCAGGGGCCTGCACAAAAAAAGTGAAGACATATTAATAAGAAAGCAGTATTGTGTGCACGTGGCCTAAAACATGCAGGGAAGGTTGTAATCATGGACAAAGAAAGGAACACAGAAACAAGATCAAGAATTTTAAAAAAATGCAGAAATCAAAAAGTATAAAATACAACATCGAACAAAGTTCAGGAACACGCGAATAAACCATAGAAATAAATATATAAAATGGAGTATAAGGAGTGTACATGTGTATGGCAAAGGGCAGGCTCTAGAACCCTGGAAAGGAACAAATAATGCAGAAGACAAGAAGAATACATCAGAGGTATAATCAGGATTAAAGTAATAGTTGCATACAAAAGAACGGAGACCTTAGACGTGCACAATGCAGTGATTTAGATGCACACTCAAGACCTATACACAGAACAAGAACAGAGATAATGCATAAAAGCAACAAGTGTATAGCAGACGTCGAACTGATGACAGGTGTACTATTCTGCTAGCAGTATGCATTCACTGGACTGGACTACATCAACGGGGAAAGAATGATTATAGGACATAGCCACTATGCTCAAAACCCACGTACATCAACAAAAAAAAGCACAAAAAAAGTCAAATCTTTAGTACCTGCAACAGCATCATTTGCCGTCTACTCTGCAGAAAAGGAAACCCTACCTAATGAGTGCTCCACCCATTCATCAATAAAACAAGGAAGATTGAATTAGAATTGCAACTAGCATCAGCGTTTGATCAGCCTTGACCCGCCCAGTCTCCTCCAGGTGCAGTACCTGGTCAGCTCTCCTCCTACTGGATATACTACAAAAAATAAGGCTACTTGGTCCTCCTACAAAATCCCTGACGAAATTGGCATACTCACAATAATGACTCAAACGAAATCCTCTACCATTTTAATGATCCTTTGCCCGCTAAACTTGTCAAAGAGATTAGATCTTCCATACTCTTTATATGGACAAAGATTATGAAAGCATCTCTCTCTCAGGGCATGTTCCCCAATAGCCTAAAGATAGGAGAGGTACCCCGGTTTAAAAATAAATAAATAAATAATGATTACCAGTCTGACACCAGAAAACTTTCACCCGATCTCCAACATCCAGATGCTAGCAACATTTCTGGAGAAAGGTTTACATCCGCAGCTCTGCAACCACATTGACCAATTCCAACGTCTAGATCAGTAACAATCTGGTTTCAGAACTGGTCATTTGCACTGAAACGGCTCAGACTAATAGTGTCGAGGGTGTCCTGAGAGTGCTTTATCAGAATGATTCCCGTCTACTTATACTTCTTGATCTCTCATTGGTGTTTGATACCGTAAAAAATTTCACATAACGATTAACCTCTTAGTAAACAGGATGGGGTTATCTGATCCAGTTTTAAACTGGTTTGCTTCATTCCTTCAAAGCAGAACTGAGAGAACCAGAATAAACCATTACTTAGCAGACATTACACAGATAGAAATTAGAGTACCCCAAGGGTCCACACACTCACCCACACTATTCAAATTGTTCATGGAACCTCTTTCAGGAATTTAAAAGAACTCAAACATTCATTACCACATCTATGCTAATGATACACATTTGCATCTGAAAATGTCCTCACCTGAACATATCAAAACACTCAAATTGCACTTTGTTGAAAACCCAACAATGGCTGACCCGCAATCAATTCATGCTCAACACTCAAAACTGAATTCCTTTTATCGCCCCACACAATCTCTGGGCCCCTGTGGAAGATTAGATCAAACCCCTCTCTACTGCTCCCCCCACATTGACTCTACTCTATCTCTAGGCATTTCTCTAGACAAACATCTTAATATGCAAGATCATAACATTCTAAGGAAATCCAGACCTGCCCTGCCTGCCCCCTACGGATTTTCAATCAGCAGTATAATATGTGGTAATCTCCCGATTAGACTGCAAGAGTGCCACTCTTGCTGGCATTCCCAAAGTAAAGTTGGCCTTGTTAAAGGCCACACTGAACTCAGCTGACAGACTCATAACAGTTTTCAGGAGAATAGATCACATAATTCCAGACTTAAAGCATCTAAATTGGCTACCGTATGAAGCTAGAATCTAATTAAATATTGCATGCATGATGCACAAGGCCTCCACCAGAATACTTCTGTATACTTGGCCAAAGAACTTGAGTTATCCGGGAGCAGTCAAAGAAGCACTGAATTCCTTTTATTGGAACCACAGAAGGTAAAAAAAAAAAAAAAAAAAAAAATTAAAAAACAACATGTAAAACTACAACCGCGCCTTCTCCAGCCTAGTTCCCGGAACTCAGAACACTTGAACTCCTGAAATGAGGACAAACCCCTCAACTACCTACTTCAAAAAAGAAGCAAAAAAGCTCTTGACACATAATTTTTTCCCTGGGAGCTTTGATCCTTATTCAGCTCAGCTAGCACTGGGTGGACTCCCGAAGATCTTTGAACTGATATACTTAATATACTGTAAAAATGTAACTCCATGATTATTCCATCTCCGATTGTCATTTGTTTTTCTCTTTTCCCTTTTGAAGGACTGGGTTGCTATGTGACCAGTGCTCGGATACCGGGACTGGTCATGTATGAGCTATATAAAACTCCATAAATAAACAATTAAAAAAGAAAGCATGTAGTTTAAAAAGTATTTTGAACCAAGGGCATATGCACATGTATAAGAATAAGTAGACAAAACTTAGAAGTGGGAAAGAAAACTGAATATGTCCACAATGCAGAGAGCAACCAGTATTCACCCAGCCCAGAACCCTTGCAGAATGTAGACAGCAGCATGTAAACACATCACTGATGTCCATAGACCGGAAGTAAGGTGCCTTAACAGAGTTTCTAACATGTTACATAGGCTATAGGTTACTAGACAGAGAGAAAGGTGCACAATATTTTCATGCAACTAGAGTATAAGCGGATTGAACTGAAAGCAAGTCAACTAGTTCGTAAAATGGGCTGCCAAGACTCAAACCCAGATCAAGTGCACTACAAAGGGACAAGCTCAGCATACCAAGCTTACAACTTTGACCAGTAGCGACTCGCCGAGGGAGTGCTGCAGGACTGTAGGGTGGGGCTGAGGAGGGGCAGGGTGGGGGGTAGTGGACTCGGACAAACGACTGACAGAACTCAGAGTAAGGCTTACTCTGGGTTCTGTCTGTCCGCTAACCCCCGACCCAGCCCCTCCCCGCACCGGCCCACAGCACTCCCTCGGCGAGCCACCACTGACTTTGACACCATAGCTAAATTTAGAGGGTGTGTTAGCCTTTTGGTTCTTCAGTGTGCAAAGCCCTTATTGCTAGAGGTACAGACCATAAAACCCAGTTGATATGTTACAAAAGATACATGTATACAACGTATAAAAGACCACACACTTCCCATCTACACTGAGCTTGTTCTAAACTTGTCAGAGACCAACTGGTTTAAAAGCTAATCACATGATTTCGTATTCAACCAGTACCTGAGGAAGGATGCGGATGTCACATAGAGCATTAGAGTCAGAGGGGTCCCAGAACGGGAGGACAGATAGACTCACAACTCAAAAAAAGAATTTAGAAAAAATTCCATAAAGTTTAAGAGTACAATGTTATTTATTCACAGAGTACTCAACCACACCTTGGTATACATTGCATGAGATCATCAATTAGCAAATACTGGTGCCCAAAGGGGGGGGGGAAGGGTTAGGATGGAAAACGTGAAGTGGTAGGAAGTGGTGTAGGGTAGGGAACGAGGTGCAGGTCAAACATACTTATTTACAGACACACAAGATTTATATTGGCATCCCGTGGGAGCCAGACATTGGTATCACAAATGTTCATAAGATTTCGAACAACTAGACTTCTGAAATCAGCACTTTAATTCGTGCTAGTGGTAGAAGCTGGTACGGGGAGTAGTAGTCTACGTTTCGACCCTGAGCTGTGTAGGGTAAGTGTTCCCTTACATATGGGTCTTCATCAGGACGGTGACAAAGGGAGGGGGGGCAGATTCTGCTTGTCACAACGAAGCTTAAAAATTAGTAATCAGGCTGCCAGATGGCGGTCGAAGGATAGCACGGTCCTCTTTCAAACGGGAAAAATCAGTCGAAGGTGACCAGGCTCAGTATGCTTAGGGCATGATTACCGCAAGGGGCTGACGCCGGAAATGAATCCACCAACTGAGTCCAGGGCTGACGGCTGCCAAGCTGGAATCAGAGTCACATAGAGCAGGCAAGTGTGCAACTCTGCTGATCTACCAGAGGCAATACCTGCTGATAAAATTAGACTAGTGCTTCTATGTTGGGACGTGTACTTAGTCATTCTTTAATGAATGGCCCCTTACTGTCAAGTTAAAAGATATTTAAGCTATAACTGCACTATCAAAGAAAGATGAAAACCCCAAACAAAACCTTTTTGCAATCCCACATAGTCCAAATAGTAGATGTTTGACATTTTCTAAAATAAAGGATCTGAATATTGTATACCAAAGACATTTTACTGTAGTAACAGTTGCTATCCTACCTATGAGGTCCCATTTACAGTTGTACTGTTAAAAACAGACTATTACTAACCATTTCTAAAAAAGAACCCGAGACCAGACCACATAAGGCTTCTGTTGAAATCTTACAAGATTGGGATATACACAGGACAGCTTGAAAAGGTCCTGGGCCTAATGGCATTGGGCAAACACACAGGCAAGACATGGTTTTCTCTTACAAAACTGTTAAACAATGAATGTAAACTGAACTATGTGCATAGCATAACAAATTCCAGCCAAATAAAATAACTATTTCATACTGCATGTGGTTCCTTTATTTGTTTGAAAAAATTTCTTTAGAGTCATTTGGGCTCTATAAGATTACAAGAAGGATTTGAATGGGTGCTAAGGGTCTCGCACTTCTTCCAACTCTACAACACTTTAATAAAGGTCATCCAGCTCAACTATGGTGCTCACACAACAAATGAAAATTCTGGTCCGTTTTCCTTGATCTTCAACCCTTTATTTCCAAAAAATTATATATGTATCAAATTTACTGGAAGCCAGTGGGCCAATGCATAAATAAAGGATTATGATGAGGAGTGTATGGTCCCAACATGGAGTCTACATGGAAAATACCTGTAGAGATTGAAGCTGCCTTACAACAGTCATGCTAAAAAGATCACAACAAAATCCTTCCCTCCTAAAGCAGAACATCTAGTTACTGCATTCATAGGCCCTTAATAAGGATTGTGCTGTTGCACATTTAAAACCAATTATGATGTCATATTCCCAGCAACAGTGCATTATCTTGGGTAAGCATGCATTTGTACACAAATTTCCCAGGCATTCTCTAACTTGCCCCAACGTCCCAAGGTGCAACAGGCTTAACACTCACTAGCATTCTTGAAGAGGAATCCCACTGGTATGGCGGAGATTAGGATGGCTAGGTACTGGAGCTCTTCGGGTGACATTATGACACTGTGACAAAAAGAAGAAACCTAAAAATTAGAATCTAATTAGAAAAACTAAACAGAAGTCTCCAAAATGAGAGATCTATTGCAGCTTACAAGAGGAAAACGTGAAGAAGAAAGCTACTGAATCTAACACAACGATGCTAAGCCGGTTAACTCCTTCAAAAGACACCCTGGAAAACAAGGAAACGTATTTTTTTTTATTTCACTGCAGTGTGTTTCTATTGCTGGATGGAACAGTCATAAATTACAATTTGTGCTTAGCCCCTTAGATGCGGCCTCGATTCCCCTGGTGTGCTGTAAACAGCACGAACAGGGGCGGGCCGTGACGAACCCCAGCCGTCATCAGCACACGAGCACCGTAGTGCATGACGGCTGGGGTTCGTCATCAGCATGGAAGGGGTTAATGCAACATTGAGAGTATCATTGATTTCCTCTTAGGTACAGCATGGACAGCAATGGTACAAGCTTCCCTCAAGCACAAGTCCAAGCACAAAACGCAGACTTTACACAAACAAAAAGTACAGAATATTTGGTAAACATATGAACTTCCCACACAAATAAAAAATGTAGTTACTGAATAGGCAGCAGCAAAGAAAGTCTCACACACATAGACCCATATTTCATAGTTATGGATATAAGGAGACCACCACCCCCATTCAAGTTTACAAATAATATAAGAGGAGTAACCTTTTTTTTTAAGGGGTTCAACATACGGACACTGCAGTCAATAGCAATCTTGTGTTTATACACAAAAAATAAATGAACACAATTGTCAAAAGGGTCTTGACTATCTGAGGCAGACCTATCGTTCCCAGTACAGAATATGTTCTTGGAGTGGGTTTTGGGTCAGTCCCTTACTCATTTTTGGATAACCTTATTGCCTATCTCAGTTGTCTGCTCCTGATTTGACCTCCGCATTTTTGCACTAGTCCTGCCGGTGGAGGGAAGGAGGTGGGCATTTCGGTTTACAGTGTTCTGATTAATGAGTTCTATCTAGTGTTGCCAGATTGGGCTATTTCCAGCACAAGTGGGCAATACTTTTCGCATTTGTGCAGGGAAATTACTTCCCTGGTGGGGTGCATACATTTGGATTTTATTATGACCTACACAGGTGAAGAACAAAGTCAAAAACGTGCCTCCAAATCATAGTGCGGTTTAAGAACTTGTGAAGCCATCCTCACTTGTACTCCCCCAGCACTCCTGCCCACCCTCAGTTGTGTGTGTACTTCCCCAAACCCCTCCTGCCTACTCTCCGTTGCCAGGGTGCTTGTCCGTGTGCTTACCCTGCTGTCCACCCTCCATTGTCCATGTGCTTGCTCCAGACCCTCCTGCCCACGTTGTGTTGTCCGTGTGCTTGCCCCAGTCCTTCCCAACAACCCTCTGTTGTTCATGTACGCCTCCCTTACCAATCCTCTTCCACCTCCCACTGGCTTATCTCCCTCCCTCTGTGTTACCTCGTCTCCCCAACCCACTCCCTCGTAAGTTTTTTACCAAAAAACTGGGGTTTAGGTGGCTAAACGAGGCAATATGAAGGAAGGGAGGGCAGGAAAGAAGGAAGCCATGATGGGGAAAAGGACAGACAAGGGCTGTGGGGGAGGACCACATAGCTAAAAATGCATTTTATTCATTTATTTTTTTATAAAATACTCGTTTTAAAATCAACTTCTACATGTTATTTATTTATTTTTATAAAATACTTTTTTTTAAATCACCTTTAGCCGCACCATTTTACAGCATGGCTATAAATCAGTGTGAAAGCCATTGGGACTCACAGTTGAGACCTAGTGGCTTTGTTAATGCTGGTTTTATTTTTTACTCCGCAATTCATGGGACTGCATATAATTGTACTCTTTCTGCCTGCTTGTTATTCTTCCTCCTTCTGCGTGCCAGCTATGCATGCGTGTTGATGCATGTGAATGGCAAAACGCACTGGCAAATCGAATACACTTGCCCATTAGAGCCAGGGCCTATTGGCTTTGCCACTGCTTTTCTGTTATATCAGTGCCTATTCATATAGAACCATCAGCTAAAGAATGAAAAATTCATCACTTTCCATGGCACCACAATATGCCCAGAGACATATTGTATTAATCTTCAAGGTCGAAATTATACAAGGGACTTTGTCATAAAGCACTGAGATTCCATCCTGTAGTATCAAAGTCCATTTGCTGAACCTTAAAAATTGTAAATTGATACTTATATAGCGCACTTCTCACCCGCAAGGATCTTAAGGCGCTTGTACGAATACTGCTGTGGAACCCATCCTGGCTTTCCCTGTGAGGCGTCCACTCCTGGGCACCCCCAAGGTGGAGGCCAGGCATCCTTAGCGTTGTGGGGGCCGTTGTGGAGATTGCCCAGAGTTGCAGAGTGGGACTACATGATTGGAATAGGCACCGAGGCGAGAATTATCCGGTACGTGGAATTTGAGCCCAAGACCCGCCGAGGCGGGGAATTGAACCCTGGTCCCGGGCTAGACCTCTGCATCAGGGCCTGCCGCTCTAACCATTGAGCCACACTTCTCCACAACCTTAGAGACATTTTGCTTCTGAACCTCGGGTTGCTTTAGCAGCAGCCTGCTCTATAAACATCCAAAATTAGGAACACACGGACAACCAAACAAAAAACATAAGCATTACCCCTGCTGGTTATCGGCAGAAACTATTCGGACCGAAATTTCAGCTGTACACTCTTTACAGCATTAAAGACCAAAGTAACAAAGGGGGCAAATGTGAATGTTGCAGCAATGTGTGTACGTCTGAAACACAAGGCCGCGGGTTTACATACCAGTGAGTTGGCTCAGTCATTCATTTAAGGTTAACAACATAAAAATAAACATTGGTCAAGCCAATAGATCTCACCTTTTAAACGTATTGGCTTTGTCAATAGTTTTTAGTATGCTGTACAGCATCCCCTTTGCTGTGCAAGATGGCAAAATAGGGAGGATAAAAGCCTATGACAGCTGGCTGCACCATTTTGTAGGCACGTATCACACATGCGCACTCCTACAAAATGATGCCAACACTTTTCCCCCCTATTTATTTGCCAATCAGAGTATGACTGGCATATAAAAAGAAAAAACGCACAAAAGCACTTTTTGAAGTGTGGGTTGGGGAAGCAACATGGAAAAATAAATGTACTCTTGAGGTGTGCTTAAACAAAAAAGAAAATAGTGGTCCTTGAAAAGCAAGAAGTAAACATAGAAGTCAGCAAATAAAAGGAAATGATCACTATGCTCCATGAGAGAGAGAAACACAACATTGAAAAGTTGGACACAAATAAAAAAAGGGCAAATAAAGCGACAGGAAAGCCAACCAATGGTAAGCAAAATAAGGGCTCCAAGCTGCTGTATGTTCTTGATAAGTCCTCAAAATGTCTTTCCCAACCAGACAGATGTGCTATTTAGTGGGCTCAACCTAAGTTGTTTATCGATATCAGGAACTGCTGAACCACTAAACTATGGCAGCAGGTTTTTTGATAAATACAAACAAAACAAAGTAGAATGGCACATGGAAACCGGTGTATTTCTAAATGCCTCAACTTGATTTCGCAGTTCTCTGTTATTAGTCATTCAGATCTGCTCTCTAGAGCAGCTCTCTTTGCTCCACACCTTTTCACACATCTTTAGATCGAGTCTGGGCAGCGCAGGCGCCGCTGCGAAGCATGCATTAGTGGAGTATGGCTTTGACGCTCCGCCCACTCTCAGCCTATATTTTTAATTGGCTAGCAACATTGTCCTTCGTAAAGGCTGGCTTCCGAGTGGTTTTTCTACTTGTTAGTCTCTCCTTGGTACCACCTGGTCTGCATTTGTTACCTCCCATAACGACTGGAACTTTTACTGGTGTTGTTGCATGGTTTGCTTTATAAGTCGGTGAGCAGTATTTTCTTCAATGCACTACCCCAATTCCACCCATGACATTGCAGCACCCGCCCGTTTTTGTTTTAATAGTAATACTTTAATTCAAATTACAGCGTGGTCCTCTTTAAACTTTTCAGACACTCACCCCGAGTCACAGATCTGGGTTGAATCCGTCATCATTCTTTAGCTCACTTCGCCATCACCTCAGTTCAGACTCCGCTATATGCAAATCAGTCTTGGCACAGGGTCAAGACTGATTTACATATAGCTGTGTCTGAAAGGGGCGGCAAAGTGAGCTAAAGAAAGATGATGGATTCAACCCAGATCTGTGACTGGGGGCGAGTGTCTGAAAAGTTTCAGCACTCTGTCGATCCCCTCCTTGTGTATGCACTGTTGCATAAATAACCATCTAATATTAATGGCTTAAGAAACTGATGGGCCAGCATCTTGGACCCCAATAGACACAAACAGTTAGTCAGTATAGCATAGGTTCACAGTTCCAGAGGATAAGAGTGCACCCGAGGTCAAAATTCTTTAGTGCATGCTCAGCCAATTTACTACCAGGAAGACGAAAATGTTGCTAGAACAATCTGCATTAGGACATTGCCTTCCTATGTTTTTCCTTTCAAAAATAGTAACACTGATCTTGCACCAGGTCGGTGAGTGTCAGCCTGCAACTATTTCCAAACAAGCATTAGAAATGCAATAGGTCTCGCAGCATTAGAGTTAGTGCTTTTAGAATTGTTTATGGGTTTTTTTGTAAATCTTTAGCATGAGGTTGAGGGTGAGTGAGGGTGAGTGAGGGTGAGGGGTTGAGGGTGAGTGAGGGTGAGTGAGGGTGAGGGGTTGAGGGTGAGTGAGGGTGAGGCTGAGGTGGTGAGGGTGAGTGAGGGGTTGAGGGTGAGGGGTTGAGGGTGAGTGAGGGTGAGGGGTTGAGGGTGGGTGAGGGGTTGAGGGTGGGTGAGGGGTTGAGGGTGGGTGAGGGGTTGAGGGTGAGTGAGGTGAGGGGTTGAGGGTGAGTGAGAGTGAGGGTGAGTGAGGGTGAGGGGTTGAGGGTGAGTGAGGGTGAGTGAGGGTGAGGGTGGGTGAGGGGTTGAGGGTGAGTGAGGTGAGGGGTTGAGGGTGAGTGAGGGTGAGTGAGGTGAGGGGTTGAGGGTGAGTGAGGGTGAGGGTGAGTGAGGGTGAGTGAGGGTGAGTGAGGGTGAGGGGTTGAGGGTGAGTGAGGGTGAGTGAGGGTGAGTGAGGGTGAGTGAGGGTGAGTGAGGGTGAGTGAGGGTGAGTGAGGGTGAGTGAGGTGAGGGGTTGAGGGTGAGTGAGGGTGGGTGAGGGTGGGTGAGTGAGGGTGAGTGAGGTGAGGGGTTGAGGGTGAGTGAGGGTGAGTGAGGGTGAGTGAGGGGTTGAGGGTGAGTGAGGGTGAGTGAGAGTGAGTGAGTGAGTGAGGGGTTGAGGGTGAGTGAGTGAGGGGTTGAGGGTGAGTGAGTGAGGGGTTGAGGGTGAGTGAGGGTGAGGGGTTGAGGGTGAGGGGTTGGGTGAGGGTGAGTGAGGGTGAGGTATTGAGGGTGAGGGGTTGAGGTTGAGTGAGGGTGAGGGTGAGGGGTTGAGGGTGAGTGAGGGTGAGGGGTTCTTCAGGGCTTTTTTTTTCTCCTAAATTAGGAAGTGGGACCTCCGTTTGTGAAATCCCACAAGATATTCCCTTCTGCTTGTGTGGTTTTAAGCTAGTAGGTGGGACATCATTTTTAAAGGAAAATTTGCTGAGAGCTAACCAAGTGGACGAAGAATTCGAGCAAGATCGTTGGCACTAGCTGGAGGGATTTGATAATTTAGTTACTACCTTGTTTTATGTCCAGTTCTGTGGTTTATCTGTAAACCTATTGCACTCTGGGAGTTGTAGTCTGGGTTTACTTCGATATTCAACCAATTGCACTGCACGCCTTGAAATGATACGTGTAGTTTTTAAGAGCCAAGACCAGGGATGGAACATGGATTCTTGCTGAAATGGAGTGAGGTTGGAACCCTAGCGGCATAAGAGGAAGTCCTCACCGGGGTATGTCGATGCTGCTGGATCTGAGCAGTCGCATTTATGAAACCAGTGCTGCATGGGGTGGAGACATGGGGGACCACAGCGTGGGGACTGAGCATGTTTGAGAATCTATGAAGTGGTCAGCAGCGGCATTTGGAGGTGGTGACTGTAGGAGAGGACTCTCACTGAAGGCCATGGAGCAGTTAAGGTGGACAAGGAGGTTATCATGGTTGGCGTGCCCGGGGTGGAGAGACGAGGCATGTGAGAGGGCTCTTCGTCCATGGACTGGCCGGGGGAGAGCAGCCGGAGGGAAGAGAGGGGAGGGGGGAGGAGAGCGAAAGGATCGGAGACACGGCGGGTAAAATAAACAAAAAAAAAGCCGGAGGGAAGAGAGGGGAGGGGGGAGGAGAAATGCGACACGGCGGGAAGGGGAGGGGGCGGAGCGGGTCAAATAAACAAAAAAAACAAGCTGGAGGGAAGAGAGGGGAGGGGGGAGGAGAAGTGCGACAGGGGAAATGCGAGACGGCGGGAAGGGGAGGGGGCGGAGCGGGTCTGTGCAGGGGAAGCTGCCTCGGGCTGGGGGTGCTAGGAGAGGAGGAGGGGGGAGGAGACCTTGGAAGCAGAATTTGGTGGCCGGTGATTATGTTTAACATGGCAGTTAGGTCTAATAAAAAAATGACGTCAGTGGCTTTTTTTAAAAGGTGCGGAGTGTGTCATTGGTCACCATTAGTGCTGCCAGTTTTGTACATGGTTTGGACCAAGCTTCGATTTTTAAGGGTGAGTTTTGACATGATGGCGGTGACTCATGGCTGCAGGGCTCTGGAGTGAGAATTGAAGCGGGGCAATTGTGGTGACTCCGCGATCGCTGCTGTGGTGAAGGCTCCGCGCCCGTGCTGCCAGATGATTTCTTCCTGCTCGCTGAGGAACGCCTAACACCCCCGCGCTAGATTGCTGCGCAGCCGAGGATTACCCAGGGCAAAGCTGCGGAGAGCTGTAACGGCGCATACGGGGTAGACGCTGCTGGCATCGGTTTGGCGGTCTTAAAGAGTAGCCACTATACACCCCTGATAGCCGTGTAGATTGCTGGGCTGCGCGAAACAACGTGGAGCGTTACGGCGGCCTGTGCTCATCTGGCGAGACAAGACAGCGAGCAGGTCAGGGTCTGTGACCCGCGTGGGAGAGTGCCGGACGATCCAGCCGAGTGCACCAAAATCGTGTGAGTATAGTGGATTCAACAGCGGAGCAGATATCCTCGGCGCCGGTACCGGAGCTGAAAACAAGCGCTTACCTGGGCACCGGTAGGCAGAGTACCGAGAGGCTGCATGCCCTGAGGGCCCATTAGAGGTGATTGGCGTACTGCTGCAGCCTGGCTTCTGTCGGCATACGGAGAGAGTGAGTGTGTCTGGGGCTGCGTGCCTCTAATTGCACAAACGGTTGATACAGTGGCAAACACTGTGGCCACGTGAGAGAGGCGCGGAAACTACTGGGGTGCATATCCTCGGTCTCTGACAGAGTACTCACACGCCGGTGGACCATGCGGTGCAGCCTACGAGGAGATTGCTGGCGGACCGCCTGTGCTGCTGTTTGAATGTTTGCCACAGTCACATCGTAATCTTCTGGTGTCCTGGTCAATGTGACTGTCTGCAGGCAGGGGAGGAGAGGAGGAGGGGGGAGGAGAGCGAAAGGATCGGAGACATGGCGGGTAAAATAAAACAAAAAAAAAAAAGCCGGAGGGAAGAGAGGGGAGGGGGGAGGAGAAATGCGACACGGCGGGAAGGGGAGGGGGCGGAACGGGGGCGGAGAGGGGAGAGAGAGAGTAGGCAAGGGTAAACAAACACGGACGTGCACGCGCCCGTGACTTTTAAGGTCAATGCGCATGCGCATAAGCTTAATGCGCATGCGCATTGACCTTAAAAGTCACGGGCACTGCAAGGAATCGCCACGATTCCTTGCAGTTAGATAAAGAGTGGATGAGCCCCTATAGTCTCGCTTGCTCGATGCGCATGCGCATCGACAGGCGAGACCTAAAAATGATATCAGTCCCAATTTCTGGGAATCTTCATTCTCACCATTGACCAAAAGGTCAATACATTTTTGTCATACTTACTGTGATCCTCCAAGGCTGCCCTTTTTAAAAGCCAACTATTTTCATTCATACAGAGGTGTCACAATCTGTTCTTGGCCTGAACTCTGGAGGTCTGAACGTCATCAACAATACACCACTCAAATTGGTATTTGATTCCCATTTACCTAGTCTTAGCTGGGGAATTTTACATTCGGTTTCAAAAAATTCCAGTACTCAGACCACAGTTGTGGGTTTTACTGTATACACGCACAGATATGTATTTGTACGTATTTGTTCAATGTGTATCACTAAAACACTGTGCACTTCCCTTCTGTCGCCTTGCTATTTGATTGAATGATTTGTACTAATTGATTTTTTTAATCAAATTGGTGTCGGCATATAAAGCGGCTGGGGTAGTGGTTTGCTGAATTAATAGGTAACAATTGTTTACTGTGATTTATTTACTATTCATTGTGCAGTCTCCAGATGATTTAGCCCTTGGTGAACCACGATTTTACATATTCATATTTACCCAAGTTCCCCTGGGCATAATGGATTGCTCTAGTCTGTTATGAGTGATCATAAGTCTGTGCCAGCACAGCCAGTCATGACTCAGTAACAGCAAGCCAAAGCAGTGGTTCACAAAATTGCTTTCTGCAACAGCATTTCTTAAAGAAAATCCTAGCTTGTCCGAGGCTCCAGCACAAAGCCTTGGCGGTGCAAGCAGCTATTAACTCCTGCCTGGCCTATGCCAATACATTTTATATAGGTCTACCTAATATACTTTTACACCGCAAATCGTGCAAAATAACACTATTATATTGACTCTATGATGAGGTCTCTAGTGGTGTAGTTTCTGTGAAAGAGACCACACCACCGGCGCGAGGATGGAGATGCACAGCATGCGGTCATAGGCCGGATCACTTTTAAGAATACCAGCCTAACTTTTAGATCTATCTTACCTAGCTAATAAAATCACACCTTACAATGCTCCTAGCACCCCCAGGCTAAAACGGAAATTTTAATAGGCACTCCCAAATTCAATTTGGCTATCAGAGGAAAAGGCTGCCTCGATGTAAAACTACCCTCATCTGGAACTCTACCAGCTAACATCTGGCCTTGTCCCAGATTCACGACATTCAAATACTAACTAAAGGCACTTTTGTTTTAAGATACAATTAACTCTCCGGAGCTTAAAGATCACACAGGTTAACAGCGTGCTGTGTAAGTGTAACTAGTTAGTCAGTAAGGAAGAAATTCTCAGATAGTGCAGGGAAAAATCGATATGCACCTTGCAGTGAAGAGGTCTGCTCCATCTGCCTATTCATCCATTAACTTGTGGCTAGGTCAGCTTTCCGGTCCATAAATTACCGACTTAAGAGGAAGGGAGGGAGGCTTCAATCATTCATTGCGTGCATGCACACATGCCTTTTCCCTTACCATGGATTGTCTCTTTAATATCAGCGTGTGTGTGCGTGCACCCGGGCAAATATGCCTAGCAAGTTTCCCACTATGAAGATAGAGCGCAGGGCATCCTCAGCTACTTAGGGTCTAGAGGAAGGGTGGACGAAGTCAACAGTGACCGTCTTACCAATTGCACAACCTACTGTTGAGTGTTCCTTTCTGCTGCTAAGATAAATACATTTGCCCTTCATTCCTGCACGTTTTTCTTGAGCTTGTTGTAGACCTTCTGGTCCCACAATTGTTACAGGCACAGCTTGTGCCACGATAAGCAATTATATTTATTTTTAGTCTTGTATAGAGTGAGCTAGAAGGATATCTGAGCGCTTCGTGTGTAGTAAATAAATGCAGAAGAGTTGCAGATGGGTTGACAATAGAAAAATAACACTTACTGGAAAGTACAGTGTTCTTTCAATTACAAACCCAAATATCTTCTCTGCAGTGGCTGTGTACAGTGGAATCCATAACTTGAGCCTCACAGTCTAGAAATAGACCATTTAGCTGCATTCCGTTAGTTAGAGCATCATCAATATGTTCCGATTTGAAAGTGGTATGGAAGTAATAAGAACTTCTATCTATTTTTTAAGGTGACAAAAGGGCAACTGTTCTGATTGATGGGGAAATGGAATTCCTGACTCTTGGTTTCTTCCCAGAGAAGGCTTCTGAGAATCTTTATTTTCTTGAGTTTAGGAGTTTCCAGGCAGAGAAAGTCTGCACTCCAAAGCGCCTGTTGGCCTCCAAAAATGATTAGTTAGTTGGCAAGATAATATCAAGATGGAGTGGCAGTATCCCACAATTGGTCCATTACGTCCAGAAACTCAGACCAAGTATTTCGAGACAAGAATGTGGTAAAAATGCATTCCTTTATTGTTCTTTAATTTTCTTCATGAAATAAACCTACACAGTCGACATGCTTTGCCAATACACCGGGAGCTTACTCAAGGATTAAATTGTGAACAGATTAACCAAAAACCAAGCGATATTATTCAGAGATCAATTCAAAGCACATTACTTAGTACAGCTTCTATTGGCGTTGCAAATATTCCAATACAGTATACGGCTAACGGAATGGTGTTGTGAGACTTGTATGCGGAACACAGCACCATTTTGTACAGAATTGAAGTACATTTTATTGGAATATTTGCAGAGCCAATAGAAACTGCACAGAGCAACGTGCTTTCAATTGATCTGCGAGTAATATGGCAATTTTATTTTGCTAATCTGTTGAGAATATAAGTCCGGAGGAAGCTTGTGGTGTATGGGTACTCGCGTTGGCTGCGTAGTATTATTTCAGGAAGAAAATTAAAGAACAAAAAAGGAAATAATTTTTACCACAATCTTGTCTCAAGATAAGTGAAGCCTGTATATATGGACTTAATGGAGTATCTGTGGGACGTTGTCTCTTTATCTTGATGTGTTATTGGGTATTTGACAGGGACGACCCTGTGAGGTAGGCAACTTGTTGGTTACATGAGGGGAACTTGCTGGTTGATGTTATTAAGTAGTCATCAGCTGTCATTAGATTAGTCAGCAAGATACCTGGGAGAGCTTTCATGTACAGCCTTGTACACAATGCAAACTAGTTTAAATAAACTCCTTAGATCTAAGGGAAACCAGTTTAGTGAGAGCAGAATAGTAATTAAGCAAGCAATATTGCGGAAGGCTGTCTTTAAAAGGGTGTATTTTCAGTACTCAGTCAGTAATAAACTGACATTTGATTTGAGAGTCTGACCGCTTGTACCACAGTTTTAAAAGTAGTGTGGTGGACTAACGCTTCAACCCTCGAAGGAGTCTGATCTGGCAAAGCCTGTTCCTAGGTTGTTGAAGTGGTCCTGAAACTGAGGTTTTTGTGGAGTATGAAATCTAGTGTGAGAAAGTGAGTTTCTGTTTCAGTACCGCCCACTTTTTGCCCGATACCTGATGCACTTTTCCTTGGGGTGCCCTGGGTCCCTGCCAATCAGGTACCCAGGCCTGTGTTTCTGGCCTAAAAACTAACTAAAGCCTAAACCCAATTGGCATCTCTGGCCACGTGTCAGCCCCTAGTAAATGGTACCCTAGGTACCCAGGGCATTGTGACCAGAGTAGACCCCTAAGGGCTGCAGCACTTATTGTGTCACCCTTAGGGGCCCTGTACCTTGACACCCACACACTGCCTGTGCAGGCTGAGTGTCTAGGTGCAGAACCAAGCAAAGAATCGACATGGCACACATCCCTGTGTGCTTAGCCCACAAACTCACTGCCCTGGCATACATCAGCCACCCCTCTAGCTGGGTGCCCTATGCCAGTGGTGTGGGCACAGGTGCCTGAGCCCTGTGCCCCTACAGTACCCAGGCCCATTCCTGGGCACTGTAAGTGCAGTGATGCCATTAAGAGTATATGGTGCTGGGAGGTTGTCATTACGAACTCCACAGCACCATAATGGCTACACTTAACACTGACAAGTTTGATATCAAATTTCTCAGCACATTAAACCCACACTGATGCCAGTGTGGGAGTTATTGTAAAATGCACTACAGAGGGCATCTTAGAGATGCCCCTTGAAACCTAACATACAATCCACGTCTTGTCTGCGAGGCTGCCTAGGCTGCCACACAGCAGACATGTTGCTGGACCCCTGGGTGGAGAGCTCCCCGCTCTCCTGGACCTGCAACAATGCACATCCTGGGACGAGGTGCCAAGCCTCCTCCCCCAGGATGGGTAGGAGAAGCTTCAAAGGCATTCCGCCTTGTGAGCTTCTACAGACCACTTGCTGTACTCAGCAACTGGCCCCCACCAGTTCTGACCCCCACTCTGGCGGGAAGACTGGCGGGAAAACCTACGTCAGAAAGGGGCGGGTTGCCAGCCTGTGCCAACTCCACCCCTCAGGTGGGAGAGGCGAGGTGATGCACGACCCCGGGCTCAGGCCCTCTTGAAGATGGGGAGCCCTGCCCAATCACAGCTAGGCTCCTGCCCCCCTCCCACAGGAGAGGAGCAGGCTAGGGGGTGTACCCACCCCAGGACAGGGACCCATTGGTCCCTGCCCTTGCCCTACCTGCAAAGCCCCTACATTTAGTATTTAGGGGCATCCTGAACCTTTTTCCACAGATCCAGATTATGAAACTAGAAAGAAGATCAAGGAACACGAAGACCTGCCGTGCAGCTGCTAAAAAGAGGAAGACACCAACTGATTTGGCCCAAGCCCTACCGGCCTGTTGACCCTCGAACTTGCTCCTGTTAAACCCTGGCATCTCCAGTGGTAAGCAACCTCAAAAACCCCGGAGGACCCGACTGCCTTGTGACTCTGACTACCTAGGTCTCCCACGAGCAGTGGTACTGCTCAAAGCAAGTAACAAGCCCTGGTATCAGCCCGGAACCGCGAATCTTGCACACTCTGCACCCGCCAGGCCAGGCCTGTGCTGGAGTGAATCAAGACCCTGAGATGTCTCCCCTGCAAATCTGACCTGGAATCCAGTGCCCAAGGTCCCTCCTCGACGACCCAGACGACGCCTGCAGCCTCAGGACAAAGGACACCTCATACCGCGACCAACAGGGGGTAAGATTTCCCGACCACAAAATACACCCCTGCACCCGCCGCCCCACGGCCCCCTGTGCCCAACTCCTGGGTGCCTACCTATCCTCCAAGATCCCAACTTACTCCAGAAGATCGCCCGTCCCCGAGCCTGCAGCCTTTGTTCCCTTTTCAAGATTCTCATTGAGCGCCTGACGGCTCAAAAGCACTCTGCACGCCTTGGCCCTTAATACGATGCTAACTGTAACTTACAATGTGAATTGTATGAGAACTGGTGAAATTGTCTGTCTTTTTTCCAATAAAAATATTTTTTCAATTTTTTTAAAAAGCACTCTGCATCCCACTGCCCTGGTGCCCCTGGCAGTGCAACCTTTGTCCTATCCTACTTCCACATTTGCCCTGAGCAAGTGACAAGAAGCCCAGCTCCCACAGCCGCGAGGCCTGCTAGCCAGCAGCCACCAACCGAAGGCCTGCCTCTCATTGGATAACATTAGGCCTAAAAACCTCTGCACCCTGCTGCCCCTGTGCCGCTGAGGGTGTACCAACTGTACTTACCTGACCCTGGGGGACCCCCGAGTCTAGGCCCGGAACCTTAACTTCACCAGTCGACTACTCATCTGAAAACCGATGACTCACTTTCTTGCCATAGGATAACATTGACTGGTTTGACTAACATAATATTCATCTAAAAAAAAGCCGAAAAACGAATTTCGGATTACTCACCTGGGATCAGGAGAGAAGCCAGTAATGTACCCTGTAGCCCAGTACTGAACCGCAAAAGTAATCACAACCGTTTTTGCTAGTGATCTAAATTTCTGCCATAGGAAACCATTAACTGTTTTTCTGTGAAAATTCTTCTGTGTGAAGTTTTGAAACTAAAATATTAATCTAAAATCAGCCAAATATCGAAATCCGAAGTACTCACCTGTAATCAGGAGAGAAGCCAGTGATGTATCTTTTAGCCCAGTACTGAACCGCAACAGTAATCACAACCGTGGTTACTAGTAATCTAAAATTCATCCATAGGAAACCATTGACTGTTTTTCTGTGAAATTTCTTCTGTCTACTTTTGAAAATTACAAATATTCCTTCAAAACCGTACCAACTACTAAAACTTAATTACTTACCTGTCTTAGGTAGAGACCCCAGTGCTGAACCTAGGAGTCCAGTACAGGATTACGAAAGTAACGAGAACCTACTTTACCTGTGCTTTGAATTTCCTTCCATTGGATAACATTGCTGGTTTTGCACTAAAAAGTTTCTGTCAACTTTTAAAATACCTTTATATTCTTTAGAAATCATTGCTATAACTAAAACGTTTTTACTAAACTGTTTTCAGCTTAGACCCCAGGACTGAATCTAGGATCCAGTTATGAAGTTACAATAGTAATCAACTGCATTTATGTAGAAAAACCCATTGAGCTCAATGTTAAATTGTGTTTAGATTTGTGTTGCCTACTGAAACCATTGTACCTATTGGGGATACAAAGTTTATTGCCTCTTTGCAAAGTAATTACATCAGAGTACTCATATTGAGAAAAGAATATTTTGATATCTGTTGGTTCAAAAAATAAAACAACTGTATCTTTAGATATAAAAACAATTGGCCTAGAGTTCAGTTCAAGAGTGTGTGAAACCTTTTGCTGACAGTGTGTGCAACAAATGCTTTACACTGTCCCCTGGTACTGCCTTACTCTCTAACGTGGTAGCTTGGTCGAGCAGTAAGGTCAGACCTGGCTTTAACCTCGGTTATACCTATTTCTATTTTCTATTTAGGGGGTTTTGTAAAGCGCTTGGTGACGCACAGCGGTGTGTCCCCGCGCTGAGGAACTGATGCTTACTGGAAACTACCGGAGCGGAATAACTTACTGGGTGAATAGTACAGTTCTGAGCTTAGCTCTGAAAAGTGATTCTGATGGTTCTAGGCGCAACGCCATGGGTAGTTTGTTCCATCTAGATGCTGCCAGGTACCTAAAGGATCTGCCGCCCATCCGTGCTTTGGACACCTTGGGAATGGACAGGAGCCCCGTGCCGGAAGATCTAAGGGAGCGGGACGGCTCGTAAGGTGTCAGCAGTCCTTTCAGAGGGAGGGGAGACCTCCCATTGATAATCCGATGGCAAGTACACAGTGCTTTAAAATCTACCCTGCTTCTAACCGGAAGCCAGTGCAGGGACCGGAGAGCCGCTGTAGAGGCAGCTCTTCTGGGTAGTCTGAGCACTAGTCGGGCAGCAGCGTTCTGTAAGACCTGTAAGCGGCTCAGATTCTTCTCCAAAGTCCCTAAATAGAGAAGGTTGCCATAGTCCATCTTAGATGTGACTAGTGCATGCACCAGGGTTTTACAGGCTTTAATCAGTAAGAACTTCAATACCTTCCTGAGACTTTTGAGTGTCCCGAAGCATGATCCAACCACCCGATTAATCTGAGGGCCAAAGGTCAAGTCGGTATCAAACCAGATACCCAGGTTCTTTGCTTTTTGGCAAGGGGGTGGGTGTTGGACCTAGGCATGGCGGCCACCATGCCGACGTCCACGCCGCCTGGTCTCCCCCCACGACCAGCACCTCGGTCTTGCCTCCATTGAGCTTGAGGCAATTGGCGGACATCCAGGCAGCTAGGTCTTGCATGCATGCTCTGAAGATGTCCGCCGAGAGACCGGGCGCACGCGACAGGGAGAGGACCAGCTACGTGTCGTCGGCGTATGACACCATGCGGAGGCCATAACTCTCTACTATGGTGGCAACCGGGGCAACATAAAGATTGAAGAGAGTTGGACTCAGGGACGAGCCCTGCGGCACCCCCTGGTCCAAAGAAACTCGCTCCGAGTAGTAGTCACCTTGCCTCACTTGGAAGCCTCGGCCAGCTAGAAATAAGTGGATCCATTTCAATGCTGCCCCTCTCACCCCTCCTTTGCTCAGACACTGTAGCAAGATGGAATGTGCTGCAGTGTCGAACGCAGCGCTGAGGTCTAAGAGAATTAAGGCCATGGTTTGGCCCTCGTCAGCACCCTGCCTGAGGGTTTCAGTAGCCCCGAGAAGGGCAGACTCCGTGGAGTGACGAGGCCGAAACCCGAATTGGGTAGGATGAAGAAGGTTGTTCTCCTCCACAAATTTCATTAGCTGTTTGTTTACCACCTTCTCCGCTACCTTAGAAAAATAAGGAAGCAGGGAGATGGGACGCAAGTTGTCCAGCTTCTCAAAGCTTATGTTGGGCTTCTTGCGGAGGGGGAGCACCACAGCCTGTTTCCAGTCCTCTGGTATGGAGCTGGACCGGAAAGAGACATCCAGCAGGTGCCTAATGTAGGGTTCAAGTGTCTTCAGGCTGTCCCCCAACCTTTTTGGGGAGGCGGGATCACGAGGGAAGCCTGATTTCACCGATCTACAGATTTTAACTAGATCCTCGGGTGTGGGGGTAGTGAAATGGAGTAGCAGGTTTTGACCAACTTCCTCTCTCACGGAGTCTGCTGGCTCTTCCACTGCTGGTGGTATAGCGGGAAAAGCAGAATAAATCTTAGACACTTTGTCTCCAAAGTAGTTGGCAATGCGATTGCATGCTGCTACCGAGTGATCTTCGGCTAGAGTGGAGGTTTTCGGGATGGCCAGGGATTTATATATGCTGAACAATTCCCTAGCAGAGTTCTCTGCCCCCTGGATTCTGTCTGCGTAATATGTGGCTTTCTCTATCCGGATCGGATTATGATAGACGCGTCTCTTAGCGAGATAGCCCTCTTTCAACTGGTCGTCATATGCCACTCCCCACTGTCTTTCTGCTCGTTTACAGTCCTTTTTGGCACAGCGCAGCGCCTCGCTGAACCAAGGAGCAGATCTTTGTCTGCGGGCTCCCATTATTGACCGGCCCAGTGGGGCCGTCCAGTCCAGGGCAGCCGTGATGCGGTCGTTGAGCAATTTATTTGCCGTAACCACGTCATTGCCTCCTGGGGGCCCCTCCGCGGTCAGAGCCTTGTTAAACTCTGGCAGGGAGAATCTTGCCCACCTGCGTCGAGGATAATTAAGTGGGGTGGGGGCGGTGGCTTTGTGTTTGGGCAGATAGATTACAAATGAAACAAAAAAATGATCGGTCCAGGGCAGGGGCACTGGGGGAGCAACTGAGACATCCTCCCAGTTGGCAAATATTGGATCTAACAGATGCCCGTGATTATGTGTAGGGAGCTGCCCCTTTAGCTCTAGCTGTAGGGTGTGGAGTTCTTGACGGAACTCCATTGCTCCTTTATCTGATAAATCTTCCCAGTGTGTGTTTAAGTCTCCAAGTAACAGAAACGTATCCCTCCTCATCGCTGTTTCTGTGACACACTCTAAAAGATTGCCTTTAAACCTGGACATAGGTCCTGGTGGACAATAGATTAAGAGTCCCTTTACAGTCGTGCTCCCATCGATCTTTATGGTGAAGACACCCGCCTCGCATCCCGCCAGAAGAACTGGTTCCAGTTTACAGGCCCAATGCTGTTTGAAGCCAATCGCTATTCCTCCCCCTCTGCCTTCAGGTCTATCCAGACGCACCATCTGGTAATGCCTGAATAATATCGGGATCTGGGGATTGTGGACTCTATACACACTGTACCTTACTTTGGTCCAGTACATATTGAGCCACTTTCTCACATCTAGGTATTATGCAATATTCATAATTTACATCTTACAGCTGAGCGTGTTTGATGGATATACACAGGCTTGACATGGTGTGGATAATTTCAGAGGGAGGATGAGGAGGAACTTAGATTATGAGGGTTCAGTTTGTGATGATGATGCGACATCCAGGGTTGTTGGATTTTTATGGTGCTGCATAGTTCAAGGATGTCTACTGGAGAAGATATTTTCATGTAGAGTAGAGTGTAATTTTCGTAGAGCTGCAGTGAGATGTCTTAATGGTTCAAGAAGATAAGGAGTTGTTCCAGGTACACATTAAAGAGAGTCAGGGAAAGAACGGAGTCCAGAGGAACTCCTTGTTGAATGGATTAGGGGTTTGACAATACATTTGCAATTATTATCTGTTGGAAGCAGTCGTTCAGGTAGTATTCAAGCTACTTCAGTACAATGCCGCCATATGTAGTTCCAGGATTTTCAAGGCCAGTGTGGCTGACTATATGAAATTAACAGAACAGGTCCAGGAAGATAATGATGCCAGAGCTGACCATTTCTCTTAGTTATAGCATAGCACTTTTTGTTTTGCAGCAGAACGGAAGCTAGAGTGAAGATCGTCTAGTGGGTAGTTTTCATTGAGAAGAGATTGTTGCCTTGCAACACAGCTCTCAAGCACTTTTGCTAGGAAAAAGAAATTGGGTATTCGCCAGAAGTTAATCAGGCCTTCAGGTCTGCGCCCTGTCCTTTGAACAGAAGAGTAGTTTGGCTGGATTTTAGGAACTAGGTAATGCTACAGGGAGTAATTGATTAGATCTGTGATATAGGGAATGAGGTGAGGGTCAATATCTTTCACCAGTTTGATCGAGAGAGAGAGACTGAGAAATGTGAAGGAGATCTTATAGCTATGATGGTCTTTGCCACATCTGTTCGTATAATCATTTGGAATGATGACCACACTTTTGAGGTTTTACCCGTTAGGGCGCTGATGAGAAAGAAACAGGCATCTGTTGCACTGGTAAGCTCAATTTTTCTGATTTTCTCCTTGAAGAAGATCAAGAGGAGTTCACAGATTTTTTTTCAGTTAATATTACTATGGGAGGTAGTGTGCATGTGTTATTAATAATCACAAAAATGTTATGGATGACTGTTTGCCGTAATAATATTGGATTTGATATGCAGCACCTTGGCTTCAAATATATTTCTTTCATACGCTTTTCTCTGGTCTCGGAGATCTGCAAGGTTTACAACAGACTTGTTTCTTCACCATTCCATCTCTGTAGCTCAGAGACATTTCCTATTGTGTAATTCTCTGAGTAAATATTGCAAGGAAGGGTTGCTATTCTGGCTCATTCGTTTTAACACGGCTATTTCATCTGCTGTCTTCTTCAACTTGGTATTATACTGGTCTGCAAAAGAGGGTGTTTCCATGTGATTTCTGGGAAGAAATAGTTTGGTGGCAATTGTATTTCCCAATTCCAATTTGTCTATATTACTCTATATTCCAGCTCATGAAAATGATGGAGTCAAAACTGAATTGTGATACAAATGCATAACCTGATGCGAACTGCAATAATGTAAAATCAATAAAGAAAAATTACTCATGTTCCTCACCCACACTTTTTGCTTCTTCACATGCCCCACTTTTTGCTTCTTTACATGCCCCATAGTAGAGTGCTTTCTACATCACAGAATGAAAAATTATATATTGGCGAAGCCAGACTACAGGGATTAGAGGTTTATAATCTGGGTGTAACACCAACTTGTATCCTCATCTTTTTTTTCCAGAGGAGTGGAAACTAAACCAAGTATTTTCAGGAAAGAGCAGCTTAATTTTTTGCAACCAGAAGCATGAACGCACTTGACTTCTGCAGCTCACCTTTTGCTCCCAACCCACTGATTCAGTTAGAAGAATCCCGAGTAAAAGGCAGGCATTTCACAATAGACAGGAAAATGCATCCATCCTGTAGCTCACAAGACCAAGTAAACAAAACCAGGCACCATTGCCCTTGGTCATGGCAAAACACTCGCAAACTATAACAAGATACAAAATTGGAGGGATAAAAACACTCGCTATCCATAACAAGATACAAAATTGGAGGGATAAAAAAAAAAAAAAAAAAAAAAAATTTGCTAAACTTTAGCCTGTCTCTCAAGCGGAGGAGCAGCTTTTCTGAAACCTAATCTCCAGTATGCAGTGCCTCTGAATGTACCCATGGAAAAGGGTGCAACACTGCAGGACTTTTTTTTTTTTTTAACAGGACTATCAAGGAGTAATTTTTGTGGGGAGAAGGAAGTGCTTATCCTAAACTGAATGACAGATATAACAGTGTTGCTGTTCCGTTTGCACATGGAGACTTAAGTCGATTGTCTAACTACAATGAATCATACCAGTTAAATCTATTAACTACATTCTTGTATGTTGATGTCAATAGTTACCTAGTGAGGTTCTTACATCTAAAAAAAAAAAAAAAAAAAGGGGTACAGCTGTGTCAGATATTTGCATCTAGCTAATAAATAACTCTTCATGGTTGGAGCTGCTGACCCCGACTGAACTCCACCCAAGTGAGTATATCCCACTATGATCTTACACTAATTTTCATTTGCGGACCCTGGCTATTATTAAAGGGACCATAATCCACTGCTTCCTCATAGGACAATATGGGCTTACGCAATGTATGTTTGCAAGACTATTCATCCTGCTCAGCCTGCGGAGGGAGCACTGGCCAGGGTGCTCTCATAGGCTGAGGTCGGAAGGTGGAAACTTTAGCCAAGCCTCAGTCACAACTCCATCTGTCTCCCTAGCTCATGTCAGCATGTCATGTCACACCTTAGTAGTTTGGGGTGCGCCACTCCTAATCTTCTTGACATACTTTATGGCAGTAAGCTTGCTTGAGGTAGGTTGCTTGATTAGAATTATTAATAATGTGCTTCTTGTTTCCTACATAGCACTTCATAGGACACTTCTGCTGGTCTAATCACGGTTTACTGTTCATTAGTGTAGTTGTACCCAACTAATTGACCTTGGAAGGATGGAGGGTGAGTTTGCCTACATGGGAATTCAATCTGTTGCCTATAGATATCAACAGGTGTCATCTGTTGACATTTAACTATGAGCTATTTTGCAGACTTTTAATTATTGCACATAGTTCTACGCCCATAAACAAATGTGAGAGATTACTTAACAACAGTTTACAATGCAACTGTGGGTAAATAATATATGGAATAAAGTAGCCTCGGTCATACATTATAAGGACCTTGCAAGTCACCGAGTTCAAGTTCAAGTTTAAAATTTGTATAGCGTACTACTCACCCAGAGGGTCTCAAGGCGCTTGAGGGAGGGGGGTACTTTACTTATCGAATATCCAAGTTTTTAGTTGTTTTCTGAAGGAGAGGTGGTTCTGTGTAAGGCGGAGGTGGGTGGGGAGAGAATTCCAGGACTTGGCCGCTAAGTAGGAGAATGATCTTCCCCCCATGGTGGATCTTTGGATGCGTGGGATAGCGGCAAGGGCTTGATTGGACGATCGTAGTTGGCGGGTGGCGTGTAAAAGGACAGGCGCGTGTTGAGGAATTCGGGTCCTAGGTAGTAGAGGGCTTTGTGTGCGTGGGTGAGGAGACGGAACGTTATTCTCTTGTTGATGGGGAGCCAGTGGAGGTCTTTCAGGTGACCGGAAGTGTGGTCTTGGAGGGGGATGTCTAGGATGAGTCTGGCTGAGGCGTTTTGGATGCGTTGGAGTTTTTTCTGTAGTTTGGCTGTGGTTCCGGCGTAAAGGGTGTTTCCGTAGTCCAGTCGGCTTGTGACCAGTGCATGAGTGACCGTCTTTCTTGTTTCGGTGGGGATCACACGGAAGATTTTTTTGAGCATACGTAGGATGTTGAAGGATGATGATGAGACGGCGTTGACTTGTCTGGTCATCGAGAGGGAGGAGTCCAGGATGAAGCCCAGGTTACGTGCGTGGTCCGTTGGTATGGGTGCGGTTCCCAGGGCCGGTGGCCACCATGAGTCGTCCCAGGCGGAGGGGGATGATCCTAAGATGAGGACTTCCGTTTTGTCCGAGTTCAGCTTTAAACGGCTGTTCCTCATCCACTTGGCTACTTCTTTCATCCCTTCGTGTAGGTTGGTTTTGGCGGTGTTTGGGTCTTTGGCGAGGGAGAGGATCAACTGGGTGTCGTCTGCGTAGGAGATGATGTTGAGGTTGTGTTGGCGCGCGATGGATGCGAGGGGACTCATGTATACGTTGAAGAGGGTGGGACTGAGTGATGATCCTTGTGGTACGCCGCAGATGACTTCGGTGGCCTCTGATCTAAAAGGGGGGAGGCGGATCTCTGGGTTCTTCCGGCGAGGAATGAGACGATCCAGGTCAATGCTTTTCCTTGAATTCCGACGTTGCTGAGGCGTTGTATAAGGGTGCTATGACAGACTGTGTGGAAGGCTGCGGAGAGGTCAAGTAGGATGAGGGCGACCGTTTCTCCGTTGTCCAGTAGGGTTCGAATGTCGTCAGTTGCTGTGATGAGGGCGGTCTCGGTGCTGTGTTTGGCTCGGAAGCCGGACTGTGAAGGGTCGAGGGATTTGTTGGATTCGAGGAAGGCGGCGAGCTGACTGTTGACGGCTTTCTCAATGACTTTGGCAGGGAATGGGAGGAGCGAAATGAGGCGGTAGTTTTTAAGTTTTTAAGTTTGGTGGGGTCTGCTGTGGGTTTTTTCAGGAGGGCGCTGAGATCGGCATGTTTCCAGCTTTCCGGGAAGGTAGCTGAGGGAGCAGTTGATGACGTTTCGGAGATGGGGTGCGATAATGGAGTCTGATTTGTTGAAAATGTGGTGGGGACATGGGTCGGTTGGCAATCCTGAGTGGATGGAGTTCATCAGACGGATGGTGTCTTCAGTGGTGATTGGGTTCCAGGCGCAAAGGTTGTTGGAGGATGGGGTGGACGGGTCACCAAAGCTGTTATGTATGTCAGCGATTTTGTTGTGGAAGAACGAGGCTAGAGAGTTGCAGAGGTCTTGGGAGGGAGTGATGTCGTTGGTGCCGGCGGTGGGGTTGGTGAACTCTTTGACGATGTTGAATAGTTCTTTGCTGTTGTGGGCATTGTTGTCGAGTCGATCCTTGAATGCTGATTTTTTGGTGGAACGGATCAGTTGGTGGTGTTTGCAGGTGGCGTTCTTGAAGGTGGCCAGGTTGTCAGTGGTTGGGTTTTTTCGCCAGGCTTTCTCAAGGGTGCAACAGATCTTCTTGGATTTCTTGAGGTCATCATTGAACCAGGGGGCTTTTTTGCTACCTTGCTTGATTTGATGGTTTTTCAAGGGTGCTAATTCGTCAGCGCTGTGGGTGAACCATTATGTGAGGTTGGTGGCTGCTTGGTTTGGGTCCGATGTTTTGGCAGGAGGGTTTTGGTGAAGCGATGTGAAGAGCTGGTCGGTGGTAATTTTGTTCCAGTTTCTGCGGGGAATTGGTTGTGGGTGGTTGTGGGTCGTAGTCTTTTTGTAGTTGAAGTGAACGCAGCTGTGGTCCATCCAATGGAGAGCTGTGGTGTGATTGAAGGAGATGTGCTTGCTGGAGGTGAAGATTGGGTCGAGCGTGTGCCTGGCATAGTGGGTGGGGGTGTCGACAAGTTGATTGGGTCCAAGATTGGCGAGGTTGTCCAGAAGGGTGGTGGTGTTTCTGTCGTTGTTCTTTTCCAGGTGGAAGTTGAGGTCTCCCAGTAGAATGTAGTCCTCGGAGGGGAGGGCGTGAGGGCTGATGAAGTCAGTGATGTCTTCGCTGAATTGTGTGCGGGGTCCTGGTGGCCTGTAGATGAGGGTGCCTCTGAGTGTGGTCTTGGGGTCGGTGTGGATATGGAAGTGGAGGTGTTCGGCGGCTGCGAGAGTATCGGCGGAGCTGGTCGTGATGCAGATGGTGTTCCTATGGACGATGGCGATGCATCCTCCTGTTTGGTTGATGCGGTCCTTTCGGATGATCTTGTAGCCGTCCGGGATGGCTATGGCGATGTCGGGCGCTGATGAGGCGTTCATCCAGGTTTCTGTAAGAAATGCGACGTCCGGCGATGTGGTGTCGAGTAGGTTCCAAAGTTCAATGGCGTGTCTGTGGACCAAGCGGGTGTTGAGAAGGATGCACTTCAGGTGGTTAGGGTCGGAGCTCTGTTTGGAATTTGTGGATTTGGTGTGGGTTCTAGTGCAGTCGAGCTTGCAGGAATGGCAGGTGAAGGGTCCATGGGTGTGTCCTGGGGCATCTAGGTAGCAGTTTGGGAGTCGGACGGGGTTAAGTGCTGAGAGGGTCGCGGCGTCGTACGTTATGCGGGTGGAGTGGATTTTGCGGGGGCCAGGGGGTTTGGCGCTGGGCGCGGTCCAGGCGCGGACGGGCGTAGACGGGCTTACCTTTGGCGCACATGGGGCGCGTCCACTGCGCGCAAGCTGCTCTGACATAAGTGGATAGTGGGGGGGCGGAGATCCTGGCTGGGAGGCACAACAACAAAATGTCCGCAAAACAAAAGCGAAACAGGATGTGGGCAGAGGCACCGGTACAATCGGGTACAGTCTTCCCAATATAGCGCGGTAACAGACTTCCAATAAAGCGCTGATATATCACACAGGCAGCAAAGATATAAGCGCGATGTGGGCTATGTGATCAAAGCGCTACGATAAATATTCAGGCAGTCAATGCAGTATTTGGCAATGCGAGCAAGCGCTATAACATACAATCAGGCAAAATGCAATTTAGTCAAAATGCAGCAATGAGCAGTCAGGCGCTACGATACCACAAGAGCAGGGAGCGAGGTGAGCGACCATACAGAGGAACAAGGCGAAGGCTGAGTGCATTTATAAGGCTATGGAACTCAGGTACCTTGTGAAATCTTTTTGAAGTATGGCATGGTGTATTTTATTCATTGTATTCCTTCCCTAAAACTGGTTAAATCCTCTGCGTCTTGCTATCGAAAGATTCTTTATATCCTGCAAGGACCAGTAGTGTGGAAAAAAATAATCATATTCACATAAAATGTTTCCTTTTTTACGAGCGTTGCTTCTTTAAGAAAGAAAGTAGACCGACAAGTTAATCGACTATTTTCGGGTCACTGTCTTCATATTTACAGGACTTGGCGTGTTCGTTAATTCTCTCTAAATCGGTAAAAGCCCGGAAGCGCGGTTGAACCCCTCCGGAGAGTTGGCAGTAGAACTGGAGGAGAGTTTTAGTTGTGCAAGTCAGAGACCGGTCACTGCCTACCTGGGCTGTGCAAGAGCAGTACATACGTTGCAATAAGGCTATGCTAATACTGGCGACAACGGGCTCGTGGGATGCTTCATTCCAGAGGTTGCTGAATCGAACTGGCATGTTTTTTTAGTGCGAATAGATGCGAACGCATCACACTGATGCTAGTTAAACTGCAACGCAGTTAATAGGTATGTTGTCCCACATGTCCCTATCAAACTTTCTGGGACAATGATTCCATGTAACTAAAGCGGCCATTCATTTATACAGTGCATTAAGGATCTGTGTGTCAAACACTCTCAATAAACTGATTACACCCACATTCAAGCAACCACACAATCAACACAACTCTTCTGTTGATCCACCTCCCTTCAAGTCCCTCCTTCCGACGTCACCTCCAGGTTTGGCATTAATCCCTGCAACACGCACGTTAACACATTGTTATCCTAAAGCAAGCACTACACAATGCGGTCTACATGAGCAATGTGTACATCACATGGATGTACAAAAATGAGACTCAACAGAAGAAGCCCCCCAGATAGGGCGGCGCCGCTCACCTTCCTCGCGTCTCCACTCCAACGTTATCAACGGTACATGCTGTTTCACTCTAGGCTGGCTGCTTATCTGTCCCAACTCCGAGAAAATGGGAAGTTGCTGCTATGGGTGCAGCACCGATGCTGCCTAGAATCACTTCCTGGTGGTCGCCATCCCGCCTACCTCCCACACACTGTGCCAGGATTGGCTGAACTAAGCCCTCGAGCTACATTCAATAGGACACGCAGTACGTCAAGGAAGACGCTGCTCCTCCTTTCATACCAGAGCGTCTCCAGTCCACTCTCTGGCTATATCTTATCAGCTGTGTTAAACAACGGAAAGCGATTGATATTTTAATTTTCTAATCGCTCGCGTTGTGTTCTTTTCCTCGGACATTACAGTAACGGAGTTGGTTGAGCCCCTGCTGCGAAGATCCATGAATGCTTCTTCACGCCGCATTCAAATTCCGGCAGGACTTAGCCGGCCTCATGTTTGCTCACAGCGAGGTTGAATTAGAAGGGCATATGTGAGAAGCAAATGCATAAAAAAACAAGCATTTGCAATGCAATCGGTCTCGCCTTTGGGACCTTATATGTATTTAGCTATGCAGCACATTAGCCAGGGTGCTGAAACATTTACTGTTCTTTAACATGGAGGGAAGGTAAGCACAAAAAAGTATGACACGCCAGGTATGGGAACACATGGAGAGAAATATTGACTTTCAGCGGGAAATGGTATCGTCCAAAGCTCTACTTTTAATATAAAATCAGGGCCTTTGGTGGTCATATCACAGAAAATACAAGATTTGAAATATTATCAATGTCTAGAGGTGCTCGTGGAAGACAATTTCTATGGACTGGAATCTAGAGCATACTAAAGTGAGTCTGGTATTTTACTGACCTCTGCTGTTTTTTTTTCTATCAAGACAGTTAAATAGAGGCAGTTGAACAGGAAAAGAAAGTCCCTAAGCAGAAACAGACAGTCTTAGGACTGATCTCCAGAGCATACAAAGTACATACACATATAAGTATATAATAAGTATATACTAAAGTATATACAAGAGGTCTCGAATGCCCAACCTAAAAACTTGTAGACAGTGGCTTGTGATTTAAGAGAGTTTATATATAGAAGAGGTATATAAGGTAAGCAGAGAGGCTGTAGTATAATGTTATTGTTTGGAATGACGCGCGTGTGAGCACGCGCTTCATCCACAAACAATGTGCGTGTTGTTGTGTTTTAAATGTGAGTATGTCGCGTGTTGTGGTTCGCGTGCGGTGTCTGTGTAGATCGGTGTCTCGTGTGTGTGTTGTGCTTTGAATGTGTGTGGATCGCATATATGGCTGAATTGGCGGTTTACAGTTACTTTAACGTATGGCTAGCTGGAGTTAACTTTACTCCTCCGGGAGTCGATTCCTAGCGCTATATAAACCCGCAATTAATTAATTAACTTGCTGAAATAAACTCCTCTTACTTCATTACGGATTCTGCTTATTTCTTCTCTTGGAGTTCTTGGTATTGCTTTTGTAACACTGGCGACGAGGATGAGATGGGATGGGATGTGTGTGGATCGCATATATGGCTGAATTGGCGGTTTACAGTTACTTTAACGTATGGCTAGCTGGAGTTAACTTGCTGAAATAAATTCCTCTTACTTCATTACGGATTCTGCTTATTTCTTCTCTTGGAGTGCTTGGAATTGCTTTTGTAACAGGCATTCAAAATAAAGAAGGGAAATAGTAATTCAAGGTCATGCAGAATTTTAAGGAATGTAGCAGGTAGTTTTTTTTGCAACAGCATGCAATTTGTGGGAGAAAGTGGCAATACTCACCTCAGTGCAAAAAGCAAGCCCAATACTTGCTTAGACCACTTTACCAGCAATCGTGAAGAAGTGCAACTATGAACATCCCAATACCCATAATAACAATTTGGCAACACCGCTATTGGGTCACTGTATCCAATGCAAGCAATACTTTCAAACCTAGTGCCTACAACAGCAGTATATTCGATACCACAAAGTATTGTTATGGTTTAAACAAATAATTTTACACCGTAAATAAACCACACATATAGTATGTACATGTTAAGGGAGCTGACGTTCCCTCCAAAAAACAAAATAAATAAATAAAAGGGTGTGCAATGGAGAATTTGCAGGGGATAAAAATAAAGCCAGATGGGGTAGAAGGGCTAAAGGAGGGGCAAAGCAGCATACGGGATGGGAAGAGAGCAACACAGAGCACTGAGTATTTTGCAATGGATTTAGGCACATGAGGAAGAAAACTAAAAACACATGGACCCTGTGTACTTAACAAAAACAGAAAAGCCCACTGCAAGTTCTTGATATAACCCATAACAGGCTTTCTCTTACAGAGAGCTAAACACTGTTGTTGGATCTGGCCCTCTCAGTGGGGTCACAACCAAACTTTTTGCCTTCACTCCTCCTGTTTATGGACCCCATTATGTCTAGGATTTAGTACTCTGCACACCTTACCCTGCTAACCAGTGCTGAAGTGCTTGTGATCTCTCCTTTAAACATAGTGAAATTGACTTACAGCCATTTTGGCACATTTAATTTACTTGTAAGTCCCTAGTAAAGTGGTACTACATGCCCCCATGGCCTGTAAATTTAAAACTACTTGTGGGCTTGCAGCACCTATTGCACTACTTAAATAGCCCCTAAAACACGTCACAGCCCTGTCATTGCAGCCTGGGTGTGCAGTTCTAAACTGCAATTTCAACTTTCCAAAATAAACCTTTTGCCATGCTTGAACCTTTCTTTTTAATACATACAAGACACCCCTAGGGTAGACCCTAAACAGGCCATAGAATCGGGTGCAATGTATTTGAAAAATTGGACATTTAAGTTTTACATGTCCAGGTAGTGAAAAACTCACAGATTTGTGTTTCCCTACTGGGAGATCTACCTCTCCCATATAATAATATTGAGTTACCTTATTATGTTTAAATAAGTGATAACTGTGGATACAACAGAGGAAGGACTTCCCTGCTACCGGTGGGCTACCCTGCTGACTGAGGCCAGCCTAGCTGTCTGAGAATGAAGACTGGACAAGCACCCTTCATCCCAGGCTGAAGTTACTCCAGGGGTCAGCTGACGGACTTCCTGGTCTGAGCTACAGAGAAACTCTCTCAAACTGCCCAGACGGCCTACTGCAAATGAACCTGCTGAGCCCTGCTGGCCTCTGATTAAGTGAGTTCCTGATCCCCAAGAAATACCTCTCAGGCCCTGTACCCTTGGTGTGGCATTAGTTGAGCTCCTCTTAAAAAAAAGAGAAATCCTGAAGATTTTGGCTCTTCGCAACTGCAAACAGCTCAGTTTAAGCCAAGATCTTGACACCCATATCGATTGCCAATGCGAACCACCGGTTAACTCAACTCTTCACGCTACAGGGAAGAGGTGTGGTGCCGTGGCCAGGGCGACTGACACTGGACGCTGGGGCTCACGGTTAGATCTCCGGCTTCGGTGGCAGGGGTCTGCCCAGCACCATGTGACTCTGGGCAATAGCTCGCTTAATCTTCCCAATGGCGCCCAGTGCCGGGATACCTCCGTGTAGCTGTGTGCTTTGCAAATACTGCAAAAGGTTTAAAAATGAACAGAGATAAAGAAGCTGAACAACTTTTTAGTAATTTGGTCACAGGTGGAACTATTGGGACAGCAGTAGGATCTCCAAGAGATAACAAGAAAGAAGGGCTCAGAGCCAAATTCATTAAACATGAGTCACTCAAGAGATTAGAATTAAATAAGTGGTGGGATGCTGCCACACTGAAGCAATATCGTGTACTTAACAGAATACCATGTTGACTCAGGTCCCAAATAATACCAACTAATAAGGACCTTGAACCAGATTTGTATGTTACCTGGGAGAAAGAACTGAATGCCAGCTCCCGTAACCTTATTAAAATTCTTATTGAAAATGCGGAAAGGAAGATAGCTAAACTGCCTATTGAAATACAGAAAATTGAGGATGAAATTAAAGAGCTTAATCTCCCAGAGGCGACAGTTAAAAATTATACCTTACTTGACAATATACTGAATGAATTACAAATGGATATTAAAAAGATGAAAGCACGAAAATTGAAACGCGACGAGAACGACTATTGCTCTGGCCGGATATATACATTTGCTAAAAGATTTGACTACCTAGTGAAGAAAGGGCCTGTGACGAAACAAAAAGGTAGCACCCCTTCCATTAGTGACAATGATGCATCCTCGAGTAATATTTCAAGCAGTGAAAATGAGGATGCACCTGACCTTACTGTGCCCCCGACCCCTGAGATCAATTTTATTAGAGGAAGTTCCGAGACTAAGGAGAAGGAACCGGGACACGTAGAACAGGAATCGAGATTTAGATGCAAAAAGACCAGGAAAGGGAGGAGAGGGAGTAGGGGATCCAGGATTAAGAGTAGGGATGATATTGAGATCATGGAAACAACAGTGACTGAGGATTCTAATGTATGTGATATAGAGGTTATCAATCTGTCAAAGTTTGAGCTTTCTGATGATATGGTACTATTGCTTAACCCCTTCGCTGCTCATGACGAGCTCAGCTCATCATGAGGCACAATGGAGCTGTGCTTATGACGAGCTGAGCTCGTCATGAACAATGGGAAATCTCCATCATCAGCACAGGAGGGGAAAAGTCATAGCAGCCAAGGTGTTAAGAAAGGTATGGGGTTCTGTACTACGACAAAACAGGACTGGTTTATGACTAAAATAGACTTGTTTAAGTTTGTACGGAGGCTTAAATTGAAAAAGTTTTTTGCTAATGTACCTAAGAAAGTGAAACAATCCAAAATAAAACCACTGAGTAATCTTACTATCCAAGATTTGAAAGATACACAGTTACTTATCTCACTTACTGAGAAAGAGGATGACCCTGTGACGATCTCAAAACTGTTGGAAGATTTAGAGGTAGATCGATTTCAGAGTGAGGGGAGTGGACTGAGGGTGAAATCAAAGTGGACACCTCAACTGGTAACAGGTAATACTATTGACGTATTTTTCAAAGCTGTCAATGTAGACATTGATAGGGAAATAGATATGAAACGAGAGAAGCACTTGAGGATTAAGGTAGACAACCTTACTATTGGTGAAAGGATTGCCCGTAAAGAATTAATGAACAATAAATAAATAACTATACGT
The DNA here is from genome assembly GCF_964263255.1 of Lissotriton vulgaris. Taxonomy (NCBI): domain Eukaryota; kingdom Metazoa; phylum Chordata; class Amphibia; order Caudata; family Salamandridae; genus Lissotriton; species Lissotriton vulgaris. The sequence continues at coordinate 366,117,111 of NC_141695.1, read as the reverse complement.
AGTGCTGATAAGGGCGGACACATAGTGGTTTTGGATAGCTGTGATTATAAGAATGAGGTCTACTCCCAATTAGACAATACGCAGTACTATGAAAAACTATCCTCTAATCCCATGGGGGAACTTACTTTAATGATAAACAGAAAGTTAAAGGACTGGTATGACCAATCCCTTTTGGATTATGATGAGTACTTATATTTGTTAGTTACATCTCCAAGGGCACCTTGTATGTATACTCTACCTAAGGTCCACAAATGCCGGGACAAACCACCTGGCAGGCCGATTGTTTCCAGCATTGGTGGACCTACCGAACGCCTATCTCAATAGATTGACACTTTCCTCAGGCAACATGTTTATAACTTACCATCCGTCATAGAATACACTAAACATGTACTAAATCTTTTGAATGATATAGTTTGGGAAGGTGGAATGATATTAGCAACACTTGATGTAGTATCGTTGTATACTAATATTGACCATGATCTTGGGAAAGAGGCACTTGATTACTTTCTCAGTCGTAGATCGGCTGAATTTTATGACCACACCCAGATGGTTCTGCAAATGACAGAGATGGTTCTCAAAACAATGTGTTTTTATTTGATGGACAGTGGTTCCAGCAACGTCTTTGGACTGCGATGGGCTCCAGATTCGCCCCGTGTTTTGCTAACCTCTTTATGGGGTGGTTCTAGGCGGAGCGGATCTGGGGGCATGAAGGAAGGAATTGGATGCAACATATACATTACTGGGGGCGTTTTATTGATGATTGCCTACTAATATGGACAGGAACTGTGGAAGAACTGAAAGGATTTTTGATTATTTAAATGACAATACTCTAAATTTGAGATTTACTACGCAATATGACAGTAAATGCATCACATTTCTGGATACTGAGCTGTTTGCTGAGAATGACAAATTGAGGAGTAGAATTTACAGGAAACCAACGAGTTGCAATGCGATTCCGCATGCTCGGAGCTGCCACCCTAGCAATCAGATCAATTCTATGGTAAGGGCACAACGTAATTGTACTTTAGATGCAGACTTTGAGTCTAACCTTAAGGACATGTCACATAGATTTATGGATCGTGGCTATAAGGGCGAAGTGATTAAGGCTGCAGTAACTAGAGCTAGGAAGTTGAACCATAGCAAAACACTTATGAAATGACACAAAAATGAGAAGAGGAAGGAAAGGGATGACAAGATTAGGCTGATAACAAACTTCAGTAAAGGGAGTACTAGGTTATTTACTATTTTGAAGAAACATTGGCATTTACTTTGACTGGATAATGACTTACGACCATACCTTACGAACAAGGGAAATAGATATGAAACGACAGAAGCACTTGAGGATTAAGGAAGACAACCTTACTATTGGTGAAAGGATTGCCCTTAAAGAATTGATGAACAATAAAGAAATAACTATACGTAGTGCTGATAAGGGCGGAAACATAGCGGTTTTGGATAGCTTTGATTATACGAATGAGGTCTACTCCCTATTAGACAATACGCAGTACTCTGAAAAACTATCCTCTAATCCAGAGCTTTCCAAACTTTGTGTCCCGGCACATTACTGTGTCGCCTGCTACTGGTGGGTGTGTCGCGGGATGACACCAGATATATGCGAAGAAAGGAGGAGGCAGTGAGGCGAGCGTGTGCGCCCGGCACATACGCAGTTTCAGAATGAAGAGGAAACGGCGGGCTCGGAGAACAATTAGTTTGTTACGGCGTAAGAAGGCCTGAACATTCTTGACCTTCTCACAAGTAGGGTGATTAAATAAGGTTGTGAATGGGAACTCCTGCCAAGATGCAGATAGTTGGAGCTGGTAAATTCTAGGGTAGCTACAAGACTGATGTGTTTCAGTTCCAGCACTAACCACCTGACCTTGGAACCTCCCAGAATTCTTCTTTCTGTTTTGCATAATTTATGCACAACTCTAGGTATCTTAATAGCCGGGTTTCAGCAGGTGAAAATCAATTAAGAGCGTCTTAGCATATGTTTAGACCCGTTTGATATTTTAGTTTGTCTCCAGCAGCATTGTAAAGGCAGGGTCCGTGCGGGTGACATTTCGGGTCTGTCCTCAGTGGCCCTGTTGGGCTCTGAGCAGAAAGGGTGAAACGAGAAGAAGTTGGTGACCCGGGCTTTTAGCAATCTCTGGCACCCAGAACATCATCCAGATGGTGACAGAAAAACGTCAATTATTTTTCGATTAAGTCAAAACATAATGTGATTTTTGGAACACCAGTTTTGGAAGTTTCGTACACTTTGTTCAGAAGTTGAAAGTCGACAAAATTTAAATGGCAGCAAAAGTCGCGCTTATGAAGTCTTCCGTTCACACTGTGTAGAAATCCCCGGTGCATGGGCCACACCAAATGAATCATTTCTAGTGAAAATGCACTGCATAGAACAGACTTACCCAATGTCGCACCTCCCCCCTCTGATTCAGGAGGTTCATCCCACAATAAAGAAGACACAAGCCACAACTGTTTGTCTTTTTTGGATGCCAACATGTTCGGCTCCCTCCAGATGTAGTTTCTATTTCTCACGGTTCTTCCCACCACATCAGTCATGTTCTCATTTTGCTATGGCCTTCCTATGCAGACCCGAGTCGGGGTTTGCAGAATATACAACCCGGAAGGAGCAGCAAATACTGCTGTTTGCCCTGCAAGGCCTGTATTTTCTTATTATACAAATGGTGGCAAGGACCCTCTTTATTACCAAGGTGCACCCGCTCCAGCAGCAGGCATGGGGCAGAGCCATCCTTTGCCAGGATAGCGCCCTGTAAGTGGATTGTAGCTGATAAAGACATATGGCTGTTTACGTGTTTTTTTTGCTTGAGTACTTAAAGATGTGACATAACATATCGTACATTAAACTGCTTAAAATAAGTTTCTCATTGTGCAAATGGTTGTAATTTGGGGTATTTTATACGTTTCCCTTCTCTTCATTCCTTCATTTTGCTTGTCACTCATACTCAATCAAATGTCACTCATAATCGCACTAAAATTATGAAAATGTCACACTTGCCAATCTGAAACCTTGGCAGCTATGTGTGTGTGGGGTGTGTGTGTGTGGTGTGTGTGTGGTGTGTGTGTGTGGTGTGTGTGGGGTGTGTGCTGTGTGTGGGGGGTGTGTGTCTGTGTGTGTGTGGGGGGGTATGTGTGTGGGCTGTGTGTGGGGGGGTGTGTATGGGGTTTGTGTATGGGGTGTGTGTGGGGTGTGTGTATGTGTCTGGTGGGTGTGTGTGGGATGTGTGTGTGTATGTGTGGGGCTCGAACAGGGGTTCGGGCTCGCTCGCTGCGCTTGCTCGCGTTACTGTGTCCCTGAATTTCTTTTCACAAAAAATGTGTGTCACCAACATGAAAAGTTTGGAAAGCTGTGCTCTAATCCCATGGGGGAACTTACTTTAATAATAAACAGAAAGTTAAAGGACTGGTAGGACCAATCCCTTTTGGATTATGATGAGTACTTATATTTGTTAGTTACATCTCCAAGGGGACCTTGTATGTATACTCTACCTAAGGTCCACAAATGCCGGGACAAACCACCTGGCAGGCCGATTGTTTCCAGCATTGGTGGACCTACCGAACGCCTATCTCAATACATTGGCACTTTCCTCTGGCAACATGTTTATAACTTACCATCCTTCATAGAAGATACTAAACATGTACTAAATCTTTTGAATGATATAGTTTGGGAAGATGGAATGATATTAGCAACACTTCATGTAGTATCGTTGTATACTAATATTGACCATGATCTTGGGATAGAGGCACTTGATTACTTTCTCAGTCGTAGAACCGGGTTTTAGAACCCAGCGGCGCCAGGGATATTGCCCGATGTCTTCGGATTCCCCAGACTTGGCAAACAGAGACACGGGACACTTCTTGACGACGTCAAGGAACAGAGGTCTACGAAGCACAACACGAGTGGTTCGCTAGAGACTGCACAAATTCAAGGAGCGGAGCATTGTCTTTTATGCCAAAAATCAAATTTCTGGCTAGCATCAATTACATACAAACTGACAAATGAAACGGTGACATTTCAAACATATCGCATGATGACAATCCCACTTTCCGTTGTCCAGCCCACCAGAAATGACAAGGCAGAAACCCACATTCTTGTTCAAACAGGCCGGACAAACCCATCATAAATACCTCAACCCAAATCAATGATTAAGCCATAAAGGAAGGAACAGAAGCAGATGAGAAGCAAGATAGAAGGGTGTGTGCATGCATGTTGGACTTGGCCCTTTCCCCCAAAATTTTCGCTTTTTGCCCCCCCTAATTTGAATGTCTCCCCCATGGTATTAAACATATAAGGACCATGTGTGGTAAGAGTTGGCCTGTTGTAAAATTAAATGTGGTTAGATGGTGTGCCGAAAATATTCCCCCATGTTAAAAATGCACCTGACTGAAATGTACTGTGTTTTTAAAATGGATGCCATGGCCCTGGGTTTTGCCACCTAACGGCGTTAGGTTGGCGGTCTAGTTATTAATACCCAGCCACCCCTAGCTTTTGGAGGGAAGCCTGGCACCCAGGGTGCTCAACCCCTCCCCTTGAGCCAGTGTGAACCAGTTTTCCCCAACATTCCGGAAGGTGCTGGCTCTGTGAGGGAGGAGGGTATAAGAAGGGAGAAGTGCCACCAGAAAGTCAGTCAGCACTGGGACAAAGAAGAGAGGGGACCTGCTGTGAGGTGCTACCGCCACATGGGCCTGTGAGCTGGACCCTGCACCCCTATAAACCCCCACTCTGCTGTCCCTATGGGCCCCTGATAAGGGAGGGCCCCTACCCAGGTCCCTGACACTGCGGGGACCGGGAATTACGCCAGCGCTGCGATGAAGAAGCGCCCAGGAGGTGAGAAATAGGACTGTCTACTCCCTCTGGTGAAGCTGTGACCTTGTGGAAGTGCTGGGTCGTGAGGAGCTGCCTGGAGGAACTGTTGCCCTCGAGGAACTGTGTCTCTTAGTCTGCCCCTGGACTGCCTACCAAGCACTGTGGGGAGAGAAGCGCTGGGGCTGGTGTGGCCCCCGGAATGCTGCTGGCCCTGGAAGTGGTGTGGGCGGAGGGAGGAGCAGTGCGCTGTGAATAGCGCCATTCTCCTGAAGAAAATCACGCTGGAGGAGCCTACCCTTGTTTCAGCGCGCTGTCCGCCATATAATTAATTAATTAAGAAGGGAGCCTACCCCTTATTGCTGCCGTAAATCACCGCCGCGGCCAGGCGCCGCCTTGAGGGACCCCCCACTGCCGTGGGAATCGTAGCGGCGGCCCCCGGTGCCAGGAGAGGGCCGCCGATGCCAGGAGAGGGCCGCGCTAGGCCCTGAGGCCGTCAGGTCCCCCATCACATGACGGGGGCCAGGACGCGTCATCGGCCCGTCCCTGCCAACGCCGCGCACGGATTGGTTGTCGGCCGGGAAGGCCGGGAAGAGAGTCGAAGCCCCGGGTCCCCGTGAGGTAGGAGGGGGGACCCGGGTGAAGAGTCGGTGCGGGGCCCCCAGTGGTCGCAGGGGGAGCCCCGAAGCAAGAGCGACCGGAGCGGGAGCCCACCCCGCCGGTCTGAGCCCCAGAGTGAGGGACCAGCGGAGGAGGCGGGGCCGGGGCACACTGTCGGTGCCAGCCCCGCCGGCACGGAAGAAGCGACCCGAAGGAGGAGGGAGGAAAGCCAGGCAGGCTTCCCCCTCGCGGGCCAAGTCCCCGCGCTTGTCCCCGGTGGCCACGCCGACGCCGTTTGGACACCCCGGGCCCCTGTGAGGAGGAAGGGCCCGGGTAAAGCAAGTCGCGAGGCATCCACACGGCCAGTGAGTGTCCCGGGTCCCCGTAAGGCAGAGGGACCCGGGAGAAGTTGGAAGATACCGCCGAGAGGGGTGCTCGAGGGAGCGCGAACCCCTCCTTCCTTCCACCCCGACGTGTCAGTGCTGCAGGGGCCTCGAGGCACATTGTCGGTGCCTGGCCCCTACTGTAAAGAAGAGTCCTGGGGAAGCCGGTGAGTGAAGCCTCAGCTGTGTAGTGGTTGGGGGGCTGGAGTCGGGGCACAGGGTCGGTGCTCGCCCCAGGACTAGTGCTCTCCCCTGGAAACTGTTCTGAGCTTCATTGGCCCTATTGGTCCCCTTTTTAAGCCTCTAAACTGGGCCGGGACATTACTGAGGCCCCCCCGGGATTGGTACAGGGACAAGTTAACCCCTAGCTAGGCGTTAGGCCCTGCAGAGTGAAGGGCTGGGTAACTCAGCCTGTTTGTTAATGGCTTGTTTATCCATGAGTCCTGCAATTGGTTATTTGCCATGTTTATTTCTGATTAGGATGCTGGTTGCCCTATGGTAACGCAGCGTTTCCATGTTACCTATCAAGGTGTGGTGCGCTTCTGTGCCTAGTTTGAATTGTATTGATCCAACACAAAATGCCAATACTGTCAGGTGTTTTCTGTACAACTTAATTTATACCAAGCATATGGACAAGACTGTATGCAAGGAAGAATTTATCTCATCAGAATAAATCAATTTCAAATCTGCATTTTATTTGCACAATTCATTAATTTTTCTCGTTTTTGTTCCCTTTTTAAGGAAGCTTTTTGAAGCACATTACAAATACATAATACAAAAAATCATCATGTCAAAACATCACCTATATACCTCATTCATACAAAAAAGACATTACAATCATACTGTGAACTCATTCAAACTTCTCACACTCAGAAAGGTAAAGAAACACACTTTATGTACAATTATATGCAATATATGGAAGAGAAACCATAGATGTACAATTTCATGTGAATCACTTTAATTTACAGATTTGCTCAATTCTCTTATGGTTTCCACAAAATAAATGTGTTACAAGAAGGGGGGGTCTACGCGTTTCGAACTCCAGATTTAAGGAGTTCTCGTCAGGACCAAAAGCTGTAAATGAAAAAAACAAGGGACCTGTGTTAGTGAGTGGCCTCTTAGTGCATAAACCCACATGGGTTCAACACCCACATCTCTGCCTCTTACCTCTCTAAATGTAGCAGGATGTGCCTCATATATTCCACAGAAATCGCGGAGCGAGACCACCTGTATGGCAATTGAATACATTTACTATAATGGCTTAATCCTGACACAATTGTGTCAGGATTAAGCCATTATTCATAAGAGAATTGAGCAAATCTGTAAATCAAAGTGATTCACATGAAATTGTACATCTATGGTTTCTCTTCCATATATTGCATATAATTGTACATAAAGTGTGTTTCTTTACCTTTCTGAGTGTGAGAAGTTTGAATGAGTTCACAGTATGATTGTAATGTCTTTTCTGTATGAATGAGGTATATAGGTGATGTTTTGACATGATGATTTTTTGTATTATGTATTTGTAATGTGCTTCAAAAAGCTTCCTTAAAAAGGGAACAAAAACGAGAAAAATTAATGAATTGTGCAAATAAAATGCAGATTTGAAATTGATTTATTCTGATGAGATAAATTCTTCCTTGCATACAGTCTTGTCCATATGCTTGGTATAAATTAAGTTGTACAGAAAACACCTGACAGTATTGGCATTTTGTGTTGGATCAATAATTAAGGCAGGGTTTGGCCTTACTGTCTGGAAACCCATACCCAGTTTTGGTTTAGTGATTGTGATAGCAGGCAGCAGCCTGTGTGGTAGCCCCTACACGTGGAAACGTGACTGCGAGATAGTTGTGTCATTGGTTTCTCCTGTTGGAGAAAAGGGACCTTGTCCTGCGTCGAGTTTTTGTTTTTCGTGATTTTGTGTGGGAAAGAACCAGAGAGAGTGCGTGCCAAGTATGTCTGAGAGTGAAACTTTTGCCTACAGCGAAGACCATATAAAAAACCTACTAGCGGATCCACCCCTCTTTGCATCTGCCTCGTTGAGTGTACCAGCACAGAATCAAAATGAAACAGATAAATTGCTAAGGCTAAGGAAGAAACAAATCCGGACTGACCTACATGGTCACTTTCTTCTCCAACATTTAAGAGCAGGTACTATCCCGGGAGGCCTACAAATTAAAAACATACCTGTAATATTCACGGAGGATCCCATCTACAAAAAGGGATATAGTTTCATTGAAACTAAGTGTAGCCGGGACCTGATGGTCCTGACTATTGAGACAGCCCACAGGCTATCAAAAGTCCAATTGGAAGAAATTGAGAAATTACAATCAAGCATATCCACCAACGAACTAATAACGGATGCGAAAGGACTATTGGATAAAGTTGATAAGGAAATTAGTGAATTTAAGGACTACACCGTCAATCAAAAAACTAACCAGTTCGAAAAAGATCAAAAAAGTTTCAACATAGAAAAGGTATACCCGTATCTCCAACAAGACTTCTACTCACGGCCAGACTCCAGAAGATACCTACAAGAGAACCAAGGAAGATCATTCCAAAAATACATCACGTTCTCAGACACATCGTCATCAGGGAGCAATAGTGAAGGAGAGAACATAGAACAAAGAAGACCAAATAATAGAAGAGGGTCCTTCCAACAAAATCAACAGGGTCCTTTTTTAGGAAGAGGCCAACGAAAACCACGAGGGAAGCCGAGATACAATCAGGCATGGGAGATGTCAACAAGACGTCACAACTACAAAAATTGACGCCGTCACTGATTTTCAACATCTCTAACAAAGTCCTAACTAAGGATGAAGAAAATATATTTAAGAAAGGACTCACATTTGTCCCTTCCAAAAGGACTGACTTCGTGAAACTCAAAACAGAAACCATTGAATTTTTTCGCAAAATTAGGCTAAAAACGTATTTCACAGAAAATCCAAGCAATACCAACATGGAAATTACTGGACTCCATAATAAATCTACGTTTTGCCCTCCCAATTACAAAACACCAAAGGAATTACTAACTTTTGAGAGAACTATCCTCTCAGCAATTGGAGAAATGGAGAAAAAGACCCAGTGGATGAAATACAACATCACCAAATCCGAGTCCTTAGCACTCACAGATTTAACAAAAGACACATCAGTAATAATAAAGCAAGCCGACAAGGGAGGATCTATTGTGGTTTGGGACCGCCTATTGTACCAGAAAGAAGTCAAAAAACAATTCGATGACATCAAATGCTACCGCAAATTGTCTAAAGATCCCACAATGGAATTAAAACACCAATTGCATTCCATCATTGATGAAGCCTACCAAAAAGGATTTCTTGGTAAAAAGGAATTTGAATATCTTAAGATAAAACATCCCAGGACTCCACTCTTCTATGTACTCCCGAAAGTACACAAAGACGCTAGCGCACCACCCGGACGACCCATAGTATCTGGGTGCGAGTCATTGATGGAACCAATTTCTAAATTCGTGGACTTTTTTCTAAAGCCATTTGTCCCCAAGGTGAAATCCTACATTAAGGACACAACTGATTTCATCAATAGACTACAAGATGTGAAATTTGACAAAGGAAAAGAGTGGTTGGTTACTATGGATATAACATCCTTATATACCCAAATCCCACAAGATGAAGGAATACAGGCATTGAAATACCATTTGGAAACCCGAGAAAAACCGGAACAGGTTCCAACAGATTTCATCATACAACTAGCACAGTTTGCCTTGAAGTACAATTACTTTCTTTTTGATGGTGACTTCTATTTCCAAACAGGAGGCGTAGCAATGGGGTGTCCATTTGCCCCCGAATTAGCTATCCTTTTCATGTCTATCTATGAGGAGAAATTTGTTTACCAAAATAACCCATTCCATCATGCCATTAAACATTGGAGTCGTTTCATCGACGACGTTTTCTTCATTTGGTCTGACACTGAAGAAGAGCTAAAAACGTTCAACCAATGGCTCAACAACAGGACCCAAGAGATCAAATTTAGCCTTGTCTACTCTAGAGAGAAAATCCCATTTTTAGATGTGGAAGTGTACCCTTCGGATGGAGGAGGCTTAATAACCACTCTCTATAAAAAAGAAACAGACCGCAATAGACTGCTACATTTCACCAGCAACCACCCCCGCAGTCTCAAAGAAAATCTACCCTACGGACAATATTTGAGAATTCGGAGGAATTGTCATGACAGACAAGAATACGAGAAACATGCTGACAAACTGACTAACAACTTACTGGAGAGAGGATACCCCAAAAAACTTCTACACCGCTCCAAAAAACGGGCTTGGTGGACCCCGAGAGAACATCTACTGGAAAAAAAGCCCAAAAAAACACAGGACCGAATAGTCCTAGTAACCACTTACTGCCCAAATTCAAATAAGCTAAAGAAGGTCATAAATAATAATTGGCATCTGGTAAAAAACCTATGCGAAGACCTTAAAAAACCACCACTTTTTGCTTTTAAAAAAGAATCAAATTTGGCTAACAAGCTGGTGAGAGCTGCAATACCTACTAAATCACCCACCAATTTAAGAAGTATGATGGGCCTACCCCCAGTGAAGGGACACCATAAATGTGGAGGATGCAACTGTTGCGACTCGACTGAAGAAGGATCAGTGTTCAAACACAACGGATTGTCATGGAAACATGAGCAATTTACGAATTGCAAGACGAAATCATCCGTAATTTATGGTATCAAATGCCCTTGTAACCTCCTGTACATCGGGAAAACCAACCAGGAGGTACGCTCTCGTATCCAACAACATAAATCCAGGATAAAAAGGAAGGTACCTAATGCCCCACTTGTCAGTCATTGGCAATTGCAAAATCACGATGAAAATGATGTCCGATGGACGGTTTTACTCAAGGTTGAACAAGATCCTAGAGGCGGTGATGTGGACAGGAAACTGTCCAAACAAGAAGCCTCTTTGATTGGGAGATTTAATACGGCAATTAATGGACTAAATGAACTTTCTGAAATATTTAAACTATAAAATACATCCATTCTGATGTCCCACTGGAAGAAAAATGCAGGCTCCCACCACAAAATGCTCCCAAACGGTGAGACCACCTAACTGAATACACAAGCTGACACACCTTCCAACATAAACAGAGCTTGAAATTAATGACTGCTCAAACTATATGGATTCTCCAAGTGATTTCATCAACAGACACGTAAATCAAGCCATGATATGGGCGAATGGGACCACTCCAAGATGGCGACTTAAACACTAGCTCCAATCACGTGACATTGGAACCAGGAAGTAAATAGACGTCTGCACGTCTCCAACCACCAGACCGGAGGACGGGACCCGACTCGAGCACTCATCGGATTGAAGGTACGAGCTGAAGTCCAAACTTTTAAACTTTTAAATATTTGAAAAATGCTCTCCTCGCATAGAAGATATACGAAATCGCTCCCGCTCTTGACCCTACAGACGCAACGTATCCGCGCCCGATCCAACACTGATGCCGGCCCCCGCGTTGAGATATACCGGTAAGGCGAGGTTAATACAACATGCTTTACTCGCTGACACGCGAGGTTAATACAACATGCTTTACTCGCTGACACGCTTTGAGGGACACGCACTAAGACTGGTCCGCTTTCCTTCCCTCCCCAGACGCCCCGTGGTAATTGACTAAAACAAAGCTAATCTTCCCGGCGAAGACAATAACTCAACCGGTAAGAAGCGCTGCAATGCGCATGCAAAAACCTCAAGTGCCAGATATAATTGCAATCACTGATTGGAATCCTTGTCCTTTACCCATTTTAGAACTAAGGACAGACAACATCGAGTGAGTATGACACGGAGTGTGATTACATTGGAATTGTGTCAGGATTAAGCCATTATAGTAAATGTATTCAATTGCCATACAGGTGGTCCCGCTCCGCGATTTCTGTGGAATATATGAGGCACATCCTGCTACATTTAGAGAGGTAAGAGGCAGAGATGTGGGTGTTGAACCCATGTGGGTTTATGCACTAAGAGGCCACTCACTAACACAGGTCCCTTGTTTTTTTCATTTACAGCTTTTGGTCCTGACGAGAACTCCTTAAATCTGTAGTTCGAAACGCGTAGACCCCCCCTTCTTGTAACACATTTATTTTGTGGAAACCATAAGAGAATTGAGCAAATCTGTAAATCAAAGTGATTCACATGAAATTGTACATCTATGGTTTCTCTTCCATATATTGCATATAATTGTACATAAAGTGTGTTTCTTTACCTTTCTGAGTGTGAGAAGTTTGAATGAGTTCACAGTATGATTGTAATGTCTTTTTTGTATGAATGAGGTATATAGGTGATGTTTTGACATGATGATTTTTTGTATTATGTATTTGTAATGTGCTTCAAAAAGCTTCCTTAAAAAGGGAACAAAAACGAGAAAAATTAATGAATTGTGCAAATAAAATGCAGATTTGAAATCGATTTATTCTGATGAGATAAATTCTTCCTTGCATACAGTCTTGTCCATATGCTTGGTATAAATTAAGTTGTACAGAAAACACTTGACAGTATTGGCATTTTGTGTTGGATCAATAGTTAAGGCAGGGTTTGGCCTTACTGTCTGGAAACCCATACCCAGTTTTGGTTTAGTAGTTTGAATTGTAGGCTGATTACCCTGCTAATGTGAAATGCTAATGTTATGCCTACACTAAGGTTATTGAGGTCCAGGTATACTGTTGTTCTACACATGATGGGGGTTTGTATGCTTTCGTGCCCTTTTATTGCAGGCGTGCCCAAGGCTGGCCTGACGAGTTAATCCAGGCCCCTGTTTATGCCCCTTGTAATGAGCATGCCGTACTGATTTCTTACAGGTGCTCCTGACTAATATGTGCTGTGATGCCCTGTTGTTCTTCCCTTACAGGGGTGGGGTTTGGCGTTATAACGCATGAGATGTATGTGCGCTAATGTGGGATTTTGAAATTACAGCCACCCCCTAAGGAAGAGAGCAAGAGTTGGCCCCGCCAGATTGGCCCCAGGTCTACTGATAACTTAATCACAATCATCTTTATTTCAGCTATGGACTATGGACTCAACCCTTTTTGTCCCATGTAAATTATTCCCCCTGATGTACTTGGCTCTGGCGCCAGTTGGCGCCTTGTTGTGATTACCACTATTGTGTTCCTTTTTACCTTGCAGGTTGGAGATATCACTAAACTTCTTCTTTTTCCAACCAAAGGTGGTGTCGTGACTCTTTTGTAGAGTGATTGGTGTGTTGTCTGTGGATACTGCGTGAGTGCTTCACATGTCCTCGAAGTTTGGCCTGCCCGCTTGGTGCCATGCTACCCCCTTGGAGATTTGGGTAACCCCCATTTCTTACATTGGTGGCAGCTGTGGGATAGGACTTGTGCTTGTGCAGTACCACAGTGGCCACGGGTTACACTGCAAATAGAGCTTGGATGTAATCACAGCCTTTTTGTGGGGATTATTGTTGTTAGGCTGAATATTGTTTTTTTTTATTGCTTCCTCCTGTAGAGTGTTCTGAATTGTCCCCTTGTTCCACTGGGAGGGTGTGTCCCGGGTGTACCTCGCCACGATGGGGTTGGTTTACCAGGAAGTGGAACTGATGGAGTACACTGAGCAGGAAGTGTTACATTTTCTCAAGGAGAGAGGGATACCCCCAGTAGGAAACATTAGGAGAAATTTGTTTCTCTCTGAGGCCCTCAAGAGGGGAGAGCCCTTAGAGATTGGTGGGGACTTGTCTGACTACCCTCCAGAGGTTTTGAAGGGTCAGTGGGCTAGAGACCAGAGAGAGAGCTCCCCATCCAGAACCCTGGGAGGTAATTACTCCGATGAGGAGGAGGAAGAGTTTGAGAGGGCGGAGATGCCAGGAGCTGATGAGGACACCGAATATAGGGAGTCTCGCACTGGGTTCAGCCCCGGGGGCACTGCCCCATCCCTTTCCCTGTCCCCAGAAGAGTTTGATCTCTATCTGACCAGCTGCTTAACAAGGAACTGGCTCAACGAGGTCAGCCTCAGGCAAGGGAGTCAGTTCGGCCAGGTCACACAAAAGTCAGCTAAGGTGTACGTGTCCCAAAGACTCGTTCGGCCATAGTTATCGGCCCACCACACAAAATGGCTGCCGCTCACAAAATGGTACCCGAGGGTTCAAACGAAATCCCTGAATACGCAGTGTTCTCATTGATCGGTTATGACGAAAAAACTCGTACACAACGCACTTGCGGTCCGCTGACACCAAAATCATCTATATCCATCGAGCTTCATTGAACGGGTTCAGAATCTCCGAAATACAAACCCTCAGAGTCACAGAACCACAGAACCACACTCCCAATTAGACAATACGCAGTACTATGAAAAACTATCCTCTAATCCCATGGGGGAACTTACTTTAACGATAAACAGAAAGTTAAAGGACTGGTATGACCAATCCCTTTTAGATTATGATGAGTACTTAAATTTGTTAGTTACATCTCTAAGGGCACCTTGTATGTATACTCTACCTAAGGTCCACAAATGCCGGGACAAACCACATGCCATGCCGATTGTTTCCGGCATTGGTGGACCTACCGAATGCCTATCTCAATACGTTGACACTTTCCTCAGGCAACATGTTTATAACTTACCATCCTTCATAGAAGATACTAAACATGTACTAAATCTTTTGAATGATATAGTTTGGGAAGATGGAATGATATTAGCAACACTTGATGTAGTATCGTTGTATACTAATATTGACCATGATCTTGGGAAAGAGGCACTTGATTACTTTCTCAGTCGTAGATCGGCTGAATTTAATGACCACACCCAGATGGTTCTGCAAATGACGGAGATGGTTCTCAAAACAATGTGTTTTTATTTGATGGACAGTGGTTCAAGCAACGTCTTTGGACTGCGATGGCCTCCAGATTTGCTCCGTGTTTTGCTAACCTCTTTATGGGGTGGTTCAAGGCGGAGCGGATCTGGGGGCATGAAGGAAGGAATTGGATGCAACATATACATTACTGGGGGCGTTTTAATGATGATGGCCTACAAATATGGACAGGAACTGTGGAAGAACTGAAATGATTTTTGATTATTTAAATGACAATACTCTAAATTTGAGATTTACTACGCAATATGACAGTAAATGCATCACATTTCTGGATATTGCGCTGTTTGCTGAGAATGACAAATTGAGGAGTAGAATTTACAGGAAACCAACAAGTTGCAATGCAATTCTGCATGCTGGGAGCTGCCACCCTAGCAATCAGATCAATTCTATGGTAAGGGCACAACGTAATTGTACTTTAGATGCAGACTTTGAGTCTAACCTTAAGGACATGTCACATAGATTTATGGATCGTGGCTACAAGGGTGAAGTGATTAAGGCTGCAGTAACTAGAGCTAGGAAGTTGAACCATAGCAAAACACTTATGAAATGACACAAAAATGAGAAGGAGAAGGAAAGGGATGACAAGATTAGGCTGATAACAAACTTCAGTAAAGTAAGTACTAGGTTATTTACTATTTTGAAGAAACATTGGCATTTACTTTGACTTGATAATGACTTACGACCAT
This sequence comes from Lissotriton vulgaris, assembly GCF_964263255.1. Taxonomy (NCBI): domain Eukaryota; kingdom Metazoa; phylum Chordata; class Amphibia; order Caudata; family Salamandridae; genus Lissotriton; species Lissotriton vulgaris. Next base: position 366,101,762 of record NC_141695.1, on the reverse strand, counting down.
ACCTTACGAACAAACCGGGTTTGACCTTTAGAAAGGGTCTTACTCTTTCCAATATGGTGAGCCCAAGCTATCCAAAAAACCTGATAGTACGAACTGGTTGACTAGATTCAAAGGGTTTCATAAATGTGGGAGAGGCAGCTCATGTAGGTGGGCCAGAACTAAGGTACTGAATTTTAATTATAATGACACAGGTGAGAACACCATTGAAATGTTTATTAACTGTGATACCACCTACGTGGTGTATGTGATTGCATGCTCCTGTGGTAAGATTTATGTAGGGAGCACATAAGTAGACTGAAGGACAGAATGATTGAACATTACAGAGCACTGAAAAACGGTGACACGTGTTACCCCATTGCGTCTCATATGGTGAAGAATTATGAAAGAAAAGAGCAACATATATTTACCATTCATGGAATTAATCATATCAAACAAGACCCCCCGAGGGGGGAATAGACTTTTGACATTGAGGAGAAGAGAAGTACTGTGGCTAATCAAGCTCAAAGCTGTTGAACGTGGTCTTAACATAGATCATGAATTTGAATATTATTTAGGCCAAGAATGATTTATGTAATTGTTTATTCTGTCAGGATGTTAAGACGTTTTCTGTGTAAGGTAGCAGCCTAATGATAGAATGTGATGTATAAGTCCTGTCATGTAAGAGATTAGGCATGATATTGTATCTATTTGTAACTGTGACTGATGAGACTTCACGTGTTGATTTATTATAGGAGGGATCTATTATTCATTTATGTTTATTCTCCTATCCCCCCATACTCGCATTTCTATCTGGTCTTTTGGATTTATTGCTATATTTCTATCTGGTCTTTTGGATTTATCGCTATATTTTTCTGTCCTTTGTAAATAATATGGAGGCACAACTGAATACTTAATATGAGCTTAATATTGAAGAGTTTTACTATTGGAAGTATTATATATCGGATAGTCGTGTACAGCTGACTACCCAACTATAGACGGCGCCTATTCTCCGCACGGCGATTTCGGTTTTAGATAGTGTGCATTAGAGGCTGATATTGATCAAATAAGCAGCAGGGAGATGGTGTCACATTAGGAGTTATCTATCCTTATTATGGATAGAATAGACAGTGTAATTATGATGTATCTGAAGAGTTCGGCAGATATTTAATTAATGGTTCAAAATGCATTAGGGCAAGGGAAGTACTTAGATGTTTATTACCGTTGAGTGACTTGAGCATCATGTCTTGATTTATCTAGAAATCTGGTGAGATTTGTCACGCCTCTTTTTAGGAAGTATCGTATACTAGATGGTGGCCTACAGGTGACTATCCAACTTAAGATGGCGCTTACTCTTTATACGTCGATTTCGGTTTCAGACAGTGTGTATTAGAGGTTTGGACTCACAGTAAGGATAGCAGGGAGACGAGGTCACATTAGAAGATATTCAATTTCACTTGTAACGAACAGACTGCTTAATTATGATTTATTTGAAGAGTTCGGCAGAATACTGATTATTGATTTTAAATGCAGAATGATAAATGAACTTTACAGTTGAATATTAACATTAAGTGGTTGAGTAAAATTGATGGGATACACTTGGGAAATGTAGAGATTTTTTATGGTTCGGGCACTACGAAATGACTCGTTACAAGATGGCGCGGGTTTTCATGGCCGATAAATTACCACTCCAAGATGGCGCTGTTGTAGAACGCCACCACCGTACGGGTCGAGTTGCGCTACGGACAGTAAGCTCCACGATTAGGGGTGTGATTGTGAACCTTGGAGTCTTAACATAGTAACTACATAGTGAGCGGAGGCTGACTGTACTTTATTTTGATTACAGGACACGTACCCCTGCCGCAAACAGTGGGGATTGAACGTTTACCTTAGGACCATAGCCCGGTTTTCATCGAAGTACATAATTGAAGGTGAGGGCCCTTACAATTGAAGATAGTGGTTTGTTTGTCACAAATTAAATATTTGGATAAGTTAAATGTGGGTCCTTGTATGTTTTCCTTAGATTGCATCATGCCGGATTAGAAGGATAATGTATTACGACGCTTATTTTGATTTAGGTGAGTTATGTTCGGAGATAATCTGTACTCGATATTGACGAGATATGAGATAACGGCAGAATTGTAATTAGATATCTATTTCTATAGATCCAGTGAGGAACGGATGGTATTACTGAGTGATAAATTATAAGGAGTATATTATCTGATGAACTGGTACGTTGTTGCTGCCTCCAATTTTCTATTTTACTATATTGTACTATGCCTTGAACTACTGTTCTTGGCTTACCTTGGTATACTGGATTCAGTACCCATAAGAGTTACACTTCTTAGGGTGACTATGGCACTAAATCTATTGATGTACTTTTACACGCTTTTTTCAGGGTGACTAAAGTATGAATTTGGCTGAGGCTATTCTCTTTCCTTTACACATCCATTTGGGACATCTGATGGTGTGAGGGTGTATCACTAAATACCAACCTTTTAATTTAGAAATAAGTGCTGATAAAGCAGTCTACTTATGTTTGAGTTTATTTTTTTTATTATTGTTATTTGGGTTGCAGCCCTGAAGAAGTCATTAGTCTAAACTGACTTGACGAAACACGTGTTGGCTGCGTCTGGACAATGAGAAGAATTGTGGCATGAAATATATTAAACTTGGATATTACATGGAGAACTACTACATCTGAAAGACTGTTAATTTGTGACTTCTGAGTGCTCGGATGAATATCTTTCTCTTTACAAATACTGGATTTACATTTTACAGTGACCGCTAACGATGACTAAGCCACTCCATGCCACTTTACTCCACTGTATGACACACTACCTGTGCAATACCTGTGCTTTGCGCTAGAACATCAACAGCCCATGCTGACCGCCAATGCATGTCTCCAGCAATGACTGTTCATGACACCTGACAGGATTTTGGCGATACAGCTACTACAGTCCACAACTCCAGGCCTGCTCTTCACAGTACATCGACAATGATCTGTAACGTTCTCCCTGTTCCTCGCTGCCTTCTCCACCACAAATGTAACTGTTTGCGCAGAACTTTGGTGCGTAACCTGGTCCCTGTATCTGGCCCAAGCACCATCTAAGTCGGCTTAAACTTGTGACTATCGCCCAGTCTTGCACGATCAGATAGATACAGGTGATTCAGAAAAGGGGGTGGTGATGAACAGAGTGTCTGAATTAAACAGACCACTCTTACCCAGTCCAAAGATCAGGGCTTGATCCATCACCGTTTTTCAGCTCACTGCACCATCCCAGCTCAGAAATTGGCTATATGCAAATTAGTCTGACCCTGGCCCAGTGCATCATGGGAACAGGGCAGACCAAACTACCAAGCCAATTCTTATACTGGGAAGGAAACAAGCTACCGGGGACCGGTTTCTGGCATTTCAGCCGTCTTCGGCCCGGCTTGCTTGAATCCTGATGGTGCAATGAGCTAGGGACTCACATCTGAGTATACCCTTCCACGCTTATGGTGGACAAAAATGATTCAGAAAAGGGGGTGGTGATGAACAGAGTGTTTGAATTAAACAAACCACTCTTACCCAGTCCAAAGATCAGGGCTTGATCCATCACCGTTTTTCAGCTCACTGCACCATCCCAGCTCAGAAATTGGCCTTATGCAAATTAGTCTGACCCTGGCCCAGTGCATCATGGGAACAGGGCAGACCAAACTACCAAGCCAATTCTTATACTGGGAAGGAAACAAGCTACCGGGGACCGGTTTCTGGCATTTCAGCCGTCTTCGGCCCGGCTTGCTTGAATCCTGATGGTGCAATGAGCTAGGGACTCACATCTGAGTATACCCTTCCACGCTTATGGTGGACAAAAATGATTCAGAAAAGGGGGTGGTGATGAACAGAGTGTCTGCATTAAACAGACCACTCTTACCCAGTCCAAAGATCAGGGCTTGATCCATCACCGTTTTTCAGCTCACTGCACCATCCCAGCTCAGAAATTGGCTATATGCAAATTAGTCTGACCCTGGCCCAGTGCATCATGGGAACAGGGCAGACCAAACTACCAAGCCAGGATTCAAGCAAGCCGGGCCGACGACCGCTGAAATGCCAGAAACCGGTCCCCGGAAGCTTGTCTCCTTTCCAGTGAAGAATTGGCTTGGTAGTTTGGTCTGCCCTGTTCCCATGATGCTCTGGGCCAGGGACAGACTAATTTGCATATAGCCAGGTTCTGAGCTGGGATGGTGCAGTGAGCTAAATAACGGTGATGAATCAAGCCCTGATCTTTGGACTGGGTAAGAGTGGTCTGCTTAATTCAGATACTCTGTTCATCACCACCCCCTTTTCTGAATCGTTTTTGGCCACTATAGGTGTGGCAGGGCATACTCAGACATGAGTTCCTTGCTCACTGCACCATCAGGATTCAAGCAAGCCGGGCCGACGACGGCTGAAATGCCAGAAACCGGTCCCCGGAAGCTTGTCTCCTTTCCGGTGAAGAATTGGCTTGGTAGTTTGGTCTGCCCTGTTCCCATGATGCTCTGGGCCAGGGACAGACTAATTTGCATATAGCCAGGTTCTGAGCTGGGATGGTGCAGTGAGCTAAATAACGGTGATGAATCAAGCCCTGATCTTTGGACTGGGTAAGAGTGGTCTGCTTAATTCAGATACTCTGTTCATCACCACCCCCTTTTCTGAATCAGATAGATACAGGTAGCACTTTGTGCTTTTCAGAACTATAGTTCCCTGAAATATTTATAATTGCATATCTCTGTTTCTACTGATTGGATTTTATCATTTTGGTGTCAAATTATGTATGGAACTTTTACTCTACCTTTCTAAGTTAGTGTGGGATTTTGTTGTGTTGTGTTTTCATTTTATTACTGTTTGAGTGCTTTACAAGTACTTCACACATGACCTCAAAGTTAAACCTGGCTGCTTTTGTGCCCAGCTACCAGATAGTTAAGCACAGGTTAATTTAGTGACTTTTCTGGGTCACTCTGAAAAGAATTGCGGCTGTTGCTTGTAATGGGCTTACACTTCCCTCAACCACAACTCAATCTCTCACATCTGTCTAGGAGTAGATATCTAAAAACTTTACATATTTCGCTGCATATTAGGGATTAATGTATGCAAAGGGGTAGGACAAAGCAAGAGAGAAAGTGGTGAGCCAAATCAGTTTAGGGGAAAATGAGGATGATGAGGAGGACAAAGAGAAAGAAAGGGGTGGGTCAAGCCAGTTTAGGGGAAATTAGGGAAGATGAGGAGAGAAAACCACAGTTGGGGGCCATGGAAGAGAGAGAAGGTTCACTATTATAGGATGGAATAGGAATAAGAAAGATAGGAGAACAATATGGGGAAGAGAAAAGAGAGAGAGTGTATTTGTTATGTTATATTATGTTATGTTACAGGTACTTACTAAAGTGCAAACTCACTCACTTTAACAGGAGTATCCTAGCACTAGACCTTTAAGCCTACAGTTCATAATAACTGGCATGCCAGTAGACAAATTATTTTAAATAACAGGATTATTAACACATTTTCAAAGGTGATAACATTCTAACAAGTACAGATCTGGATCAGCAACTTATTCCTGTCAAGTTGTGCAAGGTGAGGAAAGGATCAGCCCCCTCCCCCCACAGACAGGAATATTAACCAACCAAGAGGCAACAGTTTCCCTGCATGAGCACTTACCCCCAGAAAACAGATGGCTTAAACAGAAACTCAGGACTTACACAGGAACACTGGGGTAAAGCGGATCGTTCAACCAGTAGATTTCTGTTCTAAGTTATGTTCTAAATAAGATCAGATTGTAATGTGTAACTCGAAAAGAGATTGATACGTCTGAAGATTCAGCCCAGTGAAATTACATATTTCACTCTGTTTCTATGCACCCAACGCCACCAAACGTGCTCTGATAGATACAGAAAAAAACACTTTTTAAGTGACTCAATTTACTTGGTGGTTTCTGTCAAATTTCTGGTGACAATATTTGCATATTTTTCCAGGATTTTGGGACCGTGCTCATCACTTTTGCCCCTCATGTTTTCAAATTGCTTTGAATTTCCTCGCATGTTCTTTGGTAACATCGTAGCACAGTCTTCACATTTTTTGTTTCTAAAGCATGGGTTTTGAGATGTTGTTCAATTAAGCAATAAAGCACAGCAAATCACCTGTGAGTGTCTCAACATGCTGGCATGGCTAACTGCTTTATGGTGATCTGTTCATTCAGACAGCCAGCAGTTGAGATCTATTCTAAAATGCTGGAGCAATGAGGCTGTCCTGAGGTGCAGGGAAAGGTTGTTTCAAGCTTAGGCCGCTAAGTGTGAGAAAGAGCATCCTCTTCTGTTGTTTCGATGGATTCAGGGGGTGTCTGCGAGGAAGAGGGAGGCAGATTACAAGTTTCTGGTCAATTAGTAAAAGGTTAGGCGTTGGTTGAAGTATGCTGGTCCTTCGTGGGCAGGGCTTTGTATGTGTGGGTCAACATCTTGAACTGCTATCTCTTCTGGATCGGCAGCCAGTCAGTGTAGCTTCTTGAGGTAGGGTATGATGTGGGTCCATCTATGGTGGCGAAGATGAGTTGGGAAGATGACTTTTGTATGGTCTGTAGTCTCTTCATGTGGCTAGCAATGATTCCTATGTAGAGTGTGTTCTTGTAGTCCAGCCTGCTGGTGGCAAGCGCCTGTGTGACAGTCATTCTGGTGTTGCCGGGAGCCACCTGAAGATCTTGCAGAGGATGCGTACAGTGTAGAAGCAAGCTGATGAGGCTGTGTTTAGAGGCTTCTTCATAGATAGCTTGCTATCTAATATGATGCAGAGGTTGCAGGCATGGTCTATCTGGGTGGGGGATGGGCTGAGTTCAGCAGGCCACCATGCGTCGTTCCATGGTGAGGTATGGTTCCCAAAGATGAGAACTTACCTCTTGACCGAGTTGAGCTCAATTCAGTTGTCCTTCATTCAGTAGGCAACGTTCTTCATGCAACTTAGGAAGTTGGCTCTGGTGGCGGAGGGGTCTTCTAACAACAAGAGAATGAGATGGGTGTTGCTGGCATAGGAGATGAGGTTGAGCCTGTGTATTTTGATGATGTTGGCCAATAGGGTGGTTCTGGGGGATGATCCTTGGGAGATGCCGTAGACTATCCTCTTAGGTTCCGAGGTGAACAGTGAGAGACGTATTCTTTAGGTTCTTCCGGTGAGGTCTGAGGTAATCCATTTGAGGGCATCCCCCTGGATTCAGATGTGGTAAGAGACAGTGTCGAAGGCGGCTGACAGGTCCAGAAGGATGAGGACTGCTGTTTCGCCACGGTCCAGGAGGCCCCTAATGTCGTCGGTAGCTGTGATTCAGGCTGTTTTAGGGCTGTGGTTGGCTCGAAATCCAGATTGAGAGGGGTCCAGGAGGTTGTTGTGTTCCAGGTGTTAAGTGAGTTTCTGGTTGATTGTCTTCTTGTGAATTTTTTATGGAAAGGTTAGCAGGGAGATTGGCTGGTTGTACTTCGGATCTGCTGGGTCGGTGGATGGTTTCTTCAGGAGGGGCTTCAGTGTGTTCCCAGTCCTCTGGGAAGGAGGCCAAGGTGTTCAGGACTTTTTTGTGCTCGTCGATGTTATGCTGTGCAGTCTAGTAGTTGGGGTGGGTGGAGCGAGAGGGGCCAAGGGAAGAGGAGGAGGAACGACAGGAAAGGGGGCAGTGAGATTAAGGACAGGGACCAGAGAGCACATATGAAATAAAGCTCTGTGTTAACTGAGAGATTTGTCTGTCTTTATTGCAAGCAAGACATGACAACTGGCGACAAGGGTGGGATGAAGTGACCTGCCAACCCTGCTGCATCGAGGAGCATCCTGTCCTGGGCACCAGGTAAGATGTGGTTGCTGCTGCACCGTCTGTGCCTCGAGATACCGCCGCCTACAGCCTTGAGCCCGTGGTAGCCGAGCTGTTTTTACGATCGGGCGATCGTGTGAAGCCTTTTAGGACAGCATGTGTGAAGCGCTGTGTCTCCAGCCCCTGAAGCGCTTCTTCGCGCGGAATATGGTGAGTGTGCCCCAAGGGAGATGTGCCAATAAAGAAGAAACTGGGAGCCCACCCCAGTCCTTCAGAAGTGCCCTGAAAGCTGGGGAGCGTCTGGAGAAGCCTGTGACTCCTGCCGGAAAGCATTGGGTCTCACTCCCGATGCGTGAGGAACGGCACGCGGCGGACGAAGAAAATCGGAACTTGTCATGTGGCCTACCTTAAGGGTGGAAAGTGGCCTAGAAGTGGTAGCGGTACTGCAAAAGTCCTGGTGTTGAAGAAGAGATCCTCGGTGAGTGCCCTGTGAGACCAAGTGAGCTGAAGAATGCATGGAACCCAAACCTCGTGGTGAATGAGAGTTCCAGTGGGGCGGCCATTTTAGAGTCAGGCAACTGGGAAGGACATCCCTGTGCAATTGTGAAGCGGCCATTTTGAAGTCAGGCATACCGCAATATCAAGAAGCATTGACAAAGTCAAATAAACTAGCATTGACAGAAGCAATTAAACAAGCATTGGTGATAACAAGCATACACGCATTGACGAGAACGCAATATCAAGAAGCATTGACAAAGTCAAATAAACAGCATTGGCAGAAGCAATAAAACAAGCATTGGTGATAACAAGCAAACAAGCATTGGCAAGAACAAATAAACAAGCATTGCGAGAAAGAATGAACAAGCATTGACAAGAACAAATCAACAAGCATTGGCGGTAGCCAGCAAACAAGCATTAGTAATAACAAATAAACAAGCATTGGCGAGAATAAGTAGACAAGCATTGACAAGATCAAATAAATAAGCCGTGGTGAAAAATAAGCAAACAAGCATTGATGAGAGTAAACAAATAAGCATTGACAAGACCAAATAAACAAGCACTGGAGAGAAGAAGCAAACAAGCATAGGCAAATGCAAGCAACAGGTAAATAAGCATTGACAAGATCAAATCAACAAGCAGTGGTGAACATAAGCAAACAAGCATTGACAAGAGTAAACAAATAAGCATTGACAAGGCCAAATAAACAAGCACAACATACACTAGACTTCTCGCATCAATGAAGTGACCGGAGGACTTGCACTAGTGTAAAGGAAACGCCAGAACGAACAAAGATGTCAAATGTGCCCAGCATCACCGCAGAAGAGTTGTCAACCACCTGCAACTAGCATGCGACTCTAAAGAGAGGGAGCCCTGTGTCTAGTACAGTGCAGCTGAGTGGTGGACATTCTGAACTCAAGAAATCTAAGTTTTATTCACTGGCGCATACTGTGATGGTTGCAAAGATTATCAACGTCTAAGCAAATGACCAGACCAAAGACCTCGACTAAAGAGAGTCAGCTAAGAAGACGAGAAGCAAAGTGAACAGCCCCGTGCCCCGCGAGTATAATAGATCAGAATCTTCCTCTCATGGCGGGGGGAGAAGTAGCACTACGGTTCACCCCCTGCATTGAAGTACCGCCCCCAGCGGTGCAGACTGATGGTTGGAGCCTGAGTCTCAAACGGAACCGATGGCTCGAAGCATTGGATGACTTCCTGGAAGCCAATGGTGAGCAAAGAGAGAGAAAATGTCTGATACTACTCCTCCATCTGGTGGGTCCTGAGGGCCGATGCCCAATCAAGACATTTTCCAAAGAAGACACAGAAATCTATGAAAGACTCCAAGAGAATCTATGTGCCCATCTCAACGCACAGGCAGATGTGGATCATGATCGTATCGTTTTCAACACAGCACGGCGGGAACCAGGCAAACCATTGCCAAATTTCATCATTCGGTTGCAAAATCTGGTACGAGGCTGCCATTTCAACACCTTTACAAATGAGGACGCAGTTCGACTCTGGATAATCGAAGGCTGCGCAAACCCCGACACAAAGCGCAAGATCCTGCGAGGGCATTGGTCGCTAGAGGAAATCATCAGGAAGGCTGAAATTGGAATGCACTTCAAGGCAAGAGACAGATCAAAGGACTTGCATCTGAAGGCAAAAAGTCAAGATACGTGGACAGATAAAACTCGGAAAACAAACAAAACGAAAAGGAGAGAGGGGGCAGGCAGACCAGTGAAAAGACAACGGGAGAGACAAAGTGACACGGAAAGTGACAAGGATTACTCCGAGTCAACCATTCAAAGGACAACCCCAAGGAGTTATTCACCCTCAAGGTGTCATTCAAAGTCTGACACACACTACTCTGACGAGGAGGGAGTGTCAAGTGGGACAGATCGCACCCCTGGACAAGATGGCAACCTACACAACAAGAGGGTAAGGAAGACAAACTATAGAAGAAGAGATCACAATGGTCAACACTGGAAATCGGCGCAGGAACACTATTCGCCAAGTTGTGAAGATGAGTCCAAGGGAACATCCAGCAGGAGAACACATCACACCCATATCATAGGTGTCCGAGCACCAAACAAGTGGGAAGAAGAAACAGATCGCATAAGACGGACTGATTCTCTCCAACAACGAACAGGAAAAGACCAACGCATCAATGGCACCCGCGACAACGAAGAAACTGAGAAGAGGTTGTTGACATCATGCGAGAAGGGCAAAGATAAAAACCTCAAGATCAAACACAAGGAACAAGCACGTGGTTATCGAACAACCTCTCGAATGAAACAACACGGAAGACAAGTCGACAAAGGCACCCGGAGAAGCGTCTCAAAGACAACCCTGAGTTAAAGAGCAACTTGTCACGGCCTACTCATTTCAGAAATCCATTACTCGAGACACTCTCAAAGGAACGTTCAAAAAAGAATGTGGCAAAGGACTCCTCTGATTCAGAGAGCGCGTCTGTCCGATCCTGGAAGTCGACAAAAGACTTCTCTGACTCAGAAAGCATGTCTGTCCAATCCTGTGAGTCGGCTGAGTCATGGTCTCGACAATGGCCATGGTGTCAAGCACCCGAACATACCATAGAACCAAAGGACACCCTACCCATCAAGCGCACCCTATCTCACACCAATGTGCCTGAAGACTCGATCACCTCACAAGACAACCTGGCATGGTGGTCGCAGGCAACTCATGACATAAAGAATGTTCCATCACCCCATATGGGGTCAGCGAGGTTGACTCAAAGGACATGCCGAAGGAAAACTAACATAAGAGACACTACACGTCGAAGGAGAGAGGAAAATGCGCCTACTCAGATAGCTAAAGGGTTAATCGGCCTTAGACGCAAAGGGGATTGGGTGAGACAACCAGAAGCTACAAAGGACTCCCCGGACCAGATGAGGATGACCCGTTCAGATATTACCTTGCCGTCTGGCGCACATGACTTTGCACAAGCGGACATTGGTGCCTTCGACTGGACCAGACAAAGAGACACAAAATCACACATGGGTGCTCGGAAGAGAACCAGAACGACGTCTGCTCATGAAGGAGAGCGAGTGTTAATCGAAAAAGAGCCCGACACCTCACGAGGGGCAATTAGGACCGCCCCAGAAGATGAAGATGAGTGGACAACCCGGAAGTACATTGGAATTTGCCATGAATTGGTGAACAAGAAGGTCACACAAGACATTGTGCAGTTTCAAATATGCATTCGTGTTGTCAAGGAGACTCTTGTCAAGGCAAGGGAAAGTCACGCCACGGAAATGGATAGGTGTCCTCATAGATTAAATGGGATAACTGTGGACCTGTGTGGCTGACGGTGTACTCATACTATGGAAGAGGCTCTCAACAAGACAAAGGAGCAACCGTATACTGAGAGGCTTGATCATACAGCTGCAGGGCAGAAATCGGAAGTTCAAGCAGAGGGTGATCCTGACGACGGAGTTGTGGTCCGTAGACCGCGACAAAACATTCATTGACCCATTTGACTGATAGAGTAATGATGCTCAAGTTGGTTTGTTTGTTAACAAAGGGGGAGATGTTATGCTGTGCAGGCTAGTAGTTGGGGTGGGCGGAGCGAGAGGGGCCAAGGGAAGAGGAGGAGGAACGACAGGAAAGGGGGCAGTGAGATTAAGGACAGGGACCAGAGAGCACATATGAAATAAAGCTCCGTGTTAACTGAGATATTTGTCTGTCTTTATTGCAAGCAATGATTCAGAAAAGGGGGTGGTGATGAACAGAGTGTCTGAATTAAGCAGACCACTCTTACCCAGTCCAAAGATCAGGGCTTGATCCATCACCGTTATTTAGCTCACTGCACCATCCCAGCTCAGGACCTGGCTATATGCAAATCAGTCTGTCCCTGGCCCAGTGCATCATGGGAACAGGGCAGACTAAACTACCAAGCCAATTCTTCACCAGAAAGGAGGCAAGCTTCCGGGGACCGGTTTCTGGCATTTCAGCCGTCGTCGGCCCCGCTTGCTTGAATCCTGATCGTGCAGTGAGCAAGGGACTCATGTCTGAGTATACCCTGCCACACCTATAGTGGCCAAAAACGATTCAGAAAAGGGGGTGGTGATGAACAGAGTGTCTGAATTAAGCAGACCACTCTTACCCAGTCTAAAGATCAGGGCTTGATCCACCATCGTTATTTAGCTCACTGCACCATCCCAGCTCAGAACCTGGCTATATGCAAATCAGTCTGTCCCTGGCCCAGTGCATCATGGGAACAGGGCAGACTAAACTACCAAGCCAATTCTTCACCAGAAAGGAGACAAGCTTCCGGGGACCGGTTTCTGGCATTTCAGCCGTCGTCGGCCCGGCTTGCTTGAATCCTGATGGTGCAGTGAGCAAGGGACTCATGTCTGAGTATACCCTGCCACACCTATAGTGGCCAAAAATGATTCCGAAAAGGGGGTGGTGATGAACAGAGTGTCTGAATTAAGCAGACCACTCTTATCCAGTCCAAAGATCAGGGCTTGATCCTTCACCTTTATTTAGCTCACTGCACCATCCCAGCTCAGAACCTGGCTATATGCAAAATCAGTCTGTCCCTGGCCCAGTGCATCATGGGAACAGGGCAGACTAAACTACCAAGCCAATTCTTCACCAGAAAGGAGACAAGCTTCCGGGGACCGGTTTCTGGCATTTCAGCCGTCATCGGCCCGGCTTGCTTGAATTCTGATGGTGCAGTGAGCAAGGGACTCATGTCTGAGTATACCCTGCCACACCTATAGTGGCCAAAAACGATTCAGAAAAGGGGGTGGTGATGAAGAGAGTGTATGAATTAGGCAGACCACTCTTAACCAGTCCAAAGATCAGGGCTTGATCCATCACCGTTATTTAGCTCACTGCACCATCCCAGCTCAGAAACTGGCTATATGCAAATCAGTCTGTCCCTGGCCCAGTGCATCATGGGAACAGGGCAGACTAAACTACCAAGCCAATTCTTCACCAGAAAGAAGACAAGCTTCCGGGGACCGGTTTCTGGCATGTCAGCCGTCGTCGGCCCGGCTTGCTTGAATCCTGATGGTGCAGTGAGCAAGGGACTCATGTCTGAGTATACCCTGCCACACCTATAGTGGCCAAAAACGATTCAGAAAAGGGGGTGGTGATGAACAGAGTGTCTGAATTAAGCAGACCACTCTTACCCAGTCCAAAGATCGGGGCTTGATCCATCACCGTTATTTAGCTCACTGCACCATCCCAGCTCAGAACCTGGCTATATGCAAATCAGTCTGTCCCTGACCCAGTGCATCATGGGAACAGGGCAGACTAAACTACCAAGCCAATTCTTCACCAGAAAGGAGACACGCTTCCGGGGACCGGTTTCTGCCATTTCAGCCGTCGTCGGCCCGGCTTGCTTGAATCCTGATGGTGCAGTGAGCAAGGGACTCATATATGAGTATACCCTGCCACACCTATAGTGGCCAAAAACGATTCAGAAAAGGTGGTGGTGATGAACAGAGTGTCTGAATTAAGCAGACCACTCTTACCCAGTCCAAAGATCAGGGCTTGATCCATCACCGTTATTTAGCTCACTGCACCATCCCAGCTCAGAACCTGGCTATATGCAAATCAGTCTGTCCCTGGCTCAGTGCATCATGGGAACAGGGCAGACTAAACTACCAAGCCAATTCTTCACCAGAAAGGAGACAAGCTTCCGGAGACCGGTTTCTGGCATTTCAGCCGTCGTCGGCCCGGCTTGCTTGAATCCTGATGGTGCAGTGAGCAAGGGACTCATGTCTGAGTATACCCTGCCACACCTATAGTGGCCAAAAACGATTCAGAAAAGGGGGTGGTGATGAACAGAGTGTCTGAATTAAGCAGACCACTCTTACCCAGTCCAAAGATCAGGGCTTGATCCATCACCGTTATTTAGCTCACTGCACCATCCCAGCTCAGAACCTGGCTATATGCAAATCAGTCTGTCCCCGACCCAGTGCATCATGGGAACAGGGCAGACTAGGGTAGAGTTTTATACAGCGCAAACTAGAACCGAGGGTATAAGAGTGCTTTACATGAACTCCAGTTACGTTACAGACAGATACATTCATTTTTGTTAGGCACAGGGAGATTAAGTGATTTGCCCAGAATCGGAGAATGTTGAGCGTCCCTGCCGAGACTCAAACCCGGTTCCCCAACTACGAGGCCAACCGCCCTAGCCATTTGGCCACATTCTCTCCTGACTTTGAAGATGTGGTGGGGACAACTGAGATCTTGTCCATAAAGGGTTGGGTGTGGCTGCACACATACATACAGACAGGTCTGAGAAGACATCATCTCTTTCTCACGCCCACGGTGCACCATAAAATACCTCATCTCTAGCAACTCATTTTGGCCACATATGCCATTGTCCCTTTTGCCAAACTATAAGCACAACATATCAGACTGAACATCAGAACTAGGCGGTATCTACAAAGCCTGATCATGCCATTCAGTTGGATGTGCAAGAGAGTGATTCAGTTTGGTGTGTTGTGTTTTACAAAACTCCCTACTCATATTAAAGTCCAAGTTGACAACAGAAGACAGACTTTTCCAGCTCCATAAGTCTACCATAGCTATAACTTAGTGTGGTGAATGCCTGCTACGTAGACCTGAGGGTGTAATCTGAATTTGCAGGCTTCAAATATTGATTGTGCCTTTATTCCTCTGGCGTCGATAAAATGAGAACCTATAACCGAACCCATTATTAGCAAACAAGAGGCAACATAATTTGTAATCGGCACGAAGGGCATGGTGGAGAGGCGAGTAAAAAAAGAAAAGCATTTGTCTTCCTGTTGTTTTAAATATGTATTTAAATATGTATTTTTGAGTGCATTACATATATATGTCTGTAAAATAATTACTTTTCATTGTAGTAAAACAATATGTTCTAATCGTTCACAGACAAAGTAAGACCTAAAGTTTTTTTCCCTGAAAAATAAAGTAAGCAGAACATAATAGGGTCGCAGCCAGGAAGATAGCTGAGTGGGGTAAGGCACCTGCTGGAGAAAATTATGTGCAAACTTCATAATTACCAGGGAATTGAATAAAAAATATGACGTTTACACTGCAAGACTGAGATGACAACCAAGCGGTATATAAAAATATTATTAATCAGGTAATCCATGCAATACTTCAGCTCTCGATAGCTGACGTCAGAAAAGCAAATCTCTCTGTGTATATTGAAATAAAAAATGAGTGTTTTGGAAAAAGAAAATGTAAGACTCATTGAAAACATAAAGGAAGATATATAAACAAATGAGGTAAACTGCTGTTCCTCAAGGTAATGTGAACAATATCCCACCTTTATAGTGCTTTTATCTTGCTAGTGCAACTGCAAAGAACGCTAATTTGGGTTCGAGAATAAGGAAACTGAATCACAGCGATCCCACTCAAAACAAATGATCTTGGACAAAGCCTTTTATTTCCCTCGGCCCTCAGTTCTCTTTCCTGCCAAAATGCAGTCAATGTGTGCTCCCGGAGATGGTGTCGGGTTTCAATAACATATTCCAGAACGAGGAAGGAGATTTCTTCTGGCCCAGCGGACCAGCACCTTTATAATTGTGTATGAGGAAGGAGAGGAGAGCTGTTACATTACTACAAACAGAGACGTTTTAAGTCATGGGCAGGGTGGGCAATTGCCCAGGGCCCCCCTCTTTCGAAAACTTAACATTCTGCCTATTTGACCTCTATTATGTCTATTTCACTATCAAAACCACTACTCCTCTCTTTCCCTGTCTGCATTTCAGTCTGTTTCTCTCTACCCAGTGTCCTTTTAAGGACTGTTGTAGTCCTTGGCAAGACATATTTCAATTATGTTTGCGTGATCCAGTTTTGGAAAGTTTAATATATTATTCAGTATAGTTTTGGATTATGCTGGCTTGAAATGGAAGGAAATGCCTGATAAATTCATGTCTTGCTGGACGCCATAATCCTCAATATGACACAGACCCCCTTTAACAGCGATCCACCGTAATGTATTTCAGGCTAATGACTTCATTTTATGAGAACTGATAGCTTTTTGAAAGC
Organism: Lissotriton vulgaris; assembly: GCF_964263255.1. Lineage (NCBI taxonomy): Eukaryota > Metazoa > Chordata > Amphibia > Caudata > Salamandridae > Lissotriton > Lissotriton vulgaris. Next base: position 366,085,470 of record NC_141695.1, on the reverse strand, counting down.
ATATTGGCGCTTCTCTTATCATCTGAAACTGTACAAATAGTATGAGGAAAGTGGTGTCTTGCTTTTATTAGCCTCCAAACAAAGTACTAGGCATTTTATTTAAAGACGTCAGTCGTGCAATTTTTAAAAAATATCGAGCCTATGCGTAAGCCTGGTTGAAAAAGACCTATTGTGAGCTCACCAAGATCCTACAGTTCTCTTAAAGCCCACCCATTGCTTACCCATCATTGTAAATTGGAGAAGTGTGGCTCAATGGGGGAGAAGTGTGGCTCAATGGTTAGAGCGACAGACCCTGTTGCTGAGGTCTGGTCCGGGACCAGGGTTCAATTCCCCGCCTCGGCGGGTCTTGGGCTAAAAAATTCCACGGACCGATAATTCTCGCCTAGGTGCCTATTCCAACCATGGAGTCCCTCTGGGCAATAGCTTGCTTAATCTCCACAAGGCCCCCACAACGCTAAGTATGCCTGGCCTCCACCTTGGGGGTGCCCAGGAGTGGGTGCCTCACAGGGAAAGTCAGGATGGGTTCCACAGCGGTATTCGTACAAGCGCCTTGAGACCCTTGCGGGTGAATAGTGCGCTATACAGGTATCCATTTACATTTACATTTACTCTCATTTGCCTACTTCTTATTCGCAGACTTGCCTTATGTCTCCTGAAGTACACTCTGTTACCTTGTGCCCCTTCACTGTTCACTTTTAAGGAACTACTTTATTCTTACTCCTTATTCACTTCATAAGAGTGAATGTATGTTTTTTGCTCTCTGCCGGCTTTGCTGCTGCCCCTTCGCCCCGCACCGTAGCACACACTGTTGTATATGGCTCTCATTGAAAGCCTATATATTTTATTTCAATTTCTGATTCTCATATTCCACTGCTATGACACAGAAACAGGTGATAACAAAACAAGTTACCCCCTGTTGTGACGTGATAAAGGCCTTCCAGGCCAGAAAGAGAGGCCTCACTGAGAGCCTGTCAGCCCCACATTGCTTGTCTGCTTTGACTGGAGGCAAAAAGTTTACAGGGAGGACTGTCCGCCTGTCATGTAAGGCCTTTATGACATCACAAGAGTGAGTAACCAGTTTTGTAATCAACTGTTGCAATGTCACAGCAGTGGATTATGAGATTCAGAAACTGAAATAAATGATGGATGCTCTGTATGACAGTCATACATAATAACAGGCATTTTAAACACCTATTACTCTGTATTAAATATGATTACTGCTCCCCCCCTCCAGTATGGCAAACAGCAGCAGTAGGGTTTACGAATGCATATAACAGCTTTACTGTTTCAGTTTAGAGTTCTAGCTATTATACACTCTTATATTTGACTGTTGATCCAGATGTTGGGACTTGTTAGGATGCGACACTCAAGTTGCTTAAAGAGGGAAGTGTGAATACTTGAGATACTGGACTTTCAGCATCGACCTTCCGCAGTTGATGTGAGCACTCCTTAGTCATTGGAAGTGCATTTCAAAATTATTTTTCCTTTCCTTATCCTATAATTCCGATTGTGCTATTTACTTTTACATGTAACAAAGGGATATAATGAGGAGTGTGTCTCCTCGCATATTTAAGTGTTTGATGAGAATTGTGATTCTCATATTCCCATGACTAGAGAATCTGGATTTCATTAAAGATACTGAGGCTGACATTATGCATTATTCCTTTAATGCAGTCCAAGCAGCCGCTTACATCACAATATTAAAAGGTTCCAGAATAGAACAATAGCAACACATGAAAGGCATGGACCATCAACAATCTGCCTTTTTTAAATGTGGAGGAAAATAAGTTCATGAAACTTGAAACATCAAAACGATCTTCTGATGAGCAGGATGAAGGAGAAAGAAGAACAAAGGTAAAACCAAAGGCCAGACGGCACATAGTTAAGGAGCGTTACCTGAAAAGAGAAAGAAGTAAATATCTCTTGAATGTAAAAAATAGTGTCAAGCTTATCAAGCTAAAAGGAACAAGGGATGAAACAAGTATTGTTAATAAAAAGTACAGTTATAAACAGTAACAAAAACAGCATTAAATCATTGTAAGACCACCAAGGGGTGGGAAGGGAGGGATAATGTCAGCCTACGTGTCTTTAATGAAATCCAGATTTTCTAGTCATGGTAATATGAGAATCGCAATTTCATTACAAGAACGGAGGCTACATTATGCATGTTGGTAGCTTTGTAAAACAACATCAGACATATGTTCAATCGGCTTGCAATAATGACATGCAAAGTTTCTAGCATTTGACCAGACAGCAGCTTTGAGAATGTCGTCCAACTTACCTCCAGACCAGAGAGATTGACTGGCCATAGCACTCCTCTAAGGGAGTGAGCTTGAAATTTCTTTAAGTCAATACCTGCTAAACTCATAACAGTCTTAACCCATCTAGCAATAGAGGTCAAGGTTATGCCTTTTTGGGGTTTAACAAAGGATATAAGTAATTGGTTAACATCCTGAGGGCGAAGAGCAAACATTCTGCGATCATACTCTCTCATGCAGTCCACAACGCAAAGTTTTTGCCATAAATCAAAACGTGGGTAAAAGGTTGAATCAGACATAGTCTTTGTTCTTCTATAAATCTCAAATTTGACTTCGAACATGTTATAAGATCTATTCGTAATCTCCAGGCCTTTGACATTATAGACCTGTAGTGTTGGCTTTCTAGTTGTTTTACCTATGTCATCTTATGGAATGTTATCACACAGGATGACTGTTTGGAATGTTATGTTCTGATGCTAGAGTCAGTTGGGAGATGAGGATTGAGCTGACTGGTGACAGCTCCTGGTGGGGATTTACCTTGGGATTTACCTTGGAAATACTCTTACTATCTTGAACTACCACCTCATGTCAACTTAACTAATAAATACATCTTCCTACAAGAACCTACGTGACCTGATCTTCTTTTACATTACTACATTGGTGACGTTTGGGAAAATCGATTTTCTTCATATTTACAAGCAACTGAAACATGAACTTTCTTCAAACAAGGTAACCTTTTAAATTTCACTTTCAACTTCTTAGCAAACTGGCACGTTAAAAATCCCCACCAGTGACCATTCCACTCTTTTGGTCGTCCTCCAACTAATCTGCCAGTCCCTGCTTTCTACAATCTTAAATTATCTACTGCTGCACCTGATTTAAAAAACTGGATCACCTGATTGAAAAGTGACGGCACCTGATTTAAAAGCTGCTGCACTTGATTTAAAAAACTGGTTCATCTGATTGAAAAGTGACTGCATCTGATTTAATAGCTGTGGCACCTGCTTTATGACCCTGCTTATTTGCAAGCCTACTTTACCTGCCAGTCCCTGTTTTCTAAGGCTTTGATTTAAAAATTAACTACAGCTACACCTGATTAAGAAGCCTACCGATTTAAAAGTTTGCTGTGTTTGATAAATAATCCTACTGTTTTGGAAGCCTTCTGCCTTTTGAATTACAAGCCTGCCGATTTAAAATTCCCACTCTGCTTCACCTGATAAAGAAGCCTACGGATTTGAAAGCCTGCAGCGTTTGTTTAATAAACCTACTGACAGACTGAAAGTCTGAAGCATATTTGTTTTGGAGCCTCCTATGTCCAGTGACATATATGACATTTTCCATGCCGCCTGAGGTTTATTGATAATTGCTGTGTATTCTGCTTTTAACTTTGTGCCGTTTAGTGCCAGTCACATTGTGGATGTCCTTGACCTTTTGGCACTACTTGAATATAGAGTGGCACTCTTACACTGGCAGCTGTTTAAAGACTCAGTCCCGATCGAGCTCTTATCTCTTAATTTAATTTAACAAAGCTCACCTTCGTGGGACATGTCATTTTCTTTTCTGCCCATTTTTCTTTGCTGCGCAATGGGTTACCGTCATTTTTGCGAAGCGTACCTTTTGAAAGGGGCCTCGCGCATCGAATCTCTGTCTTTCTTCAAAGGAACTGCTTGTCTCCAAGGGGGGCTTGGGGGAGGGCAGCCGACCCCCGGGAGGTCTCCTCCCCCGGGCGGTTTGGGAGATCTGGGTGGGGGTCTTTATTCTAGCAGGTTCCATTGGGCGTTTTTTGGGCTGGTTTTGGTTGTATTGTGCGTTCTCCTATAAATGGGCGGGGCTCCTCGCTCCGGGCACCATTTTAGGCTTGGTGACCTGGTGGCCGGTTGAGCTTAGAATTTTTTGTCTTGTTTCCTTGTGCTTTCTGATTCGTGGTCATGTCTGGTGAGGATTACCGAGTGTTGGAGGCTATTCGCCTACTTAGTGAGGCGGGGCGTTTGGACCTGGTCATTGGCGACCGGGGTCAGACTGAGACCCCGCGCCCCCAGCGGGAGGCCTCTGCGAGGGTGTCGGCTGTGGTGGCAGCTTGTTACTCCCCGAAACGTCGGAGGCAGGATGGGGTAAGTGAGCGGGGTCGTCCCAGGACTCGGCGGGCGGGTTCTAGTGCCCGGCGGGGGAGTGATGCTAGTTCTTCTGATCCGGCCGTTTCTTTGGATTCCTCGTTGTTGGAAGTGGCTGGGGAAGGTGGTTTTCATCCTGTGGAGGGGGTGGTTTCCGAGGTGGGTTTGCGGGAAAGAGCAGCCTCTGCTCCCGTTTTGCGGGGCCGTCGGGCTTCCAGGCAACGTGGTTGCACGCGGCGTTCGGCTTCTGCCTCCGCGGGGGTGGGGACTGACGTCACTCAGGTGGGGCGGGCGGAGGCCATTTTGGATGAGGTTTCTGTGGCGCAGCAACCGTTACGGGGTGCTTCGGGTCAGGACATGCAGGAGGTGGTCGCTCCTTTGAGCGTTATACGCCGCCATGTGGTTCAGTTGCCATTAACGGTTGACGGTGGTGCAGTAGGTGTGCCCATCGCGCGTCCTTTGGTGTCGAATCCTGGAGTTGGAGGGCCTGAGGGCCGTGGAGTGCTTGTTCGTTCGGTGGGGAGGGATATGCAGAGTCCGTTATTGTTTTCTCCCTCGGGATCTGTTGGGGGGGAAGCTGTGGCCGGGGGTGGCAGTTCACTGGGGGAGGGGGAATGGGCCCAGATGGGTTTGGGGGAGGGTGTTGGGCGGTCTGACATGCTTATGCCGGGTGGGGATTTGGGTGACGCGGGTGGCTCGGTGGGGGGTTTCCATCAGTTGGAGGTGGTGGGAGACCTTCCTATCGGGGGGGTTGTGAGTGGAGAGGATGTTGCTCGGCACTGTGAGGAGGGAGAAGGGTCTTTTTATAGGCTGGCGGGGGAGTTTCAGTGTCCTGGTAGGAAGGTGGTTTCGGGGCCTGCATCTCGGGGTGCGGTTTCTGTTAGGGGAGTTCAGGATTGGGATCCTCAGGGAACTGCTTCGCGGATTATTCAGGCTGTGTTGGATGGTAGCTCGGATGAGGAGGTTTGTCCGCCGTCTCCTCGGCTTTGCGATGCTTTAAAAAGGAAGAGTGCTGTTAGTTCTGGAAGTTTTATGGTGTCTGGCAGGGGTGGCGGTTTTACTGTTGGCGGTTTGTCTTCTGCACATAGAGTTGGTTTTTGTGAGGGACCCGGCACACCAGTCCGGCCTTTTTCTTTACAGGAAGAAGCTCGACCTTCGGCAGCAGACTTGGCAGGGCGGCAGGCAGCCCGGGTACGCCGAGGAGAAGTGCGGGTGGAGCCTAGCGCGGCACGTCCCATACCTTCGAGGGATCCCGTCGCGGCCATCACACGCAGGTTTACTACGACCTCGATGGTCCCAACGAGGGATTTCCACATGGGCGGTGCTTCCGGGTCCGGCACGACCTTCCCGTCCTCAGCGTTGGACTCCAACATTGTACATGGGAGCGGGTTACGTACGACCTCTCTCGTGCCACGTGGTGGTTATACTACTGGTTTATCTTTTTCTGGAAGTCAACAGGTTGTCAGTAGTTCTGGTGGGGGGATGTATAGACGAGTTCAGTCGTCCTCCCCGCCTAGGTCCAGAGTGAGGGCTGGTAAGGCCCATGGTCGTTCAAATACGGTGGAGTCAAGTCAGACTTCAGTGGTTGTCCCTGCCCCCCCTCAGTTGGAGGAATCACTCATTCTAGATTATGATGAGGATAGCCCTGAAGAGGGTGAAGTTCGTGAGTTGGTGTCTGGGGGGGGGCATGTTAATGTTTCTCGTGATATGTTACAGGACCAAGTGGTTCGGAGTCGTGTGGAATCGTCAAGGCCACGAGTGCTCGGCCCCGCGGTGAGGGCTCCTCGGAGGGCGGACGACGGTGCACAGACGGCGTGGAGGACGGAAGCCAGTCAACCACCTCTTTTACGTCCAGGTGAGAATGTGGTTCAGGCCGTGCGGCCCAATATGGTGTCTATTGGTGTTGGTGTAGATTTAATGGCTCCTGAAAAGGATGGTAAACTACATAAAGGACGTGTGGTACGAGATCAAGCTGTAGGTACAAACGGGGATGATGTCAATACAAGTGAAAAGGTGGATAGTGGCACGTCCACTGTTGGTTTGGGCACTACGAAAAATGTACTCCACAGTAAAGAGCTTAAAATCAAAAAGTTGCCGTACATGGGTGTTACGAAGCCTTTGGGGGCTCATTTGATGCTCAGTACGAAGGAAAAGATATGGAATGGTGAGTATGTGGAACTGTTGAAATTGCTCCACAGGGAGGTTCGTGCTAAAGAGGGTTCCAAGGAGGAGGAGTTTGAATTGGCGAAACGCCCTAAGGTGCCTTTGACTATAGAGAATTGGACGGCGGCCTTTTTAATCTTTGCCAGCGTCTACTGTGAGAAGTTCCCTGAGCGCTGCGTGTCCTTATTTAAGTACATGGATGTTATCCGTAAGGCTCAGCTAACTAGGAATGATTATGCTTGGGCTCAATATGATGAGGAGTTTAGGGCACGTATGGCTTGGGATCCGGAGGCGAAATGGGGTGAGTTGGACTCTGACCTTTGGCAGCAAACGATGGGGTCGTCTGCCTCTGGTAAAACCATTTTTACGGCCAGCGGTCTTCCTATATTATATCGTCCCTTTCAGTCCCGTCCCACCCGGGGAGGGGTGGGGGCCATCTCTACTTCCCAGTCGCCTACCGGCACATGTTGGGATTTTAATACCGGGACCTGTACTAGACAGTTCTGTAAATTCCGTCACGAATGCTCACAGTGTGGTAGGAAGAGCCATCCGTTGTCCCGTTGCTGGGGTCCTAGGACATCAGGCCCCCAGGGTTCCCAACAGAGTCCAGGAACTTTCGTGCCACCTCAGCAACCCTCAGCTCCCAGGGGAGGGAAGTCTTCATCCGGTGCTGGGCCCAAAGGCTCGTACGCCGGTTAATGTTACTCGACTGGCCGCTGCTTTACGGGACTACGAGCCTGCCGAGCTGCGGTCGGTCTTGTTGCTGGGTTTTCAGGTGGGGTTTCGTTTGGGGTATGAAGGACCGCGTTTAAGACGTTGGTCCAAGAATTTGAAGTCAGCGAGTGAACACCCTGATATTGTACAGTCGAAATTGGACAAGGAGGTGAGTGAGGGTCGAATGGCGGGCCCGTTTGATGATTGGCCTCTGGAGAACCTAATTGTATCTCCTATTGGTGTAGTCCCCAAGAAGGAGCCTGGTCAGTTCCGGCTCATTCAACACCTATCGTGGCCTGAGGGTGGGTCGGTGAATGATTTCATTGATACTGAAGCTGCATCGGTATCTTATTCATCGGTGGATGTAGCCATGCAGCTGGTTGTCTCTGCGGGCCCTGATGCTCTGATGGCAAAATGCGACATCAAATCCGCATTTCGGCTCCTTCCAGTCCATCCTGAAGACTGGTGTCTTATGGGCATCCATTTCCTTGGAAAATGGTACGTGGACAAGGCGTTGCCAATGGGCTGTTCCATGTCTTGTGCGTTGTTCGAAACTTTCAGCACATTTCTTCAATGGTGGTTTACTACACAGAGTGGCCATGACCTTGTCACTCACTATTTGGACGACTTCTTTTTTGTGGGTGCTGCCAATTCATTGGTTTGCCAAGCGGCTCTCACATCTTTTCAATCATTGATGAGTTACTTGGGTGTGCCATTGGCCCCGGAGAAGACCATGGGTCCTTGCGCGACCATGTCTTTTTTGGGGATCGAGCTTGACTCTCATTTGATGCAGGCTCGTCTTCCGTTGGACAAGAAACAGAAAATGCTTGTGCTGGTTGGAAATATGTTGGGGAAAGAGAAGGTGTTTGTGAGAGAGATACAAGTTTTGCTGGGACATCTGAATTTTGCCTGCAGAGTGGTTCGGGCGGGTAGGACTTTCTGTAGGCGGTTGGGCAGAGCTTTGTCTGGTCATTCCCTTCCACATCATCGGGTGAGACTGTCGGCGGGGGTGAAAGAGGACTTACGTATGTGGGTCTTCTTCTTACATTCCTTCAATGGTGTGCCTTTGTGTTGGGAGGTGGATTGGTGTTGGGAGGTACAGATCTTCTCTGATGCCGCTGGTAGTGAGGGTTTTGGTCTCTACTGGCAAGGAAAGTGGTGTGCTCAACAGTGGCCCCCGCAGTGGAAGAATGGTGGTAGAAGTATTGCTTTTCTGGAACTTTTTCCTGTGGTTGTTGCGGTCACACTGTGGGGGGCGGAGTTGGCACACAAAAAGGTTCTCTTTCGGATCGATAATATGGCCGTGGTTCAGGTGATTAACAAACAGTCGGCCAGAGATCCCCAGATTTTGAAGCTTCTGAGAGTGTTTGTGTTGGGTTGTCTGAAACATGATATTTGTTTTCGGGCCCTGCACGTTCCTGGGGTGGACAATGACATTGCGGATGCTTTGTCTCGTTCACAGTGGGAGAGATTCCGTGGGCTTGCTTTGGAGGCAGACGAGGAGCCGACTCTCATGCCAGACCACCTGTGGACGGTAGGCAACACCGGGTCCTTCACCTGGTTTTAGGTTCCCTGGCTCCTTCCACGAGGACAGCGTATGAGTTAGCCTGGAAGGAGTTTTTGGAGTCGGGTGCTTGTTGGCGGGAACTGGATTGGCAACGGTCAGAGGATGTGGTACAGTTCATTTTGGTTTTGATGGATAAGAAGTTGTCTAGAATCACTATTTCCGGTAAACTAGCTGGTGTTTCTTTCATGGGTAAGCTTTTGTGGGGTTACTCTCCGTCGGCTGGGGAGTTGGGTAGGAGAATGTTGGAGGGGTGGTCTAGAGAGAGTGGTGCTATACGCACTTTGCGATCCCCTTTGTCTTGGCAAAGGCTGTTTCAAGTTATTTCTGTTCTCTCGGTTGTGTGTACTGACCGAGTGGAAGCGTGTTTGTTTGCTACGTTGATGGTGTGGATGTTTTTTGGAGCCTTTCGTGTGTCTGAATTGCTTGGCAACAGGTCCTCCCCTGGCCTTCTGTGGGGGGATGTTCAAATATCGGAGCGGGGGGTCCACATCTGGCTCTCACACTCCAAAACGGATCAGAGGAGTATGGGTAAGGGTGTCTGGTTGGAGGCGGTTTCGCCTCCAGAAACGTGCCCTTTAAAATGGGCTATTTGTTGGAAGAAACTGTCGGGTGGGACTTTGGATCTTCTAGTTTTTCGCCATACCAATGGTTCTTGTGTGACAAATTATCAACTACGCATGGTGCTGCGTAAAGCGCTGCGACATATTGGTTTGGATGGGTCTTTATACGGTACTCATTCCTTTAGGATTGGGGCGGCCACGGAGGCCTTCCACAGGGGCTGGTCGAGGGAGGACATCATGGGTCTGGGGCGCTGGACTTCTAATTGTTTTCGGCGCTATGTTCGTGATGAGGCTGCTGGAGCGCTGGCGTCTTCATCTGTTTTGCCTGTCTGATTCTGTTTTCTTTTACAGGTTCTGTGGCTGGTCCTCGGGCTGCTTACATTACAGTTTGGATCGTGGGCCATTCCTTCGTTAAGAGAGCTCAAGTTCAAGCTCGTCAGAGTTATTTTGGCTCATCGTTGGGTTTCAATGATCGTTTGTTTAATGTGGTTTGGAAGGGTAGGGGGGGTATGTTATGGAAGGAACTTATCCCTGCCTTGAATTCTTGGTTGGTAGGGGGGGTTTGCCCGGATGTTCTGGTGCTCCATTTGGGTGAAAATGACATGGGTTCTGTTAAAGGGGTTGTTCTGCTCCGGGCAATTAAAAAGGATTTGGCCTTATTGCACAGCCAGTGGTCGGGTTGTCATGTCATTTGGACGGAAATGGTGCCGCGGAGGGTTTGGAGGTATGCGTTGAAACCGAAGGCGGTGGATAAATCCCGGAGGAAAGTGAATCTGGAGGTTTCCCGTTTTTGTAGGGACTTGGGTTTCGGGCGCATCGTTCATAGTGACATTAAATATGATGCGGTGGAATTTTTTAGGGGGGACGGTGTCCATTTGTCCCGTATGGGTATGGACCTATATCTGCTGGAGTTGCGGGAGGTTCTATCTCGCTGTTTGACTGTGCAACAGTTTGTTGGTGAATAAGTGGGAGTCGTTGTGGTAGTTCTTGGTTTCCTTTCCTTTTGCTTATGTGCTCTCCCTCGCCCCCCCCTCCCCCTTCCCCCCCCCTGTTTTTGGTCGGTGTGGGGGGCAGAAAGGTGGGGCTCTCTCCGTATCAGTCTTTCACCCCACGGCTTTCTGGATGGCGGTTTTGCTATGTGATGGTCATTTTTGGGCCAAGTTTGGACCCGTTAGTTGTAATCGGATCTTGTTTGGGGATTTTTCAGATTGATTGAGGTGGGGTTCGGAGAATATGGGTCGGGGGATATGATCAGTTGGTTTATAGTCGGAGATGTGATATTTTATATTTGTTAGGTGATGTTATAATGTTATAATGTTATTGGGGTTTGTATGGTTTTGTGTTGGGTATGTACGGGTGGGGGTGGTTGTGATGGAGGGTGTGGGGTGGGGGCGGGGTTTGGGGTTTGAAATAAAAACGAACAAAAACTTGGGTTGTGATTTAGATTGTGAGGCGGTTGCCGAGTGTGTGTATTTGTAAATGTGCACCTGTTCCAATAAAGCGGCCTTTTTCACACTTCAATGGTTTTTGGGTCTGCTCACTCTCCCCCCACCCCTCTCTCCCAAGGGGGGCTTGGGGGAGGGCAGCCGACCCCCGGGAGGTCTCCTCCCCCGGGCGGTTTGGGAGATCTGGGTGGGGGTCTTTATTCTAGCAGGTTCCATTGGGCGTTTTTTGGGCTGGTTTTGGTTGTATTGTGCGTTCTCCTATAAATGGGCGGGGCTCCTCGCTCCGGGCACCATTTTAGGCTTGGTGACCTGGTGGCCGGTTGAGCTTAGAATTTTTTGTCCCTCCCTCCCTCCCCCTTTTTTAGGGGATTTTTTCTATTATTTATTTATTTGTTTGGCTGCGGTTTGAAACATGTGTTCATGGGGTCTTTATGCTGTTCTTTTGTCGCTTGGGACAGGTGCGTGGCGGTTTTGCTATGTGATGGTCATTTTTGGGCCAAGTTTGGACCCGTTAGTTGTAATCGGATCTTGTTTGGGGATTTTTCAGATTGATTGAGGTGGGGTTCGGAGAATATGGGTCGGGGGATATGATCAGTTGGTTTATAGTCGGAGATGTGATATTTTATATTTGTTAGGTGATGTTATAATGTTATAATGTTATTGGGGTTTGTATGGTTTTGTGTTGGGTATGTACGGGTGGGGGTGGTTGTGATGGAGGGTGTGGGGTGGGGGCGGGGTTTGGGGTTTGAAATAAAAACGAACAAAAACTTGGGTTGTGATTTAGATTGTGAGGCGGTTGCCGAGTGTGTGTATTTGTAAATGTGCACCTGTTCCAATAAAGCGGCCTTTTTCACACTTCAATGGTTTTTGGGTCTGCTCACTCTCCCCCCACCCCTCTCTCCCAATTTCTGCACGGTGACGCCGAGAGCCATCCGACGTAGTGTCACTGTACGTGCCTCCATTTGTTCTTGGTAGTCATTCCTGTCAATTGGTGTTACTGCATCACGAATATTGGGAACTTTGTTATTATGAACATAAAGCACCGAGGTACTTAATGGTTCTTTTGACAGCTTTCATGGTCCACAGAAGTTGTCAGCTTACATGAAGGTACTTTTATTTTTCTTCCGATGCAGTTCTTTTGATTACACTTCACTTTCTGTTTTTTTTTTTTTCAAAGTACGTGACATTCCTGCTTTTGGACTTGCTTTCAACTTTGATGCACACCATTTATTCATTTAATTTTTATGAGTGCATTCCGTCAATACTGAGTTTATAACTGCGAATTCCACGCTCATTCGCACATCCTGTTTCATCTTAATGTCTATTTAGCACATTGACTACGGAGACTACTTCATTTATTTTAGTTTGTTGTTTTAGATTGATGATTACATTCTAGCTATTGTGCTTTCTACAGCTCCTGAAGCAAGTATATTCGAGTATTATACCCTGTGGATTAATGTTGATGATGTATATGTATGCCTTTTACAATTTTAATGCAATTTGATTTTAGGTTGCAGCAGGTATGAATACTATGGATTACATTCTGAATATTAATGTATTTACGATACAACGCTGATTTATTTTATTGCTTATTTCCTTCATGATTACCTATCATTTGCAGGATTATTGTGGTACCAGTCATTTTTGGTATGCTAGTTCAATTTTAAAGACACATTCTTCATGAAAATTTTCATTTCATGAGGCATGATGCAGTTTTGGTCGATATTATTTACTGAAGTAACTTATGCATGCTTTATGAGTGGACTTTATTTGTCCACGTTACCGGTTTTAAATGATATTTTATGATGTCATTATTTACAAACAGTACTGTTTTCTGATGGTTATCCTAGAGCTCTGTTGATTTTATTCTTTATCTTTTTTTTGCACAAAATTCTTATTATTACTGAACTTTTCCTGTGCGTAGACGTACGTCACATGGAATTCAATTGTTATTCTATTAGTGATACATACGTTTTAATGCTTTACATGTATTGCTTTTGATTGATTGATTATGCCAGATTTTCTTCACCTTTAAGGTTTAATTCATGATTGTTCAAACTGGCAATGTTCTTCTTTATTCGTGCTCCTGATTTTCACATTTCTTTTAATTTTGCTGGAGTTTCTGATTGTTTCTCCTGTTGAGCACATATATATTTATTTTTCTCTTTATTCATTCTTGAAGAGTTTCTACCTTTCATCCATTCGTTTATGGTTCACAATTTCTCCAATATGGCCAGTTGTTGAATTTTGTGCTCCTCTTAACGTTTGTGTTGGTTTTCACTCTCGTTTATTCTTTCCTCTTTTTTCCTTAGAAAGGAGATGTGTCTTGTGCTCATTCTTCTATGTTTACTCTCGTTTCTTAATTCTTTCTTTTAGTCATCTCTATTCATAACTTCTCTTGATTCTTATCTATTTAAACTTTCACCATTTATTTATTCTTATGTCAACTGTTCTTATGATTGTGATTGCTTTGTTCACATTTTAACTTTTGGTTGCATTTGCTAAAATGTATAAAAAAGGAAGATATGTAGTGTGGCTGCAATTGCAAAAAAGTATAAAAAAGGAAGATATGTAGTGTTGGCTTTCTAGTTGTTTTACCTATGTCATCTTATGGAATGTTACCACACAGGATGACTGTTTGGAATGTTGTGCTCTGATGCTAGAGTCAGTTGGGAGATGAGGATTGAGCTGACTGGTGACAGCTCCTGGTGGGGATTTACCTTGGGATTTACCTTGGAAATACTCTTACTATCTTGAACTACCACCTCATGTCAACTTAACTAATAAATACATCTTCCTTCAAGAACCTACGTGACCTGATCTTCTTTTACATTACTACAAGACCCTTCTTCATGAGATTAGGCATAGTAGAGTAGCCATCTTAATGGAAACGTTTTTTTGTATTGAGGAGAGTATTAACAGGCCAGTTATTGAAAAGATCAAGAATTAGTTTGACATCCCAAATACTTTCATAATTAGGTTTAGGAGGTCGTCTTAAACTAATACTTTTCATCAATCTACAAACAATAACATTTTACCTACCATTTTAACATTGACAAGGACATGACCAGCAGAAATAGCCGATCTATAGCAATTGATATTTTTATAGCTGAGGCCTTTATCAAAATGTTTAACAAGGAAGTTAACTATGTCAACAAATTCCAAGGAATCCAGGTTCCTTTCCAGGCACCAACGTACCCAGATTCTCCATATGTTGTTATATCTGTAGTAAGTGCTTGGGGCTCAAGACTCTCTGAGGAGAGTTGCAGCCGTCGCCGAAAATCCTGAGATTTCACTGGATCGCCTGACACTCTCCAGGCAAGAAGGGTTAAACTCCTGTTCTAAATTAGGGTGTGAGCTCCCGGGTCGGGCATCCAGCTGAAGTTGTTCTCCAGTTGAAAGGTTAGTCTGCTTGCAAATAAGTCTATCTCTAGAGGGCCCCAGATCTTGTTTAGGGTACTGAACACGGAACAATTCAGTTTCCAATAGCTGTGATCTAACAGGAATCTTGAGTTCCAGTCTACAGAGATGTTCGATTTCACCGGAAGGTATTCTGCTTTGAGAGCGATGTGGTGTTCCAGACAGAACATCCAAAGTTTCTTTGCAAGATTCGAGAGGTCCGCAGATTTTGTGCCTCCCAGACGATTGATATAGGCTACCATTGACATGTTGTCCATCTTTAGAATGACTGACCTCCCCTGGCGAGAGTGTTTGAAGCTCATGAGGGCATAAAGCCCAGCTGTTAGTTCTGAATAATTTATGTGGTGAGATGATTCCTCTTGTGACCAAATACCACCAGTGTTCTGATTGAGAAGGCAAGCTCCCCATCTATGTGTCATGCCTGAGATTCCCGACATACTGTCCCTTTAAGGGAAACCACTATAAATGCTAACAAGACCCTTGGAGCGACGCTTTACGTTCTTGCATCTAGCTCCGTTGGTTAGCAGTTCCGTCCTGTTCCTGTGTGCCTGATTTCCTGTTGATACTTCTGGTTTTGTGCGAAAGTCGGAAGTCCACCGTTCCTTTGTGCCTTCTGCGCGTTGCACGGTTCCCCTTCTGTCCCGCTATTTGGTGCTTTGCTCCTTGTTCGGATTTACATTGGTGCCCCGCCCGACTGCCGGGCTTGGTCTCCGTGGTCCGGCCGGGCAACGCCTCCCTGCAAACTTTTGCTGTCACCTCCTTGCTCCGCCCGACTGCCGGGCTTGGTCTCCGCAGTCCGGCCGGGCAACGTTTTCCGGTAAACTTCTCTGTCACGTCCTTGCTCCGCCCGACTGCCGGGCTTGGTCTCCGCAGTCCGGCTGGGCTACATTTCCCTGCAACCATCACCTTCACGTTCTTGCTCCGCCCGACGGCCGGGCTTGGTCTCCGCCGTCCGGCCGGGCAGTGTGTTCTCCCTTTTAGGTATTTAGGTTTCTTTTTCCTTTTTCCACCCGGCGGCCGGGCTTGGTCTCCGCCATCCGGTGGTGTCCCATTTTATTTCCCCTTATTCTGTTGCTTGATTGTATATTGGCGAGCCCCATCATCATTCATTCCTGGGCCAGCCTCACTACGTGTTTGGGGATACTTGCGTGGACCCGAGTGGGGTGCAGACGTCTACCTTCACAACAAAGAACACCGTAACAGCGCTGAGCGCTGCACTCTTGCTTTATTTACAATAGTAAATTTATTGAGTCTTAAACATATGTTTTTGTATCATAGACTTCCAGGCAAGGCTGTGATGTTGACGTTGGATTGGTATCAAGTTCAATTGATTTACACATGCATCTAGAAGACTTCTACAACGCACTGAGTGAGAGCTTTGCACTTTAGTCTATCATTTTTCTAGGTTCATGGTAATAGAAGAGCATTCACTCTTAATTGTTTGTTATTCCAGTAAGAGCTTAAGTTGAACTCCTACAACTCCTACACATCTGATTTGGCGGTTCAGACAAAACATTTGTTGTATGTAATGGTCATTTGCGGAATATAAGATACCTTTACATGTGTGTAGGAACTGTTGTTAGATTGCCTGTATTTCTCTTTCAGCCTCACGTCTACCCGAAGTCCTTACAGTGTTGTGACACCTCCACGCAGAAGAATACAGTCAAGCCTTTTTGTCTTCCCCGCCTTTCCTTGTTTTGTCTCCCTGTTTTCCCCTGGCGAGCCTCTCGATACTCTAGTGTTTGATAGAGTCGGAAGGCTGTAGGGGAAGGCTGTGGACTAATCTTCGGATTCCTGACGCTCCTGCAGAACCTGCCTGGAAACCCTTACACTATGAAGGCTCGTATCTGATTCTAAAACCAAACATTGCTTTTCTGTTCCACTCGTCTAGGTTCTTGAGTCACCAGGCTAGCTCTGATTTGGCTTCTTGGCCCAGACAGATCCGATCTCCTTACCAGAGGCCAGATTTTAGGGCTCTCGCCTTTACCCTTTGGAGGGCCCGATAGTTGAGGGGACCGGGAAAGATGGCTTGGATGGAGGAGGAGAGAAGACCCGGAAGTCTGGCTAGCTCTCTCAGAGATAAGTCTTGCTGTTTCAGGACGTGTCTTATTTCCTTCCTGATTTTGGTAATGTTTTTGGAACGTAATAAAAGGAGACATTTCAATGTGTCTACTGTGAAACGTAGGAACTCCAGAGATCTGGAAGGAGACAGAATTGAGATCCATCACAGTCTTCAGGTCTTTGGCTAGTTGTGAAGGATCATGAGACATTATAAGAATGCCATCTAAGTAAATGATTAAACAAATGCCCCTTATTCTTAGAGATGAGGCAACAGTTCTCATGACATTGGTGAAGCACCAAGGGGCAGAGGAGAGTCCGTAGGGGAGAGCCTGAAATTGGTAAAGGTGATTTTTCCAGACAAATTAAAGAAAGGGTTGGTGGGATTCAGCCATAGGAATGGCGAAGTAAGCATTCTTTAGGTCCAGTTTGACTGGCCAGTCTCCCTCTAGAAGTCAAACCCTCAAGAGATGGATGCCCTCCATCTTGAAGTGTCTGTAAACCAAATATTTGTTTAGTTCTCTTAAGTTTATGACAGGTCCTTTTTTTACAAGAAAGAGTGTGCTTTAAAATCTTAAAGTTTCTAATGGGACCTCCAATATGGCTCCTTTCTGAAGTTAGAGGAGATCTCCTCTATTATTTTCTGTTGCTCTGGAGAGAGAGGCAAGTCTCTCGGGAAAGAAGTTTGTAAAGGTATGTTAGTCAAATCTATCATAAACCGATTGGCAGTGTTTAAGAACCAAGGGTCTGGGTGATCAATCTCCTATTATGAAGGAAGTATTTGAGGCTGCCACCCACTTTTTGGCGGAAAGAAGGAAAAGGGAGAGGGGAGAGAGTTCTCACTTGCAGGGTTGTTAGAGATGAAGATTCCACAGAATCTAAATCCTCTGATGCGTTGGCCTCTAATTCTCTGGGGTAAAATTGAGGTGCGTTGTACTGCTGATACCCTCTTCCGAAACCACAGGATCTTGGAAATGGTCTGTGATTGAAGCGGCCGGAAGAGAGGCCCAGTATTCTGGACCGCCCAAAAAGGTTAGGATTGAAAACTCTGCGCATATTTTGCAGTGCCTTGTCCAGGGCGGTGAAAGTGGGGATGTATTTCCCCAAGGATTTAATGAGATCTTCTCCAAAGAGTAAACCTTTTGGGTTTTGTGAGGGTTCTTTATATGCCACTTCAGTTAGTTTTGGATTTATTTTAGTCAAAATGACTCTTTGTCTTTCTGTATTAATGCTAACGTTGGCATTGTCCAGTAGAATTAATGCTCTCTGACTCCATCCCCTGATGAGATTAGTGTTGAGAGGGGTGCCATTGATGTGGCTGTCTTCTACGGAATCTAGGATTCTGGCTAATGGTCCTAGTACATCGAGAAGACGGTCTTGGCACCCTTTCAGGGATTTTTCCGTCTCTTTTCTTGGATCACGTCTAAGTTTGAATAGGAATTTTAATGAGTTCAGGGTCCAAATTGGGGGTATAGCAGCTTTTATTCTCAGTAGAAGGTCTAGAGCATTCAGCTCTAAGGATGTTACAAGTGTCTCTTTCTAAGAGGTTTCTTATCCATTTTTTAATGAATTTTGCGACGTGGTCCTGAGGGAACCACTCAGAACTTCTTGATTGCTTCCGATTTAATGGGGAAAACATTTCTTCCCCTAAGGGGTCAAGGATAATGTCCTTAGAGGATGATGGGACTTCCTCTTATGGATTGTAAAACTCTTGATCATCTTCATCACGATCAAGGACATACTCATCAGGTGTGACGGAGGATTCTATATCATTAGATTAGTTATTGTAAAGGGCATTATGATATTTTATGCCGCTAGGGACATTCAGATGTTTTGTGCGCTAAGAAACACCCAGATAAGTCATGCCGCTAGGGACACCTTGGGAGTTCGAGGTGCGAGGACTTCCATTAGAAGTTGAGGTGCTAAGACCTCCCTGAATTGATGAGGTGCTTGGACCTGCTATATTGCTCTTATCAATGTTTTTACTTTTCTTAAGTCTTTTACTCTTTTACCCCTTAATTCAGTGATCTTGTCAGAGTAGGGGTTTGGAATTTCTGAGATTTTGTCCTCATCAGGGAGTGACCTTTTAGAGGACATGATCTGACTTAAGGTCTCAGACATGCAGGACCTCAATTCCTTATGAAGGTTTTTTTACAGGGCTTCGTTGTCTATGTTAGGAGTAGGGGCAGAAGCCTTGTCTGAGTCAGAGTCAGACATGGTATATAGGAAATGTTAACTTGTAAAAAGTGGTAAAGCCCTTTAATGAAAGATAATTAGGGAGGATTTCCCTTAATAACAGTGACAAGGTTAATAGATGAAGTAATGTTAAGAGAAAAATTACTCTCTTATTATAATTAATTTTGTTATAGAATGTTGAAAAGGCCAGCTAAATGAGGATTTCCTGCTAAAACCCCTTTTTTTATTAATACATTTGTAAAGTAATAACTACTTGTGGATGAAATCTGAAATAATAAAAGGTAGCGATGCAGAGCCGCGTTTGGAGTGTGCAGCCTGCATCGGTGGGAAGAGGTGAAAATGGAAGTTAAATGAAGACATTAGGTAAGCTCATTATGGCATGAGGAATGTAGAACAAGGATGAAATTGAAGTATAATCGCTTACACAAAAAACAAAATATTAGGGTTCGATTAAACATCTACAAATCTTTAAATATATTCAAATATTAGAAATAGTACATAAGCTGAAAGAAAAGGCAGGTTAATCTGGTCAGTCACGCAAGGATGAGAAGAGGAAAATGGGTGTAGGGAGATGTCCGTAAATTGGAAATCGGTATAGAGGCAGTAGTAAGGGGGGTGTTGTTAAGCCACACACAAGGGAACTTCAAAATAGAGATAAAAATGAGTAATGGTTAGGAAGGAAAATAAACGTATCTGCTTGGAGCCACATTTAAAAGAGGCGATTCATGATGGCTCATGCCTTTCATGTGTTGCTATTGTTCTATTCTGGAACCTTTTAATATTGTGATGTAAGCGGCTGCTTGGACTGCATTAAAGGAATAATGCATAATGTAGCCTCTTTTCTTGTAATGAAATTGGTGCAAGTACGGTTAGATATCTTTATTTCACTTCAGACCACCATTCTGACTACAGTGGCATTTCTAGTGTCTTTACAATGGAAATTGCAGTTCCCAGCCAGTGTGCTGCTCAGTAACACAAACTGTTTTATTTCTACAGCAAAGTACAATCAGACACTGAAGGCAACCAGATTAGAGCGTCGCCCCACTGCTCACGGAGCAGTGTAAAAAAATACAATTATAATAACAGCAGTTATTTCTGTTAAAATCATTTCTTTTTTCTGGGCAGGTTGGGCCGGGCTGGGCTCTCATGATATCCAGGAGGAGGAGTGGTTGCTACACACGCCAAAGTGCTCATGACTGCTTGGATGGCCCTCTCGGGCCGCTCCTAGCAGTCATGTGCACTTTGCATGTTCTGCACCAGGCTGCATTACACAGTCTGGTGAGAAACCTGCAAACCCTCCCCGGTCCCGTCTGAGCACCGAGCTACGACGTTCAGACCAATCACAATGCTGCCATGCAGCATTGTGATTGGTTAGAGAAGGGAGCATGGGAGCTTCCTGGTTTTGGAGAGACAAGGGACTGTCAGAGGCTTAGTGAATTCTTACCACTTGATCTTGCGCAGGAGCAGAAGTTGAATGTTCGCTACTCCCTCTCAAGGATCCCACAGAGCCAGTTTACAAACGTAACTCTCTGAGACCCCAAAGGGGGAAGGGGGATTGGATAAAATAATAAACGACAAAGAAGAGACTGCTCGGGAACTCTTCCTCGGCTTCTCCTGTGTTGTCCTTCATGCAGACTTCTTATCAGAGAATACCTATATAATAGTAACAAACAATAACTCATAAACCCTTATCTACTCTACTCTACAATATTACTTAATCCAACTTTCTCTTATTACCAATTAGTTCCAGAGATGTTGCTTCTCTTCTATTAAGGAAAAGGTCTTTATGGTTCTTCTGCCTTCTGGTACGTTGTTCCTATTTAATAGGATGACAATATTACTAATGTAGCTTAATCCAAACTTAATACTTTTGTGGCTTACAGTTTTATTATTTCATAAGTGACTGTCTTACCAATTTTTAGTTTCCCTATTGGCAGGAAATTATCCTCATAAGCTCTTCTGTGGTGAAATAGAAATGGTATGAGCCTAATAATGTTATATGTGCCTATTAGTAACCTACTTATCTAAATACACTATATATCTACAAACTTAATATCTATCTATAGTTTTAATCTACGTGTGTTTTATTCTCTAGGAAACTTAGAAGTCTCTCTTTTCTTCTATTGATAGTTTTCTGTCGTGTTAAACTTCTGGTAAGTATCGTTATTCAAGTAACAAATTAATTTGCACTGTACAGTTTTTTCATAGGTCACAGTTTCTTTTCTGTACAACGACTTATCTCTCTCCTTCTGCTCTGTCTCTCTTAGTTTTCCTTTCATGTGAAATGTTTCCTCCAGGTGCTGCCGCAGAAGACCTTCCGACGCTGTCACCGAAAATCTTCCGGCGCTGTCACTGAAGAGCTTCGTTTCTACTTTCCCTTTGCATGAAGGTTCACGTAAGTTGAACTTCTCTGTAGCGCTGCTGTAATATGGAGCGCTTATGCTGAGCAATACCAAGAATGACTAAGAAATAAGGGGCTAGAACCAAGGCCTCAGATAACTGAGGAGCTTCTGTACACTCGACCGACTCCCGACATTGCTTAGGTTAAGTGCGCAGTTCTTTGGAACCACGCGCTTCACATCGAGCGAGCACCTGTGAAAAGCAGCAACAACTAGATCGCTAACTCACAACCTGGAGCAGCCCTCTTAGCGTTCCAGGCCCGAGTCAGCAATCCCCAACCATTGCGCACAAGACTAAGGCAGTTTCTTGACCACCACAATTTCCAGTTTAGAGCTGCGATCACATGACTTCTCCTTGAGGTTCTGACAGTACCCCCTAACAAAGCGGGTCCTTTCATTCTGGGCTTGTTTGGAAACCTTCGGTGGAAAACCTTCACCAACCTAGGAGCATGGACATCTGAACTACGTTCCAGGATTGTTCCTCTGGCCCATTACTTTTCCAGTCTATTAGGTAAAACAATTGTCCTTTCACTCTTTTTGAATCCAAGATTTCTTTTACTTCGTATTCCACTCCAGATTCAAATTGGATGGGTTTTGGGGGTAATTCTGTCCGTAGATTGGATGAAATCTTCTTTAACAAAGAAATATGAAAAACTGGATGAATCTTCCATTTAGGTGGCAATTGTAACTTATAAGTCACCAGGTTCAGCTGTTTCTCGATAGGATAGGGGCCTATGTACCTAGGTAAAAATTTCTGTTACCTTTCAGTCTCACGTTTTTAGTACTCAACCATACCTTATCTCCTATTTGCAAACTAGGACCTACTCTTCTCTTCCGATCTGCATAGACCTTGTACTTCTTTTTGGCCTGCTCTAAATTTTGTACTGCAACTTGATAGTCCTTTTTTAAATGAGTTACTAAGTCTTTCACTGCTGAAACAGTAATCTCAGAATCAGTTATTGTAGCATTGGGATGTCTACCATAAGAAGGGTGTGTGACCGGTAGACACATTGTGAGCATTGTTATGTGCAAACTCTGCTGCCCACAAAAGTTCTGACCACTCTCCTTCTCGTTTCAAAAAGAACAATCTCAAATACTGCTCCAACTCTTGATTCACTCTCTCTGTTTGACCATCTGTCTCTGGATGGTAACTAGTAGAATATCGAGCCTCAATTCCTAATCCTATCAAGAAGGCCTTCAAAAAATGGGATAGGAACTGGGAGCCTCTATCTGAGACGATTACCTTCGGAATACCATGGATTTTAACTATGTGTGTGCTAAATTGAAAAGCAAGTTGTTTAGCAGTTGGAACCCCGTTTAATGTCAAAAAATGTCCCATTTTGGAAAATGTGTCCACTACCACTAGTATTGTTGTATACGCTTGACTAGAAGGTAGATCCATTATTAGGTCTAGTGTGATGGTATGCCAAGGACCAGGGGGCGTGGGGGGCTAGGTAATGGTTGTAACAAACCTTTCAGGGCCTGCTTCTCCTATTTTCCCTGAGCACAGATTTCGCATGACTTGACATAATTCTCAATGTCTGTAGTCATTCGTGGCCACCAATAATGTCTCTTGACTAATTCTTCTGTCTTAGCTTCTCCTTTATGTCCTGCAAGGGGGTTGTCATGACATTCATATATTATATGAAGTTGTAGCTCCTTACTAGGTAGATACAAGGCTCCTTTGTAACAGGGCAATAGATTTCGAACCTCTCTGTTTGGATCTTCGTTCTCCCATTCCTGCATTTCTTCCAGACTCATAGCTTGTCGAATTTGCTCATTTAAATCCATAGGCATGATGGCACCTACTATCTTTGATTCTGGTATGATCGTTTGAACTTCTTCCGGACGTTTCTGTGTTTCACTTCCAATTCTCGACAAGGCATCTGCTTTTCCATTCTGGGTTCCAGGTCTAAATGTGATCACAAAATCATATTCAGCGAAATACAATGACCACCTGAGCTGCCTGGGCTTAAGAGTTTTAGCTGATTTCAAAGATTTTAAATTCCGATGATCAGTCAAAACGTTTACCTGATGTTGTGCTCCCATGAGATAATGACACCACTCTTTGAAGGCATCCTTAAATCGCAGTAATTCTTTTTCTGTGATGGTATAATTAATCTCTGCTGGTGTCAGTTTCCGGGATGTGAACGCAACTGGGTGCAGTTGTCCTGTCATCTTATGTCGCTGGGATAATATGCCACCAAGTGCTTGATCTGAAGCATCGGTTTCCACATAAAATGGTTCAGTTGGATCTGCATGCAGCGCTACTGGTGCTGTGGTAAAACTCTTCTTTAATATTTTAAATGCTTCTTCAGCTTCTGCCGTCCATTCAAAACGAACCCCTTTTTTCAACAACTTAGTAAGAGGTAAGATCTTTTGTGAAAATTCTCCAATAAATCGTCTGTAGAAATTTGCAAACCCAATGAAACTTTGTACTTCTTTGACACTCATTGGGGACTTCCAATCCACAACTGTCTTAATTTTACGTTCATCCATTTTCATGCCAGTGGTGAAAGGCTGAACCCCAGGAATTCTACTTCTGAGACATGGAAAGCACATTTCTCTAGTCTTACAAATAGACGATTTTCTCTAAGCTTTTGCAGAACTCCTCTCGCTTGCTCAGGGTGTTTGTTCTTATCATTTGAATAAATCAGGATGTCATCAATATATACTAAGACACATTGGTCAATGTATTCCCTTAGGACATCTATACTACTATTATAAAGAGAGAACTTGCACCTTTTGGCCAGGTAAACTCGGGAACCAGAGCGCCAATCTACACACCTGATACATCTATGAAAATGTCAGGGTGTGTAGATGGACATAGGCGACATTAAATAAAAAAAAACGTAAATTAAAAAATTAAAATTTGTAAACAAAGTAGTCCCCTAAAACAAGCGCCGACCGCGACGTAGCGCTGATTGCGACCTACACGTAATGTAATGACGATATGCGGGGAGGAGCGGTGACTTGCGGCGAGGAGTGGACTTGCGGCAAGGAGTGGCGGTACGTAATGACGATATGCGGGGAGGAGCAGTGACTTGTGGCGAGGAGTGGACTTGCGGCGAGGAGTGGCGGTAAGGCAAAGGCAGACGAGAGGCGGGAGGCGGGAGGCGGGTGGCGGGCGGCGGGTGGCGGGAGGCTCGAGGCGCAAGGCACGAGGCGGGAGGCGGTAGGGGTAGGCGGTATGGCCAATGTCGGGGCAGGCGGCGGGCGGGAGGATCAAGGCTGAAGGCTCAAGGCGGGAGGCGGTATGGCCAAAGTTGGGGCGGGAGGTGGGAGGGATGCGGTCTGGGCAATGTGGGGTGGGGTGCACAGAGGCTTAAAATGCTGCCCGGGGCGGGCTGCTAGTCATTTATAAAGTGCTGAAAGGCTGCAGGGGCCTTACACAATCCATAGGGCATGACTTGGTACTCAAACAGCCCGAACCTTGTTATGAAGGCAGTTTTCTATTCATCACCTTCTTTCATTCCGACCAAGTGGATGCTCCTCTTTAATCTAGCTTTATATCAATTTGCGCCCCCTTAACTTGATCTAATAACACTGAAATCAGGGAGAGAGGATAACGATTTTTCTTTGTTATTTTGTTTATGGCGCGGTAATCGATGCAAGTCCTCAGATCCCCTTCTTTCTTCGGTATGAAGAACAAAGGTGACGAAACAGGAGATTGAGAGGGTCGTATGAAACCATTCGCCATATACTTGTCTAAGTATTTTTTCAGATGTTGGTGCTCCTTTTCAGTCAACACATAAACTCTGCAGCATGGCAGATTAGCCCCTGGTTCAAGATCGATTTTACCGTCATAGTTGCTTTTAGCTTTTGGAGGAACTTACTTTGAGGATGCCTGCCGATTTCTGGACCTCTGTCCCTCGTTCCCGCGGGGGTGCTTTGCTGTGGACTTTCTGCCCTGTTCCCGTTGCCCCCGCCGCAGGCGCCGCAAACCATCAGGCGCAGCCGCAGAGTAGAGGGAATTGGGCACTTCATTGCCCAGGTGCATTCGCCTTGGCCACGCCCCTAAATGCGACCGGAGGCGCTACAAAAAGGCGCTGCATCTGCTGGAGAGCGGGTTGCTTTTAGTTTTTGGAGGAACTTACTTTGAGGACGCCTGCCGATTTCTGGACCTCTGTCCCTCGTTCCAGCGGGGGTGCTTTGCTGTGGACTTTCTGCCCTGTTCCCGTTCCCCCCCGCTGGAGGCGCCGCAAACCATCAGGCGCAGCCGCAGAGTGGGGGGAATCGGGCACTACATTGCCCAGGTGCATTCGCCTTGCCCACGCCCCCTAAACGCGACCGGAGGTGCTACAAAAAGGCGCTGCATCTGCTGGAGAGTGGGTTGCTTTTAGCTTTTGGAGGAACTTAATTTGAGGACGCCTGCTGATTTCTGGACCTCTGTCCCTTGTTCCAGCGGGGGTGCTTTGCTGTGGACTTTCTGCCTTGTTCCCGTTCCCCCCGCTGAAGGTGCCGCAAACCATCAGGCGCAGCCGCAGAGTGTGGGGAATCAGGCACTACATTGCCCAGGTGCATTCGCCTTGGCCACGCCCCCTAAATGCAGCCGGAGGCGCTACAAAAAGGCGCTGCATCGCCCGCATCGCGTGACGCACGCGGGACATCGCCGGGCTGAGCCCGGGCAGAGGGCGGGCCGTCTGTGGCCGTCCGTGGACGACTGTGGCCGGGCCCCGTCCCTTTATTGTATATCCCCTACATTCCCTCTTTCCAAGGCTACTGACCTTTAATAATGCCACCGAAGCCCGGAAACGGTGGGAAACAACAAATGAGGGGGAAGGTAAGAGGCACCCTGGATGACTTTCTCATTAAATCTGTTTCAAACTTGGACCATGAAATATCCGTAGCGGAATCACGCTTGATCCTCGAACTTCAAAAACAAGCGGTCATCTTTGGGCACAAATCGTCAGACTTCACCCCCTCTCATATTCAGCCCAATGAGCACAGGGATTCCCCCTTCCATGGATACTACTATTCCCCTTCTTTTTCAGGAAAATTCCCCAACCGTTACCTCTATTCCACTGAGAAGTCCTAACATTGATTCGGACTCCTTATTAGACTTCTCCCCATCGGAGACTTCCCTGTTGCAGCTTCCAAATGCTACTCCTATCCCGGTAAACAACACTCCCACGCAAACACCATGTAGACAACCTACCTTAATGAAAAGGAAGAGACGGGGAAGTGATCGCCGGGGTGGGCAACTTAAAGTAGCCCGATTGGGTTCCAGCCCACAAACCACTAATCGTAATATTACATCCCAATCCTGTCGCCCACCACTGAAATCAAAATCAAATCTCCCACAACCACAATTTAAGTTAAAGAAACAATCACCTGAGCCTAACCTAGTTTTAAATGACATATAACATCTAGTCAGATCCCTACTTCTTCCTTTATTAGAAAGGGTAAAAAGAATAGGTGACCAGCTGAACGGTAGAAACCATTTTAAACTTTCAAATCTTAAAGCGTGTGGTAGCCATCAACACGACTACTAAACCCAGTGAACCACGTTCAGTCAATGAATATGCCAATAAACCTACCCCATATTGTCCTGACATGACCACTGGGAAAGCTGGGCCTTTTAAAGATACGCGACATACTGTAAATATTCCTTGTGCGAAACCAGGGAAAACCAATAAGATTAACAAACTACCCACACACTCCACTCTTAAAGGACCCAGAGACTCAGCCCTTTCTCCACGCAACACTTCTATAATAACCACTACACACTCAGACTTCAAGATCATAGACACAGCAACCCGTCAACCGACAGGTCAACCAACAGGTCAACCCACAACAACCCAAGGATGGGTAGATCTTCCCCCAGAGGCGGTTCCATATGCTATAATCCTGACAGGTGTACCAGAGCTTACAGCAGGAAAGAAAGAAAGTTACTCTGAATTAAAGAATAAAGCTATTTACTGGCTCAAACAAAATAGGCCACTGCCACCCCCCACCCCCCATATAGATGGAGATATATTGTTTGTTAGAAGATTAGCGTGGGTAGGCTCTAGACCTAAGGACACTGCAGGAGACGTAATTATCATACATTTTAGAGACCGTAGGGTGGTCCCATACATCGCTGAATGGTATTACCAACAGGGATCCAGCACCATAGTTCCTAGAACCTTAACATACTTTTATCCAGAGGCATTAATCGTCCCCCATGGCCATCGTGGCGTGCCCATCTATTATAAACATAATAACTATCCCTTATTTCCACCAAAGAAGACTTCATGGTCTACCAACCACCCGGTTTATGAGAACTCGCACGGGCAATTTAAACACCAGAACTTTCCAACCCATCGAGAGTACAACCCATCATCCTGGTTAGTCCCCCTGTCAAAACGATATGATGCCCTCATGGATCTAAATGATCAGGATTGACACCAGGGAACTACTGCGATACAATCTCCAGCAACAACGATCGATATCCCGCCAACTGATCCCCAACAATCAGGGTGCTTAAACACATACCCTGTGGCGGGGGAACTCCCGCCTCCAACTATCTTTCACGGGCCTTTACCAACTGAGACTGATCAACTTTGCATATCTATTGTTGCAGTTGATTCACCTCTACCACAGTGTAAATTCTTGATCCCCCTCCTATAAATATTTTGAAACCTGAGGAGTTCACATATAGTTTCCTCTCTTGGAACGTGGCTGGTTTAGCGGACAAAGTCGACCAAAAACACTGGCTGGAGGTCGTCACAGGGCACAACGTAATTTGTCTCCAGGAAACCTGGTCCCGGGACACCCACCATATTAATGGTTTCCAAACCTTTCACACCCCAGCCACTCAAAGTCCTCACGGCCGTAACAAAGGGGGTCTTTGCACTTTTATATCTGTTACCGGGGGTATTGTAATTAAAAGGTTCATGGAGACCGAATTTTATCAGATATTGTGTCTACAATGGGGCTCCCCACAAAACGCCATAATATTAAATCGCTATAATAATATTCCTTCTGATAGGAGTGAGGATATCTTGCGCAAACTTCTTTCGACATTGATCTCCCAACATGACCAGCTGGTAGGCGATAACATCATGCTCTGGGTTGTAGATTTTAATTGTACAATCTGTCCCCATGGTCCATTTGGTTTGTGCGGCCTATCGGACAACGGGGAAGATTGCCCTACCCATTTTACTCACTCGTCAGTTGGTACCTCATTTAATAATATACTTTTTTATTTTAACCTAACATGTATTAATTAGTTTTGTACCCCAAATATACCATTTCAGCCAACCTTCAATGGAAGGGGGTGTAACACGATAATTGACTTCACCCTAATCTCTGCATCCCATGTAGGGACAGTGGCCACCTGGGAAATGGGTAAGGCTCTTTACTCCGACCATTACCCTATAGTGTTTAGTATTAGAGTTAAAAACCCAACACACAGAACAGCGGCCAATACCGTATATATCCCAGAAATAAGATTAGCTTAAAAAAACGGATACACTATCAAATGGGAAAAAATAGACCCGACCGGCTTTCTGGCCCAACTTGTTGCTTCTAATTACGAAGATATACTGACTGTTTATCCCTTGAAGAGACACCGAATATTGTAATGAAATCCTTTTCGAAAATATTAACCACTGTCAAATCCCTACTGACAAGAAAATATCAGAAGGGGACTCTAAAGCCCCAAAGGTGGTTTGACAGTAAATGCACTAAAGCACTAACTGTCATTAAAAAGGCATTGCATTCAATTCCCCAAAATCCGGTTCTTATCCGTAGTGCCAAAAAAATCTATAAAAATACTATAAAGTCGAGAAAAGCCACCCTAAAGAATAAGGTATGGGTATCCCTCACAAAAAGCCTCGAATAATAGAGATCATAGGGCTTTCTGGAGGGTGGTAAACGACCCGTTTCTACAGTCTAATGAAGTAAACTGTATTGATCAGGCAATTACAGCCTATCAATGGGTATCCCATTTTAAACAACACCGGCAACGAAGGAGGAATTATTCCAAATGATGAGGTTAACACCTTCCTGGTACGTAAACAGCTCACTTCTTTTCCCTTACCCGTAACCTTTGATTATGATGAAGTATTAAAAGCCATCAGGGACAGCTCATCGGGCAAGGCACCGGGCCCGGACGGCGTCCCTATAGATACCTACAAGGCTGAATTGGATCTTTGGGCCCCCATAATAACTAATGTTTTAAACAAAGCGAATCAGGAAGGTTTCATACCCACCTGGTCAGACTCTATAGTTATTCCTATTTTTAAAAAGGGCAAGAGGAATGATCCGACCTGCTATCGGCCCATTTCTCTGTTGGATGCCCTAGCAAAGGTAGCCGGCCGTATCATCCTAAACAGAATACAATCCTGGGGGGAGGAAAACCAAATCTTTTCTGAGTTACAGTACGGCTTTAGACCAGGAAAAGGGACATTGGAACAATGTCTAAATTTGTCCCTTCTTATAGCTAAGTACACAGAGGCTAAGAGCGGCAACCTTTTTATTTCTTTTATAGATTTAAGTTCTGCCTTTGACTGTGTAGATCATGAATTCCTATGGCTGACATTAACTGACATGGGGATCGACAGTCATATTTTATCTTACATTAGGGTGAATGTACCGACAAATTCCCCATAGATAGGGGTGTCAGACAGGGGTGCATTTTGGCACCCCTGTTATTCACTCTATATATTAATTCAATCAGACATTACCTGAGGAACTTTCCATTTGACTACCCCACTATTAAAAGAACCCCTATCCCCCTTTTATTATACGCCGACGACGCAGCATTAATGTCACGGACCAGACTCAGGCTACAAAGAACTATAAATAAATTTAACACCTATATGAAGCTTCGTGGCCTGAGCATAAACATTTCTAAAACTTTTACAATGGTCTGCGAAAAGAGTAGGAAAAAACCACACTGCCCCATATTTTTGGACAATAAGAGAATTGAAAACATAGACTCTTTCCCCTATTTAGGGGTAAATTTGCATAGAAGTAGCTCCTGGCAAACAGCGGTAAATGCCAGAAAACTGGCATTCATGCGTTCGATTGGCGCCCTGAGAAATTTTTCAAATAAATTGGGGGGGAAGCCAATCAATGAATTAATCTATATTTACAAAGCCAAGTGCATTTCAACTGCAACGTATGGAGCTGGTATTTGGGCCATCGAACAAGCACCGGGATACAAATTTGTGAAAACCAGTTCCTAGCTTATCTGTTGGGGGTATCTAAGACTACATCCTCATACATTTCGCATATAGAAGCGGGCCTTTCCCATATAACGGATACCGTGAGGATTTCCCCGATCCTTCTTTGGCATAAGATCTGGGTTACCCCAGAAACCCTATTAAATAGGGATTTAATAACTGATTGCTTATTGCTTGACGGGGTGTCCAAAATCAAATGGCTACGCTATGTTAGAAACATGTTTAGCGAGCTCGGTCACCCGGAATATTTCATAAAACCTAGCACGATGAAGAAGGTACCCAGAACTCTAATTAAAAAGATGGCTTTACATCACCTTGTTACTCAGAGGTGGAATGCAGCAAAAGGAAAACAATCTGTCCTTAGATACCAGCAAATCACCTCTCACGAAGGGTTAAAAAAATACCTAACTCGAGTGATTAGCCCTTATGCTCGTTCATTGCTTACCCGTTTTAGGTTAGGCTTTTTCTTTCGACTCGTTACTTTCCCCCAACGTAACACCTGGACTATGTCTAATCTCGTATGTCCCTGTGATGATTCTTCGTATCAATCTGATATTCATTGCGTTCTATTCTGCAAGTACTATCAGGCACCACGCAGGGCATACTTATTACCAATCTTAAGGACATGGGGGATTCGTACATGTAAACGAGCTTTTATAAAATTGCAAAAATTGGAGGAAGATAATGTCATTCATGCACTGAATTGCTTCTTAAAACTTGTAGTAAAGTTCCGTACCTCAATGAACTGATTATAAATATATTTTATGTATTTTTTAACTGGATCAAAATCAACTGCTCTCGATTTGGATATGTGTAGTTTAGTAATGTCTATCTGTTTTTAACTGTTTTTAATATGTTCGCTTTTATGATTTATATTTCTAAATCGAATAAAGCATTTTTAATTCTGATTCTGATTCAGTCATAAGCTCGATGAGGTGGTAACTGCTCGGCTTCTTTCTCATCAAAGACATCTGTGTAGTCACAATATTCTATGGATATGTCCTGGGAATTTATCACACATACTGTTACTTCAGCCATGCATAATGAAAGGCCAGGATTACTCTTACAACTTTTTTCACAGCCCCCAAAACAATTTTCTTTGCAATATGTGGAATTCATGGTTATGGTTTGTGTACTCCAATTTATGGTATGGTTGTGTTCAGTTAACCATGGTAATCCCAGTATAAGCTGAAATTGTGGAGCATCAATTAAATTAAACTGAATTACCTCTTCATGACCATCAACTGATATAATCTGCAAAGGTTCAGTGTGGCTCACAATTGGTCCGGACAAGAGGTTGGTACCATCAACCGCTCGCACTGGTTCGCTTTTAGGTTTTTGTATTGCCTTCAATCCAATCTTGGCTGCAAATTTTAAATCACAGAAATTTCCTGTTGCTCCTGAATCCACCATCACAGAAACGTCAGACAGAGTAATTGACCAGAATTTTATTATCACAGAAAGAATCAGATGGGGAGCTGAGGACTGTAAGGTATTGGCTAACAGATGTTCCTTCGGAGTTGCTTTTAATGTTGCATCCACCTGTTCAACTCCATCTACAAGTGGTGCTGCAAGTTTTCCTTCGGCTTGAATGGGGTCTTGGGCTTTCTAAGACAACTCCTTACAAAATTTCCATTTGATCCGCAATACATACATAGATTTTCTGTTCTTCTCTTCTCCTTTTCGTCTTTCGTCAATGGGCCCCTGATATTTCCAATTTGCATAGGCTCTGGATTTACCAGCCCTTCTGTGGTTTTATTATTCTCTGATCTTGCTCTATCAAACCTTGGGACAATTGGTTTGAAATCTCGTCTCTTTTCTCCTTTCCTTTCTCCCTGGCGAAAATCAATTTCTAATACCAAATCAATTAATTCTGAAATTTCTGTGGGTCTGTTAGGTATTTGAGCTAATACATCCTTAAGCTCGTCACGTAACCCACGATAGAATACTGCAGCTCTTTTGCTTTCTGGCCAGTTGGTTTCCACTACCAGCTTATTAAATTGGGCCAAGTACGCTACTAGATCACGATTACCTTGTCTTAATTCTAAAAGTTAATTATCCATGGCCTGAGATATTCTACGCTGATCAAAAATTTGTAAGAACTCTTTCTTAAATTCATCATAGTTTTGCAATGTTGGGTCATCTCTGAAAACCAAAGGCATAGACCAAGATGCAGCATCACCACTCAGGTAAGACAAGGCAAAGGCCACTCTTCATTGAGCATCAGGGAAAATGGAAGGGCGGCACATGAAGTGAAGGGAACATTGGGTAAGGAACACTTGTGCCTTTTGGGGATCCCCACTAAACCGCTCTGGGGGGGGCTAGAGGAATGACTGGGGACAAATAATGAATTACTTGTGTAGTTAACCTGTTAGAACCTTCTAGGAGTGTGCTCTCTCTCCCTGACCCTAATGTTTGCCCCATGCTCTGAGCTAATTCTGTGGTTTCTTTTCTGGCATTTATCATTTCTTGTCTAAGACTCTGATTATCCTCCCGAACTGCTACCAATTCTTTTTGTATGGCTTCTAAGACTGCTCCTAACGTCTGTAGGTTTATTCCCTCAGCCATTTCTGCTCAGGCGCAAGTATAAATACGCGGGCACTTCACTTTGTCAGAGGCTTAGTGAATTCTTACCACTTGATCTTGCGCAGAAGTTGAATGTTCCCTACTCCCTCTCAAGGATTCCACAGAGCCAGTTTAAAAACGTAACTCTATGAGACCCCAAAAGAGGAAGGGGGATTGGATAAAATAATAAACGGCAAAGAAGAGACTGCTCTGGAACTCTTCCTCGGCTTCTCCTGTGTTGTCCGTACTGCAGACTTCTTATCAGAGAATACCTATATAATAGTAACAAACAATTACTCAAAAACCCTTATCTACTCTACTCTACAATATCACTTAACCCTACGTTCTCTTATTACCAATTAGTCTCAGAGATTTTGCTTCTCTTCTATTAGGGAAAAGGTCTTTATGGTTCTTCTGCCTTCTGGTACGTTGTACCTATTTAATAGGTAGACAATATTACTAATGTAGCTTAATCCAAACTTTATACTTTTGTGGCTTACAGTTTTATTATTTCATAAGTGACTGTCTTACCAATGTTTAGTTTCGCTATTGGCAGGAAATTATCCTCATAAGCTCTTCTGCGGTGGAATAGAAATGGTATGAGCCTAATAATTTTATATATGCCTATTAGTAACCTACCTATCTAAATACACTATATATCTACAAGCTTAATATCTATCTATAGTTTTAATCTACTTGTGTTTTATTCTCTAGGAAACTTAGACGTCTCTCTTTTCTTCTATTGATAGTTTTCTGTCGTGTTAAACTTCTGGTAAGTATCGTTATTCAAGTAACAAATTAATTTGCACTGTACAGTTTTTTCATAGGTCACAGTTTCTTTTCTGTACAACAACCTATCTATCTCCTTCTGCTCTGTCTCTCTTTCTTTTCCTTTCAGGTGAAATGTTTCCTCCAGGTGCTGCCGCAGAAGACCTTCCGACGCTGTCACCGAAAATCTTCCAGCGCTGTCACTGAAGAGCTTCGTTTCTATTTTGCCTTCGCATGAAGGTTCATGTAAGTTGAACTTCTCTGTAGCGCTGCTGTAATATGGAGCGCTTATGCTCAGTGTTACAAAATGGTATTAACCATATTCCAGGAAGAAAGGAGCAGAATCCGTCGATAAAGTAGGAAAGCTTTAATCCACATGTAAGTACATGAACGTACAGTTTTGAATGCCGGTAAACCGTCAGTCTACTTGCTAAATACATACGACATCCATTCAAACCACAACACGCACACGAGACACAAGATCTCCATACACACAGCACGCGAAACACAACACGCGACACTCACACATTCAAATAACAACCAGACACGCATATTGTTTGTGGATGCCGCGTGTGCATACACGCGCGTCATTCCAAACAATAGCATGACATCACACACCTCCCTCCTTTTCCTTTTTTTTTCTTTTTTTTAAGTAAGAATAAAGTCTCTGAACCATACAGGAGCCCTGCGACTTCTTAAACTTCTCAACAATTCTTGTGCATTAGAATCACAACTGCTTGAAACAACAGCTGACTCAGACAATCCAGAACTATTGGTATTGACATCCAAAAACATATTAGATGAATCATCTACATCCAAAAACACATTAGATTAATCATCTTCAGAAAAGTGCTTGCTATAATTAAACTTTGAAACTCTACTAAAATGCCAAACGCTTCCATCCAGTACTCTTACAACATTCTTAAATACTTCAACTACTTCAATTGGATCAGACCACTTTGCTAATCCCTTATGTACATAACCCCCTTTTTTTAATCTCACAAAATCTCCCACTTTAATAGGAACACAACTTCTTGTCTCTTTTTTTGACAAATCATTCTTCATTTTCTCTTTATAAGCATCAACTGTCTTGCGAATCTCCCCAAAATCAACCTCTGCAAAATCAATTCGACCACTATCCTTGTTCTTTAACCACCAAGGAACAAGATTGGTACTGGGTTTCCGCCCTCTCAGCAACTCAAAAGGAGATAATAAGGTAACTGCATTAGGAGCAGTGCTGTAGGACAATAACATGGACTGTAACGCCCTATTCCAGCATAGACCACCTTTGACAGCTAATTGAATAGCTTCCTTGACTACTCTATTGAATCTCTCTATCTGGCCGTTAGCCTCTGGATGGAATACCGCTATTCTTCTATGAGAAATACCACACCTACTAAAATAACTTTCCATTTGCTTACTAACAAACTGTGGACCGTTGTCCGTTACTACCTCTTGAGGAATACCCTCTCTACAAAAAACATCATCCAAGAATTGTATAATGACATCACTGGTAACCTCCTTGACCATCTTTATTTCTGGCCATTTTGAAAAGTAATCTATCAGTACTATGCCAAAAGAATATTGTTGTGGCAACACACTAAATGGTCCAATAATATCAATGCCAAGTTTATTCCAAGGTGAAACGAAACAGGTAACTCAACAGGTTGTGGTACACTGGGCAAAGCCTTAGCTGTTTTATCACTCTTAGCACATAATTCACATAATTTCACTTGTTGTTCTACAAAGTAATCAATACCAGGCCACCAAAAATTGTTTTTTAAACACCTTCTAGTGATTGATATACCAAAATGCCCTTCATGAGCCAAATCAAGAAACTTCTTCCTGAGACCAAAAGGTGGAATACATTTATCACCTCTTAATAAGATGCCATTTTCTATGGCCAGTTCATCTTTAATTTTATGATAACTCATTAAACCTCCGGTAAAATTCTCTCCTTCAGGCCAACCCTTCAATATATACTCTTTCACTACTTTGAGTTCTAAATCTGTGTTCATTTCTTCATCCCATGTCTCTTCCTGTACTACTGAATTCTCTCCAAATACTAAATTGACATCATTGAAAACATGTGCAACTTCACACTCATCTTTATCAACCACATCAGATTCCTTGCACGCCAATGGAAGTCTTGACATGCAATCAGCATGAACATTAGACTTCCCAGGAATGTATTCCAAAGAATACTGGAAATTTTGTAATCTAGAAGAAAGTCTTGCCAATCTAGAAGAGAGTGTACGTCCCCCACCCGGTGACAATATGTGCACCAAGGGTTTATGATCTGATTTAATGACAAATTTCGTTCCCCACAAAAAAGGTCAAAAATGTTCCGCTCCCCAAACACATGCCAAAAGTTCTCTTTCAATTACAGAATAATGTCGTTCCGAGTCCCTTAACGTCCTTGAAGCGTATGCTACAATCCATTCTTTACCCCATTCTTCTTGAATCAACACAGCACCCAATCCACAATTACTTGCAGCAACCATCACAATACATTTCTTCCCTATCACAAATGGTTTGAGACAAGGTGCACTAATGATCATTGACTTTACAGCATTGCAAGTTGCCGTCATAGAATCTGTCCACTCAAATTGGGCCTTTTTCTTTAAAAGCAACCTAAACGGTTCAATTACAGTTGCATAGTTTTGAATAAACTTAGCATAGAATTCGACAAGTCCCAAGAAAGCTACCAACTGTTCTTTGTTTTGAGGGATAGGTGCTTTACTAATATTCTCCAAATGTGAAGTTTTAGGTCTGATACCATCTCCACTAATGCAGTTTCCAAGATATTCCACTTCTTCTCTCCTGAACTTACACTTGGAGGCACAAAGTGTTAGACCTTTATCTGACAGAGCATTTAACACTTTGAATACACTTTTTTCATGTTCAACACCATCTTTCCCAAAAACTAAAATGTCATCTTGAAATGCAATTGCCCCAGTTAAACCAACTAAAGTCTCTTTCATCAACCTTTGAAATACCGCAGCTGCACTTGCTAGGCCAAAAGGCATCCTGCAAAACCTATATAAACCCTCAGGTGTAATAAAAGCAGTTAAGTCTCTTGAGTCTTCATGTAGAACTACCTGATGTTACGCCCTTGCCAAATCCAAACAGGAAAATACTTTAGCATTGTCCAAAGTGGAAACCATCTCATGTAGGTTAGGTAAAGGATGTGAATCCACACAAATAGCATTATTCAAACTGCGTAGGTCTATGCAAACACGAAGATCTCCCCCTGATTTAATCGAAATCACAATGGGAGAAACCCAAGAGGATGACTCAATTGGTTCTATTATTTTCTTCTCACACATATCATTGAGGATTTCTTTTAATTTTTGTCTATATGAAAAAGGAACATTTCTCACTTTATGACGGACAGGCAAGGCATTTGCATGTACTTTTATCCGATGTTCAAACCCTTTATACCTTCCTAAATCAGTGCAAAATAATTTAGGGAATTTCCTTTTAATTTCTGAAATTAACATATCTTCTTTCTCTTTACTTAGTACAGAATTAGAATTACTTGGTTCAGAATCAATTGAGTAAACAGGAGGATCAGCATTTGGATCAAGTTTCATTCCAAGTTGTTCCTGGTGTGGCCAACCTAATAATGAATCACCAGATTTTGTAATATATACTTTTCCATAAGTAGAACGACTCTTGAATTTGAGTTCAGCTATAAAGTAACCAATGAGTTGCAGTCTGTGGCCAGTATAGCCACTTGGTGTAATATCTGGTTGCATTAGATTAACACTAGGCCAATTGGATCTGAATAGAATATCAGGTAGAATGGTGTACCATGAGCAAGAGTCTACAAAAACTTTGGTAGATATTCCATTAATGATAATATCACAAGAAGGAAATTTTTTGACCTTAGGTTCCTTAGTTATGCACATTATAGAGTGAATCCCCGTCATAGTTATATAGACTGATCTAAATCAATAAATAAATAAATAAAGTTGTTGTACACATTTTTTTTTCCTTTCTTTTAAAATAAGAAGAAAATGTAACTCGCAATTTGTGTGTGCAAATCACAGAAGTCACTTACTGTACATTATGTTGTTGCAGTAATGATTATTTGTGTTTCCTCCTTGTAAATATTTCCCCAAATGATGATAAACTGAATTCGATTCCTCATAGATGCAGCATTGCAGGGCAATATCCAATGAGAAAATCCGTCTGAAATGTGTGCTTACCAACAACCAATAAAAAGGATATAACAACATCCAATGAGGAGAGCCAAGAGAAAAGTCCTCCGTGTGAATAGCCAATGAAAGCAGAGTATCACTGGAAAAAAAAATCAGTAAATCCTTCGAAAAATCCAATTTAACACACGTAGGAAAGTGTTCCCGATCGTCGCCAGTGTTACAAAATGGTATTAACCATATTCCAGGAAGAAAGGAGCAGAATCCGTTGATAAAGTAGGAAAGCTTTAATCCACATGTAAGTACATGAACGTACAGTTTTGAATGCCGGTAAACCGTCAGTCTACTCGCTAAATACATACGACATCCATTCAAACCATAACACGCACACGAGACACATGATCTCCATACACACAGCACACGAAACACAACACGCGACACTCACACATTCAAATAACAACCAGACACGCATATTGTTTGTGGATGACGCGCGTGCATACACGCGCGTCATTCCAAACAATAACATGACACCACACACAGCAATACCAAGAATGACTAAGAAACTAAGGGGCTAGAACCAAGGCCTCAGATAACTGAGGAGCTTCCGTACACTCGACCGACTCCCGACATTGCTTAGGTGAAGTGCGCAGTTCTTTGGAACCGCGCGCTTCACATTGAGCGAGCTCCTGTGAAAAGCGGCATCAACTAGACCGTCAACTCACAACCTGGAGCGGCGGCCCTCTTAGCGTTCCAGGCATGAGTCAGCAATCCCCAACCATTGTGCACAAGACCAAGGCAGTTTCTTGGCCACCGCAATTTCCAGTTTAGAGCTGCGATCACATGACTTTTCCTTGAGGTTCTGACAGGGACGATGCGACGGAGTACAGGCGGCTGCGGATTCGGCAAGAATGTAAGTACTTAAAAAAAAATTGACATCCACTCCCCCAACCTCTCCACTTTTGTTCCCTGCCAGCCACTACTGAGAAAAACAATGTGCTTCTTTGGGGTAAAATCTTAATCAGATAAGAATGTAGACACTGAGTTACTATCTCAGAAATCATGCTCTAAGCCAGAATAAACAGAAAGCCAAGCGGGGTTTAAAGATGACTATATTTTAAGGTCCCGCCTGTGAAGCGCATGTGATTTCTGCTTGAAGAGATCGTTTGTTAAAAAACAAGATCCTAAGGGGGTCCTGAAGCTCACCCACTGCTTACCATTAGTTGGCTTCATCATCACTCTAATTTCTTTTCTTTTCATTGGTCAGTGCATGTGGGTTTCACTTTTTTATTTCTTTGTTTGTCCATTCAATGGAGCATGGACCAAGTATTGGTTAATTGCTTTATTAGTGTTCTTCCGCTGCTCATGTTTGTATGCAGGTACATTTTTTTCTCTGGTTGCTTTTTTCTCATTGTTGTTCCTCATTCCCCCATTATTGTTGCATCACCCTTCCCCCATTTTGTTGCTCGCCCATCCAAGTCTACCCCTGTTTTAGCTTATTGTTGCCAGCATCCCTCCTGCGCCAACCTTCCCACTCCATTGCTTGTTTATTGCAGTGCCTCCCTGGAACCCCTTAACAATAATTAACATTTCCTGTATTTTGGGGTCTGTTATTTGAGTTCCGTCCTATTTCAGGAATGTGTCTCCAGCCTACTTTGTTGCTATGTTCTTGTGTTCTGGTCGCTCCCATAATTTTCACGGCTTTAGGTATGATTTGTTGAAATTCCTTTCTCCTTATTCAGATTCAGTTAATCACCGTAGAGCTATTTGCCGACTGAGCAGTAAAATTCTAGTGTTTGTTTATCTCTCCTTCCTGGGACATTTTGTGTTTTCTCAACCTTCTATATAACAAATATCCTGTAGGTTCTGTTTAATCTTTGTCAGGTATTTCTTTTATATTGCACCCTCTCTTTCCTCCAATGTTTTTTGAGGCTAGGATTTCTGGGCTGCTTTAGTACCCTTTTGTTCTCATGTTCACCTGTCCCCATATCTTTCCCCTTCGGACCTATTTTTTCTCGTGTTATTGTCTCCAGGTTGGTCGGTAAGAGGGGCAATAAACGTTGATTCATCAAAATACCAGAGGTACCGTGGCCTGATAAGATGGCTGGACAGACATGTTAAGGCGGAGCCCTTGGCCCAAAGTAACTAATCCTCCATTTACCCTGGTGGAATTGGCAGATAAACCAACCCAAATGCAGCTAAAGGGTACGCTGTCCCAGCCGTAAACAAAGAGATGCCGCTATGAAAACAAAGCTTAAGAGGAACTGTGAGGTGAGCGGCGTGCCGGGCGCAGTAATGGCGCCGCCTGATCCTAACACCGGAGAAGATTGAAGTGGTTGTAGAAGGCCACAGAATAATCAGTGAAAGAGCTGGATCTGCTGCCACATCTACAACGCAGAAAGAGCACTCGCGCATGCGGAGACTGCCGGAAGGCCAGCGGAAGCACCCTTGGATCTATGTATCGGCGCGGGAAGCGTGTGGCCAGTGAGC
This sequence comes from Lissotriton vulgaris, assembly GCF_964263255.1. NCBI lineage: Eukaryota > Metazoa > Chordata > Amphibia > Caudata > Salamandridae > Lissotriton > Lissotriton vulgaris. Next base: position 366,045,423 of record NC_141695.1, on the reverse strand, counting down.
AGACAGGCCTGGCAGGAAGCAGCCTGCAGTAGAAGTCGGCCGGGAGGAGTATGCGGCCCTCCGATGGACTAGCATATACACACACAGTGTGTAGGGGACTGAGACCCAGTGAGAAGGGAGGTGGGCCCCGAAACCTGAGACAGTTGTGGGGAGAGCTAAAATAATAAAACACAGGCAACACACCTGTGCCCTGAGTGCAATGGGCTGGGAGGTTGTGGAAGCACCACTGCTGCATGCTTGGAGGTGCATAAGCATAAGTCATGGTGCTGGGGGAGGGGACTGGAAAAATCAGAGGCCCCCCAGAGCAGCAGAGAGAGAGTGCAGGAACTCGGAGGGAAGAAGCGTCGCCTAGAAGAAGGCCTGTAGCTGAACCTGGCCAGCCTAAATAAATGCTAATAGCCAGTAGCCTGATAGCAATAGCAAGTGGACTCTTACTTCGCAGCTTGCATCAATACTGAATAACCCCCTCCTGTTGATAGCTGCTGGGAGCAAGTCAGAGACAGTGTGACACAGTGCTGCTGGGTCTGGAACGAATAGATGTGGCCCGCCGCAGAGGAGTGAAGGCGAGCTGATGAGAAGGGATGGCGTGCCCCCCCCACCATCCTCCATCAATAAAAGAAAGCAACATGGAATACAGTGCAATAAAGTAAGGAGGAGCTCACACCAGAGTGCAAGAACGTGCAGCCCCAACAGAATATTAATGTGCAACCAGAAAATGGTCAAGGATAAGCCAACAAGAGGTGGGCAGGCTAATAAAATAAATCGTGAAATGCACAGTCCCGGGCCCAGGGTCATCAGGACAGCTGAGAAGAGACACAGAAGATACTAACAACCCGGGTACTATGACACGTGACAAGGCAGATATATTGGAGGCCATCAGAGACTCCTGAGTGGCACTGGAGACGAAGATGGACATAAACTACTTACGCCTAGACCTGCGCAAGGTAGCATAAAGAGTCATGAATACTGAAGAGGAGGTCGGGACACTACGCGAAGAGGTCTAGAGGCTCCAGAGCACGGTCACTACCTTATAGGCCCAGTCAAATTGCACAGAAGACAGAGAAGAAGACGCAGAAGGGCGATCTAGAAGGAACAACCTTAGATTCATAGGTTTTCCTGAAAAGGCAGAAGGGCCGGCAGCAGATTTAATTCTCGAAAACTGGATCAACCCAACATTCAACAATATCAGACGGTCAAAATTCTTTGCTATAGAAAGAGCTCACTGGGCCCTGCTGCGACCGGGATTGCTGCCCAGAGCTCTGATAGCACATTTGTTCAATTACAGGGATAGATACATAATACTCCAGCACATCCGTACTATCGGCCCACCGCACAAAGAAGACCGCGCAAATCAAATATTCCCAGATTATACCAGGAAAGTACATGACCTCTCCAATTAATCCCTAGCGGTTAAGTGGTGTCTGCTGGAACACAATATCAAATTCAACCTAATTTACCCTGCGAGGCTCCAAGTGCAATATGATGGTAGAGTTTTCCTCTATGAAACACCCCAAGATGCAACAGACTGGAGTGATTCTCAAGGCCTGAATGGAACAGACCAAAACCAAGGATGGCGTTAGCAACAAAAGAAATACACTGACAACAGCATTGTCGGCGCCAGGAGGCAGAAGAAAGGAGACTCAGTCCGCAAGAAATACCAAACACAGGGCACATCTTGGTGGGCGAGGATGGAACCTTACAAACTGAATTGGCAACGATACCACTACAAAACCAGTATTCCCCTCTCTGCTTGGTACAAAAGACCCAGACCCCGACTGATGGAACCCCAGAAGAGTAAAGGGGGGATAGGACAAGAGCATCCAATCCCGGAGGGATCTGGAAAATGTGAGAGATTGCGCCAATTACCTGTGAGTAGATACGTATAAGGGGGACTAACTGCGCAGAGATAGTGCGGACGGACTGCACCACTGTAGGTGGGTGGTGAGGAGAGAGATAGAGAGGGACAACTGGGAAGTTCCGACAAACTGAATCCAACAGGACACTCCAGCTGTCATACACATGAGCGGTCTTGTTGAGCCCAATTGGTCATGCAAGATAGTGCGGTATTTGGTGGACTGGCCATACCACACAGACTACGTAATTGAACTAGAATTGACCTACAACCCCTGTTTTTGAAAAGTTACGGATGAAGTATGAGGGATGAGGAGGGCTGACATCAGGTTTGGGGCAGAGTCACCTGTCCTTAGGCCTTTGGGGGAGCTTGGGGAATGTGGAATTATTGCCTGTTGATGGGGAAGGAGGGAGTTGAGAATGTTTTAGATGTGATGGGAAGTAACAAACCAGCAAAAAAAAGATGTGTTATGCTATACAGAGGAAGGGATACAGAGATGCCGAGGTTGATTACAACTCTAGACATGAGCCTCCCTTGGCAATTAGACATGAACAGAAGCGAACAAAAATGCAAGTTTGTAACATGGAATGTTGGAGGGCTTAATGACTTTGTCAAACGCAACCAGTTAATAGCTTACTTGAGAAGATATGGGGTTTCTATTGCTTTCCTCCAGGAACGACACAATAATGGGGCGATAGTGTTAAATACGTCCAAAGACGATGGAGAGCAAAGATCTTCGCGACGTGCTATTCAGCTATGCCACAGGTGCACTAATATGGGTGGCACAGGGAGTCCCCTTTAAAGCGCAGAGAACATGCTTGGACCCAAGCGGGAGGTTTGTAATGGTGAAGGGTAGCTTGGACGGGCACGTTATGTGTCTAAGCCCCAAACAGTGACGATGGGGACTTCCTGGGCCAAACTAGGGAAGTGGCTTCATTCCGGGGTGGCAACTAGGGCTACAACACGCACTACCAATTCTACAGTATAAACTTTAAACACAAATTTAATGAAAATTCTCTTCTGTTCTATTTTCCAAAAAACACATTTAAGCATCAAATATTTAAATATTCGTATTTACATGAAAGCAAACAACATTACAACAGAGTTGCAATACAACAGGCTTTTCTGTGTGACGAATCGCAGAACCCAATGCATTTCGGGACACTTGGTTCCTTCATCAGGGGTATTCTGTGGAAAGGAAAGGAAAACATTTCAAATTATGCACATTGGGAACAGCGCTGAAAGTGTTTAAGTAAAACATGCATGTGGTTCTCCAATACATCATGCAACCTTCACCACAGTGTCATTGAGAGTGTATGCACAAATGAGCACCTATAAATGTAACACAGCTAATGACTGGCTGCCCTGCTGCACAGATACAGTTAACAGCAAATCAAAAGAGATACCTTTGCTCACCTCTTGGTGTGCATGGGGTCACCTAAACTGACCAAGACAAGGGTGGGCAAGTCACGGAGATACCTGTAATAAAAACAAACCTATGGTGGAACTCTCATTTTTCGAAACCAATGACTGCATACTAAAACAGAAGTGGTTATCTACTGAAGTGACACTAACCTTAGCCACTATGCCGATGTGTTTACACCTCCGGGTATCGACCAGTATTAATGGCCTCCACGCAGAAAATGTCCTGCCTCGAGCCTGTAGGATAAGAACAATAATCAACTTCAATATACTCATGAATACCTAAACTGAAACTAACTTGCTCCAAGTGCCGGGCTTCTAAGTCTCACAGTGAGGTTCAAAGGATTCCTGCCATATTCACCGGCCCAACCGCTCCGATACCACCGTATGTCTCTTGCCTCGCAGAACGCGGTTTCCCTCGCTCTGTTTAATTAAAGACTACTCCCACCAGACATCAGGGGTTACGAGATGATGCGGTAGCGTAGAAAAAAAAACCAGACAAAACAGCTGGTATGTCAACAAAATCAACAGCGAATCGATGGACCCGGAGAGTCTTAGTCTGCGGAGAGAAGGTACAGACTCTACTATTCCTAATGAGTATTGTTGTATGGCATTTTAGGCTCTGAGTGAATTTTCCTGATTCATGCCCTTATATAGATACAATTCACACTGCCCTTATATAGGAATAGAAATAATCCCCTTATTTAGACACAGCACATGCATACCAAATACAGGCATGGCTACTTCCACCCGTATCAAAACGTCACAACGATTTCTTGGAAAATCGGCTTAAGCAGTCAGAGACCTTCCCTTGCTTGAATATTGATTTGTCCAAGAACTCATGCACTTTACACAGAACTACTATTCCCTTGGGGTTCTTTCCTGATGTTATTATGCCCAACATTACGTCAAACTAGACACCTACAAGGTATAAATATGCCTTCACTTGCTCTAGCAAGACACAGTGGTTCGGAGCAGTTCGACTATCTACTTGCCCGACGCAGCTCGCTACAGCAAGTGCCGAAGGAAGTCGAGCCTCCAGCTGACGCACTGATCAAGAGGCTGCATTTCTCTCTGCGAGAATCCAGCTTCAGTGTTTTCAAGCTCCCCTTGCAGGGTGTTGGGAAATCGAGTCCCGAGACTGAGATACCAGACCTCCTTCATTCTAAACTAAAGGTATGGAGCTGATTAGAACCTAGAGAAACCTTGGATAGATTCTTGGCAAAGAAAAACAAAATCTATGCTACACCACACTTACTCCTTCTCACGTACTAGGCTTAGGTTAGGTACATTGGAGTAGGCATATTTTAGAAGCACCAGTTGAGTACTTTTTAGCCCTTGTTATTTATGTATGTATTTATATATGGTTTAGAAACCATACAAAGCTCTTACAGTATTATTTTATAATATTATTCTCGCTGTACGCATTATACTTTGCAGTCTGCATTACGATTGTAGCAGTTCACTTTACTTGTATGAGAAAGAAGACTGTTCAATAAATCCTTTTATTCAGATTCAGATTCAGAAAAACTCATTAGAAGGACCAAAAAGTACCAATCGGACAGGGAAAATATAGTTAGATAAAAGAATATTTAAAACCAGTACAATAAATAGTATAAAAAACAGTAAAAACAGGTTAAAAAAAGAGAAGCAATCATCTATGCAAAATCTTTCATGGGTGATGATGCAGTTTTAGAGCTAGCAACAGACTAATTCAATAGACACGCTTAACTTGTACTACAACACTTGTTCTCAATAATAGGCCACATTGCAAGCAAGAATCTGGAAGTTGCAAGGACAATTAATGGGTGTGTCTCATATTTTAATATCCTATATGCCTCAGTGTGATCTCTAATTCCCACGTTCCTACACAACTGAAGCACCCATTTGGACCTTATTAATCTGTAGGTGGGGCAGAAGAGGAGAACATGGAGTTCGGATTCTTCGGCCAACCCACACTCAGGGCAATCCAACTTGGGGTTTATTAGTGAATGCTCTCAGGGGAAGCACACCATGTCTAAGTTGCAAGAACAATTTGTTGGCAAGAAATGGTTGGATGTTATTGAGTGCTGATTCAAGTTTATATTGCTGTTTGGCGTCCAGGAACCTAGAGGTCAAAGAGCAAGAATTAGTACTGTGCAGGAGTTGAGCTAGTTTATGTTCTTTAATGGCGTACTGAAGGGTTTTCTTTGAGATGGAGGAGCAGGTCTCCTCAGGCACTAACCACATGTTTGACCTCCCCAAGGTGAAACATGTCTTACGAATATATGATAACCATTGGATGTTCCCTGCTCCTAAGATAGACATTACATCCTTCAGTTCCTTCCTGTAGTGTAGTAGCTCAGGCGTCCTCCATAAGCGGCGCCAAAATAAAAGTGGGCGAGAAGCAATTAAGACGCTAATCGGAGCAATCCCCAGGTCCAAGGGAGTGCTTTTCGGAGTTGTCTGAGAAAAATAATCTCAGTTGTAGAAATAGCATTAGAGGGGCAAAAGCACCAAAGTTCCGCACCATAGAGAGATGCTCCCCTAGCCTGAATTTTATAGATTTCAGCAGGTGGTCCTACAGCTTTTCGGATACAATTTTTAGAAACTTTGAGAATGCCCCCTATAGGTTGTGTGAGTTTTAGATTTGCTTTATTTATCTGGGCCTCCCAATCCATCTTGTCATTAAGGGTAAGAGCCAGGTAATCGAAAGTAGAAACCCTTTCTAGGGGCTTGCCATCCATTTGTGGCTGAGGGCAATTGCTGGTATTCGCATGAAATACCATATATTTCGTTTTTTCAATATTTATCACCAAATCCCTCAGCTTACAAAATTTACAGAACTCCTCCAGTACACGCTGCATACCCATAGGGGGATTGGAGAGTTGCAGCATGTCAGCCGAGAAGTGAACATAAGCACGGGAATTTTACGATTAGCTAACCTTGGTGAGTCTAGATCTTTTACTGCCAGCAGAGTGTCTATTAAACCATTTAAAAAGAGGAAAAACAGAGTCGGCACAGGCACACAACCCTGTCTCACCTCTTTCTCTACTGGGAAGGGAGCTGACAATTCCCCATTCATACCATATCTAATTCTCGCATACGTATCCTGATGCAAAAGCTTCAGCAGGTGGCATAGGTACACTGGTACTCCCATTTCCAGGAGGATGGTCCATAGCTGGTCTCGCTGCACCATATCAAATGCAGATTTAAGGTCGCCAAAGGTTAGATAAAGACAGCCGCCCTCTAAGGTCACTGTTTTCCAGTGGATCAGTTGCAATCTGAAGATCTGGTCAATAGTTGAAGTTTTACTTCTAAACCCAGCTTGTAGAGGTGTTATAAAATCTTTTTCCTCGATCCAAGACTGCAATCGACCTAAAAGCACTTGAGCAAACAACTTTTGTGTCACGTCAATTAAGCTTATTCGCCGGTAGTTAGCTGGATTAAGCGGGAAGCCCTTCTTATAAATCGGGATGATTTCCGTACCTACCCAAGTCAAGAGTAGCGCCATCTCCTGTAGGATAGCATTAAATAACACCCAGAGATATGGTACCCACACAGATCCTTCATTCTTAAATAAATCACCAAGAATTTTATCCAGGCCGGGTGCTTTGGCTGGGAGCATTTTACCTAATGCTGCAGTAACCTCCTTTAAAGTACAAGTAGGAGCGCTTCTATCCTGGGGGGTGTTGTGAATAGATAGATCGCTAGTTGAGGCAACTTGGTCCATGGGTCTGGAGTATAATGATTGGAAATGCATCCTCCAGACTTCCTCCCCCAGGTTCGGTTCAATTGCTGAGTTGCCTTCGGACTTCCCAGTTCTCACTAGGTTCCAAAAGCCTCTCATATCTCTATTAACTAAGGCCATTTTAGTTTGCTACCCATCTGTCTAACTCCCATGTTGACCTTGCTTCAACCATGATTTTTTTATATACTGCCCTAGTTTCCTTGGTTCGCTGAATGTCCTTGTCTTTTACCGCTGACACCAGGGCACTCTAAGCATCCCTACACATTTTGTTATACCAAAAGTGTCTATTTTTGCGGTCTGGACATTTTTTTGGCTCTCTGTTATAAAAATGCATTGCTAATTTAGAGAGCATTTCCTGGTGATTCTCGCCTATTTCCTGCAAAGAATCCAAACCTTGGCCATTAGCAAATGTTTGAAAGGCAAAATCTAGATGGGTAATAATTTGTTCATAGAGAGTAGCAACTTTGTCAGTTGTCTGTACAAATGTTCCCCAGCGAACTCTTCGGCCTCCTTCTGTAGCTATTGCATTTGGGGCTGGTTGTGCAGGGAGATTCAAATCTTGCTCAAAATTATGCAGAATTATTTCCAACACCAGTGGGTTTTGGTCACTTTCACAATGAAGATTAACTATAAAATCTACTATTCTGTGCCATAACTCCACATCTACCAGTATGTAGTCAATAATAGATGTTTGTCCTAACTTATTATAAGTGGGTTTGCCCGGGCTGTGAGAGGGGAGGCGTCCATTGCTTGCCCGTAACTAATTAGTAAGGATAAGGGAATTCATCTGCAGGACTAAGGAGGGCCAATCCCTTACCGGATATGTATTACAATCAGGGATTGACAATACCGAGTCCTCCTCACTAGTAATAGTAATATTGAAACCATTTAGTGGTTCGAAATGACAGTTGAAGTCCCCCTTGATGATTATTTGCAAAGACTCAGGCAATGAGTGTAAGAAAGTCACCAAACAATCTAGTACCTGCGATGTCACAACCTGTTTCACTGGCCGAGAATAGATGTTAATAATAACAGTTTGCATGTTGTTAAAAAAGGTAAGGAGAATACATAGAATATCTGGGGATGATGTATCTATAACTTTGATCTTGCAAGCCAGATGAATGCCAACCCATATGCAGAGGCCTCCCGAGGGTCTGCCCCTGGGCCCCTGAATAGCTGGGATAGAGTATGCCACATACCCCACTCTATATAAAGGCTTCCTTGACCAGGTTTCCTGAAAAAGACATCCTTTTATTGAAAACGCCCATCTCTCTATTTTTCTGCACCTCTGTAGAAACGAAGCATTCACGAGTGACTGAGTAAAATACTTATTTATTGTTTCCACGACTCTAGAGATATATTTCTTATTCTTGGGACACAAAGTTGTCATGTTTATGCGGTTGTCAGAAACGACTCCCTTCTTGTGAATTCGAGAAAGTTTCTAGTGACCTCTGAGCTAGCTGGCATTCACTATTAAGTTTAATATATTCGATAGAGACCTAGTTGACCTCAGTCCTACGTCTAAACTATAGGACATAATATTCCAATGCGCAGAGCCTATTGGGAATATAGGAACTACACGCCCAACGTGGGGCAAGGCACAAATTTAACGCTAGATACTAAAGTAACTCAGTCGTGCTTTTCTCAGAGACCCCTTTTTTCCCGAAAAATCCTATGTATTAGTTTTTGGTTTGTTCAACGTTGAAGGATACAGTGTTCCAAAATATTGCGCATCTTATCTTTGTTTCCTTGAAACTGGCTCTGCAATTTTCATTAAACAATGACCGAAGACGACAACAACGCAACCGGTGGAGCTGACCTCTGAGCTAGCTGGCATTCACTATTAACTTTAATATATTCGATAGAGACCTAGTCGACCTCAGTCCTACGTCTAAACTATAGGATATAATATTCCAATGTGCAGAGCCTATTGGGAATATAGGAACTACACTACGTGGCGCCCAACGTGGGGCAAGGCACTAATTTAACGCTAGATAGTGATACTAAAGTAACTCAGTCGGGCTTTTCTCAGAGACCCCGTTTTTCCCGTAAAATACTCCAATAGACGTCTGGAGCGGGTAAAAGGAAAAAAATCCGCCATAACTGAGTAGGACGAAAAATCCTATGTATTAGTTTTTGGTTTGTTCAACGTTGAAGGATACAGTGCTTCAAAATATTGTGCATCTTATCTTTGTTTCCTTGAAACTGGCTCTGCAATTTTCATTAAACAATGACCGAAGACGACAACAATGCAACAGGTGGAGCTTCAGCCCTACCCTGCTTAGACGTTACAGGTTTCCAACAAGATGACTTGGATGCTAAAATCATCCCAGAAAATTTAAGGAAAGCCATCACTATAAAATTTAAAACAAATGGCCTATCATCAAGAGGTCTCAGGGTAATTTTTGTGATAGAAGCACACGAATATCGGCAGACAGAGGCATTCTATTCATGGATTATCTTCCCAGAAGCAAATTCAGTAACACATGTGCTTCACTTCTACAAAGTAGAGGAACATCCAACGGAATATGTTCCTTTCGAGGATATTGAAATTACATTAACTTACCAAGAGCATGCACTCTGGTTTAAAGGCGCCCTACACCATCAAAATCACATTACCAGGCTCGGTCCACTAGGTAGACCAGGAGCAACATGGCCGGTACTAGCCAGCTATACACCACATCCTGACATTGAAGAAATGTCAGGTGATGAATTATTAGTTCAACTAAAACAACTATTAAAAATACATAGACAATTGGTTCAATATGTCATGCATACTCTAACAGTCCAACCTCTTATAAGGATTCCACAAAACATCCCTTACCAGGGGAATACAAATAAAATCACACCACAGACTATACAATCAGTCATTGGTAAATTACCTGCAAAAAAGGAACAAATTCCATTCTGGATAGCTCAAAAAATTACTCAAATCGAGGCAGTATTTTCTGATACTACCTCTCATGAGAAACACAGGATTTTAACAATCTGTGTACCAATGGGGATTGCACCACACCTAGAAGACTGCAACACTTGGGGTACAGTCTTTGCTGCAATCTACACAAAAGAGTATGGTGTTCCGTCTATGGCGGTAATACCAGATGTCCTGAAACAGATTCAAAATGAATACGGGGCAGAGCCTGCTTTAAATCTAGGTATGAAATTACTGAAAATTTTCAAACAGGGCTTAACAATAATATTAGCTAATATTAAAGGTGAAGCAGCATTCGTGGCGATCCGCCAAAAGTTAAGAGAATTTGATGTAACCAAGCAACCTCAAGAACTAGCCAGAATAATTGAAGAATCCTATGAAGAACTAGGTAGAGATAGTCTGGGTGGTAAACCAGTAAAACATCAGCTGACTGAAAGTCCTGATAAGGTCTTTATTAAAACCACTCTCACAGCTCCTAAAAAGAAGTGGGAGAACACTAAACAAACTTCTAAAGAGAAGCGTTCTCAATCCCGAGGTTGGTCTCCTCAAAAGGAGCCCTATGAAAGGCGGTAAAACCTAAGGAATAGGGATAATTTGAGAAAACCTGATAGATATCAAGATATTGATAAACGTTCCTCTCGTACCTTTCAGACTTCATCCCAGAAATCAGAAAAAAGAGGACGATCAGAACAAAAGAAGGAACGCGTGAAGTCCAAAGACAAACAACCCGTTCCAAAAAATAAGAAAACTCAATTCACAAAAAAGAAGGTAGCAGGTCTAAAAATTAGACATGCCGAGGATCTCGAGGACACAACTCAAGAACGTGGAGTGGGCTCAGACAATGTTCAACAGCGCAGCAGAAGTGACCGTAGCTCAGAAGATCTTGAAGGATCATCTGGAGACAGTGGACTTGAATGAGTACATCCAAGTTGAAACTGCTGATACGAGGGTTACGTATATGAAATAACACTCCAGATGGAAGGGAATATAACTAGAAAAATAAGAGCGCTCTTTTGGGAGAAGCTGTCTAAGGGTTATGACATTCTTCTAACTGAACAAGACTGGCCACCTGAATTTGTCAGGGAGTGCCCATATGGCGAAGACATCATTATAGCAGCCTTCTCCAACCACATTCCAATTCATAAAAAATACACATATGCCAGAAAATGGGAAGTCACCCAGGCACCTGCATTATATCAAAATCATGTAGGACGGGATGAGCTGATCTGGCCACGCTTGGTCTTAACCAAATGAATCAGGGACCCACACACATAGCTGGACATACCCTAGATCTTGTGCTATGTAACTACACCTTTATAAAATGTCTCCCTCCCACTCCAGTGGACTGGACTGACCACGCAATCATTGAATTTCACACCCGCTCTACTTATAAGGTTAAGGGCATCCAGAGAACTATGGCAGAAGTCAGAAGACCCTGGAATAAGTTAACTGCAGAGGGTTTCAGGAGGAAATACACAGAGCCCAATTGGGATGAATGCGGGGACAATGTTTCCTCTGCATTAGACAAATTCAATGAAGCCTTAGCATTGACCATTAACCAGGTTGCTCCCTTGAGGAAATATAAACCACGGCCTGCCCCTAAACAAGAAGTTTTGTTTACAGACGATCTTAGACAGTTAAAGCTAACTGCTAGGAAGTCAGAAAAACGCTGGAGGGCTTCTCGCAAGGCAGAGGACAAAGACACTCATAGGACCTCATTAAAAGTTTACCATAAAGCTATTAGGGCTGCGCGGAAACATCATATTGCAGCCCAACTGTCAGCAGCCGGTAAAAATCCCAAAGTACTCTATGAGATCCTGCAAACCTTTATAAAACCCTCGGTCTGCGAAACGGATGGGATTGAGTCTCAGGAACTTTGTAATAACATCTCTCAGTTCTTTGTCCGAAAAATAGATGGCATTTATACGAAGATCTTAGCCACTAAATCCACCTCGAACAATATGAGTACCGTTGATAACATGGTCCAGTCTCATTTTAGCTCAGTAGGAAACACGACCAGTAAACTTGAAGCCTTCCCACCAATATCTTTGAAGGAGATAACCACTCTTATCACCCAAACAAAGAGTGGGTGTCCTTCAGATATTATTCCAGCACGGGTCATGGCTCTTCTCAGCGATGAGCTGGGTGCAGGAATTTGGCAAGTACTCAACCTTTCTCTGAGCACTGGGGAAGTTCCCCAAGGCTGGAAGCAGGCTTTGGTCAGACCTCTACGTAAGAATAATTCCATTCCCTGGACCGATCTGACAAACCTGAGACCCATCTCCCTCCTCCCTTTTCTAGGGAAGCTTGCAGAGAAGTTTGTAAATCGGCACTTGTCTAAATATGTAGAAAGTACGGGGGGACTTGACCCTTCTCAATCGGGTTTCAGGCCCAGGCACAGCACTGAGACCGCCTTGCTGTCCGTCGCTGATGATCTCCATATGCTACAGAATAAGGGTTATTCCGTTATCCTGGTGCTTTTAGATCTGTCAGCGGCGTTTGACACTGTGTCACATGATATCATGACCTCCAGACTTATTAACATCGGTCTGGGAGGCAAGGCGCTGGCCTGGCTAAGGAGCTTCTTAACCAAGCGCACTCAGAGAGTCATACTGGGCCCATACCAGTCAGAGGAGGTGGAGATCTCTAAGGGGGTGCCGCAGGGCTCCTGCTTGAGCCCAACGTTTTTTAACATCTATGTGGCACCCCTAGCTAACATCATGAGATCCCACGGGTTTATCCCTGTATCGTATGCAGACGATACTCAACTCCTCTTCCCCTTCAAAATCATGACTCCTGAGGTGCGTAACTCCTTTGCCCAGGGGATGAAAGAGGTGGCTCATTGGATGGCAGCAAACTTCCTTCAGTGTAACGTCTCAAAGACCGAGGTGATGCTTTTTGGAGAGGCCAAACGATTGTGGACTCCTGACTGGTGGCCTCAAGACCTAGGCCCAGTCCCTGTGCCCAAAGGGGTGGTGAAAGATCTAGAAGTCAAGCTGGATCAGGAGCTCGCCCTTAAACATCATACTAATCAAGTGGTAGGCTCCTGTTTCCATGTTATTGGTCTTCTCCGAATGGTCTTCCCCCTGTTACCTGATACCACCAGGAAAACTCTAGTTCAGTCGCTTGTGTTGAGCAGACTGGACTATTGTAATGGTTTGCTGTTAGCCGCCAATGAGGGCATCATTAACAAACTCCAAGTCGTGCAGAACACGGCAGCACGCTTGGTTCTGAATGCCCCAGCACGGACACCCTCAAAACCATTGCTGAATCAACTGCATTGGCTTACTGTGAAACAGAGGGTGTTGTTTAAAACGTGCTGCATCATCCATAAATGCCTCACTGGTAAAGGTCCTGACTATCTAACTAAAAAATGTGTTCCTTACATCCCCTCGAGAACTCTGAGATCTGGTGATCTAGAGATGTTATGTGTCCCCAGGTTCTGGAAGACCAGACAAGGAGGAAGGGCTCTGTCCGTAGCAGGACCAAAGCTCTGGAACGATCTTCCTTACGACATTAGAGTCTGTAAGGAACATTTTCCTTTTAGGAAAAAATTAAAAACTTTTCTGTTCAACTACTAGTTCCGTTTAGAAATTACTTAACCCTAAGATAGAGCCTGCTCTGGTCTCAGATGCTGCTAAAGGCGCGGAGATACTCCTCAGGGAGTCGATTCCCAGCGCGTTATAAGTATGCAAATAAATAAAATAAATAAACATAAAATCAAGTTAAAAACTCAACCAACTACACAAAGGAGGTACCCAGTAAAGCAAGAAGTTAAAAAAACAGGTCTGGGAGATCTTAGATCAACTTGAATACCGAGGGGTGATTGAAACATGCACCTCATCAATGAACAATTCTTTGTTTCCTGTATCCAAACCAGACAATACATATCGTCTAGTTTTGGATTACAGACATCTAAACTTCTGTTGCAAAACTTTTGCAGTACAAAATGCACACAGTGCAGCACTAATAAATGACATTGTGCGTAAAAAATATAAAACAACATTAGATATTTCTATCGGTTTCTTCTGTCAAAATATCGCACCAGAAAGCAGGTATTTGACAGCTTTCTCATTCATGGGGACACAAAGTCAGTTCTGTCATCTCCCACAGGGATTCAAGAATAGTCCAGGGTTTTTTCAGCCAGAGTAACAGTGTTACTACAAACGTATGATGATGAAGCATTATCGTATGTCGATGACATCTACTTAACACACAATGACTTGCACAGGCACTTGAACAGGGTGAACACCATGATACTTGGCTTCCCCTCTGAAGAGTACAGATTCAATTTAAAAAAATCACGAATTGCCCACCTCAACATCCTTTTCCTACGATATGAATTATCAAGTGAAGGCAAACGCCTGGCAGAAACCTTTCTAGAGAAATGTGCGCTGCTCCAACCTCCAAAAACGCTGAAAAACTTACAGTCAATTCTATTTTTCCTAAATTACGGAAGAACTTACATTCTAAATTACACAGAAAGGGTTAAACCTCTCTACGAATTAATCAAACCGGATTACAAACAAATTAATTAGACTCAAAAGCACACAGAAATTTTGCGTTTAGTGCAAACAGACATGTTAGCAACCACACATTTACAAACACGCGTAAATATACGCAATTTAGTAACCTGAATCATTCCAGGAAGATGTGGATTCACTTACTTAACCTTTAATGAAGGGGGAAAAAGTACCAATTGCTTATAAATCACACTTGTACACACAAGCAGAAATGAAATTCACTTCTACAGAAAAATTTTTGACAGCAGTTCAAACTGCAGTAGCAAAAGAGAGAGCCCTTGCACAGGGAAAAAGCATAATGATCGTTACTCCTTTACAAGCAGTAACAAAAGCAAGCATTCCGAATGCAAAGGCTTTACATCAAGATGGATATAATGGGTTAATTCTCTTGCTGCGACAGACATTGACTACATTTTTGACCCCTATTTAAAAACACAAGAATTTCTACAATACGAACAAGAATGTCCTCTGCCCACTGAGCTTCTGCCTCTAGAACAGTACGGATGTATAATTTATACAGACGGATCTGCAGAACCCCCAAAAAAACTTATAGTGCTGCGTGTGCGATCGTTAAAGGTCACTGGCGCGATAGTAAATTCTGAACTATGGTCACAAAAACACAATCTCTCGGAGATTGCACAGCTCAGCGAGCTGAACTACAGGGTTTCAAGATGACGCTTGAAAATACAGATCGCGAATTCCCCACACTCATAGTGTGTGATTCATATTATTGCATTCAATCTTATAACGAATACTTGCAGAACTGGATTGAAAACGGTTTCAAAGATGCAAAAGGTGGCACAATCAAGCATACATTGCTTTGGGAACAAGTAGTTTAATTATGAAAAGAACTACAAAAAGCTCATGTGATCCATACACTGAGTCATCAATGTGATGGCGTGCATGTTGCAGGGAATTCATTGGCTGATGAAGCCGTGAAGGCAGCTGTGCAAACGGATTCCGTACCTGCAATCACTGGTTTTAAAAACGAAAATAGACAGCCAAATAATGCAAGCTGTCAATGCTTCAAGCAAAGACAGTGGTAAAACATTACCAAAAGGCTTTCCACTCAAATACTCGTATATAACTGATGCAAATAATGTTCCATTGCTCGAATCCCTGGAGTGGGGGATAGAGTAATTCCAAACATGGAACATAGATTAGGACTAATTTTAGCAGCACATGAAGGGCTCGCTTCTGCACACGCAGGTGTTTCTGCTACAGTATCATTATTAAAGCATCGATACTGGTGGCCACGAATGAGGAAACAGACCAGAAACTATGTTTTGGAATGTGAAATCTGCCAAAAGACGCCCCTGTTAATTTCAGATAAACCATTAGCTTGCGTTTACCTGGACCACTGCGGTCCCTTACAGAGGGATGGTAACTATAAATATATCATGGTCACAGTGGATTCATGCTCAAGATTCATTTGGATGTGGCCCCAGCACTCGGCTGACGCCCGAACTGTTATAAAAGATTTGCGAGTCTTTATCGGCACATACGCAGTTGGCACGCTACATTCTGACCAGGGTCCTGCGTTTAGCTCAAAAGCTTACAAAGAGGCCATGGCCAATCTGGGTGTTGCATTGCGGTATTCTAGTCCATTCCATCCTAAGGGAAATTCGGTTGTAGAGAGAAAAAAACGGGACATAACGCAAGCTATAACAGCTAGGGTACTAGCCGGGTTACACAGTTGGGTCAAACATCTAATAAGTGTCCAACGTAGTCTTAACAATCTGCCAAGAAGTTCTCTAGGGGGAATCACTCCATATGAAATACTTTTTGGATCTAGAATGAATGACCAGGACCTTGATCGTCATACTTCAGTGGTAGAACAAAAACCTTTTGCTATCAAAGACAGTTTGGCTGTTTTGCAGGACTTAAATGAAACAAGAAAAAGTAAAAGCAACGTATTCCTGAAGCCAACGACCACTGAAGAAAAAACACCCGTCCCAGCAAGGCCTGCCTGGATTCCAAGGATTGGGGATCTAGTCAGAGAAAAGATCGCGGATAAGAAGGAATTTGGGACTTCTTACAGACAACCAGTACCTGTTTTAGCAATTCATAGATCAAGAACAGTAGCTCTGCCGCCCCTTGCTGGAAGAAATGAAAACAGGTTCGTATCCATCATCCTGGTAAAACCACATCATGTGGCCAAGTAGTAGGCCGAGTGGACTCCAAAGATGTAGCAGACGCCAGAATCTGGCTACAATCCAAGAGGTTCAGACTGAGAGACTGATTACATTTGAAGACTCTGCAGCACAGAACAAAGGACTATGTAACAAAGCCATGGAACGTGTGCCTTTTGAGACCCAAATAACAGTTTGTCAAGAAACACCTGTCTACAATGAAATAGCATCTTACTATACTAATATGACAAGTATTTTCTGGCAAGGGGAAGAGCGGACTCACCTTCTCACAGTCGCTAGCATTCCTTCTGGGCCCCTGACGCTGCATGTTTCCCCGCAGCCGTTGCTTGTGACTCCGCACGGCTTTGAGGGGAGAAACTACGGCTCCCAGCAGGCTCAGCGGTCAGCGCCGCCCACCCCAGACGCAGCGCGACTGGAGGCGCTCAAAACAACGGAAGCTCCCTCGGAGGAGCGGGGACAGTATTTTCTGGCAAGGGGCAGAGCGGACTCTCCTTCTCACAGTCGCCAGCATTTTTTCTGGGCCCCTGACGCTGCATGTTTCCAGGCAGCCGTTGCTTGTGACTCCGCACGGCTTTGAGGGGAGAAACTACAGCTCCCAGCAGGCTCAGCGGTCAGCGCCGCCCACCCCAGCTGCAGTGCGACCGGAGGCGATCAAAACAATGGAAGCTCCACCAGCGTCGCAGACGTCCGTGCGGGCGGCGCCGGGCGAATGCCGGGCCGTCTATGGCCGTCTGAGGACGTACAAGGACGGGACGGGCCACCCCCCTTTCATCTGCCGAGGACAACTCCAAGGTGAAGGCAACCCATAAAAAGGTACTGTTACTTGGATTCAATTCCCCCGGGCTAAAAACGCACTACAATAGCAGTTTACTCTGCAACTTTGAGGAAGTTAGAGTATTTGATTGGGACCCTGTTGCCTAATTCTATCCCTACTCAGTATTATCGACTTCCTCAGAATGAGTAAAGTGGGGAAAAAAACACAAACCCCAGCAGCTACACGACCAAACACTAGACTGCAGGCAGCAGTACGACAGTCTCTTCCCAGCTTAACAGCAATCGACAAGATGCTACAAAAAACTATTGGGGTTGTGGTTACTGCAATCGAAAATACTGAGAGAAGGCTATCAATTACACCCACTCTATGTCTGCAAAACCAGGGGGGTGACTGTTCAGTTATTGCAACCGATGTCCCGGACCAAAACTCCTACCTAACATCGTCTTATGTACAATTGCCCTGTGAACAGGTATCTACAGAGACCCCTGTAGTTGTAGAGGACCCACCTATTGTTTTGACTCCCTGCTTCCCTAGGGAAACCCCTACATTAGGCAAACCATGTCCCAGGAGAAAGAAAGAGAGACTTCCAAAAAAATCGGGCAAAAAGAACTTGGCCAATCACAACCTGGTGACCCCAATTGTTAATACGTCGCATCCGACCAGAGGAATTCCGTGCTGGGTCACTGGGTGGCTGACTTGCAAGCATGCCTGGAGCGGACTATTGTTACCCACATTAAACCCTTGGTGTCAAAGCTGGACAGATTGTCCACTATGCTAAATAATAAGGGGGTAGGGATAACATAGTCAGTAAATCCCCTGGGAAACTCTGCATCCTCATCTGATTCTGATTGTGGTGGCACACCTAAAAGTACATCCAGTGACAGGGTAGCTTTATCAAAAAATCCCTCAAAACAGACTAAAAATCCAGTAACACCAATAACTAATACTGAGTCTGCACATGTTCTACCTCCCCTCCCTCCTAATAGTAACACACACGGCCAAACTCACTTGGCAGTGAGAAATTCCACTGCCAACTCTGATACAACTGATTCGAACCCGAAGGAGGGTAAAAATGAAAGTAAAACTAGTACTCTAACGACCAGGAACGTACCACCCAAAGCTTCTTCCTGTCAGCTACCAACCATTAATCTACACCCGGAAGCACTACCATACGTGGTAGCCCTCACAGGAGTTCCAGTCTTAAGTGATGGGAAAAGAGAAAAAAAGATTGACTTGAAAAATAAGTGCATCCAATGGTTAAGCGCAAACAGACCGCTACCTCCAAATGTCTCAGGGGAAATACTGGCAGTCAGAAGAATAGATTGGATAGGGAGGGGACCTAAAACAGTGTCAGGAGATGTTGTAATAATAAATTTTAGGGACACCTCCGCTGTGGATTACATCTGTAATGCCCCCTTTCGCAGATCAAATTCCCAAATATGCCCACTACACCTGTCATTCTTTTACCCTACTCCCAATTTGAGATTAACCCAGCCTAATGGGACTCACTATAATAGGGGAATTTATCCACCATCAAGTAGAATGCAATACAGGCCGACATTTGGGGAGCACTTGTTCCCACATAATTCTACACACCTCCTCCAACCCCATTGGAACAGGTTTAGTGTGCTGGAGGAGGTAGAGTTACTCAAACCGAAGGGAAATTCCCCACCACAAACCACCAATGAAGAGCCCATTAGGAGACGGGCTTTGGAGGAAAATGTTACATTTACCTCCATCAGGGTTGACTTAATATCTAACTCTTTGAGGAGGGAGGGGACCATAGAAAAGGGGAACCTGGATACCCCCCTTGTAAATGGAGGGGGGATGCACAAGGTTCTGATAAAGCAGTGGAAGGTTGTTTAAAAATAATTTCCTGGAACATAGCTGGGCAAAAAAACAAACTGCTTACACCAGAGTTGGATTCCTTCATGGCTGCTCACAATATCTGCCTGATGCAGGAGACCTGGGCAATGGAGGAGAGCACTAGTCCGGCCTTTGCAACTTACGATATCCTTGCAGTATCTACAGGTAGAGGCCGCCCTTCGGGCGGACTATCAATATGGATAGGCACTCATTTGGGCATTCCGGAAAAACAAATGCAAACAAATTCCCTAGACGTCCAGTGTGTCCTATTAACACCTCAATGTAAACCACAAGTAGCTAATATAAATATCTTCTCAAGGCCAGTTAAGAAGGGGCACGAATCAAACACAATTAAAGCACTCAATCATTTTATCCAGGGATTGGACCCCTCCATCACGATAATTTTGGGTGGTGATTTTAACTGCCAGTTTGAGCCTCTGGGTAGTATGGAGTTCTGTGAACAAGACGAGGTAGACTCACTCTGGCGTATCCCAGACCCTAAGATCATTCCAGTTAGGGCATGGACACCAAAATCTTTCTCCCTTGCAACGTCTCTGCGGGCGTGCAATGGGAGATTGGATCCCGACTGTCCAGGGCTCGTCACCTATGATAGGGAAAACCAAATCCCCATCATTGATTACATCATGATGGAGGCAAAATATTGGGATAGGCTGAAAGAATTCAGGGTTGTACCAAGGCACGATAGTGACCATAATGCCTTGTCTTAACCCTTAAGCCTGGGTCCTTCGGCCTAACAAATTCAGTCCCAAATCCTGCCATGGTGATAACACCTCTCACTGTAACAAACAATAGGAGAAGGATTAAATGGCCCCATTCCCCCACCCGGCTTGCAAAAATATACCAGATCGCAATTCCTCGCATAAGCGAGAAGGGCGAACTGGCCCTTTGCCGGCAACCCGTAGAAATACATACGCAGCTAGCCATGACACTAGGGGAGGTGCTCTACCCAGTAACATACGAAGCAAGCCTAGGTCGAACCTCTGGTTCGATTGTACCTGTAAGAAAGTAAAGAGAGATCTCCTTGCAGCAATCAAATCCGAAGATAATGCAAAAATTAGGGCAACTAGACTGCTGTACAAAAAGTAGATCATCAGGGGCAAGAGAGAGTGGGAGGAAGCCAGGTGGGAAGAACTGAGACAAGCGCTCCTTTTAAAGGATGCCAAATCATTTTGACTATAATTAATGCTGGCGCAAAAGGGGGGGGAGAGGGGAGAGATTGATTTCCCGAACATAGCTCCCTCAGTATGGGAGGCACACTTCGCAGCCCTTTAAACAAGCCCTGAGACTGGCGCCTACGTGTATCAA
The DNA here is from genome assembly GCF_964263255.1 of Lissotriton vulgaris. NCBI lineage: Eukaryota > Metazoa > Chordata > Amphibia > Caudata > Salamandridae > Lissotriton > Lissotriton vulgaris. Next base: position 366,024,844 of record NC_141695.1, on the reverse strand, counting down.
CGACAGGCTCAGATGCCAGGAGTAGAAGTGACCCTTCAGACTTCCCCGGCCCTAGACCCCCTGCACGGGCGGTCGGAGGGGCCTGCTGGATGACCAGGAGAGGATTTCCTCTCAAAACCTTGAGAGTATTTCTCTCAAGGAAGTGGAGTCTGCTATTGATAGATTGCTCCCAAAGAAAGCCCCAGGCCTTGACAAATTACCTGGCGACCTCTTTCGCTCCCAGCCCAAAATTTGGACTCCGTATCTTGTAGTTTTGTTTAATGCGATCCTCGGGGGTTCCATGTTACCGGAAACCTGGTTGGGAGCTGAGATCGTCCCCATTTACAAGAAGGGCTGCCCGTTATCTCCATCCAACTACAGGCCCATTAGTCTTTTAGACACTACGCAAAAACTAATGAGCCGGATCTTACTGGACAGAATATTGGGATGGATAGAGGAACATAAAATACTGACCACTCTCCAAGCCGGATTTAGATCTGGCATCTCGACCCTGGACCAGATATTTAGGCTGCAGGTCCTTTTTTGGAAAACTGCAAGAGTAGAGGGTGGCAGCCTCTACCTTGTTTTTGTGGATCTGCGGGCCGCCTTCGACCTTGTGCCCAGGGAGAAATTATGGAGGGTACTGGAAGAACGAGGCCTCCCGTCCTACTTATTAGATGTCTTCATCCGATTCCATGCGGGGAATTACGCCCAGGTGAGGTGCGGAAGGAATGGAGAACTTTCGGCCCGCTTTCCCGTAACCAGGGGTGTGCGCCAGGGTTGCGCCCTGACCCCTACACTTTTTTGCCTTTATGTTAATGGCTTGGTAGATGAATTAGATGGAGTCAGGGATAATGATGCCCCGAGGTTGGCTACTGGACGGGTGCCCGCTCTGATGTTCGCGGATGACACCTTGTTGTTATCCCGAACATCAACGGGGATCCATCTTGTTCTGGATGGGTTTGTAACTTTCTGTGCCTCAAGGGTATTAGAGGTAAACTTGGATAAAACCAAGTTCATGGTTTTCAATCCCCAAGGCCCACCCGCCCGAACCCTGTCTTGAATGGCACCCCGCTTGAGCGGGTGAAAACCTTTGTTTACCTCGGTGTCACGCTAACCGAAGATTTTGACTGGGGTCACCAGGTGTCTTGATCCGCCCTGAGACTTTCACAGATTTCAAGGGGTATTGGAAAATTTCACAAAACATCACAATTTAAACCAGTTGCCCCTGTTCTTGAAACCTATAGAACTCAGACCAGGTCAGCAGCTATGTACGGTGCAGAACTCTGGGGACACAAGAACACACTGAGTCTTCTAAAGGTCGAGCAGGCCTTTATGAGAAATCTGGTAGGCCTACCCCAAAGCACCTCTCTCACACTGTTGCAGCTGGATATGGGCCTTGAGTCCATTAAAGATCTGATAGCCGCACGACCCCTGCTCTACTGGAGAAGGCTCTGGACTGTACCGGATCTTGTTGATTACAGAGCGGAATTCTCTGCAGTCTGTGGGCAGGTAAAGAACAAAAATATACCCTGGCTATCCCACATCAAGGTTCTCTTCTACCAAATTGGCTTGCCTCAATTGTGGGAGTCCCCGGGGGAGAACTGCCCAAGGTTACAGAGGTCAGAGCTGTTGGCCATTTTGAGAAACCATAGCCTTAACATGTTACACTGCTCGACAACTCTGGGTAGGCTCTCAACTGAATTTCTGCAGGTGAAAATTCCACCCAAGAGGGAGGAATTTCTAGATCTAGTACAGCCTCCTCTTGCGAGAAAACTATATATCCAATTGAGACATAGTTGCTTGCCCATTAGGGTGCTGACCTCTAAATGGACTAACTCAAATGAGGGAACCTGCCCAACCTACCATAATAGCATAGAAGATATTGTGCATGTTCTGTTCTTCTGCCCGGCGTATACAAAATACGGAAATGCTGGTTGTCTCCACTGTGCAGAAACTTAGGACTCAGACAATGCGCACAGGCTTGTAGAGTTTTAACATATGATACCTCCCCTCCTATTGTTTTCTCGGTTTCCCGCTTCCTATATGGTATGTGGCGCAGAAGGACCACCTTTCTGACAAGGATTTAACTGGGGTAATTCCCCTTTTTTCTTTTTTGATAACTTGCTGTTTAATAACTTTTTAATTGCTCGTATTTATGGATTTTATTATTGTGCTTGTATGTATTTTATCTGCACTTTTATGGTCAAGGACTACTTTGGTTGACTCTGGTATTTACCTTGGGAATGCTGATCAATGGAAAATATAGTAAAAAGGACACAGTAAGAAAGAACATCAACTTGCTCCTCTAACCACACAAATCATCCCATCGTGAACAAAGAGACTTTTCAGCAGTAAACATCACAGCCATTCCTATACCATGTGGTATAGCTTGGGACAGAACTGAATATGACTTTCTTGGTCTGGCAGAGCTGTTGAAGATTCTACACCAATTCAAGGTTTCCTTGAGTGATTTTGATTCATCCAGCACTTTTTCTGATGATTGGGACTTTGAAACTGTTAATAATATGAGGGCAGATGTTTCAAGCCTTTTGCGAATTCCAGCCTTTGCGAATCACAAAAGGCTTATTATCCTTTTTTTACATGTATCAAAAAATCGCAAAGTAAGGAATCGCAAAAAATTGCGATTCCTTATTTTTCTTACGCATTTAAGGAATCACAAATGTTGCGATTCCTTAAATGCGATGTATGTAGGTTTTCGAAATTGCGAATTTGGGTTGAGAAATCGCAAATTACGACCAACTTGTAGTTGGTGGTAATTTGCGAATTCTTTTAAAAATGGCCTATTTGGCATTTGTGAAGGTGACATGTGACGCACATACATGCCCATAGGGCATGTATGTGCGCCATATGCACACATATGTAGATTTCAGGGGTGCAGCAGGGTGTCTTTGAGACACCCCTGCACCCTTGAAATTATTCTCAATTTTCGATTAGCAAATTGCGAATCGCAAATTGCGAATATTTTCACAATCATTCCTATGGGCCTCCTGGCCCATAGGAATGCATGGGAAATTATTCCTTAATTGCGAATTCGCATTAAGGAAGACTAAGAAATCGCTAAAAAATAGTGATTTTCTACATACATTCCATTTTGCGATTTCTAAATAGCGATTCCTTCAAAATCTCTATTTGGAAATCGCAAAATGGAATCTTGATGCATCTGCCCCATGATGTCAGACTTAGAAATGTCTGCAAAATGTACAAATCATGTACACTTAGAAGGTTCATCAGACTATGAACAAATGTACTCTATCGCCCTCGATTTACCTATATTGCCCTCTCTCTATCTATCGCCCTCACTCTATCTATGGCACTCACTCTATCTATCGCACTCACTCTATCTGTCTATCTATCTATCTATCTATCTATCTATCTATCTATCTATCTATCTATCTATCTATCTATCTATCTATCTATCTATCTATCTATCTATCGCCCTCAACAGCACCACCACGTCCACCACCACCACTACGTCCACCACCACCACCACGTCCACAACCACCTGGTCCACCTTCATTTTGACCACCACCACGCCCACCTTCACGTCCACTACCACTACGTCCACCACCACGTCCACCACTACCACGTCCACCAACACCATGTCCACCACCATCACGTCCACCACCACCACATCCACCACCACCACCACCACGTCCACCACCACCACATTCAACACCAACTGCCCTCTATCTATCTATCGCCCTCACTCTATCTATCGCCCTCACTCTATCTATCTTTCTGTTTATCTATCTGTTGCCCTCACTCTATCTGTCTATCTATCGCACTCACTCTGTCTATCTATCGCACTCACTCTATCTATCTATCGCCCTCACTCTATCTATCTATCTATCTATCTATCTATCTATCTATCTATCTATCTATCTATCTATCTATCTATCTATCTATCTATCGCCCTCACTCTATCTATCTATCTATCTATCTATCTATCTATCTACTGCCATCCCTCACTCTATCTATATATCGCCCTCCCTCTATCTATCACCCTCCCTCTATCTATCGCCATCACTCTATCTATCGCACTCACTCTATCTATCGCACTCACTCTATCTATCTATCACACTCACTCTATCTATCTATTGCATCACCACAGCATCACTCAGCACCACCACAGCATCACTCAGGGGCACCACAACATCACTATGCGCTACCATAGCATCACTGAACGCCACAACATCACTCGTCGCCACCACAACATCACTCAGCGCCACCACAGCATCAATCTGTGCAACCATTCAACAACAACTGTTTCAAATATGTTCTCTCAATGTTTCAAGCTTTATTACAAATGTCACAAAAAGATGTTAATATCTCACTTCTGTTCATGGATTTTCGTCACAATACAATACACTGAACATAATCTTCACAAAAGTTATTTACAAAAGTTTAAGCTATTGCCATTATAAATTACAATAACTTTTATTTAAGTATTAATTATTAAAAAAATAAATAAAAGCCATCGTTATTTGTAATATCAATAGATCTAAGTCACGTAAATATAACACATATTGCATTACAAATGCTATAGGTGTCACATTTGCGAAAGTTATAACTATTGGAATTGTAAATGACAAGCCATTAATTTCGCTATTTTCGAAACCAACACATAAATAAAAAATGTGTCTTTTACATTACCAATAGCTCAAACATTCCTAATGCGAGACCTATTGCATTGCAAATGCTTGTTCTTCTGCTCCTTCCATCTCTCGTATCGGATTTAATTTCTCAAGCCTCTTTCCACACCTTTGCCTCTTTGGGCCTTTATTCTACTACTGCGAGAGTCCGCTCTATCTCACACTCTGAACCTTTGATCTTTTCAACTTTTTAGGTCTCGCCTGAGACAATGCGCTTGAGCATTGCTGGCGAGATTATAGTAAGGGGAAAAGAAAAGTCTGCCAAAGAGCTTTTAAAAATGCGGTTTATGGCCAGTGCATGTGAGGCATTCAAGCGCGAAGCTGGCATTTGGACTGCTTTCGCCAGGGTGCGCTCGGCCTCACTTCCTGCTCCCCCTCTTACTTTCATTATCGCTCACACCCCATATGCTCGTTCCCTCCCACCCTTCTTTCGATGCCAGAGGGCTTTGAAATGCAGATTATGGCCAGGGCACGTGCCTCACCATTTGTCCCCCGCATCAGACTTCAAAGGCTGCCGCTCCCCCGCCCAGCAATCAGACTTGAAAGGAATGCACTCCCAGCTATCTTGTTCTTTGGCGAGATTATAGTAAGGGCAAAAGAAAAGTCTAAGAAAGAGCTTTGAAAATGCGGTTTATGGCCAGTGCATGCGAGGCATTCAAGCGCAAAGATGACATCTGGACTGCTTTTGCCAGCACGCATTCGGCCTCACTTCCTGCGCCCCCTCTTACTTTCATTTTCGCTCACACCCCATATGCTCGTTCCCTCCAACCCTTTCTTTGATGCCAGAGGGCTTTGGAATGCGGATTATGGCCAGTGCATGTGCCTCACCATTTGCTCCCCCGCCACCCCGCATCAGACTTCAAAGGCTGCCGCTCCCCCGCCCCCCCACATCAGACTTTAAACGAATGCACTCCCCGCTATGTTGTTCTTTTAGCCCTACACTCGCCATGCCTTAGCTAAAGCTCACCAGTGGGCCTTTTGCCCCTCACTAAAAGCTCCTCTCCTCACGTCTCTTTCTTGCTCTCGCACCCACGCTCTTTCTGTTACTCCTTGCTCTCTTTGTCTCCATTCCTCCCCTGTAGTTCTCTCTCATTCTCGCGCTCTCCCTCACTCTCTCCATAAGATCCCTACTTTCCCTTTCAATGCTGAATATTGAAAAAAATAAGCAGTCGCCAGGTGTTTTTAGCTCAATTTTTTTCATTTTCTACGTGCGCACCACTCGTGTGCTATTTTTTTCTTCTCCTCCTACCCCTCTCTCTACATCTCTTTCTCGCTCTCACACCCATGCTCTTTCTGTTACTTCTTGCTCACCCTCCAACTCCACCCTCCAACTCCAACTCCACCCTCCAACTCCACCCTCCAACTCCAACTCCACCCTCCAACTCCAACTCCACCCACCAACTCCAGCTCAAGTTCAAGTTCAAAAATTTGTATAGCGCACTACTCACCCAGAGGGTCTCAAGGCGCTTGAGGGAGGGGGGGTGCTTTACTTATCGAATATCCAAGTTTTAAGTTGCTTTCTGAAGGAGAGGTTGTTCTGTGTAAGGCAGAGGTGGGTGGGGAGAGAATTCCAGGTTTTGGCCGCTAAGTAGGAGAAGGATCTACCCCCCATGGTGGATTTATGGATGCGCGGAATATCGGCGAGGGCTTGATTGGACGATCGTAGTTGGCGGGTAGGGGTGTAGAAGGACAGTCGCGTGTTGAGGCATTCGGGTCCTAGGTCCTAGAGGGCTTTGTGTGCGTGGGTGAGGAGACGGAACGTTATTCTCTTGTTGACAGGGAGCCAGTGGAGGTCTTTCAGGTGACCGGAGATATGAGCTTGACGGGGGATGTCCAGTATGAGTCTGGCTGAGGCGTTTTGGATGTGTTGGAGTTTTTTCTGTAGTTTGGCTGTGGTTCCGGCGTAAAGGGTGTTTCCGTAATCCAGACGGCTTGTGACCAGTGCGTGGGTGACGGTCTTTCTTGTTTCGGTGGGGATCCAGCGGAAGATTTTTTTGAGCATGCGTAGGATGTTGAAACATGATGATGAGACGGCGTTGACTTGTCTGGTCATCGAGAGGGAGGAGTCCAGGATGAAGCCCAGGTTACGTGCGTGATCCGTAGGTATTGGTGCGGTTCCCAGGGCCGGTGGCCACCATGAGTCGTCCCAGGCAGAGGGGGATGAACCTAGGATGAGGACTTCCGTTTTGTCCGAGTTTAGTTTTAAACGGCTGTTCTTCATCCACTCGGCTACTTCTTTCATTCCTTCGTGTAAGTTGGTTTTGGCGGTGTTTGGGTCTTTGGTGAGGGAGAGGATCAGCTGGGTGTCGTCTGCGTAGGAGATGATGTTGAGGTTGTGTTGGCGCGCGATAGATGCGAGGGGACTCATGTATACGTTGAAGAGGGTGGGACTGAGTGATGATCCTTGTGGTACGCCATAGATGACTTCGGTGGCCTCTGATTTGAAAGGGCGTAGGCAGACTCTTTGTGTTCTTCCGGGGAGGAACGAGATGATCTAGTCTAATGCTTTTCCTTGTATTCCGACGTTGTTGAGGCGTTATATGAGGGTGCTATGACAGACTGTGTTAAAGGCTGCGGAGAGGTCAAGTAGGATGAGGGCCGCTGTTTCTCCGTTGTCCAGTAGAGTTCGAATGTCGTCTGTTGCTGCGATGAGGGCGGTTTCAGTGCTGTGTTTGGCTCGGAAGCCAGACTGTGAGGGGTCGAGGGATTTGTTGGATTCAAGGAAGGCGGCAAGCTGATTATTGACGGCTTTCTCAATGACTTTGGCAGGGAATGGGAGGAGCGAGATGGGGCGGTAGTTCTTAAGTTCAGTGGGGTCTGCTGTGGGTTTCTTCAGAAGGGCGCTGAGTTCGGCATGTTTCCAGATTTCCGGGAAGGTGGCGGAGGTGAAGGAGCAGTTGATGACGTCGCGGAGATGGGGTGCGATAATGGAGTCTGCTTTGTTGAAAATGTGGTGGGGACATGGGTCGGTTGGCGATCCTGAATGGATGGAGTTCATCAGGCGGATGGTGTCTTCAGTGGTGATTGGGTTCCAGGCGCTAAGGTTGTTAGAGTGCGGGTTTGGTTCGGAGGTGGGTGGAGTGGACTGGTCTTCGGACTGGTTTTCAAAGCTGTTATGTATGTCGACGATTTTGTTGTGGAAGAATGAGGATAGAGAGTCGCAGAGGTGTTGGGAGGGAGTGATGTCGTTGGTGCCGGCGGTGGGGTTGGTAAATTCTTTGACGATGTTGAATAGTTCCTTGCTATTTTGGGCGTTGTTATCAAGTCGATCCTTGAATGCTGATTTCTTGTTGGATCGGATCAGTTGGTGGTGTTTGCGGGTGGCGTTCTTGAAGGTGGCCAGGTTGTCCGTGGTTGGGTTTTTTCTCCAGGTTTTCTCGAGGGTACGACAGAACTTCTTGGATTTCTTAAGGTCATCGTTGAACCAGGGAGCTTTTTTGTTACCTTGCTTGATTTGATGGTTTTTCAAGGGTGCTAGTTCGTCGGCGCTGTGGGTGATCCATTGTGTGAGGTTGGTGGCTGCTTGGTTTGGGTCAGATGATTTGGCAGGAGGGTTTTGGTGAAGCGATGTGAAGAGATGGTCGGTGGTAATTTTATTCCAATTTCTTCGGGGAATAGGTTGTGGGGGGTTGTGGGTCGTGGTTTTTTTTGTAGTTGAAGTGAACGCAGCTGTGGTCTGTCAAATGGAGAGCTGTGGTGTGATCGAAGGAGATGTGTTTGCTGGAGGTGAAGATTGGGTCGAACGTGTGTCCGGCATAGTGGGTGGGGGTATTGACAAGTTGTTTGAGTCCAAGGTTGTCCAGGTTGTCCAGAAGAGTGGTGGTGTTGCTGTCGTTCTTCTTTTCCAGGTGGAAGTTGAGGTCTCCCAGTAGAATGTAGTTCTCGGAGGGGAGGGCATGTGGGCTGATGAAGTCAGCGATGTCTTCGCTGAATTGTGTGTGTGTCCTCGTGGTCTGTAGATGAGGGTGCCTCTTAGTGTGGTCTTGGGGTCGGTGTGGATCTGGAAGTGAAGGTGTTCGGCGGTAGCGACGTTATCGTCAGAAATGGTCGTGATGCGGATGGTGTTCTTATGGACAATGGCGATTCCTCCTCCTGTTTGGTTGGTGCGGTCCTTTTGGATGATCTTGTGGCCGTCCGGGATGGCTATGGCGATGTCGGGCGCTGATGAGGCGTTCATCCAGGTTTCTGTAAGGAAGGCGACGTCCGGCGATGTAGTGTCGAGTAGGTTCCAGAGTTCGCTGGAGTGTCTGTGGACCGAGCGGGTGTTGAGCAGGATGCACTTTAGGTGGTTAGTGTCGGAGCTCTGTTTGGAGATTGTAGATTTGGTGTGGGTCCTGGTGCAGTCGAACTTGCAGGAGTGGCAGGCGAAGCGTCCATGGGTGTGTCCTGGGGCTGCTTGGTAGCATTTTGGTGGGCGGCCGGGGTTAAGGGCTGAGAGGGTTGCGGCGTCGTAAGTTATGCGGGCGGAATGGGTTTTGCGGGGGGCAGGGGGTCTGGCGCTGGGCGCGGTCCAGGCGCGGACGGGCGTAGACGGGCTTACCTTTGGCGCACCTTCGGCGCGCATGGGGTGCGACCGCTGCGCGTGAACACTGCACGCAAAGGCATCTGTCATAAGTGGGTAGTGGAGGGGGGAGGGGCGAGGGAGGAGCAGCTGGGAGGCGGGAGCGGGGTGGAGAGCCGGGCAGGGAGGCACAACAACAAACAACAAAATGGCAGCAAGCCAAAAGCGAAAGAGGATTGGGGCACAACCTTAATAAACGCGATCAAATTGGCAATGGCACCGGCACAATCAGGCACAAATGATTTAATCAGGCAAAGGCAGCACAGCACAATAGAATGATCGTGAAAGCGCGCTTTCGCAATATAGCGCTATGATACGAATATTATGAGCAATCAGGCACTACTAATTTTGGGAGCAATGCGAGCAAGCAAACATCAATCTGGCAGTCTGGCGCTACGATACCACAAGCAGCAGGTGGAGCAGGGAGCAGCGTGAGGAGCGACCGCTTCTACCCTCCAACTCCAACTCCACCCTCCAACTCAAACTCCACCCTCCAACCCCACCCTCCAACTCCATCCTCCAACTCCACCCTCCAACTCCACCCTCCAATTCCAACTCCACCCTCCATCCTCCAACTCCACCCTCCAACTCCAGCTCCACCCTCCAACTCCAACTCCAACCTCCAACTCCAACTCCACCCTCCAACCCCAACTCCACCTTCCAACTACAACTCCACCATCCAACTCCAACTCCACCCTCCAACTCCACCCTCCAAATCCATCCTCCAACTCCAACTCCACCCTCCAACTCCAACCTCCAACTCCACCCTCCAACTCCACCTCCACCCTCCAACTCCACCCTCCAACTCCACCCTGCAACTCCACCCTCCAACTCCACCCTCCAACTCCACTCTCCAACTCCAGCCTCCAACTCCACCTCAACCCTCCAACTCCACCCTCCAACTCCACCCTCCAACTCCAACTCCACCCTCCAACTCCACCCTCCAACTCCACCCTCTAACTCCACCCTCCAACTCCTCCCTCCAACTCCAACTCCACCCTCCAACACCACCCTCCAACTCCACCTCAACCCTCCAACTCCACCCTCCAACTCCAACTCCACCCTCCAACTCCACCCTCTAACTCCACCCTCCAACTTCACCATCCAATTCCACCCTCCAACTCCACCCTCCAACTCCACCCTCACCCTCCAACTCCACCCTCCAACTCCACCCTCCAACTCCAACTCAACCCTTCAACTCCACCCTCCAACTCCACCCTCCAACTCCAGCTCCACCCTCCAACTCCACACTGCAACTCCACCCTCCATCTCCAACTCCACCCTCCAACTCCACCCTCCAACTCCACTCTCCAACTCTAACTTCACCCTCCAACACCACCCTCCAACTCCACCCTCCAACTCCACCCTCCAACTCGACCTTAACCCTCCAACTCCAACCTCCAACTCCAACTCCACCCTCCAACTCCACCCTCTAAATCCACCCTCCAACTCCACTCTCCAACTCCAACTCCACCCTCCAACACCACCCTCCAACTCCACCCTCCAACTCCACCTCAACCCTCCAACCCCACCCTCCAACTCCACCCTCCAACTCCACCCTCCAACTCCACCTCAACCCTCCAACTCCACCCTCCAACTCCACCCTCCAACTCCATCTCCACCCTCCAACTCCACCCTCCAACTCCAACTCCACACTCCAACTCCACCCTCCATCTCCAACTCCACCCTCCAACTCCAACTCCAGCCTCCAACTTCACCCTTAAACTCCACCCTCCATCACTCAGGAACACCACCACATCACTCAGGGGCACCACCACATCACTCAGGGACACCACCACATCACTCAGGGGCACCACTCAGGGGCACCACCACATCAATCAGGGACACCACCACATCACTCAGGGACATCCCCACATCACTCGGGGACACCACCACATCACTCGGGGACACTACCACATCACTCGGGGACACCACCACATCACTCAAGGGCACCACCACATCACTCAGGGGCACCACCACATTACTCAGGGGCACCACCACATCACTCAGGGACACCACCACATCACTCGGGGACACCACCACGTCACTCAGGGGCACCACCACATCACTCGGGGACACCACCACATCACTCAGGAACACCACAACATCACTCGGGGACACCACCACATCACTCAGGGGCATCACCACATCACTCAGGGGCACCACCACATCACTCGGGGACACCACCACATCACTCGGGGACACCACCACATCACTTGGGGACACCACCACATCACTTGGGAACACCACCACATCCCTCAAGAACACCACCACATCACTCGGGAACACCACCACATCACTCGGGGACACCACCACATCACTCTGGGAACACCACCACATCACTCAGGAACACCACCACATCACTCAGAGACACCACCACATCACTCAGGAACACCACCACATCACTCGGGAACACCACCACATCACTCAGGGGCACCACCACATCACTCAGGGGCACCACCACATCACTCAGGGGCACCACTCAGGGGCACCCCCACATCACTCGGGGACACCACCACATCACTCTGGGACACCACCACATCACTCTGGGACACCACCACATCACTCTAATACACCACCACATCACTCTAATACATCACCACATCACTCAGCCCAACCACATCATCACAACGGCACTGTCCTTGCTTGTTACCAACAAGCATTGCCCTAGCCAATAGGACTCGCATTAGGAAAGTGTAAGCTATTGGCTTTGTGAATAACGATGCTATTAATTTATATATATTCAAAGCCAACACATATTAAACAAGCATTTGCAATGCAATAGGTCTCGCAATAGGAACGTTTTAGCTATTGGTATTGTGAATGACACATTTTGTATTTATGTGTTGGTTTTGAAAATAGCGAAATTAATAGCTTTGTCATTTACAATGCCAATAGTTTTAACTTTCGCAAATGTGACACCTATAGCATTTGTAATGCAATATATGTTGTATTTACATGACTCAGATGTATTGATATTACAAATAACAATGGCTTTTAATTTTTAAAATAATTAATACTTAAATAAAAGTTTTTGTAATTTATAATGGCAATAGCTTAAACTTTTGTAAATAACTTTTGTGAATGTATTTTATTGTAACGAAAATCCAAGAACAGTAGTGAAATATTAACATTTTTTTGTGACATTTGTAATAAAGCTTGAAGCATTGAGAGAACATATTTGAACCAGTTGTTGTTGAATGGTTGCACAGATTGATGCTGTGGTGGTGATGCGTGATGCCGTAGCGTTCAGTGATGCTTTGGTAGCGCATAGTGATGTTGTGGTGCCCCTGAGTGATGCTGTGGTGGTGCTGAGTGATGCTGTGGTGATGCAACAGATAGAGTGAGTGCGATAGATAGATAGATAGATAGATAGATAGATAGATAGATAGATAGATAGATAGATAGATAGATAGATAGATAGATAGATAGATAGATAGATAGATAGATAGATAGATAGATAGATAGATAGATAGATAGATAGATAGATAGATAGATAGATAGATAGATAGATAGATAGAGGTGATAGATAGAGGGAGGGCGATAGATAGATAGAGGGAGGGCGATAGATAGATAGATAGATAGATAAATAGATAGATAGATAGATAGATAGATAGATAGATAGATAGATAGATAGATAGATAGATAGATAGATAGATAGATAGATAGATAGATAGATAGATAGATAGATAGAGAGAGATTTGAGTAGGTAAATTCCAAATTTTTCCATGGATCATGAAAAGGAGGGGTGGTTGTTCTACAATGCACACTGTTTGCATAGGAATTGTTGGCCTGCTTCATTTAATTTGTATTTCAGGGACGTTGCTTTAACCCCTCCCATGCTCATGACGGAGCCGCTCCCTCATGAGCATCGGCTGAGCTGTGCTCATGACAGAGCGGTTCCGTCATGGCCCTGCTGCCGCGCCTGCGCGGCGGTGATTTTGCGCCTGCGCGGCACGTTCTATTGAGCGGGCGGGGCCATGACGGAACCGCTCCATCACGAGCATGCGCCCCCCCCTAGCGCTGCGGCGGAATTGCCGCCGTAGCGAAGGGGTTAACAAAGCCAAGGCTTTTATAAGTAGATTCATTTCCCTTTCTGCATTTGTTTTGGAGCCTTTCAGAGTGTTTATTTCACCTTGGAACACAGGTGTCAAAAGAAATGTTCTGGGGTTGAAAGGTTCGACGTGACTCATGATTAAGCGGTAAGTGAGAGAGGGAAAGAAGCAGGGTGGATTAACAACTCACAGTCTAAGAATGGCTCAGTGCAAGATGTAATCCTTGGAAAAGGGCAAAAAGCAGTCACACACAGTGAAGTTAGCCAATTGCTGATGAGGTCTGACCTGACCCACTGCAACATGTCCCATGCTATAATGGGCAGAAGAGACATCTAATTGAAACTACAACAGACCAGTGGATGAAGAGCGCTGGACGAAAGCCCTAATAAGAAAGTATATTCTGTATATAATTTAAGTTAAATGAAAAGGTCTTGGATAATATCAGACCTATAAAAAAAATATTGCAGTATTTTTTTAAGAAAGGTCAGGTGCTGGGCAAAGATATTCATATGCTGGGTGCAGTCAGCCACACAAACACACTTAGGCCAGGGTACCACTGCAACTGAAGTAATTGTAATTTCATTTATATAGCGCTTACTACGCCTGACAAGGGGTGAAAGCGTGTTTTGGCAAGTAGAATGCTACTCCCGAAAACAAAGAGGATTAGTGGGGAATCAGTATAGGGATATATGAAATTAATTTCAGCGGTAGAAATGTGAATCCGTTAGTTGGATTGAAAAGGACAGCGGAGGGATAGAAGGTCCTGAAAGTGTTATTTTTTTATCACAGCAGTAAAAGATGGTATGAGATGAGTAATGGGGATGTGGGGGGCTGTACCATGTTAGACTAAGTCACTGTACACGGTCAGAGAGCCTAGACACACCATCAGAGAGAAAAGTATTCAGAAATATACTGAATTTGGGGGCGTGGCTTGGACGGCAATGTGGACGGTCGTCTGAGTCTACTCGCTTCGCACCCCTGAGGCAAACTAAGGCCATTACTACCCGCCATACCAGTTTGTGTTAACGCAGGAAAGCAGCTCTAAGCAGGGGAAGAGCGAGACAACAAGGGAACTCAAGATCTACAAGACGAGGTCGTGGCTCCGCGAAGATATTGCTCTCCGTAGCTCCTGTGACCCCAGCAACAGCACAGACCCCAAAATGGCGCCCAGCGCTTAAACGGAGGAGACGCCGAGGCGGCTGAAAGGGAAACCGAAGCAAGCGAGACACACCTGAGCACCCCCATGTAACGCACAGGTACGGAAACCGGCGAAGACGGGAGGAGGCAGCGGTGGTGTGAGCGAAGGCTGAAGCTTCGGGAAGCGGAGCTGTGGATTGCGCTTCAGAGCGGCGAGCAGAGACGCGCACTAGCAGAAGGTGCATGAGAAGGGAGAATGCCGAATAGCGAATAGCGGTACCACTCACCGAGTGCCCGCTTCTATTTTTTTGACACCGGAGCTCGGGTTTGTAGCAGCACCGAAGCGAAACCGAAACCACAGCCACTCGCAGGTGCAGCCATTACCGGAAGTAAGGCGCCAGCGAAACAAACAAAGCCGGATGCGAGACACGCCCAGCGAAACGCTAATACCGCAGAGAGGCCCAGGGTGCATCAGTAAACTGCAAAATCACGGCAAAGGAGGTGCGCGAAGGTGGAAGCACCGCAGCAAAGGGCGAGGCTCGGCCCAGACACCCGCGTGACAGCGGGGGACGGCGGATTCTAGGAAGAACTCCCCGCGAAGACATCTCGCGGGCAATACAGCTGCACACAGAGGCGACACCCGGGAGGCCGTCAGAGCCACGCCGAGTCTGCCGCTACTGCTACCAAGCAAGAGACACACCTAAAGGTGAAGCGGCCACAAGGGGACGTGCGAGAGCGGAGCAATGGCAGTACAATAAACAGGCAGCAGAGGGGGACAAGGGCAGAGACGGTACCCGCAGCCATCAGCAAGTGCGCTGTAAGGCGGGGAGACCCGTCCGATCACACTCGAACACATAAGCGCACAGGCTGGTGGTGCAGAAACGAGTATTGCAGAAACGAGTGGCCAGCGGCCAGTTGTGAGATCTATTCAGAACTTGACCACCAAAGGAGGGGAGGCAGTAACAATTGATGGCGCAACATTTGGCTAACTTCGACGACCCCGAGCCCAGGTAAACAGAGGCAAGGGCAAGTGAGAGGGGAACTCTCATCAGCAGCAAAAGAGCCCGCTCAGCCAGCACCAACAACACGGCGACCCTAAGTCGCAAGGCGGTCGGCACCAGGCCGAGGCCACGAACGAGACAAAGCACACGCTGGCAGGGCTCAAGGCCAAGACTAGAACGAGGTACATCAGAGAACCGAGCAGATATAGAACGCAAGGACTATACGCCTCCACACCCAAAGCTACCACTGTGGGCACGCAAGCAGTGACTCAGAAAGGGGGGCGACTAGGGAACTTTCTGTCACGGAGAGGCATCTGAACGATGGCAAACATCGAGGGGAAAACAGTCGGGGACCAAAAGAAGCCCAAAATAGACTCCAGGGGTTCCCCCATGAAAACAAAAGGCGAAACAGTCACACTGGAGACCATCCTAAAGAGAATTAACGAGGGGAACGAGGTGGCGAAGGAAACAAAGCTGAAGGTGGAGAACATGCAACTGGAACTGGCTGCGATACGAGCAGATCTCCACAGAACCAACTTAAGAATGGAAGGCGCAGAAGGAAGAAACAGCTCAGTAGAGGACGCTACCAAAGAAAACACCAAAGCCATAACGGAATGCCAGAAGGCCACAAAGGCCATACAGAGGCAGCTAGCCGAACAGGACGACAGGGCCAGAAGAGGCAATATAAGGATCCTGGGCGTGCCGGAGGGGACGGAGGACAAGGCGGGCTCGTGTGCGGCAATGCTCGAAGAATTGACCCCCAAACTCACAGGAATTAGCTTTGGAAGACAGTTCGAGGTGCAGAAGGCATACAGGGTGCCGGCAGGGAAGCCAATGACAGGCAGAGGCCCAAGACCGATCATATGCAACCCACTGAGAGCGTTTAAGACCGATGCCATCTTTGCCTTCGCGAGGAAGAATCAGAACCTAACATGGTCAGGCTCCAAGATTGTGCTTACCCAGGACTATTCAAAGCCAACGGTCGAGATCAGGAAGGGGTTTCTGGCTCTCAGAGAGAGTCTGCGGAAAAGAGACGCCAGTTTCAGCTTTGTAGGTCCAGCCCGGTTCAAAGTCACGGACAAGTGGAAAACAATGGTGTTTGAGAGCCCGGGAGACCTAAGATGATACCTGCAGGGACCACCAGCCGAAGACATGAAATAAACAAAAAACCCTGGAGGGGCAAAAAGAAGTGCCTCCCCGGTCCTGTCGGGACAATCAGAGTAGATCCCCCCCGGATGGCGTTACCCAGCTTGCTAACACGCGGCACCATATCTTGGGACTGGGATGGACTACGATACAAACAATGAACACAAACTCTACCTCAGGGACGATGCGGTGCAAAGGAGCTTTGTCGTCGCACACTCACTCAGCAAGTAAGGGGGGGGAGGGAGGGACGGGTGGGGGGAACGGGGGGGACGGGGAAGGCCGGGGGGGAGGAGGGGGCAGGGGGGGCGGGGAGCACATGCATGGGGCTACTTCTCTTCACTATCTTCTACACTATTCTTTCGTTTCTTTCACTTCTATTTCTACATCCACATCGAGGAGCCGCAGGGGGAAGCTTAAGCGCAGGCACAGACAGATGACACAAGCACCAAGAAAGAGGGGCCACAGCAAAAACAACTAGACAAGGACACATAGTCCGCAAAGCTTGAAACCACACAAATGACGCACAACACCCAAACTAACATCCTAGCAGGTGTTAAGATAGTATCACTGAACGTCAAACGCCCTAACAGTCCAGTGAAGAGGAGGAAGGTGCTCGACTACCTCAGGAAGCTTAAGGGAGACATATTTGTTCTACAAGAGACAAAACTAGAAGCCGAGGACATAAAGCGTCTCAGAGCAAGCTGGGTAGCAGATGTTGTGGGGTCGCCAGCACAGAACAAGAAAAATGGGGTGGTGACAATAGTCGGTAAGAAGTCTAAACTAACAGTAGTGGACACACAGGCAGACACCCAAGGGAGAACCCTTTTTACCAGCCTAAGGAGGGCGGGAGAGACAATACACGTGGCTAACATATATGGCCCCAACACTGACGACAAATATTTCTGGGAAGGAGTAGGAGTGCAGCTACACACCCTGCCACTAGACGACCTCGTGGTGATTGCCGGAGACATGAACCAGGTCCTAGACCCAGCGATTGACAAACACCCCCACAGGCCGAGCTCAACTACACACGGAGGCAACATCCTAAAGAACTTATGCTCCAAGCTCAGCCTGAAAGACCTGTGGCGTCTATGCAACTTAGATGCTCGAGAATACACCTTCTACTCCAACCCCCACAACTCCTATAGCCAAATTGACTACATCCTCATGTCGGAAACACACACCCACCTCATAGACCACACAGAAATTGGCCCTAGGACTATTTCAGACCACTCACACATTAGCCTAACATTATCAGGGAAGCACAATGAAAAACCAAACCGAAGATGGCGCTTCGACGATAGTCTACTCAACAACACATCTGCGAAAGCGGAGATTGAGGCGGCTATAAGAGAATACATAGCAATAAACGACACTCCAGAGACAGACAGAATAATCCTATGGGACGCTCTGAAGGCCACAGTAAGAGGGACCGTCATGACAATTAAGGGTAGGATGAACAAAGATAGGAATAAAAAAATTGCTGACCTAGAAAAAGAAATTAAAAGCCTAGAGAACGGCCACATAGCCAACATAGAGGATAAGAACACCCTCTCATGCCTAACTAAGCGGAAATACGAACTCAACAGAATCCTGAGCGAGAGAGCAGGGACCTGGGTCAACAAATACAAATCAATCAACCTGTGTACTGCAAACAAAGCAGGGAAAAACCTAGCATCCTACCTGAAAAGGAGACAGAAACAGCACACGATTGGGGCCATTAAAGACGGACACAATAAGTCACAGACTACAAACAAGGACATTCTGGAAGTCTTTAGAGACTTCTACGAGAAACTATACACAAAAGACGACACACTAAATGTGGATGGAGGCAAAGAACTACTAGGGGGCATAGATACTCCAACCCTATCAGAAAAGGAATGAGATATACTCGAGTTAGCCATAACAGAGGATGAAATAGGGAGAGCCACGGCTAGCCTGAAAGAAAACAAGGCGCCGGGCCAGATGGCTTTACAGCTGGCTTCTACAAGCAGTACTTACGGTGCGCAACGTTTACAACGCGCGCGTTACCACGACCTACTATTACCACGCGGTTGTAACAACGAAAGTTGTTACAACGCATTGCGCTGGGGGGCGCTCGAGGATAGTAAATCATTTAATTTACTATCCCAACACCTTCCCTGCTATCCACGGGGACTGGTGTTGGAATAGTAATTTAAATGTTTTAAATTTGCGCCCCCCAACGCAAGTCGCTGTAACGACTTGCGTTGTTACAACCGCGTTGTAATGGTAGGTCGTTGTAACGCACGCGTTGTAACGACATATATCCGTACTTACACATCCTCAAACCGACCATGCAAGAAGTTTTCACGGGTTGTGTCCAAAATGGACAAATGACACAGTCGATGGCAGAAGCAAATATCATAGTCATACCGAAGGAGGGGAAGGACACTAGCGAAGCAAAGAACTACAGACCAATCTCTCTCATAAACGTAGACTGTAAAATATACGCAAAAATACTAGCTAGACTGAACGCTTACCTACCGAAACTCATACACAACTCTCAAGTAGGTCACCTCAAAAACCGGATGTCCCACGATAACACGAGGTTATTATGTCACATAATAAACCACTCCTCCAAAAGTAGCAACGCAGCGGTTATGATCTCCCTAGACGGGGAGAAATCCTTCGATAGGGTGTCATGGCCATACTTGGATCAATGCCTGTGGAAATTTGGGCTAGGAGCCAACTTTAGGAGGATGGTAATGGCACTCTACAAGGACCCCAAAGCTCGGGTGGTTGTAAACGGAGGCACATCAGAAATACTCAACCTAGGCAGAGGAACCAGACAAGGATGTCCTCTCTCACCAGCCCTTTTCCTGCTAGCGATAGAACCATTATTGACTATGATCAGAACCAATAAAGACATTGCAGGAATACCGGTTGGGGAGGAAAACTTTAAACTAGCGGCATATGCCGATGATGTACTAATAGTCACAGAGGACCCAGAGAGATCCATTAAAGCACTGATGGACACAATAGAGCAATATGCCCAGGTCTCGGGCTACAAGCTAAACAGGGATAAATCAGAATGCAAACCATTGAACATACACACAACAAAAACGATGCTAGGCTCGTCCGGGTTAACATGGCAGCAGAAGCCCATAAAATATTTAGGCCTCCTCTTCGAGAGGGACCTAAAAGCCACACTAGAACACAACGAGCAAGCCACACTCCAGAAAATTAAGGACAGAGTAGAAGGGTGGTCTCCCAAATTCACGACGTGGTGGGGGAGAGTGGAAACGATTAAAATGATGCTGACACCGATGGTCAACTACATTCTGCGCATGCTCCCACTAAGAAACACGGAAAACCTCCACAAAAAACTCGATAAAATGCTGAACAACTTCCTGTGGAGGGAGAAAAAGCCCAGAATAAGTCTTCACAAGCTGAGACTGCCAAAAGACCTGGGAGACCTTAACTTAACAAATTTCAAAAGATTCCAGGAAGCATGCATTGCCAGACAAGGGCTCCACTGGCTAGACCCGAGACCAGATTACACCCCAGCATGGCTCACGCTAGAGCGGGGACTTCTAAAGGGCATGAACCCAATCAGCCTTCTCACAGCCTCCAAACACCCAGCGGTCAAGGTCAACCCAGTCCTTAAGAATACAAAAATAGCGCTACTTAGGGTGGACAAAATGATGGAAACAGGCATAAGGAAGAGTCAACTCGAGTCCATCTGGTATAACCCTACAATAAAGTATAGGGACAAGACTCTGAACATGCCCTCTTGGTATAGACGCGGAATATCCACGGCCAATGACCTTCAGAAACAAGGTACGCACCTTACTTTTGACACAATAAAGGAAGAGCACAACTTACAGAGCATAGAACTATACAACTTCCTGAAGATCAAGGTAGCTATAAGGAAGGCTAACCTGAAGGGCCCAACACCCTCGCTCATACATCACACCGCCAAACTCAACACACTAGGCCACCAAATAGCACACCTCTACAGAGTTCTCAGTCCCAAATCAACCAAACTCAATGACAAAATCATGAACTTTTGGGGTACAGTAGCGGGTAGGGGACTAAGTGAGGGGGAGAAAGCTGACCTATGGAGATCCACAACTAGGAGAAAGGTAACTGCAACTTTAAATCAAACCAAATTCTGGCTAATACATAAAGCCTATTGGACACCAGCCCGCCTAGCAGGCATGGGGATCCGGGAGAGCGACACATGCTGAAATTGTGGCAGGGGGGGAGGGAACCTAGAACACCTACTCTACAGCTGCCCCAAGATTAGGGAGTTCTGGGGGAAAATTGAAGTGCTAATTAACGAGATTATAGGAATAACCACCCACATAGACTTCCAGAGCCTAGCACTAGGTTTCACCTCCTCAGTAATCGCGACCAAAGAGGACCGCAACTTATTTGATCTACTGCTGACAGCGGCGGTCAAAATGGTTCTAAGCAATTGGAAAGACACAGCAAAAGCCACGCCGAAAGCATGGCTGAACTGGATCACCTTTCTACGAGCAGCTGACAACATTACAGCAACATACACACCAAAGACACATAGGCAGTCGAACTTGTGGGGATCCCTAGATGACTACCTAGCATCGCACAAGCCTCCATAGGTGGTGCAGCCAGACAACCTAGCCAGTCCTGCGCGCATAACACAATTACAACCAGCACCTGCTCCTTGATCTTTCCCTATCTCCTCTCTCCCGGGGAGAGGGTCCAAAGAAGAAAACCAAGCATAACGAAGGGGTGGAAGACGGCATCGGAAATCTGAACTGGAAGACCGGAAATCGGACCAACGTCAATACGACTGGAAACGAACAGTTCGAACAGTTATGTTCCAAGCCCCCCCCCGGGCGTTTCTTTTTCTTTTTTTACTTCTCTCTCTCTCTCCCTTTCCTTTCCTCCTCTTTTCTCATCCATGTATACTGTATGCTCCATGTAAATATATATTTTTCTACAATAAAAAAATTAAGTAAAAAAGAAAAAAATATATATACTGAATTTGCTTTTACAGAGGAGTTTCACTGCAAAACCTATATATAAAAAAAATAATAACAAAAAGACACGCTTGAAAAGTCAGTCAATGCCAGCGCCATCTCTGTACTGCCCCCGCCCTCACCCCCTGACAGCAGGACAAGATAGCCATCAGGAGCGAGATCAGAGAGGAGGGGTCATCCTCCTCGCAGAGCTAAGTTTCCAAAAGAAAACAAAGGTCGAGATTTTTATCCCGAATAACGCCTCTAACCTGAAAGGAATGTCTGACAACAGAGTGCCTGGCTTAATTCAGAACAGGGCCCCAGGGAGGGAGGAGGGCTGTTTCACAATCCTGATGAAATAAAGGAATAACATCTTTCCTCTGTTATCAAAGTGTGTTTCGCCGAGTACTGGTACTGTGAGAAGACACCTTGATGCCACGCAGGCAGTTTTAATACAGTAATGAAAGTTCCTGTGACTTCTAGTGCTATAAAGAAGAGCCACGTGAATCAAGCCAGACAAGGTCTGTGTGGGAAGGATGGGGGCGAAATGCATCTATTTGTGGATGTAAGCCATGCATGGCAGGGGGAGTCTTTGTCCTGCTACCGCGAAATAATGATTATACAAAAACGAACTCAAATTCAGTCAGGTATAATAAAAGTTGATCAGTTAAGTTGTGCCTGTCCCCTGCAAGAAATCTTTTATTGATAAGTGAGCCAAAAGTGAAAATCCGCGTCCGGCTAAACAACAGATACAAAACACTACAAATAATAAATGCGTCCATTATCAAAACTAGAAAGTGTCAAATAAAAATGAGTTTTGCAAGGCTTCCCATCGTTAAATCTGAAAGAGCAAACCCATTGACCGCCCTTTACATAAGTGGAAAAGCAATGACGTACGAAGCAAAGATGAAGTAAGACAGGACCTTCAGAAGCTGGCAGTGAAGTCAAACCTGTCCCTCGTAGACTAAGAACCTTTAGGGAGGACTCACAGAAGAGCACATTGCAGGTCCAATCCCTTTCTGGAGGCAGGCTGGGCTACCAGGAACCAGGAAGTGAGGGGAAGCCATGAATAACAAACTGACAGCAGTGCTCACGCAACCCCAACAAGGAAAAGGCACTCTAATCTCCAAGCCCGTTCAGTCAGACACCAAACTCGAAAGTCAGATTCATGTTAAAAGTGATCATCCCGCAAGAGACCATGCGAGTACTACAGTCCACAAAGTAATGTGCAAGTGCTAAGTGTACCCCAACCAACCCTTGACGAGTAAAACACACGTTTCCAAAATGGATTCCCTGTATGCCACCCCGAAAGCTTCATGGTAGGAGCCTTGTGGGCCCGTTGACATTTCAATAATGTGCTCCAAGCATGCACTAAAATAAAACTCCTCAGTGCAGGAGACAGCAGTCGGGCAGACGCAGCTCCTTTAGGTGGGTAGTTGGGTGGGTGGGAGGTGTGTTTGAGCTCCAGTTACTGCGTACTAACAGCACTCTGAATGGGGTCCTGGGGTACTGGAGGCATGGGTAGGCGCAATGTAATTCGTGCACTTCCCGAGACGACCCCCTGCCCCTGTATCAGTAACGCTGCACAGGTGCATGGGCAAGAAATGTTTCCTCGTTTTCAAGGAGCCACACTTCAATGCAAATAAGGCAATACCAACTATCATGATGCATGGAGAAGTGTGGCTCAATGGTTAGAGCGGCAGACCCTGATGCAGTGGTCTAGCCTGGGACCAGGGCTCAATGCCCCGGCGGGTCTTGGGCTCAAAATTCCACAGACCTGATAATTCTCGCCTTGGTGCCTATTCCAATCATGGAGTCCCACTCTGCAACTCTGGGCAATAGCTTGAATAATCTCCAAAACGGCCCCCACAACGCTAAGGATGCCTGGTCTCCAGCTTGGGGGTGCCCAGGAGTGGACGCCTCACAGGGAAAGCCAGGATGGGTTCCACAGCGGTATTTGTACAAGCGCCTTGAGACCCTAGCAGGGTGAGTAGTGCGCTATACAAGTATCAATTTACATAATGGGTTATATTAATCTGGGTGCGAAAGCCCACAGCCTGGTGCATTTTAGAGCGGGTGGGTATGGCAGGCTTAGTGGGATTAAGACATAAAATATTGGGCAAAATAGGAGGCGACATTCATAAGTATCTTCTTAACCCTCAACATTAGCACACAAAGGCTTCTTTAAAATATTTTTTTATAGTCGCACATTGTGACGCGAATGAGCTCAGATCTTGGGTAGGACATCAATCCCTTGGCTGCCCCATCAGCCAAAATGGAAACAAGAGACAATTTTATCTTAAGATCGTTAATAGATCTATACCACTAGAGTGACCAACCCATGCCATTAGAGTAAACCAGGCTTAAGCAATGTGCAGAGAGTACAGGAGAGTTTGCACTGTACAAAAGATTTGTGCATAGTTTGTTGACATCAGAGTACTTTGACTGTAGTCAACCTAAGGATCAGAAAACAGGTGTGATGTGAGCTACTGACGCAAAGTACTAGAAACTGTATCATAGTCAGAGCTGCTTACGATGGAAACCATCGCTGAGTGAAGGAAAAGGAATAAGGAGGGACCACAAAGTGGGCTTTAAGGATAAAAAGCTGTAAAAATGACTTGCCTTTGTTCGAATTTTTTTCCATTTTGCTGCTCTAATTAGCCCAAAACGACTGATCCTGACACCCAACCGACTGGTGAGTAAATTTGCCGACGGAGACCACATAACTTACATAAAGGCTCAATAGAGGGACAACTGCAGAGAACCAGTTTTAAGTTGTAAAGGAAGAGAAAATATAATTTGACTGCATACCGTATGTCTAAGTTTAAATCACCAAAGCTGTTGTGTCCCAAAAAAAAGGTAACAAGAGTTACAGGTATTGGTGTTATAAATGAGAATGTCTTTTACCCATGTGTTTTGACAGCAAGGAGGCCGTTACAGTGAGCAAAAGTTAAAGTGCAGGCAGGCAGATAGACGCAGAACTTGTTCCCAATTACAACGTCATATCCTAAGGAGGTAGGCAGCGGCAAGCAGATGGGTGTCAGTAATGTGTGCTGTATGCAAAGTATGCAGGCATAACTGTTTGTGAGGCAGACAGCAGGCAGAGACAGTGAAGGAACAAGGAAAGCAGTTGCTGTGTTATGGATTTCCTTTTTATATGTTTCATTCTCCTAAGCTAACAACATTCCGAGTCAGAAGAACAGGCAAATTCACAGTATTAAGAACTTTATATTTAAAAAAACTGAAATCCTAAAAGCGGGTAGAGGTGGATTGGTTTGTGGTGTTGCCGTAGGCAGGAAAGAATAGGTACTGTGCTTGCAGGTGATTAAAAATGCTGTATTAGGTACAGGCGCACAACGCCCATTGGGGTCAAAGGGCTTCAGCCCCTCCGCCCCCACCCCGTTGTGTGTGTCACAGCTTCCCAGGCTAGTGAATGTCTTATTTGTCTTATGCCTTATTGCAGCCACACCAGAGTATTTCACAGGTCTTTAAAATACCATTTACTTGTTAACGAGGCTTTGTTGTATTTTCACCCCTTCTTAGAGCCCCTGCATCTCGATTCTGCCTATTGCTGAAAGAATTAAAGAATTACCCCCCCCCCCCCCCCAAATAGTTGCGCCTTCGATTGGGTGTGTGCTAATGTTTAAAGAGAGCAGGACATGGGCATATTGCCTGTGTACCTGTGTGTGTGGGTAGGAAAGGCGAAGTACTGTTGAGTATTTGTTTATGGTGGTGAGTAGATAAGGGCAGGTTTTGTAAGGGGAGTGGAGTGGCAGATTTTGGAAGGTGGTGAAAAGAACAGGCATTGTGCTGTCCAGGAGTATAAACCCACCAGTAATGTGTCTGCATAAGGGGCAGGAGGAGATCTGCAGCTGTGTCTCGATGGATGTTTGTATTGTGTGTTCAGGTTGTGTTTGGCTGAATAATGATGTCTGTTCCCTGAATTACATCATCTAATTTAGGTAAGAGGAATGCCCGGCCCAGGTAAACTGATGCCAGAACATTATTGCAACTATACTTTATGCCAATAGTTGTTTTGATAGTCCTTGACTGTTTAATTCAGGATGCGCATGCTGCTTATGAGGAAGGGAAACCTATGGTTGACCTATGGGCTCACTTGTGTGACAAACTATTGGCTAAATCTGTTAGAGATGAGCCCTCCAAAGGCATAATGTTAAATTCCAGGAAACCAGGATGGTATTCTTCCCACTTACCATATCAAAAAAGAAAACTTAATAAAGAATTAAGATTATTATACCGGAATAAAAACAGGCTATCGCTTCAAAGTGCATCGCTTAAAATCAGAGAGTTGAAAAAGAGATACAAGAGGGAAATCTGGATGGCTAAGCAAGCATATTATGAATCAATATGGGCAAAAGTCCATCATGCTTGTAAATCCAAAGATCTACGGTTATTCTGGTCAGTGGCGGTTTTACCATTAGGGCGTTTGGGCGTTGCCCCACCTATAATTATCAGGCAATTTATTCGAGCGGCGCGTTAATAAAAGTTTTATAAATTAACGCGCCGCTCGAATAAATTGCCCGATAATTATTGCCCTGCGGCCGTGGTGTGTGTCATGGACTTGGACAGTATGCACTGTCTGACACTGGGTGGCGCTGGACTGACTGTGCCGGCACAGTGCGCACTCACTGCGCATGTGGTGTTTTCCCGGCAGGGCTTTTTTAACTAGCAAACTATGTGGATTTAAAAAAAACAACCGATTAGGGGTTTGCCTGCCTAATGCAACGTACCCCGTTGCTGAAAAAACGAACGACGTTTTTTTGATGCTCAGCCCAATCCTGATGCTACTCTCTTTAGAGAGCAGCTCTCCTCTAAAGAGAGCAGCATCAGGATTGGCTACTACTGTGTCTCGGCAAGTTGGCAGCCATTACTAATTTTAGTCTAGGCGCCAACGGGACCCCAGAGCAGAGATGGTGCGGACCCGGTCAAGTGAAGACAAGGTAAGTTTTTTATTTTATTTATCCCCACCCCCCTGGCCCCCACTGTGAGCGAGCCGTGACTGTTGCTAGCATACTGCTCCCTGCAATCCTGCCTGGGTATAAAAACTCCGTAACAGAGGGCCAAACTAGACTCGATAAAGCAAATGTGGAATAATGTGAAAAGTCCTAGTAATTTGCATATAGAAAGCACTGCACACGAGTAGATTACACAAAGGAGGCAATAGATGTGACTAATGGCACTTGACAAAGGCAGTAGACGGCCCTGGGTAACATTGTGATTCTTTCTGCCCCATTGCCTCCAAATCCCACAGGTCTGGATGTGCCATAGTTAAAGGTTGCACGGTCATGTACGCCACCCTGAGCGTTTCAGTCCCATTATTTCGAAACAATGACGGACGTGCGATGGACAAATGCACAAAGCGCCTCGTTGATGTAGTGTTCAAGGCACATCAAAGCAGTTTAAGGACTGTTAGTGCAGGTGCTAACACTGTTCCGGAGGGTACGCTACAGTGCTACGCTCAAAGCTGTAAGAATGGCCTGCACCTGTTGGCCTTATGCATTGTTATTTGTAAATGTATATTGAAGTGCCTAATTCTCTGCTAAAGTGCTTACCTCACATATTTTAATATCACCACCTTGCGGGGGATTGACTTAAGTGACAGTGTTGTAATTAAGTGCCGGATGCCGAGCACCGACAAACACTGCCTCAAATTAGTCTCTGAATGAGCATTCATGGTTGTAAAAGTGCCCTTTTTTCCTTGCATGCAATCTGTGGTCGGTACTCTGCATTCAGGTGATATGGCCATGCATACTAACGGGGTCCGTTCTACTGTGCTGCTGCTAAACTTACTCTTCTCTCGGTTGACAGGTTGTTTTGTTGCAGCAAATGCATGGCTAAAAAAGTGTGAGGGGGTCTGAATTTGGGAGAGATAAGACATGGGGATTTGCAAAAGCTGCTCTTGGAATTTGCAGGTACACATTGCCATTTTAGCCACCTGCAATGATTGCTCGCCAACTGCACAGCCTCCAGTAGCTTTTCCTATGTAGTGATGGATCTATGTGTATTAGGCCCAGTTCTTCCACTCTTCTTTCAAAATGTTCTTGTGGGGAGAACACCCCCAACCCCCCCCCCCCCCCGTAGGTTGTTCGGTGGTAATGTTACGCCCTACCACTTTCAAATGTCACCAGCCGCCACTGATTCTGGTGCATTATTAATGACATTGAGAATGGTAATAATAGAAGCAATAGTGCTAATGTTGATGAAGTGAGGTGGGTGAGCTTTTTCAATAAAAAAATCGATTCCCAAAATCTAGATAATGATAAATGTTTTAATAATAGTCCAATTGATAGGCATAAAGTAATAGATAGAAGGAGTGAATGCTGTATTCCCACTCCTCAATGTAGAGTGGATATGGAGCCCTGGTCGCTTGATAAAGTAAAAAAGCGATAAAGAGGATTAGATCCAACGGAGCACCAGGCCCAAATGGTATCCCGAACACAATATTCAAAGCTGAATTAAGTAACTGTCCGGAGTTACTAATGCTTTTGTTTAATGAAGTCCTTAAATCAGGTCTTATACCGTTATCTTGGCATGGGAGTATTATACAACCAATATATAAGTGTGGCCAGCAGGATAATCCGGCTAATTATCGTTTGATTATGCTCACTGATGTAGAGGCAAAAATGTTCGCTAGTTGCCTGTTGGAAGAGCTAGAGGCTTGGGCCTCAAAAGAAAATCTGATCCCTAATTTTCAAACAGGGTTTAGAAAGGGAGAATTAACCCATACCAATTTGATTTTATTAATATTATTAGGAGAGAGAGCCAAAACCAGGATGCAAAGATTATATGTGTGTTTTATTGATCTAAAAGCCGCTTTTGATTCTGTGCTGCGAAATACTCTCTGGGGTAAATTAAGGAATTGGGGTATTCCGGAAATACTATTAAAGATGATTATACTTTTATACTCCAATACCTGGGTGCAGATCAAAATTGGCGATGGAAAACATATGACTCGTAGTTCGGATACGAATGAGGGATTGAAACAAGGCTGTGTTTTGGCTCCTTGCCTATTTAGGTCGGGGAACCGTAGGCTTGGCCGTAGGCCAAGCCGAGAGTCCGGAGAATTATTGTTTCTTAGAGTGGCTGCTTTATCCCGCCTCTCTTTTCGTCTACCCTCCATTGGCTGGCTTCCTAAACGGAGGCCAGCCATTGGAGGAGAGAGGCGTCCCTCGAAAGAAGCTCCGTCTCTTTCGGTTTCGGGGGCGTACATTTTGTTGTTCTTTCGCCAGTGACGTCATCCGTCACTCAAAACAACAAATACACGCCCCGAATCCGAAAATGTTTCGAGCTTTGCGGCCGCCATTTTGCTGTTCGTTAAAGATGAGGTAGGTCGCCTGCTCCCGCTGTCCTCGTTCCCGCCCCCTCCCGCTGTTCGCTGCTCCAGCTGTCCTCGTTCCCGTCCCCTCCCGCTGTTCGTGGCTCCCGCTGTCCTCGTTTCCGCCCCCTCCCGCTGTTCGTGTCTTCTGTAGCTCGTGTGCGCCGTGTATCCCGCCATCCCCGTGTGAGCAGTGTGTCCCGCCATCCCCGTGTGCGCCATGTATCCTGCCATCTCCATCAGTCTTCTTTCTTCGCCCGGCGCCTGCCTCCCGTCAATTTTAAAAA
The DNA here is from genome assembly GCF_964263255.1 of Lissotriton vulgaris. Lineage (NCBI taxonomy): Eukaryota > Metazoa > Chordata > Amphibia > Caudata > Salamandridae > Lissotriton > Lissotriton vulgaris. The sequence goes on along the minus strand of NC_141695.1, from coordinate 365,995,699 downwards.
CAAAATGGGCCTCGCGCCCCACCACCGCTGCACATGCCCCGGAGTAAGCATGGCGCCGAGCGGGGATCCGGGGCTTCATGCTTCAAAACGGGACCTCGAGCCCTACCACACCGCAACTGGGGCACAGGAGCCTCTAACCCCACCTCAAAAGCCTGGAGCTCCGCATGGAGCACCTCAGGCTCCGGGGTTTCAATTTTTTTTAAACGGGCCAAGAGCCCAAGAGCACCACCACGGAGACCCCACAACCACTGTACATGCCACGGAGCCCGCATGGCGCCCAGCGGGGCTCCGGGGCTTTGTATTTAAAACGGGACCTCGAGCCCTACTAATTCGCAACGGGTGCGCAGGAGCCCCCAACACCGCCTCAACACCCCGGAGCTCTGCATGGAGCACCACAGGGCTCTGGGGGTTTCATTTCATCTATTATTTTTTTTAAACAGGGCTCCGGGCCCGATATGGAACCCAAGGGTCCCGGAGCCACCACCACAACCGCCGCACTTGCCCCGGAGCATGTCTTGGAGCCACTCACAATAGACCCCCAAACAATAGCGGGAGTATAGGCCGCCCCTCGTGTGTCCCGAAAAGACCACAGTGCCCCCAATAGGCCTGCACGTTTGGCGAAGAAGAGACGAAGAGGCAGAACGAGCCGGCTGTCGGCAGTCCAGTGTCCCTGGCCGCACTGCCGTACTCAAGTGAAGGGCTCTCAATCCGGCAGAACTTCAAAGGTCCCGGGCCTCCTCACTGCCAGGTAACCTTTGAGATATTTTTCTCAGAATAAGCCTATGCAAACTCGTTTTTAGGAAGTTGTCTGCAAGTTATTTTAATGGGGCCAAAGTAGTTTGTGAAACAAGTAAACTCTTTCATTAAAAAAACATCTTTTGGCAATAATTAATGCTTATTTAAGGAGAAATAAGATGTCACTGAAATCAAGAATGAAAGGAGCGGTTCACATTAAGATACTGCACATGAAACTCTTACTCACATATTCTGGTGTCGTCCTTTTAGTAATGACGAATAAAAAAAAGCCACCTGAGTTCCCGAGGGATCATCCTCAGACTAGAAATGTGAGCCATTGTTTTGTGTAGGTTTAAATCTGCCCTCCCGTGTGTGCATTTCGTGATCCTTCTGTTATTGTTTTCCTGCCTTCGGCTCGTGCGCCATGCATCACGGCCTGCCTCACTGCCCTGGTATGCGGCAGCAGGAGTCGAGCCTGGCATTAGCTCACAAGGATGGGCACGCTATTTCCTCACTCGAAGGCAGGGATAGTTTATGATTCGATGACTAACCCACCTATCACAGAACGTAACTCCTGAAAAACACTCGTGAGCCTGATGTGTCGTATGAGAAACGCATTCTCCACACACTGCCACAGCACCACGTGTGGGCCCCCTCCCACAGCGTGGCACGCTCCAGTTTCTTTTCAACCTCCTGGCCGGAGTCCTAATTTCCACGAGCAAATGAAAGCCCGGATTTCAGAACGACCTTGTGTGACCTGCTATTTTTCTGGGGCAATTTTTTTTGGGGGGGGGGGCATGCCATTCTCAGATTCCATGGCAGATTAGAGGCTCTGTCCACGACCCGATCAGGCCGCTGATGATAAGCTCACCCCTCCAGAGACCGGAGGGCCGATATGTCGAGGCTGGCACCACACAGGATATTGTTGCGGGTGCCCCACTGCAGTCTGCGTAGGCGCACACCACTGCTGCCACGGCTGCGGCCGGGCAAGGCGGCAGGGGGTCCACGCAACCCTGCAGCGCAGGATAGAGCCTCGATAGAGGTAGGCCTCTGCCCCCTCGTCCTCTATGGCTCCGGGGGGCAGCTCTCAGAAGGCAACAGTAGGGGACTTATCCCATTGCCAGCAGCAGGTGAGGGCTCCAATATATGGATTGCGCATGTGTCAGGCAGGGGCTGATACGGCCCTGCCTTACACTGGCACAATACATATCTGGCATGCTTGCACTGGCTAAGGCAGTGCAGCGTGCCCCATAAATAATGGAGATTCAGGGCTTGCCAATTCATGTGCCCTCTTATCCTATCAGAAATCGGAACAGAGAAATAAGGTGTACCTCACACTCTGTTCCGGCTTCTGATTCGGTGAAAGCTCGTCTGTTGTCCAGAACCGTGGAACTGACTAAGCATGGGCGGATTTTGTGGATCCACGATCCGCGAATTAGCGGATTTGCGGATTCGCGGATCCGCAAAATCCGTGAATTTGCGGATTCGCAGATTTTGCAGATTTTTTTAATGGGGGGTCTTCTGTGCGAGTTCAAGTGCCTCTTGTGTGTATAAATGGTCAGAGACTGATCAGAGCAGCAGATGAAGAGAAAGAAGCTCCTGTTCACAGGAACAGCACGAGGATTGCGCTCGTGAAAGTCAAGGATACAAAGGCCTCTATCCAGCATCACAGCTGATTTTCGACGGTAGATTTGGGAAGAAGGCACACCTGCCCAGTCTCGACGACGCTCACGATTGTTTTTGGGCTGATGAATGAGTCACTGAATTTGAGCTTCAACTAGTTCCAGCGACCATGTGTGTGTTACTATGCAATCGCCCCGAAGGGCGCAGGGGTCCCTTGAGTGAGCTGTCCATCATAGTGGGTAAATGGTGGGAAGACGGTGCACACCGTGAGTGTGTGAGCGCGGCCAAACGGGCGGGGCTTACATGCGAGTTCACATGCCTCTTGTGTGTATAAAAGGTCATAGACCGATCAGAGCAGCAGATCAAGAGAAAGAAGCTCGTGGTCACAGGAACAGCACAAGGATTGCGCTAGTGAAAGTCAAGGATACAAAGGCCTCTATCCAGCATCACAGCTGATTTTCGACGGTAGATTTGGGAAGAAGGGCGGCACACCGGCCCAGCCTCAACGACGCTCACGATTGATTTTGGGCTGATGAATGAGTCACTGAATTTGAGCTTCAACTAGTTTCAGCGGCCATGTGTGTGTTACTATTCAATCGCCCCGAAGGGCGCAGGGGTCCCTTGAGTGAGCTGTCCATCCATCATGGGCTGTAAGTATTTTAGGATGGCGCTGGCAAGCTGCCAGCACCATCCTAAAATAGTTACTAAATTAGCTTCATCAGGAAGCACTAATAGATAAAATAAAGCAGGTGCTTGAGCACCTGCTGCTTCCTGTTGAAGCTAACTTAGTAACTATTTTAGGATGGTGCTGGCAGCTTGCCGGCACCATCCTAAAATAGTTACAACAACAACTTCAAGCTTGAAGGCTTGAAGTTTTGCCCCCCGAATCCGTCGCTCGTGGATTCGCGGCTTTTCGGTAAATTCGCGGGAGTTCGCGGATTGCGGATTTACCGAAAATCCACGAAATCCGCGAGCGGAACAGATTTTGCATTCACGCTTAGAACTCACCTGCCTGTCAGATTAAGGAGCAGGTACGTTTTGTTTCTCAGCCTCCAAATGTTGTGCATTTGTCTCCGGCAGGACTGGAGTGCATGTGTATGCCGGTGTGAATGTCTGTGTGTGTGTGTGTCCGAGTTCTGATGGACGGGAGTCGAACCGCTGTACGTATGAGCTGCTGGGATGTGATATGTTAAAGGATGGTTTCCCTGAGAGTTTAGTCTGCGGGTGGTAGCCCTTACGGTCGTAGGTGGCATGGCTGTGTCTTGGTATGATCGCGTGGTGGGGGGAGGCGTGGAGTGTGCTCTGCAGTGGCTGGAGGGGAGGGGCTGCATTCCTATACACTCAGCTGTTCAGCTGCATTCCAGAACTCTGCAGGTCGTTAGTTTGGGGGGGGGTACAACTAACGCCCTCAGCCCCTAACCCCTCTCCTCACCCAATGACCCCTTTCCTCATTCAACATGCGGCGACGCCCCTACTCCGTTGCCTCCGACCTCCAGCCCTTTACCCTGTGTTTTGAGCAGACACCCACACCTCTGAAGAACACTCCCCCCTTTCTACCAAGAGATGCCTTGCAGCATTCTTGTTCCTTGTTTTATTAATGCTACCAGCAAACCCAAATAGCAAAGAGTGGGATGCCACAAACTCACGGCACCTATAGGTTAAAAAACTTCAAACGCATGAACTAGCGTCCCCATCCCTACCTTCTTTTAGCTGCTGACACCTCTGTCCCAGGAATGTATTAAGTTTGCAATCTGTGGTTATGATGATACCAGCTTTTTTATTGGGAAATCAGTAATTAAGTGTGCGGCGCCAATGTGCATGCAGGCTATGCTTTTGATACTGACAGCTGCCTGGGCAGTAGACAGTACGGTAATCAAGGGAGGCATCCTGGGGAGCTTTGATAGTGCACACCGGCTGACCTCGGAAAGTCAGAAAAGTCTTCAGGCAGCTTTGCCCATCTCCCATCATACACTGGCCTCCCCCCTCTGCTCTGCTTTGATGACTCACAGCGGCTTACCTTACAGATCCAGATGAAAGTTGCTTGATGCAGGGGCCTTTAGGGCAATGCAGGCATGCAAAGGAGCACACTGTGTACCCCGTGACATTTAATTGGGAACTTTTTGTGATATTTACACTATGTCATCATTTGTGCTCACGGTCTGAGCAGTCAACAGCGTGAGTAGTGAGTGCCAAATTGTTTCTTAGACTATCCAGAAACTGTAAAATGTGTGACAAGCATAACCCTGGCCAAATCACAACTTCACGCTACTGATGCACCACCATATGCCAGTGACCCACAAGCCCCTGAGGAACACTGGTTATCATGAACTACTATCTTCTGCTAATGCTGTGCAATTACCACACAAATCACTTAATGCTGTTTTACCAGAACCATGTTGACAGAGATGTGTCAATGCCACATAAACACTGGTGTGAAACTGCAATGTAATTTACCACCCTCCATATAAATGTACACAACAGCATGCAGATAGTATTGCCCATGTAAATAATGCCATTTGAATGCCATGTAAATTATGAGGTGCAATATTAGTATTCCAATACATTATAAATAGCTTTATAATAACATATGTGTTAGGGTTATTGTCATGTTAAGAATATGCAATTCCGGCATCCATGCCCCATTAAAAAAAAAATGCTGTACAATTCTTAACTTTATAATTTCTCTCTACTTTTTTCTCGCATTCTGTCTTATCTCTCTTTCCTGTCTACCTACCCCTTCACTGTCTCCCCACCTGCCCTCTGCACTTTTCCTGTCTGCCTTCCATTCCCCTTCCCTCTAGAGAATCCTTAACACTGCTGAAGTTTACTTTGTATGGCATGTATTTTCTTTCCTTATCATTACTTGGGATCCCTGACAGTGGTTGAGTACAAACTCATAGATAAAGGCACATTTCATGTCTGCAGGGTAAGGTTTCGCCTAAAAAAGTTAGGTTAATCTCAATATGTGAACCATGATTAGTGAGAACAATGAATAGATCTTTGAGCACTCACCCAGCCCCCTCTAAACATAGTGGTGTAACACAGGCCCCCACAGGCCCCATGGTGCTGCGGCCCGCAAGCTGCAGGGGGCCCACTCAGCACAATACTCTGGCCTGTGAGCTCTGGTGTGCACACAACATAAAAGAAAATAGCTACTAGCTTTATTTAAACATACTTTTATTGGTTTTATTCATGTAATAATTACAATCGAGCATAGCATTATTATAGGTTTCAGGAATCATCAACATAATACACAGTTGGTCTTCCAATCTTATATTCAGTGACATGTGACTTTTCCATTGTACTTGCTATAGTCAAACAGTTTATGTATGTTTAATTATGACCATTTTTATCAATTTTGTGTCTCTACATCTTCTTGAGGACTCTGTAATAAGATAATCGAAACTGGAACATCATAAACTTCCCCAACGCTCCATTATCCCACCCCCTTCCCACCAATCGCCTCACTCCTGTACTTTTCAACATAGGGTTCCGTTGTGCATATTCCTTTGGGTTATCACGTCTTAAATACTTTTAGAGCTTGATTCCTTATTGGGGAATGTTGTAGAGGGGGACTTCACCACACTGCATGGACTCAGTGACTCGTAGAAGATGGGACAACACTCATTAGGGCCCTAAATGGTCTGACAGATCTTTAGCCTTCAGTGTTTCCAACATCTGGTCCCAAATCCATGAAAATGGGAGTTTTGCCATCCCAGCGTAATTCCTCTCTTCTAATGATGGAGCTTTCTGCCCCTTCCTATCTGGCCATCTCTTTGTGCCATGTGTGTAATGGGGCGGAAGAGCCGATTTCCATATCATTGTAATAGCTCGTTTCGCTATGATGATAGCCATATCTGCAAATTTATACTGTTTCTCTGTTTTTTCAGGTGAGTGTGTAGACCTAGTATACAGCTATCTGCTGTGTCCCAGACAGAAGTGCCTGTGGTATTCTGAATTACATCCCGTACCATTGACCGGTATCCCCTCAACCATGGAAAGCTCCATAACATGTGTAGAATATCAGCATCCACCACAGTACTTCTCGGACAACTGACTTATGTGTCTGGATATGAACAGTTGAGGCTGTGTGGGGTAAGGTAGACCCTATGAAGAATCATGCATTGGATATATTTAAATTTGGCATTTAGGGACACCTATTTTGGGGAACTCTAGTGCATACGCCCATTCTTTATCTGTCATTTTTTTACTGAGGTCTCTCGCCCACCAAGGAGGTCCCAGCATGCATTATTTATTTATTTATTTATTTATTTATTTATGTAGTTTCGTAGAGCGCACAGCTACCCCCGAGGGGGTGACCCGGCGCTAGAACCTTAACCTCCAGGTGAGAAGAAAGGGGCAGGGAGGGAAACAGCAGGATAAAAATCAGAGTCCAGAAAAGAGCCAAGTTTTGAGTCTGGCCCGGAAGGTGGATTCAGAAGGACAGAATCTAAGATCGATTGGCAGAGCATTCCACAATTTTGCCGCGATAACACTGAACCCTCTGCCACCCATTCTAGTGAGTCTAAAACGGGGAGAGATCAGAAGGCGGAGGTCATTGGATCTCAGGGATCTGATGGAACGGGATATTGAGACACGTTTTTTCAAGTAGTTGGGTCCGAGGTCGTTGATGGCTCGGTAGGCGAGGGTAAGGATCTTGAACTGGATCCGGCTGGCCACCGGTAGCCAGTGAAGTTCCTTACGATACGATTATAACGCCCCTATAGAACCAGTGGATTAGGTATCGTCCCTCACCAATCTTATAGCTTGCTTGCGCCAGGTCATTTGTGGGGGGTTCGTTCCCATTCAGGGACCCGTGTTTCTTTACATAATGAGCAAAGGTGGCATGTATCATAAATAATGTGTGGGGAACTCCGTGAGTATGGATGAAGTTGACGTGGTCGGCTAGTGTGCCATCTATGAACAAGGCTCCCACCGTTCTCACCCCCCCTTGTGTCCATTGTACAATCCTATGTTTTGTAATTGGCCCCACTGTGGTAGGTATACCAAGTAATGGAAAATTAGGAGAGTATGGGATTGTTTATATGGTGTATTTCAATGTACCTTTCCAATATATATTTTAGAGACAGGCAAAAGCAGATGTGCTTGCTCCCATACCCCCTGGCTGTGCTTGCTTCCCTGCCCCCTGGCTGTGCTTGCTCCCCTGCCCCCTGGCTGTGCTTGCTTCCCTGCCTCCTGGCTGTGCTTGCTTCCCTGCCCCCTGGCTGTGCTTGCTTCCCTGCCCCCTGGCTGTGCTTGCTTCCCTGCCCCCTGGCTGTGCTTGCTCCCCTGTCCCCTGGCTGTGCTTGTTTTCCTGCCCCCTCGCTGTGCTTGCTTCCCTGCCCCATTGCCGTTTTTGCTCTCCTGTGTGTGTGTGTGGATCTGGGTGTGTGTGTGTGTGGCTCTGGGTGTGTGTGGCTCTGTGTGTGTGTGGCTCTGTGTGTGTGTGTGACTCTGTGTGTGTGACTCTGGGTGTGTGTGTGTTTGGCTCTGGGTGTGTGTGTGTGGCTCTGGGTGTGTGTGTGGCTCTGGGTGTGCGTGTGTGGATCTGGGTGTGTGTGTGTGTGTGGCTCTGGGTGTGTGTGTGTGGCTCTGTGGGTGTGTGTGGCTCTGGGTGTGTGTGTGTGGCTCTGGGTGTGTGTGGCTCTGGGTGTGTGTGTGGCACTCTGGGTGTCTGTGTGTGTGTGGCTCTGTATGTGTGTGGGTGGCTTTGTGTGTGTGTGTAAATGCAATAGGTCATGCATTTGCGAGCGATTAACCTATTGGCATTGCAAATGACAATGCTATTTATTTAACGATTAAGCTATTGGCAATGTAAATGACAATGCCATTTATTTAAGATTAAAAAAACAAAAAAAATGTCATGAGCAATGCCAATTGCTCTACCTTTAATAATGCCGAGACCATTGCATTGTAAATGCTTGTTAATCTTTTTATGGCCGATTTGCCGGCTCATTTTAAAAATATTAATTCAGATTCGCCTTTTATTCATGGTCAAGAAATTAAATACCTGCAATATGCAGATGACACCATTTTATTGAGCCAAACAGAAATAGGGCTAAAAAGGTTAATTGACTCTTTTAATGGCTATGTCACACAAAATGGACTAACAATTAATATAAAAAAGACAAAAATAATGTCTATAGAAAAAGGGAGACCAAGGATTAAAGAGTGGAATATCAATGGCCTGGTAATCGAAAATGTGAAATCACAAAAATACCTTGGGATCATGTTCGATGATGCACTGATATTTAGACAACATTTTAACAATCTTGAAGCCAGGGGCTGCTCTCTTGCATTTGCTTTTAGGAAATTAAGAGACAAATTAGTATGCCCTAATTATGATCATTTGATGAAAGTGATGAAAGCAAAGTTAATTCCATCTTTGGACTATTGCTCAATCATCTTTCGGGCAAAGACGCGAAAGTGCTCGAAGATATAGAAATTAGAACTTACCTTACAGCTGTTTAAAATCCCTAAATATATCAGTTGAGCAAACATAAGACTGGAATTTGGACTGAAAAACCAATTTGTGGCGCGTCAATCAGCATTCTTGAAGTCTTTAATATCATTAGTCCGCTCGGATGAAGGATCTTTAGCAAAGCTATGTTGGCTAGAAATTTCAGAGGGGGAATACTTAAACAACTGGCAGCTGTACCTAAATGAATGCTTATGTAATTTTGATTGCTCTAATTTAGAAGATGAAATGAGGAGTAAAGTAGTTTTAAAAAAAAAGAAATGAACCAAATGGCCGCACTGCTAACAATTATAGCTGACAAGGAGGAATTAAGGAAAAAAAAAATGTTTTGGACAATTGCTAATTCCTTTGGTAGGCTGTCGCCTCAACCTTATTTGACATATCATATAAAACCTAGGTTTAAGAATAAATTGATGCATTTAAGGTTGGGAAGATATCCGACAAAGGATGGCATACCAAAATAGGCGAATCAATGGTCATCAAGCATTTGCAGGCTTTGTAGGCAAAGGGAGGAAACAATAATTCATATAGTAACCTTATGTCCAGCTCTGGCAGACGCCCGGAAGTTCATCCTAAAACCGATCTTTAATGAACTAGGAATTAGAACATGTAGGCACGCTATTATTACCTGTTTGAGTGGAATCAATATTAAACTTATTTATTGTTTTGTTAAATGTATCATTATTGCAGAGAATAATTTAAAAGTAGTAGAACGGGTAAATAACTGTATTGCGATATAAAATACTTAAGAAACATAATTTAAGATTCATTGGAGGCAATGTGTTAAGCTAGCTTAAGGAACTATGAGTATAATTTAATATAGGCGCGCACATTGCACTTTATTACCGCTTGTAAATGAAAAACAGCTAAAAATTTGTATTTGTAACTCCAACTGTTAACATAAGTCACTTTAGGTAAATGCTGCTATAATAGTTCTTGGTGCAAATTATAAGGCATTTTAGTAATTTTTATGTATTTTAATTATCGTGTAATGTTTTAATGTTTTTATGGAATGGTCATCTATTATCGCATTATTGGTGGATCATTTTAAGATGTTAATATCTCTGTGTCTAGTATATGCTTGTTTTTCTTGGTGTCTCTTATTTTTTTTCTTGCTTGTAATGATTTTAATTAATCAACAAATAAAATGCTTACTACAATAGTTTGTGGAAAAAACTGCACAGTATAACAATTAATGAGAAAAAATTCTTAGTCATGTAGCAATGTCTTGCTATTAATGACCATATTATTATGAGCAGTGTGTGGCATGGTAGTGCTCCGTCCATCCATCGCAAAATCATGTGGCATTAATAACAGTACTACTTAGAATGGCAATGGCACTGAACTATCCTCTGTGTTCAGGCGGTCTAGCATGGTAATATCAAGGTACCGTATGGTATCACACAACGCTGTGGCATGATGGGTGGTACTCTTTGTGACGCTGATGGCAATGTTACATGCACTTAAGAGTGAGGTTCTGACGCTGGCAGCTTGATTTTTTTTCTCAAATTGCGCGCCGTTTCTAGCAATGATGGGTACATTTCATTTGGAAAAAGGATGAATTTTAGTGTGATGGAGGAGGGGACTGATCATTTTATGCGGATAGCCGTGGCACTTCCACTCCTATATACGGATATTACAACATACTGTAGGATATTTTGTGACTGATAAGTCAACAGCCAGCACTGTTTATAAGCTATATTTATTTACACTTTTATGCTGAATTATCAGCTGCTGCACCAGTAACATTTAAGTTCATTTTTCTTGTTTTTTACATGAACATTATTCAAATACCTATATGTTTACTGCAGTCCCAGATACCTGCACCGCTTTGATGGGGCACACGTGTCTCTTGATCTCATACTGACACCTCCGTATATTAAGACTTCACAAGGCCCCAGGCGCTTGTAAATCAGTGTGCTGTCTGCCTTCAGTACCACCGACCCCATGCTCAGCATAGACCATTAATACTTGCATGATGATAAAGCCTCGAGCAGTATTTCTGACCAGGGGAATTCAATGCCTGCTTATCTGTGTACCAGTCTCTTGTTTGCTGCTTGTTGGTGCATGAAAGAGCGGGAGCATTTCATACATGTACCAGGACAGTTACAGCTTTGAAACAAGTAAGCCCTTCGTGACAGCAGTAAACAAAGCTCAGTCGGGCGCAAAGGGGGTACAAACCATACCTTTGCTGCGGGCAGTGATCATTGTTGCAGGTGCTCGGAAGCAAAGTAAGCCCTTCATGTAAACTAGGATATCAACTTTGAACCAAAGGCGGTGAAGTTCACTGAGGAAAAATGTTTCATACAAGGCGAAAGCTGAAGAGCATCCGAGCCTTACTCGCACTGCAAGGTGCTGAGCGCACAGCCCGCTGCCGGCCAGAGTTGTAGCCTCCTCATTCACATGGCAACCAACGGCCGGTCAGCGAGAGGAAATGCATCGGAGAGCACGGAAAGGGGGAAGCTGTAACTGGAGCTGCCATTCTTCAATCTGTTTGAGTGTACGAGGGGCCAACAAAGAAGGAGACGGCAGTTGGAATTACAGAAGGAGGCGTAAGTCGGATTAGACAGCTGGAGACCAGAGTTCGAGCCTCGGCGTTGGCTCAACGTTCAGTGATTCTTAGCAAATCTCCTAAACTACTAATTTTAATACACGAATCACTGGATCTACTAATTAAAATAAAAAATAACAGCAATCTCAGAGTGTTGGGGTTAGGGAGAGACAAAGTAAACAAGCTCTCAGCATTGCTGTGGCGGGTGGGTGGGCGGGGGAGCGGCAGCCCTTGAAATCTGAGGCGAGGCACAGACAAATGAAGGTGCGCGATGTGCACGCGGGGGCGGGGGTAGCAGCAGCCTTTGAAGTCTGATGCGAGGCACAGACAAATGGTGGTTTGACGTGGCTGGTGATGGCATGCACGCACATACTCACATGAACTGTAAACGATCCGCAAGTTTGGTAGAGTTTTTGAACTGCCTACTATAATCTCGCCTATCTATCCCTGCGGGATATAATAGTCGAGACCTAAAAAATGTGTCATTTACAATACCAATAGCTCACACTTTCCTAATGCGAGACCTATTGCATTGCAAATGCTTGTTTCATGTCTTTTGTTTCCACTTGTTGTGCCTGGCTTTTGAGTTTTTTTTATTTTCAATGTCACCACTTTCTGTACTAATGAGTCTGAGCCTCTTTTCAACCTTTGCCAAACAGCCACTCTTTAGGTCTCGTGTTTGACAGCGCATGCGCTGTCTGCGCGGTCTCAGCGAGACTTAAGTAATCTCTATGTTGGCTTCAAGTTTGTGTATTTTCTCTTGCCGTTTGCAATTGGTTTAAATCTGGCTTTGCTGCTGTACCTGCTTTCTGTTGGCTGTTGCTCCTGTGGTAACTTCCTTGTAGTCCCGAGGCAGCGGCGCCTAACTACAGTTTTCCTCCGCTTCCTGGCACTTAATTGCCTGCAGTGTGCCATCTGTTGTTTACCCCTCCCTGACTGATGCGTGAGACCCTGCCATGTAAGCTCCGGTTGTGGTTGGGGGCGTGGCCCCCCTGTTCTTCCTCCTCGCCTTGTTTTCACTGCTGCAGGACTGTGCTCGGCAGAGCGAAAAACTTTTCCACTGGCATTTTCCATCTGCTGCCCGCACCCGAACCAAAGGGTTCCAGGGGTGTAGGGGACTGACGGGCACATTCATAAGCTCTGCACGTTACTTCTAGCATCGTGAACTTTGTGGTGGGCGGTTGCCGCTTGCCCTTTCTTCCGCATAGCCCCGCAGCTCAGGCGTGCAACTCCCATTGACCCCTTGATCCCCCTCGCTCCCCCGTCGTGTGTGTGCCCGTGATGAGGCATCTTCCCGGGCATACACGCAGCCGCACCGAGCACTTCACAGGTCTTTAAAAGACCGTGTGCCTGTTAACGAGGCACTGTTGTTTTTTTCACGCCTCCCTAGAGCCCTGCAGCTCCACTGACTATCACAGGAAGAAGAATTAGCCACCCCGAAAGTTCTTGCAATAGACTCTGTTTAAATAGTGTGGAAACCAAGCTCTTGACCACATATGGTGTTCAGAGGCAGAGGCTCGCTTTTTCCCCCTATCAGGAATTACTCATTAACATTCCTGCGTCATTCCTCAGCCACCTGCCTCCTTCTCAAAGTTGCGCCCTCCCGGGACTGCCCAGCACAGCATTGTTTGTAGGGGGCGTGGGGAGAAGGGGCAGGAGGGAGGGTCCGGCTACTGACATGTCACCTCATTTGACTGAGGGCAGCGCTGCGCTCCTAGCGCCAAGGCTGGCGCAGCCCGTCTATGCATCTACCTGTTGAGGCTCAGCTTTGACAGCGAGGCAGCCTCTTTAAGTGCAAGAATGTCACGAAGGCAAATTGTTGGAGAGAACGGGAGAGTGCTTGGAGCCACCCGCTTTTGAACGTCACCGCACTGTAATAGTGCCCATATATCTGTTTAAAAGTGCTACAACCAAAATTCTGCCATCTCTAACTATTGCAAATTACACGTTACTTATATGCCATGTATCTTAGAATCTACTGACTGAAAGGATGAAATGTGGTCTATCCAGTCAATATTCCAATTTGTGACCTACATCACCGCACTTTGTAGGTGGCAAGCATTCAGCTCGCTGAGCCACCTTTCTTTCTTGAGTCTACGTTGATGGTACACTCTCTCCCGGGTTCATTCATCCAGTGTACATTGCCCTCGGCTGACCATGACCATGACCACCCCCACAGACCATGCACGCAACCTTGGCTTCATCCTAGACTCCTCTCTCTCGATGTCCAGACAAGTCAACGCAGTTTCATCCTCCTGCTTCAACGTACTTCGCATTCTCAAAAAAATCTTCCGCTGGATCCCCCTCGAGACAAGAAAGACTGTCACCCACGCACAGGTCACGAGTCGACTGGATTATGGAAACACACCGGAATCACAGCAAAATTACAGAAAAAACTCCAACGCATCCAAAACGCATCAGCGAGACTCATATTAGACATCCCTCGCCAAGATCACATCACCGGCCACCTGAAAGACCTCCACTGGCTTCCCGTCAACAAAAGAATCACTTTCCGCCTTCTCACCCACGCACACAAAGCCCTCTACAATCTAGGACCAGATTGCCTCAACACTCGACTGTCCTTCTACAAACCCACCCGCCAACTAAGATCGTCCAATCAAGCCCTCGCCGCAGTCCCGCGCATCCGAAAATCCACCATGGGTGGCAGATCATTCTCCTTCCTTGCTGCTAGGACCTGGAACTCACTCCCCACTCACCTCCGCAGTACTCAAAACCACATCTCCTTCAGAAAAGAACTTAAAACCTGGCTATTCGACAAATAATGAACCCTTCCCCAAGCGCCTTGAGACCCTCGGGGTGAGTAGTGCGCTATACAAATGCCAGAACTTGAACTTGAACTTACAACTAAGCCATTTGGATACCTATGGTTTCAGACATGTTTGTACACGCTGCCCTTCCAAGCCTCAAACCCAGCTGCAGAGATCAGAACCCAAAGAAACTGATAATGAACCTAAACACGTGCTGAGGGGCGCGAGCGTGACTGGAGTCCTCTCCACGTTACCTAGACTGTGGGAGGAGATGTCTTGTGAGGCGCTGAAGACAGTGGGCCTGAGCACTTTGCTTGGGGAGTACTCACTCTCTTGTGGTTCTCCAGGCGCAGCACACCCTTGAAGATGAGCGTAAACGTCCGTGCTTAGGCAGTTTATATGTGAAGAAGGAAAAGAAGATACACAGGGGCTTATTTAGAAGCCCCTTGCGCCGCTGGTGTGTCACTTTCCCATAATAAAACTGACGCATAGGCTGCGCAAAGGGCTTGTAAATAAGCTCCCCCCACCCCCCACCACGTGTGGTATTGCACAGGAGTGACCACATCTACTTTTACAGTGATAGGAGGTGGTGCCTTATTTAATATACTTTAACGGCTGTTGGGCAAAAAAGGTGGGCATCTCCTTGATCCACTGTGAGAATTTTCACTTGCGTTGTCGGTATACTATTGGTCTGCCTGGGCACATATTGCATCTCTTGTGCAATATTGGAATAGGTCCCTCTTTACAGCAACTGGGGCGCATGTAAGGGGCTCAGATTCGGGGATTCGAGGTAGAAAATTGTTTACCGGTATAGGCTGTCTGGGGCTGTTATTATCGATCTGTTCTCTCTTCCAGTAATGCCAGTTTTGTTCCATATAGTTTGCCTGTTATAACAACGCAGGGCAGGCTGGTCTGTCAAGGCTTCGAGCGGATGCAGGGGAAGAACACACTGGGGTCAGGGCGTGGGCTCTGGGCCAGCACGCCCAAGCCTGTAGTGTAACATCCTGCCATTTTCAGAACAACCGGACCAGTACACAGGCCTCTTATAAGGACAGGTGTGTACGGAATTAAGGACTGCAAGGGCAGTCTCTGGTCCTAGGGCCCACTCGCTGTCCCGGGTTATGTGCTCCTGGGAGCAAGGTGGCAACCGGGTTCAGACTGCTTGTAGGGGTGAAGCAATCATAGGCATCATGGTTGTGCTAGTGTCATGACACTTCTTAGGACTACACACTGCATGGGAGAGGGCCTGTCCAGGTGAGCAGGGGCAGCGTGTCAAAGTTTAGGGTTCCTGTTGGGCGCCAAGTTTGGCCCACAAATTACTTTCACGTAAGTCCATCACCAGTCTAATTTCCCCAGTCCCAGGGCCACTAGGGGGAAGCGAGATCCATTGGTACAGTTTGGGCGGTTTTAACTCTCTTACGTCCTCCAGCCTGTCCCCACCGGGACATCCCAGCTGGCTCCACCCCGGGTCTAGCTGACCCTTTAAGACTCTTTCTTCTTTAGTTTTCTGGACAAAGGGTGGGTGCGTTTTGGCCATGTTGGCGATTGTGTTAGTGAATTTACGGGCAGTGCCCGGATGTGTTCAGGCCACTTGTGACAGTCTCAACGTTATACAATCTTGGGTTGGCACGTTATGGATGACATCTGGCTATGTCCTCTGGTAAGCTTTCGCCAGGACAGTAATTTATTTCGAGTTTCTCTGGGATTAAGCATGGTCTCGCTTTGCAGTTTCCACTCACCAGGAAGTGCTAATGGTCTAGTAAATGTTCTCCTAGTGGCTCCACCAGGTCATACAGACGAGTGCCAGTTAAAGGAGGATGACTAGCACACATGATATCACGAGGAGTCACTGCACTCATTGTTAGAAAGGCATTGTTGATGTATTACTGGCCTTCTCCCATGCCAGAGAAGTTCACGCCTAGACAGTGGGCGGTCCAGCCTAAATATTATGTTAAGGTTAGCAGGCATGCACCAAGAGATGGCTCCGCTAGATCATCCTAGACAGTCTTCTAGTCCCGCCCTTTAGACAGGCTTTGGCAAATGCGACCAACTGTCTTTTTTGGTTGGGGTGCATTATTTTGAGAGGAGCATGGGGGTAGAGCTTAGTTTGGCACATTTTGTTGGAAGTAGGCTTGTCGGGCATCTCACTGCTCTCTTATCAGGCATGTATTCGGTCATTGACCCCACTTCAGGTTTCTCTGTAAGTTCATCTTCCCCAGGGCTAGGTAGTCAACCAAGGGCGGGGGGGTTGGCCTCCGACCGGCCTTGCCAGGTCAGGGGTAGCCAATCCCTAGCTAGAGCCTGTGGTGGTGTTAGTGTTCGAATCTCAGTCTGGGGGGTTCTGGGCCGGTTTTCCCTCGCCTGCGTTGCGGTGGGCAGCAGGCTCTAGGTGCCTTGAGGATCAGGCAAGGGTATTCTGGACTGAGGTGCGTGTCACTGTATTTCACTTTCACAGACGAGTTCCAGCGGATACTCCTTATCCACCCATTAGAGAACCTTGTGACACACTATCTTTTATCGACACAACTCTGGTGTATATATAAGGGTCTCAAGGGGTTAGCAGGGTCCAGGCTTCTGTGACCAGGCGCTTGTTCTGCAAGCAGCGTCGGTTGACATGTTGCAAATTTTTGCAGTACATCATGATCAGGACTCTATACTCTTAATCCCCCTATACTGACCGTGACACCTAGTGTGTGCACCAAGGTTTTTTTTACTATGGATTGCGCTGGTCATTGTAGTATTTTATGGCACCTGATAAGAACGACCACAATGAACTTACGGTGGGTTTTGCCACCAGTGGGGGACAGGTAATTTCAGTGGTCAGACATGTCTTCATCCCTGTAGGCAAGGCGCTAGTCAGGGGAGGCGCTGGAGCCAATACGCAGGAAGTCCTGCGCCGTGTTTAATTCAAGGGGCAGAGGAGACAGGGCGTTGTTAGACTTGGGAGACCTTACGCCAAGTGCAAGGGGCTTTGGGAGGATATTTTGACACTCCTGTCCGATTTACCTTGGACCGATTCTGGCTGGTTAGGGGAGAGGCCCTAGAAATAACACGCTAGAAATAGTAGGAAGAATGCCGGCCTTGGTGGGGGGCCCTGGCTGCGACGGTCGCCACACCCAGGGCTGTGGCGGAGTTACAGGGCGATCCAGAGGCGGAAAGGTACCCGGGAGTACCCTCTTCAGGAGCACAAAGGATGCTGAGGCCTAATATCCCCAGGAAGTCTGTGCGGTGGACCCTGGGGGTGCGACGGCACCCCGCTATCCTACGGACGGTTGGAAACCTGTACAACCAAGGGTCGCTTGAATGCTCCGCCCCTCATAGGGGGGGGGCGTTAGCAAGAGGGTGGACCAATGGTTCACCGGAAATGGGAGGGGCTATCTCCACACCACAACCGCTAAGCATCGATTGGCTAAGGCCACGTTGCCAATTGGCCCATCAGGGGGTAGGCCGCGAGGGGCGGCTTGCCTTTGGATTGTCTGTAAGATAACCCACCTTGTTGGCATGTGTATATGCTAATAAACCTGCAGCTACTTTTCTCCAACAAAAAGTTGTCTTGTCTGCTTATTTCTGCGACATGCATGTTGCTGCGAGCGGGCTGGTGAGTGGGCCGATATTGGCTCTATGCAGGACAACCGACACGTCCCCGCAGGGGACACTAGTAAGAGGGCGACCCACATTGTGCCACAAGATGGCACACGGGGCAACCCAGCGCTTTGAGACCCCGGAGGGTCCCGCGCGTCACTTCCGGCATGGTGGGTGCGGGGGAGAGTATATATTCCTCCCCCGCCCACCTAGCGGCCTCTTTGTCCGCTGTCCCCTCACCCTGACGCTGTTTCCCTCCCTACCGCATACCCGGCGTTTTCAGGGTGGGGGAAATGTCTTCTAATCTTGTCTCATTTGTGTTGCAGGCGGAGTTACAGGGCGATCCAGAGGCGGAAAGGTGCCCGGGAGTACCCTCTTCAGGAGCACAAAGGATGCTGAGGCCTAATATCCCCAGGAAGTCTGTGCGGTGGACCCTGGGGGTGCGACGGCGCCTCGCTATCCTACGGGTGGTAGGAAACCTGTACAACCGGGGGTCGCTTGAACGCTCCGCCCCTCGTAGGGGGGGGCGTGAGCAAGAGGGTGGACCAATGGTTCACCGGAAATGGGAGGGGCTATCTCCTCACCACAACCGCTAAGCATCGATTGGCTAAGGCCACGTTGCCAATTGGCCCATCGGGTGGTAGGCCGCGAGGGGCGGCTTGCCTTTGGATCGTCTGTAAGATAACCCACCTTGTTGGCATGTGTATATGCTAATAAACCTGCAGCTACTTTTCTCCAACAAAAAGTTGTCATGTCTGCTTATTTCTGCGACATGCATGTTGCTGCGAGCGGGCTGGTGAGTGGGCCGATATTGGCACTATGGTAGAAACTTGAAATCTCAGCGAATCCCGCTAGTGTCCAGTCTGCCCCAGGGGCTTCTCATGTTCCACAGCGCTTGACAATCACTTGTGCGACCTCTTGTAAATAAATATAAGAAGCCAGTGCGTGAACTGCCTCGAAGCACCGTGGCTACCACCAGCCGCTTTGAAATCCCTTTGTTAACTATGCTATTTATACACTTTTCCGTGCACCTACCCAGTCACCTGACATTTACTCAAACTTTCGCTCAATCGCGTTTATTCACCCACCCTCGTGTATTTGTAATCACAAGTCCTCTGGTGTCCATCCCTCAGATCTGGCCTTTTATCTGGTTAATGTCAAGAGCTAAGTGCACTCTGGAGTCACAGGAGACCCTCCCCACTCTTTTAAAAACAACATAAATTAAGTGCAAATTCACCATGCTGGCAGGGGTTGATGGTGCCTCTGGCTACATTTCCAAATTGTCACAGTACTCTCAATGTGCCTTCTCTCTCTTTGCGAGAGTTTTTTCAAATAAACCGAAAGTGTGTGATTTTGACAATGTGGCAGGCTGGGGATTTCCGTGTACAACAGTTCTGCTTGAGGTGTTTTGCGGTGGGTTGGTTTGCGCGCCCCTAATTTGTGGCTTTCAAGTTTCTCTCCTCTCTGGCAGTGCTTTGCTGCCCTGTGTTCAGCAGTCAGCAGCTCAGATTGTCGTTTATTTGCCCAATTATATGTGCACAACTACAATAACGAGAATACAAAGAAAACAACAGTTTCATGGGCGACACACCCGGCATGGTTCACAACAGATGGCTCATGATATAATTTAAAGTCAACAATAGTTTGCCTGCCAGGACTGACAGCCCCAGCTGTATATTGGAAGAAACACAACTACAACTCCCAGAACACAGAGCGCCTTTGGTTTAAAAATGTTAGAAGTAATAGCTGGTGGCTGATGGTGTTGCCCATGGCAATGGAAAACGTTGCTTCTGTGCCAAAACTGACAACAACGTATATGTATTTGTTACTCCTGTCGTACATAAACCACGACCTTAGAAAGACACAAAAGTGGACCTAGTCATTAGCCGGACCTGTTGGAATCTTCACATTTATATGAAGTTGGGGAAAGTGATTTGCTAGATGCATTGGCATTGGCAAAGCCAATGCATTTGGCTGTAATATGCAAAAGTAGACCTGGAGAAATACATATCAGTATTCTATAGAGAGATGTGTTGGCTTTCACAGTGCTGGTTTGATAAAAACTATGAAATTAAAAGGGACATACATGTAGCACATGAGAAAACATTTATGTATCTTGAACTGGTTTTAAAGCACATCTATATACTAATGTGTGAAAGATGTATTTTTGAGTGCAAGACCAAGGAAATATGCATAATAGCAACATTTTGTATTTATTAACAACAGTACGGGCATAGAACACAGTGTGGTTACGCCACTTTCTTCTTTCCCACAACTGTCGTACATACAATTTCACTCCCTCAGTGCCTTTTGCTTACACATACGCGACCGCACTTCATAGCGTGTACTTTCATTCTTAAAAAAACAGTCCACTGCAAATAAAAACATAAATAAAAAAACTGTCATTTATAACACCAGTAAGTCTGATTTTACAAATGCGAGACTTATTGCATTGCAAATGCTTGTTTTCTTGGAAATCCAAAGCAGCCCTGGGAAATTTTGTTGAACCAGCCCAGTGTGGAGCGAGCGAGATGAGCGATCAGGCGAGCACTGGACCCATGCAAGAGGGGCTTGCGGGAGTTCTCTCCCAACAAAATGTGGAAACAAATTGGCAAAAATTGTGAATTCACAAAACATTTGTCAATATATAGCCAAATGTATTAACAATTAAACTATAATAAATGACCTCACAGTGCACCAGGATACTCAGTAAAACCCACAGACATTCTTACAGAGAACAGAAAAACAGACAGTTATGGTTATTGTTGGTAACACAGTGCAAGTGATCACATGTTTGTGTAATTGTTTGTTTGATGTTTATGGATACACTTTATTACAGAATACAATTGAGGATTCTCTCATAGTAGCATTGCATAGGATTTAGCCGTTCTCACAGTTTATTGAAACATGCTAGTTGATACATTGTACATTGTACAGTTGGAACGTCCTTGGTTATGTTTCCGTGGTTATGTATGGTGCTGGGAGAAGTCTCTGGGAATGCTCCTTATTGGTGTTGTACCTGCAAGTCTTAATTTAGAACAAGAAACAACAGTGCAAGTCATGATGGAGTGTATTTTGACAGAAATTCAGGATGCAGGACAGTGTAAACATAGTTTATGTTAGCGTGAGCTCTGTTTCTAATGCATTTACAGCTAGAAAAGGCAAAACAGCTTCCTCCCCCCATGATGTCTGAATCATCACTTTATCTCTTTACTACAATGCATCATTCATTAACTTCAGATTCTTCTCCTTGGATTGTCCCAAGTCCTTTTAGGTGTCGTGTAGGTCACTCTGCATTTCTTCAACCTTTATGTCAAGTTTCTTTCTTTTTCATCCTCTTGTTGCAAAGAGGTTCTTAAACCCATAGTCCATACCTCTGCTTGATGAAATTTTCTCTCGAAAGTTTAATAAAATAAGCACACATGCAATGCCAATTAGTATGACCAAGAGGGGAGTTAAAAGAAGTTTTATAATTACTCCACCTATCTAGCAAAACCTCTTCCAATAAATACAAATATAGAACTTATTGCTTCCCATGCGCCTGACTCTTCCAGTTCAGTTAGTTCATGCATTGCTTGTAATATTAGTAAGGTAGCTGTCAAGCTGCTTATCTCTACACTTTATGTATGCACAGCATTCCTGAGCACGGAAGACTTTGCAAAGTCTACCCTCCTTTGCAAGGAGCATATCTAATGCAAGTGATTATGCATAATCATAGCTTTTACAGTTCGCAATTCTTTATTGATGGAAGTCAGCGCTCCTGAAGTGTTAGTAGCAAGCTGGTCTACTTAAGTGGCTAGTCTTCTAATCTTATTAGCATTTAAAGCAATTCTTATTGGAGGTATAAATGCTCCAAAAATATTACTAACAATCCACTTAAAACTATGCTTACTTCGCTTTATATATCTCTCAAGAGGAAAGATTGCTTGTTAGTGTAATAGATCCTAATGAAAACTAGGGCTGCATAAAAACCACCTACCCAGTTGTGTAGTCATTTGAAATAAGCTGACTTATCACACACATAAAAGATGCCTTTAATACTTTCCTCTAATTCAGAAAAAAGAAATGCCTTCTACCAAATATTTATGCTCATGGTCGCTTTCTCCCAACTTCTCGAGATTCTCATTTCCTTCTTGCTTCCGTATTATAAACAAGAATCCTTTTTTGGAGATTTCAATGCTCAATTTTGGGGGTGGGTCCTTTAAGGTTTCCTCACCCTTTCCAATAATATGTACAGCACTCGTCTTCTTTTTCCTTTTCTCTTCACCTATTCTTATTCTCTCATTCAGTTCATCTACAAATACTCTTTCATCTCTACTAATTCCTCTAGTTCTATCATGTGTGCTTCGATTAGTAGGGCTCATGTTAGTTACAGAAGAAAATAATTTTATCATATACTCACGCTGATCCTTTAATTTGAAAGCATTGTAAGAATGGTGAACATGTTTAGTAGCCCACAAATACGTATTTGCAACATTGATGACTGGCATATCTTCTAATGGCTTAATCAGAATAAAACACCTTTGTAGACTTTTGCTAATAGAAGAGATTTAAGAACATAGAGCAAGAAAACTAGTAAAAGAAAGGGAAATTACAATATGCTGCCCCCTCAGGTGCAAAGGCTGGAATGTAAGAAGACATAAACGATTTTTTACATGCATAACTTTCACATATTTAGTAAACATTTGAAAATAGACATAACTATAAATATTCTCATGCTGTGGAATGTGTGAAACCTTATTTTGATATTTTAGTTTATTTGCAACAAATCTAATTGTGGCATTTACTGGAGCATGAGGGGTATCACCTCCCAACAGATAAAGATCCAACCGCCATCCAAAAACAAATGCCAACTGCTAAGCATACAAGCAAGAATTTGCAAGGTTGTTGCACTATGTTGGCTTAAATCAGATCAAGGACATCTCGGAATCTCAGAAGGTGATGTTTAGTCCTTTAAGTTCTACTCTACTGTCACTACCCTATCTCAAAAGTTACAGGGATTTTTTTCTGCGTTGACTGGTGGTTTAAGGCCCTAATGTCCTCTAGCCATTCACTAGCTCTCTAATTGTTCTTTTCAACATTTGTCAAGGATTAACATAATTGAGCTCATTGTGTAACTTGTCTTGGTCTCAGGGAGGTTTGTCGATGTCAGTCAGACAATCATCTGACTCAAGGTTGATTTTGGCAAGGTATGTCCAATCCAGCCCTGAATGCTCTCTCTTTTAGGTCATTTGGAAGTAGCCTATGCCTTCATCCACAACATCAGCTTCAACAGCTTGCTCTGTTTCTTCTAATTCACTAACTTCCCTTATGGTCTCTGGTCTTTTGCTAGTTGTCAATAGTCTTTTCCAGGTTGTTGTTGCCCTTGACCATCCTTCATCTGACTAGACTTGATCTTCAGCAGTGCTTGAGATCTCTGGCTCTGATGAAGATGATTCACTCTCAGATGTGGAACCTCTTCGTACTATGCTACCCTCTGACTCTTGCAATCTTGGCAGGTTTGTTTCATCTTTCCATGAGTTCTCACTATCTCACTATCTCAATGAATATGTATTCTTAATCCAGTGTATTCTTAATCCAGTGTCCAGTGTTCAGTATCATAGTGGTTGCTAGAATGACAGCACCTAGTCCTGGCTCTTGCTCACAATGGTGCTCTGTTGATGGAGACCGTGGGCCCTCAGACTGGTCTTCTGAAGAAGCCTTGGAAACCTTAAATCTAGGGTGACTCAAGGAGTTGGTGCATGTTGGGTTCGCTTCTTCCTCTTCTAACTTTAAACTCTTGCTGTGGGGGTATGTACCTAGTTCAGCAGACCAGTATACTTAACGGTAGTGTTGGTAACGAGGATTACCTGATAAGGGACTCTCCAGAGCTCCTCCAGACAGGACTTGCAAACATGCTTGTTTATGTGAACCCAATCACTGGGATTCAAATCATGTCCTGTAGATTCTCTGAAAAAATCGATCTGATGAGAGATCGAAAGCACCACATCAACTAATTCCTATCAGTACTCTAGAGCCAGGTCATCTGTGATACTCACAAGAGCAGCTGCAGGTACAGAAGAAATTCACTTGGTTCTCCCCATCAGCACCAAAGGAAGAGTGTTAGGCCATTTAAGTGATGTGGAGGCATGGGTCTTGGCCAATTTAGCTTTGATTGTCCCATTCAATCTCTCTACAATGTCCAGTGCATTGTGTTTGCTCTACAATGGAATTTCTGGTTGTTCCCTAATGTTGTACATACGAACTGCATCACTTCACTTTTAAGTGAGTTCCTTCATATGATTCAAGATAAACTGGCATCCAGAATTGCAGTATGAACTCCACCAGTAATAATTATTAACTGCCACATCTTCAGATGGGATATGCCTCAACAAAACGTGAGAATGAAAAACACAATGGCGAGGATATACCGCCACTGACTAGATCGGGGCATGACCACAAAGTCAATTTAGAGACGGTTGAAAGGACCATCAGACTTTCAAATGTAGCTCATTGTCACCACAGCCCTTCTTCTGACATTCTGTTTCTGACAGATAGGGAAATGTTGACACAAATGTTCTGCCATTGATCGGCAACGGGGTTCATACAAATATAACTTAAAAGTGGACACCATTCCTTCTCTACCTACCTGCGTTGCGCAATGCATGTGGCATACCATAGCAGGTAATATAAAATCAGCAAAAAGTGGCTTACCATCACTGGACATCCAAATGGCAATAGCATCTTTCACACATCCCATCTTTTCCAATTTGGCCTTCTCTACCTCTGGGCAGTATGTTGCAATTCTCTCAGCTTATTGAAGGTATGTACAGTATTCAATAGCATATTGGAAATAGTCTCTCCCTCTGCATTACCTGGTACATCCATGTGAAAGCTGTTGGACTCAAGAGGGCAATATTATCTGCATAATAATTGTTTCTGGTGATGAAATCACTGCCACTCTTGTGTGCAGCACATTTCACTATGGGAATTTCCCTTGGCAATTGTAATGCATTCACCAGATTGGAAACATAGTGTCCTTTTTTAAAAGGGAATCCCGCACGGTCATGAAACCTTGCTGCGACCACAACTGCCCAAAATAATGTGCGACTCCAAACCCATACTGGATGTCTGTGTAAATGATGACTTGTGAGCCTTCCGAAGTGCAACAGGCTCTGGTAAAGGAAGTCAATTCCGCTACTTGTGTAGCCATTACATGGAACAGGTTGGAAACTTAAACGACCCCACTCAGTGTACATAAAGCATAAGCATCTCTTAATATACTGCGTCGGTCACTCGAACAGGACCAATCAACAAAAGGAATATGGTCAGTGACACCAAATTCTATTCTCCAATTAATAAAGATCCAACCAAACAGGTTATGAACAAGATACGTAAATTGAGTACTTGGGCCCTGAGGGAGGGTGACATCTGTGACAAAGAGTGGGCCTATTTAAATGTAGAAACACCAAAAATGGCCAGTATCTATGGTCTTCCCAAGGTCCACAAAGATGCAATGGATCCCCCCCTTAGACCTATAGTAACCACTATTGGTTCGGTTACAGAGCCCTTGGCAAAATATATAGATGCCATGCAATGTCCACATGTGTCTAGAACCCCAGCCTTTATACAGGATACACACCACATTATTAACCTAGTGGAGAATGTGGCTTTTTGCCCAGAGAACCTGTTCCTAGTGACAATGGATATAGAGGCCTTATATAGCAATATACCCATTGAAGGTGCAATAACAGCAGTACATTGGTTCATCCATACATACAAAATTGAATGCCCATCTATTTTCATTTTGGAGTGCCTCAAGATTGTATTATCAGACAACACTTTTGAGTTCAATAACAAACTCTATAATCAGAATCAGGGAGTAAGTATGGGTGCATCCTGTGCACCGACTGTAGCCAATATCTATATGTCGCTTTTTGAGAAACAGCATGTCTTTAACGAAATCGCTGTCAATAAAGTTTCCCCTTTGGGTGAACTTATAAATAAACCACAGTTTTACACTAAGCACTCAAAAGGTTCATACGCTTTCTCAAACTAGGAGCAGATAATGATAAACATGAAACAGTCATACGGAAAAGTGTTCATTTTATTTTGGTAAATTTAAAATCAATATTAAAAACAGAACATTGTGACACATCATAAATTCATTACACAGAAAATGGGACAACACACAAGGAAAATTATTCCAATTAAAAAGGGGGAGAAAAATCACTAGTTCAGATTGATTGATGGATGCTACTCCAGATTGTACATTCAATTTCACAATTACAGGAGTTTCTTTTCTAAATAGCTTACTGTATCTCCACCCAAAATTGCATTGACGCGTTTCGGTTATGGCGTATAAATGTTCAAAGCCAAAAACCTTCCTCAGGATTAAAATAATAGTATCCCACTTTTACACAATATCTGAAATAAAAATACACAGTATAAGATATACATCGCATGTCTGTAAAAAAAAAAGAATACATGTTACACAACTCTGCTCCTACAAATACACAACATTCACTCAATTTATCTGTGGATTTTAGTAAAATAAAGTTTCATTGTTTACTGAAAATGGCAACAATCACATGTGCAAGAGCTAGTCACATAATAACCCACAACGTATTTGTGATACTAGAGAGAGTACAGCAGCTAGTCATTCTCTGATACACCGACTATAGCCAATACATGCCGTTTTTAGTATCAGTCAGTAACTTAAAGAACTCATGGTTAATAGACAAGATTTTGGCCATTGCTAAATTGACACAAAAGATACACGAGGTATTTACCTTGTTGATCAACGAGTGAATTTTATCAACGGTGCTGCTAGAGTCAGCTACCTTCAAAAAGTACCTAAAATGGTTGAGTAATAGTTAGCTATATACTAGGTTTTATTTCAAATACAATACTGTCACGCCATAAGGATATAGGGCATTGTATAGAGGTGCAGCATATCTATATCCACTTCTATATCGATAATATAAAGTTGCCGGTTGATTTTAAGTATCCTCAGAGAATTTGTGGCTTGCATACAAGACTTATCCTTAGAATGCCAAATACTTGGTTTTGGTGTAGGTACGATAGCCAACACGCAAATTTTATGCGGGTATTCAGATGTTAATATATGGCAGCATCATGTAAACATCGGCTCTGATAATTATATGTTTACATTGAAGAGTCACTGTAATGTGACTAATCACTCATCACATATGCTATTTAGCCTGTACATTGGGAAGATAAACCCATTAATGCATATGAGAGAGAATCGTGTCTATAAACCAAATAGTCTAAAACAACTAGTATTGTTTATGAATCCCGTTATTCTTAAAAAAGAAGGGGCATTAACAATAAGGATTAAAATACCTCCAGGCTTATTTTCGATGTGCGTATAAAAGTATACTGCACTTCGTGCTCGCCGACGTCAATATCACGCCTCTCAATCCGGAGACTGAAGAAATTCTTCTGTTCTCGTAGTAGCCGGACCATTCATGAAATTTAAATCCTACAAATTGCTTGCGGGTGCCTGGCTTCCAGTGGTAACTCAATGGGGGTCCTCAGGAGTCAAAAGTTTGGGAACCACTGACCTAAACCAATGTTCGCGTACAAGCGTAACAAGAACTTAAAAGATCATGTTGTACACTCGCGTATGAAAACTATTGAGAATCCTAGACAAATGAGTATTATGGGAGCAGGTACAGTGACAGGTACCGACAAATGCTCTAGTTGTAAATCCTGCACCTCTGCATTAGAGGGTCCCTCCTTAGAATTTAATGGATGCACTATAACACCGACTAATTTGAATAACTGCAAAACAACAAATTTGATTTACCTTCTTTTCTGTCCCTGTGGATCAGGTTACGTTGGTGAGACTAGTAGATCCCTTAATGTAAGACTTACGGAGCATAGGTCGGCTATCAGAAGTAAGAAGACATCAGCCCCTATGGTCAGCCACTATTTGGAGAAAAATCATTTGCCCGAAGATATACGATGGTATATATTAGAGAGAATTAATCCGAAAGAAGGCAAGTCGTCTGAAGCCATCAGGAAGTTAAGAGAGGTCTTCTGGATTTTTGTCTTAGGGACCTCAGTTGCGGGTCTGAACTCAGAAATACCTTGGGAACAGGCAATTAAGTGAATAGCAATATTAGCTATCTATTATATTGAATCTGTAAATACCTTGGGATTCGGTCTCCTAGCAGACAGCAAGAGTTGCCTACACAAGCATAATGGCCTAGTTTTTCATTTGCCCCTAGTTTAATCTTCTGGGGTACGTGTGGATCTATGTGCCTTGAAAATGTATATGAATAAATTATTTTATATTTAATTGTTCATTAGATTGTTTAATCCCTTTTTGGCTGTTTATATCGTTACGTTGTTTATCCAGAAATGATGTGCCTCCTGGATGCACTATATTACATCTATATGTATCGGGTCTATATATAAAAATAATAAAGGATAGTCACGTGGCTTGTTATAAGATCTGATTAAAGGACGGACTATGCACGTCATAATATTACTCACCCTCTTAAATGTGGAGGCTTTTCGATTATGTCTTTAGAGGTTCGTTGCTACTTTAAGCACAATTTGCCCATTCCAACATGGTGTCTTGCTTAAGATTCCAAAAACTAGATAGGCCAATGGAGCTGGTGATGTCATCTGTAGCGTACCCTATCAAAATCATGATATTAGATTGTCTTCCGATATAGATGAATTAGAAACCAGGACGTAAACCATGCTGACATGCCATAGAGCCCATGCGAGTCTAGACAATATACCGCCCAGCAACGCGTTAAAATAGGTGGAGCACGTCGCGGCTTGCAATTTTATCACGCTATTTAAACCGTAGCGTTTGCGCTTCGTGTCGCTGTGGAAGGAGCCATTTTTACCATAGGGCCCTACCGAATAGACGTATGTCTACAAGTGCTAGAGGTAAGACCGATCGACTATTAACTCCATAGGTATATTCGCTTGCAGCCTCAGTTATGGCTATCTTAACGCAGCTAGTAAGAACATCTTCTTGAGCGTTATGTTCTTCTTTTGTCAGATCGTTATCGAACTGCGGTCCCGATAAGCCGTGTTATACTCCGGTTAGAGGACATACTCACTGAGGTTTTTTATCAAGAAACCACACTGAGAGAGGTAAGATTTGGGCGTCTTGCCTGTATGCGCATTTGCTTGCAGCCCTAGCTATGTCTGGATTTACGAACTTGATATGGACATTTCCCTGAGCGTTATGTTTTCTTCTTATTAGATCGTTATTGCTCCACGGACCTGATATGTCGAGCTATATTTCGGTTGGAGGGTATCCCCACTGAGGTTTTTTGAGGGTTAAGAAATCGAATTGAGAGAGGTAAGAGTGTGGTCTCTCGATTTTGTATGTGTATAGAGCTATACAGATTAAGAGCTTGTATCACGCCGTATACTAGATACTCAATTAGGTTATTGTCATTTTTGCTTTATTTTTGATATTAGATCAGTCGATAATCATGCAAACTACTAGTGAGGCGGTCATTTTTAATCCTGTCTGATCAGCAATCTGCCATATACAGATGGAGAGATTCTACTCTCGGTAAGACAACTAGGGGCCACAGTGTTTTAACTTTTGGGATTTCGAATAGTGGTAATATAGATGATTTTACCCTTTGATGTGATCGCCTCCCTCCTTGGATTTATTACTTATGTGTCTTACCCTTCAGTGGGCTCTCTTATCCCCCTTCCAGACTATACAGAGTGTAACTGTCTCCCGTTTGGAATAACATGCGAAATTCAGATGCTCATTTCGACTGCTCCTACATATAATCTCGTTTTAATGTCCATATAGAAAATCCATGACAGTCTGAGTACATGAGAAGAAGGTCAGTGAATCTGTAGCTCATATTGATGAGATGTAATTTGGAACACACTACTTAGTATTCAACATAGTAGATTAAGAGCAATACTGTTTATTCTCATGTTTGTTTAGGCAATAATCGTAATTTGACGACTCACCGAAGTATCACCCGTTCTCTTGCTGGAGTCGGATCTTATTTATGGCATAATCAAGAATAGATTTAATGGGTAAGTATTTACAATCTTTACATCCCTTTGTTAACCTAACATGAGACACAGGTAAACTAGGGACCCAAAAATAGGACTGATATCATCTAATATTATGTGCTTTTAGCATTCCTATTGGATCTCTAACAGTGGAGTTTGGAGACATTGGCTCCTTAGCTAAGGTGGGTACCTGATCCAAGTACTAGAATCTACATACATAGCTGATAATCTATAGGGTGGTGGCCAGTATGTACATTGGGTGCCGATTGTACCTCCATTAGGACTGTGCTATATTAAGTAGTTGGATCCATAGTGATAATAATTAGCAATATATCTTTGGTTATGTTATACCTTTGATTACATGGATACATGGCTGCACTTGGACTATGTCTGAGGACTCCATTTATCGAATATGCAGATCTCACTGAGTTTTATCCAGTATATTTGATCGTTACTTAAGGGTACATGTTTTAACTTTTTGTATATAGCACAATTATTTTTGGACCATAATTGTATTGTTATGTATGTCTTTTTTATATTTTAGCAAAACCACGGTATGAAGTATATGCCCTGAGGAAGGCTTTGCTGAAACGTGTTGGTCCTTTTACAAATGTAACCAGTGCTTTCAAGTTTATGCAGATGTCCACATACATTTGTGACGGGTCATCTTAACTCTTTAGGGGTACTTTGTTCCAACTTTCTGTTTTTTTCACACCTTCTTATTTATTTCTGTAGGGTGGGAATGTACAATATATTATCAGTTGGTTTTAAAATATTTATCATAATCTAGATGTACTTAAGGATTTGTTATTGGTGGTTGGAAAAATGTTTTTTAAGATCCTTTATGTATCAATGAACTTTTTTTTTATTGAATGCACATGTTACTTTGATAACTATTTATGTATTTAATCTTTTTGGTTTATGATCAATTATATCTTTGATAAAATAACATATGAAATAAAATAATAAAAAGATAAAATATTTTCTCTCTCTCTCTCTCTCTCTCTCTATATATATATATATGTTTTTGTAGTCATTTTATGAGTTGTGGTCCAAATATATGAGTGAGTTACTTGTTTTATATGTACACTGAACCCGGTGCAATCCTTTTTTCCAATACAGATTCAGGAAAGATTACATCCGATATGTCGAGTCTCTGTATTGTGCACAACGCTGTAACACTAACACAGTTATGGTCAAAATTGCCCTCATCTTAACCCTCTGGAGTTGGCAAAAGAGAAGCAGGGTTTAGTGTGTTACATCTCCTGGTGGAAACATTTTCAGCTACCAGAATGAGTCTCTCATAGAGAGTTAAGTAGCTATTTGTCAAATGCTTTGTGCGTGTGCAGGTCATAAGAATATCTATTGAATGCGGGACAGTACAATTAGGGGGTCACCCATCACTCTTCCCTCAGTTTGCTGAATTGAAAGGCTCACCCCTGCAACAGCTTTGTGACAACCAGGCAATGCCGCAGCCACCAGGTCAAGAGACCCAATGGGATGCATAGTCTCCCCATGGGCTTGTGTTAGTACACATTTCACACCCATCTCTCATTTCATGGCAAAAGAGTACAAATTATTGCATATAGTGTGGCATTCCAAGGGCAGGTGTGCTGCAAAGTACATTTTTGAGCTCCTGGAACGCTTCCATGGTTTTCTCATCGTTTTGTACCAGGTCACCGACATCAGTGTCTGTCAACCTCAGTAAAGGCTTCTTCACAAAACAAACGTTTGGGATTTATTTTGAGCAGTAGCCAACCATGCCCAAGAATATTTGCATTTCTCTTTCTGTGGTTGGGAATGTCATTAAAAAAATTGTTTGTTTGAGACAATGGAACACTTATGTCACTCCCTTTTAAGGTTGAGCCTAGCGCAACGTGCATGCGCTACCCTAGGAGATGGCCTCTTGGAATCACTCCAGACTTTTCAATAAACTCGTGCGTGTGGCTTTGGATTTTTCACACATTGTATTGGCCTTTGCTTGTGGCTTTTAAAAATGAAAGCACACAATTGGCCAAAGGCGGGTGCATGCCCCACCTTTTTCAGTAAATGTTTACTACCACGGCCTCCAGCTTGCGGGAGAGAGCAGTGGAGGCAGGGTGCCAGCTGCATTCCTTTGTGGATCATTAAACACAGCGCTGTTACGCGCAACTGGAACTGGATATCTTGTATTTGCATGCAGGGGATTTGAAATAAAGAGCTTTGGTTTATTATTTTTGTGCGTTTTTTTTTCCGACCGCGGAGTTTCTCAGCAGTGTTGTTTTGATGCCTTGTGACATACGTCAATCAACAGGATGCTAGCCCTTGCATGTTATTACTACAATTTTGGAAACCATGGCAGTTCCTCTTCTTATGATTTATAATGTTGTGGAGCGGTTCTTTCACCTTGCCACCGAATTGATTGGAGCTCCTGGTTTTATTTTGACATTTGTAATATATAATTCGTAATTGACTTTACATGTGTTTGGGCGTGAAGTATCAGCTCAGGTGGTCCATGCACGTGGTGAAGAGGTCTGTGTGCGAGTGTGGAATGCACAGCTAGCTCCGTCCCTCTTTTACCCTCTGCGTGACTCTTTTAAAAAGAATTTTACACAAACATGTAGGAGGCCATGAGCTCAGGTGCTCCAAGCACTTTGTACACAAACCTTGAAAACCTTAAGTCGCTAATCACCCTCCAAATGTTGGAGCGTGATTAGCGCCGAAAGCCGTGAGGCGCTATATAAAGCAACCTCCAGAGTGAAATACCTTAGTGATCCAGGCACCTGCTGCAGAAGTCAATGTACGACCCGTAAATCTTAAATCCAAATCTCGGATTGGGATTAAAGCATAAAGGTTATTGCGTCTAGGCACTGTGCCTGTGTAGCACTATTTCAAGAAGCGTGATCACGTAATTTATAATTTCTAAAGGTATTGGAAATTGTAATTCAGTATTTCCACATGTTTTTAAGATTGGTACATTATATACCATTTTTGCAGCCAGTATCTTTTAATATAATAACTTCTAAACATAAATTTAGCTATTCCGACAAGGGTCACAATAGGATTGCCAGACGCAAAGCCAGAGTTTTTTTACTTACGCAGTAATATAATTTGCGATTTACCTCTCTTGGGGCCATATGTATCAAGCCTTTTTCCTGTTTGCAAACGGGTGATTCTCAGAATCGGCCAGTTTGCGAATTGGAAAAAGCCTTTTGGGATGTATCATCCCAAAAAGCCATTGCAAAATAGAGAATTGCAAAATTTGCGATTCTCTACTTTGCAAATGCAATTAAGGAATTTCAAATTGCGATTCCTTAAATGCAATTCTGGAAGCACCGGAAATTTGCTATTTGGCCTTAAGGAATTGCAAATTACCAACAACTTCAAGTTGGTGGTAATTTGCGATTTTCTTTAAAAAAGTACTTTTGGGATTTTGTTAAAGTGCCATATGTCGCACATACATGCCCCAAAGTAGGTATATTCTAGCCTAACCATCCAGTGTGCCTCTGCTAGGTTGCATATTGACTGCCTGGCTTTGGAGTGACAGGGGCTGGGGATGTGCATTCTGTCCAGAGAGCCACCTGGGGGGGTCGATGTGTCTTGTCTTTCCAGTGTGAGTCGGGGCTGGGCTGAATAGACCTTGGCTGCATTCAGAGTAAAGGAAGGAGATTTCTTTCACACCTGAATGGGCCTGGTCTGCCTTGGACTCTGTGTTATTTCAGCAACGCTGTAGCAGGACAGGGCTACAGAATCGCAAAGAACTCTGATTTAAGCATTTTTAACAAGAACTCTGGATTTTTAATAGTACTTTGATTATTTTTGACGTTCATGGTCTTATGGTAAATCTATATATTAGATATTTATTAAGAACTATACAACCTGTGTGGTGTCCATTTGTAGTGTTGTCACTGATTACTGTATGTGTTCACAAATGCTTTACACACTGCCTCTGAGATAAGTCTGTCTGCTCGTGCCAAGCTACCAAGGGGGTGAGCAAGGTTTTTTTTAGGAGTGTACCCCCTTACCCTGACTAGAGGAGAGGGTCCCTATTTGTCACAAGTACCTACCTGTGCCAACTAGAGACCCCCAATTCTAACAGAGAACCTACCCACATTTGGCTGGGTCCTGTGGACCCTGGTACTCACCCAGCGGTCTGCCTCCATAGCAAACTTCCTGGGGTCAGTCAGCTTACTATCAACTTGGTGCTGGCACAGATCTGCAAAACATAGACTAGACAAGTGCTCCCATGTAATCAAATTGTAGAGAGACCCTGAAAATCTGTCACATTGCTGCCCTTCACCCAGCCATCCAGTGACCTGCAAAACATACCTACACATTCCAACCAAGTTTTGGCATCGGACTTCTTACTGGACCTGAACTGACCTGAACTGATCCCTGTACTTTTCAGGAGCGAGCCCATGCTTAGTGAGAAGGGAGTACTTCATGTCTGGATAGGTGAGGTGATACCCCTTACCCAAAGCTATTAAAGTATCCCGTGCTTCTTCTGGGAAGAGAGGCCACAATCCTGCTTCCCTATTCTCCTCAGTGACCCCATTCATGTGTATCGCTGCCTCATAACCCGGAAACCACCTTTGTATGTCATCCCCCTTCTTGAATTCTTTGCCTACAGTCTTAGGGCTGTGCACAATCCTGTCTGCCTATCTTGACGGGTTGCTGCCACCATTTGAGCTGGCTCTACTCCTCTGATCCAGCTCCTTTATCCTGAACTCATACTCTAACATCATCCTTTTCTCCTAAATGGCTAACTTAAGCTTCTCCAGGTCTACTGCAACTCTCCTTGCTTCCCGCCTGTCCTCCAGCTCTCCTGGGGACAGGCCACTGCTGCCTGGCGTGGAGGGTTCCCCCTCCCAAAAGCACATCCACCTTAGGAATAGGCTCCTCCGCCTCCCTACTGAGATCACTAGACTGCTCGCTGACATATCTGGCTGCTACCCAGGCCCTCTGCGCCTTTTACAGCTCCTCCTTCCTCGCGATGCCTCTGACTTGGACTTTTAGCTTTTTTGCAAATTGATTTCCATTCCCTAACATTGTAGAATTCCAACCTATCCTCTTCAAAGGCAATTTCCAGGGATGCAACAGATTATGTTTTTGATTCAGACAAGATGAAGTAGCAAGTTAAAACTGGCAAGATCAAAAATAGCCCAAAAAGAAATAGTATTTGGCACGTAATGATCTGCGATATGGTAGTAATGCACACCAATCACAGTAAGTCGAGTGCAAATGCAAGTCCTATCCCACCGCTGCCACCAATGTTAAAAATTGGATTTTTGGTATGCTAGGGCATGTGCCAAAGCCAGGAAGAAACCACCATTCTAGTCAGGATAAGGGAGTTACACTCCTAAAATAACCCCTGCTAACCACCTTGGCAGCTTGGCACGAGCAGGCAGGCTTATCTTAAAGATAGTGTGTAAAGCCTTTGCACATACCCAACAGTAATACAGTGTAAGCACTACAAAAGGACTCCACACCAGTTTAGAAAAATATCCATTTTTATATAGGACAAGAGCAAAAGTCACACGCATTGCAGATCGAAACTCCTCTCTGTTGAAGTCAGGAGCGCTGGCGTCAGTAGGCGTTGGGTGCTGCGGTGCGAAGTGCAGCAGTGCGGCATGCAGTGGCCTCAGGTCGCGGTGTGAGAAATGGCTCAGTGGCGGCGTCAGATGGCGGCGGCGGTGAGACCAGGGTCGTGTTGCGGCGGTGTCCTCTGCGGGGCCTTCAAGACACGAAGTTGGCAGCGTCGTCGTCAACGTCGTCGGGTTGCTTCTTCTTCTGTTGCAGCACAAAACACACAGTCCCCAGTGCTGAGGGCAGAAGAGCTTGAAGTCTTGGCTGTTCCTGAGACTTCTTGAATAGGGGGCAAGCTCTATCTCAAGCCCATGGAGAAACTAACAAAAGTAGATTGCAGAAAGTTCAGTCCAGTCCTTTCACTGCCCAAGACAGAAGCAGTCAATTTCAATTTATAAACTTTATTCGGTTCTTAAAAAGACACCATAAAAGCACAAATACAATAAACATACACAGATTAAAAAGCGATATTAATAATATTCAGTTTAAGAAGTTTAAAAAAGTTTTGTACTTAATAGAAGGGACAAGGTAGTTTTAAGAAATTTAAATGTCCAATTCCATTAAGGGACAATGTCTCTGGTAGACCTCAGTCTAGTTGCGATCCGAATGAAGTTTGTCGTGCAAAATAGGGTGTAAGCGTCCTCAGCTTCCTGTAAGAATCTCAGCGCCAATTTCGCGTGCTTGAATTTTAGCTCTTTTAGGATACCCACCAGGAACTTGCGTCTTGGTGTCGCGTAGAATGGACACAGTAAGACAAAATGAAGGGTATCCTGCGGAGATCTATGATCGCAGCCGCAGGTACCCTTCTCCTCCACTGTGTGGGTAAATCCAGATGGCACTGCAAGGATGTGGTGTAACATGTTGATTCTAAATCGGGTTATGAGATAGCGATCCTGCGCATTGTACATGACCCTTAAGTAAGGTTCCATGCCTTGCTTCGGTGTGAGATTATTATAAGAGAGATTGGTGGGTTTAAGCCTCTCCTTTTCTGCCCTTGTTGACTTCAGCTGTGTGAGGAAGAGTTTTTTGACCAAGGTTTTACACTCCGGAGTTAAAGAGTCGGGGGCTAAAAAGTATTTGGAGCAGCCAATCTCTGTTAACGACTCTTTAACAAATTTCAGCCAGGGGATTACATGGCCTTTGTCTCTTTTGAGGCAATCCTCAATAATTTGTCTGGTTAGGGCCGCCTCAGGGTTGGTCCATACCTTCACCCAAGCCAGAAGAGGTTTAATTTTGATTTTGTCCTCCAGGAAGGGTTCTCCCAGCTCTTCATGTATGATGTGGGCCGAAACACTCTGTGGGACTTTTAGGATTCTTCGTAAGAATTTGTTTTCTTCCGTCTGGAGTGGCTGAGCTTTTTTACCCAAAAAGCCCCACACTTCCGCTCCATAACTTACTTTCGCGCAGCAGATGGATCTGTATAGGGTCATGATTCGTTCCGGGGACCATTTCCCTAGTCTCCGCCCATACCCCATGATGGCTCCTACTGTGGCCGCCAATTTGGTCGAATGTTTTTCAATCAGGGGTTTGAACGATAGATCATGATCGAATAACACCCCCAGATATGTAAAGGACTTGACCTGTTCTATTTTATGTGACCCGATGTTATAGGTAAAATATCCTTTTGTGGGTTTCCCAGATGTCATAATGAAGGACTTTTCGAGGTTAGTTGCCAGGTCCAATTTGTCCATGAATTTGACAAACCCATCAATTAGTTTTTGCAAGCCCAGGGGTGTTCTTGAGAGCAAAACCGCATCATCGGCGTAAAGTAGGACGGGTACTGCTCGATGACCGATTTGGGGTGAGTCAACTTTAAGTTTAAGAAGGTCCTGTTCCAGTGCATTAATGTAAATGGAAAAAAGGAATGGGGCGAGGATACATCCCTGCCTTGCTCCACTATTGCAGGTAAAGGGATCAGTCTTTTTTCCTTCCTGGCTGTATCTCACACTTGCTGAGGTGTTGCGATGTAGGTTTTGTAAGGTGTCAACTAGTGAGTGATCCACACCTAGATCCATTAGCATTGCCCAGAGCTTTCTCCTGTTTACGCGGTCGAAGGCCGCTGAGAGGTCCATAAACCCCATATGTATTGACCCCCTCCCGGCGATGGTGTATTTTGCAATCAGGAGGTATAAATTTAGGCATTGGTCGGTGGTAGATCTGCCTTTCCTGAAGCCGTATTGGATTTCGGAGAGAATTTGTTGCTCCTCTGCCCAGTCTTGCAATCTTGATAGGATGACTCGACCCAGGACCTTAGCTGTCACGTCGATGAGTGAGATGGGTCGATAACATTGGGGGTCGTCTCGATTGCCTTTTTTATAGATAGGGACTATGGTCGCCGTTGACCAGGACTGGGGGAGGCCTACCTCCACTGCTTCGTTTAGCACCCTCGTGAGTAACGGAGCCCATAGATCTGGTTTGCTTAGGAATAAGTCTGGTGGTATACCGTCCGGGCCCGGCGCCTTATTTTTACTCAGTCCATTTATTCCTAGTTCAACCTCCTTTAGGGTGAAGTTTGGTTTAGCGGGCTGATGGGCCTTCGATAACTTCTCTTGGGGTGCTTGATTTGAGTGGTGGTTATATAAACTCTGGAAGTGTTTCTGCCATTGCTCCGGCAAGATGGTATTCATGATTTTTGGGGCCCCTTGATCCTGGAAGCAGGGGGCATTGATCACTTTCCAGAAGGCAGTAGAGTCCTTTCTTTCTGCGGCATCCCTTAGATCTTCCCAAGCCTGGTTTTGCAGACTCTGCTTTCGTGCCTTCACAGCTTTTTTGTATTCGACTCTGTTTTTTGCCACCTTTATTTTGTCCCTTGGTTGGGCGTGTAGACTGACCTTCAGGTTTTTCAGCGCTTTAGTGCATTTAGGATCGAACCAGCGGGGGTTTGGGGAAATATTATTGTTCCCGCAGTCACTGCAGGCCAAAACAGCATAGCGCACAGTAATGTGTAGTTCCTCCTCACAGCTTCTCAAGCTCTTCTTCTTGGCAGCCTTCTTGGTCCAAAAGAGTTCTAAATGTCAAGGGCCTGGGCCCCAATATTTATATCCCAAAATCTCTTGTTCTCTTAGGCAGAGAATTTCTATGCCCAGCCAGAACCAGTTTTGCCTTCTCTGCCGTGACTTCCTGGCAGGAGGTGGAGACGGCATGGTCAGAGGCAGACTAGGCCCTTTGAGCTGCAAGGAAATCTCCCTCCGGCCCCAATTGCAGTCCAGGTCTATTCAGACCTTTCCTGACCCACCTGAGCCACTCATGCTCCCCAGCCTTGTCATTAAAAATCCAGACAGGCAATCCACATTTTGTCTGATGTATGGGCCTGTTTAGGTGATTAGAAACATTCTTTCTTGCAGGTTCTCTCAGTATTGTAATTGTTGTGTGGTTTCTAAATGTTGTATATCATAGGTGCTGAGAAGCTTTTAACCTTTTTACTTCTGTATATGTTTTACTAGCAGCCCGTACCGACGTTGTCCGGGTATGAATTACTGCCGGCCAGTAGTATATTGTTTTGTAGGATTTCGTTTTGATAGCATTTCTTATCTGTGACCAGCCTGTGAAACGCTCCGATTCACCGTGCACTGCTGATGCACTTAAGAGTGCGCGTTCAGTAGTGTGTGAACTCGAGTTCCCCTACTTTATTTTTCCATGTAATATTATATAGCGCGAACTCAACAACATGGCATGAGCACAATTTACATTACAGAAGAACACATTCTTTTGTGGTAGGCACGGGGTCGACAAAGCGATTTGCCTGGAATCACAGGATGTTGAGCTGATGCCGAGATTCGAACGTGGCTCCCCAGCTCTAAAGTTCGCAATTTCAGAACTTTTGGCGGGAGGTGTGTCTAAAAGTGTATGTCGGTGCTGGCCATCAATGAGAGAGACCTGTTCATTTTTCAAATGGGTGGTGAAAAAATATGAGTATGTTGCTGGAGATGTGGGCCGCCGTGCCACCAATGTACTTACCGGGGAGGGTAAACACCCATTATTCGGCAACTTTTTTTCCGCATACCATCACTCCGCATACTTTCATTACGAAAGTACCATGACTCCGCAATGCCATTATAGCGCATGGCATTACATTTTATATGCTTTTACCAGGCATACATTTACAACAACATTCGTTGTAAATGCATGAATGGTAAAAGCATGTTTTTTTAAAATGTTTGGATAAGGTAAGTATGGGTATAGGGGTATATGTTTTGGGGAACTGAGGTATATGTTTTGGGGTGTTTGGGTATTTTAAGGGTTCAGATATAGTTTTGGGTTATGGGGTACAGGGGTAGTTTTAGGGTTTAGGGATAGGTATGGGTTTTGGGGTACAGGGGTATTTTTAGGGTTCAGGGCTAGGTTTGGTTTTGGAGTATAGGGGTATTGTTAGGGTTCAGGGGTAGGTTTGGGTTTTGGGATACAGGGGTATTTTAAGGGTTCAGGGCTAGGTTTGGGTTTTGGGGTACAGGGGTATTTTAGGGTTCAGGGCTAGGTTTGGGTTTTGGGGTACAGTGGTATTTTAGGGTTCAGGGCTAGGTTTGGGTTTTGGGGTACAGTGGTATTTTAGGGTTCAGGGGTAGGTTTGGGGTTTGGGGTACAGGGGTATTATTAGGGTTCAGGGGTAAGTTTGGGTTTTGAGGTACAGGGGTACTTATAGGGTTCAGGGCTAGGTTTGGGTTTTGGGGTACAGGGGTATTTTTAGGGTTTAGGGATTGGTTTGGGTTTTGGGGTACAGGGTATATTTACAGGGTTAAGATGGGTTAGTGTTTAAGGGTGTTAGGGTATTTTAAGGAGTAAGGGTGGGTTAGGATTATGGGGTGCAGGGGTATTTTAAGGGAGCAGGGTGGGATTAGTTTCTAGGGTGTAAAGGGTAATAAATTAAATAATAAATAAAAATCATATAAATAATGCAATTTAAAAGAATAAATGTTTTAATGAAATAAAAAAATGTGTATATATATATATATATATATGTATATATATATATATATATATATATATATATATATCACCAAATGCAAGTTGCCTTGCATAGCGACGCCTGTACAATTGGAAATAAAGCCATAGTTTATTGCAGGTAATATGCACAGCGCGTTTAAAAGCCGCACAACCAAAGCGCCACACATGTTTCGGGCTCCACGCCCTTGTTCACTGGCTGCATGCACAAAGTCCCAGCAGCTGTGTGGACTCATAGCTTTAACCCTGCCCAAAGTGGGATGTTCAAGCACAGTGGCATTCTGGGGTAAGTAGTCCGTAGCTTCACCATAGTGGTTGCTGCCAAGTCTCAGTCCATAAAATTATACAATCCCGCAGTGGGTGTTGTGAGGAAAAACTGCAGCAGTGCACATCAGTATCCATCCTGGCAATACTGGCATTTCCAGCTCCTCCTGGTGCCCTTGGTCATCAAGCACCAAAGGTACCGCTTCCTACGCAGCGGGGCATCTCTGCGGCGAGGCACGCCGCTTTAAACATCACCAAATCCAAGTTGCCTTGCATAAAGACGCCTGCACAGTTGGAAATAAAGCCATAGTTTATTGCAGGTAATGTGCACAGCGCGTTTAAAAGCCGCACAACCAAAGCGCAAAACATGTTTCGGGCTCCACGCCCTTGGTCACTGGCTGCATACACAAAGTCCTAGCAGCTGTGTGGACTCATACCTTTAACCCCGCCCGAAGTGGGATGTTCAAGCACAGTGGCATTCTGGGGTAAGTCGTCCGTAGCTTCACCATAGTGGTTGCTGCCAAGTCTCAGTCCATAAAATTATACAATCCCGTAGTGGGTGTTGTGTTATATATATATATATATATATATATATATATATATATACACATACATACAAACATATATTGATGTTTTAATAATGTACTTTTACAATGTATATGACTTTACTACACATGCATTTGCGTTATAATGGCATGTGTGATAAAGTCCTATGCGTTGTAAAAGTTTTAGAAATGATGTCTTTGCGGAGTAATAGTCCTCCGTTATAAAAATTGCGGAGTGATGGTATGCGGGATGTTGGTTTGCAGAATATCATCACATATTCCCGGGGGAGGGATAGTCCCTTTCTTGCTATTTCCGTTGAGGCGGGCTTTGTGTCTGGATGTGCGTGGCGCGAGGCCTCTGCGCAACAGAAGTGGAAAATCTCCAGTGTGCGCTTCAGGCGTCACCGGAAGTTTAGGCGAGATTACATTTCCTGCACAATGGCCCCTGTTTGCGTTCCTTCCGGCCATTGGGAATAGCGCCATGCCTGACCTCCATACAGTAAAGCAGGTGCACGTCACTGGGAGCGCGGGGCAGGCACACACCCGGAGCTGGAATGTACAGAACCTGGGAAGAAAAAAAATTAAATATTGGGCACAACGCTCGCTTTTCTTTCCGTAATCCCGCGCCCCGCACACGTCCACTCTCCCAGCATACGCCCACAGCACACAATATGAGACATGGCATGAAGGGTGGAACGTACCACACGCCCCCAGCATTTGTCACGCCCCCAGCACACGCCCACAGCACAATGCAGACACGCCCACAAGGGACTACTTTGCTGGCACGGTTCTTTTACCTTTGAAATGTATATGGTGGGTGTCTGCATAGCCTATGTCCTTCTGCTGCAACTGCCCTTTCCAACGCTGTATTGGGTGTTGTGATTGGTGCTGTGGTTCCTGAGATTACCCGCCTCAAAGGTTTGGGCTCTCTCTTTATTATATTAGTATTGATTAATTCTAAAATAAAATACTTGTATTTTTTTAAAGTTTTTGGCCTTTGAAGGTGGTGGTATTATTTTCTGGTGATATGATTATGTGTATGAATGTAAGTGTTTTGGTGAATTAGGCTGCCCAAAGGGGATTTGTTTTTTGACTGAGGTCTACTTGGTGCCCTACTCCTTTGGTGGCAAGGGGCCCCTCTCATTCTTTTTGAGACATGTTCTTCCTTTCACATACACTGCACCCGGCCCACAGGGGTACCTTGGGCCTACCTTAGGGGTGGCTAACATGTACGAAAAGGGAAGGTTAGGGACTGGCAAGTGTGTGCACTGGCCAAGTGACATGGCAGTTACAAACTGAGCGCAGACTCCGCAATGGCGGGTATGAGTTAACTTTTCAGGGCTAGTCACGCAGGCCCACTAGTAGCATTTAATTCACATGCCCTGGCACACACAGTGCACTTTACTAGGGACTGACAAGTAAATCAAATATTCAATCATGGAAAACCAATCCATAACACAATTTACCACAGGAGCTCTTGCACTTTACCACTGATCAGCAGTGAATAAAGTGAGCTGAAAAATGACGCTCGCAAAAACAGAGTCAAAACCAGGAGGTCAGAAACAAAAAACTCAGGGGATACATGCCAAAAGATGCCAAGTCTAACAGTGCCCAGAATGAATCTGTCATGAGTATTAAAAGTAAGTCAAAACAATAGACTGAAGGACACAAAGTGTTATCTACCCATAGAAAGAAGTTTTTGTTTCCACACAAAGGTAAATGTCCCGCTCTAGGACCGATGTGCAATGGCTGTGGGAAGGAGTACCATTTTGCAATGGTTTGCAATGCAAAGGAAAAAGTACGTTTGTCATGGCGTGAAGGCAATATGGCCACCAGAATGTTCCAGAAGCAATGTTCGAAGCACACCCACAAGGCCAAACGGCGACAACAGTTAGAACAAATCGACACTGAGCTAAGTCAATCGTCAAACAGTTATTTTGTATCAGTGTCAAGGGAAAGTGATGAAAATTATTATGCCATGGCGATGTTTACCTCAGAAAAGCGTGTGCATGTTGGTTTGGATGCTTGTGAAGAAAAATGTCAGTCAAACAGAAAACATCATTAATTCCAAAGCACCAAAGCCTTTCAAACATTGTCCGAAGATTACACTGAAAGTAAATGGTTGTTCGATACTTTTCATTATCCACAATGCCTCAATAAACATTATGCCTCAGGAGAAATAGAATGAAGTATCTCCATTTCTGCAACTTATGCCATTGAAAACCAAATGTATGCATGGGCTGCATCGAAGCCCTTACAAGGTCATGGTTTGTTTGTAGTGGCAATGAAACACAAGAAAGTGAAGGTGCAAGCACTCATCCATGTGCTTCAAGGCACAGCGTCAAGTGCCTGTCTACTCAATTTCAGCACAGCCACTGATATGGGACTAATTTCTCTGACTTGCAACTTGAATGCTCACCACAAAGCAGTAAGTCAGTTCCCTGCGTTATTTCATGGTTTGGGAAAGCTTAAGATTATGAAAGAAAAGTTGCATATTAATGACATCCGTCCTGGTACTCAGAGACATAGATGAATTGCTTTTCAGTTGCAAGTAGCTGTTGGAAAAGAACTTGAAGCATTATTTAAGCATGTTATTATTGAGTGTTTAACTGGTCAAACACCATGGGTTATTCCCATAGTGGTAGAGTCTAAAAAGAACAGTGAAGGAGCTGTAAGTATATGCATTGACATGCATCAGGCAAACAAGGCAATAGAACGAAAATGGCATTCAGGTCCACGCACTGTTGAAATTATAACGGAATTAAGTGGGGTAAAGGTCTTTTCTTTTGCCTTGATTTAAATAAAGGTTATCATCAGTTCAAATCTGAAGAAGATTGAAGGTACATTACAATCTTTTCCACACATGTTGGTCTGTTTCGATACAAAAGACTATGTTTTGGTGTGTTATCTGCTGCAGAACTGTTTCAAGTTGTCATTCAATGTATTATACAGCCTGTCATGAATGCATTCTATTACAGCGATGACATATTGCTTTTCAGAGCTACACAAAAAAAACACAATAAAGCTCTTAAACAACT
This sequence comes from Lissotriton vulgaris, assembly GCF_964263255.1. Lineage (NCBI taxonomy): Eukaryota > Metazoa > Chordata > Amphibia > Caudata > Salamandridae > Lissotriton > Lissotriton vulgaris. The sequence goes on along the minus strand of NC_141695.1, from coordinate 365,951,594 downwards.
ATGTCATTTGTGTGCTGAAGCAAGTTTGACTTTGAATGCAGACAAATATTAGTTCCATAAGACAAAGCTAAAATTCTTTGGCCTTATCTTTTCTGATGGGGGTATGACAACAGATCCTTCTGAAGTACAAGTGCTGTTATATGCTGATTCTCCACAAGATGTTTCTATGGTGCATTCATTTTTTGGCATGGTCAGTTACAGTTACAGATACATACAATTATTTGCTGCTGTAAGTGCTCCGTTGAGAGACGAAAAAGAATGTTTGATTCCATTGGTCACATGGATGTGAGTAAAGATTTAAAAGAAGTAAACAAGCCATTGAGAATGCTACTGAAATGTCATACTTCAATCTGAAGCTTCATATATAAGTTGTTGTTGACGCTAGCCCAGTTGGGTTAGGTGCTATCTTTGCACAGCACAGTGGGCATCCAAATGATTGAATGCATATTGTGGCATATGCAAGTAGGAGTTGGTCCCAAACAGAACGCACTTACAACCTGAAAAAAGAAAGCTTGGCCATGGTATGGGCTTGTGAACATTTCCATGTATTCCTGTATGGAAAACCTTTTACGATGGTAACTGAACATCAAACGTTACTGTCTATGGACCTGATTTAGATGTTGGCATATCTAGTCCCACCGTCGGTTTTCCAACAGAATCCCGGCCCGCCAGCCTGGTGGTCCACCTGCTGTATGTAGATGTTGGTGGGTCCTTGGAGGGAAGACTGTTGGAGTCCTGCCGTCTCTACCAGAATCTTCCTCCTGCGTCAACGGCGTCATAGGCAGAAACAGCTGTCGGAGAGAGTCCTTTCAAGAACAATGACAAGCAATCACAATCTGCCTTTCCGTCGAGGCAACTGTTGTGGGTAACCTCCAAACTCGGGTTGGTGGAAATTAGGAAAAAGAGGTGAAAACATACCTTTTTTGGGTTCCCACTTTCATTTCCATCTTGAATGCCATTGTCCACGTCCTCACTGTACTGCTGCTACTTGACCATAACGCTCAGCAATCCCATGGTCACCGGAATCTGAGGTAGGCTTCTGTGTCACTTATCTCATAATGAATCGCGTGAAAACATTAGCTTTCACCTTGTGTATTTTGACATTGCTCATACATGCGATTTTTGCATGTATCATGCATAAGTGTTAAAATATACACACCTGTAGTGACATATAAAAAACATATTTATTTAGTGGTGGGGTGGCTGTGGGTGATCCGCTTGTGGTGACTGTGGGTGTACCTACATTAGGGTGTGTATGCTGTTGATTTTCAAAGCTGTATAAGGAATGAATGGCATTATACATTACCTACATACACATATTGACAGATTAACAACATATATGTGCAGTGAACTGAAGGTAAGTAGTACTTACGGGTCTCAACACCACCATTGATGGCCTGACTCCAGCAGAACTCCACCAGCACAACAGGAACATCTAAATTGGCTTGGTATAAACCAACCAGCCTAACGATGACAGAGTATCGTTAGCCAGCAGAGAAGACAGCTGCCATGTCTGAACACGGTCTGTCGATGCACCAACTAAATGCGGTGGACAGACCGCTGTCATCTTGACCGAGTCCTTGGAATCACTGCGGGGAGAGGGTAGTCCCGCCAAGATCTAAATCAGGCCCTATATTTGGCAATTCAAATGCCAAAATGCAACCTTGTATTGACCAATTGAGCCTACGGTTACAAGAGTATAATCATACCACTGTTCATTGTGCAGGGAAGTATCAGAACCCTGCTGACTACTTTTCCAGAGTGCCTATACACAGTCTTGGTACTCCATCCAAAAAGTCAGAGGCCTATATCAACTTCATTGTAAAATCAAACACACCATCTGCCATTTCGTTACCCCTGATTATCATTGCCACGAGCCATGATAGCGACATGTTAAAGTTGAAGGCTATAATTACACATCAGTCATGGGACCAACACACTTGACCGCTCACCAGTGATGGTGAATATCAAAAATACAAAAATGTCAAGAATAAACTGCCCATAAGTCAGGAAGGAGTTATATGACGAGGGTCGAGAATTCTGATTCCGGAGAGCCTGCGACAGAAAATAATTGAAGTGGCCCATGAAGGACATTGTAGAATTGTTGCAACAAAATGAGCTCTCAGAAACTGAGTCTGGTTTCCCTATCTTGATGACAGGGTTGAAAAGGAATTAAAGGTTTGTCATTGATGTAACTGCTCACCACACCCTAAGCATGTAAAAACTCCCAAAGCATGCATGGGAGAGAATAGACATTTAGTTGTTTGGTACACTACACAATGGAAATCCCTTGCGGGTCATTATGGACGAATACTCATGGTTTTCATTAATTTACAATCTTTCATCTACTACTCAAGAGCGAGTCATGGAAAGACTAGATGACATTGTTGCGACACGGGGCATTTCAGCCATAGTGAAGACTGACAATGTGCTGTCTTTCACAGGTCAAGAGTTTAAAGATTTCTTGAAGCATTTGACTATAAAGCATCCGAAGAGCACACCTGGCAGGCCAAAGGACTCGTTGAGCGTTTGAGAAGTGCGCTAAAGAAAGCAGTGCAATGTGCTACTCTTGAGAAGCTCAATGTGAAAACTGTGCTATTTAAAACTGCAATCCTTTTGAGGTTCCAAACCTTGCCATTACTCAAATGGAATGCATTGGGTCTTTTGTCACTCTCAAAGGCTCCAAGAACTGACTCTCTACGTTCCTTATCTTCCGAGGTCGTTTAAACTTGACCCCCATGCCTCCCTTGACCACATCATTCCTGGACCTTTTCTTAGAGTCATACAAATCTTTGTATCTCAAATGAGTATCAATAATCTTCCTCCACACATCCACAATATAAACCACTCCCAATTTCCTTTTGTTCTTGTCCCCCTTTCTCTTATGACCTCAAAATCAGACACATCCAAAGAATCATGACCGGTTTTCCTGTACAACCATACCAGTTTCAAAGCATGTCTTCATTGTTCTTCACTGCCAATTGCACAGCATTCTTGATCACTCTATTAAACCTTTCTATCCTTCCATTGCTACTATGATTATGCAATAATGAGGTATTCCGGTATTTGATACCTACTCTTTCACAAATAGTTTTGAGGCTTACTGGAGGTTAAGTGAACTCCATAATCACTGATCATTTGAACCGGCAACCCTTTGTCTAGAAACACTTGATCAATTAAATTTAACACAGCATCGGTATCCACCTTATCCACAATTTTTACCATTGTCCTTCTTGAAAAAACTTCAATCATTGGAATTACATATTTGGATTGGAAACCTACTGGCCGCATATTGTCAAATGCAACAGTTTCCCATAGTTTCTTAGGGACTAAGGGCCATATGTAGGTAACTTGGAAATAACGATTCCTAAATACCAAATTTTACTGATTTGGTATTTAGAAATCGGTATTTCCGATGCACGTAATAAAATCAGTAAATTTTACTGAATCGGTAAAAATCTGTAAATATTTAATGATTCCACAATACCTATCGGTATATCCGAATTGGTAAATACCGAATCTGTAAATATTACCGAATCTGTAAATGCTGAATCAGTAAATACTGAATCGGAAATTCAAAACAACAGCAATTGAGGAATCAGCCAATCCTTTGCATCCACCACCCCTCCCAACCAGGAAGTGGCCACACCCAGGCAGGTGCACACAATCAGAACCTTCTGGAGAGGCTGGGAGTGCAGAGGAGAGCAACAGAGCCACTGCCTGAATGTTTCCAGGAAAAATTTCACAATGGCTAGCCAGAACACTGAAAGAGAAGGAGGTGAAAGGAAGAGAAAACTGAAATTCAGCTAAAAGGAACTGCAGGTCTTTGTGGAGGAGGTAGTAAAACAGCATACAAAGTTGTTTGGAAAGCAGTCCCTGCAAGTGGCTGATTCGGAAAAAATAAAAATCTGGCTTGGAATCCAGTCACAGGTGAATCCCATTGGAGTGACCCCCCAGGACATTGAAGTGCTCAAGAAACGTTGGTATATATCAGGAGCATCACCAAAAAGAGGATGGCTGATCTACAAAAACAAGCCAGTCAGACAGGAGGAGGAAGGAACAGGGCACCTGCCCTAACTGAACTTGAACAGCTTGTGGAGTCCACAATAGAGCCAGAAAGTGTCTGTGGAATCGGGGATGCAGACAGCTCTGCCAGAGCTGCTACCAAACAAGGTAAGAAGCATGCACATCATTGTGCACCCCCCCTTCCCCTATCCCAAATCCCCAATTGGCTGTGTGAATCCCACTCCAGTACAGGTTTTTGTTAAGACCAGCAATGCATTATGGGAGATGTAGTCAGTGAAACCCCTACATTGACAGTAATCGCATTGAACAACAAGGCATGTGACACACATCAGCGATAAGCAGGCAGAGGACAATGAGATAATGTGGCAGAAATTAATATTTATTATTGCAATGCAGGGCTGCAGGAACACTGAGCTAAAGTACAATTTCTGTCCACAGGCGAGACATCCGAAGGAGACGTGTGCGGAACTTTAATGGACGGCCAAATAAACTAATTTAGGATCTATTCTTTGAAGATAGCAATTCCTACGATCATTTTAATTATTCCAGGAAATTCGATGAGATGCATTCTGCAGATTGATTAACCATCACTGTCGATCCTTACTGATAACTCGAGAGACTGCATTTTTGAAGGGAGAAAAAGCAATAGAAAAATAGACTCATACTCACGTAATCAAGATAACAAACGTTACCCCGAGAATAAAACACCTAAGTGGAAATGAAGTTTATGCTGCCTAAAATGGAATTATGAGAGATTTTACACTCAACCCACATTAGGAATATCCGAGCCAAAACAGAACCCTGTGGGATAAGTAACCATTGTTCCAAAGAAGGCCGTCTATGTGAAAACTACGATAGGCTACAGCATTGGTTCTACTTGAGAAGTACCAGGGTGTAGAGAACACTGTTTGATAATCTGGTGGGTCCTGAGGAAGGTGGCTGTTACTGCTATCTATTGCCACCGAAACGCGTCGACCATGTCTATATAAAATCCTACATTTTGTAGTGACCCTGTCTTTGGGCGTTAGACTAGAACCAACGAAACGCGATAACTTGCACAGCTAATTTTGGTGTGAATGTGTGTGAAGTATGCATGTGTGGTTTGATTGTTGTTTGTTCTCTAACTGGTCATATTGTGTTCATTATATGAATTTGTGAATTATTTCTCATGTTGCCAAATTGTGCATACAAGAAATGTATTTTTGTACTTTTTAATGATAATAATGTTTAAAAGATATAACAAAGAAAAAAATAATTCAAATGACAAATATAAAAGTGAATGGAAATAAGTAACAGTAAAATGTGTGTTTTGTTATGCCCAGGATAGAATTTAAGAGGCTAAAACCCTCAAATAAATAGAGAGGTCATGAGGGAGTTTGTGCTTTGAGTAGTTGCTACTTTATATTTCCTTCCCCTCTTCTCCCTGACCTGTGAATCAGTACCTTAGAGGGGTCCCATTACTTTCATAGAGCACAGGCGAGACATCGCGCAGGACTGCTCAGGACAAGGAAGAAAGGGCACTCCGGAAGGACAGAACAGAGAAGGCCAGTACAAGTTCAGGGCACAAACACCACCACAGCCAGCCTCGCCACCACAGCCAGTCTCGTCACCACAGCCCTCCTCGCCACCACAGCCAGCCTCGCCACTACTGCTAGCCTCATCAGCAGCAACACCACCTGCAGTGGTTAGACCCAGGAGGCATGCTGTTGCCACACTGCAGGAGTTTGAGTCGTCGTCAGAAGACACAAAGGGGGGGGGGGGGGGACATCAACTGTTCCACTGGATGGCAATAATGTTGGTTTGCTGTCCACCTCTGAGGGAGCACACACCGGTGCCAGGCGCCGCCGCAGGGCTCTGGAAAGCAGTCCACCACTACAGGGTGAGAGTCATGGTGTCTTTGAAGGGCTGGAGGCAAACGTGGTGAAGGTGCAGGACCGACAAGGCAAGGTAATTCCGTTGGTACAGCGACAAATAAAGAACTTCAATAACAACATGGTTAACATTTAGAAGGGCATTAGCTCAATGGATGAGGGCATGAAGGAGATGGCTGTGGGCATGCGGGACATGTCCCAGTCTGTGCTGCTCCTGTGCAGCAAATGGATGAGGACAGGGTAACACGGCGCAGGGAGAGGCAGAAATGGAACACCATACGAGGGCAGTGAACTGCCTAGCAACTGCCACTTCTGTGCTCTGCAGGCGCTCCGTGGCCATGCAGGAGGGGCTTGCGCACTGCAGCACTGATGTGTCTAGGGGGCTGGTAAATGTAACCACTGCACTTGAAGTGCTGCTGACGACTTAGTCTCCCACTACTGGTGCTGTGGAAGTTGGGGACAGCGAGGACACGACCAGTCGGAGCAGCATTACCACCCTGCAACAGACACCCAGAGGAGCAGCAGACAGCATGGGGCTGGCACTGGTTCCACTGCCAGTGATGACAGTCAGCTGATGGAATCCAGCACTGTTGTGCGTGTCCACAGAAGCTGATTCAGCCCACACTATCAGAACTGAATTGGGTGAAATAACCCATGACTTCCTTCTATTGATGTCACAAATTGGACTGCCAAGTTTGGCCATTTGTGTTGTGGCGTAGTGCCCAGATATTAAAACTCCGCCATTACATAAAACAACTGGCTGTGTCTCCTTACTTACTTAAACATAGTTGCGTGTGATCTCTGCACCTCTTTGTCTCCCATTTGTTGATGGCACCACTCCTGCTGCGTAGGGCTCTGGCTGTGCAAATTCCTCATCATTGTCTTCAAAATCAGTTAATTCAACTTCTGTACCTTTCTTTGTGGCAAGGTTGTGCAGCATAGCACAAGTTGCAATGATTTTGCAGCAGATGATGAGTGTGTACTGACGTGTGCCTCCGCTTTTGTGGAGGCAGTGGAACCTGCTTTTCAATAGTCCAAATGTGCACTCCACAACGTTGCGTGTTGATTTGTGTGCCACATTGTATCGTCTCTCACTCGGGGTTGATGGGTTTAGGTAGGGAGTGAGGATAAATGACCGCACAGCATATGCGCTATCGCCTAGGTGAGAAAGAGAGTGTCATTAGTTATATACACAAAAACACATTCATCTGCAGTAACTATAAGGGTGTGTCACCACTGTTCCCAATAACCCGCGCGCATTGAAGGCAGCCCAAGCGCGCTGTGCTCATTATTTAGCAGGCACATTCCGAGACTGTTCGCGCCGCCGCTTTTAACATGCGAGCGGCGCGAAAACCTGTAATTTTCTGTTTGCGTTCACGTGCAACTGGCCCTTGCACTTGCTCTATTCCTTTCCTGCCAGTGCACCGCTGCGGGGCTGATTGAGGGCCTTTGAGGTAGTATTCATATTAATTGCAGCGCACACGGGCTGCAATTAATATGAATACCACCTCAATGGCCCTCAATCAGCCCCGCAGCGGTGCACTGTTAAGAAAAGAAAAACTGAGTTTCAAATACGACGTGCGCATTAGCACACGCGGTGTTTGACACTGATTTTCTTTTCTTAACAGTGCACAGATGCGGGGCTGATTGTGGGCCATTGAGGTAGTATTCATATTAATTGCAGCCCGTGTGTGTTGTAATTAATATGAATACAGACACTGAAGAGAAAGAGAGGAGGGAGGCGCCTGTCAGACAGAGGCTGGAAAGGAAGAAGGCGACAGATCCGAGCAGGGGAAGAGAGGCCGGAGCGGGAGGGGCATAGCTGCCAAGGTTTAAGATTCCCATGTGTGACAGTTTCATAATTTCAGTGCAATTATAAGTTACATTTCAAGGACTATGAGTGACAATTTCTCGTGAGGAAAATCAAGCAATGAAGACACGGGAAACATTACAATATTAGAAATTACAACGGACAGTGCATGAAGCCACTGAAGTTCACCAGTTATCGGTTCCAATGCACTCAGCACTCTGGATATTTATTTAAACTTTGTGAAAGCAGGGGAATTAGGGTCACCTGTGAATCTGAAAGATACCAATTGTGGAGATCTGCAGTTGAAGGCAAGTACCTTTCCTTTTTCCTCTCCCGTATCTTTCATAAATTCACATGATTGAAATAAGATTAACATAACAGTACTAAAGGCCAGGAGTTGATAATGAAGTTCACCTTACGTCAATATGGTCCAGCTCACCACTGATTCCACCAACAACTCTTTTCTGAATTACACGTTTTTTTGCCATAGTGCTTTATGAAGGCATGTGTCCTGCACAATGACATTTTACACTTCTCTCTCACTAGGTGAGCAGTAGAGGCAGCCATACAGGTGGAGTGAGTGTTGCTTGTTGTTTAACTCTCACTCATGCTTGGCTGATCTTTGCCGGCTGAGCAAATATGGAAAATCGTCTTGCATCCTGGTCTGAACTCCTCTGATGCCTCTATTTTGTGCTGTATTGCGAGAACGAGACTTGGTTTCTCCTTGAGAATATAGTACATTGTCAAATTTTCTGTCCACTTCGTCACATGCACATTTTTTACCTCCCTGAAGAAAAGCTTTTAGTGCAAATCTGAATGCTCGGAATTACAGCAAATTGATGTGTAATTTTTCTTCTGTTTCTGTCTAGAGACACTGATATGGATGCCTTTAAGGTGTGTTAGCCCTGTAGGGAGATGTCCTTTGTAAGAAATAGCTGTTACATTTCTGGCATTAGATTTTGTCCTGAAAATGTTCTCCCTCTTCCTACCCATTCTCAGGACTCTCTCATCTGATGCTTGACTGACATCTTTCAACTCCCCATCCACTTATTGGCACTGCATCTTTGCTCTTAGATTTTCATAATTGCTCTTAGATTTTCCTCATCTCCAGGCAGCATTGAGAAAGCAACAGGATGTATAGTGACAATGACTCTTGTGTTTGCCTTTGACTGTATATGTGCTGCCATGCACCTTAAATATGTGTCCTCTTTCCATGGGTTGAACAATATTTTCTTGCTTGGATAGGATTCTTGCACCAAGAAAGACAGTATCTGTGGATCAGTCAAGCACAGACTTCTGGATGTTGATGGCTAGTCCTGGACTTGATAATAATTGATTAGCTGCTTGTGGTCTTATCTTGGCTTTTGCAAAAGTGATTGTTCTGATCCGCTAGCCTTCTAGGTGTGGATAAACTGTACATTATTAATACTGTAGAAAGGTTGCTACTGTGGACATACTCTTTGTGAAAATCTGAGGTGCTGGCTTCAGACTAAATGGAACTGCTTTGATGGGAAATGGTGTCTTGTGTCCCTGAAACTCAGACTTTCTGTGACTCATGTATCAGGATGTTGAAGTATGCATCCAGTAAATCCAAGAAAGCTAAACAATGTTCCTCCTTCGTGAAAGGGAGAATTTTTGGAGTGTGATCTTTCAAAACCTCGTTTATGGAGTTACTTGTTCAGATGCTGAAAATCTAGCACTGACTGACAATCTCTCTATATTTGTTTTAGGCTCCTGAAGGATCTTCAGTAACAACCTTAAGCTTTTTGAAAGATTAACACTGTATCAAAAGTTTGGTGACTTCTAAGTTTGATTTCTTTAGGTGCTTGTGCCTTACCCTCCTTGATGGAACATTAGGAGGTTGAAAATAAGTGGAGTTTAATTGAGTGGAAATTTGCACACGTCGAAGAAGCAATACTTTTAGAATGTCAGAGTTTTCTTTATGTGAAAGAAAGAGTATGCTGATATATTGGAATAGCTGTGATGATGGGGCACGGAGGGCCTGGAACAATGTAGCCATGCATCACCCCCAAGTTAATAAAATGCTCACTGCCCACATCCACGTGCATTTAGAGTTTATATGATTGCATAATATTGCTTGCTATTTCCAGTCCTTATAAATGAGGCGTGGTATGTAAAGGGCTATACAAAAACACATTATTGTTCCTGCTATTATTATTAGCACACCAGAAGAGGTAGGGCATCAGAGAGAATTGTGGGACAGGTGACAATGAGACAGAAGCCAGGGTGGAGGCAGGCGTTTAGGGAATAAGTACCAAAAAGAGAACCGAGGGTGGAGGGTGAAGGTGGGACGAAGAGGAACTGCACCGTTGTCGGTAGTAGCTGAGCTCTGGTGGCATGGTGCCACCCCTCCCACAGTATGCCTCACAGCAGCTGGCAGGCCATAGATATCCACCAACACCAGCTCCTTGTGCTCGGACCAGTGACACTGTAACTCCTCTCTCTCGGCCTTCACTTCATGCGCCACCCACCGCCCGGGCCAACCACAGGCTGGGATTTCTCATCCCTGCTGCGGCGACAGCTGTTGTTTCAAAGGATCTAAGAAATGACAACCAATTGCCAATACTACAATTCATTCACAACAACGAATGGACCGAGAAGAACAGAAGTAAAACTAGTTCTTCAAATCATTGATTCATTTGTATTGATCTGTTAATTTCAAAAGCAGAGTCACACTATATTAATTCGGCGACAACTTTACTTCATTTACAAAAGATTAGTATCAAATATACAGGAGAGAGAAAAGGGAGAAGAATCCTTCCTAAAAATCTTTACACTCACTTGTGGCTAACATTCAATCAAGCATTCACTCGTGGAACCTCATTCATATTCATATGTATACTTCTTACAAACTTCGTGAAAAAGATTGGAAAAAGAAAAAAAGGGAAGGGAGAAAAAAGGAAAGGAGCAAATCAAAAGATATCAATAACTGTGTTTGACACAACTGGTGTTAGTCAAGTGGTATACTTAAAGCATACTTGAAAAAGGAACAATTGCTAATTTATGCAATAGGCCATCTAAATATATAAAAACAATTTCAAATTAGGTTTTTTAACATTTTCAACGATTGGCCTAACACGATGATGGTCATCGTGTTAGGCCAATCTTTTTCACGAAGTTTGTAAGAAGTATACATATGAGTAGCTGCCTTGAAAGAAAACCAAAGTATGAACGCACTTCTAGATGACATAGCCTCATTCCATAACCATGGTTAATGTCACTCAGCAGATTTAAACAAGCATAAGCCTCTGTGTATCCAAATTGCAAATCTGCCTTAAGACCCTTAATATGGCGCCGTGGGTGTGGAAAAGCACAGTATTTTCAGCTTTTTTAACAAAAGTTTGGAGGGATATTTGGCGCTGCACACACGCGCGGTCTGGTTTCTGGCGCACATAGCCATGGCTGCAGACCCTAAACTGCCGCACACAGAGGAAAAAAATTAGAGGGAACATTGTGTGTCACAGTGATTTACCTAGCAGGTATCCTTCTCCAAATTCTCCCGCAGCCAGGCGTGTGTAGATCCCACTGTTCTGGAAGATGTAGGAGTCCTGGGTGCTCCCAAGAAATTTGGCCATGATGTCGGTGATTATGTTGGCAGCATCGCAAATTACCTGCACATTTATGGAGTGGGTGGACTTACTGTTCCTGTAGATATACTCAGTGGCTGCAGGTAGGCAGATTGGAATGTGTGTGCCATCAATACACCCTATGACACGCGGGAACTGTGCCATCTGGTAAAAGTCTGGTAAAAGTTTGTCTTGGTTTTCAGCAGTTCCGCCTGTGTGTTTGGGAAGCTATTGTAGTGATGCATTCTCTGCATCATAGCATCCAGGAACTTTCTGAAGTAACAGGACAGGCAACTCTGAGACACCCCATCTACCGCAGCTATCACCCCCTGGTAACTGCCAGATGCAAGTAGATGTAGGCTACAGAGCACCTGCACATGTGGTGGTATGGCGTGCGCCCTTGGTGTTGGGTGCTCCAGGAATAGGTGCAGGTCCCTTATCAAGTCCAGGATGGTGTGGGGGTGTAGCCTGCACCTTTTATGGACCTCAGTCTGTTGGAAGAGTGTGATGCGCTGTCTGTAAATGCGCTCCTCCTGTCCCCAGATCCTCACTCCTGCTGCCTGTAGCCATAGCCGCCTTGCAATCACATAGAAAGCCGATCACACTGTTTCATTTTGGGATTGCTTATATACACTGAAGCTGATTACACCTGCTTTCAGTCAGTGTTAATTACAGACTCCTAAATACCGAATTTCATGAAATTCGGTAGTACCGATTTTTCCTACATCTCTTTTCTTGTTTTTACCGATTCTGTAAATATGGAATCGGTAATTCCGAATTCGGTAATGATGAATCGGTATTTACTGATTCATAATTACCGAATCCTTCCCTACATCAACATTGCCTACATACCGGTCTGTAACGGTGAAATTTACTGAATTTCACCGTTACCGACCGGTATTGGCCCACCTACATATGGCCCTAAATGTTCACACATGTTGAGTCTTAATCTCTTCAGGTACTTGTCTCAATTTGCACACTGTTACCTAGGATCCCTGTTCTTTCTCATTTCTTCCCCTGTATTTAAACGGGTGACTTTTTTGCACCCTTTTGCATGGGTGACTTTTGCACCTTGCATTAGGAACAGTGTTCCCTTTTTTGGTATACATTTATAATTAAGGAGCATGGACACTGGACCTTAAAAAGCTCCTTGGTCTCCCCCCTCTTTTGTTGAAGCCGCTCAATTTGCACACACCACACAATCCTTCTGTAGGAAGGGGGAGGCTCTAGTTGGCGCAGTGCAACACTAGCGACAAGCAGGGACTCTCTCTTCCTCGTCAGGGCTGAGGGTTACCTTCCAGACAACCTCTGCTTACCCTCTAGGTAGTGTGGCTTAAGCAGTCGTAGGCTAATCTTTGGGGCACATAGGGTTAAACACTTGCAATATTACACCGTCACAACCAACCCACCACACAATGAGACCAGACTGTATTCTGTAAAAATATATATATCTTTATATAGACTTCAAGCAGGCTTATGAATACAGTTATCAGGCTTTCAAATAGCGGTTCCAAGTTACTTAGTTCAAGTTGCCACAGTTCGTTCTAGCAATAAGAGTTCTTTAGGGCCTTCTGCCCAGTTCAACAAAGTTCTTGTGGAGCAGGCGGCTCCCAGGGGATCTGTCCCACGTCGCGTTGCCTTCCCGGGGTCGCTGTTCGTTGCGGCTCTCAGCCGAGCAGTTCACGGGTCATCCGGGGCAGCGGTGTTCTGTGGCGGCAGGGTCCTTTCCTCGTCGTCCGCTCCGACCCAGGAGGCGGCGGTTGCGTGGTGGCGGCAAGTGGCAGTACGGTCCTCAAGTGCAGGACGTACCCAGCCAAGTGCCGGTGCAGCTGTGCGCTCACAGCTGAGCTGTCGGGCAAGGTACCGACCTAGGGGACTCTCACAGGGCGGCTGTCCGTCTTTGCAAGTGGATTGGCTGCTCGTTGCGCAGTCAACTCGAGAGCTCGGACCGGACGGGTCCTCCTTCGCTTTGCTCTCGGGCTCCCGGTGCAGTTGCGGTCACGGTGTTCGGGCCAGCGGCGGCTGGTCCTTACTTTGCTCTCGCTGTTGCTCTGGGCCCCGGTCACGGTGGTCAGGTGGATGTCGTCGCCTTGGAGGAGATTCCTCCGTCGGTACTGCCACGAGGAGCAGCACACGCAGTTGCTTTCTTCAGGGTGTAGCGCCCACTGGTCCTGGGGCGCTGGTCAGGGGGCAAGTTCAGTTTCAAGCCCTTGGAGATCTTTTAGCAGAGTTCGGCACAAAGTCTTGTAAAGCAAAAGTCTTTTCGTAGTCTTTCCTTTTCCTCTCCTTCGGCAGCAAGGCACCAGACACAGGCAAGAGACAGCACTCTTCCTTGTCCTTCCCGGTCCTTCTCGTCGGGCAGAGTTCCTTCTGTAGCCCAAACAGGATCTCATTTTCAAGGAGCAGGGCTCCTTCTTTTATATGGCATTTCTTTTGTTCTCGCAGGCCAGGGGGGCCTTTGCATAGCCACTCTCAGTCCTCGAGTACCCTGGCGGGTGTACTCCGGCTTCTGCTTTCAGTGTGAGGGGCAGGCGCATCAGACGCCCCACAGGAGGTGGAGCCAGCATTGTGCGGACAGGGGCAGCCAGAGTACCTTGTTGATGGGGCTTCGCCCTTCCTGGGCCAGGTGTCGGCTGCATCATCCGACGCTCCCCAGGAGGGTGGAGCCAGCATTGTGGTGGCAGAGCACAGCAAGATCCAGAGTCAAGAGCCACTCCTACCTCCCACTAAGGTGTAATCTGCGCATTCACCACCTGTCATCCTCCCAGCCCTGTCACTCACACGTCCCAGACAGTCAGATACACATACCAGCAGAGGCGGGCTGAAATGGTTAGGCAAGCAAACACTAACTTTCTAAAAGTAGCATTTGCAAACACAGGATACTAAAATAAACTTGTCTACAAGAAATATTTTATCATCCTGAGTTCAGGCATACTAAACACGACGCGCTACCATGCTCCTTGAGCCTGCTGGGATTATAGGGTGTAATAATTCGAGCAGCTCAGTCTGGCCTAATGGAGCAGGTAGCCTTCAATAGTGAAATACGGTTTTGGTTGTAAGTCACTACTAGGACATGCCACACACATCAGGGCTTGTCCTACCTTACACCTACAACGCACCCTGCCCGCAGGCCTACCATAGGGGTGACTAATATGTAGTCAAGGGAAGGTTCGGGGGCTGGCAAGTGGGTGCACTTGCTCAGCTAGCGTGACAGTACGAGACCGCACGCGGGTTCTGCGGTCGCAGTTCCCAGACACATCTTTACGGCTGCTTCGGTGGGTGGCGCAACCAGCGCTGCAGGCCCACCAGCAGTATTGGTATCTACAAGCCCCGGCACTCTTAGTGCACTTTACTAGGGACTAACAGTAAATCCAATGAACCAATCATGGATACCAATCGCATGTACAATTTACAGTAGGGAGCACTTGCACTGCGGCACGGGTCAGCCGTGGCGCAGTGCCCTGAGTATCGGAAAACCAGCAAAACATCGGAGGCACATCAGCAAAAAGTGGAAGGGAGACTCACGCCAAGGTGCCAGGTCTAACACCTTCACTATCCATTCTATAAAATTATCTAATCCTGGTCACCAATACTACTGCTTCATGTTCTGTTTAGTTTTTAGAACACAGCTATGGCCTTCATGACAAAGTTTACTAAACGTAAGTATGTACCTCTCATGGTACCAGGTGGAACTATTCTGTTACCTCTCCTAACTAGATCCTTTCCTGCATGCAATTATTTCCAAACTTCACAAAACTATTTTATTTTGGGAGTAAGTTTAGTGTTTTCCATCGAGTCTAGCTATCAAGAGCATAGGTTCTCATAAAACAACATGTTTCCTATATTCATTCTTACATCTCACCTCGTTCCTTAATGGTATACTTCGGTCATGAAATAATGCAATTTAATACTCCATTCCATTCACTTTGTCACACTCTTGAATGTCAACTAGCATTCTAGATTAAAAAAATCTGCCATAACATTACTCTTTCCTATGCTATAAATGAAATCCTATATTCTCACCTGAACCTCGCAAACCTTTTAGATGTATGAAACACTCGGGAAACATCATTTACCACGAAGGACTTACCACGCATAACGTTTACCACGGGTCACTCACCACGCAAACGTCTTTTGAACGCGGGTGCCTTCAACGACCGTCTTTACCACGCGAGTGGTAGTCCTTCTGCCTTTACGATCTGCGCGGGTTCGGGGGGTGGGTTGGGGGGCAGGAGCTGGGGGGAGGGAGTGGGGGGGTGGGGGGGCCTCCCCCCCCAAAAAACCAAGCGGATATTAATAAAAAAATAGAAGAAAACTTAAAAAAAAACGCTCTACAATGCCTCAAAACGAACACAGAAAGAGCCTCACCGTCATAACAGAAGTCCTTTATCAGTTTTGATAGACGTGTTTTGACGCTTGTTTCCGTGGTCGGTGGATGAAAGGGCTGATGGTGAAAGACGCACAGGGGACAGATAAGAAACTAAACTTTGATAAAAAAAGGTATAATTAAGGGGCATTATGAAAAAAGAAAAATAAAATGTAAGGGAATCTGTTGTTTTTTATTGTTTAAAACATCGATCTTTTTCCTTCGTACTGCATGTAGCCTATCACTATCATTATGTAAATTTCAATGGGACGTGAGATGTTTCGTAACGTGATTATTGCGGTGTAAAAACATGCGTAGTAAAATGCTGCGTGGAAAAGACACATGCGAAGTAAAATTCGCGTGGTAATGCCATGCGTGGAACTTGTAATCGTGGAAAAATCATATATTCGAAACACTCCAGCACTCATCCTGGCTGAGCAGTGGGGAAGGTGTAGCTAAGGAAAAGGAATGCAACAGTTAAGTCACAATAGTTAGTGATTAGTGGACAGGACACTTAGTTTCTTTTTATTCCCAAGCTTTCATTGGAAGTGTAGTTTTCAAGTGTATAAAAGGAATGCATTGTGAAAAAAATGCTTCTGTAATTAAAGTGAATAAAATTGATGCATAATCTATTAATCTGAATGAGTGAATCCTACATTATCAGATGCGAAAGGTTCCTGTTAATCTGTGGTTTGTTTTTGATGAAAAAGAAAGGTTACTTGCCCAATATGGCCGCTACTTTTAGGCAACTAAACATCAGCGTGGGGTACGAGTAAGTCCTTCTTTTATATCTACTTCGAGCAAAGCTGCCTTTCGTGAGATTGGAAGGCTCTGTGTTTAATATTTACACTGCTAATCGTTTAACTGAGGCTATTTGTTGATATCCACGAGAAACAACCGGGGCTGCATTAACCAATTTAGCCCGAGATAGAATTTGAGAAAATCGGCGTATTTGTGACCCCGGAAGCGATCCTTCACAGTCCCGGTGCAAGAAATGTTGTTCTATTGGTCATGTTTTTTTTCTTCTCGGGCTTTAATTGGCTGAAACGCAGATCATTGAGACACGTACAAGAGGCTATATAAAGCCCCCTCTGACGCATGATTGTCTTTTTCCTCGCTGTGGCTCGCGAGGTAAGAGGTGTTTGGAATGGTGAACGTAGTTCGTGCCGTCCAGGTCTATTTGGTTATAGTTTAAGATGTATTCTTGCTTCCCTATGTGAAGTAATTTTTCCGCAGTTACATTCTCTCGCACTTTAACGCGTGTATGGCCGCACCACAGCTAAGCCGCCTCGATATCTGGCCTGTTGGTTGGTACGTGCAGTAAATCCGGTTACTGCATGTGTCGCAGTTCTAGCTGTTGTCCTGAATAATGGCACTAGAAACCTTGCCTAAAAATGCATTTCGGACTTAAAGTACCTTAGTTTTACTTGCACTTACGATTTTGGTATTACCAGCCCTCATGTTCCTCCTTGAGGGGTATTTATCGCACCCAATACATTCCGGCTCGACGAAGTCGGATGTTTCAGATGCGATGGATAGCTCCCCATTTACGGACCTCTTAACTGCGTTTAGCCGCCCGTAAGTCTTCAATCGTTAATTTTTATGTGCGTTCTTGGTGGCAGAAAGACAATGGAGCTACTAGCCCGGCCTGGCTGAGGCTAGTACGTCCTTATGTTTTTTTCTAATCAAAATTTGCGCTTTTTAATTAAAGTGTACTATGTGGTATTTAACATTTTAAGACTTTTTTATTTTATTTTAATGTTCGCGGCAACGTGGGTGCATACTTATCCTTATTTATGTGCGATGATTATATAATTTGTGCACGTGGCATGCCCATTAGTGTTGGCACACCTGATGAGTTTACTTTTATTTTTCCAGTACATGAACATGTAGATGAATCAGTTTCGTTTTTACCATAATTTTAATGTAAATTCTGACAGTTGTACTCCAATACCCATGTTATAAAAAGTGAACGCAGGAAGCCGTTTATTTTTGGGGTGCGTCATTGATTCTTTCTCGTCTTGCTGTGTTGATGTTGGCATAAGTTGTCATTCTGCGGTTGTCAAATACATACATTTCTGCACTGTTCGTAACCTGCTGTCATTTTACTGGGCAGTTGGGTTCCATTCCAGTGCTAGATTAAACCCAAATATAACGTGACATACAGTACTTGTTTGTCCATTTAATTTGGAACATTAATATGTTTGCCTCAGTGATTTTGACAAAGATGTCAGGGACCTCATTAATGAGTCTGTGCATCACTTTTACGCCGCCGGTGCGTCACTTTGTGTGACGCGCCTTGTTGCGCCATATTTACAAAGTGATGCCCTAAGCCCATTATCGAAGTTTTATTTAATCGCCTGTCTTGATAATATGCCCCGTAGTGTGGTAATAGTCTTATCACATCAGGTGTGGAAAGATGCCACAAATCTAATGCAAAATAATCCTTTATACAAAATGGGCCACAAATCCGTAGAAAGGAAAGTGACTATTTACAAGATAACCAATGATAAAGCCTTGAGTTTAAAAAAAAGTGTAGTTTGTATACAATGGTACCTGCAGCGAACAGTCGCAGGATTTTTATGTCTCGGCCAATTTGTTTTATTTGCCCTAAGCCAGTGCAGTAAATGCAACATGCTTACATTGCTCCCATGACACGCTGGTTTTCTAATGTTCACAGATTTAAAGTATTCAGGGTAGTAGTGTCATTTGTTGGGTTTGGACCCCATTGCTTCTCCCCTCCGATCTTTGATGAAACGTAGTTGCTGCTTCCCAAAAGCTGAATTAATAATTTCCAGGCGTATTTGCTAGCTTTTGCAGAGGATTGCAACAATGAGATGTGCACGTTTAAGCCTGTTGAGCTAAATGCAGTGAATGTGGTGGTTCAACCTAATAAAGGCAAAGTGATTGCTAATGAGCTGTCCTTAATAAAGAGATCTTAATCTAGAATAGTATTGTATGGTGGATAGGTGGCTCATATTTATTTTTTCCTGCTGCTAAATTAATTACCTTTTTCACAATAGGCCTTTAAGCCAAGATGCCCGTTGCCAGAAGCTGGGTGTGTCGGAAGACCTATGTGACTCCCCGCCGTCCATTCGAGAAATCTCGCTTGGACCAGGAGTTGAAACTTATTGGTGAGTTGATAGATAATTCATGGGAGGCTTTAATGATGGGCTTCATTGCCTTTTATGAATTCCAGCGAACCAGTAATTGCCGGATGAGCTGTTGCTATACATGCACTGCATTTTGATCTGTTTTATTTTGCTTTCACGTGTAGCATTTTAATGTGTTTTTTAATTATAGGGGAATATGGTCTTCGTAATAAGCGTGAAGTGTGGAGGGTGAAATTCACACTTGCCAAAATCCGCAAAGCAGCCAGAGAGTTGCTGACACTGGACGAAAAGGATGCCAAGCGTCTTTTTGAAGGTATAGTGCTTGAAAAATGCTAAAGTTTCATATTTTCATGCCTCGCTACAATTGTACAAGCCTCTTATCTTTGCATGCGGCTATCTGTATAAAATCTGCCTGGCAAATATGTATTTCCACGTTTTGTGAGTGGGTGTGGGATAGAGCAAGAGTAACTGTACGGATTAGTTTGTCTATACTACATATGCAGTACACAAAGTAGTTAACTTTCCCAAGCGGTGGGGAAGTTGATGGAAAGCATATTAATTTGGAAATAAAGCTACACTTGATATCTGCTTCATTATTGTTTTTCTGTGCCATGTCTGCATATTGACGCACTCAAAGGCTACATTTAGTTTTTTACATCGGGTTTGAGGACACTGGTCATGCCTAGAATATTACACTCATAAATGTTTTTTGATCCCCATTCCAGGAATTGCTTGCACTTGTATGCAAGGAACTGTGATAGTTGAGTATGGCCAGTCGTCATGCGGTTTTATGTTCAATTAGACTTCCTCAATCCATTTTATTCAGAAAGCAGTCCTTTTCCCTGCTTTTTACTAACCTTTGGCCATGCCCATACAGTCGGCTTTGCGTTTTAAGATTGAAGTGATCATAACCATATTGGATTTTCTATGCACTGCACCGGTTTGCCCCCGTTTGCCTGTTACTTCTGGGGTAATGGCCTTTCCTAGAAGGATAAGGGCTTATGGTTAAAGTGGAGTGCAATTCATACCCCCACACTGGCTCATTTGTTAATCTGAAACAATTGGCCTCAGAAATTTTAGAGGCTTTTTTAAGTTTTTTAAGTATCTCTGCTATGACAATCTTGCTAACACTTTCAGGCTCGAGGGGGTCATGTAAACTGGGTTGGTTCAATGAAGTGTTGTCACTAACCGCAGTCTTCGAACTTCTGAATAATGGGCCGAGAGATAAGAGGATCATGGTACCAAGACTAATTATTAAAGGGCCATGAATGAAAGGAAGCTAGAGGAGGAAAGTTAGGGACACCTTTTTTTTACACGCAGACAGATACAGGAAGTGGGTGATAGAGGGGTTCTGGGAGACCGTTAATGATAAGCAGGCTTTCCTAAATTCATTCAATGACCTACTGTCTAATATCAATCTGTATTACAGATCTGCTCATCAGCACTTGGCCCTTGTCTGAGCCTGCTGAGGAGCCCTCGCAGTATCCTCTGAAATTTCCTTTGATAATGCAAAAGACACTCGTGCTATCATGGCCAGCCCAGACAATAAGGCCCCTGGGCTGGATGGGGTGCCCAGGGACATGTGTAAGACTAACAATCTGCTATGGACCTCTCTTATTACCAGTATTTTAAATGATGTTGTATATCACGGAAAAAGGAAATTCCTGCTCTTTAAAGTAACCGACAGGCTCCTGTTTACTTTAGACTTTTATCACAGTCAAGATTGTGAGGGTCATACTGAATTGAGGTCTGGGATAACAATGTCTTTTGGCCCAGTCCGATATGGTTTCAGGGAAGGCTTTTGGGCTTAAATCTCAGCCTTACTATTGTGAAATCTTACAGCAAAGAAAGCTGCACTTTAGCCTTCATGGATAAAAGTAGTGCATTGTCTAAGTTGTGGGATATCTTATCTTGTACTTGTATGCCTTTTGTGGTCTATTCTTTGGGGGGCGGGGGGGGGGCGCTTGCATATGTAACCTGTAACTCACTGATAATCATGTAAAGTTACCCGATACCTCCGGCTCTGGCCAGCGCTATATAAAACGTTACAAATAAAATTAGATTTTTTTTCTTTTAGGTTTTATATTATATTGCATGATTGTTATGGCAATTCACTCAATATCATCTTTATGTACTTCTATGGTGTGTAGACAGAATTAAGTAATTAACGAGTTTTGATGCATGAACTGAGAAACATTCCTACAATTCACGTACAACAGGTCGAGTAGATTATGCAGGTCCGTTAACATGGATTTTTGGAGGCCTGGTATATATGAAGATATCGATATTGAGACTGCAGCAAAAAGATAACTACTTCTGTGGAAGGCTGCTGAGATTGGCCATAGCAACCCTTAATTTCTTTGTTTTTTAACAAACTAGCATACATGGAAGATGCAATTAGATTGGCCCATTTGCTTCTATGAATGGTGATGTAGAGCAATCGGTACACTGCTTTTAACTGCTATGTGATCTCGGATCTTTTAAGGTGTGATTGACCACAAGATCCCGTGGCTTGTCAAAGTAAAGCGGATTGAGGACTCGCTGGGCCTACCAGTTGGATACTATACCCATAAGTACTGAAGGGGTGGGGTGGGGTGGGGGGGGGCGCAAAGATCAGGGAGTTATTTTTTATGCGCGCTGCAGAAACCAGAGGCCCTGGGAACATTTACACAGCGATTACTCGGTAATTAAACCACGTGACGGGCCTGAGCTTTATTTTTCACTTTTGATGAATCCATGAGATACCGCTCTGATAATTCCTAATGGGCTTAATCGGAACCCATTTCTGCTTGCCATTTTGATCCAGCCCTTATGCAGCCTTGCCCATTTGATGGTAATACCCCCCAAATGTTGGAACACGTTTCTCTTTTTGTACAAACGATGCATTGTTTTGACGTAGATACTTGTCCATTCTCAGAACTGTTTCTGCTAATACAGACCGCCCTTTTTCCAACTTCGAATGCAATCTGAGCTGCCAGTTTGTATTGCTGTTGGTGCCTAATTGAAACGTACTCGTATTGTCAGAAGGCAGCTATTTTTTTAAGCATAACCTAATTAGAACAGCACTATTTTTTAATTTTCTAAAATGTTTTGCATTTTGATGCGGTCAGCATAAATTGCCTTTTTTGAATATCTTATTGGTTGTGGTTTTTTGTGATTTTTTTAATGAAATGGATTTACCAAAACACGTTTTTTAATCCTTTATGAACTCAAAGTTAAGAACAGTTGTGAATGCCTGTTTACGTTAGTTGGTATATAAAAGCCAGATATTTTCGTTACCATTACATACACTATTTAGAATTTGAGCAGGTTTTGAGTCCTCTAATGTGTTTCTTTCACCCACAGGTAACGCCCTGCTGAGAAGGCTGGTGCGAATCGGTGTACTGGATGAAGGCAAGATGAAGTTGGATTACATCCTGGGTCTGAAAATTGAGGATTTCTTGGAACGACGCCTGCAGACGCAAGTCTTCAAGCTTGGCCTCGCAAAGTCAATTCACCATGCACGTGTACTCATTCGCCAGCGTCACATCCGGTATGTATTAATGATACACACATTTTCCACGCGTACATCTGTTTTTGCGTGAAAGTATTCCATGGTGTTTGTTTTTAGTATTTAACGCTTTGTAAGCTATTGAATGGCTTTAATTGTCAGAAGCTGTCATGCTGTTACGTTTTGTGGCAGTCTATCTGCCTTGTTCTGTCGGCTCCACGAAGACTGCAGAATGCCCTTAGCTCTGGCATTCACATGTTTAAACGTTATTGTGAATTTTTCTTTTAGTTAGCTTTTATATGCAACCACGCCCCTATGTATTCGGTGTATTTTTAAAACCTTCTCCCCGCAGCTGGCCTTTAGTGAAGGGGAGGCAACAAACTGGTTAGGGTTTTTCTCCCTTGGGCTTTATTTTAGGAAAGGGATTTTTCTCAAACTTGTCCTGTACTGCGTAGTCAACTAGTGTGTTGATTTGAGCCACATTTGCCCAGTTTGTGGTGTTCTCCTTTGTTCATACCTAAAGCTTTGCCTTGTGCATTTTACATAGCACATGGAAGTGAGAGAGATCACGTCACGTTCTGGAGCTGGTCTGTTATACAGCAGTGATGCATTGTTCTTCCGATGATGATTGGAGCTTCTAGCAGATAAACTCGCTGAATGCGCTAGGAAATGTGGTGCTTAGATTCTGCAAGGTCACTTCGGCGCTGGCCGTACACCTTGTGAAGAGTAATCTGTGCTTATCTTCGGATCACAACGCCTTGGCGGGGACTCCGGACATTCAGTACAGGTAAAAAGATTCCACCAAAGCTGTGAGGGGCAGCAGACGTTGAGACTAAATGCAACTGTCCATGATATTGAAGGTTTTTTAACGTGACAGCTTGTCCATGATATATGGAAGGTTTGGTTTTTTAACGTGACCGCTTTTGGACAATGGGTATTCATAAAGCAACTACTCTAGTGTATTGTAAATTGCATTAATTTATTGCATCTTTACGTGGTGAGTCACCCTAGAATCAAGGCACTGGAGAAACATGGGCACAGATGGTTATGAAATGTCGAGTAGATTTTGAGGTGGCAGGGATCACAGATAAACTGAGGCAGTTTATTTGCTTAGCTTTGATAAATTAGAATATATAATCTTGGTTGGCCAGGACAAAATATGTCCGCTATTAGACCCAGAAGGAAATCTAGTGCGGTTGAAAGGAAAAGCACTAATTAGCCAGAACGAAATTTCGATGGGGGCGAGCGGAGTGTAATATGGTCTGTCAAATTGACTTGATTGAAGTGAGAATTACTGGGCAGGTGGAAGAGCGAGGTAGCAAGACTCAAAGCTTCAGTTTACAAATGTAAAGCAAGAAGCGAGTGATGGAGGGGAAACTAAAGGGTAGAGAGGAGTCCATGCATGCACTGTGAATTATTAGGTGGTGTATAATGCCACATGTTCTGCAACCTCAAACCATAGCCATTCAAAAAGAATGCAGCCCCTGAGCTTGAGCTACTTATCCCTGGCTACTACTTGGGCACCACACATCTCATGATTATCACTTAAAGCATGGTAGCAGGAAGATATTGAACTGATTGCTACTACGGGAAATGAAGTGCCCAAAATGTTAGCAAATGATGTCCACTTTTCCCATGTGGACTTGAAAAGGGTTTGCTACAGTAGAAATGTACATATTTCACGGAGTTTATATGCTGGGTGTCTTTAGTAAGATGAACTGTAACGTAGTGGTTGGTGCGTAGAGCAGTTTACTATAGAATGGTTGTAAGTGCCTGTCACTTGGACATCCCATGAGCCCATAGAGATTTCTGTTGGTCTTCCCTGCATTCCTTGAAGTTTAATTCTATTGGACATAAGTGGGTGCTTGAGCAGAGGCACCCTGTATGCTTATTTCTGATGCGAACCTTCTGTCTCCCTGCAGTGTCCGTAAACAGGTAGTGAACATCCCATCATTTATCGTGCGCCTGGACTCCCAGAAGCACATTGACTTCTCTCTGCGCTCACCGTACGGAGGTGGTCGCCCTGGTCGTGTCAAGCGAAAGAATGCCAAGAAGGGACAAGGCGGTGGTGGCGGTGCAGATGAAGAGGAGGAAGATTAAACCATCTACTCCCTCTACTTGGAGGGCATTCAGGAGTGTACAGAAATAAAACTGGTTTTGGAGTATTACACTTGTATGTTTCTGATTTGCAAAAACCAAAGGTTGGTTTGAACCCTTTCAACTGTTGGTGCTTGTTTTGGTTTTCATAACTTGTTTTTTTAGGTGACATGAACCGACTGACCCTCCCAAATATAAATGAAAACTTGGACGAAAAGCAAAACATTTTTTTGCATCTAAAAGTACAAATTGCTATGGTGTAAAATCAAGATCTTTGAAACACCAGACCTTAGATGGCTTGTCTTTTCGGAACTCATTAGTTTGGTGTATTTTATAACCGAAATGTGTGGTTTAACATGTGGGAGCTTTTGTACAGTTTGTCTTTGCCTCCAGACATTTAAAAAAGTGCCACAGCTTACCATTTGAACCTACTGGCTAGAAATGTGTTCCATTTGCTTACAGATGGCAAGGTTCGAATCGGGTGTTGAGTCCCCTTTTGGATTGCCCCTTTTGGATGCTCTTCACTTGATGCCAGTGTCCTCACTGAAGGTGATGTACAAAGGGTGCGGATGCTCATGCTGTGTGCCCAAAGATTCTAGCTTTTATCTCGCTGGTGCCCTTCGTAATATGTATGTACACCTTGCCCCCACTGTGACCTTTCACTCTGGCACTTTATGCTGGTCATTCCCCTTCAGAATGTGCGGCTTTTACTGTCTGTTTAAAGACCTTCTGTGTTTATTATATAAACACACATTTCAATTAGCTATGGTATTGGTAACTTCGTGCCCAGTGGTTTCTGAAGACTGTTTATTTGTGCAGCACTTCAGGTTTATAAAAATGGGCCAACAGTAATGCTGTGATTTTATGCATGGTGTCTGTCAATCTGCAGCCTCCATAGCCCGGTCACAGTAACAATCTTCTCATGAACCAGATTTTTTAATGATTGCGATGTACTTGCTGTTGACGTAGCTTGGAGAATTCTCACTGATGTAGGGGCACAAACGGACACGTTGGTAAGGTCATTTGCCTGTCATTCAATGAACCCTCCTGTAGCTATGAAGCCATCTCGCGATTAACCCTTTCTGAGCTATAGGAAATTGTGCCGCATCCGTTGGTGGCTACCTGCGCAGTACTGAGCACTAAGACATTGACCTCCCGTGATGACTCTCCTTGGGCGAGATTTAAACACGTTCTAAGTTAAATCCTTTTCTTGAGACGGTCACTCCAAGGTTCCACTGCCGCTGTTAAAATTGATCTCGAATGCTACTGCATGCTAACCTGAAACCAATTTTTCTTAGTTTCTATTTGGTAATTATGAAAGGCGTTGTTTACAATGGTAGGTTGTACATTTAGAGCCGTTACGTGCTTAAGCCATGTTTGAGCGGTAGAGATTTTGCGGGAGGTGAGATCAAGAGGAACTCAGTCTTCAGCGCATGGAGTTTGAGGTGATTCTCGGCAAGCCAGGATTGGGTGTTTCTGATCGTGGTGTTCAGAAGCATGATGTCCTTGGGAGATTGTATTTTGAGAAAGTTGGGTGTCCTCGGCATGCATGTGAAATTGAACATTGGCTGCTTGTAGCAAAGTAGTGAGGTTCCATAACTAGGTTGAACAGTGTTGGGGAGAGGGAGGATCCTTGAGGGACGCCTAGCGATACAGGTACCGGAGAGGACATCAGGTTGTTGCTTTTGAATCTGAGACCGGTTGTGTAGAAAGGAAGTGAACCACTTGAAAACAGTCCCAGATATGCCCATTCTTGTGTTTAATAGTTCGAGTAGGTTCTCTTGTTTGACTCTGTCGAATGCTGAAGAGAGATCAAGAAGGATGGAGGCAGGTATCGTTTTGGTCTAGGATTTGGAGGGCGTCAACTATGTGAGTAATAGCCGTTTCGGTACTGTGCCCTGCTCGGAAGCCTGATTGATGAGATCAATCTTATCTACCGTATGTGTTTAGTCAGTTGTAGCTGTACACATTTTTCCAACAGTGTAGTGAGAGTGGGAATATTTGTAATAGGACGGTAATTGTTTAGATCAGTGGGGTCTGCTGTTGGTTTTTTAGTAGCGGTGTGACTTGTCCGACTTTGAGGGCGTTGGGGATGGATCCTTGTTGAAGGGAGCTATTGATAATCTTAGTCCAGAGTGGGAGGAGCAAAGGGGTAAAGTCTTTTACAGCGTTAGCAGGAAGGGGGTCAGTGAGGTGATTGGATGGTTTCAAGGTGCTGAGCAATCTGCCAATTTCTTCTTCGGAGTAGGTGCCAGAGGATGACCATGTAGCATTGTTCTTTGGTTCAGACGATGCTGTGTGTTGGGGGTTGGAGTAAAGGATTGCGTCATTGAGGAGATCGCTTCTTATGTTGTCGTTTTTTTTGTTGAAGAAAGCCGAGAAGTCTTCGCAGGAAGGTGTAACGCCCATGGTGCTGAGTGTCTGGGGTTGTTCTTTGGATTGTGTTCTGATTAGCTCAAACAGTTTTCTTGGGCGTTTTTTTGCTTGGGGGAGCTGGAGGCTGAAGACATCTCTTTAAGCGTTTTATTTTAGTGATCTGGTGTCAAGTTTAGTGTTTAGTTTCAGCACCGTTTTTAATTTTTACATTCCTGTCCTAAGATTGATCTGACGTTCAAGCATCTTAGTTTTACCTAGTGAAGAACCCAGTTAGTCCTTCTGAAGTTCATGGTGGCGCGTTGAGAAGTTGTACTTGCGTCTTTGAAAGATCAGTACTACTGACAGTTTAAACATTGAGCTTTTCATTTCCCAAAACCTCCTAGGATGTTTGAAGACCGTTAAAACAAACTGGACGGACTGTGCACTTGTGGCACCTTTACAAAAAAGGAGTTGGTAATTTTGGGACTAATTCAGAGCACTCCCTGTAGTGCTACTTCACATCCTCCTAAATGCAATTTTGCTTTGCCCCCGGTTGTGAATAGAATTATAAGCCCCCCCCCCCCCCCCTGAGGAACAGTACTTGGATCACTAAGTGTGATTTCTTATTAATGCTGCTAACATGATTCCGAGAGAATTCCATGATGTAGGTAATTAATCTTTACTAGGCCACTACGTTGCATTTCCATACCCTTAACTCTTGTCTTAGAATGGCCCACGCGGATGCCTATTCCGTATTAGTGCACCAAAACAGACAGAACTCGTCCGTACTAGACCAATGAGAAACAGTCCAAGCCATCACTTGCCACTTAAATCAGAATTGTTTCTAAAGGGGGGGTCCGCTCAGTTAATGGATGGCTAACATTATTTTGTTCCCTAATGTTGACCACCTCCGATGATTGTTCCCCCATAACCTGTGCTACATGCAGATAATAATGCACTCCACCAGTTTGTTTTCCTGTCTGCATTCTCTGCTCTTGCACCCCCCCATCTTTGTTCCCCCCCCACCCCCCCCTCCTCCTATCTGTCTCGCTACCTTGCTGTTACTGGTGATCAGTGTTGCTTCTTGGCCATCTGTGGCGCCTTGTCTTCTAGTGTGGCTGCTGTGCACAGTGTTGATCATGCAGCCCCATATGTCCCTGCTTTCCCTTTGCACCCCTCCTGTGATTAACGGTAACAGAAAAAAGCCTGCATCATATTAGACATGCATGCCCACAGATTTGATGCTGTGACGCACGTCTAAACCCCATTCGCAATGCCAATCTGTCCCTAAAGTGATATCGATTAGCTTTGGCAATGGCTGTTTCTGAAACTACTTGTTCAGTGAAACATCCCACGGTATTAACACAAACTAACAGCAGTGAGTACTTCGAACAAGACTTCATTGATTGTCTTTACATAAGTCAAGTCGGAGAATTGAAGTGTTCGCTGCAAGGATGAATTAAAACCTTGGTCAACAAAATCATGTTATTGGACAACCTGCAGTATTTGGTGCAACTGGTGTTCACTTACTGTGCCCCATATGTGGTCTCTGAATGGCAAACAGTCCTGAAGGTCTTTTAAAGTCAAAAAGATGCCAGACCATATCCTTTGTATGTTTCAATATTTTGTGTACCTATAAAAGGGTATTGACCTGTTACGTTTAAGATCCACTAAGGTGAATAGTCCACCAACTCGCTAAAATGAAGTTTGTGGATATTAACACGAATCAATTTCATAATATGCCAATTGTGTAAAAGTCTACGTGACCCTAAAACCGCTTCTAGTGAAGATATCGTTATCAAAGCAAACGTCCTATTGGTGTGCACTCCTAAAGAGGAGACGGACGATGGCCACTGTGCTACACGCAAGTGAAAAACCTTCCAGAATTTCTCCAAATGTCCTGCAACATTTTGTTGCTAGCTACACCCCATGCCTTTTTTTGTTCAAATCACATGGCTTCAGCTGTCCATGCATCTCCTTCAATTGTCTCCCGGAAGTACATCTCTCACTCCCCTGTCCTACACAGACCAATCGACTAATCCCATTCCACTTGTATTCAATATTCTGTATTACATTCGAGAATACTTCCTCAGCTGAGATGCCAGATAAAATACCCCCTTAACAATTTTGATTCATTTAAGAAAAACATTACAAAAAAGTATTACTTTGAAGAATAGCTATGCAACAGCACATGGGATACTACCAGTAGAACGCTGTACAATATACTGAAAGTGCAGTTATAATTTGAGCTGCAATTTCATGTAGCGTGAATTAAATGCAGAACTTGCCCATAAACTGTCCATGTTGGTGACAACAATCTACATTACATTCTGATGCTAGCTGCTACATAATCATAGGGCCAGGTTCACAGAACTAACGAGACAAAATCCTAAACTTGCTAACGTTTTGGTATTCACAGAAGGCAATTACTCATTTCGGTATTCACAGAAGTAATTTAGGGGTCCTTAATTTAGGACTCGAATGCCGAAAGTCTTAGTTAGGATTTCTCTCAGTTTAGGAGTAGTTAGATTATGAGTCCTAAATTTACTACTCCTAAATGACTTCTGTGAATACCGAAATGACTTAGGAAGGCAAGCCAAGGTGTTGATTGGTACCCCCCTCCCCCTGCGTCCACTCCTAAAGGTTTCTTGTCGATACCATGAAGCACTACCCCATGTCTGCCTGCCACCTATTTTACCTGCTGCCAACAGGGTCCTTGATTGACGTGCTGCCGGCGATACTGCCCTGTGACTTTTTTTTTTCTACCTCTAGGCCCCATTCTTTCAGATCTGTCTGG
This sequence comes from Lissotriton vulgaris, assembly GCF_964263255.1. Lineage (NCBI taxonomy): Eukaryota > Metazoa > Chordata > Amphibia > Caudata > Salamandridae > Lissotriton > Lissotriton vulgaris. Next base: position 365,922,082 of record NC_141695.1, on the reverse strand, counting down.
CTTGCTGAACTCCTCACGCTGCCTTGTTTAAGTCGGGCAACGTTGTTTCAATCCTGTCACTTAAGTTGCCCTCAGGCCGTTATTGCTGTTGCCAATGAGACCGCCATGCTCCGTGATGCATCTGACAGCTGAAACCTACGTCCCGGAGCAGCCATGCCCTCTGGGTCCGCTAATGAGAAATCAGCAGAGCCTCTGAAGTAAGCTACTGCCCGGGCGCCGTCTTCCTTGCTCAATTTAGAGAAGGCTTTGGAGTAATTACTTGCTGCTACAAAATTCGGGGATTCTAAAGCCTTTTGTGTTGTGAAAATCGCATATTTTTCTCGGGTGGGAAACATTTCAAGATTGCTGTGTCTCATATGAAGCCTGGCTGTCCCGTTTCCTCAGTCTTTGAGGATAAGTCATATAATCCCCCACCTACCCCATGCCTTCTCACTGCCCCTTAAGCTAGTGATATTTCTCTTGTTTCTCCCAAGAATAATTGTAACTTGTCTAACTGGCCATTTTCAAGAATACTTCTGTTAATTCACTGGACCCATTTGTGGTCCCAATTGATGTTTTTTTTAGACAGAACGTTTTATGCTCCCTTAATGACTGATATATTTTGAGCAGCCCTCTTAGCCGTAATACCAAATTCGTGGAGAAAATCCACCTTAGTTCCCGATTTTTTTTTTTTTTGTCTCGCAGAGAGACCTATTGGGGTGATACCAGAAAGTTAAACCAGGCGGATTGCAAGTGCGGATTTCCAACAGATCATGTGACCACAAGCACGCGCATTTCCCCCACCTCAAAGCCATCAGCCTCCCTCCCACAGGCTTCCCCAGCGTGCGCAGTGCGCGCTGGCCTCCCATCTCCTCCCCCTAATTACTTTTCACGGCTGCCAGGCGGTGGGCTTCTTCAAAGCGATCTGCTCCGCCCCATATGGTTTTGTTGTTGAAGCGCCTCACCTCCCTCAGAACGTACACTGCCCCTGCAGCAGTAGTGACACTGTAAATGCTACTGATCGTATTTACTTTAGTTTTGTTTTTGCCTGCATATTAAGGGCTGCTTCTGGTTTAGACATTTTTTGTATTCCCTTATCCATTAGCGGCCTATATTTTCTTCCATCTCATTCCTCTTATTTTCTGAATATCTTCTCCCCCTCCCCCCGGTTCTCCAGCGCCGCAAGGTAATGCGAATGGCAAGAGCGCTATGCAAATATATGCCTGCAAGCATAGCTTCATCCACGTCTCTCCTGACTTTTTTTTCCCTTTCCACACCTTTTCTTCCCTTCCTTACTTCGTATCTCCCTCTGTTCTTTGTTTCCCCTCTGGCTTCCTCTTGTCTTTTCTGCCCCTCTTCCTGTTTATTCTCTTTTCTGAGCGTCTGTGCCTGTTGTCTCTCCCATTCAGACCAAATTTCACAGGCCAGAGTAGAGCCTGCTTTCTATCAGTGTTTTCCCTACACTTTAAGACCTTTTTTCCCACACTTTTCTCAGGATATGAGGAAATGTTTTGAAAATTCAGCCTGCTCGCCAGGAGCTGGCTCATGTTTTTATTAAGACGCCCTGCGTTAAATCTTGACTCCAAAATAACCCGGCCGCTTTCCTCTCCTGCCGTAGCTGCAACTCTGAGTCTGCTCTGAGTCTGCAGTCTGTTCGGCCCGGTCCTGGCGCAGACAGGCTTGCCTTAAACGCGCCTTTGGCGCGCCTGCTGCGCTTACATGGGGGCATAGAGTTTAAGGAGCCGAGTAGGTGAGCAGCTAGACTGCTAACCTCTCAACCCAGAAGTCCGCCATAGTGGGAAGGGCTACATCTGTCTATCCCTCCACAACAAGCCGAATCATCGGTGGTGGAACAGGATCGCACCTCTAGCAGCACTATACTAGTAAATTTAGTAATCAAATTAAGGTGTGATCAATATAATAGTGGGGTCATGTGCAGTTTTTATCCCGCCCCTTACAAAGTATGCCCTCTTCTCTCCCCCCCCCCCCCCACCTCAGCAGTAACATGGACACTTGCGTGTAATTTTAAGGATATTGTCCTTTCTGCGCCTCTTTGCCGGGGAATGGATTCTCTGACATTTTGAAGCGCTAGAACAGGATCTGTGTCGAGGCACTAGCATGCCGGAAAACAGTAAGCACTAGTGCCGCTAACCCTGCTTTCTTCAGCTAGTGCCAAAATTTCCAATCTTGGTACCTTAAACCCAGGCCCTGAGCAGCAGGAGGCGTGTTTACTAATACCGCATTCGTCTTTAAATGCCTGCCCAAAAAATTAAAGTCCTCCCCTGGAGTCCGATGGGATTCCTACTTGACTTTCTCTGTCCAGGCCCAAATGGAATATTTTACATTTGTGTATTTAGGGACCTATAACATTTAAAAGTGGCATTTTTTAATGAATTATTATACCTTCCTGTTTTCCACCCCCATCTTCCCTCCTGTTATCCATCTCCACCCCCCTTTGCTTTTCCAACCCTACCTGATTGCCAAAGCAAATAGTTTGCCCATAGGTGAGAGCGATTCCGCCTGCCTAGAGTGCAGCCATCTGTTGCTCGGCCTCACTACTCTACTGCTCCTCCCCCTAATTAAATTCCCTGTTCACGGCCGTGAGGCCGTGCTTCAAAGGGATCCGCAGTCCGGCCCTTAAAGCTTCTATCCTGACTCCACTCTTCCATTCTGTCCTCCCTTTATTTAAAATCACATTGCATGTGCTCAGTTTAAATGTTTTGTAACAGCCACTGGCGCAAGTGTTTAATGCCTCGGGTGATGGTTAAATGCTGAATGAAAATCACAGGCTTGTCTTTGATACACCGTTTGTTGTTCACACCGTTTAGAGAAATGCAGTACAAATTAAAGGGTCCCTGAACCTTCTATAGAATAGTGCTGCTGAGACCATGATCTGAAAATAAAATTACCTTGCCCTGTGTATATCCCCTTATTTCATATTCTCGCATGACATCCAGTGGAAATGACGGTACACAACCGGCGTAAAATACAGCGACGCCGCGCTAATCCTGCCAACAAGTTACTTAAAAATCAAAACTCAATACACGGCACCCTGGAGTTTTCAAGGGAATGAATCAGTCACTGTTTATAAAAATGTTACCCGCTTTTAGCACTGCACTGTTAGACATGTTTGCGTTTTCAGCCTTTAGAATGCATTTTTCAGAGTGGCATTTTTCGTTTTTCCGCATCGGAAATATTCTGTGGACTTTGTTAAATGATTTGGTTTAACTCTATTTCCCTATTCTAATCCACCATTATACTTTTGGCTACTTGGCGAAAAGCACTTAGAAGCCTCAGCAGGGGTACTAAGCGCTTTATAAATGCAAGCGCAATTACATTGATGCAAACCCTGACTTAAAAGGGCAGACCAGTCCTTTTTTGTATCCATGACATGGCTGTAAGTGCTGACCAAGCTCCATACGAACTATATATTGGAGTGCATCACGAGGCCTGAGTCTTACAAATATGTGTGCAACGACTTGAACGGGCGCTATGTGAAGTCTACCGGAAACGTGATTCTTAAATCCGCTTCTGCTGGGTTATTTTTTCAACTAGTGTGGGTGCACTGACTCGCTTCATGAGAATATTTACAACTGACAGCACACTGTACACATTACCTATGAGGTCGGAGAAAACAACGCCTGCTTTTTTTCCCACCCTCTGTTTGCAGTCACTTACAGAAAACTAAAGCTGCATTCCATGTGTCTAAAATGTGCTTTGCGCTTCTTCCTTCATTAGGAGTGAGACCATTTCAAGAAGGTAGTAATGTTTGGCTTAATATGCATATGTTTTTCATCTGTTGCTGTGCTCTGCTTTAGATGCTGTTTCTTTAGGCACCGGTGTGGCTAGAAGTGTTATATATGCATGTATGAAAATGCATGGCCATTTATAACTATCAAGATTCCAGAATCGCATTGTTCTTACAAATTAGTTTTTTACAGCAATTTGGTGACTTACTGCCACTAATGTTAAGCAACTAGAGACATACAAAAACGCAGGAAACGGAAGCAGAAATTTCGTCTGTACACTAAATTATGCGCCTTGGTCATATAAACTGGCTTATCTAGTTATGCAAACATAAACATAAGAGACATCTTTGATCTCCAAGATTTGGCCTGTTGGATGAACACTAATAAATTAAAACTAAACGCCAATAAAACGGAAGTGATCTTTTTTGGTAAGGGCCTCCCTCAGACTTATGGTGGCCAGCGGAGATGGGTCAAGCCCCCCTCACCTAGCCTCACGGCAAAAAATCTGGGAGTGTGGTGGGATGACAGCCTGTCCTTTACCTCGCATATTCATCAAGTAGTCAGCTGCTGCTTGAGTAAACTGAGGAATCTCCACAAGATTCTGAGAGTTGTCTGTGAACAGTAATTCATGCCACAGTAACATCTAGGCTGGATTACGCCAATGGCCTCTATCTGGGCTTACCTAAATACCTCACTCAAAAACTTCAGCTGGTCCAAAATGTGGCTGCGAGACTGTTAATGCGGATTCCTTTTAAGCATTCAGTCTCTCCGTATCTTCGATCACTGCACCAGTTGCCAGCCGAATCAAATTTAAGGCACTCATGTTGGCCTTTAGATCTCTGATTGGCACCTGTCCTAAGTATCTGAAAACCCGGCTTCTGAGATACTTCCAGGCCCGTGCGCTTCGTTCCAATTGCCGCGTTCAACTTGCTGTCCCACGAGCAAAAAGGGCTTGACTGGGGGGGTCAAACCTTTATGGCAAATGTTGCGACACTGTGGAACACCCTGCCCCCAGCAATTCAGCAAGCCCCCTCTGAATATTGCTTCAAGCGGTTGCTAAAGACCTGGCTCTTTGCCCATCCACGCTAAGCTCCCTCACGTCGGGTCTCTGGGTTAACTGTGTTCTTCCTAGCGCCGGGACACCTCCTCGTGAGGTAGCTGTTCGCGCTCTACAAAATGCTGTATTATTATGATCTCCTCACCTCTTCGCAACCAGCGGCTCTATTCCTTACCGAGACCTGGCTTAAAGACTACTCCGGTCTGGACATTGCATCTGCCCTCCCTGACAACTATACGTACACAGGAAAAACAAGCACTGGCGTTGCCAATAGGTCTCGCAGTAGGAAAGTTGGAGCTATTACAATTGCAAATAACTGCCTTTTATTTTTGTTTTCATTTTAAAAACATAAAGGGCTTTGTCATTTACAAAACCAATAGCTCCAACTTTCCTACTGCGAGACCTATTGTGCACTGCACAGTGTGGGTGAAAGTGGCACTGTGTGGGTGTGAGTGGCTTTGAGCGAGTGGCGTTGCGTGGGTGAGTGGCGTTGCGTGGGTGAGTGGCGTTGCGTGGGTGAGTGGCGTTGCGTGGGTGAGTGGCGTTGCTTGGGTGAGTGGTGTTGCGTGGGTGAGTGGTGTGGCGTGGGTGAGTGGCATTGTGTGGGTGATAGTGGGCTTGCGTGAGTGGCGTTGCGTGGCTGTGAGTGGTGCTGTGTGGGTGAAAGTGGCACTGCGTGTGTGTGAGTGGCTTTGTGTGTGTGAGTGGCGTTGCGTGTGTGAGTGGCGTGGCGTGTGTGAGTTGCGTGGGTGATAGTGGGCTTGCGTGGGTGTGAGTGACGTTGCGTGTTAGTGGATGCTCTGATATTGTTGGTGTGACCTTAGAGGAAATGGCATGACATCCAGTGCTTGATTTTTGCCAATGGATGAATCGTACAATCAACAGCAGCAAAGACGATGGATCCATTGCACAAAGAAGTTGCTCTGACTGAGATGTGATTATATTAGCTCCTTTCCATAAGTGCTTCAAAATTGGAAATCTTTGTTAATGGCTATAAATGCTGTTTTACTATTAGGATTCCTAATTTTCGTGACCGTTCTAGAAGCAAGTAACTATAGTTTAGAATGGGGCCTTTCATGCACCTAACTCTAAACAGTTGGGGCTCCCTGTGACTCTCGTCAAACATTGGGATGGGATGAGATGATATATCCTGATTCTTCAGCACTCTGGTAAGCTGAACACTAAATACTCGACCTGTACACGTTGCAATATTCTGTTCTGAAGACTGCAGGGACTCCGTGCACTTTGACTAGGCCCCCTCCCCCGCTGATACCCAGCAGGGCAGGGGTGTAACTTGATCTGCGGAGGGGAAACGAAGACCAACCTTGCGACTTCATTTCCTTTGTGAGTTTCACCAGCTTGTCCCCTGCTGACGCCTGCTGCCTCTCCAGTCTGTGGATCGGTTTCTTGGGTCCGGTTTACAGCCCCCACATTCCTCTTTTGGCGACCCTCTCTTTGTCTCCTCCTGATCAGCTTGCCTTTAATTTCTCATCGAAACCTTTCCTCAACAAGTTTGTTTACAATTTAGCTAAAATGCCTGTGCTTTATGTATCCCCAATGACTCCTATGGCAAAATGAGAAACAAAAGAACATTTGCATTGCCTTTTTGCAAGTATTAATTTTTGTTGTCTTGCATGGTGACCTGAAACAAAAGTCGCTCCTCTCCCAGCGCAATCTCCTTTCCAGAAGGAAAAAACGACCGCATCTTTGTGATACTGCAGCAGCAACTGTATCAATGTGTGTAAAAACGCTACACGTATCAGAAAAGGGACAGGAACACTGCTTTAGCGCAAAATGTAATATACATTTGTAGTCACTTAAAAAACAAGCACTTCCTGATGATTCACCACAGAAGTAAACAAACTAACAAGAACATCGCTGAAGGAAGCTTTTAGGGGCGGGGAAGCCTGTTAATGAGGGGAAAGAGAAGGTCTGATGCTCCGATGCGAGGCACAGCAAATGGTGGTGTGTGACATGGCTGGTAAGCAATTAGGGGGGAGAAGTGAGGCCAGCAAATGAATTTGCGTTCCAGCATTTATCTGTAAGACTAGGTTCAATGAGAAATTTTCTTTTGTAGAGGGAGGGGAGGTGCTGGTGTGGGAGGAGTGCTGTTAGGGCAAGGCTGTGTTTGCGGGGAGAGAGGGGAGGTGCTGGTGTGGGAGGGGGGAGGTGCTGGTGTGGGAGAAGTGGCTGCTAGGGCAAGGGTGTGTTTGCGGTGAGAGAGAGGGGAGTTGCTGGTGTGGGAGGAGTGCTGCTAGGGGAGGAGAAGCCTGATGCCGGATGGGGGCGGGAGAGCCTGGGAATGCGAGAGGCTGGGCTTGCATGCGATGCGCGTGCATGTACACGGGAACTGCAAGAAAACCGCGGGGCTAAAAACCCTTTGGTTTGACTTGTGTTTTGCCGACATGAATTCTCGCTCCGCTCGATGCGCTTGCGCACATCGATAGGTCGCCAGACCTAAAGAGTGGGGAAAGAGGGTGGAGGTATAACTATAATTTTTAACAGACTACTCCTGTAAATGGGAGGATCTTGATATACCTAACAGTGAAGCGGGGTATATTAAACTTGTTATCTCCCAATTTCACCCTCTCAGGGATGCTCATATATCGCTCTCCTGGCCCTGCTAGTTCCTGGGCCAATGTCTTTCCTGAGTATATAGCTCCTTTACTTCAGAATTCCACCAATTTTTAAATTATCCGTTATCTAAATTTGCATTTTAATGATCCTTCTTGTTCTATCAGCACCAATCTTCTTCTGGATCTTGCAGCCCTTAAATCACTTCACACAATTCTGGCCCCACCCATAAGGCTGGAAACCTTCTTGATCCTATTTTTTCAAATCTAGAAACCATTATATGCAGACCATCCTTACCCATTCTATGGTCAGACCATTATATTGTGCCTTTTTCTGTTACTACTGGATGTTTGTCCAACATCCCCTCTACCTCCACTGAATCCAGACCTACCAGAAACTGGAAAAATCTGGACCCTATCAAACTCAATTCTTGTCTTGAGAATACCAGGCCCCTTACCGAAGTCACCAACATTAAAGCAAAGCTGCTAGCCTATGTTTACCCCAGCAAAGGAAAAAGCACAATCTACACCATCCTCCTGCGCCTTGGTTTACCGACGCACTGAAAAAAGAAAAAACTATATGTAAAAACCTTGAGCGCAAGTGGCGCATACACTATGATCTAGGCTCCAAGCAAACTTATAAGACTGCCTTAACTAACTACGACTCACTCTGCAAATCTGCCAAAAGGGAATATGTCAATACAACCATACTGAAGGGACAAAATCGCCCCAAGGCACTCTTTAAGGTTGTACAAGAACTTTCGGGTGCAGCTTGTCAGCCCAAGCGCCTTGTTTAGACGTCTCGGTGTAATTCCTTGGCTGAATTTTTTATTTCTAAAATCGACACCATCTATACCGATTTTGACAAATCTATTTCCCCTTCTCCCTCCCCAAATTACCTGATATATTTACTCCTTGTGATCCTGAGGCTTCTGTGGGCATGCACCCCACACCCCTACAACAGAATTGCCCTCTAATAGATCTGATCCTGTGATCTTTCCTGAATCTGAAGCCTTAGAGGAAACCTCCCCTTTACCTGCTCAACATATCTGTAATTGGATCTCCTTAATAGCTCTATACTTAATATTATTAGTAACATTTAGTCTGGTTCTCCTCTGGATCCACTTCCCCCTCAAATTCAAAAAATTCTGGACACCTCCTCCCTTAATCTTATTTTGGATTTACTCCATTCTTATCTTAGAGAAGCCACGGTAACCCCCACATGGAAACATACCATGATTGTTCCTTTATTAAAAAAGACTAATGCCGACCCCAATAATCCATCCAATTTCCGCCCCATCTCGCTCCTCCCTGTTTTCTCAAAAATACTGGAAAACACATCAATAAACAACTTACCCAGCATGTTGAATCCAATAATATTCTTCATCCATCTCAATCAGGTTTAAAATCTGGTTCCTCTACAGAATCCACTCTGCTGGGGGGTCTCAGAAACCATTTGATGCCGAGTGGATGGGGGGAAACCGTGGCACTCATTTTGCTTGATCTGAGTACCGCATTTGACACGGTTTCCCACCCCATCCTTATCAAAGCCCTTAAATCATCTGGCATTACCGGCCCAGCCCTCAACTTGTTCGTTAGTTTTCTTTCAGACCGTACCTTCCAAGTCTTCTCCTCTTCTGTCTTTCAAACCTACAAATCGGCGTATGGTGTCCCCCAGGGCTCTATTTTGATCCCTTTACTTTTCAATTTGTATGTCAGATCTTTGGCTACAATTGCGGAACAAGCTGGGTTAATCATCTACTCATACGCCGATGATGCACAGATCATCTATGCTCTTTCAACCGGTTCTCACTCCACTCCCTCTTCCCTCAGTGTAGGGCTTAGTAACATCGCCACATGGATGCATGAAAACAAACTCAAGTTGAACGGGGGGGAAACTGAGCTTCTGTTTGGTAAGAACACTAATCTGTGGGGGCCCCAACATTGGCCCTCTCAGATGGGTACCCTCCCCGTTCCCTCAAAAACAGCACGCAATTTTGGCATCATTTTTGATGACCAACTCTCCATGAAGCAGCCTCAAAACCTCTTCTACCTATTTTACCATCATTAAGTGGCTCCGCAAGATCATTTGGATGCTCCCTCAGGAGACAGAAAACCGTAGTCCAGGCCTTAATCCCCTCTAGACTGGACTACGGCAATATTCTTCTCCTGGCGGCGTGCAAAGAGGTGACCCGTAAACTGCAGACAGTCCAAAACATGGCAGCTCGGCTGCTCTGTAAACTTCCCAACTTTTCCTCCACTTCTAATTCCCTTCGTAAATTACATTGGCTACGCATTGAACGCCGTGCGAAATTTAAGGCTCTTTGTTTCATGCACAGAATCAATGTTGGGTTGGCCCCTCCCTACCTTAGGACCTTGGTTCACCGGTATTGCCCTACTCGCACTCTCCGTTCATCTTATCAGTATAGGTTTCAAGTTCCCAGAGTTAAAAGAGCCAGAATGGGTGGTCGCTCTTTTTCCGTTATGGCTCCCTTTCTCTGGAACTCCCTTCCACCTCCCCTGCGCACTGAATCTTGTTACCGCAAGCTCCGCAGAGAAGTCAAAACGTGGTTATTTAACCAATAATCTACCTCTTCTTCTTTCAGTTTGTTCTCTCCCTTAATCTGGTTCTAGCGCCGGGAAACCTCTGGGTAGCTGCGCGCTTTACAAGCTTAAATATAATAATAATAATAATCTATCGCACTCCCCCTATCTAGCGCACTCCCCCTATCTATCTGTCGCACTCCCCCTATCTATCTGTCGCACTCCCCCTATCTATCTGTCGCACTCCCCCTATCTATCTGTCGCACTCCCCCTATCTATCTGTCGCACTCCCCCCTATCTATCTGTCGCACTCCCCCCTATCTATCTGTCGCACTCCCCCCTATCTATCTGTCGCACTCCCCCCTATCTATCTGCCGCACTCCCCCCATCTATCTGTCGCACTCCCCCTATCTATCTGTCGCACTCCCCCTATCTATCTGTCGCACTCCCCCTATCTGTTGCACTCCCCCCTTATCTATCTGTCTCACTCCCCACAGCATCACTAAGGGGCACCACAACTTCACTATGCGCTACCACAGCATCAATCTGTGCAACCATTTCACAACAACTGGTTCAAATATGTTCTCTCAATGTTTCAAGCTTTATTACAAATGTCACAGAAACATGTTAATATTATACTTCTGTTCTTGAAATTTTCGTCACAATAAAATACACCGAGCATAATCTTCACAAAAGTTATTTACAAAATAAGCTAATGACATTATAAATTACAATAACTTTTATTTAAGTAATAATTATTAAACAAATAATAAAAGCAATTTTTATTTGTAATCTCAATACATCTAAGCCACGTAAATAATACACATTGCATTACAAATGCGATAGATGTCACATTTGCGAAAGTTAAAACTATTGGCATTGTAAATTACAAAGCTATTAATTTCACTATTTTAAATACCAACACATAAATAAAAAATGTCATTTACAATACCAATAGCTCAAACTTTCCTAATGCGAGAACTATTGCATTGCAAATGCTTGTTTGAAAGGTGACTGAGGAAATCCAACATGCTAACGTCCAATCTTGCTGATGTATTCCCTCTGTTAAAATCCTTGGTAGGGTGATTCTTCAGTAACTGGGAGACTGGGTGGAAGAAAAAGGTTTTCTGTTCAATGTGCAGTTTAGGTTTTGACTGGGCCTGAGCTCAGCGGAGCAGTCCCATAACCTGCTCATGGGACAGTACGCCAGGCAGGCTCACTACAACTTTAATGGACCTTTCCAGTGTGTTTGATCTCTTGGATAGGGGCAAGTTGTGGAACTGCTGGGGTACATGATGCCTTCATTGACCTAGCCAAGAGCCTACATTGGGACACACTAAGTGTATGTGGATTGAAGAAAGTTTGAGAAATACAGAAATGTATACTGTCCTGTAGTTTTACTGATGTGCCAGAAGAAAGGTGAAAATCGACTGAAATCTCAGTAGCACGCTACAGGATATGTGCATATCACTGTTAAACCACCAAGCCGTGTCAGGACATTAAACCAATATGAACCATTCTAAGGAAATAGTTAATGTTTTTCACAATAGGTGTGTGTGTCACTAATTTCTGAAATCCCGATAACAAGAAATGTGCATATCACTGCAGAATCCTTGGTAATTACTCTGGTTGCTCAACAAAGTAATATGAAGTTCAAAGAATGAATAACAGTAAGAGAGAGAAAAGGCACTGATCATGTGTCCTTTTGTCTGGTATGATCTATCCCAACAGATCTACAAGTTCTAAACCTAAAAAGGTGACTATTGGATTTCCATCAACTGCCCTTTGTGGCCAGTGTCATCATTTGGAATTCCAACTCCCCTGTCACAGAGCCCCATTAGATGAGGAGGTGACTGTGATAAAAGCGTATTGTGTGACGGCAAACCTATATTCTTAAATGCACAGGTCTTGTATAGTGCAGTGGAAAAGCAAATGAAAAGTATGAGGGCATACAAGAACCTTTATTAGAATATGCCTCCATTCCTATTAATAATTAATGCAGGAGCGGCTGTCAACAAATATGCTGAACAAATATGCGGTTGATTTATGGTCAACTAGTTACAGCCAACAAAAGGCAAAGTCGCCCTGGCTTTCTTCAGGACCTTCTCACAACTATAGCTACTGCAATTGGAAAAAATTTAGTAAAAACAAATAATGTGCACACTGTGAACAGTATTTATACTAACCAACTAAGAAAGGAAACACAAAAAGTGCAAAACATTACTATCTCCTACTCTGTAAAACCAAAGGACAGTTGCACTCACCTGCCCTGTATAAGGTCCGGGCCTCACCTAGTACAGACTCTGGTATTAAGGAGACCCCGCCCTATGAAAAGAAAATTCGAAAATTCTTACATAAGGGGTCTCATTATCCAAATATACTGGATTACCAAAATCTATGACACTCGGTGCTCAAATGAGCCCTGTCTAGTAAATAAAAAAACATACACACACAGGGGGCCCTGTTATGGTTGAAAAATTATCTGTAGTAATGTCACCAAAAAACGGGGTAACCATGATAAGGTGTACAAAGAATTAAGGCATTCTCCCGATGTTGTCAATTTCATGTGCTGTCTCATATACTGCAACTAGTATAGAGAAACAAAGGTCCTAGTAAACACCAGGACTAGTCCTATGTGGAACGAAGTCACTCTCATGCATAATATCTGTACTATTGTAAGTGTTCTGCTGTCAATGAAAAGATTCTCTTGTTAATCAAACGGCTGTCCCAACTGTGCTGAGCCTCATCTCTTTCATCCGCATGTTTCATAAAATGACTGATAGTGTTGAGTGCATGCATGGATGCATCACAACCAAACCAAGGGTCCCATGAGCCCATCGCCCGTGATCGCCTACTCACTTGTTGACAAAAGAGGGTGCGGCAAAAAGGTTCCCGCCTCTGGTAGCAGAACAAGTTCATAACCCTTGTCGTCAAATCCAATATGAGCTCTACAGCGCTTTCCGTTGGTATCCCGGTACCAAGTCAGTGGGAGGCACAGAGACCCGCTGGCAGCCTGTCTATGTAGCCCGGTGTACTCCCTCTTCCGCGTCACGTGACAAAAGTGCTGTGTCACGTCATGGTGCTTCGTAACAGCGCGGAACTACCAGGTGACCTCATCTTTTGATATTCTGTAGTTTTAACAGCGCTTTTGTGACAAAGGGAAAATACAGTGAAACCCATGCGCAACAAGTTTTTTTATAAAAACTCGATGTACTCCAAAATACAGATTAAATCCTCGAGTAGAGACCTGGATTCCAAATTACCACCTGGGTGCAAAAAGCTACAAAAGGACATCATAAGGCGACCTTCAGTAGTTCAGAATCTCCTCTATCTATTCTGCAGTCCTCCCTGTCCCAGAGAAGTCTTTCACCATAGCATAATGTACTTAAAAGACTTAAAAACGCACTTAAAAAACTTGAAAAAAAGGGGGTGAAGAAAAGAAAAGAGAGGGGACATTGCAGATACCTATTCACAATTGGAGTGGTGGTGCATGGACTGTGAAGTATATATACCAAATATTGGGTCACAAACATGCAATATAGACATTGTCACCAGTCCAAATTCACATTGCATGTCAAGGGTGGAATTAAAGAAGTAATATTAAAGAACCCTGGGTATAATCAAAGGAAATGATTGTTTAGCACAGTCAAGGAAGGGTGAGAATGAAGTCCAAAAACAGCTTTATACTGTCAAACCAGCAGTATCATAACAATGTCCAAGGGATCGAGTCATTAAGTCCCCAAATATCACTTTGCAGCCTAAACACCCATCTTTGTTCTATCTGGAAAAGGAATTCCGTTTTATTTTTAAATCTATCAATTTATGCAACTCCTACTGGTCTGGCGAGCGAATTATTTCGCAAACCTATGGCATGCAATTCGCTATTAAGATATGATAGCCAGCACCCCAAGGCATTGAGGGACAATTTTCCGTTTGGGCAATTTTTACGCCTGAGGCGTAATTGCTCGACTATGGAAAGTTGTAAGCAACATGCAAATAACTTATCTAAACAACTCAATGACAAAATGTACCCTCTTAAATTGATTAAAAAAGCTCGCAAACGAGCATTGAATAACCACAGGGAGGCCCTTCTTGAATCAAAGGTTGTGAAACCCTCTTTGGGACGGATGACATTTGTAAATACCTTTAGTACCCTAAGCAATGGGATACAAAAATGCATCCGTAAGAACTGGCGGTTTCTGAACACTAAGACAGAGAAAATCTCTATGCCTTTGTATTCTTTCAAACGAGGACGGAACATACGAGATGCTTTAGTGCATACACGCCCCAGATTGCAAACACAGAAGGATACAAACACATTGTGGGATTTGCCCCCAGTTCATGGCCATTTTCCATGTGGCAATTGCTCTGTTTGTCCACAGACGAGACAATCTAAAACTGTTGATATTGGGACATCAAGACCGTGGATACAATCCAAATTTTTGAATTGTAACAATGATAACCTGGTATACTTAATAGAGTGTTCTTGTGGTGACCGTTATGTTGGCATGCCTACAAGAAAAGTGCGTTTGCGAATGTTGAAGCACAAGAGCACTTTTCGATGTAGAAAAAGTAATACCAAACTCAACGATACATTATACAGAAGCCAATCACAAACCAGATGAATTTCTATGGACCGTGTTGGAGAAACCACAGATACCGCCTCATGTTAAAAATAAAACCGAATTCCTTTTCCAGAGAGAACAAAGATGGGTGTTTAGGCTGCAAAGTAATATTCGGGGACTTAATGACGCGATCTCTTGGACTTTATGATACTGCTGGTTTGACAGTATAAAGCCGTTTTTGAACTTCATTCTCACCCTTCCTTGACTGTGCTAAACAATCATTTCCTTTGATTATACCCAGGGTTCTTTAATAGTACTTCTTTAATTCCACCCTTGACATGCAATGTGAATTTGGACTGGTGACAATGTCTATATTGCATGGTTGTGACACAATATTTGGTATATATACTTCACAGTCCATGCACCACCACTCTAATCGTGAATAGATACCTGCAGTGTCCCCTCTCTTTCCTTTTCTTCTCCCCCTTTTTTTCAAGTACTTTTGTAAGTCTTTTAAGTACAATATGCTATGGTGAAATACTTCTCTGGGACAGAGAGGATTACAGAATAGATAGAGGCGATTCTGAACTACTGAAGGTCGCCTTATGATGTCATTTTGTGGTTTTTTGCATCCAGGTGGTAATTTGTAATCCGGGTCTCTACTTGAGGATTTAATCCGTATCTTGGAGTACATCGAGTTTTTATAAAAAACTTGTTGCACATGGGTTTCACAGTATTTTCCCTTTGTGACATAAGTGCTGTTAAAACTACAGAATGTCAATAGATGAGGTCACCTGGTAGTTCCGCGCTGTTACGAAGCGCCCTGACATGTCGCGTGACTTTTGTCACGTGACGCGGAAAAGGGAGTACGCCGGGCTACATAGACGGGCTGGCAGCGGGTCTGCGTGCCTCCCACTGACTCAGGACTTGGTACCGAGATACCGACGGATAGGTAAGCCCTGTAGAGCTCATATTGGATTTGACGACACATGTTATGAACTTGTTCTGCTACCCAAGGCGGGAACCTTTTTGCAGCACCCTCTTTTGTCAACTATTGAGTAGGCGCTCTTATATCACGGGCAATGGGTTCATGGGACCCTTGATTTGGTTGTGGTGCATCCATGCATGCACTCAACACTATCAGATTGCTAAACTGAAGTATTGTAACCCAGGGTAGCTTGACTTTCTGTCATTTTATGAAACGTGCGGATGAAAGAGATGAGGCTCGGCATAGTTCGAACAGCCGTTTCATTAACGAGAATCTTTTAATTGTCAGCAGAACACTTACAATAGTACAGATATTATGCATGAGAGTGACTTCATTCCACGTAGGAATAGTCCCGGTGTTTACTAGGACCTTTGTTTCTCTATACTAGTTGCATTATGTGAGACAGCACATGAAATTGACAAATCGGGAGAATTCCTTAATTCTTTGTACACCTAATCATTGTTACCTAGTTTTTTGGTGACATTACTACAGACCATTTTTCAATCATGACAGGGCCCCCTGTGTGTGTGTGTTTTTTTATTTTTTACTAGACAGAACTCATTTGAGCACCGAGTGTCATAGATTTTGGTAATCCAGTATATTTCGATAAGGAGACCCCTTATGTAAGAATTTTCTAATTTTCTTTTCATAGGGCGTGGTCTCATTAATACCAGCGTCTGTACCAGGTGAGGTGAGGCCCGGACCTCATACAGGGCAGGTGAGTGCAACTGTCCTTTGTTTTTACAGAGTAGGTGATAGTAATGTCTTACACTTTTTATGTGTTTTTTTTCTTAGTTGGTTAGTATAAATACTGTTCTTTCCTCCACAGGTGTGGAATTCACCATTCCTGTATGGAGGTACATTGCATGTTCACAGTGTGCACATTATTTGTTTTAACTATATTTTTACCAATTGCAGTAGCTATAATTGTGAGAAGGTCCTAAAGAAAGCTAGGGCGACTTTGCCTTTTGTCGGCTGAAACTAGTTGACCATAAACCAGCAGCATATTTGTTGACAGCCGCTCCTGCATTAATTTTTAATAGGTATGGAGGCATACTCTAATAAAGGTTCTTGTATGCCCTTGTATCCTTTTTAAACTTTTCATTTGCATTTGCACTGCACTATACAAGGCCTGTGTATTTAAGAATATAGGTTTGCCGTCACACAATAGTGATTTTTTGGTCTTCTGGCTCTCTGTTTATTACGCTTATATCACAGAGTCACCTTCTCATCTAATGGGGCTCTGTGACAGGGGAGTTGGAATTCCAAATGATGACACTGGCCACAAAGGGCAGTTGATGGAAATCCAATAGTCACCTTTTTGGGTTTAGAACTTGTATATTTGGTGGGATAGATCATACCAGACAGTAGGACACATGATCAGTGGCTTTTCTCTCTCTCTTACTCTGTTATTCATTCTTTGACCATCAGATTCCTTTTTGTGATTGTAGTAATTAGGTGTGGGGGATTGAATCGGATATAGGTCGGTAAATATGTTTCCTATGACCCTCTTTCCCTTGTGGAGTTAAGTGTAGCAACAAAGTAATATGCCAAACCATAGGTGTGCACATCACTGCAAGAAGACTCCAATGCGATCAATTAAACAATGAGAAGAGTGGTCCCTCCTTCATAATAGGCGTGGGGGGCATCAAATGGTAAAACTACCATTTTATTTTTCTGCCTTCTCGCATTGCGAGAAAGCAGAAGTGCCTAGCTGTGGGAGGGAGGGTGGGCGGTCCCACTCGAAAGCAGTGGGGAGTGGCTTAACCACTGTTGTGGGTACTGACTGTTTGGTCGGCCCCTGGGCTGAACAAAGCAGTCATGCGCACTCCCTCTTTTGTCTATGTAGGCTGCAGAGAAAATGTCCCGTCTGGGGCGCTCTCCACTGTGCCTCACCAATCACAATACTGCAATTGCAGCGTTGTGATTGGCTTAGGGAGCAGGAGTAGGAAAGCTGCCTACGCGCCAGGAGAAGCAAGGGCGGAGGCGGCTCGTGATGTGTACAAGCAGCTGGAGAAAGGTACGTTTAAAAAACAATTTTATATAGAGATTACCGTCCCACTCCACCCCCTACCCCCGTGGACCCAGCCGCACGACTGCAAATGTCTAGGCTGCAGTGAAAGCAGAAACATAAATCTCTGACAGCAGCAAACTGCCCGTGCACCTTTCCTTCAGCTGTTGGGCCACAGCAGACCAGAAATCCCCTCTTAAGTCCACTGCTTTACAGGTCTCAGGGAGTGAAATAAAATTCCACAGCCATGTCTGGTGCACCTTGAGCGATATTACGCATCCCAGAAATTATTAATTGCTTAAGTTATGAATGTACAAACTATTTCCGGCGCTGTATCAATGTCGGTGGAACAGCCGCGTGTCACCCGGACATACAGCCGTAATAATGCTGGAATTAATTTCCTGCCTAAGTTCCTTTCATTGCCCAATGCTTTAAACGATTTACATAACATCACACATTTTTACACCATAATACCCTTCCCTCAAATGGCGCTAGTCTTTTAAGCAGCCCTTTTAAATTTGTGTATATGGCCCACGAATAATGAACGCAGTGGTTTAATGGATATTAAAAAGAATATTATAGAAAATTGCCCACTGTGTTTCATTTTGTGGCAGATCGATCCAGCAGACAGAGGGAGACTGATGTGTGGGCAGACATGATGTAATTTCGCCTGTGTCAAATGCTTCATTGAACAAAAAAATAGATGTGATGCAGGGAAATAAAAGGTGCAGGAAAGTAATACTGAGGGCCATAAGGCTTGGCATGTGCACCCCAAACGGGCCTGCCTGCTTGAGTCACCCTCCGCCATGGAAATAATGATAAATGAATTGTGGATACAGATGAGGCCTCCATTCAAGGAGCACTGGGACTAGCACTATATCTGCTTAAATATATTCCACCGACTTCTTATGTAGTAATGTGCCCCACATGCACAGGATGTATAAATGAGACTTGGACCAGGTTAGGTAGCTACAATCTTAGTTAGCAACAATAAATGCATCTGGCTGGCAACGTCCTAGAGGGTCTTCATATATAAGAAACTTTTTCAGACGGAAACAGGCGTAACACAATCCCCTGCGTTGCTGGGGGCCTCACGTGCCAGGGGGCCCCGGGCCCCTCACTGCAAGACATCATTAACTGCACCCCCGCGCCCGGCCTCTTTAATAAATTGAATGGTGGTCCGCCACCATGCAAGAAGGCTCTGACAAAATGGTGTGCGCCGGGGCTCCTGCGAGTCTTAGAAATGGTGCGGGAGCCCCGGCCGGGCCCCCTGAGAGTCTTGGCAATAGTGCGGGGGGCCCCAGCCGGGGCCTGTGAGTGAGGCACTCATAAATGTTGTCTGGGCCCCGAAGGGGGGGGGGGTGGGCTTAGCTCTTGAGGACTGGTGCAAGTGTGGGGTCCCCTGAAATTGTTACATGGTGCGGGCGGGCCCCGGCAGCGGCCGGGGCCCGTGAGGCCACTGGCAGGCAGCGGCTCTTGAGGAACGGTGCGGGGCACCGGCCAGGGCTCGTGAGTGAGGGCGGCGGCAGTTATAAATGGTGTCTCTGGCCTCTGGGCCTCTTGAGGTGATGCATGCAGGAATGGTGCGGGGCCCAGGCCGGGCCCATGAAATTGATACCAATGGGGTGGCGAGCCCCGGCTGGGGCCCAGGGTGTGACTAGTAACTTACTGACTGAGAGAGAGGCTCTCTTAATGGTGCAACTACGCGGGCAGGACTGAATGCGGGCGGGCGGCTGTTGAGACTCTTAAATGGAGTGGGAATGAAAACAATGGTCTGTGACCTCCCAATTTAATAATTATTGACAAAATGCGTTGTGTATAAAGTTAACAACCAGGTTAATCAATAACCTAAAAACGATTTGTTTGCATGCACAATACACAATATTTATGCATCCAAATGAATTAGATAGACCACACACCAAAAACAACCAAAATTCAATTGTACTCAATACTATCAATGTATCCTCCTTGTACACCAGCATCCCCCAGGAGGCAGCCTTGGAGGTCACCAGGATGGCTTTAGAACCCTTACCCAAACCCACCAGGATCCCGATTGAGTTTATCATTAAACTGTTAGACATTGCCATGAGCAAAAATGTCTTTATGTTCCAAGACAACTACTATTACCAAACGAAGGGTGTGGCAATGGGGGCAAGTTTTGCCCCGAACCTGGCCATCATTTTTATGGATGCCTATGAGCAAAAGTATGTTTTAAACACCTACAACCGACATAGGCAAAATATCGCCTAGTGGCACAGGTATATTGATCACGTCCTCGTGATCTGGCAGGGGTCCGTTATGGAATTGGAAGCATTTCACAGTTGGCTCAATAACCTATCTAAGGACATACAATTCTCCCTTGACCACAGTAAGAAAGCAATACACTTTCTTGACATCACTATCAAGGCGGATGAAGGAAAACTCCACACCACCCTCTACCGCAAAGCCATTGAGCGGAATACCCTCTTAAGATACTCGAGCCACCATCCTCTGAGTTCAAGAGATAACCTGCCGTTTGGGCAATTCCTTAGGTTGAGGCGTAATTGTTCTAAAAAGGAGGACTATTTCACAGAATCCACTGAACTCCTTAAAAGATTCAGAGAAAGGGGGTACCCGAATAGGTTACTCAAGAAGGCCCAAAAAAGAGCCTGGTATAACCATAGAGAATTTCTGTTGACACCTAAAGAAAAAACAAATACTATAGAAAACAGACTTACATGCGTTACCACCTTTTCTAGTAAAAGTCATCAAACTAAGCAAACTATCAACAAACATTGGCATATGGTTGCCGATGATTTGAATATGACAGAACCCCCTTTGCATGCCTTCAGGAAAGGTAAAAGCCAGAGGAATACATTAGTTAAATCATTTCTGCCGTCCTGGAAATTGCCTGTACAAACACACTTGTGGAACATGCCGCCCATTCTTGGTCACCATAACTGTGGGAGTTGTATGGCCTGTCCACTTGCCAGAGAAATTCAGTCTTTTACACATAATGATTATACACACACCTTGAAGGAACATACATGTACATAGGGCAGACGACTCAGAAGGTCAAGTGCAGGATACTCCAACACTGTAGTAAAATAAGATGCACAACTTGGGGGGCTTGGTTGAACACTTTACGAAGTTTGGACATACTGTGGAAAGCATGAGGTGGTGGGTGATCGAAAAAGTGTACATTAATCAGAGAGGGGGAGGACTGAGTCACAACCTCAATTATAGAGAATGTAAATGGATACATATCTTTAACACTATCGCTAAAGGACTGAATGAATATGAGGAAATTGCCCGTCAAGCAGCTATGCTGCGCATTTGAATTAGAAGATACTCGAGATACACATTGGCTAATGTGCTTTCTCTACATGGCCTCCTCATATGTTCAAGTTCGAAAATTTGTATAGCGCACTACTCACCCAGAGGGTCTCAAGGCGCTTGGGGGAGGGGGGGTACTTTACTTATCGAATATCCAAGTTTTTAGTTGCTTTCTGAAGGAGTGGTGGTTCTGTGTAAGGCGGAGGTGGGTGGGGAGAGAATTCCAGGTCTTGGCCGCTAAGTAGGAGAAGGATCTTCCCCCCATGGTGGATCTATGGATGCGCGGAATTGCGGCGAGGGCTTGATTGGACGATCGTAGTTGGCGAGTGGGGGTGTAGAAGGACAGTCGCGTGTTGAGGCATTCGGGTCCTAGGTCGTAGAGGGCTTTGTGTGCGTGGGTGAGGAGACGGAACGTTATTCTCTTGTTGACGGGGAGCCAGTGGAGGTCTTTCAGGTGACCAGAAATGTGAGCTTGACGGGGGATGTCCAGTATGAGTCTGGCTGAGGCGTTTTGGATGCGTTGGAGTTTTTTCTGTAGTTTGGCTGTGGTTCCGGCATAAAGGGTGTTTCCGTAATCCAGTCGGCTTGTGACCAGTGCGTGAGTGACCGTCTTTCTTGTTTTGGTGGGGATCCAGCGGAAGATTTTTTTGAGCATGCGTAGGATGTTGAAGCATGATGATGAGACGGCGTTGACTTGTCTGGTCATCAAGAGGGAGGAGTCCAGGATGAAGCCCAGGTTACGTGCGTGGTCCGTAGGTATAGGTGCGGTTCCCAGGGCCGGTGGCCACCATGAGTCGTCCCAGGCAGCGGGGGATGAACCTAAGATGAGGACTTCCGTTTTGTCCGAGTTCAGTTTTAAACGGCTGTTCTTCATCCACTCGGCTATTTCTTTCATTCCTTCCTGTAAGTTGGTTTTGGCGGTGTTTGGGTCTTTGGTGAGGGAGAGGATCAGCTGGGTGTCGTCTGTGTAGGAGATGATGTTGAGGTTGTGTTGGCGTGCGATGGATGCGAGGGGACATATGTATATGTTGAAGAGGGTGGGACTGAGTGATGATCCTTGTGGTACGCCGTAGATGACTTCGGTGGCCTCTGATCTGAAAGGGGGGAGGCGGACTCTCTGGGTTCTTTCAGCGAGGAACGAGATGATCCAGTCCAATGCTTTTCCTTGAATTCCAACGTTGCTGAGGCGTTGTATGAGGGTGTTATGACAGACTGTGTCGAAGGCTGTGGCGAGGTCAAGTAGGATGAGGGCAACTGTTTCTCCGTTGTCCAGTAGTGTTTGAATGTCGTCTCTAGCTGCGATGAGGGCGGTTTCGGTGCTGTGTTTGGCTCGGAAGCCGGACTGTGAGGGATCGAGGGATTTGTTGGATTCGAGGAAGGCGGCGAGCTGACTGTTGACGGCTTTCTCAATGACTTTGGCAGGGAATGAGAGGAGCGTGATGGGACGGTAGTTCTTAAGTTCAGTGGGGTCTGCTGTGGGTTTCTTCAGAAGGGCACTGAGTTTGGCATGTTTCCAGCTTTCCGGGAAGGTAGCGGAGTTGAAGGAGCAGTTGGGAGATGGAGATGGATGATGGAGTCTGCTTTGTTGAAAATGTGGTGGGGGCATGGGTCGGTTGGCGATCCCGAGTGGATGGAGTTCATCAGGCGGATGGTGTCTTCAGTGGTGATTGGGTTCCAGTCACAGAGGATGTTAGAGGGCGGTTATGGTTCG
This sequence comes from Lissotriton vulgaris, assembly GCF_964263255.1. Lineage (NCBI taxonomy): Eukaryota > Metazoa > Chordata > Amphibia > Caudata > Salamandridae > Lissotriton > Lissotriton vulgaris. The sequence continues at coordinate 365,899,590 of NC_141695.1, read as the reverse complement.
GAAGTGGGTGGAGTGGACTGGTCTTCGGACTGGTTTCCAAAGCTGTTATGTATGTCGGCGATTTTGTTGTGGAAGAATGAGGCTAGGGAGTCGCAGAGGTCTTGGGAGGGAGTGATGTCGTTGGTGCTGGCGGTGGGGTTGGTAAATTCTTTGACGATGTTGTTAGTTCCTTGCTGTTTTGGGCGTTGTTGTCAAGACGATCCTTGAATGCTGATTTCTTGGTGGATCGGATCAGTTGGTGGTGTTTGCGGGTGGCGTTCTTGAAGGTGGTCAGGTTGTCAGTGGTTGGGTTTTTTTCTCCAGGCTTTCTCGAGGGTACGACAGAACTTCTTGCATTTCTTAAGGTCATTGTTGAAACAGGGGGCTTTTTTGCTACCTTGCTTGATTTGATGGTTTTTCAAGGGTGCTAGTTCGTCGGCGCTGTGGGTGATCCATTGTGTGAGGTTGGTGGCTGCTTGGTTTGGGTCCGATGATATGGCGGGAGTGTTTTGGTGAAGCGATGTGAAGAGCTGGTCGGTGGTAATTTTGTTCCAGTTTCTTCGGGGAATAGGTTGTGGGGGGTTGTGGGTCGTGGTCTTTTTGTAGTTGAAGTGAACGCAGCTGTGGTCAGTCCAGTGGAGAGCTGTGGTGTGATTGAAGGAGATGTGCTTGCTGGAGGTGAAGATTGGGTCGAGCCTGTGTCCTGCATAGTGGGTGGGGGTATTGACAAGTTGTTCGAGTCCGAGGTTGGCCAGGTTGTCCAGAAGGGTGGTAGTGTTGCTGTCGTTTTTCTTTTCCAGGGGGAAGTTGAGATCTCCTAGTAGAATGTAGTCCTTGGAGGGGAGGGCGTGTGGGCTGATGAAATCGGTGATGTCTTCGCTGAATTGTGTGCGGGGTCCTGGTGGTCTGTAGATGAGGGTGCCTCTGAGTGTGGTCTTGGGGTCGGTGTGGATCTGGAAGTGAAGGTGTTCGGCGGTAGCGAGGTCATCGTCTGAGCTGGTCGTGATGCGGATGGTGTTCTTATGGACGATGGCGATGCCTCCTCCAGTTTGGTTGGTGCGGTCCTTTCGGATGATCTTATAGCCGTCCGGGATGGCTATGGCGATGTCGGGAGCTGATGAGGCGTTCATCCAGGTTTCGGTAAGGAAGGCGACATCCGGCGATGTAGTGTCGAGTAGGTTCCAGAGTTCAATGGCGTGTCTGTGGACCGAGCGGGTGTTGAGCAGGATGCACTTTAAGGTGGTTAGTGTTGGAGCTCTGTTTGGAGTTTGTGGATTTGGTGTGGGCCCTGATGCAGTCGAACTTGCAGAAGTGCCAGGTGAAGGGTCCATGGGTGTGTCCTGGGGCAGCTTGGTAGCATTGTGGCGTGCGGCCGGGGTTAAGTGCTGAGAGGGTTGCGGCGTCGTACGTTATGCGGGTGGAGTGGATTTTGCGGGGGCCAGGGGGTCCGGCGCGGTCCAGGCGCGGACGGGTCACAATGACTGTATTTTTAATCCTATAATATAATGTATACCATACACATAACGACTATCTCATCTTATTGGGTATATCATGTGCTCGAGACACACATTGGCTAATGTGCCTTCTCCACACAGGCCTTTTGACACCCGTTTCACTTGTCCCAGTGACTGTATGTTTTTAATCCTAGATCAAAATGCAGATTGTACACATGACTTTTATCTCATCCAAATGGGTATATTATGTACTGTATCATAGGTTATCTTGCATTGCCGTGAAATATATACATATTGTAAATATTGATGTTTGTTTTATTCATATATGTATTGTGTATTTAGAATTGTATATTTCTGTAGATACATGCTGTTCTCATTGTACATAGGGTTTTGCACACACATCACCCGTTTTAAGGTGGCGACATTAGACAGGCACGTTCGTCTCCATGATTTACAGAGAGAGGAGCTTATTTCCATCTCCTCCCACGCCTGCCGGGTCATCCTAGCCTCGGGGCTCGATCGCTAGGTACCGGCAACGTGCATGTTACGCATGCTCACATTCGGCTTATATCTCAGGCCCTACGCTCGCTGTCATTCCTCGCTAGCATCCCGATGGAGCAGCATGTTGGAGCCGTGAGGTCCTCTGTCTAAGGTAAATAATCCTGCTGAGCTGTCAACACGATCATTCCGATCACCACCCCCGCATTCCTTGCAGCTCTGGTTAATATTTAGCCGGAGTCACATACTTGCTAGAAGTAGTTGGGAACCGTGCCCCTTTCTGGGGTCCACACGTGGTGTCTGAGGCAATTGTATCCCACACCCTTAATTTACTAATGTTCCTTTCACCTAATTGTTTTTTTCTAGATTGGCTCGCCTGGTTTTCCATCTGTACCAGGGGAAGGCTAGGCCATATACCATGGTGGATTTAATACCTCTGATTGTTACCCCTTTCTAGGCATGAGATCTCGTTGGTAAAGACTCGGTGATGCATTTGCTCACCTGTTGAATGACATCCGGCAACTTGGGGCCAGGAAACATCCTTGAATTGCGACTGGATAGCCAAACTTGGCACCAGTTATAGGTCAGTAGACATATCATTACCTATTAACTTGACCACACACACTAGACCCCTATGAAATTAGACCATTTTCACTACACAGTCCTGATGAAGACTCGCAGCTAAGGCTTGAATTCCTGTTTGCACAGTCGAGTCGAAACGTCGACGCTACCCTTCTGATCAAGACCTGTACCCGCCTTGTTCTATTGACCTCCCTTGTATATTGCATTGTATGCAGATCTAAGTTTACAGAATTACATGTAAATACCTATTGGACAGGCTTGAAACCAACTGGTCTCTATTACCAGCATCTGTAAATAACCTATTGAATATTTTTACTTTGTGATTCACCCCTTCACTACCTTACTCCTACACTTTCCTATCCCTTCTTCTCCTTGCGCGCAACCTAGATATTGATTGACTAAAACAGACCGATTTGCTCTAATAAATTGATAGTATTGAGTACAATTGAATTTGGGTTGTTTTTGGTGTGTGGTCTATCTAATTAATTTGGATGCATATTTTGTATTGTGCATGCATACAAATCGTTTTTAGGTTATTGATTAACCTGGTTGTTAACATTATATACAACGCATTTTGTCAATAATTATTAAATCGGGAGGTCACGGACCATTGTTTTCATTCCTGCATCGCGCCCAGGTCCGCTTCGACTTAAGGGCAACCCCATTATTATTAATGGTGGTCTTAAATTGAGTGGACAGTGGTGCGGGGCAGCGGGGATCCCGGCCGGGGGCCCTAAGGCAATTATAAATGGTGCATGGGTCCCGGCCAGGGCCCTGAAGTCTGAAGCTCTTCAGAAATGTTGCCGGGGCCACCCCTGAGCAGGCTCTTTATATCAATCAGTGGCGGCAGCAGGACAGGGTGGTTTAGGTGCGCACTTTCTCCCTTCCGGGACGCGTGTGTGCGTGGGGGGCAGGGGCAGGGCTGGCTGGTAACCAATGCCCTCATTACATTTGTCGGGACCGGGACAACACATGCGCAATCGTCTCAATGAGCTCACACGCAATAAAAAATGCGTGTTAGAGTAAGGTGTGGCATCAGGCCAGGGGTGCGCATACTCGCATAGCCAAGAGAAGACAAAGACATGCTCAGATCAGGACTGTCCGAAGTCCGTCACAGGCGGGGCCTTTATTTGCCAATTACCATAATTTAAATTGCCCGGCCCCTACCTGGCTAGCCTTGCGCTGCCCCCCCACCCCTCTCAGCCCCTGCCTGCCTTCTGCCCATCCCGCTCGCGCCACCTTTACTCTGAGCTCAGCTGCAGCCTCAGGCAAGGCCCAGCAGCAGGCTCCCAGCCCTCAGGTGAGTGAGTCTCCTCTGCGTCACGCCACGGTCTTCATCTGCCTGGCGCCCAAACTAACGAGGGAGCGCTGTTCATTTATTTCTGTTTCTTTTTTACTTTATAGCTTTTGTGATCTGTGTTTTCTTTCAAGAGACAGATGCAAATATATTTTTGTTTCAGAGTCTTGCCTTTTTGACGCTTTTAGATAGCGAGGTACAACGTGTTCATTTATAGAGAACAAGTGTAAGGTAGTCTTTCTTCTACTTTCATTTATGTATTATGCTTCTGTCCCATGTTCCATCCCCTGCATCCTCGAGAGAGAGTGTTCCTTCAAACATGTTTATGTTTGAAGGTGCATCTCTCGAGGATCCCCTTTCAGTTCAACCACTGTTTATGATTCACTGTTGTAGGAATATGCATTAAACTGTTTGACTTGCTGAGAGCTGGTGGCGCTCCTGTGTATGCCGTATCCTCTTGCAATTAAACCCTTTGGATTAACAACTTCGTCTACTGAATCATCCTTTCTGGATTATTATCAACTTCTTTACATTTGGCGACAGGATTTGGAAAATTTCTGAGATTTTCAGCATTTTCATTAAATTCTTGGTTTGTTATTTTAAATAACGATACCTTCCCAAGAATGTATTTGTTCCACTCTGCTTCTTATTGAAAAAAGAAACGTATGTTCTCTACTCACCGTTTCCTACGGATCTTCAAGGACGTTATTTCACCCACTTGTGGATTTTAAAGCAAATCTGTGATTTGACTTGGTGCTATTTGACATCAAATCACGTGAGAGCAGACCACAATCACGTCATCGCGCAACGTTGGTATTTCTCCTCAACCCGATCTCTTAAAGAGCACTACGCGCATATTTTGGTTTGTTTATTTCCGTTTTGAAAATCGTTGCACAAGTGTTCAGATCAGAAAGGAAATCTACTGGCAAATGGTATGTGCTCTTTATTAACGTTTCAAGTATATTTTTATATTCCTTTTTAACAAGTTGGGAACATTTCTTTCTTCCATTTTCAAAGACAGAAATTTACATTGTTTAAGTAAAGGAAGACTGCAAGTCTATTTTTAAATACTTTGAAGGTATTGTTACTTATTTTAACTTGGAGAAAACATTTTAACATGGAAAATAATCAACAAGTGATTATTTTAAATACATTTTTACCGGTTAATGGAAAACCAGTTGAACCTTGGAAAACATGGTTTAAAGTTTCGAGAACTATTTAATAGCAATTGATGCTGAAGAATACACGGCTAAAAGGAAATTAGCCATTCTTTACAGCCATTTAGGGAGAGCTGGAAGATAAATTTATGATAACTTACCTCCTGCTGTTCCACCTCCAGGAAGGGGTGATGGATGGAATGTTTACAGGGACACAGTTCATAGATTAAATAGAACATTTTTGGAACAGCCAAATGTTATTTTGGAGCGTTTTAATTTTAGGAAAAGAAAGCAAAATATGGAGGAAAGTGTAGAAGATTTCATCTCTGTGTTAAGGAACATGTCAGCTGAATGCAACTTTGGAGCCATTTACATCAGAGATCAATTTGTTTATGGTTGTTGCCATAAAAAAATCCAAGAAAGGATTTTGAGTTGCAGAGATCCCACGTTGGCTGAAGTCATTGATATGGCTAAAAGCATCGAAAGAAGTATTGTTTCTTGCTGGAGACTCTGTATCTGTTAATTTTCTTCAGAATGATTTATCAATTAATGCTTTAGCAGTTAGAAACAAGTTTAGCAAACCTCAACAACATCGCACTAATACATTTTGTTTCAGGTGCAGCTCAAGAACTCATCTCAGCAATAGCCCAATTTGTAATGCCCTTGGTAAGAAGTGTACAAATTGCCATAAGTTTGGTCATTTTAACAGTGTATGCAAAGCTAAACGTACTGTGCATGTTAGAACTGTTGAAACACATGAACCCTATCAGTTTGAAAGTTTATCAGGTTTTGATGTGGTTCCATTAGAATCTGATATGCAGCATTTAAACATCAATACTATAAAATTACCAACAATGTCAAGTGAGGTTAAAGAAATTTTGGCTTTTGACTCATGTGGAAATTTAATTGATGGTGAACATGTTCCTGATCCTACATGTCAGGTACTTATTGGTAGACACTCACTTGACATGATGGCTGATTCTGGTGCTCCGGTCACAATTGTTTCTGATGTCATTTTTGACAAGTTATGGGCTCCTTCAACTGTTTTTTGTAAAGTTGACATTATACTGAAAGCATACGGAGACAAGGATATTGATATGCTTGGTTTCTTATTGTCTGAGATAACATGTTTAGGTAGGAAAACTTATACTAAAGTTTATGTAGCCATTAAGGGAAAAAGTATAGTTGGGTGGCAGGATTTAGCTAAGATGAACTTGAATCTTGTCCCTGGGTCTAAGAACCCAGTTCAATTGAATGATGTTGCAATTTCTCTGGTAGAAGGAATTAATGAGTCCTGTATTAATGATATTATAAAACAATTTCCAGAAGTGTTAATTCAAATGTGGGTAAAGTTAAAAAATTTGAACACCTTATTAAGTTGAAACCTGGTGCAATTCCAGTTGTGCACAAACTTAGGTCAACTCCCCTCAGTGTTAGGGATGATTTGAAAAAGTTATTGGATAACATGGTTACTGACAAAATTATTGAGCCCACAAATTCATCGCAATAGGTCAGTCCTATTGTTATTGTTCGTAAAAAGGATTCTAGTATCCGTTTATGTGCAGACCTTTGGTCTTTAAACAAAAATATATTGATTGATTGTCATCCCATTCCTAGAATTCAGGATCTTCTTACTGGTATTGATGGATGTAATTTTTTTATGCTTTTAGACTTGCGTAGTGCTTACCACCAAATTCCTTTATCCTCAAAGTCAACTGATTTAACTACATTTATTACACAATTTGGTGCTTATAAGTATTTGAGGTTGCCCTTTGGCCTAGCTTCGGCCGCAAGTGTCTTTCAAAAGTTTATGGATTCTTTGCTAGGTAAAATCAGAAATGTTCAGGCATATCATATCATATCTAAAAGTGTTGAGGACCATGTTAACACTTTAAAGGAGGTACTGTTATGTTTCAAGAATGTTGGTATTACTTTAGGAAGGGATAAATGTAAATTTTTAAAATCAGAAGTTGATTATCTAGGTCATTGCATTAGTTCAGCGGGCCTAAAACCAAAATTCTCGCTCACAATAGCCATTTCAGATGTTCCAGCTCCTGGTAACAAAGATTCTTTGAGGTTGTTTCTTGGCATGACAGAGTATTACTCTAGATTTGTTTCAAGTTACTCTCAGATTGTTCAACCTTTACGGGATCTACTTAAGAAAAGTAGTAAGTTTGAGTGGTCTGATGTTGTAAACATGTCATTTGAAACAATTAAGGAAGCAATTTTGAATTCTCCAGCTTTGTCATCTTTTACCCGAGGAATTGAGTGTACGATTTCAGTTGATGCCAGCCAGTTAGGTCTAGGCGCTGTTTTGTCTCAACACACAGGTTCTCTTGAACGTTCAGTAGGTTTTGCCTCTAGGTCTCTGTCCACTGCAGAAAGAAATTATTCTACCATTGAGAGGGAAGCATTGGCTTGTTCGTGGGCTGTGGAAAAGTTTAAGAGTTATATTTGGGCCACGCACTTTGTGTTACTAAGTGACCACAAACCGTTACTCAATGTATTGAATGGTAATGGTACCGGGAAGGCTTCAGCACTAGATTGCATGAATTTAATTTTACAATTTGTCATGTGTCTGGTGGTCTCAATGTCAGAGCGGATTGTCTCTCAAGACATCCGCTCCAGGAGGATTATGTAGAGACTAAGTTTAGTGATGTTGAATGTGTAGTAGCATCAATTTCTGATTCAAGAGAAGTTTTTCCATATTTAACTCAGGATTTATGGTTCAAGGCCTATAGTGATGACAAAGTTTTACAGGCTGTAAATAACATGGTTATTAATGGTTGGCCAAAGGAACGTTCTTTACCTGCTTCCCTTAAATCTTTGGCTCAGGTTTCTGAAGATCTTTCCATTGTAAGTGGGATTTTAATGCGTGGAGATCAATGCATTCCACCTTCTTCGTTACGTATGAAATTAGTGGAATGTGCGCATGAGGGTCATTTAGGCATTGGAAGCACCTCCAGAAAACTTAAAGAGTTTTTCTGGTGACCTGCATTAGACAAGGATGTTGTCTTATTTATAGATAAATGTGATTCTTGTCTCTTATCGGATAAACACTGGAGAGTCAATAAATTGCCTCTTTATCCTGTGTCTGTTCCAGATGAGGCATGGTGTTAAGTTGCATTGGATTTTTCTGGTCCATTTGATTGATTGCCAGCTAGTGATCGTTTTGTAATAGCTTTAATTGATGACCATTCTAAGTGGGTCGATGTAGATTTTTGTGACTCTCCATCTTTTTCTTCTGTTATCAAATTTTTGGAAAGAGTTTTTCATCCAAAAGAAATTGTGACAGATACTGGTTCACATTTTTGTTCCCTGACTATTCAAGATTACTATTAAGCACATGACATTAAACATTTAAAAGTAGCACTCTATTCCCCTGCTGCTAATGGTCTAATTGAGAGATGTAATAGGTTTTTAAAAGAGGGTGTGCAATCAGCTCTTGCTAGTAATTTCCCAGTTAAAGATTTTTTTGAAGAAGAAAATTTGGTCTTATTTAATCACACCACATTCAACAACTGGTATTTCTCCGTTCAGACTTTTGAAGAAAAGAAATCCGAATGGTGTGATTTGTCCAAACTGGTTGAAGAATTTAAGGAAGGACACTTCTCCTTGTATTGCTTGTCATGATAAGAGTGTTTTTAAGGAGAATGTTATTAAAAAGCAAACTTTGCAAAAGAAGTACTTTGATGCTTCTTCCCATTTTGTTATGAAAGATTTTCAGGTGGGTGATTGGGTTTTGTTTAGAAACCCAAAGAAATGTACAAAAGGAATGTCAACATTTTCTTCTCCTTTTCAGATTGTTAAGACTTCAAAAGGGTCTGTCTTTCTTGAAGAAGTCAAGTCAAGTCAAGAGATTTATATAGCGCGCTACATACCCATAGGGTCTCAAGGCGCTTGAGGAAGGGTGGGGAATTACTTGTCGAATATCCAAGTTTTGAGTTGCTTTCTGAATGCTAGGTGGTTCTGAGTAATGCGAAGGTGAGTGGGAAGAGAGTTCCAAGTTTTAGCTGCCAGGTAGGAGAAGGATCTACCTCCCATGGTGGTTTTGTTGATGCGAGGTACAGTGGCAAAGGCTTGGTTGGAGGATCGTAGCTGACGGGAGGGGGTGTAGAAGGACAGTCGTGTGTTGAGACATTCCGGTCCAAGTTCGTAAAGTGCTTTGTGTGCGTGGGTTAGGAGGCGGAAAGTAATCCTCTTGTTTACGGGGAGCCAGTGGAGGTTTTTCAGGTGACCAGAGATGTGTTCTTTACGCGGGATGTCTAGTATGAGCCTGGCTGAAGCGTTCTGGATGCGTTGGAGTTTTTTCTGGAGTTTTGCGGTGGTACCGGCGTATAGGGTGTTTCCGTAGTCCAGGCGGCTCGTGACCAGTGCGTGGGTGACCGTTTTTCTAGTTTCGGTGGGGATCCAGCGAAATGTTTTTTTGAGCATGCGAAGAATGTTGAAGCAAGATGATGAGACGGCGTTGACTTGTCTGGTCATCGGGAGTGAGGAGTCCAGGATGACGCCCAGGTTCCGTGCGTGGTCTGTCGGGATGGGTGCTTTACCGAGGGCCTCTGGCCACCAAGAGTCATCCCAGGCGGAGGGGGAGGTGCCTAAGATGAGGACTTCTGTTTTGTCAGAGTTCAGTTTCAGACGGCTGTGTTTCATCCACTCGGCTACTTTTTTCATTCCTTCGTGTAAGTTGGTTTTGGCGGTGTTAGGGTCTTTGGTGAGTGAGAGGATCAGTTGAGTGTCGTCAGCGTAGGAGATGATGTTGAGGTTGTGTTGGCGAGCGATGGCCGCAAGGGGGCTCATGTATACGTTGAAGAGGGTGGGGCTGAGTGAAGATCCTTGTGGCACGCCACAAATGACTTCCGTGGCTTCTGACTTGAATGGTGGGAGGCGGACTCTCTGGGTTCTTCCGGTGAGGAACGAGGTGATCCATTCCAGTGCTTTTCCTTGGATTCCGACGTTTCTGAGGTGCTGTAGAAGGGTGCTATGACAGACTGTGTCGAAGGCAGCGGAGAGGTCAAGGAGGATGAGGGCGACTGTGTCTGTTGCAGCTATGAGTGCGGTCTCAGTGCTGTGTTTGGCTCGGAATCCGGACTGTGAGGTGTCGAGGGGTTTGTTGGTTTCGTGGAAGGCTGCGAGCTGGTTGTTGACAGCTTTCTCGATGACTTTGGCCGGGAATGGAAGGAGCGAGATGGGGCGGTAGTTTTTGAGTTCGGTGGGGTCAGCTGTGGGTTTTTTCAGAAGGGCGCTGAGTTCTGCGTGTTTCCAGCTTTCCGGAAAGGTGGCGGAGTTGAGGGAGCAGTTGATGACATCTCGGAGGTGTGGTGCTTTGGTGGAGTCTGCTTTGTTGAAGATGTGGTGAGGGCATGGGTCAGTTGGGGATCCTGAGTGGATGGAGTTCATCAGGCGGATGGGGGGGCGTGGCCAACAGCTGAACATGGTGGACGTGAGTTAGACGAGCTCCGTCCTAGCTTCCCCTGTAATCCTGGCAATTATCCTGTGATAGTGGGGTCTGGCCCCTAACCCCCTCGCCTGATCCTTGCAGAGCCTGATGTATGCTGCCGAGGCCTGGCTGACGGGACTGGGAACCCTGGTGGAGAGCTACTGCCTGAGGTCGCTGCGCGCAGGCAGAGGGGCCTAATTCTGCCCAGGAGACCGCGGCCCACAGTGTGCTGACGAGCGGACCGGAAGTGCGCCGCGCACGGCTGTGTGAGATCGCCGGATACGGCGGAGCGGACCCGGTGGCACTGGACACAACGGAGCAATCCCGCCGATCCCACTGCGGTGGAGACACCTGCGGATTACCCGGAGGAGGTCGGGGCGTGCTGGGAGGCCGCCGGCGCCAAGGGGAGTCTGCAATTTCTGCCCGGAGCACTGAGGGGCGTGCGGCGCTCGGGCTGTGGACGGCACCTGACCCACAGTGCCATACACTGCTGAGGGCCACAATCAGAAGATAGCCGGTAGATGGCCCGAGCGAGGTGAGCGGGGATCCTGCTGGTCGGATCGGGCGGGGCTGCGGACCACGACGCAGACGAGGCCTGGCACCCTGAGGAGTACTGCGAGACCCCCCACGCGAAGGGAGACGATCAGAGCCACTAGCGGGGGTCAGGCGCCTGCTGCTGAGGCGGGTAAATCCTTGCTTGCCGGGCCTGCATGAAAGCCTTTGGGGTGCGCAGTCTGCCACGCACCTGAGGGACAGGCTTCTTGCACGACCGGATCCGGTGATAGCACCGTGTGGACTACAGTGGCAGTGGCCTCTCCCTGAGGGCACCGGGAGTCCCATTCAGTCGTCAATAAAGTCAGAAAAGTCACGCTACTTCCCGGGGCTGAAGGGGGCTGATCACCGATCAGTTACTGGAGCTATACAATTGATATGTGGACTGGCCCGGACCTACAGCGATCTGATCACCCCTGACTCAGAGGGCTTGTCACCTTGCGCTCTGTGCCACTGGTGCACTGCACAGGATGCACACCGCGGATCCACCCATTGGCTGGGGTGCTCAGGTTCCGACACTGCAACTGGCTTGGCTGAGAGGAGAGGTCGAGACACTGGACCTGACCACGGGTGCGCCTAGCACCACTGGCCGCACGGTAAGCTGGGCATCGGACTATCCCCTGCGGTACGCAATCACACGGCGCTCCCCACACCTGGTCCGGCCCGGCGGTGCGAGACCGGAAATAGCAAGGGAAAGAAGACAGGGCGACGACATACCGCCCGCGGTGAACGTAGTGGAGGTGCATGATGGGGCGTCACAGAATCCCTCGTGGTGGCGCGCAGGCATCTGGCTCAGAGGATCCGCTGGCCTCTTCGAATGAAGACGCGATCCCACCCACGGGTGCTACCTCCCAAGAGGCTAAGCTGGACCTCATACTGTCAGAGATCCGGGCATCCAGGGAGGCACTTGAAACTCGAATGGATACAATGTCAACCAGCCTGTCGCTACTTAAAGATGACCACAAGAAGCTGGCGGAGAAAGTGTCGGAGCAGAAACTCGCGCTTGCCGATTTGATACCCCAGCAAACGGAACACTCCACGCGATTGGAAAATCTCGAGAAGCAAATGCAGCACCTGAGGGAAAGAGTTGACGATGCGGAAGGGCGCTCGAGACGCAACAATGTACGCATTTTGGGCGTGCCGGAACGGAGTGAGGGGACAAACCCGACCCGTTTTGTGGAGGAATGGCTAAAGACTGTAGCAGAACCGGCGGACCTCACCCAGATGTACAGCGTGGAAAGGGCACACAGAGTCCCTCCCAGACCACCGAAGCCGGGGGCTTCCCCTCGCCCCTTGATAGCACGCCTGCTCCATTTTAAGGACAGAGACGTCATCCTGAAGGCCGCAAGGGAGAAAGGCCCCATAAAATTTGAGAACCACTCAGTATCCATCTACCCAGACTTCACGCAGGCAGTGCAAAGGGCCAGAGCTTCTTTCTGGGGAGTGAAGAAATCATTGAGGGAGCGAAATATAAAATACGCCTTGTTCTACCCGGCACGCCTCAGGGTCATTCACAATCACAGAACCTATTTCTTCGACAATCCGGAAGAGGCTTCAGAGTGGCTGGAGGTTACACTCACTCCAATGCACCCCTTGCATGAAGACCAGGAGGTGCCGGAAACACAGAGGACGGACAGCCGGACGGAGTCTCAAGGTCGCCCTAATCACCCGGGCACGGAGGGGGCCAACATGGAACGTCAAGGCCGGGAGGAAGAAGAAGACGACGGCTCGGCAGCAGTGGCGCGACTAACCACCAACGCACTGGCGGAACATGGCGCACACACCGGATCTCCATCAGAAAGTCGGACGAGTTCCCACACAGCAGCCTCGGACACGGAAGGAAGCATTCAGTTGTTTCCCCAAATCACAGCACAGTTGGCGGCAGACATGTGATCGTAGAGCCTGCAGCGACGGACTGGTAATGTAGCAGATGTTCTCATCTACCAGAGGGGGTGGGGGGGGAACCAGGACTCTGGGACAACTTTGAACGTAGGGGACAATGGTTACGGGACTTTTAGACGTACTTTGTTGTAAGAGTTTGTCTGGGCTCACACCTCCAAGCCTAGGCACGGTTCCAAGATTTCTATACCCATGTTGGGTGTTACAGTTTGGTCCTCTGAGGTTGTAGAGGGGGACCTACGAGTTGGGGTAATGTTTGCAAACGTGGCACTGAAAATTTCCATTTTGTGGTCAATAATGGTATGGACAATGGTTTTGGAACATTTTGAGGACATCCGGGGTAATGACGTCCCCTAATGATTATGTGGTCTGCACTTGGAATGTACGGGGATTGGGCTCAGTACACAAAAGACATAGAGTTTTGGCACAACTGCGTAGGCGGCGGGTGCACATAGCATGCCTGCAGGAGACACACCTGAATGAATCAGAGGGGGCCAAAATGTTGGGGAAATGGAAGGGCCAGCTCCTCGCCACTAAGTACTCTGCATTTTCCCGGGGGGCGGCCATTTGGATTAACAACTCGGTCCCGTTTAAACTCATTGAGTCCAAGATAGACAGGGAAGGCCGCTACGTGCTAGCTAAGGGATTGCTGAATGGTGTGTGTGTAGTGCTCGGCTGCCTGTATGCCCCGAATGTGGAGCAATCGCAGTTCCTTGCGGAATTAGGTAGAGCGCTATCGGATTGGGTGGAGTATGATTGGATTATAGGTGGAGACTGCAATGCGGTACTAGATCTCACACTCGACAGATCTCATCCCCCTCTGCACGCAGCTGAGAGTAGAAGGCAGGCGGAGGCATTGGCACGCTGGGCCGAGGGGTGGGACCTGGTGGACACATGGCGGGCACTTCATACATCGCACAGGGAGTACACGTTTTACTCCCCACCACATAATCTCCACACCAGGATAGATCGCATCTTTTGCTCCAAGACACTTACGTCGTCCATTGTGCAAGTAGGGCATATGGGGAAGACACTCTCGGACCACAACCCGGTGGAATTGTCCCTGACATGGGGAAGAATACCTACCCCCATACCGACATGGCGATTGTCCCCTAGCCTCCTCGAAGACTCGATTTTTAAGTCCACCCTGTCGGATGCTACCGCACACTACTTCTCAGAAAACACGGGTACAGCAAGCTCCAGGAAGGTCGAGTGGGACGCTTTCAAGGCGACCATTCGCGGGGTGGCCATGGGCACCAAAGTAGGCATCAAACACCAGGTACTGAGGAGACTGCGAGAGATAGAGAGCAGTCTAGCGGCACTGGAAATTGAGGCCGCAGGCACGGGCGGCGCCCTCACACAACTACAGGAGGCTAATATACAGTATGCGGAACTTCTAGAAGAGTTGAGGGTCCTCGACTATAGGGAATACACCACACGACATCACGCACAGGCGGACAGGGCGGGTGCGCTGTTGGCGCGCCTGACCAGGGACGCGCCGGCAGCTACCCCTATCATGGAGATCCAGGATCCCGCAGGGGAATTGGTGCAAGGGCAGCGGGATATCAACACGACGTTCCGGCGTTACTATGCTGAACTGTACGGCCCGCACCCTCCACTCTCAGAACCGGCTTTGGAGGATTTCTTCTCCAATGTATGCGTTCCTCAACTGAGCGCGGCGCATAGCGAGGAGCTGGCGAAACCCATTACGGTAGTGGAAATTAGAATGGCAATCAGGGCTCTGCCTAGAAACAAGGCACCCGGGACAGATGGACTCCCGGCGGAGCTTTATTTAACGTACATAGACCTGCTGGCCCCCCGCCTTCATGAGGTATATAACGAGGCACTGAAGAGCGGTGGTCTGCCCGACACGACACTGCAAGCCCTAATCGTCTCCCTTCAGAAACCGGGGAGGGATGCTTTGCAGCTTGACAACTACAGACCACTGTCGCTTTTGAACACGGACTCCAAAATACTCAGTAAAGTATTGGCGATGCGCCTGTCTCAACACATCCCAGACATGATCCACCCCGATCAATGCGGGTTTGTCCCGAACAGGAGCACGGCGCTAAATCTGCGGAGGCTTCACCAACTCATGTCTCCGACCGCAGGGGGAAGTGCCACTGAGGGTTGTATCTCGCTAGACCTACGGCAGGCCTTTGATACACTCAGATGGGACTACATGTTCGCGGCCATGTCCAAATTTGGGTTACCCGCCGGATTTATAGCCTGGGTATCTCTGTTGTACCGGAAACCTACGGCACGGGTTCGGACCAACAACTGTATCTCTGATCGGATAGACATTGCGAGAGGCACGAGGCAGGGGTGCCCTCTCTCGCCATTGCTGTTTGTAATCGCCCTGGAGCCCCTACTGCTGAAGGTCCGGACTATGGCGGCTGTGGTGGGGATTACTAGGCTCAACACTCATCATGTCATATCGGCGTATGCCAACGACATATTACTTTTCCTTAGAGACATAAATGACCCGGAGACACCACTGCCACAGATCTTTGAGGTTTTCCGCGAGTTATCGGGCCTCGCCATCAGCGAGACAAAGTCATATGGATTTGGCTTTCGGGGCCCGGTGGCGGGGACACAAGTCCAGTTTCAGCCGCACTGTTTTCAGGTGGCGCCTGTAACATTTAAGTACTTAGGTCTCCAGATATACCGCCAACCACAGGACCTGCTGGACGGGAACCTGGGGCGAGCACTGACTAACCTAACCGCTCGGGTACAATTCTGGACTACTTTACCGTTATCGGTGGCAGGGAGGGTGGCTATATCAAAAATGGTGGTGCTGCCGCGTCTCCTGTACTTCTTTACGAATCTACCAGTCTCTATCCCTATGCCTTATTTTAGGAAACTCAACACTTTACTACTTGACCTAATTTGGGGAAAGGGCAGGAGACGCATAAGCATGACCCGACTGCAACTACCCACGGATAGGGGCGGCTTGGGAGTGCCTGATCTGTTCGCTTACAGCTGTGCGTGCCAACTGCAATGGCTAGCTTACTGGTTGGCTGGCCGCAATTTACACGAACTGAACATGATAGAGGACGACAGACTCCGGGGGGTCATACATCGGCTGTTACTGCCAGGGGCCAAGGCACAGGCGACGACTCCATCCCTTCCCAAACTGGCCCTCATGTACTGGAAGAGGGCGGTCAGGTATGCAAATGGACGGTCAAATTATGCGCCCTCGATACCACTGTTGGGCGTCCCGCTGGGGACAGGTCCGATGACGGAAAGAAGACTACGGGTGTGGCAGGAGGCGGGGATAACACAAATAGGGGATTTCTTCTCGGATAACAGGCTACTGCCGTTTGAGGAGTTCGCCAGGCTTCACCAGGCGCCAAGGACGCTCTTTCTGCAGCATGCACAACTGAAACACTACATAGGCACCCATTGGGCGGGAGATGGGATGGAGCCCGCCACCAACTCACTGGTCACTATGCAGTACCTCATGGGGGCGGGCGGACACTTGACAAAATGGCTGACTGCTGGGATACGGGAGGGCAGGGCTGACCCCCTACAACCCCTGAAATTGAGATGGGAAGAGGATCTAGGGGCAGGGTTGAGCGTCAAAGAATGGGACCTGGTATTGAAATTGCCGAAGAAAGTGTCTCGGAACCCCAGGTTTAAATTTATACAATTGATGATTATACACAGGGCATACTTGACTCCCCGCAGACTTCACATGATGTTCCCGGCTACGCCCGATACTTGCCCCAGATGCCGGAGGGAAGATGCAGGCATGTTACACATGTTCTGGGAATGCCCTACGCTGGGACACTACTGGGGTACGATACATCACATACTGAATGATATAATACCGGATAGACCCTACACATCCACCTCTTACTGCATGCTGGGGATAGGACACAAAGAGAAGAAGAGGAGTGTGGAATCCAGATTTGTGGATCTGGCATTGCTGATAGCGAAGAGGTCAGTGGCGATGAGATGGAAATCAGCAAGGCCGCCAGACATAGGGACCTGGAGCGGGGAGGTGATCAGGTGGGGCAAGGCAGAGGGACAAGAACTAGGCAGGGAGGAGAGTAGAGGCCTTAGGAAACATCCCATCTCAATGGAATGGAATGCCCTGCTTATAGCATTCGAGCAAGGCATACTAGACCAAGAGGACTAGCCTGTACTTGTCATGTCTCACAGGGGGATACTACGCCCGTGACCGGAGTACACGGGAACTGAGCTGCAGACACACTGGGAATGATCTTATATGCATATATGATGTAACCGGGGACCGGTACCCCTGCTGGATACAGATTGTACTGTACATATTGATGCAAAACCAACGTATTGCTGTTAAATGGAATGATAAGTGCCGGGGGGGGGGAGGGTACAGGGAGGGAATGGGGGAGTTGGGACGTTCTTGACAGCAGAAAATGGAAAATGTAAATGATTGAAAAGTATACCGAAATATATGTCACGATATGGAGAACTACTGTGTACATGTCTATGTTATATGCAGTGACCTAACTTGCAAATAAAGACATTTTCAATAAAAAATCAGGCGGATGGTGTCCTCAGTGGAGATTGGGTTCCAGTCGTTAAGGATGTTCAAGGGGGGTGAAGGTCCTGCAGAAGGTTGGGTGGGTTGGTCTCCGGGTCGGTTGTCGAAGCTGTTGTGGATGTCTACGATTTTGTTGTGGAAGAAGGAAGCAAGGGAGTCGCAGAGGGCTTGGGAGGGGGTGATGTCGTTGGAGTTGGCTGATGGGTTTGTAAATTCTTTGACGATGTTGAATAATTCCTTGCTGTTGTGGGTGTTGTTGTCTAGTCGGTCTTTGAATGCGACTTTCTTGGCAGACCGGATTAGTTGGTGGTGTATGCGGGTGGCTTTTTTGAAGGCGTCCCTGGTGCTGGTGTTTGGGTCTTTTTTCCAGGTCTTCTCGAGGGAGCGACAGAGTTTCTTCGATTTCTTAAGATCATCGTTGAACCAGGAGGCGTTTTTGCTGCCTAGTTTGATTTGACGTTTTTTCAACGGTGCTAGGATGTCGGCGCTGTTGGATAGCCATTGGGTGAGGTTAGTGGCTGCTTGGTCGGGGTTTGAGGAGTGGGCGGGGGGGTTTAGAAGAAGCGATGAGGAGATCTGGTCGATGGTGATTTTGTTCCAATTTCTTCACAGGGTGGGTTGAAGATGGTTGTGGATTGTGGTCTTATTGTAGATAAAGTGAACGCAGCTGTGGTCCGTCCAATGAAGAGCTGTGGTGTGACTGAATGAGACATGTTTGCTGGAGGTGAAGATAGGGTCGAGTATGTGACCTGCGATGTGGGTGGGCGTAGAGACAAGTTGTTTGAGTCCGAGGTCGGCGAGATTGTCCAGAAGGGTAGTGGCGCTGCTGTCATAGCTTTTTTCCAGGTGAAAATTGAGGTCTCCCAGTAGAATGTAGTCCTCGGAGGGGAGGGCGTGTGGGGTGATAAAGTCAATGATGTCGTCACTGAATTGTGCACGGGGTCCTGGGGGCCGGTAGAGGAGGGTGCCTCTGAGTGTGGTTTTGGGGTCGGTGTGGATCTGGAAGTGGAGGTGTTCTGCGCTGGCAAGGTTGACGTCAGAGTTGGTTGAGATGCGGATGGAGTTATTATGGACGATAGCGATGCCTCCTCCTGTTTGCTTGATGCGGTCCTTACGGATGATCTTGTATCCTTCCGGGATGGCAATGGTGATGTCTGGGGCTGAGGAAGCATTCATCCATGTTTCAGTTAGGAAGGCGATGTCCGGGGAAATGGTGTCTAGTAGATTCCAGAGGTCGATGGCGTGTCTGTGGACCGAGCGGGTGTTGAGCAGGATGCATTTTAGGTGGTTGGGGTCAGGTCTCTGTTTGGTGTTGGTGGATGAGGAGTAGGTTTTGGTGCCGTCGAACTTGCAGGAGTTGCAAGAGAAGGGTCCATGGGTGTGTCCAGGAGCGGCTTGGACGCAGTTGGGGGAACGGCCGGGGTTAAGGGCTAGGAGGGTGGTGGCATCGTTAGTGATGCGAGTGGGCTGGGCATTGCGGGAACCAGGGGGTCTGGCGCTGGGCACGGTCCAGGCGCGGACGGGCGTAGACAGGCTTACCTTTGGCGCACCTTCGGCGCGGCCGTAGCACGTGGACGCTGCGCGTTGGGACATCTATCTTAAATGGATGGAGGAGGGGGCGGAGCGTGGGAGGGGCCGCTGGGAGGCGGGAGCGAGGTCGAGGGAGGGCTCTGGTCAACCAGGAAAATGGCCGCAACATCAACAACAAGGAGCAATGGGGCGCTACGAGGTCCAAAATATGTTACAGATACTGTTGTGGTGGGAGCAGGTTCGAGCGCGGAGACAGAGCAAATAGTGAGGCAGTCTCGAGTTAAACACAGCCAGAGTAATCACGGACAATGAGCAGCCAATGATATCACAGGTAATGCACAGCAAATATAAAACAATGCACAGTCAGCCAAAGCGCTATGAAAGGGGTGGTGGAGTAAAAGGGCTCTTGTGAAGATTTCCAATGATCAAGCTAAAAGAATTCTTGTATATAAAACTGATTCCAACGATGTTGAATGTTCACATTTTCCTGTAGGAACTCCCTCTGATTATCTTCATAACAATGCTTGTTCTTCTGTTGTTCCTTCCTCTTCTTTCTTTCTTCTACTTTCATTTATGTATTATGCTTCTGTCCCATGTTCCATCCCCTGCATCCTCGAGAGAGAGCGTTCCTTCAAACATGTTTATGTTTGAAGGTGCATCTCTCGAGGATCCCCTTTCAGTTCAACCCCTGTTTATGATTCACTGTTGTAGGAATATGCATTAAACTGTTTGACTTGCTGAGAGCTGGTGGCGATCCCGTGTATGCCGTATCTTCTTGCAATTAAACCCTTTGGATTAACAACTTCGTCTACTGAATCATCCTTTCTGTATTATTATCAACTTCTTTACAACAAGCCATTATGAAGAGGAACACTTTCATGAATTTTTTGTCTTTGATATTCCTTTTGAACGGCTTAAAAGGGTGGTCTGGCAGCTCCTTGCTAGCAACTTCCCAGTCAGTCACAACCTACGGTATAATGTCTGACCCAGGATAGGCAGGAGCCAGGGATGGTTCGGGTCGGGCGAGGAGGACCGTCGGGCTGTTGCAGGGTCACTCCGCTTAGCAGAACTGGACCTGATCTTTCAGCAAATTGGTAACTGTCCATTTCTATAATGAGGCCTATTTCGTCATTAGACCTCCACAAGGCATTGGGTCTCACGACTGCAATACTCTCTTGGAGTTATTTGAACATGGAGGGCTACATACCCAAGCATTGGAGTCAGAGAGATGCTTACACACAAATCTTTGTTTTTAATGTTTAATGGTTTTAGGGGAGACGATTTGGCCTTCTAGCCAAAGATGCTGACTTTGGAACTGTTGAACCAGGTTTGAGTCTGGTGTCGGCTCAATATCTTGTGGTTCTGGGCAAATATCTCAGTCTCTCCGTGTCTAAATGAATGTGTCTTTCTGTAATGTAACTGGTGCTCATGTAAATCTCTCCAAAACCTTCTGGTGGAGTTTGTGCTAAATAAAAACTGCCAGAAATAAAAATGTCCCACGGGCAGATCTCGAACTCCATGTTGCTCTGCCCAGACCTGAGAAGTCCAACGACATGTACTTCACTGTAGGAAACAGACCCAGCATCATCAGCCTATCCACAGATGGGAGTGTGATGAGGTCACAGAGCACCTGCTCTCCACCTAGGGGAGAGACGCAAATCCATATGTAAATCACACATTGCCCCAGAGTCTTTTCGAACAGACACTGAAGAGGGACTCACAGGAACCAGGAAGAGAGAGAGATTGGTACAGTTGCCATAGTGGAGATTCATGCACTGTGTACTGGTTCAATCACTACCATCTAACAGTCCTCTGCTGTGGTCCTCGCTCTGTAGGTTACTTATGTTGTAAGAAGAACAAAGGACAGGTTGCATGTACATATGTTTATCTGCAGGTACTAATATTTTTAGGTCCTTGCCACGGCTGCCTTTCACATGTCTGAGCTTAACGGACTTATTGTAGCAAGGCGGTCTCTGATCTCAGTTTCTGCTGCCTCATCACTTAACCTAAACATTCTACCCCAAACACTTTAAGTTATACAGCACCTTCAGTCACAGATTCCAACTTACATGACATTTCATCTATTGCACAAACACGCAGGACATCACACTTTTCTCCCTCTGCGATCTTGTAGTGGTACCTGCCACCCTTCTGTTACAGGATGATAATCTTGCAAATATGATGCCTGGTACTCAAAGTCAAAGTCAAAACAGCTTTGTTCGATTCTTATAAAAAGGTAATCATAAAAGCACAATAAAAAAGGTACATTTAAAAACATCTGAAGGCAGAAGTCACAATAATATTTACATAATTAAGTACAATTAATTAAATGTATTCCTAGATTTAATTACAGACTTTAGGAATGATGAAACAAGGTGCATAATAATTCATCTTCTAACATTTGTAATTTTATCAAAGCGGCTCAACATTGCCTTAGGCCCCAGTGCTTTAAGAGTGGAATCAGGAATCTCTTTCTTGTTAGGGTATAAAATTTACAGAAAAGTGTACAATGTAACATAGACTGCTTTGACACATTGTCACAAGGGCATAGAACCATATCTCTGGACCAACAATTTTGCTCCGGGAATGTTATCAGTCTGAAAAAAGTGCCTCCCCTAAATCTGTTCAGCAACATACGTGCATAACAGCTTTGCACCTCGATCAGGTATTGCTGTAGGCCCTGCCCTTGGCGAATCGGGTGATTCTCCATCACTGATATTTCATTTTTCTCTATTAGCCAGTGTTTGCTCTCAAGAAAGTGCAGGCATGTATGCTTTAGTTTCTTCCTAGGAACTGTGATTAAACACTCTGGCGAGTCAAAATATTCTTGGTGGCCGATGTCAGTCAAGAATCCCTTAACATAATTAAACCAGTGAATTCTGTTGGCCCCCTCTAGATCTAGACAATCCATTATGACGTCCCTATTCAGACCTGTCTCCTCGGTTGACCACACTTTGTGCCACAGTAAAATGGGGTCAACTTTAATGAAGTCTGAGATATAATGTATGTCAAATTCTTGGTGGCACACAAACGTTGAGGTGTTACGGGGGACAGCCAATAAATAACGAAGTATTGTATTTTCTCCGCGCTGTATTATGCTAGGATTGATTATTCCCCAAAGACCTGCTCCGTAAATCGCAGTGGACACACATTTCGCTTTAAATATGTCCAGTAATACAGAAATTGGGCGTCCTCCGAGTTTGTTGGCAAAGCATCGAATTGCCTGATCTACTGAATGTCATATTCCTGGTTTCTATTGCCGAGGTCCAAGTCCCTTTTTGTTAAAATTAATTCCCAAATATGAGAATGTCTCTGCTGATTCTAGTTTAGTGCCTGAAAGGAAGATCTTACATTTTGAGGTCTTCTTTGTGGTAAAGCACATGGTGAAGGTCTTACTTTTATTTATATTAAGACGTCTATCACACATGCACCAGGAGAATTTATTCACAGCTCTTTGTAGGCCCATTTGAGTTCTGGCCATAATAACTGCATCGTCTGCATATAAAAGTATTGGTACTGGGGAGTTCTTAATCCTGGGGTAATCGTACTGCTCTTCCGTGAGGTGGGATGCTATGCTATTTATGTAAAGATTAAAAAGAAAGGGTGCTAATATGCATCCCTGTCTAACTCCCTTTTGAATGTCAAATTTAGGGGTACATTCACCCTTTATTCCATACCTCCCTCTAGGCCCCGGCATCCTTATATAGTTCCCTTCTGAAGACTAGCAGTTTTGGTTCTACTCCTAGTTGCGCTAGTATGAACCACAATTTTTCATGGTTCAGACAATCAAAGGCCGAGTTTAGGTCTACAAAACATAAGTATACGTTTTCTTTTTTTGCCATAGTATACTTAGAAATAATTAATGCTAGGTTCAACCCTTGTCCTGTAGTACCAAGTCCAGCCCTGAACCCATACTGGAATTGTGAAAGGACACCTTGATCTTCAGCCCATAACAACAGTCTGTTAAGTATGACTCTCCCCGCGACCTTCATTAGTGAATCCAATAAAGATATAGGTCTATAGCATTTAGGATCAACACTTTCGCCTTTTTTAAAAATTGGAATAATGGCATCTTGCCATGTAATAAAAACACATTATTATTACAGCTGTTTAAGACGTTTGTTAAAAGTGGGGCCCATAGTTCTAAATTAGATTTAAATACATCTATTGGTACCCCATCCGGTCCCGGTGCTTTCCCAGGGGCGCTGTTATTGATGGCCTGTTGAACCTCTGTGAGAGAGAATTTTACGTTTAGCGGAAAGTTTTTATGGGCAGTGGCCTGAGTTCCAAGTGTTAGGTCGCTGCTCTCGCTTTCAAATGGGGTGTCTTTCTTATACATCTCACTGAAATGTATTACCAAAGTATTCTCTGTGATAGCTACTTCTACAGTGTTTGATGCTTTATCTGAGAAGAAGGGTGCAATCACAGCCTTCCAGAATCCTGTGTTATCTTTTGTCCGTCAGGCTTTGTGTAGGGCCTGCCAGGATTCTTGCTTCAAATCTCTCTTACGCTTTTTTACTGCCTGATAATAGGCAGTTCTGGCAGATCTTACAGCTGTTTGGTTCCGTGGAGAGGTTTTTAAGGATAACATTAAATGCTAGTGCGTTTTACCGCACTCGCTATTAAACCATCTTTTCTCCATACTTTTGTCCAATCTTTGTGGCCTTGTAAGAAGATTTTGGATTTCTTCTACAATTTTAAGAAAGGCCTCGCAGATTTGACAATCTTCTTTTTCCTCAGACAAACAGATCGAGAACTCAGTGATCCTATTGTTAATAAGATTTGTATGAAAGGCTGCAGGTTCTATTTTATTCCATTTCAAGGAATAGCCATTTTTCTTTGCCAAGGTTAGTTTATAGCTATACAGATTCTCAATCAGGGAGTTTGTTTTACCCCGCACCTCTGCGAAGAAAAGAGATAAACTACATGGATGGTGGTCGCTCATGGCTACTTCGCTTAGAGTATAAGTAAGGATGCGGTCGGCATGCCGCTTAGAAATAAGGGCATAGTCTATGATGATTGGCAAACCCTCCCAATAAAAGTTGGCTTAAAAGGGACCGGTGTGGGGCATAATTCATTTACGAACCCCAAGTCTAGTTCAAAAATTATATCATTAAATTAATTACCCAAGATGGTATGCGGAAAATGTGCGCAGCCATCCTCTCTGTTTGAACCCAGACCACAGATGTTCAAGTGGCTGTGTGGACATAAGGGGTAGTTGAGATCCCCAACAAATATGACACATGTGTCACCTATCTGGTCTGTTTCGACAATGCTTGTCAGGGTTTGGGACAGATCCTTGAGGTCTCTGATTTGGAAATATTATTGTAAAAGTTTACCAGGAAATTTTTTTGTTTTCTACTAACATTCAATGACAATATCTCATAATATTCAGACGTTGGTTCGAACTTTACGATTATACCATATAGGAGGTTTGATATATAAGTCCACAAACCCCCTTGTTCCTACCCCTTGTTGTATGGAAGGTGCGGAAACCATTTATGTGAATTGGATACATATAATTGTGTGTTTTAAGAGGAGGGTTATGCAATCCAAGTCATCAGTCTTACCAGATAGCCCCGCTATATTCCATGACATAATACTTAAGCTTTCTGCCATTACTACTTTATTGTTAGATGGTCTATCTGTTTTCCACATGGTAGTCTCAACTAGAGTATCCTCGTTTCCTAGCTCTACTGTCTTTGGATCTGCAGATGATAATTTCAACCCATCCCTTTGGCTAATACTTTGAATGCTATTTTCAGGGAAGTTCCTCACAGGGGTATTGTCATGACTCTCAGTGCCTGCTATTCCTAGCTTATTAAGAGTATCAATAATTATGGGCAGTCAGTCCACCATTTCGAGTGTACTGAATCTGTTGCTAATTGGGAAGCCCATCATCGAATCGGTCATCATACAGTTTTTCATTTGAAGGAGGTCTATTGCCTGGGTTCTCCGCCCAATAGTTACCCTGGACAGAGTAATTAGATACACCTGTTACTCGGTGATAAAAGTAAGTTAAGTCGTGTGGCTGAATCCTAGTGCTTAACGTATGATGCCACTCGCCACATATGTATCTAGGGGCTTGCCTATCTCCAAAGTTTATAATAATGCAGTCCCCTGGGATGTTTTTCCTGTTACTTCCCACCCAGCTAACCCTCCGAACAAACAAAATCTTACTGCTGGCATAAGTGGGTAGAGGCCTATTAATGTTACGCCAATATGATATCTTATTTTTTAGTTCAGTATAAGACTCTATTTTACCCTGTCCCAGTTCCGGGACTCCAGTCAGAACAACAACATATGGCATAGATTCTGGGGGCAAGTTTATGACCGGTAATACACAGCGCTCTACATCAACTTTACCAGTACAACCTCCCTGCTTAGGTGTAGCTTTTGAATGACCCCGCCCATCATATGCCTCGCGTTTTCTATTGTAGGAGGTTTTACAACAGTCAATGTGCTCTGGGCACTTTCCGGCCTTGGTTGTAGAGGGCTTACTGTCAGATCACAGCATGGAGGCTTGGATACTGTCTAATTAGTCTTTGGTTTTCTCGAGTCTTTGGGAACGTCAGATATCTCTTTGTCCACTGACAGATTTGCTGCATTCGTTTTTTTGTTTGGCTCAAGATTACTTACAGATAGCTGCTCGAGTTCTTTTAAACGCTCCTCCATGTGCTTTAATCTGTCATTGATTGGTCTTATAGCCTGTGTTAAGATCTCCCTCAGTTTCACCCAGAAGCTTTCCTCCATAGGTGCAAGAGAACATGCTGTTGTGTGTGCGGGATCAGGTCCAGCTATATGTATGTCAGCAGTAGGTTTGGTGATCGGTGTAGAATTATTACTATCAGCTGATAGATTCTTGGCTTGCCTGCCCTTTTTTGAGGCCCCGGCCTTCTTCTGCTTTGGTATTGCTCCGAGTTTATTATTCTCGAAGGGGATAGGACCCCCTTTGTCCGCCAACAATTGTGCTCTGGTTGACACTCCTTGGGTGAGGTTTGTAACTGAGCTTTGGGTATTTGATGTTTGTGCACTTGAGGCTTGGTTAGTACTGATGCTAGTCAGATCGTCCGCAATGTCGTTAATTAGATCCATTGCAACAGAGTCATTGGTGGTATTTATAGCTACATGTATTTCAGGACTATTTGATAAAGCGATTTTCCCCAATGAGGACCGTTTGTTAAATAGTGGGTCAGTTGAGAGCCAACGTTCGGTTAGTTCTATTTCTCGAGCTAAAAGAGATGCAGCTCTGATAATAAAATTGTCTAATGGCCCAGACACAGAGCCTGCACGAGTGTTAGTTCTTACAGAACGTTCCGCCATGTTGTTAAACACAAACACACCCAATACGTAATACCAATGTGTTTTAAGGATCTATCCATTTACTTGCTTTGCCCAGATGTTAGGGGGCTGGCCCAGCCCGGCCTCTCAGGCCTCGAACGGGCTCAAACGGGCCCGCCCTTGGCCCGGCGTGACCCACGCGTGATCCCGCGACGCGGGCGCTGTCGTTCATTTAAGGTGCCCCCTGGCGCGGAAGTTGGAGTGGCGGCTTCCGCCGCGAAGCTGAGCAGCCTGGGAGATGTAGTCTCCCTCCTTTCGGCAGCCGCTGGGTGTCAAGCTGTGGCAGCGGGAGGGAGACCGGGAGTGACTGCAGGTGCCCAGTGATCAGGTCTGGCAATAGAACGTCCCCCAAAGGTGTCCGTGCAAGTGTAGACAGCGCCCGCTCCACTGGGGCTGTCGTTCGTTTAAGGCGCCTCCACGCGCGGAAGTTGTAGTGGCGGCTTCCGCCGCGAAGCTGAGCAGCCTGGGAGATGTAGTCTCCCTCCTCTCGGCGGCCGCTGGTACTCAATAAGGATACTTTACATGTAATCTTACAGTCAAGTTAAAAATTAACATATACACCAATTTTTTTAACAAGGTTTTCTCCTCCTATGTAGCTTAATTGGCAACACAAGTTAACCAGTCCAACATCTCCAAGATGTAGTTTCCCATACAAGGCTGACACACATTGTGTTTGTATCAAATTGGTGGTGTATTATGTGGGGAAACTTTAAAAATAGAGACACAGCCTACAGATAGGGCTCTACCCCCCTCCTGCCTTCAAGAGCCCCATACTATTCTGGCAATACCACAGTGAACTGAATGACAATCATCCCCATTGACCCTAATAACCTTCCATGATGGGTTCAACTATCCACTCAGTGTTCCAGGCACTTCCCGATGTGCTCCTGCCATAGGCCTCTTCAAGTAGGACTGTTATCCTCTATGCCTCAATTCCCTTACCTCGAGAACAAAAACAAGGGACACCCTACTCGCTAGGAACCAGGGTAAATACTTTGTGACAGAAACAGCAGTTCCTGAAGGAAAATACAAAACTATCTTGATAATTATATGCACAATCGCAATGGTTAAGCGTTACTGTGACGTCAGGTGAGAAAGAAAGGCTACCAAGGACACTTCTGGCTGTATTTCCAATGTTACTTTTATATTTTAAACAATGTATGAATTTATGGATAAAGGAAAAAACATAATAGTGCTAGGTGTCCCCATTGTGAATAAATCATTTTAAAATGATCCCAGCCACTGTGTTCAATCATCAGGGCTGATCAAATTGGTTTACTTTGATTGGTTGTCAAAATATAATAAAGGGCTACGCAGTGACCACAAAGTGACGTGTTGTGCAATACAAAACCTGTCTCTGATTGCATACTAACTGAAAGTACCTATAAGCAATGAGTCACAGTGTTTAAGGATTAGAGGCCAAGTAGTCCCTGTTAAGATTTTAGTTGGTAACTTGTTTGTTGAGGTGCACAGAATGCACAAATGCAATATTTATCTTATGCACAGCACCGACTTCTCATTATGTAATGAACCATTGCATACCTTTGTAAACTGGTTACAGAGGCTTAGTTTTTTCTGGTTCCAGGCAACACCCCCTGGCCCTGTTACTTACATTTGAAATTCACATGTTCGAGGCATATGAGCTGCAGATCGTACACTTTTGCAATAGATCGCCACCTGGTGTTGGGCTCGGATGATTGCAGTTTGTTGACTTCATGGAAGAAGTCTTTGTAGTCACGAGATAGGTGACTCCTCCCTTGGACAATACTGCGCATGGTAATCGACTCCATCCTCAGATTGTTTTTTTCCACCACTGGGTTCGGATGAAAGTTTTCCGCTCGGGCTAGAAAAGACTTTTTCAGCAACTTCGAAGCGTGAAAATTTATACAAACATTTTCGACATCGAATAGACTTTTCGACATCACCAGCTACATTCCGGTGCGTCAACGAGGGCCGTTGGGCCTATCGGCGCCGTACGGCCTACGCCTCATGGACAGAACTCCATTCAAGAGATGCCCAGTATGTTGAGCAAAATTCCCTCGTAGCGACCATCACGAGGTCTGCAACCTCTGTCTATCCCCGAAACACGACGAGTCGACCTGCGCAGCTTGTGCATCCTTCCGATCAAAGAAGACCATTTGGGATCGGAGGGCACGTCGACACGAGATGAGGAGATCAGCGCCAGCACCGGAGGCCATCTTCGAGGAGGAGATCGTCGAAGAGGACGTCTCCGAGGACGAGGATCCACTCGAAGACATCTCCGAGAATGAGGCTCCACTCGTCGCCAATGAAGACTCGCCTGATCTCCAGATCATATCGGGGGCAGAGGACTCAGACGACTCTATTCCATCTCGGCATCCCGTGAGTACTCTTGCCCCTGCACAACATACACTACCCAAGCCAAAGGCAACTGTAGCACTCCGCCCATGGGGCCCAGTCGAGACCGAAATATCTCCTCGGCACCGACGAAACCACATGTGCCCATTCCACCTCCTCCATTGGCACTGAAGCACATACATCCTTCGACACCAAAGCCAAAACACTCTTCGGTGCCCAAAGACAAAGATCCTTCGGCACCCAAACCAAAAGATGCATCGGTGCCAAAGTCCGTACCGGATCTGAAACCTTCCGGTTCCAAAAATAAAGATGGAAAGCCAGAGTCCGGCGCCGCAGGGCCAACGAGACCTGTCTCCACTCCAAAATCTCCAACCTCGGTACCAAAGACTCCAAGGCCTGATACAGAGCGACCTAAACCCTCTAACAAGCCTACCAAGCCGAAACCATCTTCGGCACCGAAAAAGTTGCCACAGGACTCAATAACGCCTTCTACAGCAACAAACACAAAACAACCCCTATCCGCACCGAAAAAATCGACGCTGAAGATGATTGTAGAGGAGGAAGAACTGTTTAGACCAGATCCTAAACAAAGAAAGTCCACATCAATCCAAAAACTGGACATGTGGAAGCAATTCCTTACAAGAAGAGACCAGCAGACACACCACTTTTACCTGTGGTTCCTGCCAAAAAGAAGGATTGTGCAACTTCTCCAATGCACCCTTCCTCTCCTTCACCTTCTTCCTCTCCTATCCCTCCTTACATTGAACCTACAGTTTCTCCTGTTCAAATTCCTGCATCATCACACCACACTGATGAAGAGTATGATCTAGGTGGAGGGAATGACGTACCAGAGCCACATGCATACGCTTTTTAAATGAAGATGTCAATCCAAAATATCCTAAAGATGACAATATATATGGTTTCCCACCACACAATGTGCCCGACATTCCTGATCCTCACTACTACCCAACAAAACCTTCCCCTCCAGAAGATAGTATTGGGTTTAATCATCTATTAAATAGAGCTGCCCTTTACCACAGTGTCTCAATGCACTCTGATGCCATTGATGAGGATTTTTTACTGGATACATTTGGGCAGTCACAAAGGTCTACGCAAATACTACCCATGATCAAAGGAGTCATTAAACATGCTCAAGAAATATTTAAAGACCCGGTACGATGTAGGGTTTTAAATCCAAGAATAGAAAAGAAGTATAGACCAGCACCATCTGATCCAGTCTATATTAAGGGACATCTGCCACTAGACTCTTTAGTAGTGTCTAATACACGGAAAAGAGCCAATTTCCAGACTTCTGGTGACACGCCCCGCCTGACAAAGAATCTAAAGGTATTGATGCGTCAGGGAAACGGATTGCTGCGCAGGCAACAAACATATGGCGCATAGCAAATACACAAGCCCTACTCTCACGTTATGACAAGGCTCACTACGACCAATTAGGAAAACTAATGGAGCACCTCCCAGATCAATGTAAAGATCAGGCAGCAGAGCTCATACAAGAAGGCAAATTAATATCCAATGCCTCAATTAAATGTGCACTAGATGTAGCTGACACAGCATCCAGAGCAGTCAAAACTAGTTATACTCAGACGACATGCGAGGTTTTAAAACAGAGGTACAGACTACCATCTTGAACCAGCCCTTCAATCAAAACCAATTGTTCGGGCAGGCAGTAGACAACACACTAGAAAAGATGAAAAAAGACACAGACACCGCTAAGTCTATGGGTGCATTACAATTAGGGCTCCCGGTTTTATGGTATTTATTTTTTTGCCATTTCCGTCTGTATTTATCCATATTTATTTTTTGGGCATTTTTTCTGTATTTATCCACATTTATTTTTGCCACAAGTAAAAGGCAATGCTATAGCTAGTATTTTTACACATTTATTTAAATTGACAATGCACACATGCTCTCACTTAAACTAGCTATATGTTGTGGCTTTAGCAGTGCTTTAATGGTCCAGTACTGAGTAATTTGAAAAGGAGAGTACATGTGCTTCTCAGTTCTGCTATAAAAACACTTTAGGAAAGAGTACAAGCACTAATAAGGAGCAAACATGTGCCAGCGCTTCTGTATTTCCATCTAAAGCCAGCTAGAAATCTGCCTTCAAATGTCTATAGTTTTCACACGGAAAGTACGTAAGGTTTCCTATATTGGTGGTGGTGTTTTGATGTGTAGATAAGCAGACAGATAGATCCCAAGCTACACACCACGTGCCCTGAAAGTTACTATCTCAGTCTAAGGTTCACTGACTGAAAATAGATGCTAAACCAATCTAGGGTGATCCCAGCGAGCAGATTAAATAATCTCTTATTCTACTCCATCCATGTTTTCTCACACCCACAGCAAAGTTCGAAGGGCATGAACATATGAAGCCATGCCAAAAAATGATCATTCTTAACCACAGACAGAATGCTGTGTGAAATTGGCATTCCACAGCAGATGGCCATTTTTTGACAAATTTGTAGATTGCATAACTGCATTTGATCTGCCTCATAAAATGCTTCCTCACATCAAGCTTTCCTTTCAAATTTAAAATATAGACAGAACTCCTCGGGTGAAAAATTACCTGATGCTGGTTGACAGAACAGATGCGTTCATTACAAAAATGCAATATTTTTCTATTATTCCATGCATTTCACATTTTACCTTTCCCTCAATACCTCTGTCTTGGGCAGTCGGACATTCCTTCCACCTCCCCTCGTTCGCCTCCCTGCCACCAGCAATCTGCCCCTCATTTTCCCTCCTTTCCCTCACAGGCATGTCTGTGTACCACAGACTAGTCATGATGTGTACCATCATTAACTATGAATTAAACCACTGAGTGATTGCCAAGGGGCTAGACCATTTACATTGCAAAGGTTGCTATGAGACTTTCATGCCATAGAAATGTAAAGTTAATATTTATATATGTACTGCAAACAAAGTTAAGAAAACCATGGGGTTGGTACAAAATATTAACCAGAGGAACAGCTATTGGTGGTGCAGCAGGTGCAGGGGCACAGGAGCCTTGGGGCCGCACTGTACTCCACTATATCTGCCCTTCACTGCCCAAACTGTGGCCCGAAAGGGTTCTAATTTCTTTCTTGCTTATGGCAAATGTGCTACGCCACTCCCTGCATATTCCTGTGTGGGCTCCACATGCAGACATTCTAGTGGGGGGATGTGTGGCGTAGGGTTGTTGATCTGATGCCTGAAAGAGCTGTGTAAGGAAATATGCAGTGGTCGTGGAAAGCTCAGCAAGGGAAGAGACTCTCCTGTCCTCTCAGGAACTGTAGCAGGCTACATAGGATAGATCTGTCAAGGAATGCAAAAATACCCGCCCGCCAGCACTTGTGTGCGTCGAAAATGATACAATACCTCCTTATAAGAGGAAAAGTCATCTTCATTTAGGTTTAAAAAAGCCATGTGCCAGGATGCGCTGCTGCAGCACTGTGAATTCAAGTGCTTAAAACGTGCCCTGTATGTGTTACACCTTAGACTTCCTGTATGGGGTCCTTCACTGCTTGTATTACACTTCATCTCCCACAATTCATTGGGTGGGGGGATTAGGTTGTGAGCTATCCCAAGCTGCATCCAGGACGTATCAGATGACATCACTGCCTTTAAAAGAAGACCATCCCGGCTCCCAGGTGCAGCCACTCGACTTTTGACCCTGCAATGAAAGCAGCCTGCAATGAAAGTAGTCTCATTTCGCGCTGCTGAGTGTCTCTTTCTTCCAGCTGGAGTTTTGTTTTTGCTCAGTTCAAGGTCGCGCTTTCGCCACGTTTGTTCCCACCAGCCTACAGCTGCATGGACTTTGTTGCACAACCCCCAATGAGCGTGCTGTAGTGCTGTTTCTTTAGCATTATTTTTTCTATTTTTGTTTTGAAGTTAGTTTACAAAAGGATAGGAAAGTCTACAACCTCACGGGATCTTTTGACAATAAATGTTTCTGAAGTGCACTTATTTATCAGTCTATCTCTTCGCTCCTGAGGATATCTGTTTAACTGATAAGCTGTCCTGAATCTCGACAGAATGGGGCCTGGGACAGGGAGTCAGGGGCGTTAAAAGAACAATAAAGGCTCATTAACAAGTAAATGGTCTTTGAAAAGACCTGTGAAGTACTTGGGTGCGGCTGCCAAGGAAGGAATTTCCAGCAGCAGGAAGGGGGCATGGCGAGAACTCTGGATTCGAGCCAGCAACATTTTCTAGTATTTTACCGTTTCTAAATATAAATACAGACAAAGGAAATATAGATTTCCGTCTGTATTTATATGTAGAAATCCGTAAAAACGGAAAACCGGGAGCCCTAATTACAATCCACACAGACTAGAAGTTCTTATCGCCGCTCCTTTTATAGAGGAGGCTCTAAGCAAACCGGCACAGATACAACATCATCTTTTAAAATGCACACACAGACCTCCTCTAACAAAGGCTACTTTAGAGGAGGATACAAAGGCAAAATAACAAGGGAAGAGGTAGAGGTAATAACAACCGCTCCTCTTCCACTCCCAAACAGTGACTTCCCTCTGCTTCCCCTACAGCATTCCACTCCTGTGGGGGGCAGATTATCACAGTTCCTACCTGTCTGGAATTCCATCACAACAGACAGGTGGGTAAGACAGATTATCCAACATAGCTACTGCCTAGAACTCACAGCAACCCCCCAAACATACAACCCAAGCAGCGTCCAATGTCCACAGAACATATGACTCTGCTTCAACAGGAAGTTCTAGCACTTCTACAAAAGGATACTATTCAAGTAGTTCCTTTAGAGGAACGGGGAACAGGAGTTTACTGCCCGTACTTCCTAATTCCCAATAAGGACGAGACACTAAGACCAATTCTCGACCTCAGGCCCCTCAAACATTACATACAATCAGATCATTTTCACATGATCACTCTACAACAAGTACTCCCACTACTACAACAGGGAGATTTCACTAGACCTAAAGGACGCCTACTTTCATGTTGCTATACATCCTGCTTACAGGAAGTATCTAAGGTTTGTAATACAAGGACAGCACTATCAGTTCAAAGTCCTTCCATTCGGGGTCACAACAGCACCACGAGTGTTCACAAAGTGCTTAGCAGTAGTAGCAACACATCTCAGAAGATGACAGATACATGTCTTCCCTTACCTCGACGATTGTCTCATAAAAGCAAAATCGTTCAACCAGTGTGTCCAACACACAAAACAAACAATTCAGACATTGCACAACTTAGGGTTTACAATAAACTATACCAAGTCGCACCTAGAGCCTTCGCACGTTCATCAGTATCTAGGAGCTACCATAGACACATCTACAGCTCTAGCGTATCCCAGTCCAGCCAGGATACAAAGCATTCAGACCTTAGTCTCCATTTTTCAACACCAGCAGTCTCTCCAAGCCAGAGTGTTCATGAGACTGATAGGCATGATGGCGTCTTGCATCTTCATAGTTCCACATGCAAGACTGCAAATGCGTCCATTGCAAGAATGTCTAGCACAACAGTGGAATCAGGCTCAAGGTCAGCTCACAGACCTGGTGTTGGTAGACAGCCGTACATATCGCTCTCTGCAATGGTGGAACACCAAAAACTTGACAAAGGGATGGCCGTTCCTAGAACCTGTTCCACAGATAGTGCTCACGACAGACGCATCCCTCACAGGAAGGGGAGCCCATCTCTTACAATATACCACACAAGGCCAATGGAACAACCAACAAAAACAGTTCCATATCAACCATCTAGAGCTGCTAGCAATTTTCCTAGCACGTTTAAGTACAAGTGTAGTGCCGTAGTTTGAGGGTCTGTGGTTCGGTGGTTCCGAACCCGTTCAATAAAGGTCGTCGGAAATAGACGATTTTGCTGTCAGCGGACCGCAAATCACGAGTGCGGTGTGTACGAGTGTTTTCGTCTTAGTCGATCAATGAGAACACTACGTATTCAGGGATTTCGTTTGAACCCTCAGGTTCCATTTTGTGGACGGCAGCCATTTTGTGTGGTTGTCCTCACATAGGCCGATGACTGCTGTCGAGCGAGTCCTTGGGACACGTACACCTTAGCTGACTCCTGAGTGACCTGGTCGAACTGACTCCCTTGCCCGAGGCTGACCTCGCTGAGCCAGTTCCTTGTTAAGCAGCTGGTCAGATAAAGATCAAAGAGCAGGACATTGCCGAATTTACAGTACACTGCACCCATCCTTCTATCTTGCTTCCAATCTGTTTCTGCTCTTTCCTTTACGACATAATCACCGATTTGGGTTAAGGTTTTATGAAGGGTTTGTCTGGCCTGATCCGACAGGATATTGGAATGTGCTTGGTCATTTCTGGTGGGCTGGACAACAGAAAGTGGGATTGTCGTCATGTGCTACTTTTGAAATGTCACATTGTCATTGGTCAGTTTGTGTGTAACCGATGCCACTTTGGAATGTGATTTTTGGCATAAAAGACCATGCTCCGCTCATTGAAATTGTGCAGTCTCTAGCGAACCACCCGTGTTGTGCTTCGTAGATCTCTGTTCCTGGTTGCAGCCAATAAACTTTGGTCTTTGACGTCATCGAGAAGTGTCCCGTGTCTCTGTTTGCCGAGGCAGGGGAATCCGAAGACTTCGAGCGTTTTCCCTGGCGCTGCTGGGTTCTAACACCCGGTTCTTCACAAGTATAAAACAAAGCTGTCTTAATGCGGACAGCCAAAATGACAGCCATGTATTACATACAAAAACAGGGGGGGGGACACACTCTCTGCAACTGTCCCAGCTTGCACAGAACATTTGGAGATGGGCCATTCCTCAAAACATACACCTGACAGAAGAACACCTTCCAGGAATTCACAATCAGATAGCAGATCTGTTGAGTCGACAGTCACAACAGATTCACGAATGGGAGATACATCCTCAAGTTCTTCAACCATTCTTCCAAATGTGGGGGCATCCACAGATAGATCTGTTTGCCACCCACGAAAATGCAAAATGCCCAACCTTTGCCGCCAGGTTTCCACACCCACGGTCGGAGGGTAATGCGATATGGATGAACAGGTCAGGCTGATTCGCGTACGCTTTTCCGCCTCTCCCACTCATTCCACTAGTAGTGCGCTAACTCAGACAACAGTCTCTCAAACTAATACTAGTAGCTCCCACATGGGCTCATCAGCCGTGGTTCTCCACACTACTAGATCTCTCACTGGTTACACATCAAAAATTACGGCTCACGCCCTCCCTGTTAACACAGAACCATGGAGAAATAAGACGCCCAGAACCAAGCCAACTGAATTTGGCAATCTGGCTCCTAAAGTCTTAGAGTTTGGTTACTTAAACCACCTACCACCAGACTGTATGAACATAATTAAAGCACCTAGAAGACCCACTATGGAAAAGATTTGCAATACATTGTAACAATAATCACGTTGATCCACTCGATGTTTCCATCCAAAATATTATTTGCTACCTTCTACACCTACAAAGGTCCAAGCTTATTCTTCCATACGCCTGCATCTGGCAGCAATTGCAGCCTATTTACAGAATAGACAACATCTATCTCTCTTCAGAGTACCTGCAATCAAAGGATTTATGGAAGGATTAAAACGAATAATCCCACCTGGGTTACCATCTCCTCCAATATGGAACCTAAACGTGGTCCTTACAAGACTTATGGGACCCCCTATCGAGCCTTTACACAAATGTGAATTGCAATTCCTAACATGGAAAACTGCTTTCCTTGTTGCCATCACCTCTCTCAGAAGAGTTAGTGAAATACAAGCATTCACAACACAAGAACCATTTTTTCAGATACATCCTAACAAAGTGGTTCTTAGGCCTACTCAAATTCCTGCCACAAGTTATTACTCCTTTTCACCTTAACCAATCAGTAGAGCTACCTGTGTTTTTCCAAAACCCGGACTCTGTTGCAGAAAGGGCTTTACACACCATAGATGTTAGAAGAGCCATGTTATACTACACAGACAGGACTAAATCCTTCAGAAAGACAAAACGACTATTTGTATCTTTCTCTCCCCCACACAAAGGCAACTCCATCTCTAAGGGAGGAATTGCCATTTGGATTGTAAAGTGTATACAAAGATGCTATCAAAAAGCTAAACATACACTAACGGTTCCTCCTAGAGCGCACTCCACTCGCAAACTAGGAGCCTCTATGGCTTTCTTAGGAAATATACCACTAGAGGACATATGCAAGGCAGCAACATGGTCTACAATACACACCTTCACTAAAGACTATTGTGTTGATGTGCAAGCCAAGCAGCAAGCTGCAGTAGGCCAAGCTGTCCTTAGAACACTGTTTCAGAATACTGCAACGGATACAAGCGACCACCGCTAGGGGAGACACTGCTGCACAATCGTTGCAAAAGTGTACGATCTGCAGCTCATATGCCTCGAACGGAAAATGCTACTTACCAGTATGCATCTGTTCTTGGCATGTAGAGCTGCTGATTTGTACACCCCCCCCGCCTCCCCGGGACTTGTATCCATTTCAGTACTCATCTTACTTAGATGCGCACGCATGGACATCCTTTCTCCTTACTTCTACTAACTCCATCATTTCCCATCATGGCGAAAAACAATCTGATGATGGAGTCGATGACCATGCGCAGTATTGTCCAAGGGAGGAGTCACCTATCTTGTGACTACAAAGACTTCTTCCAAGAAGACAACAACCTGCAATCATCCGAGCCCAACACCAGGTGGCGATCTATTGCAAAAGTGTACGAATCTGCAGCTCTACATGCCAATAACAGATGCATACTGGTAAGTAGCATTTTCCTTACTGCTATAGTGTGAGAAGGCATTTCATGAAAAGGAACATAAAGTATAGTTGCTAAAGAAAAATGCCAGCCATGTGTTGTTTTAAGGCACTAAATAGGGTTATAAATAAAAATGTATGTATTCATTTGTTATATGGCTTTTCTGTCTTTGTTCCCTTAAATTATCAGTCATGGATCATCCAGGCAGCCCTTAAACACAATGAAGTGTTTTCTATTTATATTTGCTGTTTGAAGTATGCACAGATAAGTGCTGAAAATACGGCTTTAGGTGACTGTTTATTTTTGTCCTGTATGGGGCATCAACATGAGCTGGCAACCCTAATCATAAAACTGGAAGTTTTGTTGATATAAGCACATTATTCCCTACACCCTAGATCCCTATTACTGTCAAAATAACAATAGTTTAACTTATTCCTGAAACCCTACGCTGCCATAAATAACATGCCAAGTTACTTCAATTGTCCGAGAATGCATCCTGCATTCAGACAAGTCACTCCTCTTTCTCGCCCTTCACTTTTACGCTCACCCTGTACTCGCAGCAATCACAATGCACTTACACTGACCACCATGTACTCACACCATTCACCCGCTCACCCTACTTCAAGGTATTGTCAATTCTATATCAGACCCTTCATAGTTGTTCCTTGTTCTTCAGCCATAGGCAGTTCCTGAAACAATAGGATCACTCCTTGGCATTGTTCTGATTGCTGCCTCAGTTAATTAATCTGCTTTTGACAGTATTGTTGCAAATGGCATAGCATGTATGTTGAGAGTGTTTCCCACTTTCTCACTAGAACTTACAGAAAGACAATATAGAGGCATTTCATTTAAATGTTGGAGGTTTCAAAGCAAAATATGCTAGATTTCTGGGTGGTAGGGCAAAGTGGTACATGGTGGGCCGTGCCGCTGGTGCGGGGGGGCCCTCTCCATGTGCTTTGCAGGGGGGCCCCCTCCAGTTTCGTTACGCCCCTGGACAGAAAGACCCCCAGTTGGTTTCGGGCTGCTTCTGGCTTCTGAACCCAGCCATCCTCTGCCCCTGCACCTCAGCTGATGCATAAACACGGCGAGGCAGAGCGCATAAATACACCGTGTGACAGGCACGAGATACTCCCCAGGCAGTGTGCATCCTTCCAGGTTCCAGTGACAAGCAGGCCCTGCCAAGGAGGTCACTTCTGACAAGTTTCAATGAAACGATACACAGTGGGCTCTGCTCTTTCAAGCTACTGCTGTTATGGAGAGGACACACTTTAAAGGTGATAAGTTAACATGTGTAATGCGAAAGGCTTAGAACGAGCATGTTAAGGCTCTTGAGTAATGTAAACACCGCTATAAACACTTAATGTAGAGATACATTTTATCACTCAGAATCGATTCCACCGGACATGTCCGTCTTTCTTTCCGTCTCTCCAAGCATGCATGGATCAGGACCTATCCACCATTCATTTAATCCACTCATCTTCTATCCTGCTGGCCTGTCCACATGTTAATCCACCTGCCCACCGTTGCAACACCCATTGATTCACCCACTCATTCAATCAGAACTTCTTCCATCAATCCACCTTTTCTCCCACTTGGCAAGCTTCTTCCCACCCACCTATCAATCCATCAACCCACCCAAAAGGGCATCCATTCATATATCCATTCATCCACTTTCTCTCTCTCCTAAGTCTATGTACATTGGGTAGAGTTCTGACTTATGGAATAAAATTGAAGTTTCCAGCTGGAACCACTTCCCTTTTAGCTGCCAAAGTAGATTCCTCGTCAAAGGGACTTTAAAACATAAGAATGAGGGTCACTCACAAAGAGGGAACATGTCCGGGTGAGAGTCGTAGATGGGGAAGGAACAAGTGTTTGTGAAATTGCCATTTTAATATGCAAGCCTTTAGTACGTTTTGTTGGAAATTGTAAAAAAAAAGAAAACATATTTAGCTACTTTAGGCAGTGTCTCGACTAACATTTTGAAAAAATGTATGCATGTCTCAGTCTCTCACCTCCCACCAATAAAAGTATTAATGGCGGTGGTTTAGCTGCAGTAAAATGCTTACTTTTCTAAAGCACTATAGTTTTTATGCATCTTGAATCGGCTGGTCTCTAGTTGGCAGAGGTATACACTTCTGACATATAGGGACCCACCTCCTCTAGTCAGGGCAAGGTGATCACACACTTTGATAACCCCCGCTCACCCCCTTGGTAGCTTGGCAGAGCAGATAGGCTTATCTCAGAGGCAGTGTGTTAAGCATTTATGACCACATACAGTAATGAAGTGAATACACCACAAATGGACACAACACAGAAGATATGATAAAAATAAGGATGTTTATATAAGGCTTAGCACAAGACCAAGTAACGACAAAAATATACCACAATCTTAAAAAATACTCTTTGGAAGGAAAAATAATAGTTCAGGTAAGTCTCTTCTTAGTAAACGGTTCTTTAGCAACAAAAGTAAATCTTCTTCTTTAAAGCACAGTTCTTGGCAACAATGTAACCCCACACCAGTGTTTTGCACATGGAGGCATCTTTGTAAGGCAGCGTTTCAGAACTCCATCAAGCCCACATCTTGCCGCACCCGCTTCGCGGGTGCCGCTTCGCGGGTGCCGCTTCGCGGGTGCCGCTTCGACCAGGAGTGCGTGGGGCAGCATCACCTGAAGGAGAGGAGCGGTAAGGCGGTTCCGGGCGTGAGGCTTCAGCGGGGCTGCGAGCGTGCGGGGACTCCAACAACCAGGAGTCCCTGCGAGACCGATAGTCAGCATCCGGTCCGCTCTCCCTGTGGCCCGCATCCCGCCCACCTGAGGATCGTAAAAGCAAGCCCTCACATTCCCTCATTGGGACACCAGTCCTTTGCACACGGAGGCATCTTTGTAAGGCAGCGTTTCAGAACTCCATCAAGCCCACATCTTGCCGCACCCGCTTCGCGGGTGCCGCTTCGTCCAGGAGTGCGTGGGGCAGCATCACCTGAAGGAGAGGAGCGGTAAGGCGGTTCCGGGCGTGAGGCTCCAGCGGGGCTGCGAGCGTGCGGGGACTCCAACAACCAGGAGTCCCTGCGAGACCGATAGTCAGCATCCGGTCCGCTCTCCCTGCTGGCCCGCCCCCTGCCCAACATGCCCCCTATATCATAGCCACAGCCTCCCGCAGCGCGGGACGCAGCCCCGGGCGAAGACCGGGCACAGAGCGGGCCGTTTGAGGCTGTTAGAGACTGGGAGAGACTGGACTGGGCCAATTTCTTTGGCCCTATCTCTCGGTAATATCTGCACTGCCAGTTTGATTTTCTGACCAGCCACCATGTCAACCCGTGAGTACAAAGATAGGGCAGTTAAGACCAAATTGAAAAACGGTACACTAGATGACTTTATCACCAGGACCCACACAGCCATTGACACGGAGATTGCCAAAATGCAGCACAGAGTGTCCATCGAATTGGACGCTGCAAGAAGATTATCACAGGATTTAGCAGTGGCTAAAAAATCTTCCCAAGGGTCTATAGCCTTCGCTAAAACACCTGATCGTCCAATTGGTCCTGCTCCTACCCTGCTCCTAACTGAGGCAGATATTCACCAGCCACTAGTACTCACTACATCTATACCAAAGGGGGGGTCGGCACTAGTATCCATTAATTCTTTAAAACCTTCAATGGTCGGGGCAGTTGGGGAAGAGAAGGAGGGTGAGGGCGGCCCCTTGGGAACGGCGCCAACACCCAAATCCATGGAATTGGGCGGGGGGATTCTTGTACCCTACAACAAGGGCCACATAATAAAAGGAAGCGTAATAATATAACAGCATACACAAGGAAAAAAGCCAAGATTGCGAAGGCACAGTTATCCACCAAGGCACCATCTTTATTACCCCTAGATCCATTCCCAGTGAGTAACGCACAGCCACCTGAACTAAGACCAGAACCCAGCCCTGAATTACTGGCAGTAACTCATGAAAATAATAATCTCGTAATAGAGAACGAAACTAGTGGGGTTCCACTTTGCATCATAAAAGGGAAAGATGTGGAATTTCTGACTGTTGTGTGGGAAACACTCAAAAAACTGCTAACTCCCCTTGAAGTGAGACTTTCACATATAGGATCCCAGCTTCTGGAGATGGAAAAAAGTATTTCGAACCTAGACAAAAAACCAACCTACACACAAGATAAGGATTTCATGGCCAGTCTAGAGAAGCTGGTAAAACGCCTGTTGACTCCCCTGGTGGAAAGAACCCAAATCATTAACTTAAAATTAGATCAACTAGAGTTCTTAACATCCAAAAATACCGTTTTACTGGAGAGTCTTGTAGACAATAGCAAACAACCTGCTGCTACTGGGGGTAATAATATTACTACAGCAAAAAAGGGGGCTAAGAAAAGCCAGCCACAATCTCTGCAACCGAAAACTGCAGTATCTGCAGATCCAAACAGTATTACCCCTCGTATAGTGC
The DNA here is from genome assembly GCF_964263255.1 of Lissotriton vulgaris. Lineage (NCBI taxonomy): Eukaryota > Metazoa > Chordata > Amphibia > Caudata > Salamandridae > Lissotriton > Lissotriton vulgaris. Next base: position 365,857,812 of record NC_141695.1, on the reverse strand, counting down.
CAGCTACTTTGTCTAAAACTACGCTGGCGACTACTGTGGGATCTCAGCTAAAGAACTCTTTGGTGGTAGCATCACCAGTAAACACAGTTCTCCCAGTCCTGCTAAATGCTGAGGGGAGAGAAACTCCAGTTAGCAAACCCTTAGCCCCTAGTAAAACACCCCTGCCTGGTAAACAGATCTATGTAAACATACCCCCTGATGCTGCCCCCTACATGGCAATTTTGACAGGTGTTCCACTAATCGCAGCGAACAAATATGAGAAAATGGAGGACCTTTTAAATAAAACAAAATTCTGGCTAAATAATAACAGGCCCCTTTCCCAAGACACAGCTACAAAAATTTTAAGTGTGCGGAGGGTCCCTTGGGTTGGGCCAAGCAAGAAAGATCTGGAGGGAGATTGTATTCTGATTAATTTTAGAGACATCTGGGTTAAGGATATGATCTGCAGCAAAGCAAGGTTTGGTAGGATGGGGGACATCCAGTGTGTGGGACTTGAATATTTTTACCCAAATCTTTATCATACCATCTCAAACCCCAACCACCGCGGGCAAAGAACACACGGCAGTAATCATTTGGGTTGGGTACATAACTCGACCATGAACCAAGGCACCCAAAATTATTGTGGCCCTTGGCATGAGATAAATGGCCCCTTTATGGGACCACTGAGTATGGGTCATTTTACACAAGCCCCGTATAACCCACGAAGACCAAGGTATCAAGGTGAGGAGCACCAAGGATGGATCTCAAATAATAATATCCCATTGAGAAACCGCTTTGAACCATTAATGGGTATGGACGGTGTAGATTGACCATCAGCTAGGTCTGAGGGTAATGCGCCTCCCATGCTAGACTTGGGAAAGAGGAAAATCATAGGGATAGCCCGCAATGATAACCCAGTTGTGGTGACTGGTGATTGTGATATTGTGAGTATTGGCCCCCCATATGTAGAGAATGATGTTATTTGTGGAGGAGATACCATCTTGGGTTGTGAGAATCACACACTACTGTCCGGGCAAGACCCCTCAAGCACAAGAGACATTTTGGGAAGCACTCATGGGAAACCGGGGCTGTCTCTAATATCTTGGAATATTGCTGGACTTATAGGCAGATTGGAGGATGATGCGTGGTTGGATTATGTAGGAGCCCAGGGGATCCTGTGTCTACAGGAGACTTGGACTAGGACTGCCTGTGACATTGAGGGCTTTCAATCATTCAATGTTTTGGCCGTTCCATCGACATCTGGGAGGGCAAGGGGTGGTATAATGACAGCGTTGTCCATAAAACTACAGAAGTTGACAACATCGAAACTGGTGGACACAAATTGGTATCAATTGTTGTTATTAGAGCATCTTTTTCCAGAACCTGTGTTGTTAGTCAACTGGTATCACAATATCTTTGATGGACGTGACACATCGATAATTCAAAGTCTGGAGGACGCAGTGGGCAAAGCACGAAGCGAGCATCCATTATCGTCTGTCATTTGGGTTGGCGATTTTAACTTTTCGTTGTGCAGTTTTGGAGGTTTGAATGTGTGTGGTCTGGAGGACTTAAACACACAGCCCTTGATCCACTTCAAACACACACCCCAGGGGGACGCTCTGAACAATATTATTATCCTGAATGACTTGTGTGTGGTGGAACCCTGGTCAACCCCCAACATACCGCAAATACCAACTTTTCAGGGTACAAGGGGAGAGATGAGCACCATTGATTTTGTCCTGGTGTCCAGTAGCTTTCTTAAATATGTTGACAAGCTCGAGGTGGTGGCCAATCCCGCAAGTGACCATAATCCCCTAATGTTGTCATTGTGCTTGTCAGCACAAGAATCATCAAAGACCTGGGACCAGTCAATCAAGTACAGCAATAATCAGGATGTTAGTTTAAAATGGGGGAAGGTAAATACGATAAAATTGGAGGAAGATATTTTTGTTCGTTGCAAAACGGAAATGGAATCATCTCTACTCCCAGCATCTGACCCTCACAAGGTTATTGAGAGTTTTGAGAAATTGTGTGGGCATGTAGCAAAGCACCTTAGGAAACCCAAGGGAAAGGGTGGCCAAAAGGCCTTTAGATGGTTTGACTCCGTGTGTTCTGCCACACATCAATCCCTAAAACTAGCCTTGCGCCAAAAACCAAGAAATAGAGAACTTGTAAGAACTAGCAGAAAGGCTTATAGGGAGGCTATTGTAAAAAGAAAGCAGGACCTAAAAAACATTGCTTGGGAAGACCTAGAAAAGGCTGCAGAAATAAAAGATAGTAGACTCTTCTGGGAGGTCTTAAACCGCCCCCTTTTTAAGAATGACAATAAAGAAACTATAGTTATGCAGGTCACCGCTGAACAGTGGGTACTACATTTTACTAAGATTTTTAATCCTAATTCTATCCCATTAATGGAAAGTTTGGATAGTACAGGGGAACCGGCAACATCTTCCTCGGCTTTGACCCTCAGCTCTTCACTTACACTGACAGAGATTGAGGAAGCTTTAGGGAAGGGTTTATCACTAAAAGCTCCAGGCCCAGATGCAGTCCCCTTGGACCTTTTCAAACACAATGTTAGTTTGTGGGCACCCTTATTATTGAATGTATTTAAGGCTGTTGTGGTCGGTCGCATCCCTGGTTCCTGGAAGGAGGCAATTGTAGTGCCGATCTTCAAGAAGGGTGATAGGTGCGACCCATGTTGCTATCGTCCTATATCCCTAATAGATGCCTCATGCAAAATCTTGGGCAGGGTTATCCTAGCCAGATTAGAAAGCTGGGCAGATTAAACAGGTCTTATAGTTGATTCCCAATATGGATTTAGGCGAGGAAAGGGGACTGTTGAGCAGTGCCTGAATCTGGCACTAATTATAGGCAAGTACATGAAGGCAAAAAAGTCCGCAATACATCTTGCCTTCATGGACTTGTCTAGTGCATTCGACACTGTTTGTAGACATAAGTTGTGGCAGATGATGGATGACATGGGCTTTGAGGAACCATTGGTCACATTGCTTCGTAGGTTACATGCAGCAACAACTGTAGCAATTAGATTTGGCCCTGGAGGCGAAATGACAAAATCAATTCCATCAACTGAGAGTATACACAAACGGGTTAGAAAAGTACTTATTAGACCAGGGTTGTGACTTTCCAAAAATTAATAGCAAAAGTATTCCCATGCTTTCCTATGCAGACGATACTGTCTTAATGACCTTAACTGGAAATAGCATGCAAGTATGTTTAGATGCCTTTAATACTTTCATGCTGGACCTTGACTTAAAGGTAAACTTCGACAAATCTTTTGTAATGTGTTGTGGTCCTAAAGGGTCAAACATCAGGAAGTTTGTGGTAAATAATCGCACAATTGGAAAGGTGGAAAATTTTAACTATCTAGGTAATTTGTTTAATAGCAAACTAAGCTGGACTCCAATTATGAAGGTTCGAGCCCAGAGTGCGACCCGGGCAATAGAGGGCATCTTCCGTTTCTGTAGCAAATTGGGCCAAAAACATGTTACGCACCTCAAAACCCTCTATACATCTAAATGTTTATTGGTGGCCACCTACGGGGCAGGGGTGTGGGGGACTGAAACACCAACTGTGATACAGGTGGTGGAAAATAATTTCATAAAAAGGGTTTTATCAGTCCCCAAAGGCTCCTCAAACATCTTCTGCCACAAAGAAATGGGAATGGTCAGCGTATCTGATACGATTCGTTTGTCCCCTTTATTGTTATGGGGCAAAATATGGCGATCTGAAGACCTGCAACTTACTAAAGACATCATCATGGATTGCATGGCCTTAGAAATTCAAAACAGATCCCTTGGTTGTCCTACGTTTGCAATATGTTAAATAAGATTGGCTTGGGTTCCTTTTATGACAATCCAGAAAAAATAGAGGGAAACCAAAAGGCGGACATAAAGACAATGTATTGGAAATCATTGAATTCACCATCTTCGGACGATGTTAATGTTCATGTTCGTAAGCCCCAACCTCAGTTTTATTTAACATTTACTCTCAATGTGCAATGGCGATTCTTACTAACAAGGTTTAGATTGGATATTCTGCATTTTCGGCTTGCTTTTCCGAAACAAGGGGGTTGGTGTGAGAGGCTGCCCCCTTGTCCATGTAATAACAGGGTTAGCCAAAGCACCATACATGTGGTCCTCTTTTGCTCCTTATACCAAGAGCCAAGAATCCGGTTTATTAAACCAATTCTGATGGGGCGGCAACCCTGTACTTATAAGGAAGGGTATGATTACCTGTCTTCACTAACCTCTGTTGAAACCTGCTGTGCCATGTTAAATTTTATCAGAGTTTCGCTAAAGATTAGGAAGGGCTATGGCTAGTACCAAAATGTATATAATGTTCTCTGGCCAAAAATCTGTATATATGTTTATAATGGTCCTTTTATTATGTCTTTTTATGAGGTACGATGGTTTGTATGTTCAGTACTTTTATGATCCATTTTATGAATCGAATAAAGTTTTGAAATGAAATGAATGTAACCCCCACAGGAGTCACACAACGTTGTGGCAAAGTTATCTCAAAGGTTCGGCGTCGACCGCGAGGAGCTCTACGTCGAGCCCGGAGTCGAAACAGACCCCACAAACACAGTACCTTTGGAAATGAAGAAAACGATGGTCCACGGCGTCGAGATGTATCGGCGTCGAGTCTTCGGTGTCGATCGGGCCTTGGAGTCAGAGCGATCTGCAGCGGCGTCGACAGGTGTCAGGCTGGAGCAGCGCTCACAGTGGCGAAGCGGGATACGGCGTCGTCGATGTCGTTGTTGTAAGAGTGAGCAGCGCTCACGGCGTCGAGAAGGGCTGCGGCTTCGATGCGATCAGCGGTGGCGTCGACACAGGGTCACTTGGAGCTGGAGCCGAACTCGCTACTCACTGACATCGCTACTGGCGTCAATCGGGCCCGGCGGCTGGCGTCGAGGAAGCGGGACACTAGAGCCGTTACTCACGATGTCGAGCTGGATTCGGCGGCGTCCGTCGATGTTGAGATTGCTGTTTTTTTTAGAATACTGGAAGCCCCACGCTCCAGTTCAAGTAGATGACGAAGTCCTTTAGCCCTGTGACTTCAGCAGGAGACTGGCACTCTTCCAGTCCTTGGAGATTTTCTTGGCAAAGCTTGAGAGTACACTCTCTACTTGTTCCTTGGCAAAAATAAAGAAGCAACTGCAGGATTCCCCCCAGCAAACAGCACTCTGGCAGAAGGGGTAGGCAAGTCCTTGGATCAGCAGGCTTCTTGTCCTTGGTGTAGGTTTCCTTGTCAGAAGTGATCTAAATTCTTGGTTCAGGGGTCCTTCTCTTATACCCCTTTTCTGCTTTGATCTCTTTGTTCAGGCAGGGGAATTCCCCCCATCCAGGGTTTGTTGTGGGTGTTGCCAGGCTGAGGCACCTGGCCTATTCACTGTGCAGGGCAGAGTCCTCAGCCGCCCAGCAGGAGGTGGAGCCAGTATTGTCACTGGCAGGAGCAGGGCTATCGGTCGCCCGGCAGGAGGTGAAGCCAGTATTGTGTCAGGCAGGGCAGGCTGTCAGGAACTACTCTTCCCTCACTCTAAACGCAAATGCCTCATTCACCCCATACTGACTCATTCAGACCTCTGGGCCACCCAGCCCTTGTCACACACACACCAAACCAGCAGAGTTCGGTAAATAGTTAGACAAGAAACTAGTCACTTTCTAAAAGTGCTAGTTTCAAACTCAGAATCTAAAAACCATCCATCTTAAAGGATGTATTATTAAATTCTGAGTTCAGGGATACTAAACTTGACTTTCCACCATGCTCTCTGAGTCTGTTAGGGTTATATAGTGTAATAATTCCAGCAGCTCAGTCTGGCCTAAGGAGAGCAGGTAGCCTTACAATAGTGAAAAACGAAAATGGCTGTAATTCACTATTAGGACATGCCACACACATCAGGGCTTGTCCTACCTTATGCTTACAATGCACCCTGCCCGTGGGCCTACCATAGGGGTGACTGACATGAAGGTAAGGGAAGGTTTTGGGGACTGGCAAGTAGGTGTACTTGCGCAGTCAGCATGGCAGTACCAGACTGCGCGCAGGTTCTGCAATGGCAGACATTAGACATATTTCACTAGGCCGCTTCTGTGGGTGGCACAATCAGTGCTGCAAGCCCACCAGCAGCATTTGTATTTACAAGCCCTGGCACTCCTGGTGCACTCTACTAGGGACTGACAGTAAACCAAATAAGCTAATCATGGAATCCAATCAATGTATCAATTTAACATAGGGAGCACGTGCACTGTGGCACTGATCAGCAGTGGCACAGTGCCCAAAGCAATATTCCAGCAAAACATCGTAAACAGAGGAGGCAAACAGACAAAAAAAAATGGAGGAGAGACTCATGCCAATCTTGCCAGGTCTAACACGTGTCCCCTCCAGCTGAAATGTGGGGAGGCCTACCCTTCACCTAGGGAGTCCTCAGCACTAAGGCGGAAAAATCTGGACAGACCATCAGCATTGGCGTGATCTGTACCAGGGCGGTGTTCTACCGTGAAGTCCATCCCCTGTAGGGAAATGGACCACCTCAACAGCTTTGGATTCTCACCCCTCATCTGCATCAACCATCTGAGGGGCCTGTGGTCTGTCTGAACCCGGAAGTGAGTCCCAAACAGGTAGGGTCTTAGCTTCTTCAGCGCCCAGACCACAGCAAATGCTTCTGGCTCTATCACACTTCACTTCTGTTCCCTGGGAAGTAACCTCCTACTGATGAAGGCTGCAGGTAAGTCTCGGCCCTCCTCATTCTCCTTTGCTAGAACAGCCCCCACGCCATGCTCTGAAGCGTCCGTCTGGACACTAAATTCCTTAGAAAACTTGGGTGCCTGGAGTATGGGTGCTGTACGCATTGCAGTCTTCAGGGTGTCAAAGGCCGTCTGACAGGTGTTAGTCCAGATCACATTTCTTGGCTGCTTCCTGGAAGTCAGCGAAGTCAAGGGGTGCACAATGTTACCATAATCCTTGACAAACCTCCTGTAGTAACCCATGAGACCTAAGAAGGCTCTCACCTGAGTCTGGGTTTTGGGTGGTGCCCAAGCCAGGATGGCATCTATCTTGGGTTGCAGGGGGGCCACCTTGCCGCTCCCTACTTGGTGCCCCAAGTACACCACTGAACCCTGCCCAATCTGGCACTTGCTTGCCTTGATTGTGAGGCCTGCTCTGCGCAGAGCCAACAACACTTCCTGGAGGTGGCGCAAGTGTTCCTCCCAGCTGGCGCTGAACACTGCTATATCGTCCAGGTAGGCGCCGCTGAAATCCTCCAGTCCAACCAAGACCTGGTTGACCAACCTCTGGGAGGTGGCAGGGGCATTCTTCATCCCAAAGGGCATAACCCGGAACTGGTAGTACCCATCTGGTGTGGAGAATGCAGACCTCTCTTTTGCTCCATCACTCAAGGCGATCTGCCAGTACCCAGACGTTAGATCAAACGTACTAAGGTACCGGCCAGCCCCCAACCGATCTATGAGCTCATCAGCTCTGGGGATGGGGTGCGCGTCAGTCTTGGTGACTGAATTGAGTCCTCGGTAATCCACACATAACCGAAGTTCTGGTGAAGCACCAGGCGCTGCAGCCTTTGGGACCAAGACCACTGGGTTGGCCCAAGCACTGCTAGAGTACCCCACCACCCCTAAGGCAAACATCTTGGAGACCTCCTCCTTGATGTAAGCTCTGACCTTATCAGTCACCCTGTAGGCTTTGTGCTTCACAGGAGTGCTGTCCCCGGTGTCCACATCATGGACACATCACTGAGTGACACCAGGGATTAAGGAAAACAGATCAGGGAATTGTCCCAACAGTTGGCGACAATCTTGCTGCTGCTCAGGGGTCAGTGTGTCAGAGAGGACAACACCATCCACTGACCCATCGTGCTCTTTTGCATAAGGAGGTCAGGAAGAGGCTCACACTCCTCCTCCATTCCAGCATCTGTAGCTAGGAGCATACCCACTTCGGACCTTTCTAAGTGGGGCTTTAACCGGTTGACATCCAGGACCCTCAAGGGGTTCCTGGGAGACTTCAAGTCCACCAAGTAGGTGACATGGCTCTTTTTCTCCACAACCTCAAATGGTCCAGTCCACCTGTCCTTGAGCGCACAAGGTTCCACAGGGGACATGACCCAAACCTTCTGACCAGGTTGAAGCTCCACCAGAGTGTCATTCCGGTCGTACCACCGCTTCATCTCTTCCTGGCTGGCCTCCAGATTTGCCTGAGCAAGATCTCTGAAGCGCCTAGTCTGGTTCCTAAAGGCCAGCATGTAACTGTATACATCCTGGGGAGGTTTCCTGGGAGATTGGTCCCAGCCTTTTTTGACCAGACTCAAAGGTCCTCTTACCGGGTGTCCATACAAAAGCTCAAAGGGGCTGAACCCTAGAGACTTTTGTGGCACCTCACAGTAAGCAAACAGCAGGCATGGTAAGAGGACGTCCCATTTACGCCTCATTGGTTCTTCAAGACCCATGATCATGCCTTTGAGGGTCTGGTTGAATCTCTCAACCAGCCCATTGACTTGTGGGTGGTAAGGAGTGGTGAACTTGTAGGTTACCCCACACTCCTTCCACAGGGACTTCATGTAATTGGAAATGACACCACCTCTGACACCACCTCTCTGGGGAACCCCATGCGGGATAAAACACCCATCAGTTCCCGTCCCACCACGGGGGCCGTCACTGTGCGGAGTGGGATGGCTTCCGGGTACCGGGTGGCATGGTCCACCAAGACCAGGATGAACCTATTGCCCATGGCTGTCTTGGGGTCCAGTGGCCCCACAATGTCAATCCTCACCGGTCAAAGAGGGTACTAACGACGGGAAAAGGTTGGAGGGGAGCCTTCTGCTTCCGCCCGCTTTTCCCACTTGCCTGGCAAGTTTGGCAGGTTTTACAATGGATATCTACATCCCTTCTCATCTGGGGCCAATAAAAATGGATGAAAAGCCTATCATAGGTCTTGTCCTGCCCCAGATGTCCAGCTAACGGAATGTCATGAGCCAAACCCAGTAGGAAGGCTCTGAAGCGCTGGGGTACCACCAGCACATGGGCTGACCCAGGCTCAGCAGCCTTAGGCTCGCTATACAGGAGATCGTTCTCCCAGTAGACCAAATGTGTTCCTGACTGATCACCTGTTGTTTCGGCTGAGGCCTGCTGTCTCATACCCGCAAGAGAAGGGCACACTTTCTGTTCAGCACAAAATTCTTCCCTGGAGGGACCACCATCCTGCTGCCAGTGGGTCAGCTCGGGCAGGTCTCCCAGTTCAGCAACTTGTTCCCCTGTAGGTTCCAGGGCATCACCCTCAAGGTCTGCCTCCTCCTGGACTGTGGGAACTATGGGGGACGGTTTCCCACACCCCCTGCCTCTTCTCCTCACAGCTGGGTTCTGGGCCATACTTTTGGGCTCCAGAACCCCATCAACACCCCTACGAGCTGTCATGGATCGAGCGGTTGCACACACCCACTCTGGCACACCCAACATTTTCAAATGTGTTGCTCTCTCCACCTTAGTCCAAGGGGAGTCCTCCAAATCATTGCCCAGGAGACAGTCAACAGGCATGGAGGGCCTCACAGCAACCTGAAGAGTACCCGAGACTTCCCCCCCCATCCCCCCCCCCATTCAAAGGGAACCTGAGCTACCTCACACTCTCTCTGGTCGAGCTGGATTCGGCGGCGTCCGTCGACGTCAAGATTGCTGTTTTTTTAGAATACTGGAAGCACCACGCTCCAGTTCAAGTAGATGACGAAGTCCTTTAGCCCTGTGACTTCAGCAGGAGACTGGCACTCTTCCAGTCCTTGGAGATTTTCTTGGCAAAGCTTGAGAGTACACACTCAGTTCCTCTCTCCTTGTTCCTTGGCAAAAATAAAGAAGCAACTGCAGGATTCCCCCAGCAAACAGCACTCTGGCAAAAGGGGTAGCCAAGTCCTTGGATCAGCAGGCTTCTTGTCCTTGGTGTAGGTTTCCTTTTCCTTGTCAGATGTGATCTAAATTCTTGGTTCAGGGGTCCTTCTCTTATACCCCTTTTCTGCTTTGATCTCTTTGTTCAGGCAGGGGAATTCCCCCCATCCAGGGTTTGTTGTGGGTGTTGCCAGGCCGAGGCACCTGGCCTATGCACTGTGCAGGGCAGAGTCCTCAGCCGCCCAGCAGGAAGTGGAGCCAGTATTGTCACTGGCAGGAGCAGGGCTATCATTCGCCCGGCAGTAGGTGGAGCCAGTATTGTGTCAGGCAGGACAGGCTATCAGGAACTACTCTTCCCTCACTCTAAACGCAAAGGCCTCATTCACCCCACACTGACTCATTCAGACCTCTGGAGCCACCCAGCCCCTGTCACACACACACCAAACCAGCAGAGACCGGTAAATAGTTAGACAAGAAACTAGTCACTTTCTAAAAGTGCTAGTTTCAAACTCAGAAACTAAAAACCATCCATCCTAAAGGATGTGTTATTAAATTCTGAGTTCAGGGAAACTAAACTCGACTTTCCACCATGCTCTCTGAGTCTGTTAGGATTATATAGTGTAATAATTCCAGCAGCTCAGTCTTGCCTAAGGAGAGCAGGTAGCCTTACAATAGTGAAAAACGAAAATGGCTGTAATTCACTATTAGGACATGCCACACACATCAGGGCTTGTCCTACCTTATGCTTGCAATGCACCCTGCCCGTGGGTCTACCATAGGTGTGACTGACATGAAGTTAAGGGAAGGTTTTGGGGACTGGCAAGTAGGTGTACTTGCGCAGTCAGCATGGCAGTACCAGACTGCAAGCAGGTTCTGCAATGGCAGACCTTAGACATCTTTCACTAGGCCACTTCTGTGGGTGGCACTGACAGTAAACCAAATAAGCCAATCATGGAATCCAATCAATGTATCAATTTAACATAGAGAGCACTTGCACTGTGGCACTGATCAGCAGTGGCACAGTGCCCACAGCAATATTCCAGCAAAACATCGTAAACAGAGGAGGCAAACAGACAAAGAAAAAAATGGAGGAGAGACTCATGCCAGTCATGCCAGGTCTAACACGTGTCCCCTCCAGCTGAAATGTGGGGAGTCCCTAGCTCATTGCACCATCAGGATTCAAGCAAGCCGGGCCGAAGACGGCTGAAATGTCAGAAACCGGTCCCCGGTAGCTTGTTTCCTTCCCAGTATAAGAATTGGCTTGGTAGTTTGGTCTGCCCTGTTCCCATGATGCACTGGGCCAGGGTCAGACTAATTTGCATATAGCCAAGTTCTGAGCTGGGATGGTGCAGTGAGCTGAAAAACGGTGATGGATCAAGCCCTGATCTTTGGACTGGGTAAGAGTGGTCTGCTTAATTCAGACACTCTGTTCATCACCACCCCCTTTTCTGAATCATTTTTGTCCACCATAAGCGTGGAAGGGTATACTCAGATGTGAGTCCCTAGCTCATTGCACCATCAGGATTCAAGCAAGCCGGGCCGAAGACGGCTGAAATGCCAGAAACCGGTCCCCGGTAGCTTGTTTCCTTCCCAGTATAAGAATTGGCTTGGTAGTTTGGTCTGCCCTGTTCCCATGATGCACTGGGCCAGGGTCAGACTAATTTGCATATAGCCAAGTTCTGAGCTGGGATGGTGCAGTGAGCTGAAAAACGGTGATGGATCAAGCCCTGATCTTTGGACTGGGTAAGAGTGGTCTGCTTAATTCAGACACTCTGTTCATCACCACCCCCTTTTCGGAATCAAAGCAATATTCCAGCAAAACATCGTAAACAGAGGAGGCAAACAGACAAAAAAAAAATGGAGGAGAGACTCATGCCAATCATGCCAGGTCTAACACGTCTGCTCTCGCTTTTTCCCATGTCTGACAGAAAAAGTAAACTAGCACCAGTCCTGCGCACACATATACAATAGCAAATCTAATAGATGGGTATGTTGAGAGAAATGGGACTAATCCAACGGTGGAGTCTTTGCTCTTTATCTTGTTTTTTTAATTGTTTACCAGGTATAAATTACAAACAGCCAGCCAACACGTGTTTCGTTGTAGACAAAAGTATTCTACAACTCTTCAGGGCTGGGAAATAGAGAATGATAATCTCAGAACAGGATACGGAAAATCCATGTTCCTAACAAAACATATGTATATATAAAAAAACCTGCAAAAATATATAATATTCGACCCGCATTAGTAGCAAGTTAAACTACCGTCACCCAACATGCGCGGAAATCACAAGAGAGAAATTATCATACTGTCAGATAATATAAGGGAAAAGCATTCAAGAAATCTCAACAGAGGTCCTATATTAATATTTCTGATATTGTATCCGCATTAAAGGCTAATCTAAGTGAAAGTAAAACCCAGTGTCAATAAAGGTGGGAATAAATTTCCTGGGACTTTTTTCAACTTAGGATTTTCTTTAATAATATGACGACTACAGGTTTTATGTGGTTACTCTTATTTTCAGCCACACATCCCTTGGGCTGTTAATACGATATAGGGCAGAGCCATTACACTTGTTCTAATGTGGACCTATACCTACTTGATTACCAAGGGGGTAATGATATTTTGCTTCACCCTATACTTTTCTTGTCTGTGGAGGATCACGAATATGGGGTAGTTTCCCGTTTTGTACTTTTAATTGGTGAACATATGGAACCTTATGTGCCACGGGGTTCACTTTTGTTATTTTGTCTCTTTTCTGTTACTTCGACGTTTTCAGCCTTTATTCTTCTGTTCTGAACACTGATTGTCAAGGATTTAGTTCCCCTGCCGGGTTGGAATTATCTTTTTTTTTTTTTTTCTTTCCTAATTCCTGGAACAAGAGTGAAAACATTACCACCTTGTCCCCCACTTCCATTAGGTAAGCCAATTTCCCTATCATGGTACACTGCGATACTTGTATGATCGCTATAGTAATGCAACAGCTTGACACGTATACTCACTCTGTTTCAGGGCTTGTGCTACTCTTCTAGCTGCCCACAATTGTAGTCCTGATGAAGACTTGCATGGCCACGGTCTAATTTGCCTTAAGGCCTCAAGACGAGTCGAAACGTCGACGCTGTATAAATTCTGTCCTGGATGGTGTTACACACCTTTTAGTGCAATACAAATTTGGAAGCAATGTCTCCATAAAAAGTGTCTAGAATCTATACTACACCCCAGGCCATTTGGAAATTGTCTATTGTGCAAATTTACTGCATGTATATATAAAATTGAATTTTTTTTTACTCTATGCTCTTTTTCTACTTTTCTATTTAGCACCACCCTACATTTCAATTTCCTACACATTCTTCTTTGGGCAACCAAAACGTGTTATATATTAAGATAGCCATGAATGCAATGAATTAAAATTGCCCTGAATCTCTAATTATTGCTGTTGCTTTTTTGTTTTTGTGTATATAAACATTCATTGAATGAATTGGGCTGATCTGTTGGACATGTCCCACAACTAAGAGAAGGTTTTAAATATTCACTTGATTTATTTGTCTTGAGTAAAAATAATTGTCTGAGACCATTGTTTTTGAATAACATTTACTACCCAGGTCTTTTTGACGCTTTGGGTCACCCCATTTTCTTAAGGGTTGGAATTATCACCGGATGTGGGGTAAGATTGCGTTCAGTGATATACACTAGACTTAGTTTCAAGCTACAAGCCTGTCCTATTAAGGAGGATGTACTATAACCCTCCTCTCTGTGTATTCCTTTCTCTCTCCGCTCTTTTAGCTCTCCAATCTTGGATTCAGCCATGGAGGTATCACTTAGATTTGACCATTATTGAATTTGAGGTCTTTTGTTCACTTGATTGATACTGTCACTGACTATCACTATGTTTACTTATCCATTTTTAACCCTTTTGGTCCACCTTTATTGACACTGGGTTTTACTTTCACTTAGATTAGCCTTTAATGCGGATACACTATCAGAAATATTAATATAGGACCTCTGTTGATATTTCTTGAATGCTTTTCCCTTATGTTATCCAACAGTATTATAATTTCTCTCTTGTGGTTTCCACGCGTGTTGGGTGACGGTAGTTTAACTTGTCACTAGTGCGGGTCGAATATTATATATATTTTTTGTTTTTTTATATATATGTTTTGTTGGGAACATGGATTTTCCATGTCCTGTTCTGAGATTATCTTTCTCTATTTCCCAGCCCTGAAGAGTTGTAGAATACTTTTGTCTACAACGAAACATGTGTCGGCTGGCTGTTTGTAATTTATACCTGATGAACGATTAAAAAGAAAAGATAAAGAGCAATTGCTCTCAACATACTCCCCTATTAGAGTTGCTATTGTATATGTGTGCGCAGGACTGTTGCTAATTTGTAATTGTGTGGTTTTCTGCACAGATGGAGGGGTTTTGAGGGTCTCCCCTTCCTGACAGCACCATTCCTATATTTCAACATTGCTCGAGCGCCATTACTTCCTGTTTACTAAAACCCTTTTCGACCTACACAGAAAAAGTAAACCATAGGAATAGAAATGGAAAGCTATTAGTTGGCCAGAAACGTGATCTGTGTTATTTGGCTCTGAGTGATCTTCATGAATGTGGCTGTAGTGAGCTCACCAACCCATTTATTTCCCAGATCATGGATGCTTCTGAGCTGCTTTGCTCATGCCCCCTGTGTGGTTTATTTTCTAGGGAGTGCTTCATAGTAATTTCAAGTAATGTGTTCTGGGACTGGAGGCACCTCTCTTCCACTACTCTCCGAGGTGTATACCACACAGCATTAAACACCAGAATGTGTTTGGAATCTTTCTTGTTGGTCTTTCTGGCAGCTGGTGAGGGACTTGCAATGCTGTGGCGAGTCGAGAAGATGTTTGAGAGGTGATATACCGTGAGGGCTGTGGTGTTTAGGAGGTATCTCCCAGGGTGGAGAAACAAAGCAGTCTACAGTATTAGCACCGCCTTCTGATTCTGTGGAAATGCTGGTTGTGCTATAGGTGGCAAAAGGTATGGCTACTATAGAACACTGTAGAGGCTCACCCAGAGTTTCAAATTGATCAGAGGTCTTCCACCAGTGTGGTGTAGAAACACAGAATTAGGCTTCAGGTGCTTCTGAGAAGAACATTTCATGCATAATTTGTTGTGGAATATGGATGTGAAGATTGATAGACAATTTGAATAGGGGTCGCTAACAGGTTTTGTTTGGGGTGTATATGAAGGGCTTTGAGTGTCCTTTAGACCTGGGGATGTTGAGAGTATGGTAAATACTTAGGCCCTAGGATAACTTCAGTTTTCTACCTCCAGAGACACTATCTGTACAACTGATTGACCATATGTATGAACCCTTCCTAAATGTCCATTTCTGACAAACAGGACTACACTTTATACACCAAACTGCATAATCAACATAGCAAGCATTTGACATCTAGTCAAAATATTGTTTGTTACAGTGTGACTATGTTTGCATGACATTGGTAACGGTTCCTGGTGATAGGAATTGGAGTTTATACTATTGTATTTACCTTTTCTCATAGTCTCTTGTACACCACTGCTACTTTAGAGTGTCGAACTTGATATGCATGTTCATGCCTGTCTGTTCTGTTTACTTCTGAGGTTTTCTACCAATTGCAGAGCCTGTTTTGCTCAATATTAGCTTTGTTATTATTTCTCAAGCATGTCGGTATGTATGCCTATGGGTTCATTGTATTTCATCTTTGAAGAAAAGAAAAACAATAGCGTTCGTATCTTAGGGACCAGGCAGTTGGTTACGTTCTCAGTTTTGAAAGAGTCGATCATACTAGCAGGAGTGAGAGAGGAGAGAGCCACGAGGGCTGAAGGCGTGTTTTAAATAAAAATGTCCCATTTATAGTATACATATGCAAAGATACACAAAACAACACATGCCTACCTGAGGGATCCTTGTTAATGCTATCACTAGAGGCTTGGACCTGGAAGCAGAAAAAGCATACTATTCACAGCCGTATGAGACTCCTAACTGGAATTTATTTCATGTTGGATGTAACCTGGTTATATCCAGCATGATTAAGAATAGTTGTGCTACTGCTGTACCAATAAAATTGTGGTTCATTTAGGTCCATATTACCAGAGCATTCTAATTATGTGTCAAACTTCTATAAGGTTTCCTAACTCCCACAACTCTAAATAGTAGTACTGACTGAGCTGTTCTTCACACCTTCTGGATTGCTTGAAAATCCACCATTTACCAACTCTTTTTTAAAAACAATTCTCGGGGGGAGGGGGTTTCTCCCCATGAGCCCCCTATAGGTGGTTAAGGCTCGCTCGCTCGCTGCAGTGAAGTACGACAATTGTTTACGCCTCACTACTTTCAAATGTCACCAGCAGCCACTGAATGAGACTGATCCAATATAGCTGTACTAAGAATGCATCATATGTTTATTATGTCCTGCCTTCAATTCCAAGAGAGCGGTCATTCAAGACCTGAGCAGGCAGGTATGCTCGTGCTGCAGCACTAGGCGCAAACAAGATAGAACTGCTAGGTGCTTGCACAAAAGAACAATGGTGTGCACATAATTTTGAGGTAATGACGCGTTCCCAATAGGTATACGTTAGGCTTTTTCAAATCTAATGGTTGGTACTCGTGTCTTGAAATGGCTGTACCCCTAAGTTACTACGCACCTGTAGCATAAAGGTTGATGCTGCGATTAAAGTCAAAAGCAGCAGAAACAGTAACTATGCTTCACATCAATGTTGACGATGCACTTACTGTAACCGAATGTAGTTCAGGTTGATGCCTTTGTTTTCTCCACGGGTTTGGCTTAGGGATTGAGCACTCCTCGCCAATCTTTTCTGTCAATAACTAGGCTGACACAACACACGAGCGAAAAAAAGAAACCCCCTGTAAGTGACATGGTCTGTGGTCGCACTTGTTACGTTGGTACCTGCTGCTGACATCCTTGGTCTCCAAATGGAGAACCTGTTGCAAAACAGCATGATGTATCAGTGAGGGTCAAATAAGGCAGGCTATGAACCTGAAAGTACCTTCACAATTACTACATTCAGGGAAACTGGCACCTATACTGGCTGGACACAGGATCATTCCCATGTCTACAGAGAGCCCCCAGTTGTCGCTCACGTAAATCTGTGCAGCTCATAGTCTGATGCCGAGCACTACATCATCTATTCGGTATTTTCACCATCTGGCTCTGAAGCTGACGATGGTGAGGCTTGGTGTGAGTCTGCCGATCAAGGCTTTTGTTATCCGTGGGTATCTGTGCCCTAACATCCTGACTCGCTGTCTAAACTCCAGGGAAATGGGGGACAGTCCATATCCGAGCCACTACACCCAAAGAGGTCCTTTAGCACCAACATGACTCACATCTAATGTCAAACTGCACACATTTTTCAGGAATGAGTGTTCTGATGGATTGGTTTCGTGAAGCCAATTTTTTACATTTATTCACATCACAAACCCCTTCACCATGCAGTCCACTACCAGACATACGTTTACCCGCTTACTGCCTCTGAAAAAATCTATCACAGTGTAACACTGCCACCTACTGTTGAACATGTATACATTAACTCAATACATTTTTTATTCCATTTTTCCTTTACACATTTGTCAGTAATTTAACATGTTCTATTTTTTCCTCTTTATTGTAATTATTCTAAAATGCGTGGTTTTGTCTTGCGATGTTAAGACTTGCATGCCAACAGTCTTTACTATCTAAAAAATGCGTTGAAAATGTACTACGAAGTAAAAACATAGTAGTAATTGTTGTTTCCCAACTAATTCATGATGTGTGATTAGCTTGACCGTTATTTCAGAAGTTATTGTGGATATGGACTAGGGGTGGGCGGCCAGCTACGCTCCGTGCACGGAGTGTGCGTAGTGCCGCCTACTCCGCATTTTGCGGAGCGGGCGTAGCCAGGCGGCACTACGCACGCTCCGCAGACGGAGCGTAGCTGGCCGCCACCCGCCTCCCTCCCGCCCTCCCTAAATACTTTAAATGAAAGGAATGAAATAATTTAAAACGCACTTACCTTGCCCGCCGCTGCCCGCCGCGTCCCCGGGGCTCGCTATCTTCCGTCTTCCGTCTTCTTTACTAATGCGCAGGCGCGGGCGGCCGCGCATGCGCATTTTCTCATGCGTTTTAAATTATTTCATTCCTTTCATTTAAAGTATTTAGGGAGGGCGGGAGGGAGGCGGGTGGCGGGGCTGGCGGCCAGTGGTGTTTGCGGAGTGGGGCTACGCGGAGTGCGGAGGTGGGCGTAGTTTCTCGCCCACTTCGCGTAGCTCCGCGAAGCCCCACTCCGCCAACTCCGCCCAGGGTTAATATGGACCCAATGACATGTTTTTAAGTATTGGACAGTTTTTTAATATGATGCGAACGTTTCATATGTGCCCATTAATTGCTCTGCTCCTATTTATAACAGAATTTTATTGGTTTAAATAATATATCCATTGGAAAATATATTTTATGAATTTCTGTAGATAATATGGTATAAAATATAGCAAAATAAAGTGACTGATTGATTGACTAGTGTGTGGAACTTTATTCATATATATACCAGTACTTAAAGATGAGAGTACGTAGGGCATCGTTTTGTTTGCATTTATACATATACTGTCCCCTCCTTTTACCATTACTCATCCTTTAGTGGCCCGCACATCCTGCCTCCTACAAAATTTAACAGATTTCACAAAGATATGCAAATTAGCAAAACCATCCGAAATTTAACACCGCGTTTGTATAAGAATCCAAAATGTACCTCAGTACATAAGGCCGAGTCTCCAGAAATAATGTGCAAAATGAGCTTTCAGTTTTAATTTTAAATTCCTCTTACTGGTTATTCGCTTTAAATATATTTTTTTTCTCCAAAAATCAGCTCCCCAGTTCTGAAAGTAGGCATCCTTTTTACTTCTCGCCTAGGTAGGGCATGTGCTCTCGCTTTGAGACATGCTGTATGTAGAATATGGTCTTCAAGAACCGCCCATCTATTTTATTGGTTCCTCTTGCTGTCCTTTGTAAATGCCAGCTTTTGATTGGTGAATACACTTAGTTGTCTCTACTTTTGGACTTTTGTAACCTCCCATGAGGACTGCCCTTGTTACTCGTGCTCTTACTCATCATTCTATGTCCAATAACTTGTGGGCACTTTTTCTTTTGTTTACTTAGCTTTCGAGCTAACACATAGGGAATTTGCGTTTCTCTGTGTGTTCCGGGGGCGCCTGTTCTCTCGCCTCCCCACGTGTTGGATTTTGAGCTAACAATGTCACACAGCATTTGCATTTCTTTGTTTTCTGCTTATCAGACTTGTTCTAAAGGCACTTGTTCCATGCACTTCCCCCTCACGCCTGTTTTAAATTGGGACAAGCACTTCCTATTTGTGCTCGTCTTGTTTATTATGCAGCTACCTACTGCACAGCAACCGCTTCATTGTCGTCATGTTTTTATCACACAGCATGGCGGTTGCTTAAGCCCGCGGCGCACCTTTCTTTTTGTCTGCACGGCTCCTCTTCCACCTATGAATTGAAGGTCTGTCCCATGACCACAACTAAACCTCCTCAGGCAGAGCGCAAACAGAACAGGCTGACTAAAATGGCTTGTGCTGGCGTTTTACTTTTACAAGGTGTTCTTCCCTTTACACAGCGTTGTGTGTCTTTTTGTGTGCTGTCTCACGTGAAACACTCCCGTCAAGACTGTAGAGGACTCCACCTACCCCAACCTGCGTTTATTGGCAGTCCATGTATTAGCCTTTATCATATATATCCAGCATACTGCACAGCATTACAGTTGAATGAATGAATGAATGAATAAAATATTTAATAGAGCGCACGATGGCCAAGCGGCTTCCTGGCGCTAGGGACCTGATCAAGAACTCGGCAGAGGGGACCCAGGGGAGTTTAAGAGGGGAATGCCTGAAGAAAGAGGAAGGTTTTAAGGGCTTTGCGGAAGTGGGAGTAGATGGGAATGGAGCGAATAGAGAGAGGAAGGCTATTCCAGAACTGGGGGGCAAGGACTGAGAATCGAGTTCCCCCCGTTCTGGATTTGCGGAAGCGAGGGGTGTGAAGAAGAGAGAGAGAGGAAGAACGGAGGGTGCGAACAGGGGCATGAGAAGAGACGAGAGTGTTGATGAACAAGGGTGCGGATCGAGAGTGAGCCAGGAATGCTAGACAGGCCAGTTTGAAGAAGGATCTGAAACGAACAGGGAGCCAGTGAAGTGATTTAAGAGCCGGGGTGATATGAGAGGATTTAGGGAGGGAGAGGATGAGACGAGCAGCTTGGTTTTGAATGGCCTGTAGGCGGCGAGATTCGTAAGCAGGTATGCCCACATACAGGCCATTCCCATAGTCAAGGCGAGAGATGACGAGGGCCATGACTATGGATTTAAGAGCATCAGTGGAAAAGAAGCGGGAGATTTTCCGAATTAGACGGAGGGAAAGAAAACAGGAGGACACAACAGAGCTGATCTGACTGTGCATGGATAAGTCATGGCTGACTTTGATGCCGAGAGTGCGGACAGAAGAAGAGGGAACAGGGGGGGGACCAAAAGAGAGGGGCCAATGTGCGGGGGTCCAGGGGTTAGAAGGGCCACCAGTGAGAACAAGTTCAGTTTTATCTGGATTGAGCTTCAGTTGGTTAGCGCACATCCAGTCAGAAATGAAAACTAAGGTGGAACAGAACTTGGGAAGGGAATCAGGGGTGGAAGAAAGATCGAAAACGAGCTGAAGGTCATCTGCGTAGTTATACACAGAGACCCCCAGCTCAAGAAGAGAAGTGATGAGGGGGTGAATATAAAGATTGAAAAGGAGAGGGGAAAGAGAAGAGCCTTGGGGAACACCACAAGTGACAGGACGGGGAGGAGCGGAAAAACCGGAGAGATGAACTGCCTGGGACCTATCCTGAAGGAAGGACGCCAGCCAGGAAAAGGCCACGCCCCGAATGCCCGCTGCGCTGACACGGTCGAGGAGGATGGCATGGTCAACCGTGTCAAACGCAGCGGACAAATCGAGAAGGACCAGAGCTTGGGGGAGATTGGAATCGGCCTTCCCCTTAAGCTCGTCCAAGACTGCGAGGACCACCATCTCCGTGGAGTGGCCCGGGCGGAATCCTGCCTGGTGGGATGCAAGGAGGCCGTTCTCCTCAATATAAGAGGAGAGGCAGGAAGTGACATGAGCCTCGAGGATCTTGCCGAGGTAGGGAAGGAGAGAGATGGGACGGAAATTGGAGGGAAGAGAGGGATCTAGACCAGTTTTCTTTAGAATCGGAAGGACTATGGCAGATTTGAAAGAGGAAGGGACGGATCCGAGAGCCAAAGAGGAGTTGAGGAGGGCAAGGGGAGGTCCAGAGCAATTGGTGAAGAGGGTTTTAAGAATGCGTGCTGGCGCGCAATCCATGGGGGAGCCAGACTTGATTTTGATCAGGAGTTTTAGAAATAGTTCAGTGGAAAGAGGAGGGAAGGAAGAAAAAGAGAAGGAAGGACAGATGGGAGGACAGGTGGGGCTGGGTTGAGGCAGTGTGGGAATGTTGGCTTTGATCTTTACGATCTTGTCGATAAAAAAATCGTTAAGTGAAGAACAGAGGGACTGTGAGGGAACCGGGCTGGGGGTAGAGCGATCAGAGGTGGCAAGATTGTGGACCAGAGAGAAGATTTCACGGGGTTTGTTAGTCGCGAGAGCTACTCTCTCAGAGAAATAGGCGGTTTTAGCCGCCAGGATCGCTTTTTTATATTCAGCAAGGAGTGATTTGTATTTGGCGCGCAACAAGGGGCAATAGTTCCGTCTCCAGTGACGTTCCGACCGCCTTAGGTCGAGTTTGAGAGTTTTGAGTTCTGGAGAGAACCATTTGTGCGCGTCATGTGGACGAATCGCCTTGATCTTTCTGAGCGGAGCGACAAGGTCGCAAGAAGAGGAAAGCCATGTGCCAATGGCATTGACCTGAGAATCAAGAGAAAGATTGGTGAGGATAGGAACAGATGAAGCCAAAGTGAGCGAGAGGGAGTCAAGGTCCGTTCGATTCCAATTACGGGCTGAGATGTTCTTAGGGAGGAGAGGCTTGTCAACCACTCCCAGGTGGATGGTGAAAGAGATGGAAAAATGATCCGACCAGACGCATGGGGAAATAAGAAGGGATGAAACAATGGGGCGGGAGGACCAGATTTGGTCCAAGATGTGACCCTGGACGTGAGTGGGGGCTGAGATATGAGAAGTGAAGTTTAGGCATTGAAGAGTGCCTGAAAAATCTTTCGAGGGGAGGTCTTCCCTGGGGTCGCCCGGCCAGTAATTAAAGTCGCCGAGCAATAGGACGGAGGAATTATTGACCACGAGGGTGGCCATAAGGTCCTGAATAGAGGCTACAAAGGAGGGCATAGATTGAGGAGGACGGTACACAAGGACAACAGTGAGGGGGGCAGGTAGATTGAGAGAGCGGGCCACTAGATAGTCCACATTAGAAATAGGGGGGTGATTAAGAAGTTGGAATTTGAGGGTTGACCGAATGATCATCGCCACCCCTCCCCCCACCTTGCCGTCCGGACGATCAGCCCGGAGGGCATAATAGGTGTCGGGAAGAATGGCTAAGAGGTCGGGAAGGGAGTCAGCAGTGAACCAGGTTTCGGTCAGAAAGAGGAAATCCGGGGAGTCGGAGGTCAGGAGATTAAAGAGAGCCGTCTGATGTTTGGCCGCTGAGCGGGTATTGAGCAGTATGGCAGAGGCTGCGGTAGAGGCAGCGGTAGAGGCAGAGAGGGAGGAGGAACAAGAGACGGAGGGGGGATCAGCAGCTGAGGGGGTAGTGCTAGTGGGGCTAGAAAGAAGCGGGGTCAGGTGAGGGGGAGGGGAGGCGAGAATACCAAGTGTGTCAAGGTGGCGCAAGAGTGGAGATGAAAGTGGGGAAACAGCAGTGAGAGCTAGGAGTTGTGCGGAGGTATAAGCCAGAAAAAGAGCAGGGGGTGTGGCCCCTGGTCCCGGCCCGTCGCGGACGGGCGCAGACGGGCTTAACTTAGGCGCAACTTCGGCGCGCCTTCGTCGCGCCCGCTGCGCGCGTCCGCTGCGCGGCCGGGACTGGGTAACCATTAAGTAGCGACACATGGGGGGAAGAGCCCGGGGGTGTGGCAAGGGGGGAGGGGCCAAAGAACTGCAGCGCCGAGCCCAGACCCGCCCAAGATGGTGGAGCCGCCCGTCCCACTCCAAGAGTCAGGCAAGGAGGGGGCGATCAGCGGTGGCGGTCTGGGTCGTGAGCAGGACAGGGGCAGCCAGGAAGAGCAGAGGCGCTGGCTCCGTAGCGCCAAACAGCAAAGCAGGTAGGCGGGCTAAGAACTTGTAGACAAGTGTCCAAGTAGTTTAAAAACAGCGTTGCTCCCGGAGTCGCCTCGGGAGTTCTGATGAGATGCAGGGTAGGCGCGCTTGCAGCTGACCGCCTAAAGTACTTGACGAGGGGGGAGGGGCCAAAGAACTGCAGCGCCGAGCCCAGACCCGCCCAAGATGGTGGAGCCGCCCGTCCCACTCCAAGAGTCAGGCAAGGAGGGGGCGATCAGCGGTGGCGGTCTGGGTCGCGAGCAGGACAGGGGCAGCCAGGAAGAGCAGAGGCGCTGGCTCCGTAGCGCCAAACAGCAAAGCAGGTAGGCGGGCTAAGAACTTGTAGACAAGTGTCCAAGTAGTTTAAAAACAGCGTTGCTCCCGGAGTCGCCTCGGGAGTTCTGATGAGATGCAATGGCTCTGCAATGGCTCTGCTAAAATCAATTCAGAAATGGAATATTGTCAAAATGCTATCCAGCAGCCTCCGGACATATCCCTGCTCATGATAGTCACAGCTGTTCTCGGCAGGATGCTTTAACTTGCTACACTTGTGTTTGTGGCAGAATGCGCTTCCAAGTGCCATATGATTTCTTTAGCCACTTGTTTCAAACAGTTGGTGAGTGCTCTACTGGATCTTAGTGAAGAGCCACAATGACAAGCTGCCCTTCTGCGAAGTTGCTAGTCACAATAATACCAGTCTCAAGCCTAGTGCTCTCACCACGGAGACCACTATGATCACAACACTTGCTTCAAATGTGGTATCCTCCCAACCCAAACAATACCTCTCCATTTCCAGCATTAACCCTTTCCATGCGGCCGCGATTCCCCTGGTGTGCTGTAAACAACACGAACAGGGGCAGGCCGTGATGAACCCCAGCCGTCATCAGCACACGAGCACCGTAGTGCATGACGGCTGGGGTTCGTCATCAGCATGGAAGGGGTTAATGGTGCTGCCCTCTCCTCAACTGAAGCTCACCCACCCTCTTTTGATACTGGACCTTCCAGCCCATCCTATCTCATACGGAACAGGACCTCTCACTGACTTGCTTATAATATTTTTCATCTCGATAGAAAATAAAACTTGATTCTCTAGGTAAAGACCTCTTTCAGGTACAAAACGATCTCAGAAACTTGGCCAAATTAAGATACAACCCCACTCCGAAGATATGGACTCCCATAAAGGATCTTCTAGTGCCAGCCTCCACTTCTCCTTGACCTCTATTCCTTTGAGCCGCCTGTCCCACCGACACTACAGAGATGTTAATCCTGTATCCCCACTTGAAGTGCAATCACTTCAAATCATGCAACACAAATCCTCTGCAAACGGACCATAAACCACTGTCCAGAATTCCAGTAATCATGAGCTCCAACAGAATCCCTTCAAGTTAATATATCGGCCAGACCACCTGCTCAATACACCATGATCCAGACACTACACTGAAAAACTCGAGCCCTCTTCCCTGAAGGGTTCTTAATTGCAGATCCTTAGTTAAATATGGAACAGAAATAACTAAACCCATACTTGATGGTATTGGCATAGCTTTCCGAACTGAAACCTAGCTTAACGAACACTCAACTCCCGTACTGGACTTGCTCATTCCCCTGGTTAATTTGTCATTAGACAGCACAGACCAAATCGAATAGAGGTTGGCTAGCAATCATTCACAAAGATGAAATTTGACTTGACACAACCTTTAATTATCTTGGAGTGGAGTTCATGACTAAATGCATCACCCCTATCATTCTTCACACTGTCTTCCACCCCCTGGTGATCACTAACTCCTCACTGATGAACTAACAGACTTAATAACAAAGCTCTCCCTTACTGACACCAATGATGTTCTTCTAGGAAGGTTCAACCTGCACTGGAATGATGCTGAAGTCTCCACCGTTCGTAATCTTCTAAACATTCTTTAAATAAACGACCACGAACAACTCTGCACAAACAGACCCACAATAAAGGCTCCGCGCTAGATGCAGTGATTAACAGAAAAGACTTGTCTCCGTTCGATCCATCATACCCATCGACTGGTCAGACCACCACCAAATATTCTTCTACCTCAAGGATAACCCCAGAACTTACACAACATCACCAATTAAACTCACACCCTGGGAAGAAACATCACGCAAATCCCACAAACTTATTGGAATCCAGGATCTCTGCCCATCGACTCACTCAACCTCACCTCCATTCAGTAGATGACCTCACTGTAGCTCAGTAACAACTGATGTTTTAGACCAGGTGGCCCCTCTCAAACTAAAGAGATCTAGAAATATCCAATTCAGAACTTGGTTCAACTTAGTCTTTAACAATGAGAGGAGATATCTTAGATTGACCGAAAGGTTATGGAGATAGAACCCCTCACACTCTTCAGATCTGAACATCTGGCATACAAAAACACATGTTTGAGGGAAACCCCACTTTCTTTTGGAATCAACTTGACCGTGTGAAGAACAAACCAAGGGAGCTCCTCAATATAATAAAACAACAAACCTCTACGAAACGTGAAACAACTGCCACCAATGAACGCTGTGAAAAAACAGCCGGCTTGCTCTCTGACAAAGTTGCAAAAATTGAACTATCACTTATTCAAGACTCAAGACTAGGACCCGTACCTGATGCAGCTAATGGGATGTATGATGGTACAACGCGTACCGTTACAATGAGTCCCTTTACGACGCAGCTTAACAACACAAGTCGTTACAACGACTTGCGTTCGGCGGGGGCGCTGATAGTGAATAGTTTAATTTACTATTCCAACACCAGTCCCCGTGGATAGTAGGGAAGGTGTTGGATAGTAAATTAAACTATCCCCTATCCTAGAGCGCCCTCCAGCAAAAGTCGTTGTAACGACTTTCGTTGTTAAAGCTGCGTCGTAACGGTTCCGCGTTGTACCAGTTACGTTGTAAAGGATGTTTCCCCAGCTAATGACCAGGGTGTCCTGTGCAATGCCAATGCCAACATTGATCCCCTATAACTAAAAAACAATGCTATATGGACTGATTTCAAACTGATGACTGAAGGAGAAGTCTTTCAAATAATCACAGATTTGAAGCCCCTCCACCCTGGTACAGAACCTCAACCACATTGTCTCCCCATTTTGGTCTAAAATCAATCCCTCTCATCTGGCTGCCGCCCAACCCCCTCCAACTAGGCCATGTCACACCCATTCTTTAACTGTGACTGACCCTCTTTGAGCTCATTCAACTAAGAAATTGGGGTTTATGGGTGTCACAGACTTTTTAGCTTGGAAAGCCAACTCAAGAAGCTTTGTGAGAGGGCCAGTAACATTTGATAACCTATCCTGGTAATTGTACCTGGCCCGTTCGAGTCCTTTCTTGGAATCCTTTGAATATTTCTTAAGAAACATGATCCTAGTGGGGTTTACTTCAGGGGTTTCGGTCACCTTGCCGGAAAGATCCGGTCTGGGGCATTCAGAGCATAGGTGGGCCCTGATGTCCTTATCAAAATCCTGGCATATGTGGGACTGAACATAATCCGCCACTCCTTGTGGAAGAAGTCAGTTGCTGGAATGTGGGTGGACGATATCACCTGGTTAAAATCAAGCACCATAGGATGTTTCTGACATTCATAGTGGTGTGTCTTGCACTTGTGTTTGCAGGGACAAGGCTTGCCGTCATGATCAGAGCTATCCAGCCAGAAAAATCAGAATCTCCAAGTTCCTGCAAAGGGATTGAGGTGTTAAAAGGAGGAGCACCATAGGGATGATCTCCCGAAAGGGAATGCGCAGGTTTTTCAAAGACCGCAAGATTTTGTTCTGGACTGGCTCTGTCTGGGAGCAGGGCCATCATCTCCAGTTAAAGAGGCCAGGAGTCAGGAATTCATCCTTGCTGGCTCCACACAGATGTTGAGTGTTAGAAATGGGATTTCTTGCTAGCTGAGACTTGCGCCAAAGCGAGGCAGAAACCACCACTCCAGTCAGGATAAGGAAGTTACACTTTTAAAATAACCCCTGCTCATCCTCTTGGTAGCGTGGCATGAGCAGTCAGGTTTATCTTAGATTCAGTGTGTAAAGCATTTTCACATAACCAACAGTAATACAGTGTATGCACTACAAAAAGACACCACACCAGTTTAGAAAAATATTCAATTTTTATATACTTAAGACAAGACCAAATACGATAAAAATCCACAATACTATGCTTTAAAATCTTCCCTTATCAAAATATGCTTTTAAAAATAGTTCCTTAATGTCGATATAGCTCCATCCGGGGCTATCACAGCTTTGTGAACAACAAATCCAAAAACAGTTATGGCTGACCGAGGGGTCGCAGGCCAACTACGGGAAGACCCGCAAACAGTACCTTTCAGAGATGCAGGGCGATGAGGCTCTTGAAGTCGCTCACGTTGCAGGTCGAGCTCCTTTCTGATTGGATTCGGAGCGCTGGCGCCAACAGGTGTCGGGTGCTGCAGTGCGAAGTGCAGGGCGAGCGGTGCCCCCAGGTCGAAGTGCGAGCAGCTGCTCAGTGGCGGCCTCAGATGGCATCATCGGTGAGACAAGGGTTGCGGTGCGAGATGGAGGCGGTGCTCGTCACGGTGCAAGCAGCGGCGTTTTCGTTGTGGAAGCACTGTCGTCTCCTGACGAGCTGGAATCGATGGCATGGGCGTCAGTAGGCCAAGGCTGCGGTGTGTGATGAGGGTGGTGCGTCGTGCAACTCACGAGCGGTGCCCCCGAACCACAGTGCAGGCAGGGGCGTCGATTTTAGCATAAAGTGGCGGCGTCAGGAAGGCCACAGCTTTCTAGTGTTGCAAGGCGGGGCAGAGTGCGGTGCCCACAGGTCATGGTGCAAGCAGTGGCTCAGTGGCGGCGTCAACAGGCATCGTCCGCGAGACCAGGGTCGCTGTGCGTCGGATTGGCGGTGCCCTCTATGGTGCCAAAGCTTCGGTGTGAAGCTAGGCGGTGCGAAGTGCGGTGCCCACAGGTCGTGGTTTACGAGTAGCGGCTTGGTGATGGCGTCAGCAGGCGTCGTCGGTGAGACCAGGGTCACGTTGCTGCTGTGTCCTCTACGGTGCCTTCAGGACACGGGTTCCGCATGGTGGTCGTGGGGCGTTCTTCGGGTTGCAGCACAAAATACACAGTGCTGCGGGTCAAAGAACCTGAAGTCTTTGCTGTTCCTGAGACTTTGTGAACAGGGGGCAAGGTCTACCTCAAGCCCTTGAAGAGTCTCACCAATTCGGTTACAGAAAGTCCATTCCAGGCCTTTCACTGCCCCAGACAGAAGCAGCCACTGCAGAGCAGCCCAGCAAAGCACCCAGCAAAGCAGTCGTTCCTTTCGCAGTTTCTCCAGCGCTTCTTCTTGGCAGTCTTCTTGTTCCAGATGAGTTCTAAAGTTCAGGGGTCTGGGACCCAGTATTTGTATCCAAAAATCCTTTGATCTTTCAGGCCGAGGGTGTCTGTGTCCGGCCAGAACCAGTTGGACCGTCTCTGGCATGAATTCCTGGCAGGAGGTGGAGACTGCTCCCTTCCTCTTCCTCATCGTAACCTCGGTCTGTTTAGTCCTTTCCTGACCTACCTAGACTATCAGGAGCCACCCTGCTCCCCAGCCATCTGTCGTCCCAAAAGCCAGACAGGCAATCCACATTCCAGCAGAGGCCCACAGGATGACCAAGCAAAATAATACCCACTTTCTAAAAGTGGTCATTATGAACTCAGAATGAAAAGGGCACCCTTGCTAAAGGCTGCGTCTTTAGACGCTGAGTTCAGGCAGACCAAACTTCATTTACTTATACCTTTTTCGGGCTACATACATGGGTGGCACAGTCTGTGCTGCAGGCCCACGAGCAGCGGTGGACTCACAAGCCCTGGCACTCACAGTGCCCGTTATTGGGGTTGACAAGTGAGTTGCACATCCAATCATAACACAATTTACCACAGGAACACCAGCGCTTTACCACTGATCAGGAGTGCGAAAAGCGTGCAGTAACGTTATACCAGCAAAAAAAGAGTAAAAACCGGGAGGGCAGAAAGCAAAAACTCTGGGGAAACATGCCAAAAGATGCCAAAGTCTAACACCGAGTAATAAGGTCCAAGGCCCGAACTACAGCCCTACTTACCAACTGGTGGACTCCAGCGTCTCCCGCTTCCGTCAAGTCTTGCTCTAGAGTCCCTTCAGGGTCATCGTAATAATGGTCAATCTCCCCTTCACATGGATTATGCATAGCCATAAAGCTGCAAAGCATTTACAGTTGCACCTCAGGGGAAGCTGATCACACCTTTAGAGAAATGAGCTTCATAGGCAGTAGTGCCACCAATTCATACAAACCTCAGGCAGTCATAAAAGTAATATCAATGAAGCATAGAGGGAGCTGCCTGCTGCACTCTAGGCAAAAATGCCGTAGAAATATTATTGCAACCCTAGAGGGTCACTCCAACCAGGGCATCGTCAGGGAGAGCATGGGACCAGAGGCACAGGTGAAAGTTAATGTGCCACCTGATAAACCAGAGCTGATTAAGCCAGCAGAAAGGAGGAGGTGCGCATACACGGTATACAACGGTTAGCACACATTTTTTACAACGCGGTGCTGTTACCACGCTACTTTTACCACGCAAGTCGTTACAACGACTTGCGCTGGAGGGCGCTCCAGGATAGTAAATAGTTTAATTTACTATTTAACTCCTTCCCTAGAGTCCACGGGGATTGGAGTTGGAATAGTAAATTAAAAAATTTACTATCCAGCGCCCCTCCACGCAAGTCGTTGTAACGACTTGCGTGGTAAAAGTAGCGTTGTAGCGGTACGCGTTGTAAAAGTACGCGTGGTACCGTCATACATCCGCGCATACACACACAAGATCCGTGAGACTAGAAAGAGGACTGCGCGACCGAGAAATCCAACACGTTCTTTCTTCCCCCCGCTCCACTATTATGGGCTCATGCAGCAGCGCCGCACAGCTGGGACGCCACAGTGTTCCAAACAAGCGACAAAATAGGTGCAATGTCATCGTCAGTAGTAAGCGATAAAGCATGGTAATTTAAACAATTCTAGTGCAAGAGCACACAACAGGTGGGATTGGCGTGCACCGCCCTGAAACGCAACACTTACCAGGCTGTGTAGCAACAAAGAAAGAGGACATACCATGGTGTTTGGGGTTATATTGGCCTGAGGGCTCAATGATTGCTACATGTGACTATGGTTGTTCATCGGAAATATACTATTTGAGTTTTAAGTTTTGATTGGTTGCTGTAACATTGAGTAAATGAAGAGAAGCATAATCGGAGCCTCCGGCCCTGACATAGAATACACATAAAGTCTCGGGTAGGAGGCATGACGATATCCAGGTCAGGTCACAGAAGGACAGGAGCAGAGTGGCATCAGGGCGGAACTACAGAGGAGCACATACGCCACACATGCTCACCCAGTACCAACTGATATGACCACTGATTGTTCACAGTCTAACAGTGTTTATTGGAAGGCAGCCCGGCAAGGTTACAGAGGCAATGGGGGCAGTTTGAAAAGGCAGACCTGTCCTATGTATCGCTTTGGTACATTACACAAGATTGAAAGCCCTGTAGTGTGGCTGTAGGCGGGTAAAAGCAACTCCCTCTCAAGCAGGTATGTGCAAGGGGTGTGCTGACTAGCTTTACCGACAATTCCAGGATTCAGCCAAAATTGAATGGATGTGTCTGGTGCACTCATGCTAGAGTGCCCAGCCTTTGAGCAGACTGGGCGGCGTCCACCCTGTGAAATTAGTGGGTGGATGGTGTCCACCCACGTGTACCCCCGACGTGTGCCCTGTTCAGAGGCTGAGGCTGGCCAGGCAGTCCTCTCCGAGGAGAGTGGTAGAGGGTTGGTTCAGTCACACAACGTTCCCCTTTGGCCCAAAAGGAAAACAAATTGACGAGAGACAAAAGAGTGGCTGTTGACCATGCCTTCACTGATCCTTGGTCGACCTAGAGATGCAGCACCTGAACACGTGCTGCCTAGCTCTTAGCACATCTTCTGTTACTTTCCCAGGCAGAGCAGCACCCGAAGGCGGTGCTGCTTTTAATGCACCTGTGCCCTGGCCCACACTTGCAGCACGCCACCAGCCTGCCAGAGTTGCTCTCCCTCTAGTATGTGCCATCAGTGCATTACATTCTGCAGGCACAGAGCTGCTGATTTCGTGCCTTGAAGCCCCCAGTGCTACATCAGCTGGCATCAAAGTCGCTGCACCTGCATGGTATTGCTTGCAGCCCTAGTGACCAGCCAGGTACAGGCAGCGAAGGCACTGCACCCAGATAATGAAGTCAGTGGCCGGGCACTCAGTACTGTACAATGGAGTGAAAAGGTCTGCTACTATTCAAGTAAGTCATGTAAACAAAAAAACACGAAAAGACCCCTTGCACTTGTTCGGTGACCCAATAAATTAGCAGGGACAGTGCCTGCCAGAGCTTATCCAAGGGCCAGTCTTGGCTCTAACATGCTTGTGCTCATGGATCCATGACAGTATTTGGCATGTAAATTATACAGCAATGTAAAAATATGATACATTCTGTTCAAGATAAAAAACGTGTACATTTTACACCTGCGGAAAGCGCAAGCGTTTCACATTATATCACTGTATTGAGAGATATTTAACATTGATGTTTTTAAACTTCAACATAGAAACATTCATGCTCTCCACTTACTAATATTTACAACAAGGGGTGGTGAGGGACAGAGTCTCTGAATTAAACAGAAGGATTCAAGCAAGCCGGGCCGAAGAAGGCTGAAATGCCAGAAACCGGTCCCCGGTAGCTTGTCTCCTTTCTGGTGAAGAATTGGCTTGGTAGTTTAGTCTGCCCTGTTCCCATGATGCCCTGGGCCAGGGACAGACTGATTTGCATATAGCCAGGTTCTGAGCTGGGATGGGGCAGTGAGATAAATAACGGTGATGGATCAAGCCCTGATCTTTGGACTGGGTAAGAGTGGTCTGTTTACTCAGACACTCTGTTCATCACCACCCCCTTTTCTAAATCGTTTTTGGCCACTATAGGTGTGGCAGGGTATACTCAGACATGAGTCCCTTTCTCACTGCTCCATCAGGATTCAAGCAAGCCGGGCCGAAGAAGGCTGAAATGCCAGAAACCGGTCCCCGGTAGCTTGTCTCCTTTCTGGTGAAGAATTGGCTTGGTAGTTTAGTCTGCCCTGTTCCCATGATGCACTGGGCCAGGGACAGACTGATTTGCATATAGCCAGGTTCTGAGCTGGGATGGGGCAGTGAGATAAATAACGGTGATGGATCAAGCCCTGATCTTTGGACTGGGTAAGAGTGGTCTGTTTAACTCAGACACTCTGTTCATCACCACCCCCTTTTCTAAATCCTCCACTTACTAATGTCATTAGTGAACATTAAATAGCAAGTCAGTTGTCATGTGTTTCCTACATGTGATCTTGATTCTTATCATACGTGGAGCTACATCGTAGCCTATTAAATCGAACACAAGATTTTTGTTCAACTCACATATTGGAAGGTGTGCTCATCTGCGAAAATAAAGAAAAATGTTCACGGGGAAATAAGATATTTGCCTAGGATCACACAATTTGTCAAGAGGGGAAGCTGGCAATGGCCCCATGTTTTATAGTTTCACACAGTGTAATGTAAATTAGCCACTAGATGGGAATTTCCTCCTCTTCAGTTTTACACCAAAGCTTATTGGCTTGTCATGACTTCTTAATAATTTCGGGTTTTCCTTAAAACATCAGATTATATCACTCCATTAAGAGGCATTGATTAAAACTGATAGCTTCACAACTTCAACTTAGAAACGTTTCTGCCCCAAGACAGCACTGTCGTTAGTGAAGTCTAAGCGGCTAGTCTGTGTCATGTGCACCCTCTATGTGCTCTCGATTCTCATTGTAAGTGCAGCAACATCACAGCCTTTTAAATCAAATGCAATCGTTTTTTTTGTGCAGCACGTAACCTAAACTCGCATATTTTATTTGAACGTATTCCCTTATGCAATAATGAAGAAAAGAGCAGCATGGGGAAATAAAAAAGAATCCCACAATTTAGTCAAGTGGGGAATACCGGATCGATACCGTGTTTTGTAGCTTCACATTGTGCAGTTTAGCCACTAGATGATAATGATAGTCTCTTCCTCTCATCTGTCTGTTTTACATCAATGGTTAATGCTTTCACTTTAATTATTAATTCATTACAGAAAGTGGAAGAGTTTCCCCTTAAAATATCAGTTGATACCAGTGCACTGAGAGGCATTTATTAAAAGTGATCTTTTTAAAACTTCACCTGAAGAATATTCCTGCTCCACGTCCATATGCCAGGGCCAAAAGTGATCATTAAGCAGCAAGCCAGTTGTCATATGTGCCCTGCATTCATATTATATGAACAAGATTATGGTGTGTTAAATCAAACACACTAGGTTTTTGTTCAGTGCACATCCTGAGCTCACATATTTAAAAGTGTTCTAATATGTGATAATCGAAAAGACTGCATAGCGAAACAATCTGCCAAGAATCACACAATTTGGTCACGTTAGTAAGCCGGGATTGATCCCTTTATTTGTAGTTTAAAATTGAGCAATTTAACCAATAGACAGAAATGTCTTTATCTCTCC
This sequence comes from Lissotriton vulgaris, assembly GCF_964263255.1. Lineage (NCBI taxonomy): Eukaryota > Metazoa > Chordata > Amphibia > Caudata > Salamandridae > Lissotriton > Lissotriton vulgaris. The sequence continues at coordinate 365,824,094 of NC_141695.1, read as the reverse complement.
TATTTTACTGCAAAGAATAATGCTTTTGTAATTCTTCGAGTCTGGGGTTAGAGCGTGGCTGGCAAGCAGAAGCCACTTAAATGTCCTCTCGTTTTGACCTGAAGGGCCTAGAGGCACTTCAGCTGAACTACAATGGGCCTTTGGCTTGAGCTTTCAGAGGCTCTCCTTCTCATCTCATTCCTGAGGCCATCTCACCTGCAATAGCCACTATATGCAACAATATGTTCTAAGCAGGTACCTACCCGTCAGTGTGGAAAAAGGCGATCATCAGGCCTCTTCTAAAAAACCCTCCCTTGACCCCACTGATCCTGCTAGTAACAGACCCATTGCATGCCTACCCTTTCCATCAAAAATTTTCGAAAGCCTCATGAACCAACAATTATCAGACTTCATTGACACCCATAACTTATTGGACGACACACAATTTGGCTTTAGGAAAGGACACGGAACCGAAACAGCGCTCATCAAAGCAGCGGATGAGATCAGACACACGTTAGACAAAGGAGGAGTGGCAGTTCTGATACTGTTGGACTTGTCAGCGGCTTTCGACACGGTTGATCACAACATCTTGATCGACCGTGTCGCAGCCATGGGGGTGGAACATAAAGCTAAGGACCTGATTGCATCTTTCTTACACAACCGGTCCCAAACTGTCAAACTGGGTTCCTTCTATTCATCTCCCCTTTCTCTTCCCTGCGGTGTCCCACAGGGCTCCTCGCTAAGTCCGACTCTTTTCAACATCTACGTATTGGACTTAGCGAGGGTGATAAAGGAACACGACATTAGCCTCACCACCTATGCTGATGACACTCAGTTAGTCCACTTTATACACCGGGACGGAGACTGGGTGGCCGCCAACTTCCAGGAGGGAATGTTGGCCATCAGCTCCTGGATGGCGGCCAACTGTCTCAAACTGAATTCAACAAGACTGAGATTATGCTTTTTGGCAAACTAGAGCCCTGTTGGTCCCCTCAGTGGTGGCCAAGCGAACTAGGCCTCCCGCCCAAACCTGTCACAAAAGTAAGAAACTTCGGAGTCATCTTCGATGATCGGCTTCTCTTTAATTATCATGTAAACAATGTTGTTTCCTCATCCTTTTCACCTTGAGGAAAATTAAAAAAATCCTACCTTACATTTCCACCTCAGCTGCAAAGACCCTGATCACCTCCCTCGTACTTTCACAAACGGACTATTGCAACTCCCTCCTCCTCAATGCTCAGGCAAAGGTACTTAATAAGCTCCAGTTGGTGCAGAACGCTGCAGCCAAGGTTCTGCTCAACATTCCAAAACACAACTCCATTTCCCCTTCATTCGTAAACTGCACTGGCTTCCTGTGAGAAGCCGCACAAAGTTTAAGGCTCTATGCATAGCACATAAGGCCATTAACAATACTGGTCCTCAGTTCCTTAAACTAGCTTTCAGACCTTTAGAGGTACCCAGAACTCTCCGCTCATCCTCAGCCCACCCCCTGAATGTCCCGCGTACAAAAAAGGTCAACTGGGGTGACAGACGCTTCGTAGTGGCCACAGCCAGACTGTGGAACTCACTCCCCCTGGGCATTAAGACTTGCCCCACGCTACTCAGCTTCAGGAAACAACTTAAGACGTGGCTGTTTGCATAATAGATGCCCTTGTTCTTGTGGTTTTTGATCTTACAGCGCCGAGACACCTCCGGGTAGTTGCGCGCTTGTACAAATCGCAAAAATAAATAAATAAATAAATCTACTTTTTCACAACTACAACCGGCGATAGTTTCTGAGTTGGGGCGTACTGCGCTCATTTGTTAAACTGGAGCCATATTCAAAGTATTTACATGTTATTATTGGTTCTGTAGAGCTATAAAAGTGTAGAAATATAAATTCTGTGGTAATAGCTGGATCCAGTGCTTAATTTGTAAAAGAATAAGAGCCAGGGACATAGATTTCTTCAGAAACCCATAGTCAACACTGTCAAAGGACAGGGTACTGAATACAAAGGCTGCGTCGTCTTGATTCTATCCTCATGCCACATTAATACACCACCAGACACTCCCTGCCTTTCTCCTGTTGTCATCGCTTTTCCGTCTTTTTATTCACCCGTCTACCCCCTTTTGTGTATGTCTCTCTCATGCCCTGGATCAAAACTTGTTGAGGAAAAATAGGTGCCACTCCCCAGAAATGGATGCTGGTGGGCCCCACCTGCAACCACCTGCTCAAATTAAGCACTAACTAGATAATGCCTGTGAACTAGGTGAGGGAGAAGTTGTTCAAGAATTAGTAGTTTGCTGTTGTAATCCTGTTTTAGACTCTCAGTGGGGCTTAGACCATATTTCTTTTCAGCAAATTGTAGAGTGGCAGTTTATCAAATCCAAAAACCAGAACAATCAGTAAATGTTAACTTAGGTATCCAAAGAAAAGTCACAGACAGATCACTATGGTATCACTTAGCTCCAGCGACATTGCTGTTGTTATTGTTTTAGTGGTAATCAAACAGCAAAAATTCAATGAAAATGTTGTGATCCTTAAAATTGCTCATTTCAGCATAGACCTATGGCGTTGAATGTGAACCCCGGTAATGGGGATCTGCTTAGAATGGAATAGTATAGTGTTAGATCTGGCTTGCTGTATGCTCATTTTGAGTTATTTTCCCCCGCAATCTCACACTTGGTAACCATAATATGACTCAAAAACATTGTCGCAATTGGATTACTTAAAAAGGCAAAGACATATGTTTGGCATGCTCAACTTTTACCCCTATTTTCTGCTTCAATGGTAACAAAAGACAGCAGCTCTACTTGCAGCATAGCTGCCAGGTTTGCCCGGTCCATGTGTGACTAGTAGTCCTTGTTTAATATTTGGGATAAGCAAGACTGGAAGAGCCAGAATTAAAAAAAAACACCATCGGGTATATTTATCAATGAGTTGCATCACCCTTGCACCACGCAAGGTGGCACAAGGGCGATGCAACTACTCTGTTAGATTTATCAAGCCACGCAAGGCCACCTTGCATGGCCATGATATCCTTGATAAATGTAGAGTAACACACCTCAGCACAAATCACTGCGTTATGTTACTCAGCCCCAGGGAGGCATTCCATAGGTGGAGCGTGGGTGTTCCTACGTATCCACCCATCTATTTTGTAGCATTTCTAAATTTACCATTACTGGTAGACCTGCGGATGTTTCAAAATGGTGTGCCTCCCCAGGCGTAACGAGGAGGAATGTCTTTTTCTCCTCGTCTTTTCCTCTTTCTCAGTGTGCTGTATGCTGCAGCACACATAGAAAGAGGAAAATGCTTCAGAGGATTGTTTTTGTGTAGGAAGATGTCTCTTCCTGCAAAAAACAATCCTGCTTTCAACGTAGGCACCCTTGCACCATATTGCAAGGGTGCCTACGTTGGCGCTAGGCAGCACATTGTGCACCAGTGCTTGAATAAGACAGAAATGCGCAGTATAATGTTAAATACGCTACAAGCCAACTTGCTGCGTTTCATGCAACGCAGCAAGTTGGCTTGTAGCGATTCAAGGGAGTAGCCAGAAAATTTAAATATGGTGTATTCCTGCCCTTTCCCTTTCATGCAACGCAGCAATTTGGCTTGAAGCGATTCAAGGAAGTAGCCAGAAAATTAAAATATCCCCCACTTAATTTCTATCTCTAATGCTAAGGTGTGAGGGAAGCGAGTAAGCCCTAGCTACACTATATTTAGTCCCTACATCCCATCTTCCATCCATCTAGCATGCATCCATCCTCCCTTCCTTTAATATTCGGCCTATTCACACATTCATCATCACTCTTCCACCCATCCTTCAATCCTTCCACTCACACTTCCAGCCATTCATTCATCATTTTCCCATCCATACATCCCTTCTTTTTCATCCGTTCATCATTTCACTCTCCATTTATCAATTCCCCCATCCATTCATCCAGCTACCCACTCATCCAACCTTTTATCATTCTAGACATTCTTTCTTCCACCCACCAATGCAAAGTAGATTTACATTTCATTCATCAATCCTTTCGCCCCTTGCATCCATATTTTCATGCTTTTTGCCCTTCCTCCTTGCCACAGTTTCTATCTTCTTTTCATATGTTCTTTGTTTCAATCTTCTTTCCAGCCCTCTCTCTCACACTGTCAGTACTGTAGCCAGTGTATTATGGCCAGAGGGGCAAGAAAGTATTTGGGCCCCGGCTACCACTGCTGCACAATTTGAAGCTATGCCCCTGCACACTCTTTCTCTCACCATGTCTCCTTTTGGGGCTCCTTTACTGTTATTGGCTTTCCAAACCTAACCTCAGTTATGGTTTTTCCTTACTGTTTTTTCTGATAGTTTTTCTGCAGACAGAACAAGCTCATAAATAATTATAGGTGTCAACACTACCCCTACTTACGCCGTGAAAGCGTGGGGACCACAACGCGACTGGTGTGATTTCTTGATAAATGTGCCCCCGAGACTGCAGGAGCTTGTCACACACACACCTTGGAACCTTGGCAGGGTTGTGATAAAGGGATACCGGTCTTAGACCATGCTGAATATGAGATCAGGTATGATAGATGTGTGAGACACATGCTTGTGCTCAACCAGCCTCATGATACCCCAACAAGTTTTATTTTTAATAGAATATGTCAGGACACTCGAACAGATGTAATAAAAACTTGACTAGCCCAGCAAATCTGCAGCAACTGGTCACTCGAAGTCCTATCTGCCATAGCCATTGTGTAAAGTGAGGCCTACTTTATACAGATCTCTTATTCTTACGCGGCACAACCATTTTTTTTATTAATTCGTTTACATGTTTTAGTATGTCATCTTGCAGTCACTTCAGAGCACTAGAAGATAGAGTAAATAAATAGAAATGCCAAAACAAAGTGGTATCCACACAGTCACAGTCACAATGAGCAGGCAAAGTTTATGCATTAAAGAGTTTGTCTTGAGAGACAAAGCTATCGCACTAGTGGTCCATGATCGATTTCAAGTTGCTGTGCATACTTCATCCAGTGACCACCTACCATTAAGCATCTATCCATTTAACATTCATTCCCTGCAATTGCAATAAAAAAATATTCCATATGTAACGTCTTGTTTTTTTTTTATATATTATATGTTTCTTTTGGGGAGTGAATTTGAAAAGTCAGTCTTATCCAAAGCGTATAAAACGGCAGGCACTGATTGGAGCTAAAATGTTTAGGCCTTCAATTCATAAATATAGGGTTATTTGGACAATGGGAAGGACTAGTGGATTTTTGTAATGCAGTGTACAGTGTTTATAGCATAATTATACATTCATAATGTTTGCCACATCATTTTCTACATAATTTCACATGATGTGCAGATTTCACAGAAAAAAAAATTCTATCTCAAGCGGCAAAAAAATAATTCTACCAGAACCGTGCAGCATAACTTGCCTTTTTTGGTACACAGTTTTGATAACCTTTTCATTCTGATTGCATTGGCAAGGCAAAGCCCTGGTGAGTCGTTTAGGTGCATGATTATGACTGAAACCTGTATTTCACAAGGATACTCCCCATATTTATGATTACTTGTGTGAAATATGGGATTTTATAGCACTGCATTTTGTGCAACAAAATCACCTAAACATGATAGATAGATAGATAGATAGATAGATAGATAGATAGATAGATAGATAGATAGATAGATAGATAGATAGATAGATAGATAGATAGATAGATAGATACGGACATGTTTATGTTAAGGAATACATGTCTTTTGTATAGAGATAAATGTGTTTCTTTCTCTTGGCATCTGTTAAAACGTGTCTGTTTCTGTCTTTCTATATCTCTCCGTACCTTTCTGACCTTATGGCTCCTGCATTTCCCTCCCCCCAGTTTCATTCTCCACCTCTCCCTAACTTCATCCACTTGTCTTTCTCGCTCTCCTCCTTTCACTCACTTGCTGTTTTTCTCTCACTGTGTCTATTTTTTGTCTCTCTGCCGTTCCATGCCTCTCCTGATGTATCTCTCCCCCACAGTCTATCTGCCTTCCACGATTTCTTGCTTCCCTGACTTTCACCAACTTTTCATCTTTTTACCTCTCCCTGTCTGTTTAACCTTATTATTCTCTTTCTCACCTTGTCTCTCTCTTTTCTCATCTCTCCCTGCCATTATCTGACATTGTCTCTAACTATCATTCACTTTCTTCTATTGTTGTATGTCCCTGCCTCTCTGACCCCCTTCTTCTTTTCTATCTCTCCCCACCTTCCCCTTTATTTCTGTATCTCCTTGTCCATGGTATTCTTAATGTCTTGGGATAAGTGCCTTTTGTAGTCTGCTAACTAGTTGGACCACATGGGAAGGCAAGCCTTTTGGGTCTACTATAGGGCCCTAGGTAGAGGCAATTCCTTGCTCCCTTGCAGCCCTACCAGTGCTATGATATGCACAACAGAATTACTATACATCTTGATGCACAGCTTTGTAAAGAATTTGTTTTCTCAAACTTTTCTGTGGAGTGTGGGCATCATCAAACCTTACTGAAGAAGGAAAGTAATAATACAAAGAGAGCACTAGTTATATGATTGCAAGTTATCCTGTAAATGCTTCATGAGTTGAGCAAATTTATATCCTCCTACGTATTCCTAAACATTTGGATGACTTATATTTCCAGGCACTACTTGGCATTCAACAGCTTTTCGTGCATGTCATATGGACCTAGCACAATTCTCTTTATTGGGTTTCCAGGTCATCTGTATGTGCCTGCCTCAATTCAGTTTATATATTCTTCATGGTCTTTTGTTTAGTTATTTCTATTAATTAAAGCAAGACTTTAATAGATGGATGATCCTTCAGGCCTTCACTCAGAATTGCTCATCTTGAAGGTTGTGAGCCATGAATGCAGTGTCTCAGCCATGTGGGGCGGCATGAGGCTGCAGCACTAAAGCTTGGACATGAATGTGTACCATGAGTCAAAATATTCAGCAAGGCAGGAATACATCTATGTTACCCTAATATCCCGGATGCAAGTTTAGGAGTGCAATCTAAGGAGTCATCTGTTGTGTAGTACAGGTTCAACAGCATCACTGAGTACATATGTAACTGTAGATAGTCTATACCTGGAACTTGTAATCATTCATCCTATATGCTAGCAGAACATACCCCTAATTTCACACCAGTCACATTATTCTCATTCCTGTGCTGCAACATCAATTTAAGCCCCCGACAAAGCCAACTCAGTCTTTTATCTTTCTGAGGATAATAATTTAAGCGTGATTAAAATGTGTAACAGTAATACCAGATATTTACAATACTTTGAATATCAAGCTGCAAATTGGGTGCATACCTTCAAATATGCAAACAGAACAAAACATTTGCCGGCATCCAGGAATGCAAAAACAAAAACTGCCTACAAGAACACACCACATTGATCAGGGACACATGCACCCATGCCCACAGACCTGTAGAATCCAAAATACAGAGTACACCTGGCATTCAGTCACTGATGACACACAGAACAAGAAACATATGGTATGTTATATTGGTTGCTTATATAGCACTTCAAGCAGGCTTTAGTGGTAGAAAGTCATAGATCTGACAGGAGAATTAAAAAAGGGATTAAGAGAAAGAGAGAGTAAGGAATCTGCCTTATAAATGGCATGATTTTATTCAAAACTGAACAGTAGGTGGTAGGTGTCTGCTTGTCAGCGAAACCAAATGAGCAAGAAAGGTAAAAATCAAGGGCGAGAAACTCAACTGTGTGAGGGACAATTGTCCGAACAGGTGCTTAGAAATGGTAAACAGAGAGTGACTACTAGCTATAACATACAGACTGATACATAAGCAACAAACACAATTCACACCTGCAGTTCATCACAACACAGATACAGTCAGGCAATTTGCTTTTAATTTTTATTTTTTGCTTTTCAGGAGAATCCCCAAATCTTCTCTGTAATTGTATTTTAATAATATAATATTTAATATAAGCCTCGTGATGTATAATCTACCCACAACCTTAAGCAAAACTCCTCTGGTTGAATCCCCAAAGTTGCCATAAAACGTTTTGACCAGGGGCACTCTCACGGTGGCCACCTCCGCCAAGCGTAGCCCATGGCGCTGGGATGAGAGGGAGGGCACCTGCCGCGTCGCATCTCCCCACCTCTAACACCGTGCATGAGGCCCATGGCTCCCTGGGCCTGCCATGCAGCCAGGTCTTGGGCGCCGACACTGACCGGGGCGCTACCCGGCATGGAAAACGGGCCCAATCAGGAGCGGCAGCCCGCCCTCCCTCGGGGACGGGGCGGAGAGAAAGCAGCCGTCACCTGCAGGTAAGGCCCCCCGCACCACAAGGTCCCAGGTGCCCCGGGCCAGCCGAAGTGACTCCCCAGACAAGAGCACCGCACACTTGCAGAACCCCTCCACCATGCCAGGCTGCAGCGGTCCGGGAAGTGTCACCCCAGGCACCACCCTCCCCTTGCTGCCCCCATCCCCTGCAAAGTAATTAATCCACCGGAGGAAAGGAAACAGAATGGGGAAAGGTGCCTCCTGGCCCCCAAGAGGAGAAACCACCCCCCTTGCTGCCCCCACCCTAACAAAGAAATACACCCCACGGGAAAAAAATGCATTCAAATGCGGGTGAAGGAGCCGCCCAGCTCCCGGGAAAGAGCCTGGGGAAGCACTCACTCGTAGCTTTTGGACTGGAAACACGTGTACGCCCCACCACAATGGGACCGTCTCCTGTTGTCGCTCTTGTCCTTGGTCCACCATCTTGCGAAATAGCAGACATTCTACTGCCCTCCCTTGGTGCTATGACTGCATCCCCCTCCGACCCCACTTAATGGAACTCTGCTCTCCTGTTTTTTTCTGTCTTGACCCGAGAAAATCCACTATTTGTATATATATGTATATAGAGATAACTCTAATCACTAGTGTATGCAGTAGACCTTTGTACTCTCTACCATTGCTATGTGATTTTTAGAGTTTATCCATTTGTATCTCTTCCTTGAGTGACTTTACTACTTGTACATTTGCAATTTGTTTTTCTGTTTGTGTCTCTTTCTTGTGTGACTCTACAACTTGCACATTTGCAATTTTTTTCTGTTTCTATCACTTCCTTGAGTGACTTTACAACTTGTACATTTGCAGTATATTTGTATTTTTTTTCTGTTTGTATCTTCTCCTTGTGTGACTCTACAACGTGTACATTTGCAATGTTTTTCTGTTTCTATCTCTTCCTTGTGTGACTTTATTACTTGTACATTTGCAATTTTTTCCGTTTGTATCTTTTTGTAACTCATGTAATCCTAAATCCTTATATATCGCAACTGGTTCCTATGTAAAGCAATTTGACACCTTCGGTTAATGTTCGCGCTATAGAAAATCGCATTAAATAAAAAAAAATTTAAAAAAAGCTGGATTCTTCTCACTTTCTATCCTTGGTAGCACGAAAAAGCTCATTCAGAAGGTGCAGGAGTTCAACTGGCCACAGGTCGCGGGCAGTTTGGGCATGTTTCTAATGGCAGAGAAGTTTACACTGCCTTAGAGAAGAACTTCATCCAGTTTAAATGTCTCATCATACCTCACAGCTGCATGCATGGATCAGCCCCTAACTCTTTGATTAGTATATTTCTAATATAGTTCCTAAACTTAGCAACGTATGGTCTACTGCATCCGATTTCGTTCCGAAAACAGCCAAAGAAGTGAAGGCTTCTCTTAAGACTGTAACTTTGTTAGGAAACACCTTAAAGGTGGCAAGAGAATAAACAGGATTGGAGCCATTAAGCTCCCTTCTATCAGTAGCAGTTCCAGTTCCGAAAAACGTTATTTTGGTCGGTAGGACCTAAAAAAGTACAGCTCCTAAAAACATATATGACATACATACATAAGTGCTTACAAATATCAATTTAGGACATTAAAAAGGCACAGTTCACAGAAAAAAAAATCATTCCAACTGTCTTCAAGCCTCGTGAGTAAGACTAATCATTAGGGGTGCTAGGAATAGACGAAATATACAATTACATATTGGAAAGTGCATAATGCAATAAATAAATAAATAGTTAAAAAACAGGAGTATTCTGTAAGGGGAACTAGAACCATAGTATAGTGATAAACATCATCGGGAGCTATATAGTATAAAAATTATTAAAAGAATTACATTAAAATCCTTGCTGCAAGAACAAAGCCTCGTTGGATAATTTCAGCAGAGCCCTTCCAGTGCACCACGTGGAAAACAAAAATCTGGAGACTGAAAACACAATCGGGATGCTAAGATTAGATTTGAGTATCCGAAATACCTCAAGACAGTACCTCAGTGCCTGCTGCCAATATTCCTACAGATCTGGACCAACCAGCGCTTCCGTGCCTTATGATAGCCGGGACAGCTGAAGAACACATGCAGCACTAATTCGTCAGGAAAATCACAGGCAGGGCACTGTACCTTTTGGCCGTTGCTCCACTTTGCTGTGTAACATCGGAGAGGAAGGACCCCAAACCAAAATTGTAAAAAAAGCTTTCTTGCCTCCACCAGTGTAATCAGATCTAATATTGACTTGAAGCAGGCAACATCTTTAACTTCCAAGAAGGCTAAAGATAGTGCCCGTTGCGGGGCAAGAGTAGAGTTGAGCCCTTCTATACCCTTCACACTGGGCCTTCATATGTTTCCTTGTGGTTTGGGGGCAGGCACGGTCTGGGTCAGCCCAACAATATCCCAAGCCCATGTTGGCCAGTAGAGATTTTATGTGTGCAAACCAAGGGAGTATAACTGCACCCCGGACTGAGATAACCTCCGATAACTCCTCCCTACATGTCAGTAGTTCAGGAGTGGAACATAGGCGACGCCAGTACAATAAAGGTCTAAGGCTCGAAGTGTCTGCAATCGCCATTAAAAGTGAATCTAATCGTTACGGGATTAGCGGAGTACTCGTTGGTAATCTGCACAGCTGTCTAAGGTATTGATTTTCTACCTTTAAAAGGGAATCGCTTGGCACCATATAATGCGCCCCCTCGAGCTTGTGCCCTATAAATTTCTAGTGCTGGGCTGACTACTCTCTTGCTTGATCTACTGAAGACCTTCATTATGCCCCCTGTCGATTGAGGTAATTTTAATGTAGGTTTAGTAATATGAGCCCCCCGATCCAGATTTTCAGTAATGGTAAGACCCAAGTAGATGAAGGATGAAACTCTTTCCAGGGGTTTCCCATTTAATTGAGGGTTTGGGCGAGAACTTTTAGGACTGTTGAACGCCATATATTTAGTTTTCTGTAAGTTTATATCGAGACCTCTTTCCTTACAGAACAGCTCAAATTTATCTAAAACCCTCTGAATCCCCATGGGAGATTTTGATACCAAAAGAGTGTCATGAGCAAATATCATTGCTGAAATTCGGCGGGACGCTAGCTTAGGGGCATCAAGGTCTTTTTCAGTTTCCAGGTCATCAATAAGTCTGTTGATGTAGAGACTAAATAACGTCGGTGCTAAAACGCATCCCTGACTAACACCACGTTTGACAGGTATTGGAACTGTGAGTTTTGCATCCCTTCCAAATCTTATTTGTGCATAATTATCTTCGTGCAATCTCTTGAGAAGTTGGATCAGATATACCGGGACCCCCATCTCGTTAAGAACTGACCATAGCTATTCCCATGGCACCAGGTCGAATGCTGATCTCAGGTCTACAAAAATTAGATATAAACTACCCCCCTGGAGGCAGACAGTCTTCCAGTACAAGAGCTGTAGTCTTAGTACTTGTTCCAGGGTTGATATATTTTCCCTGAACCCTGCCTGGAGAGGGGACAGTACCCCTTTTTCTTCCATCCAGGATTGTAGCCTGGCTAGCAAGACCAGCGCAAATAATTTTTGGGATATGTCTATTAAGCTGATAGGTCTGTAATTTGTTGGCGAGAGTGGGGAACCTTATCACCGCACCCAGCCAGCTGGAGGGTATCTTCATGCCCTATATTATGGTGTTAAAAAGGCCACAAAAATACGGAGTCCATATGGCTGGTTCGCTCCTATATAGGTCCCCGGGGATCTTATCCAGACCTGGGGCTTTACCTAGTGCTATTTTTAGCAAGGCACCCTCAGTCTCCTTTAGGGTTATGGATGTACTTGGCCTACTACCTGAGTATATGTCATGTTCTGGGCTTCTTGCAGTGCCATCCCCAGCCAATTCCATAGGGGACCAGGCATTTGGGGTTCAGTCAAAGACCATTTCCTCAGCATAGTGGCTTTCAAAGTGCACCCGCCAAACCTCTTCATCCAGGTTAGGTTCAAACACGCAGCTGAATTAACAATAATCCAAAACATTCTCATATCTCTATCCCCCAAGGCCGTTTTCAGGGAATCCCAATTTTCCCATTCCCACCGCTGTTTGGCTTTTTGGACCGTTGTATTGTATAACTTTCTTGTGGTTTTGATATGGGGGCAGTTTTTAGCTTTGATAGATGCCGCAAGTGCCTTTTGGCCCTAAGACATTTGCTGTTGTACCAAGGATGACTTTGAATCAATTAAAATATAGTCTAATAAAGACCCACGTTTCTTGCTATAGAAGGTGTAACCATTAGATGAATCAGAGCGTGATCTCCCATTACACGCTCTTAATGAATGTTTTAAAACGAGGCAGTACATCTGGATTACCAAGGTGTACCAATTCTTTACTATTGGGCATTTGGAATCTGGGATTGCCAGAGAGAGATCCTCTTCCCCTACATTTTCAAGGGACAGGCCCTCAAGAGGCTCAAACTGACAATTCAAGTCGCCTCCAACAATAACCGTTTGATTTGGGTCTATAAGGCATAAAAATGTAGATAACGCCTCTACCGTATTAGACTCTATACCCCTAGGGGTCGGCCTAGAATATAAATTAGTTAGAGCAACGGGAAGCTTGGAGCGGAACTGTAATTGGACACATAAAATGTCTATAGAACCTGTTTCGATTTGTACAGCCTTACAACCTAAGTGGACCCCTATCCAGGTCATGAGACCCCCAGACGGTCTCCCTACACCACCTGTTATAGCTAGGATATTAAAAATAGCATAACCAGGGTAAGTTACCTCCTCGCATGCCCACGTCTCTTGGAACATGCAAACCTCATGTTGACTGATAAAAGACACCCAGTCAGAGTCACCCAATTTGTTTTTGATACCTGCCACATTCCAAGACAGGACCTTAGTTACCTGTCGGGCATGTGGGGGAGTTTTGGCCGACGCTATAATGGGTAACTTCATTAGGGAAGTTATCAGACCAGTATCGACCTCAGCTCGAGACCCTGTAGTTTGGTGATGTTCAGGATTATCACACTGGGCATGAACTCCACTAGGGATGGTACTACTGGTGCTAGTGAAGCCGTTCATGCTTCTACTAGCTAGACCATCCCTGTTACTAGAAGGTGCCCTACTGCCCTTAGTCCACTGCTTCAGGAATAGAGGAGAATTATTCTCCTTATTGCGAGGGGGGACTCCATTTAGTCAGTCCACACCATATACTGGGCTAAATCTATTACCTGTCGGGATATTAAAGCAAGGATGGGTAGTCCAATGTGGTCCTTGTGTAAATGGTATACAATGTTTAAATACAGGTCTCCTTCCCGTCCCCTGATGATGATTACATTTTCTAGGCCTGTTTGGGGGATAGAAGTAACTTAAATGAAGTGGTAAAATGCTACCCGAGTTCCTCTCATACTCTGCTGCTAAAATGCTTTGAGCTATCTCAGGATTTCTAAAATTAATTATTATGCATTCCGCTTGTATGTCTTTGCTTCGCTCGCCTATCCAACCCACCCTTCTAGTTGTTAGGATCTCATCCGAAATCTCATACCCCTGGTTGCTATTATTCGCTAGCCAGTTAACGCATTTATTTTTCAGTTCTTGGTGGGATTGCGAAAGACCCTCTCTCAAGGCCAGTGCCCCTGCGAGCACCACCACATAGTGGGTTGAGGCCGGTCGGAGGTTTATAATTGGTGGGACATAAGTTTTGTTTTTATGGTCCAAAGCTAATCCAATTCCATGGGCATCCTTACTTGGGGATTTCTGGGCTTCCTTATTTTTAGTGAGCATTGGTTGATTGATGTTCACTACGCTCGCTTGTGCCGGGGGAGTTACGGAATCATTCTGCCTCCTGACCTATTGGGCATTAGCCCGGCTTATAGTGGGGGCTTGTTCTATGGCTAATGTATTTGGATCTGCCAAATGATTATCCAAGTTTGCCTGCAGGCATATTCTATCTTCTAAGGTGGCAGTAGCCTCAGTTATTTCTCTAAGTTTTAGAAATTGGTCCACTCTAAGCATGGGCGAATTTTGCAAATCTCGCGTTCGCGAATTTTGCGGATTTGCGAACTCGCAATTCGCAAAATCCGCGAATTCTCGCGAATTTGCGGATTTTTTTTTGTGTTCGCGCGGGTTTCTGCCAGTTCGCGAGGGTTTTGTACAATTTCGCAAACGCGAACTTACCTGTCGGGTCGCAAGTTTTGCGAACTTGTTGTTTCTACGTGTCCAGCCTGTTTGGGACACTCTTCTCCATCACTGCCACTCTCTGTCACCACTGCCACTCTCTGACTACTCATGCCACCCTCTGGCCCACCCATGCCACCCTCTGTTTCATCACAGCACCCTCTGGTTGTCCAGTCAGTGTACATTATTGTGGCAAAGCAAAGCACACCTTCCCTGCCTCAAGTGACCTGAATTAATTTGGGGCTGATTAATGTGTCACAGAATATTTTTTTAGCTGGCACCTGCTTCCTTAGTGCTTCCTGATTAGTGATCTTTTGCACTTGCTAAGTGCTTTCATTGTTGCAAAATTAGTTACAACACCTGCCCTGCCCCAACTGACAATAATGAATTAGGGGCTGATTAATGGATTTGAACTTCCAGCCTGGCTCCTGCTTGCCTCCCTTAGCTGTAATTCAGGACCTTTGTGGCATATGTGTAACTATTCTGAGGTTCAGAGCAGGGTCACATAATAGTTGCAAGTAGGCAACTGAACTCTGGAGGGGCCCCTCAGGAAGCACTACAGGAAATGGCTACTAATGATGAGCCTGAACTTTTGAACCTGGTAAGTAGTTTCAGTTTTGCTAAGATCGTATTTCTGCAATTTAGCGCTTATTCGCGGGGCGCGAAGTTGTACTGGGAAGCCGCGAACTCACGCGAAAAGTGCGAGCAAGCCATAAAATCTGCTGCTCGCGGATTTGCGGATTTTGCGGGAGATTCGCGAATCTCGCGGATTGCGAATTTACCGAAAATCCGCAAAATCCGCGAGCGAAACGGATTTTCCGCCCATGCTTAGTCCACTCTAGCAGCTAGCCCATCTATCCTTTCTGTTAGGGGACTGAGTTCCTCCTTAATAATGGCCCTCATTTGGATCTGTAGATTAGTCACCAATAATGACACCCACCTAGGCTGATCGTTTATATGGTCAATAGGCGCCCCTGCTGTATTATCATCTCTGAGACCTTCTACTAGAGTAAGGTCTTCTTGTTGTTTTTTGCGCCTAACTGGTGATTTTACTTTGGGCTTAATTTTAGCTTTATTGCTTCTGGCCAGTTGCTTCTTAGTGACGGCCTCAGGTGACTCTATGGTAGACTCTAGATCTACTATTGGGGCATTTGAAAGCTCTAAAGATGTAGCCTCTGTCTAAAGTGGGGCTGTGTATCGATGTCGCTAGATCTAGGTTTGGGTTTATGGATAGGCGTCTCTCAGTCCTTTCTATTTCTGTGGAGACGGCACCCAGGGCTTTCTCCAACATCCGGTCTATTGAAGTTGGTTTGGGGTTTGGTTTTGACACAAGTATCGCTTGCTTTTTTTCCACACAAACCCATTTCCCCATTTTATAAATTTATAACAGGTGTGCTGGTACAGGATAAATGACCCAGTAAACAGACTAACCAAGAAGTGGCAAAACTGTATTAACCTATGTCCGAATGAGGTCGCACACTGCTCGTCCCATCAGCGTGTGACCCCGGAGCATGATGGTTGATGTAGTCGGTATCAGCGGGTGCGCTTCTACCCGGGTCTTGAGTCTTCAAGGTATTCACTTGGTGTGCTTGCCATGCCTGGACGCGTGTTTCGCGTTCATTAACGCTCATCAGCAGGGATTAGGCGTGTGCACGGGGTTGCTGCGTGGGCTGCCGAAAATATTCGTAGGTCCAGATACCTCTTAAGGCACGCAGGTGCGTTATCTCGAGGTCGACACCTCCACCGGCTCAAGGGAGCCTGTATAAATAGTATGTCCAAATGAGGTCGCACACTGCTCGTCCCATCAGCGTGTGACCCCGGAGCATGATGGTTGATGTAGTCGGTATCAGCGGGTGAGCTTCTGCCCGGGTCTTGAGTCTTCAAGGTATTCACTTGGTGTGCTTGCCATCCCTGGACACGTGTTTCGTGTTCATTAACGCTCATCAGCAGGGATTAGGCGTGTGCACGGAGTTGCTGCGTGGGCTGCCGAAAATATTCGTAGGTCCAGATACCTCTTAAGGCACGCAGGTGCGTTATCTCGAGGTCGTCACCTCCACCGGCTCAAGGGAGCCTGTATAAATAGTATGTCCGAATGAGGTCGCACACTGCTCGTCCCATCAGCGTGTGACCCCGGAGCATGATGGTTGATGTAGTCGGTATCAGCAGATGCGCTTCTACCCGGGTTTTGAGTCTTCAAGGTATTCACTTGGTGTGCTTGCCATCCCTGGACACGTGTTTCGCGTTCATTAACGCTCATCAGCAGGGATTAGGCGTGTGCACAGGGTGGCTGCGTGGGCTGCCAAAAATATTCGTAGGTCCAGATACCTCTTAAGGCACGCAGGTGCGTTATCTCGAGTTCGTCACCTCCACCGGCTCAAGGGAGCCTGTATAAATAGTATGTCCGAATGAGGTCGCACACTGCTCGTCCCATCAGCGTGTGACCCCGGAGCATGATGGTTGATGTAGTCGGTATCAGCGGGTGCCCTTCTACCCGGGTCTTGAGTCTTCAAGGTATTCACTTGGTGTGCTTGCCATCCCGGGACACGTGTTTCGCGTTCATTAACGCTCATCAGCAGGGATTAGGCGTGTGCACGGGGTTGCTGCGTGGGCTGCCGAAAATATTCGTAGGTCCAGATACCTCTTAAGGCACGCAGGTGCGTTATCTCGAGGTCGTCACCTCCACCGGCTCAAGGGAGCCTGTATAAATAGTATGTCCAAATGAGGTCGCACACTGCTCGTCCCATCAGCGTGTGACCCCGGAGCATGATGGTTGATGTAGTCGGTATCAGCGGGTGCGCTTCTACCCGGGTCTTGAGTCTTCAAGGTATTCACTTGGTGTGCTTGCCAATCCTGGACACGTGTTTCGCGTTCATTAACGCTCATCAGCAGGGATTAGTCGTGTGCACGGGGTTGCTGCGTGGGCTGCCAAAAATATTCGTAGGTCCAGATACCTCTTAAGGCACGCAGGTGCGTTATCTCGAGGTCGTCACCTCCACCGGCTCAAGGGAGCCTGTATAAATAGTATGTCCGAATGAGGTCGCACACTGCTCGTCCCATCAGCGTGTGACCCCGGAGCATGATGGTTGATGTAGTCGTTATCAGCGGGTGCGCTTCTACCCGGGTCTTGAGTCTTCAAGGTATTCACTTGGTGTGCTTGCCATCCCTGGACACGTGTTACGCGTTCATTAACGCTCATCAGCAAGGATTAGGCGTGTGCACGGGGTTGCTGTGTGGGCTGCCGAAAATATACGTAGGTCCAAATACCTCTTAAGGCACGCAGGTGCGTTATCTCGAGGTCGTCACCTCCACCGGCTCAAGGGAGCCTGTATAAATAGTATGTCCGAATGATGTCGCACACTGCTCGTCCCATCAGGGTGTGACCCCGGAGCATGATGGTTGATGTAGTCGGTATCAGCGGGTGCGCTTCTACCCGGGTCTTGAGTTTTCAAGGTATTCACTTGGTGTGCTTGCCATCCCTGTACACGTGTTTCGCGTTCATTAACGCTCATCAGCAGGGATTAGGCGTGTGCACGGGGTTGCTGCGTGGGCTGCCGAAAATATTCGTAGGTCCAGATACCTCTTAAGGCTCGCAGGTGCGTTATCTCGAGGTCGTCACCTCCACCGGCTCAAGGGAGCCTGTATAAATAGTATGTCCGAATGAGGTCGCACACTGCTCGTCCCATCAGCGTGTGACCCCGAAGCATGATGGTTGATGTAGTCGGTATCAGCGGGTGCGCTTCTACCCGGGTCTTGAGTCTTCAAGGTATTCACTTGGTGTGCTTGCCTTCCCTGGACACGTGTTTCGCGTTCATTAACGCTCATCAGCAGGGATTAGGCGTGTGCACGGGGTTACTGCGTGGGCTGCCGAAAATATTCGTAGGTCCAGATACCTCTTAAGGCACGCAGGTGCGTTATCTCGAGGTCGTCACCTCCACCGGCTCAAGGGAGCCTGTATAAATAGTATGTCCGAATGAGGTCGCACACTGCTCGTCCCATCAGCGTGTGACCCCGGAGCATGATGGTTGATGTAGTCGGTATCAGCGGGTGCGCTTCTACCCGGGTCTTGAGTCTCAAGGTACTCACTTGGTGTGCTTGCCATCCCTGGACACGTGTTTCGCGTTCATTAACGCTCATCAGCAGGGATTAGGCTTGTGCACGGGGTTGCTGCGTGGGCTGCCGAAAATATTCGTAGGTCCAGATACCTCTTAAGGCACGCAGGTGCGTTATCTCGAGGTCGTCACCTCCACTGGCTCAAGGGAGCCTGTATAAAAAGTATGTCCGAATGAGGTCGCACACTGCTCGTCCCATCAGCGTGTGACCCCGGAGCACGATGGTTGATGTAGTCGGTATCAGCGGGTGCGCTTCTACTCGGGTCTTGAGTCTTCAAGGTATTCACTTGGTGTGCTTGCCATCCCTGGACACGTGTTTCTACTTGCGCCAACTGTGGTGAACTACATTTTACTCGTCCAGCTACATGCACTACTTGTGCCGGGGTGCCGGGGGGCGACCCGGAAGAGGGGCTAGTGGTGTGCGATCCATCTTGGTTGTACTTAAACTGCTCCCGTGAGCCCTGAGCTGACGGGCTCTTGGAGATGCACCTGGGTGCCGGAGGGGCATCGGGGCCTGTGACGGTAGCTTGGCGGCCTTCTCATCCACCCCAGACACTGCTCTGCTGACGAGGGAAACTGTCCCGAAGCCCGGGCCATGTCTCGGGTCCAGAGAACTTGGGGATAAAGAGTAACTTCTCGCGCCAACTGTGGTGAACTACATTTTACTCGTCCAGCGACATGCACTACATGTTCCAGGGTGCCGGGGTGCGACCCGGAGGAGGGGCTAGTGGTGTGCGATCCATCTTGGTTGTACTTAAACGGCTCCCGTGAGCCCTGAGCTGACGGGCTCTTGGAGACGCACCTGCGCGCCGGAGGGGCATCGGGGCCTGTGACGGGTGCTTGGCGGCCTTCTCATCCACCCCAGACACTGCTCTGCTGACAAGGGAAACTGTCCCGAAACCCGGGCCATGTCTCGGGTCCAGAGAACTTGGGGATAAAGAGTAACTACTCGTGCCAACTGTGGTGAACTACATTTTACTCGTCCAGCGACATGCACTACATGTGCCGGGGTGCCGGGGGGCGACCCGGAGGAGGGGCTAGTGGTGTGCGATCCATCTTGGTTGTAACACTGTATTAACCTTTTATAGGGGCGTCGTTAATTAGTGAATCTTGGTACCACACCTCCAGGCTCTACAAATATAGGGGTCACAGTTTAAAGCAATATACCCACTTGGGGTGTTAAACAGTACCTTTATGTCCAGGGCACCGAGTGCAGATGTTAGGGGAGGGTGCCGAGCCCAGCCTCTTCCTGTCACTGACGGGCACAGACGGGCCCGCCCTTGGCCCAGGCTTCGCCCGGGCAGCGATTGGGCACGCCCGTGCGCGTCCCGTGCTGCGGGAGCCGCCGCAAAGTTTTATGCGCCTCCTGGCGCTTGGGGGGTGATGTCAGAGGTGAGCGCCGCCGCAAGGGAGCCTGGGGGATGTAGTTCTCCAGGCCCCGTTTGATGCTCCTAGGGTAGCCGACGCGAACAGCAAGGGTCGCCGGTATACCTCCTCCGCGTTCCCCTGACGCTGAAAGCAGCCCTTTGCAGACCTCCCTTGTAGCCTCAGGTGAGTTTGTGCAATTTTGAATGTCCCGCGCTGCAGGAGCCACCGCAAAGTTTTATGCGCCTCCTGGAGCTTGGGGGTGATATCAGAGGTGAGCGCCGCCAAAAGGGAGACTGGGGGTTGTAGTTCTCCAGGCCCCGCTTGATGCTCCTAGGGCAGCCGATGCGGACAGCAAGGGTCGCCGGTATGCCTCCTCCGCGCTCCCCTGATGCTGAAAGCAGACCTCCCTTGTTGCCTCAGGTGAGTTTGTGCAATTTTGATGGTCCTTCTATCACAATTACCACTACCACAATTACCATCCTGCATTTCTGAGGGAGCTTCAGATAGCAGAATATGTAAAATAAGTAACCAGTCAGCGTGCTTGGGGATTGGAAAGGAAGCGGCCGGTCTTACTTTCGGGCAATTGCACAAACGTTTCCCGGCTTCCTTTTCTAAAACCTTAACACGGATTTTAAGCAGTTCAAATATTGGACACCAGGTGGCAGCCAAACCACAAGATGGTAACACCAGCATTTCTAATCTGAGAAAAAAGTTACTTTTCTTAAATTATAATAATACAAAAAAATCACAAGCAATCTAGTCATACCACAATTGGTCACCACTGTGCAGTTATAGTTAGGACCAGGTTTCCATAGGTAATGGATTTTTTGGTTTGCTAACAACTTTGATGCCGTTTGTCATCTTTTCACAAAAAAAGGATAAGCCAACACAGGTCCTTTGTGAAAAGTTTCAGGGTGGTCCATCAAATGGGGTCTGCAAAAAGGGGATCTCTAAATGTGTTTTCCCCATGCAATTTCAAATGTGGAACTTGAATAGCCCTACAGTCAAAACCACTATATGGCATTATAGCAAATTTGGTAGAAAGCTACATCTTTACCCAGGAAGTGTGCTTTTTGTTTTTTGGTACAAAATTATTCTGTAATTTTTGAGAAACGAAGTTTCAAAATTGATCAATATACAGCAGCGCTGTACCACAATCGAGTACCGCAGCACTGTGAGCTCAAAACACGCGTTCTGACTGGCTATCCACAACTTGAAGAGATATTTGCAGCCACAATTTTATGACTTGGGGACTCAGTCCCTGTGTCGTAGAAAACAAAAAAAAGAAGAATTAAGGGGACAGGGTAGGGGTACCCTGACCCCTTGACTCTGGTGAAGGGATCCCAGAGGGACACTCTTTGAGAGTCAAGTAACCCGGTATTTGTAAAGCGCAAACTAATCACCTTTGGGAAGATTAAGAGAGTTGTTGGCAGGGTCACATGGTGCTGGGATAAGCTGCCGTCAGCGCAGACGATTTAACTATGAGCATCACGCTCTGGAGTCAGCCGCCCTGTCTGCTGAGCCACACCTCTCCCGCAAAAAGAATGTTTTTTTTCACAGCACTGTGGTATTACTGTGGGGCTCAGCATGGCCTCCCGTGTACCTTTGTGGTAGTGCCATGAAAAAAAGGTGAGGGCCCTAGGCACTGCAAGACCATGGTGGGTGTGGAACAGCGACTATCCCTGGGCGGTGCACTCCGCTCCGATCATGGAGTTTGCGGAGTTTTCTGGACTCCACAGAGCACGTGGAGTTCCCAAAAACTCCACTCCGTAAAGCAGGCAGAGTTTTTTTCCTTGCTCGCGCTTGTCAACGTCAAGTTGGTGAGCGAGGAAAATCCAGCTCCCGGCAAGATTTTCCCTTGCTCGTGCTCGCCAAGGTCTAGTTGGCGAGCGCGAGTGAGGAAAACCAACCTCATGGCGAGATTTCTCAACGCGGGTGGTCGGATTACTCAATTCGAGTGGCCGCATCAGGTCACGACCACTCGCGTTTAGAAGCCTTCTGTTCGTGATGAGAAACCTGATGCTTGAGTAAGAAATCTACTCAAGCAGTAGAAAGGAAGCTGCACTGCACATAGTGCAGTTTGCGATGATTTTACAGGGTGGGACAAACACCCGGTGTTCCAAATCACTGCAAACAGCATGACCCTAACGCACTCCACAGCTTGCAGAACTCTGCATAGCCTAGCAGAGTTTTTCTGTCACTCCGCAAACTTCGCTCAGGCTTAACAGCTACAAAGTCTGCAGCTGAATGCCATGTGCAAAGAGGGGTTGGCAGCCGGTGAGGGTTTGCGCGAAGGACTTGCCTGCCTGCGGCAGTTGGGCAAAGGGCCTGGCCTGTGGTCAGGCTGTGAGGCCAATCCTACGCCGTGCACGGCCTACGCAGAGTAGACCTATTTAGGTATGGTAATAAACTATTACTTTAACTTTAAAAATAGGTATAAATTCATTAATAAAAACAAAGGTTAAAGTGATGTGATATTTCGAGATGTTTATAATATCTTACTTTACCAAAACTGAGAAATTTACTGCAGAAACAAAAGATCAAAGTGACATTATAGTGAGGTCAAAATGTCATTTGAAAAACTACATTTTAAACTGAAAAAAGCCCACTGAAATTCACCAGTTATAGTTAACTGAAGTAACTATAACTTGCTCCCTCGCCATGCACTGCTTATTACCCCACATATTACATCCCTCATGACATGTTCTATGACATCATTGATACCATCAATGCAACATCTGAAATGACATATTTGATGACAACATGGCAGGAAAGCGGGATTGAGAACATGTCATGAGTGATGTAATATGTGGAATAACTAGCTGTGCTTGGTGAGTGTGTGAGTTATAGTTACCTCTTGACATGCATGGCATGCCGTTAGCCAACCCCTTGCAAGGAGCCAGCTCCATGCCAAGCACAGCCTTCTAGCATGCGCAGCATGTGGTTGGTTTCACAGGTCCTTGATGCACTCAAATAGACTTATTGACTTTGCCTAATGGTCAAAACACCTAACTATAAAAAGTGAGCCTATTACCAACTTTTTCTAAAAATCACTAAAAATTTTAATCTAATGTACATTTCAGTAATTCACACAATGCAATATTTAATAATGGTGATTATTTTAATATATTTAATAAAGTTTTAATTAAAAAAAGTATGTGAATCTTTCTTTCAACATAGTTATTATTACATTTTGTAGACTGAAAAATGTTAAAAGATAGAATCAGAGACATATTGCTTATTAAAAAAAGAATAAAACTAGGGGACATATTTACAAGCCCCGAGAAGGTCACTTTGAACAATGTTCCTGTGGCAATGGCATTGTTCCTGTGGCGATACTTAGCATTAAAGGGGTGGGCAAAGGGTGTTGTGTTGGGCGTTCCGCCGCAACGCCCATTGATTTTGACGCTGCCCCCTATTTACAAGAGTGGTGTAAAAAGGAGGCAGCACCAAAATTAAGACCAGGGAAAACCTAGTCTTAATATGGCGAAATGAAGAGAAATGCTTTATTTCTCCTTGTTTTTGCTGTTTCTAAATGTGTTGCATTGTGCAACACACATAGAAACTGCAAAACGACGAATGAAGGATTGTTTATGTGCAGGAAGGTATCCCATGCTGCACCTAAAAAATTATCACATAAATATGACGATTTGCAACTTCTATATGTGCTGCACAATGCAGCACACATAGAAGTTTCAAATCGCCATTTGTGATTGTTTATGTGCAGGAAGGTACACCATCCTACACATAAACAATTATTCCCTCAATGCAGGCACCCTTGCACATGCAAGGGTGCCTGAGTTGGGGCTTGGCAGCTTAATTTACCGTCAGTGCCAGGGAAAACGCAGGGATGTGCTGTATCTTTGCAAACATGGCTCATTCGCCATTCCCTTGTACATATGCTCCTGCATGTCTTAGAGGTGTTTTTTTGGCATTTTTTAACCCAATAAATGCAATCATAAAAAAAACAAGGGAATTACACTCCAGCTAAAGAGCATTGAGCTCCAGCTAGGACTGCTTCTAAAAAATGTGGTAAGTTCTCCTGGGGTCATTGTTTTAAGGCGCAGGAGACTTACTGTTTGTTTTCTAATGTTGCTGGCATCTGTTTCACTTCCTGCAGCCCCACTCTACATAAAGAAAAATGCTTGATGGTGCCCCTGTTACTTGTAGGGAGCACCACAAGCATAAAAATATAGTTTATTATAATGCCAAAGGCATAATGGGGTGCTCCTTTCTATGAGCAGTAAATATTAGTGTATCATTTTTTGTAAATGTTTCATATTGGATGACCCGGTGCCCACCCGGGACACCCATACCTTATTTATTTTGTATAAAGGGATGGAGGGAGGGCATGCTCCCTCCCTGAGGCTTTGCAGCCCCGGCGACCCATCATCCTGGGCTGTATATTTTTTAATAAGGAGAAGAGGTCCACAGCCCCCTCCCTAAGCCCTTACAGACCCTGACACCCTATCTCCTCTGGCTATATTTTTCCACTAAGGGGAAGGGGGCACACATCTCTAGGTGACCCCATCCCACAGGGCCTTTTTTCACAAAAGGGAGGGGGTGCAGCCCCATTCCCTGAGCCAATAAGGGCCCCATGTATCCCATCTTCCAGGGCCTTTTTTAAAAATTAAGGGATGGGAACATGAACCCCCATGACCCTTTTCTGCTCCAGGAAACCAACCCCCAGGGCCTCTTGGTTGGTGCTCATCTGGGGTACCCAGTAAACACTATAGGACCAATTACGATCTTGCTAGGAAAGCCATCTGTACGAATCTGATCAGAAGGGCTTTCCTAGCGAATCACGCTGTGCGAGTCCGACCAAACGAGTATGATGCAGCCGTATGCTGACGGATTTGGTTCGCTCTGACTCCAATTGAACTTTATAGGGGGCTGTGTACCGACGTGTACACAGGCTCCCATAGCAAAAAATGGGGTGGGTCGGGAAAATTGTACCCCCTGTGGCAGGCACCCCATGTTGCCCACCACACTGCGCATGCTTGGATCGGGGGGACCCATGAGCACCCACTTGCGATCGATTTGGAGGGCTCTGGGTGAAGGGGGCCTGCTACTGTCCCCTGAAGTCCAATTCCAACAGCTGTTGAGACTCGCTGACAACTAGTTGATACAGCTGTCCGAATCGTGCATCGTACTCGCTCATTTGGGATCCAGCTCCATTACGCGGCTTAATTCAGCTCCAAATGAGTTGGACAAACAGGATCTGGTTCGAAAACGATTTGGTCGTCATGGACGAGATCTTCGCATCATACTTGGTAATTCGGAACGGGGGACGACTCGGTAGGAAACATAGGATCCGAATCGGATTTGCTCGTTCCGGAACCTGTTTGGAGGTCTTCTGGAGAGATTGTAATCGGCC
Organism: Lissotriton vulgaris; assembly: GCF_964263255.1. Lineage (NCBI taxonomy): Eukaryota > Metazoa > Chordata > Amphibia > Caudata > Salamandridae > Lissotriton > Lissotriton vulgaris. The sequence goes on along the minus strand of NC_141695.1, from coordinate 365,798,872 downwards.
CCTATGATGGGATGGGAGCTCCCGTAGCATCAAACTGGGTGATGGGGAGAGCCGGCACCATTTCTTTGGTCCCCCCCAGATGGGAGCCACATTTTTCCACTGCTCCGACCAGGCAGGAGCAAAGTGGATTTCCCTGCCCAGTGGAGTCCCAGGGGTTGACTCCCCCAGACACTGATAGCATCACGCCCCGGGGGTTGTGGTCCGAGTAGTGGATACTAGCAAGGGGAGGGGAGTGCATAGCCAGGGCTCACCCGGGGCTCTAGTTTGTTAAATTAAAAATGCTGGCAGGTTTCTTTTTTATAGATATGCTGTGACCCGGCGGGACTCCCATGGGACTGAAACTTTTTATTTATTTTTTTTTTTTTTTGCGTCCCCCACCAACAAGGTCTGTGGGGCAAGGTACCCTGCTTCCTTATACTTTTTCTCTTTATCACACTCAGAAAAGTCCTGTAATGGCTGCCTGCAACATTTTTCCTTCAGTTGCAGGCAGCAATCCGAGTGCTCGCTGCCAAGGGACCCTTACACCCATGGGAGTGAGTTAACCCAAGGGAAAAAAGCCCCCTGGGCCATGCAGAATGCTGTATTGTTTTAAATTGGGTTCAAGGAACTCTTGCCAGAGTCCCTCGAACTGAACCATCCAGACATACAAATACTTTTAATCCCTAATTTCTCAAAAACGACAGAACAGATTTACACTAAATCACAGAAAGCACACTTTCTAGATCAAGATCTATCTTCCTATCAAATTCAGTGTAATTCCATTCAACAGTTTTTGCAATAAGGCTGACTCCCCCTTTTTCTCAACCTCCACTTGAGAGATACCCCCCAAACTTTCCATGCACAAAGTAGGCATTTTCTTTTAACGTTTTGTGAAGATTTGTCAAACGGTGTCAAAGTTATAACGCATTAGCAAAACAAAAAAGGCATTTTCTATGGCAAGGCTAACTTACACAGTGATAAGACAATTGTGCTGTCAGCCCGTATTTGGCAATCACTAAGAGAAATATTATGACTGTGTTACCATTACAGCTGGTTGCTGTATTCCAAGGGTCTCTTCTAGTATGACTCCCAATAAGTCAGTCATTCTTCATTCTCTACTGCCGTGTAATGATCTTTCTCTTCAAGTGCTATAATGTTACCTCAAGATTGTACAAGACCTATATAAATCAATAAAATAACCTAAAATTCGATGCTTGTTAAAATAAGTCCACCAGAAACAATACTCGTTCTTGGTGTATGAGAGCAAAAATAATAGATTGTTCCTTTACTGACTGCACAAAATTCCAAATTGGATTCTAATTGGAAAGGCCATTTGGTTTGTTAGATATTCCAACATGTTGTCTGCCTTTGCAGTGCTGTGTGATATTGTTTCCAAAGCCATAAATACAAAAGTAGGATCCACCTGCAATTGCCCACTATGTGCACTGCACTGTTGCTTTCCCGATTAACAGAGTTTTTGGTATCTTTCTGCTGAACTTCATATCTTTAACAGAAAGTAAACACATGATCACCTCTTCATATTATACTATTCTTAGAGGCTTAATTTGCTGTAGATACACTTTTAGAGATTGATTTGCAAAAGTGAAGTGACACAAAACCAGTTTGAATGGATAGGTCTAGCTATACCTATAATTTGTAGGAGCAATTTAAAGAGTTGTTAATATTTACTTTGTTAACAAAGTAGAGAGCTTGAACCAAAATGTATACATTTTTTTTAACAGATCATTGAATATGCAGAGTGGTGTAATGTGATTTCACATTTTGTGATTCATGGCCACTTACTTAGTTGTAGTCTTGGTATCCCCCTGTTGAAGAATTTGGAGAAACTCTAACTAGAAGAAAAATGATTTGCAAAAAACAGTTTCATCATTGAATAACAACTGAAGTGTTGGACTTGACCTTCTCTGCAGGGTTACCCCCAAACACATTGCCTTCACCCCTCCTGTTTTCTGAACCTGTATTTGTTGGCTTTTAGGACTCTGTGCTAACCAGTACTAAAGTGTGTTTGCTTACTCCTTAAAACAACGTTAGATTTGCCTGATTGGCACTTTTAATTTACTCATTAGTCCTTATTAAAGTGGTACAGCTTGTACCCAGGGACCTTAGATTAAATTCTCCTAGTGGGCCTGCATCACTTATTGTGTCACCCACTTAAGAAGCCGTTTAAACATGTCTCATGCCTGCTATTGTAGCCTATATGCAGGTTTAAACCACCAATTTCACCCAGCAAAGTACACTTTTTGAAAGGCCTAAAATTCAATGTTTTAAGACATTTACAGCACCCCTAAGGTAAGCTCTAAACAGCCGTTAGGGCAGGGTGCTGTGTATTAAAAAAGTTGGACATGTGCTTTTAAGTTTTACGTGTCTTGGTAGTGAAAACTCCTACATTAATTTTTTCACAACTGTGAGGTCCACTACTCCTCTAGGATAAAATGGGTTACCTTGTTATTTTTATTAAGTGCTAACTTTTGATTGTCTCCAAAAAATTGTGAGTTAAAATCTACTTCAATGGTAAAGTCAGATTTTAAGTCACAATTATGAAAATTAAAATTTTTAGAAAGATACCTTTTTTCTTGTCCTCACCATTAGGTGCCTGCAGACTGTGCCTTGGGTTACATGACTGTCATTAGAGTGGCAATTGGCCTCTGTGCATTTCTGTCAAACAGTGAGACAAAGGGAGACTTGGTGTTGGCAGAATGGGACATCCTGCCAGGATTGTGGAGGAGAAGTTCTTTCCTGCCATCTTATATTTCAAAGAAGCTGCCTCAGCACACTTGCAAAGAATTTGACAGCAAACTTTGTCACCGAGTCCCTTGGAACTGGGCAGGGAAGAAGGAAATTCCAGAACCATCTGCAGTGAGGTGGACTCTAGAAGTACCTTCAACCAGGTATAAAAATTGTCCCTCAGACCCACTCTTCAATTCACTCCTGTACCTGTGGAGGGCACTCAGAAAGCCTGCCCTGTACGTCAGAGGACTGCAGTGATGTTTGTAGCCTGCCTGGAACCCTCAGATGACTATCCTGCTGCTGGAGGACGGCCTTGCTGCTTGAACACAGGACTACAAACGTGGCTACAAGTGCTAGTTGACTGGACTCCTATTCTGAGCTACAGGACACAAAAAGCTCTAACAATTTGAATACTGCAGCTGGTCCCTGACTGAAGTGAGTCCTACCCTCCAAGTGGTGCCCATCCATTCCTAGAACCCTTGGAAGTAGTACCAAACAGCCAAGACTTGGGACTTAAAAACTTTCAGCTGAAAAGTGCTCTGAGAACTGATAGGAGACCGGGACCAACCTGGTTGCCGATCCGATATCGCCAGTTGGCCTGACTTCTGTCGCGTTCTAATCTAGGACCCCGATCAATACTGTGACCTTATGCCCCTATACGGCTATAATCCATTTATTCCCCTATAATGGCATAAACGATCAAGAGTAATATTTCAGAAACTCGTCTCTGGCCTAACACGATCAGAGCCACATTTCAGAATCTCTTCCTCTGCAGCTCATTAGAGCAAATGACACAGCAGAAGCCACTATCTAAGATTTCTAGATTATACTCCGAGTTCTTTAACAAGTTAAAACTCAGCAACCTGGGAAAACCCCGCATGCTATGTTTTGATTTGTAATAGAAATCTAATGAGCACAGAGAGACGATCACTTCCTAGTGACATCTTTATTGACGTCTTATGTCCAAAAACTTACGTCAAACAAGGCACCTTTCAGGTATAAATATTACCAACGTTGCCTTAAGCAAACGCTGCCTCAACGACATCGATGATAGCGATGGTGTGGTGAACATAGGAGCAGAACAGCTGTCCCCTTCAGAGCCCAGCAGATGCAAGCTGCCCACGGACGCTGCCCCTCCTCCTCCTCGACGCGCTGAGAGAGACGCTGTCTTTTCTCCTGCTGAGAAAATCCAGCTCCGGCGTTTCCAGCCTACTCTTGCGAGTAACTGGGATATCGAGTCCTGGAAGGAGATACAAGACCTCCAACATTCTATTCCAGAGGTATGGTGTTGACTAAACCCTTAGAGAGAATTCTTGAAGCAAACCTTGGCAAAACCAACTTAACTAAAACTGCTACTTACTTACTCCTTCCCAAGTATTAGGCTTAGGTCAGGTACACTGGGGTAGGCGTAGTTAGAAGTACCAGTTGAGTACGTTAGTGAAATGTATATATGAATGTATATATTTTATTCATTTTAACCATTGTATGGCTAAGAAACCATATCAATGCTTTTACAGTATTATTTTGCAATTCTCATTTTACTGTACGCACGTTTTATAATAACTAGTCTTGCAATTGTGGCAATTCATTTCTCTTGCATGAGAAGAAAGACTGTTCAATAAATAATACCTTTTTATTGAAAACGCCCATCTCTCTATTCTCTGCACTTTGGTGAAAGTAATCTGCACAAAACTGACTGAGTAAAATAACTGTCTATTGTTTCACACGACTCTAGAGATTGACTCTTATTCTAAAGGAGCAAAGTTGTCATGTTTATGCGGTTGTTGAAAAACTGAATCCCTTCTTGTCTGTACTAGGGAAGCTGATCACTTCCTATTCAGTCAAGAAAGTTTCCAGTGACCTCTGAGCTAGTTGGTAACAAACCCAATTAAGTTTAGCATAGTCAGTGGAGACCTGGAAGATACGCACTTCTACATCCATACTACTGTTTATGTTATTCCAATGCGCAGGGCCTATTGGGAAAATAGGAACTACACTACACTTCGAGGTAGCTCCCACAATGTTCTTTTCTGCAGCAGCAAATCCTGTTCAGCGACTCCTCACAGAAGGAATATCCGGCCTTGTGGAGCTCTCTTCAGCTACAGCCTACAGCTTAGTTCCCAAAAAAGTTAATGTCTGAACTTAGAAATCTTCATCACAACTTCATTCAGTGACTTTCCATTGATGATGCCTCTTCCTCCGACACGACTGACTGCCTTGTCCAACGGAACTTTACTTTCTTAGACATTTTTCCTCAAAACTTCTTCTAAATCCAAAGGTAAGCTAAAACCGGACCCAATCCACTCCTTGTATCTGAACCGCACTCTATTGGGATCGGCCATAACTTTCAACTTTGCCCCAATCTTGCACAGCTAAATGCCCATGGTTGGCACTTCGATCTTTTAGGTGCTGTTTTTCACTGTAAAAATTTTAAAATAACTCTGGATCTACTGATTGGATTTTTGTTTATTGGTGTCAAATTATTTTTATGTTGGTGTTTTCACCTTACTACTGTTCAAATATTACACAGTGCCTCTAAGTTTAGTCTTTTGTGCCAGGCTACCCAAGGGTTAAGCACAGGTTGATTTAGTGACTTTTATGGTTCACTCCAACAAGGATTGTGGTTGTTGCTTGAGAAGAAGTTTCTCCCCCTAAATCCAAAACCCAATTTCTCACATGAAGTGATTTTGAAGATTAACGCAAAAGCTCATTCACTACTTCTCCAGCCTCTTCCAATGTTCTAACACCTGGAGAGGATTCAAAGTGTTACCAAGACAACATCACCCAGGTCCACAGGGTCATTCAGAGAAAGAAAAGACCTGTCTATCACACTCAATTAGAGCATACTCTCCTTTACTAAAAATTAAAACTGGGAGAAATCAGAATTGACTAATAATGAGAATGATAATTATTATAATTATTATTATTATTATTATTATTATCATTATTATTATCATTATTATTATTATTATTATTATTATTATTATTATTATTATTATTATATGGTCTGGCACTAGCCAAGACCTTATGATTGTACTAAAATTATATAAAGAAAACATACTTACTTACAGGGGCTTTCAGTTAGCCCCTGTCCTCCACTAGTCTGTTATTGTTGCAGTCACATTTTTCGTCCTCCCTCAACCACATGGGTTCAGCCCTTTTCAGTCATTGGCTACCTTCACTGTGAGTGGCACACTCGCTGTAATTTGGCCAAAGCCAAGCTCCTCCAGCCCCTGTTCCAAATTACATTTTTAAATCATTTATGATCGAGTCCAGTTCCCTAAATATAGCATGTGGTATCACTAGTGGTAGGACCACAAAATAGTAGAGGAGGTGAGGCAATACCACCCTTTTAGCCTCTCATATGCAGCCTGCTACTGGGAGAGGCAGGGTCTTCCAGTAGCCGACACGTGATCGGAAGGCCATCACTGCCATCCTCATATTACCCTCCGAGAGTTTTAGTAGCATTCAATGAACTCGGATCCCCAGTTATCTCACTCCCAATGGCTCCCATCTCATCTTTCCTAGATCAGAGGTCTCAACCATGTCTCCGCGGACTGGAAACAGGCTGGACTTGAGCAAGTTTTGGCAGAGGTCCGAAACCTCACCAAAGTCCACAAGAAATTGTGCCGCCTTCATGCTGCCTTCGCTTCGCAGGTCATGCAGGCAGAGTACCATGTAATGATTGGGAGATGTAGTGGGAAATCCCATGGTGCTGGATGCCATCATATGGCACCCCGCTGTGAGCTTTACATGCTAAGGGTTCCACTGCAAGGGCGAAGAGTAGGGGGTAATGGTCACCCCTGCTGGGTAACACGCTCAACCTTGCACTGTGCTAAGATCGTGTTGCCCATGGATTTGCATAAAGCAGTAAGGTCCAGTCAAGAAACCAGCGTCCTAGCCCCAAAGGGAGCTTAACAGCACACAGGAGGCCCCAATCTAAACTATTGAAGACCTTTTCAATATCTACAATATCTACAACCATGAATCACGCCCTCTCTGGAAGCAACTGACAATCTCGCAATAAGGCCAGCAAACATTGAACATCAGTGGCTGTGCCAGAGCCAGGGATTATCCTGACTGGTCTGCATGAAACAACCCTGTAATATGGGTAATAATCGCTGCACCAGTATCTCACTAAGAAATTTGTAGTCAACATTCAGCATTGACAATGGCACCATCACATTTGCAGCTGGTTTCCATAATTAGAAGAGGGATATAATGAATGCCGCTCTCAGAGTGTGGGGTAACACATTTGTTGCAAATGCCTGTTGGTACATTGCAGCTAGGCGAGGGGCCAGGATGTTGAGTTAGGCATGCATAAAATTAGACCAGAAGGCCATCTGTCCCAGCACTTTCCCATGGACCATCCCGAGAGTTCAGCCCAAATTTCTTACTCTTATATTTCTACTCCCAGGCATGTTCTCTGCCTTGTGAAGGTTAAATTAGTAATCAGTGAAGGTATGGTTCATCTCATCCTATGTATACAGACTGGATTCCCCAGGTGTCACCACCTCCAGGGTAGGTGAGCCTCACCTAATAGGGTTAGGTAACCAAGTCAATAATGGGCAGGATTTGTCATCCTCTGTATACTTTAAAAAATATATATATTTTTTTTATTAACACATATAACAATAAAACACATACCTCGGGTCACACTCAATCACAAAACATCTGATGGTACATCTTTCTTTTACAAAACTTTTACCATACTATTTTAATAGGGATCAGTGTGAATCCAACACCACAGGGACATCCTGTCCAACTGGGGGAGTACAAATATCTCTTCTGTACCCATTCCAGGCACCCCAGATTTCCCCCATTTCCGGGGCCTCCCCTTAGCGACATATACTGATCTTTCTCTTGATATACACCAGTCTAAATCCTCCATCCATTTTGCAATCTGAGGGGCCTGGCGGGCACCCCAAAGCTGGGCGATATTGCGCTTGGCTACTGCACATGCCAATGTAACCCATGTCTTCCCGTGTGAAGTAAGATCAGTCGGCTCCCAAACATTTAGGAGACATCGTCGTGCCTCCTGCTCCAGTTCCACTCCCCACACCTCTCGTATTTTGACATGGACTTAAACCCAATACCTCCGCATGTCTGAGCAACCCCATAATATATGCATATATGTTGCGACCTCCCCGCAAACTCTTCGGCACTCATCATTCACTGCCAGACCCATACGCACCAGTCTCAGCCCAGTCACGTAAGAGCGATGTAGGATTTTCAACTGTACTAACCTTAGTCTTATTTGTATTGCAACCTCTCTAGGGGAGGACACAGCCTCTCTCCAGTCCTCCTCATCCAAAACAAGGCCATCTTCTCCCATTGTTCCTTAACAGTTACAAGTGGATCCTCAGTGTGGTTGATAAGCTTTTTATAAATCAGAGAAATTGTTTTAACGGAAGATGCCCGTCTAGCACCCGGTCCTCCAACGGAGAGGCCTCTGGGGGAGTAACTCCGTGGGGGATATCGGCTAGCAATGCGTGTCGGATCTGCATATATCGATACCGCTCTCTTTCCTGCAATTGATGCCGCTCCCGCAGAGCCTAACATGTTAGGATCCCTTCCTTCCCCCACAGATCTCCGACCTGTGAGATCCTGATGAGATCCCACTTGTCAAAGCCTTTTGTCCTCCACAGACCTCCCAAACACTCCGAGTTCCACAGCGGCGTAGCCAGAGTTATCTTCCCGTCCCACTTGAGTGATCTGTTAGCCTCATGCCACACCCATACCGCGATTGCTACTGGCCCGACCAGTGGAAACCGCCCCTTTCTAGCATAAAGAGCCCTAGTATATTCGCCACCCGGCACCTGCCCACGATCCATCGCGTATCCGGGGTAAAGCGGCGATCCATAAATTGCCTGATTGATAGCCGCCAGTTTGGAAGCCCAATTATACTTCTGGGCATTAGGCAAGCCAATTCCCCGTCATACCAGGGCAACGTAAGTTTAGTGAACACAATCCTGCCGTCCCAGAGTAACTGCCTCTGAAGGTACTCAATTTCCTTGAAATATGAGGGGGACACCGGGTCCAGGGTGTTTTGGAGTGCATATAGGAAGCCATCATTTTAAACAGGATAGCACGTCCCAACAGGGAGAGCGGCAGAGACCTCCATCTCGCTACATCCCTCCGGAGCCTAGCCAATGGGGGAAGCAGGTTAGTATCATATCGTACCTTGGGATCCAAAGAAACCCATATACCGGAACCCCACCGACTCCAAACGTACCGGGCAATTCGTGGGGGTAGCTGGGGGAGCACCGCTCAAAACAACAAGCATTTGCAATGCAATAGGTCTCGCATTATGACAGTTTGAGCTATTCGTCTTGTAAATGACAATTTTTTTATTTATGTGTTGGTTTTGAAAATAGCTAAATTAATAGCTTTGTCATTTTCAATGGCAATAGTTATAACTTTCGCAAATGTGACACCTATAGCATTTGTAATGCAACATGTTTTGTATTTACGTGACTTAGATGTATTGATATTACAAATAACAACGGCTTTTAATTTAAAAAAATAATTAATACTTAAATAAAAGTGATTGTAATTTATAATGGCAATAGCTTAAACTTTTGAAAATAACGTTTGTGAAGTTTATATTCAGTGTATTTTATTGTGATGAAAATCCAAGAACAGAAGTGAAATAACATCTTTTTGTGACATTTGTAATAAAGTTTGAAACATTGAGAGAACATAATTGAACCAGTTGTTGTTGAATGGTTGCACAGATTGATGCTGTGATGTCGCGGAGTGATGTTGTGATGGCGCGGAGTGATGTTGTGGTGGCGCTGAGTGATGCTGTGGTGGTGCTGAGTGATGCTGTGGTGGTGCTGAGTAGTACTGTAGTGGTGCTGACTGATGCTGTGGTGGTGCTGAGTGATGCTTTGATGGTGCTGAGTGATGCTGTGGTGGTGCTGAGTGATGCTGTGTTGGTGCTGAGTGATGCTGTGGTAGTGCTGCTGAGTGATGCTGTGGTGGTGCTGAGTGATGCTGTGGTGGTGCTGAATGATGCTGTGGTGGTGCTGAATGATGCTGTGGTGGTGCTGAGTGCACTCTGCAACTGCACTCTGAATCTGCACTCTGAATCTGCACTCTGCACTCTGAATCTGCACTCTGAATCTGCACTCTGCACTCTGAATCTGCACTCTGCAATCTGAATCTGCACTCTGCACTCTGAATCTGCACTCTGAATCTGCACTCTGAATCTGCACTCTGAACTCTGAATCTGCACTCTGAACTCTGAATCTGCACTCTGAATCTGCACTCTACACTCTGAATCTGCACTCGGCACTCTGAATCTGCACTCTCTGAATCTGCACTCTGCACTCTGAATCTGCACTCTGCACTTTGAATCTGCACTCTGCACTCTGACTCTGAATCTGCACTCTGCACTCTGAATCTGCACTCGGTACTCTGAATCTGCACTCTGCACTCTGAATCTGCACTCTGAATCTGCACTCTGCACTCACAATCTGCACTCTGAATCTGCGCTCTGCACTCTGAATGTGCCCTCTGCACTCTGAATCTGCACTCTGCACTCTGAATCTGCACTCTGCACTCACAATCTGCACTCTGCACTCACAATCTGCACTCTGCACTCACAATCTGCACTCTGAATCTGCACTCTGCACTCACAATCTGCACTCTGCACTCACAATATGCACTCTGCACTCACAATCTGCACTCGAGTGCGGACTTGTGAGCAGGCGCCTTAAGCCATCAGGATGCTACTTCAAGGCACATAGACAGGGTCGTAATACCCAATGATACTCGTAAAGGTAGCTACAAAAAATGGCGTTAGGTTGTGCACACACCCTGCAAAGATGCGTGTAGCGCTTGAAGTCACTAGTTGAACCTGGTGTTGTTCACTACAATAGACGATAGCAATCAGTGAGGTATGATACAGCTCACCTGGCTTTGTTCTACCATGAAACGAAAGTAAACAGCTCATTATAAAGCGTTTCTTTTATGAATTTAGCGTGGTATGCAAGGCAAATGGGCACCGTTTTGCCTGCTAAGCACGGGAGGTGTGCATGATGATAGCAGCCCCTTTGAAGCTTGTTTACTGAGAGGTAATAAATGAAGATGCGCAGGAGCAGGCTTTGATAAGTGGGCGTAATGCCGCGCTGGATGGATGGAAAGCGCGTGCAGCAGGGGGCGGAGCGGATCCCTTTGAAGTGACGGAGTTGCATTAGGAAAGCTAAACCAGCAGGCGGATGCGCGTTCACGATCATATGCACTTGTGGAAATCCGCCGGCTGGTTTAGCTTTCCTGATGCAACGCTAAAATTCTCCCCTATCCATTCCTGTGGAATGGGATAGGCGCGACCTAAAAAGGACTGACTTTGACAGTTAATGGCAAAGCCAGAATACCTCCCGAATATGGCCAGGACATTTAAAAATGCAGTCAACGAGGTCCGAGGGGAGGTCAGGTACAGAAGGATATCCCTTCCCTACTCTGACGTCCATCTCAGCCCCCTAATTGACCTATCCCAACGGACCCACGCCGCGAGCGGCTCTAGCGCCAGCGCAAACAACAGTGGGGACAGGGGACATCCCTGCCTAGTGCCCCTCCTCAAAGGAAAGTCCGCAGACCTATGATTATTCACCACCACTCTGGCTAGGGGACTGGAATACAGGAGGTGGACCCAATTGAATAATTCCAATCCTATGCCCATATTGCCCGGGACCGCGAAGAGATAAGGCCATTCAACTCTATCGAAGGCCATGGTAGCATCTAATGATAAGAGAACCGCCGGTTCATGTATCTTTGACGCTCCAGCCAGGATCCCATGCAATCGATGTATATTAAGGGCAGTATTACGGCGCGGCATAAAGCCAGACTGGTCTGGATGAATCAGTGTCGTAATGACTTTAACCAGACGGGTCGCCAGCAGCTTGGCTAACACCTTTGGTTCGGCATTCAAGAGTGAAATCGGACGATAAGAGGAACACTCTACCTTCGGTTTGCCTTCCTTATGAATTACAATTATATTAGCTATTCTCTGATCATACGGAAGTTGACCCTCCTCCCTACTCTCAATTAACATTTCTCTGAGAAATGGAGCCAATTTGTTAGCGTGCACTTTATAGAACTCAATGGGAATCCCATTCGGACCGAAGCCTTCCCGAAATGAACCCCTGTGCCACCTTATCATTAGTAAAAGGGGAGTCAAGGTAGTCCCTATCATCATTAGATAGAGTAGGCATCGGAATATCACATATTATGTCCGCATTTTCAATCTCAGTGTAGCCCTTTCCGCTGTGTACACTGCCCTGTAATAGCTGGCAAATTCTTCCGCTATTTGCTGTGGATCCGCTATTTTACCCGACTCTACCATCCATGAACTCCGGAACAAGGCGTGACGCCCACTCCCCCTTTTCCAGCCACGCAATCAATTTCCCTGCCTTGTCATCGTGCTCGTATATCCTACTCTGAGTGTTTGCATGTTGCAACTTAGCTCTATCACCAGCTAGACTCCTGTACTCATCTCTAAGGAGTCGGAGGCGGTGTAGTCCCTCCGGGGTGGCGTCAACCAACACCTCCCTCTCAAAGGCAAGCAACTCAGTCTCCACCCTATCGACCTCAGCCTGACTCTTCCTTTTTTTCCCCGAGATAATCAGCAGTACCTCCCCTCTAATAACAGTCTTATATGCTTTCCATAGGGAGTAGGCAGAGTCCACCGTGCCGACATTATCTTGGAAATATCCATCCGTAATTCGGACAATCTCCTTCTTGATTGCAGTATCCCTTAGTCGCCAGGCACTAATTGGAGTGACCCTAGCTACATCCCCCTGCCCCAGCTCCACTCTAAAGCAGACCGGTGAGTGATCAGATAGTCCTCTGGCCAAATGTCTCACCTCATGGACCCATGCTGCCTGTGACGCCGGCACCAGTATATAGTCTATCCTCGAGAGGGAATTATGTGCTGCCGAGGCATGTGTGTATTGGGCTACACCAGGGTTTTTCATTCTCCACCCATCCACCAGTCCAGTAGTTTCTACAAAATCTGACAACCATCTACGGGACGGCAGCAAAGTCCGGGCAGGGTGTCTATCCACTTCACCATCCATCACTGCATTAAAATTCCCCCCCCCCCCCCCCCCACAATCAATATCCCAACAGGCAGCGTCAAAAAGATTTTGCACAGGTCCCGAAAGGTGTCGGACTGCAAGGCTGGCGGGACATAGACAGACAGAAATGTGACAGTCCTCCCTTCCCACAACCCCGAGATCCCAATGTATCTGCCTCTATTATCAGCCCATGTATCCTGAATAGTTAGCTGAAAGGAGTTTTTCATCAATATCCCCACCCCTCTTGAGCCAGTAGTGAACCCTGCCACTAACTTATATCCTCCCCTATGTAGCGCCAAACAACGCTTACCCACAAGATGTGTCTCTTGCAACAAGACCACATCCGGCGAGTGCCTTCTGACCAACTGACTAACCATTCCTCTCTTTATCTTGTCTCCAAGCCCTTCACGTTCCAACTGAGTGTGGAGATCCCTAATCCCCGTCTACCTGAAGACATTATGGTAATACATCAGTACTGAAGCAATCCGTGACACCCAATGCATAATAAAAAAACGAACATCAACAACAAAACATTCCCAACTGATCTCCATAACATATGATCACCCACCCCCCTTCCTGCACCCCTGCATGCGGCTTGAGCTCATCCCCAACTCGCCGTGTGCCTGTCTCCCCAATCTAATCTACAATTAACTAATAGTAGAAAATAGAGGAGGACCATATGACAGGTCCGCCACCCCCTTCCCCCCTCCCGACTCGTCACAACCACCCCTGCATTTCCTATCCGCAACAATACTAGCTAAACACTATTAAGCAGGGGAGGGAAATAGTTGCCCCCCACAACCCTACAGCTACTTAATACTAATAGTCACTCCCTGCGGCATCATAGTTACGATGTCATAGATCAGCAGACTCTGCCTGGTCAGGGGTCTCGGAACCCGGCCTGTGTACATGGTCCAGCCAGTCCGTTCCCTTTGTTTGCAGTGTTCTTATTTAGAAACATGGAATATCATTTAACGGGTGACTTTGACAGGGGGAAGAGACTGCTAATTTTTGTTATCACGAAGAAATATAGGTATGTGATTTATCTCCCCTAGGAGTCTATTAAGTATGAGAATACATGCAGTTAAATAATAGTCGCCGTTCATGCTGCACCGCTTTGTTTTTATCTATAGCTAATTGTATCAATATCCCTACGAGTGTCGGTATTGACTACATCCAGTTTGTTTCCTTCACAACTATGTAATCCGAATATCCCTTATTACGATAGGTACGTAACTTTTAAAACATTTGCTGTCCTTACTGGAACATGACACACCATTGTATATTTAAACTGCAGGTAGGCTGACATCATGAAGAATAGTTTCTATGAGTATTTTTATCCATCTGTTTTCCATTCAGCTCAGCCCTAACTGACTTTGAAGTCTTACAAAGAGACTATACACTGGTGTATCTTACTGGCTACCCTATCTGCAGGAGATTTATACTCTTATACAGGTATGAGGTCTCTTTACATATGTTAGTATAGCTTTTTTGTCTTACATCGAGCAGGCATTAAGGTCTAATACTGAACAGTGAGTTTTTTTATCAGATCATGTCCACCATTAAGTTGACAAAATAACCAGGTTTTTCTTGCTCTAATGCTCGTAAGTTGGCCTTATAATATAGTTAGAAATGATCAGCCTTGATACGGTTACATGATAAATCTGTCTAGATTATCATTAGACATAAATATTAAGTAGGCCGTTATGTTTAGAATACGAGTTATATTTAGATTTAATACCCGCCACGTGGCCAACTAGCCTAATCTGTGACCTTCATGAGGATGTTACTATGTAACCAGTTTTAAATAGAAATATAGCTGTTTTCACTAAGGTTTATATATCTCTGATTATTAAACCAACTCCATGTTTACAGATACAAAGGAGGTTCCCAAAGAAAACTTAACAAATAACTAATACGTCCATTGATTTCACAATCCCATATTACCATAAAGAGATTTTTAGTAAGTTTGGCTATTTTGTGATAAAGACAAGTATTTACTTGATTATACATCATAATATTAAATTGATGATAATATGCAGATGTTTCTATATTTCAGGAATAACTGTTTTATCAAATATATAAACTTTGATCCAAGATGCAAGACATTTTAAATATTTACCGAATCATTTAAGTAAGTAGGCAGATTAATTGCTTCACTTATATTCTTTTAAATTAATTTTTCTCGTTGGAACATCATAAATCCATAAGTAAGATTTTTCGCTTCTAATTATCATTTCTGCTTAAAGCAAATTTGTGAGTATTCTAAAATGTGAATATGCCATAAGTATTTTCATTATAAGCATTGACTGTTTTTTAATCAATGGACTGGTACTGTAACTGCAATGTTCTCTAAAAATAGACTGGGATAAAGAGAAAAAGAGATATGATGGTTTGTGTAAATTTGATTGAAGCTGTAAAAATTTGAAGTCATATAGTGGATTATCATAGACTAAGATAATCGACTGCTAATTTGTTGTGCATTATGATTTGTTTTATTAACAGTTTTTAATATTATGTATATTAAACCTTTTTTTGTAGGTAGTGTGGTAATTTCCTGAAGAAGGCGTGTGATACGCCGAAACACGCGTCGAATAAATTACTACGTGATAAATAATGTTCCTATTAGTTTATGAATTTTAACTGTATAACAAGAGAAAAATGTTTTTATGTATGTCATTTTTATTCTTTAATGCCACAGTATGGCTATATGTATTTGTTTTTTAACAATAATGTACTTTTGTAATGAATAAAAACCATAACGTATAATCTAGCTTTAATTGCAGTGTGTTTGTTTTACCCTCCGTTAATTTATATATGTATGCATCTATGATTGCCTAGGAATTGTTTTTTACACATGGTCCAGCCAGTCCGGAGCCACATCAGGATTGTCGAAAAACCAGGTCCTACCATCAATCTCCACTCGAAGGCGGGCTGGGTATTTCATGGCGTATTTAATGCCCTTGTCTCTCAGTCTCTTTTTGACCGCCAGGAAACCCTGTAGTTGCTTTTGCATCAATGGGTGAAGTCCGGTAAAAACATGAGGGAGGCGTTCTCAAATGCCAATGGTGCCGTCGTCCGGGCCGCCTGAAGGATCACATCCCTGTCTCGGAAATTAAGGACTCTAGCTATCATAGGGCGGGGGTTTGCCCCCAGCTTAGGTCTGCCACCCGGGACTCTATGTGCTCGCTCAATTGTAAAAAAATTACTCAGGCCCTTAGGTTTAAGATGATTGAGAATGAAATTTTCTACGGACAAGTCCGGTGCAGGACCCTCCGATTTCTCCGGCACTCAAAATATGCGCATGTTGTTGCGTCTTGCGCGCCCTTCATAATCATCGAGCTTCCGATCCGTAAGGTCCCTGGACGCCTTAAGATCAGGCACCTCCTGGCTTGGTAGTTTAGTCTGCCCTGTTCCCATGATGCACTGGGCCAGGGACAGACTGATTTGCATATAGCCAGGTTCTGAGCTGGGATGGTGCAGTGAGATAAATAACGGTGATGGATCAAGCCCTGATCTTTGGACTGGGTAAGAGTGGTCTGCTTAATTCAGACACTCTGTTCATCACCACCCCCCCTTTTCTGAATCGCAGCAGATTAACGTCATCAATGAGACTGGTTGTCTTTACCTCTAGGGATTTTACTTTCTCGCTTTTCTTCGTGAGAACTGCCCTTATCAGACACACTTCTATAGTGACGGTGTCCAGTTTGCTGTCCATAGCCTTCATTTTCTGTAGGTTGACGTTCGGTATTCACAGAAAGGCATTTAGGTGTCCTAATGTTAGGAGTCCTAACTTTACTACTCCTAAACTGAAAAAATAAATAAATTTAAGACTTTCGGTATTCACAGAAGGCATTTAGTAGTCCTAAAGGTAGGACTCCTAACTTCTGTGAATACCGAAATGAGTAAATGCCTTCTGTGAATACCAAAATGAGTAAGTGCCTTCTGTGAATACCAAAATGGTAGTAAGTTTAGGATTCTGTCTTAAGTTAGTTCTGTGAATCAGGCCCAGCATGCCTACGGGCCTGTTCATGGGTAATGATGTCACGGAGGAGGGAGTGTGCTGCCCCCTTTGGACTCAGACAGTAATTACCTTCAAATGACCCCCTTAAATGCATATAACTCTGTGTGCAGGGATGAGGCCAAGCCTGCATTCTCAGCTAAGTATATCCGGATTCCCTCTCAAAATATTTCGCAGAAGGACGGGTCTTCCAAGTTGGTGGTGTTAAGAAGCCAACTGGGTATACAGGTGCGCGTTCTGCCCCATTGCAAGGATAACAATAAAGGATTATGGCTGATGATGGTCTAGCTAAATATTCAATGTCCTCCACAGGCCCCAGCATATCCGACAAGCATAACAATGTGTCCAGGGGTACAGGTAGTGCATGCTTGGCCGAGTGAAAGGATTAATCCCACGGTTGCAGGTGGCGGTGACGCCAGCCATCCCTCGACCCACTGTGGTGCTGCCAGATAGAGAACTTCCCGGCCAGGCGCAAGTCACCACCAACAAGGAGTTCCTGCTACAGCAAGGGAGCTAAAACCTGTGAGAGACCATCAAGAACCGCTGGCTGATCAACATTAGGGGCAGAGATATTGACAATACTGGCTGTCTAACCTGAAGGACAATACGGAATAGCACTGCTCTGTGTCCGTCACGCTGTTGGTGGCCTGGAAGGGAATGCCCGGCTTTAACCAGATCAGCATTCCACTGCCAAAGCCGAGTATGTGGTATATATCCCCTGTCCTCTCCATCTTTTGCACAAGGCCACAACCTCTTTAGTGTCTAAGTGGGTTTCTGCAACAGCGCCACATGCACTCCTTTGTTTCAGATATGCCAACACTTTGTAGTGCTTAGTCATACCATGCAACCCCATCACATTCAAGGACATCAGTTTATATACATTCAATGTATCCCCCCATTCAACATCATCATAGCCCCCCCATACCGACTCAGACACAGCAGTAGCAAGGGAGGCTACAGAACCCACACCCATAGAGGAGCTAGGTACAGACAAACAACTGCAAGTTTCCACCTATAAAAAAATATAATCATAAAAACAATCCAACCTCCCCCCACAGGACACGAAGGCAACATTCCTCCGCCCAAACTACAATACTTAACTAGTGAAGTCCATAGGTCAGAAACACAGCTACAGCACCTCTTGAGGAGAAGTGAAGACAAGATGTGGAATCCCAGTAAGATGACCAAAAATGCTTGGCAGGGTACCTCCGCACCAGGCCAAGGAAGGAGAGAAAAACAGTGGCCCCACTCACTCAACGGGCAACGGGAATCCCCTCGGATTCACACAGCTCTGGAGTAGAAAGTATAGAGAAGGACCCCCTCACCCCAAAAAAAGAGAACACTCCTGTTAAAAAGGGTTCCAAAGACAACCGGTAACCAAAGACCCTTTTATGTTGCCCGGCAGTATCGCCTCTATGACCCACCAATATTAATCAATGAAGAAGCAGGAGCTGGAGACTGGAAGGCGGGAAACGAGGATTTTATTCTCTCCGGAGGAGAACACATCAATTCAGACAGCAAGTATCGTCACGAGGTGCTCTAACCACATCTCTGAGGCCTGGCCTCTTATACTAGGGTTTACGACCTTTATTGCACATAACACATTCTCGCAATACTTTAGAACTTGAAAGAACATCCTCGGAATCTCCCCTTCAGACCCGTTCCCACATACATTTACAGTTGGATTCCCCACCCTGGTCACAACAGGTGATGGCCGTCGCACAGCAGGGCATTCCGCCGATTCACGGAATGCATGGTGTTGATCGGATCTCATGGGGTGGGGGCTTTGATCGGTTCGGGGGTCTTTTGATGGAGAGGGGAAGCTTCCTACTGTACGGGGTAATAAACAGTATCCGCAGGGCCAGGTGGCGGCCTGGGAACAAGGAAGACAAACGGGGATACAGGAAAAGGGGGTTTGCATCAAAAGGGTTTGAGGCCATGAAAGGAATGAGGGGAGGTGTCGCGCTGGGAACAGGATAGGACTCCGTGGTGAAGCTGCGCTGGAGAGGGGTTTATGACCCAAGGCATGAGAGAGCGGGGGTTATCAGCGTGCGGGGGAATGCTTGCGAGGTTAAGAGAGAGAGAGAGACGCGCTGGCTATTAGTGAGGGGCAGGGAGGCCATGGTGCTCAAAATGGCTGCCGCTTACGCGCACGAATGGGCCTGGAAAGGGGCAAGATGGCGCCGATAATGTTCACCAAGTTTGTATTTATTTTTCACAGTCCTCCCTTTAACATTTCCAAGACATCTTGCTGGCCTATTTCCTATCTACCCCTATATGCAGTGATCATAAGTAAGGGAGAGGGGACTTAGGTGAAAGAACTGTACGTAAACATCACATTATAAACATCATATTGAAAAATCTCATCAGTTAGTAGGCGGGTTCATCGTTAAGTTGGTTGCAGGAAAAGTCATCGTAATGCAATATCAGACTAGAATTACGTAGCGAGGGCGTTGGGTACAGATCATAGAATAAGAACTGGTAAGTTATCATATAAGTAAGTCCTTTTTGTATACGGCGAGTGCATAGTCAGTCCAATGGTGCTTGGGAGAGAAAGGAGAGACAGTAAAAATATCAGAGTTCTCGTTGTCTTTTGTCATCTTCTGTTGGCACTGTTAAGCACCTGGATTACAATTCGGTCCGTCAACAGGAATGTTCATGTGGATTGAGTCGTTGGAGGTCTGCGGGCAGGGGTACATTTTTGTCTTGTTTCGCCAGGCCTCATAGGAGCAATGCGTTACGGTTTTGGGGCAGGTGCATCTTCTTCCGTAATGCAGAGCATAGATTTTGTAATGGAAAATGCAATTTGTTCCAGAACTGTGAGATCTGTTCGTTCCTTGAGTCTCTGTGGTGGGCACTTCCTGTTGCTTCCATCATCTTCAGGGTGCTTGGTAGCGGGCAGAACCACAGACTTTGTTTATCTTTTCTTCGGGGGCGACCCTTGGTGGAGTTCTAGGTCACCGTTCTGGGATTTAACATAGTTCGTGGTCTACTTAGTCGGAGCTCCCCCCCCTTCTGACGCAGGGAGTGCTCTTCTCTGGGTAGCTCAGTAGGATTTGGAGGAACTTGGGAGTCCGGGTGGAAAGGTGCGGGTGTGAACAGTCCTTATGGTAGGTCGGAGGAGGAGGGGATGGAGCAAGGCCAAGTCGGGAACAGATCGGGGGACGGAGGGTTTGCGACAGGCGGGTCCGTAACCATGTTTCAGAGAGCGGGGACTCTTTGGCACACGTTGATCACAGAGCAGGGGCTTCAGGTCAGCCCTTTCCTTAGCTTTGTTTGAAACAGTGCCCCGTCCGGCGTCTCCTTACTGCTGTGGTCTCGCCTCGGCCTCCGTCGCTGATGTTCCACAATCCGCAGTCAGGCCGCGTGCTCCCACATCCGGTCTCTTTCTCCTCCGACAGTGATACCCTTAAATGAGTTTTGAAAAGACAGTCTTTAGAGATTTTGCAGAAAAAAGGTAATTACATAAGTCTATTTCTCTCCCAACACCAAGCAACTGGGGTAAGCACTCGCTACATTGGAGATTCTTGCGGCTAACGTATAAACAATTGATGATGGGTTTGCTGGATTCCTTACAATTTCCTTTCGCTGGCTAATTCTTTGGCGCTTTGATGATTATTTCGTTCATTTGTCATATGTCTAGTATAGTAGATGTCAGTTCTTCTGGCAGAGACCCATTTCCCTAGTACAAGTCTTGAAAGGCTAGACTGGTCTTCAGGGCCTTGTATTTTACAAAAAGTGCAACGTGCTATTCACCATAGTCTGATAGGCATCCTTCTGAGGGATGAACATAGGCTAAACAAGTCTGCGTTACATAAAAACATCTTATTTTCAACCAGGCTTACTGCAACAAGTTCTTTCGTTTTTCAATCTAATTTTCAACTTTACACACATCCTTCTAACTTTCTATATAAATCCTCGCAACCTGGTTACTACGAGAACTCGGGAGGGGTGGTTTGCAATAATTATTAAACTTATCCTCGGGGAAGGAGGGATCTTATGGATACCAAACTGGGGGCATTTTGGGTAGATGGGGGTGTCTCGATCATTTCTTACAGCTTGGGGTACGGAGACAATTTTCAATGGGGATGGTCGCATTACCACAGACACATTTTTATCATAGGAGCCACTGACAAATAGTTCCCTGAGAGTGGGTCAAATTTAGGGAACCTTAGTCGTCTTACCTGTCCCTTTCCTATCGGCCAATTTAAATTTCATCTATATTTTAGTAGAAAAGGAGAGGTAGTAACGTGGTACCAATACAATTTTATTTAGGACAAATTTGCGCAAATACTTGTGGTATTTGGGGCCAATCAGGAGGTGCACCAGGTTCGCCAATTAGGTGCCAGTTGCTAGGAAGAGGGAAAGTGTGGAGGGGTGGAAGAGTGAGTGAGAGAGAGAGAGAGAGAGAGAGAGAGAGAGAGAGAGAGAGAGAGAGAGTGAGTAAGAGAGAGAGAGAGAGAGAGAGAGTGAGAGAGAGAGAGAGAGAGAGAGAGAGAGACAATAGGCCGAACAGTACACGTGTGACATAGAGAATGACCGTGTATTGTTTGGGCTATTCAGTGCGTTACCCAACGTTAGACGTTTCGGGTCTGTGTTAGGAGGTAGGAAGCATGCAGTTTTGGGACAGAAAAGCGTTAGATTTGGTAAAAAGGTCGTGAGAGCGTCCTTGTTGTGCCATTTTGTAGCGCTAGACCGTCTTCATGCATCGGGCGTGACGTGGTTCCAGATCCCTTATGATACTCTAATCGGGATTCTAATGTAACCTGCAGAGGAAAAAGGGGGAGAAAAAGGGGAGGTAGGGGGACAACATTCGAACACATCAAATGTAAGGGCACGAAAATCCTTTACTTACCACATACTCGTACTTGTCTCTTCGGGATATAATCCCTTAGGGTTCTGGTTTCTTAAAGTCATGGGGGTAGGCAATGTGATAGGTGGTTCGTGGGGAGGTTCGAGGATGGCATTAAGGATCGTGTGTAGTGAAAAACGCTAAAAAGAGGAATCAGAGGTGCCTAGCGCGAGGTACCCGGTTTCGTAGATGTATCCGGTCATCGGGGTCCCTAAATCATTCCCAAAGCTGTGATGTTCTTAAGGCATACCAGTTCTTCGTTCAACTGTACCTTAGTACCTTCGACCACCATATCCTTATAACAATTTATCAATCACACCATTTTACTTTACCCATTCTCTGAAGTCGAGGTCCTTCTTCATACGTCAGTTCCTGAGCTTAGTCGCATATCTTGGAGACAGCGTATCATACCTTCGATTTGACCATCAACCCAGGGCCGAACAACCATTTCTCGGATAACCTTAAAAAGAGAGCAGAACAGTTGCGCACAGAAAAACCCTCCCATCGATACCCGTATTTACAAAAGTACGCGATGCCTATCCATAGCTTTTCAAGACTTTTATTTGTAGAATTATTCAGTACGTAAAATGTGAGAGCGCAATTCATATTTTGGCCTGACATGTCGTCGATGGAAGCACATACAGTAGGGGGTTATTTTGCAGTACAAGAACATGTAAAAAGGTCTAATTAATTATTTGTAAGTAACCAAAAACATTTCATTGCGTGACGAAGGAATCAGGGGCATTTCAGTTCATAGATGGAAACACAGTCAAGCTCATCGTAATCACATTTCCTAAATGCAAACCGCGGGCGTGCATCATGAGCGACGTTATGTATCAGTTACAACAAATATCAAAAAATAAATTGTTCATTGAAATCAACATTTTTACGGAACCCTTCTTAAATGTTCGCCAAGTGAACCCTCCTCCCTTTAACATCGAGTGCGCAATGGTTCGTATATATATATATATATATATATATCTTAGTACATCCAGTTTCATTAGCTAAGGAATACCACGAGGCATCCGTTAGTTTCCATTGATACCAGCGCCATTTTGGGCGAGGCCGGTTTAGTCCGGAAGTAGCATCAGGGGCAAAATATCCCCGCCAATTGGCGGTTGGACCAGAGTCCCTTTCGGTAGTCCAAAAGAAAACTGTGCTAACAAAGGGGCTGGTGGTGTGGACCGTCAATCAAGAGAGGGAGGGGGTAAAGTCTCTCTTACCGGGTCATGTTGATGTTCAACCGGAACTTGCTCGAGTTCGTTAGCCCATAATGTTCCTGGGTGGTTCAGACGGAAGCTGATGCAGACACGAGAGCACCGCCATCTTGTTGCTGTGCCGTGGTTATTTCATTTGAGATCAATGCAACTGTTCCTCACCGGAAGCCTGAAGGGGCCGAGGGCTCTTGGGACTTTGGTAGAATCTTCAAAGTCGAGGGGATGTTTGTCGATGGTGGGGGCTTGCGCCCAGGTGGGCAAGCGCCCGAGTTGCAATTTCGGACAAAGTTACTCCAGCGGCCTAGACCCGCCTTTCGAGGGCCCAGACGCCATTTTGAGGCCCTGCAGCAACCTTTGCCGTATCCATCAGGAGTGGAGGAAAACTTCTTGTGATGGCGAAAAACAGAGCATCATGCGGTTGGAGCAGGACATTTTGGTTCGGGGCGCCAGGGTGCAGCAGTGGAGCCTTCATCTGGGGAGGTGAGGGAGGCTCACCGTGCCGTCTTCCTCTCCCGGTGCATCCTACGCCGTCTCTTGGAATCAGGGGCGCACATGATGACCACCCTACACCCCTGATTCCGACTCTTGGGGGACCACTGTACATCCGGTGCTCCGTAAGTATGCCCGTCGGACATTGTGTGTCCTGTACTATGCAAGTATACCAGCCGGGTCTTGTATGTCCTGTGCTGAGAAAATATACGAGTCGGGCATTGTATGTCCTGTGTTGCGGAAATATACCAACCGGACATTATATTTCCTGTGCAGCGTAGGTATATGGCCGTCGCCCGGCTGGAGGACATCGGCGTCGGGCCAGGGCAGGGAAGCCTCCTACCTGTGGAGGTGGAAGAGGCTCGTCCGCGTCGCCTCTTCCTCCCTGCCCACCCTGCATCCGTTCGATGGAGGAATTCGTGATGGCCGGACCAGGAGATACGAGGGAGGGGGTCATTTTGATCCGCCCCCTCCCTACTCGCGGCCCGGGGGACGCCATCCCTGGAAGGGCAGTATGGGAAGACCATTTCATTGCCTGCTTGGTGGAGTCTCCAGTACCTTCTCGCCAGCGATCTCTTTTTGGCCCATGGTTGCTGGCAGGCCCCGCCCCACACGTGCTATGTGTTTCGGATGGGCGGGACCATCGAACTGTTACATTTCGAGGACTTCCGGAGTGAGCATAACATGTTTTGTATTTTTCCTATTAGTCAAGTTTGCTTTTTAGAGAGTTCTACTAGTTATTCTATTTACTGTTGGTTGTGTGTTTTACCGTAATTAAATCCTAAGTTATATAATAGACGCTTGGCTTTCTTGAATCTTTTCTCTAACGGGGGGTTGTTTACACTGACCTGCAGTTGTGTTTGTTTTTCAGAGTGGGGGAGCAACAGAGAGCAATCAGTCCCAGAACTCTAACATGTCGTTAAAATTGGTCTGACGAAATCTGTGCCACCGAGCATAATCGAACGGGGTGGTCCTGTCTGTTCTGTCTGCACTAGTCTGATTGGTTTTTATCTCACGTCTTTTTCCTTTCTGTCGGTCCGTCCTTTCTGTCAACCCTCCATTCTTACCTATGCTTTGCAGAGTCGGGCATTGGGCTTTCCAGTGTCCAAGACATTTACAGAAAGCACATTGGTTTTGTTTTAAATCTGTCCGTCCTGTGCGTAATGTCGGGGGATTACCTTCAGGTCGTTGTGTTTCGGGGTTGGCTTGTCGGCACATCCCTTTACACCATTCGCTTTTCATGTCTACTCCTCGGGGCTGTGCCATCGCTGGCCCTTCCCTTTGCCTACTAGACGTTTGGAGGGTTGTCCGTCGTGTCCCTTCACCTTTTCTAAATTCGTCGCCTTCCCTTCGTTGCGTGGCTTCTTTGCGCCACATACCGAGACTATCGAGCATAATAGGTGTTGTTTCATTCCTACGAAGGGCTATTTCTACTGTTTCTATTTTGTCGAGATCAAAGGATCCTCTCAGTGGCCACTGTCTTTCTCGATCCCTTTTCGTATATTTATGCCACAGCTCACTATAGGCTATAGCAATTAATCCATGCTTCATGAACATGTCCTTATTAGGGGTGCCTTCCAGCGGAGCCGGATGGTTCATCTCTAATAAGCGGTCCGGGTTAAACAGGCTATTGACCAGTGGGGAGAAGACAGGCATGACGGATCACAATGGGATAATAGTCAGCACTACCTATCTTATCACTGCGCGCAAAGACTAGACAGAATATTTCTATTCTACGTTGTTTGCACGTAGTGAATACCTCATGAACCAATTCTGAGCAATCAATATTAGGTCAAAAATAAAAAATCAATATGGTCAATGGGGAGAATAAGTAGGCTCGCAAAAGTTCGCGTCACCTACCCTTTCACTATCTGCAAAGAGGGGACCTATTTTTCCCTGTTTGCAGACAGAGAATCTCCAGAAAACAATCTATAACAGTTAATCAATAGGGGGAAGGGGCAATTGTTCAGTGGGGGAGAAAGATAGGTCCGACGGGTGCGTACCTATCCTTCGCTGTTTATAAAGGGAGAGCCTGTTGTTTCTCCGTTTGTAGACAGTGAATCTCCAATAAATTAACAAAAAGTAATACTAGTATTTTCTCAAGAATTATCAATCACTTCCTATTATCTATCACTATCGCAATTTCGTCGTGTTTACACGACCTTACCCGGACCGCATGGACAGTTTCTCGTCTTCCGAATCCAGCGCCCGATCGTCCTCTTCTCTTCGTACTTCTCGTGGCACTCCTGATGGTTCCCAGTCAGGACCGCAGATCACTCGAGAGAGGTCTGTTCGGAACCAGTGAAGTTCGGATGATCGGCTGTCAGACGAGGGTCTATCGGACAGGGTACCTTCCGATCGTTGCAGTCGTTCACTCTGTCGTCGGGACCTCTCCCACTGGATCCACGAGTCGCTGATGGGCCCCACGTTTGGGACGCCAATTGTTAAAAAGGGTTCCAAAGACAACCGGTAACCAAAGACCCTTTTATGTTGCCCGGCAGTATCGCCTCTATGACCCACCAATATTAATCAATGAAGAAGCAGGCGCTGGAGACTGGAAGGCGGGAAACGAGGATTTTATTCTCTCCGGAGGAGAACACATCAATTCAGACAGCAAGTATCGTCACGAGGTGCTCTAACCACATCTCTGAGGCCTGGCCTCTTATACTAGGGTTTACGACCTTTATTGCACATAACACATTCTCGCAATACTTTAGAACTTGAAAGAACATCCTCGGAATCTCCCCTTCAGACCCGTTCCCACATACATTTACAGTTGGATTCCCCACCCTGGTCACAACAGGTGATGGCCGTCGCACAGCAGGGCATTCCGCCGATTCACGGAATGCATGGTGTTGATCGGATCTCATGGGGTGGGGGCTTTGATCGGTTCGGGGGTCTTTTGATGGAGAGGGGAAGCTTCCTACTGTACGGGGTAATAAACAGTATCCGCAGGGCCAGGTGGCGGCCTGGGAACAAGGAAGACAAACGGGGATACAGGAAAAGGGGGTTTGCATCAAAAGGGTTTGAGGCCATGAAAGGAATGAGGGGAGGTGTCGCGCTGGGAACAGGATAGGACTCCGTGGTGAAGCTGCGCTGGAGAGGGGTTTATGACCCAAGGCATGAGAGAGCGGGGGTTATCAGCGTGCGGGGGAATGCTTGCGAGGTTAAGAGAGAGAGAGAGACGCGCTGGCTATTAGTGAGGGGCAGGGAGGCCATGGTGCTCAAAATGGCTGCCGCTTACGCGCACGAATGGGCCTGGAAAGGGGCAAGATGGCGCCGATAATGTTCACCAAGTTTGTATTTATTTTTCACACTCCATGGATCACAATATCAGTGGACAATGTTATCTGCTTGTGGTGTGACCACTGGTATATAGCCGATATGGTCAGTTTGCAAGGTAGAGTCAGACTCCAAGCCTGCGCCCTGCTCACTTAAGACTGTCCCATCTTCTTGTGTGTGCCACTCTGGTCTAGAGACCCTGAGTTTGGCAGCTGTCTCCACTGCCCTATGGCAATCCCGCTGTACCTGCTCCACTGAAGGCTCACCCCCACATCCTCGCCTGTTTTGGGGTCTTCTAGTGTTCCCACTCTCCTCCAATTTCATGTCTAGCTAGTGCCATACTTCCCAAAAACATTTAGTCCCTTGCTCAGTGACAATGCGCATGCGTCCTGAATAGATCAGCACATATTTGATGTTCATGTTCCTTAGTTTATGCTTTGCCTCCAGAAATGAGACTCTGTTTCTGGACTGCCATGATGAAGTCAGGGAAAATCCTCATCTTGCTACTGTCAACTTTTAGTTCACTCAGCTCCCTGGCACATCAGAGGGCGTGGTCTTGATCCCTAAAATGCAGCAGGTGTGCTACAAGGGGTCTTGTCACGCCACCCTAGGTACCCTGTGTGCCCTTTCCAGCGCAAAGAAGGAGGACAAGCCTTTCTGTGCTACTGCTGATCGTTGCCAGTTCTCCGGATAGGATACCATATCCGTACCTTCACCTTCTCCAGCATGCCCACCACCTGGATATTGTTCCTGCGGGCCCTACCTTCACAGTCCTCTGCCCTGGCCTCCAGGATCTGGATCCGTCCCAGCACATCATTCATTTGAGCAGTTAGGCCATCAGTCATAGGGATCACTTCTTGTGAGGTAAGTTCAGTAACAGTAAGTCACTCACTCACTTAGGGTGGTCAGTTCCCTGGAGGCAAAGATCCACTACCACTGTATCAATTTTATGCTCTAACAGAGTCCAGTTGACCACAGGGTATGTACCCCTGCACTTCAGTTGAGTTGTCTCATCGGGTATGGAGGGAGTCTCCGACTTCCTTCCGTGGGCGTTCTTTTGCTCGGGTATGGCACAACAAGTTAATAGGTGGGCCTAAGGGGACAGAGGCCAGCAGAGCCAGAGGCAACAGACACGTAGTCCAGGTGATGGGGCACTACTGCGGTCCACGGAGCTCTACTGCCTCATTATGCCCCACACAGCTCCAGGAGGGTGGTATCCGTAGGAGAAAGGAGCCACCAGCATAAGCAGTGTACACAAAAACAGCTCTGCAGCAGGTCACAGGCGGTGCCAACGGGTAACAGGGGCACCTCCCTTCCACACCACAGTATGTCTAAACCCTCTTACGCCATCACAGCTACAGAACTATAGTCACAGGGACTGCATAAAGGTCAGGCCCCTGCCTTGGCTCCTCAATGGTCTCACTTAGGCCCCAAGTGTAGCAGGCCCACCAGGGTTTTGGCAGGCAGGGAGGTCAATGCAAGTCGTCATTACTGCCTCTGTTTAAAGTCACCATGCAGCACCCAAGTGATGGGAACAGCAGTCGGCAAATCCACCTTCGCAAGGGCCGGGCCTCCCCATGAATCTCCAAGTGGGGGGCACAGTGTAGGAAAGCTCAGACCCCAACAGGTCCACTCAACCTTAAAAGACTGTTGAACCTGGTTCCCTTACCCCAGGAAACTGTGTGTCATACTTTGGTTACATTACAACCATAGTGAGATGGCCCTTGACAGAGTAGATTCATCTGGCATTCATATACAACATTCCTGTCTCTTTGACATCCAGGGTGCCTGACATCAAACTTGCATTATGCAACGCTCAATTTCACTGTACCATCCCGGGCTGCTTGATTTGTTAATATCCTTTTTGTAGCACATCACTTACACACTACCTGTCCACCGTGGCCTGATAAACATTGTTTTTATGAACCTTCGGTGGCCAACGCACTACCTGTCCACCGAGACCATTGTGGTGGCCTGGTTTGCATTACAAAGCGGCAGCCACACGATCACTAATACCTTTGTGGCGTACATGCTGTTTCTGCCTGTTGAGTCTTGTTTTTAATAAACTCTAGAAAATGCCATTACATCACCCACCATACCCAATAAAATTTGGCATCCACACTGTGTTCAGATTTCTAATGCATGCATGAACCTATTGTGGCCCACACACTGTTTTAGCCTTAAATACAACCTTGTCATTGCCATCACATACTCAGTCCTTTTGCCGGCTGCTATTTGCACTCTTTCAGTAACTTAGGGGCATATTAGCAAGAACCTTGTTAAAATTATCGCCCGTATTAGCAGCAGGAAACTGCCGCTAAAACGGCGATAATGCGCGTGCTAATATGCTTTATAGAATTCCAATAGAAGCCCAGTTCAGATGTGCAGGACATATAACCTGGGCTTCTATTGGAATTCTATAACGCATATTAGCAAGCCCATTATCGTGGATGTGTTGGCCAGACTGCAGTATGCAGACCACAAACATATCCATGTTGACATACACCGCTGGTGTTTGGAGTGAAGTGGACAGTGGATGCAACCATGTCACCCCAGCCAGTGGGGAAGCTTGCGAAAATGTAGCTTGTTACGTCCCCCGGTAAGCGTGAGCAGAGTGAGCTGGCCGTAATACGCCAGAGTAGGGGTATCAATAAAAAGCACATAACTCTGCTGTGGTTCTTGTCCAGAATGCCCAACGTGTCTGCCAGGGTGACGCCTCTCACCCCACCACGAGGCCGACACCGTCGCCATTAGCGGTGTTGCCTGCGATCCTGTGCGCTTGCTGCACCCCAGGCTGCTAGTCCCAGAACCAGTCTTGCCCACCCCTGCGTACCCAGGCCTCAATGCTCACCTGCCGACACCGGTGTGTGTCAAAGAGGGCCCACCACATGCCAGTGCAAGCTCCAAGCCCAAGGGCCTCGACCCTGGCAGCTTCCTCAGACCATCATGGCCTCCGCGACACAGACCCGCAGTACTCCTTTCTCATTGACGTACTCCACCGGCATACACAGCGGCCTAGTAGGTCACACATTTGGAACTGAGTCTTGATTACACTATGGCAGAGAGCATTATTTATGGCAGGATTCATATCACTATAGTCCCTCGATGTGGTGCCACGTGTCTGTGGGCCCACGCAGACTACTGCCCTCGGGCCACACTGTGCTCGAGTAGGTCACACATTTGGAACTGAGTCTTGATTTTACAATGGCAGAGTACATATCATTGCATGCAAGGAGAGGTGTAAGAGGATGACACGTTTCAGTCAAGAGGAAAAAAGGATCATCGTTACGGAGGTGATCGAACACTGCCGACAACTGCCCTGGTGTCACTAACTCAGTGCATCGCCAGCCAACCACACATGGCTATGGGACACTGCTGACCGCTGCCTTCGGCCTACACTACGGTCGAGTATGTCACACATTTGGGACTGAGTCTTGATTTAGCAATGGCCGAGTTCATATCATTGTACCGGCATCATCGCAGACTGCAGCCCCTCTAAGCCCCGGTGCCACTAAGTCTGTTCCCCGACATTCATGGACACTCTCTGGTTGAACTTTGGTGGCGTCTGAGTCTATCGACTGGGGGTTGTCTTCGTCCTCATGTAGCTGCTACCGACGCGCTGGCAATAACGAGGCTGTTACATTCCTCTCCTCAATTTGCAGCTTCCGGATGGCTTCTGCCCTCTGCATCATGCCTTGCAGGACACCTTCCACTGTCCTCCGCAACCCTCTACCACATTCACCTTGGACATCGATGAGGGCCCGCTCAGTCCGCATGGCCCTATCTCAGTGCACCGCAAGTCACCGTCCCGTGGCGGTCTGCCTGTGCCAGCCGCAGTGCATCCTGGGCCACTAACTCAGTGCAGCTCAGGTCAGGGACCCTGTCTTCTGAGATATTGGATGACCTCTGAGACAATGGCCTTGGGGTCATCAACGCCATGTGTATGTGGCCCTGCTCTGTCCGCTGCCTCCGGCCTCAACTGCGGTCCACTAGGGCTCCCACATCAAATCGAGTCCTGACCGGCCCGGACAGTAGGCACACAACACCACCGGCAGGACCACCTCCAACCGCCAACTGCCAGAGTCGAAACAGTCGTACTGGCAGACTAACAGAGTTGCTCACACCTGTCGTGGATGCCATCATCTGCCTGATACCCTGCTCAGCACTCCAGGTGCCACTAACTCAGTGCACTGCAACCTATGGACCATTACTAATTGAGTTTTGTGCTGTGGAGAGGTTACGCAGCAATGTCACCTCAGGCAGTGTGGGAGACCTGGGATGATGATGAGGAAGATTATACAGGTGTAACACATCCCACTTCAGCTGCATCAGGTATATTCCGAAGGGACACAATCCTAGACAATTTCTTCACATGAGCGCACTCAGTTCTCCTGCCCCAAACTCAGTGTACTGCAACTCACAGACACTTCTGTTTGCATGTTGGGTGACCTTTGTACTTGCTCCGACTAACTCCATGATGATCCGCATTTGGCTCTGTTATGCTGGTGTTTTCAGTTTCTGTTTTAATGATGTTCACTGTTCAAGTTGTTGCTGGCTTACACTCACCACACACACATCCAGGACAGGTGTCATTGTAGATGTGGCCCTGCCAATAAAGGGGCCGGGCGCACGTGCCCGTAGCCAGTTCCACAAACTATCTGTGTGTATCCGTGTGGTCATAATGTATGCCCTACAACATTACATTGTGTTGTGTACAGGGGACGTAAACATGTCACTGCAGGGAGCAGGTTAGACCTTGGACATGTAGCTTTGTCGTCACCCACTACATACGTAAGAGGAGTGGACTGGGCCATAGTACGCAGACCCAGAGTGGGTGTGTGAATGATAATTGTGTGCCTCTGGGCGGGGTTCAGTACTGGAAATGTGCAAATGCATGTGTCTCTGTCACAGTGTGGGTCTCCTTTGTGGGGTATAGGTGGTCCCTGAAGGGAATTAGACATCCGTGTATGTGATCTAGTTCGTCTTCCTTGAGTTCGGACCCCACCAGCACCTGTTCGGCCACCTCCTTTTGGCATTCTGCCACCTTGCACTGTAATGCCATGTGTGGCTCGGTGAAGTGTTAGGAGCCAGCTGTGCTGGCAGGTGCTTCCTGCTGTGTGGTCTGTGCAGGGGCTGGGTACTCCTCTATGTAGCTTGGCTGCCCTGATCCTGGTGGTGGGTTGCCTAGGATGTCCATGAGCCGTTGTAGGGCGTCTGTGTTGAAGTAGTGTTGGTCCTCTCCAGCATCACTGATGAGTTGTCTGCTCTGCTCTGCTGGAGGTGTTGTTTGTCCCTCTGCAATGTGAAGGGGAGATGCATGTTGACATGTATGTTGGTGCATTGTTCTCGTTTATAAAGCAGACTGTATGACAATGTACATTGTGATAGTTTGGGAGGTGCTAGATTTTAATGCGGGACAGTGGAAATTGAGACTACATGTCGGATGTGAGGTTGTACCCGTACATTTCCATCTCACAGTTTCCTGCTCTGTGAGATGTAGTAGGCCTGTTTCTGCGCATGAGCGGAGCCAGTTGTGTCCTCTATTGTTCAGTGTTGGGGTTGCACATTGTACCACATTGTCGTCAATGTGGATTTGCTGGTATTGCTATGTGTGAGTGCTGCAGTGTGCCACAGGTATCAGGGAAATGATCCAGGGTCATTGTGGGTGTGCAGTGTGCTACATATTGTTGTGCATGGGTGCCATTGTGCCCCTCTCCCCCAGCCCGGCAATCCCTGGTCGTTACTCACCCTGTTGATGTTGTGTCAGGTCCTATTGCGCTATGTCCGGACTCCCAACTCCTTGCACCATCTCCACACTGATGACTGTGGCCTCCGTTTCCTCCAGCTCCTCCTGTGGTGCTGGACTCCCTCCTCCTGGCACCGTTGCTGCCTTCCTTGTTGGCAGCGGGTGCCAGCTTGGTTTTGCTTTTCACATCATGCCAGCGCCTCTTGGCCTCCTCCATTGACCACCTCGACACTCCTACTGCATTCACGTTAGTCTAGTTTATAGTGTTCTGTCACCTAAGTGACACTGATCTGGTTTTCCTGCGGCCTGCACCCCGTCTTCCTCTCCCTCTTTTCCTTGGCCTTGCTCGACCCCGTTGTTCCTTGCTGTTGGACTGTGTGGCTTGTGGGGTTCACGTTGACCTCTGCACTCAGTCCGGGTGCATGCATGGTGCTACGTGGTTTGTTTTTGTTTCTCTTTGTTTTTGTTCTGCTTTTATGGTGCCTTTTCCCGTTTCACACGTGGGGATTGCTGGCCTGTCGCTGGTTTTTCGCTGTTTTTTTATCGCAATTGGCCTCATCGCAAGTTTTTTTGCCTTGGTGTTTTGCATTTTTGCGGCATCGCGTTGACTTCTTCGCGGACATTTGACGCGTTATCGTGGGCCTATCGCATGGTACCGCCGTGTTGTGAATGCTACGTTTACACAGCGTTATTTACCCGCGATAGACTGCCATAAGAAGAGTTGTGTTAATCTAATTTTGCGGTAATTATCGCACGTTCTTGAGAAGACCTCCCTAGGTGTATTGTCTACTTAACACACATAAACACACACTCTGAGGTACACCTTCATCAGCTGTTCGTTGTGCAGTCCATCCTATGGCATATCATCCCATCCCATCCTCACACTTCTTCCCTTCTCTCCTCTTCTAGCTCAACTTTCCCACTCACTCCTGTCTGTTCCAAATGCATAATCTTATTGTCTTTCTTCCCATAAATCATTGCTACCTACCCTTCTTTGTCCCTCAAACCTTCTCCCTTCTGGATGTTCTCCAGACCTACCTGGTTAACAACCCAAAAAACAGTCTTTGGAATGGGAGCAGCCAGTCAAAGGAGATAAATAGAGCAGCTAATCAAGGGAGAGAAAGCGAAGAGCCAACCTAAAAAGACTCTCTTTGATACCCCTGCCACTTCTGAGCTAGCCCTTATGACCAACCTTAAATTAGTGTTAATCAGTGCAAATTGTCAGCAGCATTTTATAGTAAATGAAGGAGAAGATGTGAACTGGCATGCTGATGTAATGATCATGTGCTACGTAAGGCCTCCAAATAGATGAATTACTATATGGAGCAACTGTATATAATGTGTGTGAACAATATCAACTATACTGCTGATCAGTTGAAGTCAGTCTGTGCGCATTCTATCGGCCTTTATAGGATGGAATCATTTTTAGATGACAGGGCATGACCAGCCTCTAGAGCAGAATCTGTGCTTTCAATCTGCTTTTTCCAACATCAATTACTCTCACTGCCAGCATACAAAACGAGTGCTTGAGAAGGAAGACAACCATTACTGTTGGCACAGCACATTTCTACTAAAGAAAGGAAGGTAACAGGCAGCTACAGGAGGGGTAGATGGCATATAACTTGATGGGCTACATTCTTCTGCTAATATGCTTTACTCATTAGTTTGTTTTCTCTCTGGACCCTTTTATCCTGTACTGACAAGCTGGTTGGGCCCATTAGGATTCGAACACAAGATCACAAGCAGGTCCTCATGTCAGCTCCCCCTGGGACAGCTCTCCTGTCCAGCTTGTTTGCAGTTTGCTACCCTCTGCTGCCTGTCTACCTGCTGCCCTCGGTTTGTGCCTCCTCTGCTCGTTTCTTGCTCTGTGTTGCCTTTTCTTCTTGCTTTTCTTCCCGATGTTTTGTCTTTTTCTACTTGTTTTCTGCTCTCGGTTTTGCCTTTTTTGCTAGTTTTTCTGTCCTCTGTTTTGCCCTCTTCTGCTTTGTTTTGTCTTTTGTGCTCACTTCTCTGCCCTCAGTTTTGCCCTTTTCAGCTCATTTCTTCCCTCTTCCTGCCGTTTTAATCCCCCCACCATTTTCCTCCTACCACCACCAAGGGCACCGCCACCAAGCGCACCACCATCCCCCCATGACCTACTTAATGAAGGCCGCAGCGTGGCCCTATTGATCAGGACCTTGTGCCAGCTCCCCCGAGACAGTTCTCCTGTCCAGCTTGCCTGAAGTCCGCTACCCTCTGCTGCCTACCTGCTGCCCTCTGTTTGTGCCTTCTCTGCTCATTTCTTGCTGTTTTGCCTTTCTGCTCTTTTTTCCTCCAGCTGTTCTGCCTTTTCTGCTAATTTTTCTGCCCTCTCCCCTGCGGCGTGGGGGATCTTGAAATTTGCTTACTTATCGTGCTCTGTGCTCCTGGACGCCCGCAAACGTCGCAACTTCCTCAGCTTGAACCCCTGGTGGGACGAGTGTCCCAGGGACATTGCAGACACTCCAGCACTGCCTACCTTCCTCCATACATAACCCCCAGAGTGCATCTCTCCTGCCTACAGCTGCCACGAGTGAGGGGGAGGCGGGGCCAACTCGCTTATAGCGCAGCCTCTCCCACCATGGCGTGGGACGCGCGGGGGACGTAGCCCGGACCAAGAGCGGGCCCGTCTGTGCCCATCAGGGACCGGCAGAGACTGGACTTGGCCATCCACCTGACATCTGGACACTGTTAGCTTGTGTGGTAAGCTCAAATACTAGCATCAGAGGTTGTACTTTTAAAGTGGGTCTTATGAACTATTGCGAAGGTCCGCTCCCATACTTGTAACGCGCTGCTGTTTGTTGTTGTTAAAATCATGAGCAAACGCAAGGGTCCTGCTACCACGCTGGATGCCTTTATCATCAAGGCAGAGTCTTTACTAAACCACGAGATACAAATAGCAGAAAGGCGCTTATCCCTTGATCCCGCTAACCTTCTCACACACAGGCAATTGTGTTCTCCAAAATTGATAGATTCCCCGCATGTAATCATCACCGTTAAGACCCACAATAACGGTCCTAAATGAGGCATCCCCACCTAATATTTCTTTTATCTCTCCACCTGTGGTACAAGATGAAATAAATAATCCAACTAGTCCGGGCATGGCACCCAGACTTCGGAAGCAACGATTGACAGTGGGGAATAAGAGGAAAGACCAACGGGCAAAAAAGAAAGTAAATCCTGTCACAAGGATAACCAAGGCAAAGACAGTAGGGGGGACTTCCGAAGTGGTCAAATTAAATGCTAATTTAGATTTGCAAATGGTATTTAAAAAATTGGCTTGTACACAGACCGAGGACAACTATGATCTGAATCATCTGCAAACTGAAGAAATTACCAGGAATATGGAGCGAACTATGAAAACGTCCCTAGAATCTGTGAAAGAGCCTATGCTAATTCAGATCGAGGAGTGCATGAGTGAGAAATTAAGGTTATTGGAAGGGAAAATAGAGCAGTTGAACACTGTTAAAGGGAAATTGAAGCTCAGTAACTACCCTATTTGTCCCATTGTCCAGGAGGGAGGGCTCCAAATAACAAGACACCATCCACCCTCACAACTACCACCACAAGTGGAGGGTCGGGCTCCATCTGACAAAGGTAATGCATGTATCCGGTGCAATGCGTCTAGGGACGTCCTCACGACAAACTTTCATAACACAACAAACAACAGGGCGGGTTTAACTGAGGGTGGGCCACTGGCCACTGACAGAAATCGAGGGAGCCCGATTGACAGACTACATGTACAAATATCCCCGGGCACCCATTCTGGGAGTGCAGTGACACGTAACCCAAAATGTACAGATTTAATACCAAATAGCGATGTTTTACAACTACCCCCCACCTCATGCCCTTATGTGTTAATTTTAGCTGGAGTCCCTGTCTTAAGAAGAAATCAGAAAGAGACATGGTGTAACCTAAGGAATAAAACAGTAGATTGGTTAACAAAATGTAAACACTTTAAACCACTAAATACTGAAGATATCCTTATGGTTCGCAGGGTAGGGCGGGTGGGAGAATCTAGAAAGAATATAAATGGTGACTGTGTGGTGATACATTTCCGACACCCCCAGATGGTTTGGAACATATTAGACACCAAAGAGGAGACCTTACTTAGGAATACCTGTGTTTACGCTCTTCCATTAGGTTATTTTTATAGACCGCCTCCCAGTAATAGCGCCAATGATGTAGACATCTTGGTTTCACTTTCAAATAGATTTGAGGGATTATCATCTTTAGATGATTTAGGTTGACAACAAAAGTTTCCTCAACATAGAATAAATGTTTTGGCAATCTCTCAGATGAATGACCTAATGGTTCAGCTATTAGCTATAGATACACATAGAGCAGAACCTTCCCAGAGTGCTGTAGCGATTGTTGGGATTACTGAACCATCTAAACAAGAGGGAGTAGGGACCACCCAGAGCTCAGAAGCTTCTTGCTTTGAGGGACACTTAGACAGATTAACAGAAAGCCATGTGTCCATCTTGCTAAATGGAAACACGGGAAATGGCCTACTGTCGACTATAAAGCTGAGTAAGCATTTGGAAGTACGCTTTACCTCTTGGAATATAGCAGGGTTAAGAAGGAACTTAACTGATATGGCATGGAACGAATATATAGAGCAGAATGACATTTCCCTCCTACAGGAGACTTGGTCATTGGAAACCCCCCATAAAGTGGGCATCAAGACGTTTTGCATGGATGCTAGTCCGTCAGTAAAAGGTAGGCCATCGGGGAGCTTGGTAATATGGATAAGGATCACCCTGGAAATTGACATTGTTCCATTAAATATACCATCTCAAGACATGGTGGGTCTAAAATTGGTTACAAGGGATGGTGAAGCCATATATTTAATTAATATTTATAACAGGCCAAGTCCTGCCAACAAAGAATCACCAGTGATAGAACAGCTTGATTCTTTCTTAGATACACTAGGGCCCAAACCGAGGGTAATAGTTGGTGGCGATTTCAACTGCAACTTTGAACCTGTACTGGGCTTTGGTAATTTCCTTGAGGACGAAGATATGGCAAACAATATTCCAGCCATAGAAAGTGGTAGGGAGGTAAGGTGTACAGTAGCAGTTACTCAAATTTGAAACTTACAATGGGTCACAGTTTAAGAGCATGCAACGGCCGTCTGCCTTCCGATAGACCAAATGCATACACATTCTGCAGAGGCAGTTCCTGGAGCAATATAGATTATATACTGGTGTTGATAGAATTTTGGCCACACGTTCTCGATTTAAAAATAGACCCCAGAACGGAGAGCGATCATTGTCCTCTACAGCTGACATTAACACCAAAGCCCTTTTAATGCACTCTAGTAGGCAAAAAAGATACCAGCACTATTGAGGACGATATCATAACAAGTAACAACCGACGAGCTGTAAAGTGGCCGTACATTCTAGGGAATCTTCAATCCAGGACAAGTATCTATACTATCTTTGCAGATACTATTACACATTTTTTAAACCTACCAGTAGATAAAACTCCAATGTTAGATCTACATTCTACTATGGTAGAGACTTTAACTCCGGTAGTAAGCAATTTACCCAAAGAGAGAAATGCAGGAGTCAACTATCGGAATGACCCTGGAAATCCCTGGTACAACAAAGACTGCCGGGAAGCTAAAACAGAGCTTATCCAGGCAATTAAAAGTAATAATTTAATTGTAATAAGGTAAAAGGTATAATCACAAGCGAGCGCTCGAAAAAGCAAAGAAAACATGGGAGGATGATATCTGGAGAAGCCTAATCAGTGCGGCCAAGTACAAGGACCAGACAGGTTTTTGGAGTTTGATAGCAAAAGGGAACAAAACAGGAAGGACCTCTAAAGATTTATTTAGTGATGAAAATACTTGGGTTGCATATTTTACACGCCTTTCCTCGAAAACCAACTTTGTGCTTTTTATGATAACTAAAGATATGGAGACTTCTGCAAAGGCTGCCAACTTGCACTTTAGTCTAAAAAAAACAATAAAGGCAATTAATGCAGTTAAACCAGGGAAAGCACCTGGACCTGACAAAATTACCGGAGATTTATTGAAACATGACATTGGAGTCTAGGGACCATATATAAACTATCTTTGCAACTCAATTGCCGCATTTGTACCAATACCTGAAACATGGAAAGGGGCAGAAATTGTTAACATTTTTAAAAAGGATAATCGATATGATCCAGCAAACTATCGCCCTATTAGTCTGATTGATATCATACAAAAAAGTTTTGCTAGGCACATATTAAGCAGATTAACTGAGTGGATCGAAGAGGTTAAAATACTTTCGAGATGTCAAGCTGGGTTCAGAACAAAAACCAGCACAATTTACCAAGTTTTTAGATTCACAGGTATATAAACATAAGGAAGGGTAGTTTGTACATTGCCTTTGCTGATTTAAAGGCAGCACTCAACTTGGTACCGCGGAACCTGTTGGGATTCACTGAAACGTTTAGGGGTGCCAGTCGAATTGCTCGTACAAAATAATAAGGCTCCATGATGGAAATTTTGCTAAAGTAAGATGGGGGCCTAGGGAAGAACTCACAAAGGCAATACCAGTGAGAAGGGGTGTATGTCAAGGGTGTGTATTGGCACCCACCCTGTTCACACTTTATGTAAATGACATCCCCCAATACTTGGAAGGCTGCAATAACGACTCGCCTAAGTTGGGAGGCAGAGTGGTAACAGCATTTTTATTTGCTGATGACATCATCTTAATCTCGCAAACCCCACAGGGATTGCAATGTTTAATGGATTCCTTTTATATGTATTGCTCTAAGAAAGGCCTTGAAATTAATTCCAGCAAAACTAAATATATGTCAATAAACCCACATAGATCTTTTAAAAAGAATTTAGTGGTAAATAATCAGAAATTAGAGTATGTGAAAAGTTTTAATTACCTAGGTATCACATTAGACACCAAATTGACCTGGAAACCTCAACTTTAAAAAAACTGGATAATTATGCTTCAAATTTCAACCCCTATTGTGAAGAAACATGGGGCGAGTATCTCAAAAGCGATTTCACCCGCTTTAGAGGTATTTAAACCCAAAGCCCAATCAGCCGATCTATAGGGAGCAGAAATATGGGGGCCTCACTGTTAAAAAGAATTTTGAATTGGGAGAAAATAACTTATTTCGGAAACTATTAAGCCTCCCAAATAGGGCACCCCTGATTCCAGTTGTCATGGATCTCAACATTAAGGAAACTGACCACCATTCTTTATTGCTTCCTCTTTTATTTTGGGTGAGGATTTGGTCAACTCCAGAGTTATTACACTGTAAAGAAGGTGTAGAGAAGATTATGAAAATTGATCAAAGTAAGGAAATCACATGGCTCAAACATGTGACAATGTGAATGAAGAAGCTAGGCCTATCCCACTTTTGGGAATAACCATCTCAGTTGACCATGGTGTAGGAAACTGTTAAAGTCATTCTTTTGGGACTATATTAATAACAACGTGTTACATAGCTCTAGTATGGGCACTTTAACATCAAGATTTCTCCTCTATAAAGATGTAGCACATTTCAAACCCTTTCTAGATGAGCTACAACCTCAATTAGCAAAATCCCTGTTTTTTAAATTTAGATAGACAAATACTAATAAATCTAGATGGGGCAATAACCACGGCGATAGAAGCTGTGATTAGTGCGTTTTATGCACAAAAGAGGTCAAGGAAAATGACTTAAACATACTATTTTTCTGTCCCACATACTATATCCCTAGGAAAAGATGGATCAAACCAGTTTGTAAAAACTTGAATGTTAGACATTATAGAAAGGCAGAGCGTATACTGAAGACAGACACATCAAGATTGGTTGTCTTCAGTGTAAGCAGATTTTTATTTAATGTGAGCCTCATAAGAGCCAAAATTAGTTAGGGCTGGGGGGGCTGGGGGGTCTCCCCCCCAAAAATAACAACAATTATGGAGCGAGTTACATAAATAAAAAAAAACGCTCTTTAGTATTTATGAAGTAAAAGGAAAGAGCCTCCCCAAAGACGTGCAGTGTACGTCAAAAAAGCAGTCCTTTTTTTATTTTGGAAGACGTGTTTTGACGCTTGTTTCCATGGTGGATGGAAGTAAGGGCTGCTGGAGAAAGACGTGCAGGTAAGACGTTTCTACGCGTGGTATAATCCTTCGTTGTAATTTCCAGCGTGGTAAAGCCACTTGCGATGTAAAATTTGCGTAGTAATGCAATGCGTGGAACTTGTAATCGTGGAAAAATCATATATTCTGCCGATTGTCAGTCTGCTTGGAATTTTATATTTATCAGGAGTGTAGTTATCGTACATAGCAGGAATATTCATGATGCCTTTGAAATACCAAACGATTTTAGAAGTAACATATTCTTTCTCACAAATCTACATTCTAATCATAGGCAAATAAGCCACGTGAAAGTGTAGGCTTCTCAAAGCACCAACGATTTGAAATTATTATGCAATATTGCAAACAAATGCATATCGTTAAAGGAATCATTTCACCAGCGACATTGCTATATTTGGAGCATTACTCTCGCAGAAGATTAGACGGTTTAAGCCCCTCACGCCTTAAACTCAGAATTACTGAACCATATTATTATCTCTTGTGTATTTATTAACCAATTATTGGTTGATATGGCATGCTTGTGCCACAAAAATTAATACTAGGACTTTGTATTTCAAAAGGGTGGTTGGGGGCCCTCGTTTCCATATGAATGCGCCTCACACTGGATAAGCGGCGCTCTGCATAAATGTTTGCGTTCTCCAAGTCCCCGTTCGCTTTTGCAATGCGGCCATTATGCGAGGAGGGGAAGTGCTCACACACTGGGCGCTCCTTTTGCCCTGGCTCAAGGCGATGCTCATGAAATTGACATTACAAAACCAGTTGAATATCTAGCAGCGATGGGAGCCTGCTCGGACAATATCTATTCAATGTGAATTCTCCAAATGAAAAGGGTCAGGCCAGTTATTTAAATGAACGTGTGCCAGTGACTGACTAAGGAAGAACATTGTATTGTATTGTATATTGGATTTATATAGCGCTTATCACCCAGGGGTCTCTAAGCGCTTGCCTTGGGAACCCGTCCTGGCTTTTCTCTGTGAGATAGCCACTACAGGGCATCCCCAAGGTGAAAGCCAGGCATCCCGCCGCGGGGGGCGTTGTGGAGATTAAGCAAGCTTAATGCCCAGAGTTGCAGAGTGTGAACCCATGATTAGGTCAGGCACCGAACCGAGAATTATCGAGTCCGTGGATATTTGAGCTCAAGACCCTGCCGCGTCGGGAATTGAACCCTGGTCCCGGGTCTGACCTCTGCTTCAGGGTCTGCCTGCTCTATCCAGTGAGCCACACTTCTCCACATAACTAAACATAACTTTATCAGTCGATTCGATTCAAATAACTTTATTTCGATTCCACAAGGAAATCATAAAAGTATACATCAATTTAAAAACAAAACAATCTACCATAAAATCACAATACATATTTGCAGGATAAAAACCATAGTACAGCTTAAAACTAAATACCATGAACATTCAATATCTATTTCTGATCATCAGAGCTGATCTAATAAAATTCAATACAGCATTACAGGTGTTTGCAGTTGACAGAGATAACAAGAATTCATAAGCTTCTTTGTAATAGCACGTTCCAAGAGATAATAATAATGGTCTGATAAAGGTGTTTCTTGGGACCTTATACAAAGTGCAAAAGAGAAAAAGGTGGAGAGTATTTTGCGAAACCTTATTATTACAAGGGCAACAAGGTAACTTCTCCCACCAACCCCCCTTGGAAAAGCAAAGAGGAAGTGTAGGGTGCCAAGGCGAAATCTTGTAAGATAAAAGCGCCATTGCGTGTTCATAATATATGACAGATAAAAGGGTTGGACTAGACTTCCCCGTACCCGTGATACATGATCATTTGTCTTTAAAGAACCCAGTTTAACACTATAGGCATTTTTAATACCTTCCTTAGCATCCTTACTAAGCATATCAGGATTTGTAAACATATTTCCCAACCCTATCTTATAGAGGGTCTCCCTGACATATCGTAGCCATGGGATTTCCCTGTAATGCTCGAGTTTAAGGCAATCTTGGAGGATATCTTTAGTTAATTTCAGTTCATCAGATTGCCAAACTTTAGACCATAATATTAAAGGTGCAACGTGAATAATATTGCTTACAAACTCAATTCCAACCTCTCCATGGCAAAATATGTTAGATGTGCCCGATGGGACAGATAGTAAGCGTTTTAGAAACTTATTCTCCATAATCTGTATTTTTTCACAATTTTGTGACCCCCAAACACCAGCACCATAGGTCAGAGCAGAAACACATTTAGCTTTATATAAAGATGTTATTTCAGCTATACGTCGTTGTCCTAATTTACTAGCAAAGCGAAAGAGAGCTTCAATTGACTGTGTAACCTTTTGAACCCTGGCTGACAACAAAGGTTCCCAG
This sequence comes from Lissotriton vulgaris, assembly GCF_964263255.1. Lineage (NCBI taxonomy): Eukaryota > Metazoa > Chordata > Amphibia > Caudata > Salamandridae > Lissotriton > Lissotriton vulgaris. The sequence continues at coordinate 365,756,009 of NC_141695.1, read as the reverse complement.
TTCAATTTTTTGTTAAAAAGGTTTCCCAGATAATTGAAGTTATCAACTTTCTCTATATTGGAGTTCCTCACCCTGTATTTGCGAATTTTTACATTTTTCGAGCCGCAAGTCATGGCAAAAGATTTAGTAAAGTTGACCCCTAAATCTAATTTTCCCATAAACATATCAAAAGCATTCAGACAAATCTGCATGCTATTGGGAGTAAGGGCCATTAGGACAGTGTCATCTGCATATGACAACATTAGAATTCTTTTACCGTTTATCTTCGGAAAATCAGCACCAGTTTCTAATAGAAAGCCCTCTAGACCATTCGTATAAACCAAAAATAGAAAAGGGGCTAAAATACATCCCTGTCGGACGCCTTCGGTAGATAATATAGGTCTTGTTTTCTCTCCTCCAGGGCCATATCTAATTCTGACCATTGTAGCAGTATGCAACCTGCGGAGCAAAGTAACCAAAGGCTCCTCGAACCCCATAGAGTCCATCATACGCCACAATTTATCCCTGCATACCGTATCAAATGCACTGGACAAGTCCATAAATTCCAAGTGGATAGAACTATTCTTTGCACCCATGTACTTGCCCATGATCAGTGCTAGATTCAAGCACTGCTCAGTAGTTCCTTTCCCCCTCCTAAAACCATATTGGGATTCTACAATAACCCCCGCCGACTCTGCCCACGATTCTAGACGCGCCAATATTACCCTACCCATTAACTTGCATGATGCGTCAATTAATGATATTGGTCTATAGCAACGTGGGTCAGACTTATCACCCTTTTTGAAAATAGGCACCAAAACTGCCTCTTTCCAGGAGGTCGGAATGGGCCCCAGCACTAATGCCTTAAAAACATTCAGAAGTAATGGGGACCAGACCTCCAAATTATGTTTAAAAAGGTCTAAGGGTACTGCATCAGGGCCAGGGACCTTTAAAGCCGCCCCCTTGGTCAAAGCCAGCTCCACTTCCGAGAGCGTTAATGAGTCACTAAGTATCTTTGCTGATTCCATGTGAACATTACAGTGTTCATCCTCTCCCGTGGTAGCAGTCTGTAGTTTCTCCTTGGGATTGAAGATTTTACTATAATGAGCTACCCAGGAGTCTTCAAGTATATGCACTCGAATGGTATTTTCTTCCCCTGTTTTTAAAAAAGGCCTATTTATTATTTCCCAAAAAAGTCTATTATCCCTTAGATCAACCGCTTTATCCAGGTCTTCCCATGCTTTGGTCCTCAAATCATTTTTCCTCTTTCTAATTGCCTCCCTGTATCTTTTCCTAGCCAATATAACCATGTGTCTATCTCCTGGGGCATGGCGTAATGCCTTAGTTAAATTTGTTTGAGCTGAAGAACATTTAGCATCAAACCATTTAGGCCCTTGGTGTTGATTCCTCCCCCCTATTTTTACAAGAAGATGAGTAGCCACATTTCCCATTAATATTTCGAAATTCTTAATTATGTGATCTGGATCAGAAATAGGTGATAGACAAATTTCTATCTGAATCGCGTTTTCCTTAAAAATATCCATTTCCAATTGCCTGACAGGTACTTTGTTCCACTTTAGAGTGACGCCCTGATTCTGACTGTATACTATAGGTTGTTCCGGACCCGATTTTCTTTCAAGAACCATGTTAAAGCTCAGAATTAGGGGATTATGGTCACTGGCTGGGTTCGCCTCAATTTTAAAGTCCTTCAAGAAGTGGAAAAACCCCCTAGATACCATTGCAAAATCGATTGTACTCGTTCTGCCCCCTGTGCCTTGAAAGGTAGGTATATTCACAGTACCTGAAAAGCTGGGCATATCCAGGATACATAAATCATTGTTCATGACAATACTATTTAGAGCCTCCCCTTGTTTGGTATGAGTAAAATGGGCCATAGGTTGGTCATTTAGATCCATCAGACCACACGCCCTGGACCCACTGAACTTACATAACTCACAATTAAAATCGCCTAACCATATGATGGAAAGAGGGAAGACCCTATTTGTCACCTTAGCAATCTCTACCTGTAGGTTATCAATAATTACGGTTTCATGGGGATCAAATATATTATAGTACCAATTAATAAGAAGAACAGTTTCAGGAAATAGATCCTTAATGATAAGTAATTGGTACCAAGGTGATTCCACCACTCTGTAAACATATCTTAGATTATGCTTTACAGAGATTGCTGTCATAAGCCCACCCTTAGCTCGTCCTGATTGCGATGGTATTGCAGGAACATTAAACATTTGAAAACCATCCAAACTCTGGTCCACAGTACTCCATGTCTCCTGTAAACAGACTATGTCAAAAGAATCTACGTATTCTACCCAAACCGGATCCTCCAATCTTTGCCCAAGGCCAGCAATATTCCAGGAAATTATACGGAAATAGCTAACCTCCTCTCGATTACCCTCCTTTACCAGTTGTGTTTTAGTTATAGAATGAGCTGGCTCACACCCATCTACAATATTTCTTGTACCATTAATTCCCACATCAACAACCTCATGAGTAATTATATCATTATTTCCCACAACAACATCATCCTGAGCATTTATAACTCTAAGAGTACATATGCTATCCCCACCCCTTCGATCTAATTTTGAGTTTACATTTGATTTGTACAAAAGTCCCATACTCCCTTGAACAGAATCATTCCCATCATTACCATAATTTACAAGATCATTGTTTTCTTCAAAATGGGTTTGACAATTTTCACTAGCCAAGAAATTCTCTGCACGATTTATATTATCATTGGTTGTTATTTTCATTTCACTGCAGAGAGTAAAATGGTGATGGGACGGTACCAACCTAGGCATAGTATCCTCAACTGGAGAAGAAAAGGTAAAGTTATTGTTCCAGAGTGATAAGCTTTGTTGAGAAATTGGATTCAGTCAGTCATTTAAGTTCACTGGGGTCAGCGGATGGAACATATTTGATAATGGAATGTTCCAAAAGTCCTTTGGAATTGTAGGATGGTAATTATTTGACCTAGGGTACATATTAGGGTGATTTACTAAAGGAAAAAGTTAACATTTCTATTAGGGTAGGTAGAGGTAGGTTTATTTATAAATTTGTTCTGATGGTAAAGGGAGTCCAAACCATATCTATACCGGGGTTTATTTGAAGAAAACATCATGTTTTCCGGATAGAAAACAATCAGGGCTAGCAGGGACTCCTGGGAAATGGAGTCCCAAGCCCGCCGCTCGCAGCCCTGCCCCACAGCTCTCTCCCACAACAGCCTCCTCAATGGCCCCTCTCCTTCAGTCCAAGAGTCCAGGGGTGTTTCTGGCCACGATGCGGGACCCGCGAAGCGGGTTCCGCGAGGTGTGGCGAAGTGGCACGAGTCCACAGAGAGCAAAACAGGATCCCAATCAGATGCGAGGTATTCAGCGTCCCGCCTGACTACTGAAGACAGAGGACTTTATGGTCGTTGGTGGGTGTGGCGTCACGAGCAGGGAGAGCAGCCCAGGTGGCAACAATCAGGGCTAGCAGGGACTCCTGGGAAATGGAGACCCAAGCCCGCCGCTCGCAGCCCTGCCCCACAGCTCTCTCCCACAACAGCCTCCTCAATGGCCCCTCTCCTTCAGTCCAAGAGTCCAGGGGTGTTTCTGGCCGTGACGCGGGACCCGCGAAGCGGGTTCCGCGAGGTGTGGCAAAGTGGCACGAGTCCACAGAGAGCAAAACAGGATCCCAATCAGATGCGAGGTATTTAGCGTCCCGCCTGACTACTGAAGACAGAGGACTTTATGGTCGTTGGTGGGTGTGGCGTCACGAGCAGGGAGAGCGGCCCAGGTGGCAACAATCAGGGCTAGCAGGGACTCCTGGGAAATGGAGTCCCAAGCCCGCCGCTCGCAGCCCTGCCCCACAGCTCTCTCCCACAACAGCCTCCTCAATGGCCCCTCTCCTTCAGTCCAAGAGTCCAGAGGTGTTTCTGGCCGCGATGCGGGACCCGCGAAGCGGGTTCCGCGAGGTGTGGCGAAGCGGCACGAGTCCACAGAGAGCAAAACAGGATCCCAATCAGATGCGAGGTATTCAGCGTCCCCTTTATCAGTCATCTTCCAGTGCAGTGGAGATGTTTCGCTTTCCCAGGAGTCCCAGACTGACTTACAGAATTTGACATGGGGCATTCGACGTTTGCTCCAGCTACCGTTCAACATTAGAGTCCGACTCTGAGCCCTCCAGTACCCTCGGGAGATGAATCTTCAATTGAACTTTGAATCAGGTAGCATATTAAGGTACAGAGAAACAATTTTGTGAAGCAGACAAAGTCACTTTGAATTTATTCCTCAAGATAAAAGTCAAAAGGTAAATCTAAGTTCCAGTTGCAGGCAGTGCTTTTAATGGGCCGGTACACATCGGTACTGATGAGCTCCAGCACTTCTCAATGTTCTTCTCTTGAGTATTGGAGCTTCTCCCTCGAAACCTACCGGCACTCACAGGGGCCTAGCAGCAGTGCAGATGTTAGCTGCTCCCAGACTCTGAATAAATCATAGGTCACCTGATTGGCCTGGTGAAGGCTGTAATTGGCAACATAGCTTGCAATCAGGAAACAGAAAGCAGTGTCTTCACGTGCTAGTATGATCGAGTAGTCTGTGCACGTGGTTTGCCATAGCTTGCAGTGCCATTCTGCTGTCAAATACTCCATCACACTGGCTGATTATGTTGTGAGATGAGGGGGGATTTGCATGCTGCCTGTCCTGATCTGTTTTTTAGGTCGAGCATCAGCACGCATGCATCTTTAGAGCACATTTTTCAGTATGGAATACTGGCCTACTGTAATTTGTGGCTGGGTTTGCTGGATATTTGCCAACAATGCAGAAATGTAGTCTCTTTATGGCCCTGGTAGTCACAAGATAAGCAATAATTCACCCACTGAAGGTAAATGGTAAAGGGTACACCTTGAAGATAAAGTAGCATAAGTTCTAAATGCTACTCAAAGTTTGACCCATGTGAGCACCAAGGCTTGCCTATGTTATGTTAAGCTACCTTGTGTTATGTTGGTTTACCTTATGTTATGTTTAGTTACCTTATGTTATGCTGGGAACTGTTGCTGGAAACCCGAGAAGAGAGGTGCCCTCCCCTCTCTATTGCAGTATAGTAAGAGGTGAGTTATGCATCATAGTGATGACGTCATAAATATCGGGATCACTGGTGAGAGGAGTTGATCCTGTCGCATGTTGAACTTAGGAGTGACTTTACATTGCCTAGAGCTACTCTTGTTTGAAGAGTTTAGTTGCTGTAATGAGGGTGCGAGAAATTGCTGCCAGATCACGGCAAGGTCGATATATTAGAACCTGAAAGACTTACTCTTGGCCCAAGAGTTTGGTGATGATGTTACACAACGGTAAATCCTGGTATGGGTAGTACAGATGTTATGCAAGGGGACGTAGTAGATTATTACTCCAGCCATCAAAGAACGAGAGATATGAATTTTGAGAATTTCTTGTTTTCCAGGAACATTATTCAAATGCTAGGGTCCGGAAAAACTGCATGAAGGTAAGGCAGATGTGATTTATTCAGATCTTTGAGCCAGGTGTAGGACTAGACTGGTCACAACAAGTGGTCGCAATTTGCGGCCAGTATTCAATTTTGCAAAACTATGTACTTATAGATCAGGTCATAAAACTGCAAACAAAGTAGGCAGCAGCCTGACCTACCTCTTTAATAGTTATGAGGTAGGCTACAAATGGAAACTCACAATGATTGGACAAAATCACAGAGATTGTGACCTGCAAGGGCCAGCAAACCACCATCTCTGTGACTGATTCTAAATAAAGTTTTGTTTTTATTGCAGCCAGTTTTTGTTTTAAAGGAAACAGGGTTGCTTTAAAAAAAAAAAAGTTCTCTGAGTATTGATAGTGGTCTTCTGGACCATTGACTACTCTCCCCCAGAAACCTTTCAAATCCAGGGAGTATGTAACTTTTCAATAGTTTGTAACCAGAATTACAGGTGCAAACCATTGATAAGCTGGCGAGCGATTTGGTTTTTGGATTTTGGCTTTTGGCCTCATCATGCCCCTTCCAGTTAACGAATATGCATGTATTTGCAATCCCATTTTAGGAGTCAGTAAAATTGTATTAATTACTAAAATGGGATTGGAAAATACGAAAAAATATTTTTTAGTTGTAATTCAGAGTGTCTGTGATAATAAAAAAACAGGTTTGCTCATCTGGCTATTAGAGACTAACTCATGCCCAAAAGAAACTGAGCTGTTATTCAGTTTGCAGGTGTGTAATTGCAAAAATATTGGCAAGAAAATACTTGTGATGGGAACCTAGGTGTGGTTTGCCAAGTTACATTAAGTTTCCCAAGAGAGTATTTGTGATCGCAAGTCGAATGTGGTTAGGAAGGGGTGTGGCTTCAGCTCCTGGAAATGGACCTGTCAGGTTAGCCAACATGTGATTTACAAGAATGTAGAGAATCCTCCCCTTTCAGTTAAAGGATAGCTCTTCTGGGATTTGTTTGGGTGCGTAGATAAACTCGAGTCATCACGGTCCTTTCATGAAAACACACAGACATTATGTCCTTTGTTGGGTGAGACACAGGTCAGAAGTGACAGCAACCTCTGGAGCAATGGAATCTGCAATATGGTTTCAAAAGCAAACCTGCTTGGTGGCCCATCCAATGATTCCGGGAAGAGTGATGGGTTACACCCTTTGTCAAACTATCTGCATGGACTTAAAACGAGAAAAAGGAACTGCAGCTTAACGTGATTACAAAAAGGAAGTTAGATTATTGATCAATGATTGATGGGCACCAGAACCACACACATTTAGTACATTTGTTTTAAATAGGTGTTTGGTATTAAACAGGCGTGAGAGTGCTGTGATGAATGAATCCAGGATACCTTTTTAGGTAGGTAAGGGGTTTATTGAAGATCGCAAACCTGAGTGGGTTCTTCCTCTCAGAAAACAGTCGCTAACATCGCTATCTCCTATTACCAACTTTTGGAGATATTCTCGCTAAGCGCGAATATCTCCAAAAGCTAACACCTGCCCTGAGCAGTTCTTAGCCATGTTATCCAATGGGAGGTGGATAACATGGCTAAGAGCATTAGCTCGCTAATGCATGAATATCGCTGATTTTTCAGCGATATTCATGCATTGCGGCCGATTTTAATCGCATTTGCGATAAACCTTGGTAATACCAAGGTTTATCTGCGATAAAAATCGCCGCAGCTCAGCGTTAATTTTTTCACGCTAACCAAGCAATAGCGATAATTATCGCTATTGCTTGGTAATATGCCCCTTAATGACCAAACCTGGTCTATAGCTGGAGGGTCCTGCTGTGTGGACCGCTAAGACCCGTTGCACGTATTAATTAAGTCAGTGACTCACGAATGTGCTGGTCGATGAGCGATAGATGTGTTCTACGCAACTTGAGGACTCGCGGCGCGAGAGCAGCAACGGTATGCAGCTCTCAGTGGGAAATAATCGAGTGCGACCACGATTGGGGCTGGAACTACCAGCTGGACCTCACCTTATCAACTTTGATGGTTTGCAACAACTTGTGACGTGTCTCTACAATAACTGAGCTAACCGCGGTTTTATTTTAATCCTTGAAGCATCCGAGGCAGCACTTTGCTTTCGGCTCAGGCATCTTCTCTTTCAGTCATATATTTTAAGTTCTGATGATGGTCTCCATATTTCAATGAAGGACCGAAAAGTAGTAGACCAAAAAGTACCATGACTATTCTAAATTTGATTTATTTAGATATGAATAGCATGTTTGCTAAAAATGTGGCGTAAAATTAATATATTTGTGAAACCACACTGTAAGTGTCCGAGCTTTTGTTTGTTTATATGATTTGTTCAGTTTTCTGTCCTTCTTTCTAGCCACAATGGCTTTGTTCGTTCTAAATATTTATTAAAATGACTAACTACATGATCCTATTTTAGGCGATATAGAAATGATTTGTTTTCTGTATGTAATGTTATAAAGATCTCTCTGAAAGGGACCTTTTGTTCCTTCATAAATAACTAGCAGCCCGTCCCGACATTGTCTGGGTATGAATTGCTGCCGTCCAGTAGTATATTGTTTTGTAGGATTTCGTTTAGATAGCATTTCTTATCTATGACAGGCCTGTGAAACACTCCGATTCACAGTGCACTGCTGATGCACTTAAGAGTGCGCGTTCAGTAGTGTGTGAACTCGAGTTTCCCTACTTTATTTTTCCTTGCAATATTATATAGCGCAAACTCGACAACATGGCATGAGCACAATTTACATTACAGAAGAACACATTCAATTGTGGTAGGCACGGGGAGACAAAGCGATTGGCCTGGAATCACAGGATGTTGAGCTGATGCCGAGATTCGAACATAGCTCCCCAGCTCTAAAGTTCGCAATTCTAGAACTTGTGGCGGGAGGTGTGTCTAAAAGTGTATGTCGGTGCTGGCCATCAATGAGAGAGACCTGTGCATTTTTCAAATGGGTGGTGAAGAAATATGAGTATGTTGCTGGAGATGTGGGCCGCCGTGCCACCAATGTACTTACCGGGGGAGGGTAAACACCCATTATTCCACAACTTTCTTTCCGCATACCATCACTCTGCATACTTTCATTACGAAAGTACCATCACTCCGCAATGCCATTATAACGCATGGCATTACATTTTATATGCTTTTACCACGCATACATTTGTATGAATGGTAAAAGCATGTTTTTTTTAATGTTTTAATAAGGTAAGTATGGGTATAGGGGTATATGTTTTCGGCTACTGAGGTATATGTTTTGGGGTGTTTGGGTATTTTAAGGGTTCAGATATAGTTTTGGGTTATGGGGTACAGGGGTAGTTTTAGGGTTTAGGGATAGGTATGGGTTTTGGGGTACAGGGGTATTTTTATGGTTCAGGGCTAGGTTTAGGTTTTGGGGTATAGGGGTATTTTTTAGGGTTCAGGGTTAGGTTTGGGTTTTAGGGTACAGGGGTATTTTTAGGGTTCAGGGCTAGGTTTCGGTTTTGGGGTACAGGGGTATTTTCGGGTTCAGGGCTAGGTTTGGGTTTTAGGGTACAGGATTATTTTTAGGGTTCAGGGCTAGATTTGGGTTTTGGGAGTACAGGGGTATTTTTAGGGTTCAGGGGTAGGTTTGGGTTTTGGGGTACAGCGGTATTTTAAGGGTTCAGGGCTAGGTTTGGGTTTTGGGGTACAGAGGTATTTATAGGGTTCAGGCTAGGTTTGGGCTTTGGGGTACAGGGGTATTTTTAGGGTTCAGGGGTAGGTTTGGGTTTTGAGGTACAGGGGTATTTTTAGGGTTCAGGGGAAGGTTTGGGTTTTGGGGTGCAGGGTATATTTATAAGGTTCAGATGGGTTAGTGTTTAAGGGTGTTGGGGTATTTTAAGGAGTAAGGGTGGGTTATGAATTTTGGGGTGCAGGAGTATTTAAAGGGAGCAGGTTTGGATTAGCACACGATATGAGACATGGCATGAAGGGCGGAAGGTACCACACGCCCACAGCACAACGCAGACACGCCCACAAGGGACTACTTTGCTGGCACGGTTCTTTTACCTTTTAAATGTATATGGTGGGCGTCTGCATAGCCTATGTCCTTCTGCTGCAACTGCCCTTTCCAACGCTGTATTGGGTGTTGTGATTGGTGCTGTGGTTCCTGAGATTACCCGCCTCAAAGGTTTGGGCTCTCTCTTTATTATATTAGTATATACTTCACCCATGATCCCTGTCAAATCCTTGGCTTCCCTTATCTATGATAACAAGCACCATCCTTTTAAGCAGGGCAATTAAGAGGTAAAGAAGACCACCGCTCTACATCTTTATGCATGCGAGCAACTAGGAGCGTCAGGTTCAGGGACCAGCCAAGAGCGAGAAGGAGTGAAACATGCACACTAAGGTAGAGGAAACTTAATCTACGGAGTATATGAGCCCGCCAGCCATGGCCTTGCATGGCTCCCGTAGGCTGGGTCAATAAAGCCTTGGGATGATTAACAAGCTAGAGAGGTGCCTGGCCATAGATATTGAGCATGTTTAGCACTTTAGGGCCTTCTACCACTGTGACGCTCATCAAAAGCAGTACATCATCAGCGTAAAGAGAAATATGGTCCACCTCCACACCATCACCTCAATGGAACCCCGCAACTGTGCATCGCAGTGAACCTATGTCACCAGAGGATTGATCATGAGGGTTAAAAGAAGGGTAGATAAGGAACACCCCGTCCTGTCCTACAGAGTGCGCACATAGGATATAAAGGGGGAGTCAAAGCCCATGACCGCAAGAGTATCCAAGAGAAAGTCCTAGTCGAGGGAGTCAAAGCCTTTTCAGAATCTATAGGGAGAAACGCATTAGATCCCGGTAGCAGGTGCTGGTATGCCATTGCTGTCTGTACCCAGTGGATACAGTGGTGTTTGCCTTGGTGTAGCATAAAGCTGCAGTAATCGGGATGGGCCAAAGTGTGGATGACTCTGAGGAGACAGTTAGTTAGGACTTTAGGAACATTTTTAAGTTCAAAATTAATAAGTGAGATCGGGCAATAGGATGCAAAATTTACCAGGTTCCATACAGCCTTTTGTAGGGCTACTATGGTCGCCTGATTCAACTCCGCTGGGAATCAGCCTTAGGCTATGGCCTCTTTGTAAAGTGATAGTAAAGGGGGCAACAGTGACCCCCAAAATTTCTTATAAAATGAATGGGAAAGCAGTTGGGTCCCAGGGTCTTGCTGGAGGTCATATCTGAAAGGGCTGTGTCAATTCTGTGAAGGTAATTGTTTTTTCTAGATTGACAGCATCCGCCACTGTGACAGTGCGCAATGGCAAATCCGCAATCACAGAGGGAGAGCTTGCACTTCGCGGCTGTGGACAATGAGCATATTACATATGATAATAGTCAGCGAGTGCTGAAGTGATGTCGTGGGCCTTAGGAACCAGACCCTGCTGAGGGTTCCGGACACAGGGGATCACTCTGTCCACCAGGCCGGAAGTTACCAGCCTGTACAGAAATGTACTCGATTCTTCACCCCAGTCATAGACCCTACTCTGGGGGTCTATTTAGCACTGTCTCACCTCATCGAGGTGGAGCTGTCACAGGGGAAGCCTGTCCAGCATGAGTTGACGTAGTTCAGCCACATCCGCAGCGGAGTGCTGTTCTGCTAGTGCTGTGCGGGCCTCCAATCCCTCAGCCCATGACAATCTTTTCTGGTCCTGAGCACAGAAGTGTTAAGGAGTGACCCCCCACATGAACACTTTGTAAGCAGCCCAAAGTGTCTCTGGTAAAGCCACTGAATCCGTACTAAGCTCTAGAAAGGCATCGAGCTCCTATGACAGGAACTCCACTGCATCACTGTCCACCAGCCCCATGAATTAAGGACCAGATTGGGCGCACTTCATGGGTACTCCCTGCCCAGGCAAGCAATAACTAGAGCATGGTCCAAGATACCCTGAGGGAGATTTGCCAACCCTGTGGTAAGAAGAAGGTTAGGGTAGGCATAAAGAAATAGTCAATGCGTGACTTGGTCTTGGGTGCTGCGGAAGTGTGAGTATAGGCACGTGTACTGGGATCCAAGGTATGTGAAATAGCACAGAGACCAAGATAAGAAGCCCAGTACGTGTGGCAGCAAACCGCAAGCCGAGGAACCACTGAGGCCCTCAAACTGTCAGGGTTGGAGAACATCATCATGTGAAAGTCCCCATCCACTATGGTGACACCCCTAGGGAGGCCCACCAACACTTCTTTCACCACATCCAGCATAAATCTCAGTAACTCAGAGGCCCGCTCATTGTTCACCCCCTCCACCGCAACATATCTGCCCTGTGGGTCCGCCACACTTCGGGTAACCACCATCGGTAAGCGCTTATTAATCAGGATGGCTATCCCACGGGAGCCCCCAGTATAACCTGCATGATATTCCCGATCGTATCCATGTCAGGCCAAAAAGGGGGGATAGGTACCGAGGAGGTGTGTCTCCTACAGCAGGAGCATGTTGGGGGTTTTTGTTTCACAAAGCCTAACACAGCACTTCATGTTGATGCAATCATTTAGGCCATTGACATTCCATGTCAGTAACTAAAGAGCCATCAGGTTTAGGGCTGGCCAGAGGGGTCCGGGTAATAACCGCTTGGGCATACATACATAAAAGAAACCTATGGATCGCAGCCTGCCTGAAACATGAGCAAACACAAGGTCAACAGAAACAAACTACCCCAACCTAACCCCTAACGTCTCACCCACCCCACACTTCCACCCCAGAAACATCAGATGCCCCTCGGATGCTTGATTCCGGTCTGGGAAAGATATGGCTGTTGTAGTTCGGACTGGACTGTTCCCATGGGGCACAGGGTCAGAGCTGATTTGCATAAAGCCATTATCTGACCCAGGGTGGTGTGGAGTGCAAAAAACGATGGATTTAGGCCCAGATCCTTGTACTGGGGTGAATGTAAGACATTGATCTACATTCTGTCCATCAAATAGTTTTTTGTAATTTTCTCCCTGAGTGTACTGGGGTAGCTCAGACGTGGGTCCCAGAGCCTCCACACCACTGGAGTCAAGCTAGCCGGGCTGATGAGAGGTGTTACCTCGAAACCGGTCCGGTCCTCGGATGCTTGATTCCGGTCTGGGAAAGATATGGCTGTTGTAGTTCGGACTGGACTGTTCCCATGGGGCACAGGGTCAGAGCTGATTTGCATAAAGCCATTATCTGACCCAGGGTGGTGTGGAGTGCAAAAAACGATGGATTTAGGCCCAGATCCTTGTACTGGGGTGAATGTAAGACATTGATCTACATTCTGTCCATCAAATAGTTTTTTGTAATTTTCTCCCTGAGTGTACTGGGGTAGCTCAGACGTGGGTCCCAGAGCCTCCACACCACTGGAGTCAAGCTAGCCGGGCTGATGAGAGGTGTTACCTCGAAACCGGTCCGGTCCTCGGATGCTTGATTCCGGTCTGGGAAAGATATGGCTGTTGTAGTTCGGACTGGACTGTTCCCATGGGGCACAGGGTCAGAGCTGATTTGCATAAAGCCATTTTCTGACCCAGGGTGGTGTGGAGTGCAAAAAACGATAGATTTAGGCCCAGATCCTTGTACTGGGGTGAATGTAAGACATTGATCTACATTCTGTCCATCAAATTGTTTTTTGTAATTTTCTCCCAACAATGTAAATCACAATTTTCTGAAAATAAACTTTGGGAGAGTGTGAGAAGCTGGCTTGGAACATGGTGTACACTTATGTAAGTGGGCACCTTGCACCAATCCAAATTACCCTTACAGTGATTTTAGTGGTCTTACACAACCTTAGAAAGCTCTCTAAATGGTAGTTTTGGAGAGCAGCCTTCAGGCTTAGTTCAGAAGGAATGCAAAGCAGCTTGTTTAACCAGAATGTAATCTTATAGATATAGATTAAGTGAAATAGAACCACACAGTATATTTATAAAAATATGTTTTTATTACAATATACTCACTAACACATTCATGTATCTCCTAGCCCGAGATATACACAATGCACATAATACTTTTCAATAGAAACAGGTAAGTAGCACTCAATACACAGTGTTCGCCAGGGGAGACCAAACCATATACTAAGATAGTGGTATGCGAACCACAACTCGAGTTAAGCCAGAAGATGTAGAAGTGCCAGGGGCCCACCGAACCACCCAAGGTAAGTACCCAGGAGCTTTAAACAAAAAGGAGGGTCACTGTTCCATCGATGTGGGTGCTAAAAAGTCACCCTCACATCGATATGCGATGAAGAGAGGAGAATGGAGAAGAGGAAAAGGATGGACCTAGGTCTAGGACCCACTTTGCAAGGGGAAAAGCACGTTTTGTCTCTTGTTGCCCTCACACAACCCGAAAGATGTCATGCTTCATCATTGGGCGTTTGCTCCTCGTCAGGCTGGCTCTGCAATGCCCTATAGGTCACCCAAAGGGTCACTTTAGCAGAGATCTTTTTAGAGAACAGCCGTTTAGATGAATGCAGGTGTGTGAAGTGGGTCCTATGTGCACAGTGAAGGTGTGTGTGAACAATAAAAATGGCTAAGGTATACCAAAGGGAAGAAATATTTTATTGAGTTGGTCCCCTTGCCAGGCTAAAAAACCAAAAGGTTGTGCATTACGCCTATGTGCGATAATGTGCCCCTGGTAAATAAAATGGTCAGGTCGACATGTTTTGCGCCTAGACGGTCATAACGATCCTTGGCGCTTCCTCAGTACCAGTAATAAATAGTGGAGTGTAATGTGCAGGTGTTTGAGGGATACTAGCCCCCAGTGTGAGAGGAGCGTGCTCGTTCTCTGATTATCTACAGCTCAGCTAAAACTAGTCAGTTGATCTGCTGCCTCAGTGTGACCTAGGAACATAGGAGAAATGAAAAGGCGACAAAGAAGCAAGACACACATCAATTATGAGTCATAGGTTGTGACATGTGCCTGCAAGTAGAGCTTCACGCGCATTTTAAACAAAGCAGACATGAGATTGAAACCGGTTTCAACTTGGGGTGGGTCCCCAAGAGTGGAGGCAGTCTGAGCGTGCACACTGTGCTGTCAGCCGGTTACTCCCAAGTGCAGGCGAACTCGGTGGTGCGCCTGGTACTCAGGACCGCCCCCACGTCCTGGACCGTACCGTGTTTTTAGGGGCCCAGGTTTCCAAACCTTAATGCGTGATATTAGCCTGAAACTAGAACATGGTAGAGTTGCCGTTAACCGGGGCGGGTGGGGCGGTGTGCTGCTCAGTGGTGTGTAGGCGGAACACATGACACTCGCACACACATCCACTCACAAACCAGGACGGCAGCCTCCACCACGCTGTGGTGGTATATCGGCATATAGTAGAACTTAAAAAAAAAACAAGATCCTCACCTAAGAATCACATGGATAATTACTCCATGGGCTTGGGCGTCGGTCAACCCGTATCTTGACGGGCTAGAATTAATGAGAAGAAAGCAAATCAGTTTAGTGAAGGGCAGTTAACGGCACGCTCATGCCTCAGTTATCAATAGAGGTGTGGACACAAGTCCTCCTGTTTGTACTCACAGTTTTTCATAGTATTTCACCTCTCAGCACCCACCCGAAGTGTCGCCAGCCTGTATGTTGTTAGGCTGGTGAGGTGCTGGTCTTAATATACTGCTCAGTGCAGCGGTGCAGGCGGTTCCCCCTTCTCGGTGTTTCATCATGTTTCTTCCCATTGCGCAAGTGTGGGAGTATAGCGAACGTGTCTGTGCATGTGTTAAATGCAGGACACGTTCCTCTGAGTTCTACTTAATGCGCATGCATGCTATGCGCGTTAATGCCAGTATAGCATGCTGTATATTTGGGACTTGTTAATGTTGTTAAATGCTTTATACACTAAAGCGTGGTTACCAGCACCCTCAACATCATAGTTGAAGGGTGAGAAAGCGTCTCAGCGTGGTTGGCCGGGCATAAATGTACCTCGTTAAGATGTTCTAAAGACTTGTGTGTATTTTGATTCATTGTGTATCTAATCGACTCCATATAGCCCCAGGGGTAAGATCAGGACAATCGAGTGGAGTGTGTTTCTGCAGTAGATCAAGCATATATTCCAGAAAGAGGGGCAGAGTCTCACACATTTCTGATATGTAATGATGCATTCCCCAGAACTATGTTACTCTTACTGTGTTCATGGATACCACTGGTGTTAGAGCTCCTCAATGGGTAAATGGTAATCTCATGTTTCGGTGGATTTTGGGCTTGGATTCAATGTCAAAGTTCTACCCATGGTATGTCGTCATTGAGACCTTGTATGTGGGTGCATAGCTAAGGTACCCAACGTTGCTCACATCTCAGGAGTGAGGTATTGCTCCACGTCTGATTCGCTTCCAGGATGGTCCACTCCATTTCATTGCATGAATGTCCTTTTTCAATTAAATGGTTCATCATCTTAGTTACTGTGCGGCCGCAGCGGATAGTGCCCCTGTGTTCACTGACCCTGATCAATTGCTCTCGTGCTCATGCCAATGTATCTCAGTTGGTATGGGCATGTGATTATGTACACACACTTCTTGGTATGACAGTTTGTGTGTGTACGTTGTTCCAACGAAAAATCCTCAATCACAAGGGTTTTTGTATGTTTTGTCGTTGTGCAAGCACTGCATGAACCACATGGGTGGTGTCCGAACACAGGGGATAGATTCCACAGTGTATTATTCAGCGGTTTGTTCCTGGGCTGGAGCCGAGTATGGACCAGTTGGTCACGTATGTTGGCTGTCTGCTTGAATGCAATTCGTGGTTGCTCTATGTTCACTGAGTCAGAGTTGAGAATCTTTCAGTTCCAGTTTGATAATTTATTTGATCTTATTAGATAGTGGTGTGGAGGTAATTAGACAGGTTATGGCATTGCTCCTTGGGTGTTGGCTGGTTTCCAGGTGGCCCTAGCGGTTGTTATTCCTGGATCATTTTCTTGCCTTCCTGATGACCTCTGCTGGGCAGTCCCTTTCATGTAGGTTCATGGTGAGGGATTTTGCTTGTTCAGAAAAGTCACGAATGTCGCTGCAGTTCCTTCGGATCCTAAGGAACTGGCTGTAGGGTAGATTTTCCCAGAGTGCCTTTGGGTGGTAACTTCTGTAGCTCAGGAGACTGTTACAATCAGTGGCCTTCTTAAACGTCTTTGTGTGTAGATAAGTAGGTTCAGGAAGGGGGTGGCCTTATCGGATGATGTCATCGTAAAATGCAAGTGAGGGTTGAGATGACTGATCCAGACGTGGAACTGGGTGCAGGTTTCCTCGGTGCTGTTCCAAAGGATGAAGATGCCATCAATGTATCTTTTCCATGTGATGAGAGTTTGTATCCGAAAAGATGTTGGTTTTCTTAAAATGTGACATGTACAGCCCCGCCAAACTTAGCGCAAAGGTATGACCCATAGAGCTACCTTGTACCTGATGGTATGTAGTGGTCTTGAACGTGAAAAAAATTGTTTTTGAGTGAGATGGTGATGCACGCCACGATAAAGTCAGCCGGTGTATTCATTGGAAGATCTGCCTCAACCAATAGGTTCCCAACTACCTCAATAATGGCTTCCTGAGGGATGTTGGTGTAGAGGCCTTCTACATCAAGGGTGATGAGGAGGTTGATAGGTCTGGTATTCTCTTCATTGATTTCCTGGATCAATTTGAGGACCTCACATGTGTCTTTTAGGTAAGTTGGTGTGGCCTGGACTAAGGGGCGAAGAAAGAAGTTGCTGAATTGACTGCGTGGTTCAAGTAAAGAACCAAATCCAGACACAATGGGGCGTCCTGGTGGAAGGACAATGCAATGTGAATTTTTGGAAGGAGATAGAAATACGGTAGCTTGGCTCATGCAGTGGCACCCTCACACTTAGAACCAAGCACCTTGCCGTCAGGATTGAAAGGCCTCCTTTAGGGGTGACTTATAGGTTTTAAGTGCAGTGAACTTAGATATAGGTAAACCTATATATTTTGTAAGTGGTGCTAGCACCAGCTTACACAGGCTGCAATGGCAGGCCTGTAGTTACAGTTTGGGTGGTCTACCATGGGTGGAATAATACATGCTTCAGCCAATGGGGGACCCCTGGTGTACCTATGCCCTAGGTACTTATAAGGTTATACCAGTGTCCAATCTGGGGTGTACCTAAGTACTTATCAAACCAATTTGAGGGAGAAAGCACAGAGACGGGGTTCCTGATTAGCAGGAACCCAGTCAGACTAGTCAGAAACCATCACAGCACCAGGCAAAAAGTGGAGGTAACCATGCAGAAGGATCCTACCTTCTTACAGAGTGATACAACTTGAATCCCCCCACCGGAAATACTTATTGAAAATTATATGGTGCTGCTGACAAAATATTATAGGAGAATGCAGTGGATGGCCATATTAACCACTTCAGGTCTACTCCCCGCCAACCTCCACGAGAACCATATGTCAAGGCCACCAAGTCTGTCAAGTCGGTGGGGGGAGATGGGGCGGTGGCAGTCCCACCATCATTGTTCAGCGAGGGACTAGTAGCATCAGTGGTGAAGGAGGCGGGAGACCCACCAGCCTTCATGTGGCATATGCGGGAACCCTGTCATCTGTTGCGGGCCTACACTACAGTGGTCATCCCCAGGTTTGCCTCACCTTGAAAATGGCAATTGGCTGCGCAAGAGCTGATGCTCTGTTGCCCATTTTAACGCAGCATCAGGGGTGTCAAAAAAGAAGGACATGGAAACGTGGTCTGCTCGGAGGTGGGCTGGGAAGAGGAGCATATACCGCAAGTTCATATCTCACCTCTCTCGCTTAGCGCCTTCAGATGATTTCCTACGGCTGTCATTGTGCCACAACTGTGCCCATTATTACCAAACTAACTTGTGTTGCGCGCCTCATTCAACATGCTGCCTGCAACAGGATGGACGCTCCTGCTTCATCCCAGCTGCAGGCATCCCTGTTTCCATTTGGGAGATGTATGATTTGCTTCCTAAACAAAGCCCGCCCAATGTCCAATTACTCCTTGGTGTAGAGTTCCGAATAGGTTGTCCGCTAAACGCGTCCTCGAATAATTGTGAGAATTACCCTCCATAGTCCAAGCATGCTATGACATTGAAAACATACTTACTTGACTCAGAGTCAACACTTTTTACTTTGTTTTTGTAGATGGTCTGACGCCATTGAAAGTTTGCTGCCATTCATAGCTGGATTAAAATATTTTCCGTTATATCGTAAGCCTTTATGAGCAATGCATAGGCATTTGCCTCCATCATGGCCCCTGAACTGTTAATTGGGTCTTTCTGTTTGTAGTGTCTTTATCTGTGTGGCTTCTTTACCTTTGTTAAAACATTGCATGGTTAGTCCACACCTGTACAACCAGAGTGGAGATGACCTTGGCATTCTCCGTTCCATATGCACAGCATGCTATTGTATATAAATGTGTTTATTTATTGTTTTCTTTCTTTTCAGGTCAGCTTTAATCCTGAATGTATATTACATACACTTCTGATTAATGTTGGGTATGGTCTATACATTTTGCATCCTCTACCTACCCAACCATAAGTAGATTATAATGCTTTCCTTACATTTTATGAGGAGTTTCATCTGACTGTGACTATTTTGTTCTTCGTATGAGGCAAATTTTTACAGGTTTCTTCGCATTCTATAGTGATTCCATTTTTACTGACTTTTGTTGTATAATGAGAAAGAAATTTTTTTTGTGACACAGCACGTGCCTAATGCCTAAAGACTTGAATATTATGAAAGTCTTGTGCCAATTTTTCAATAGACTTTTCATGTTCATATTCCTGAACACAATGTAATACACAAACAAAACTCTTCCTCACAGATATGAATTGTTAAACACATATGCTGATCGTGGTTCTATTAGCTCTTTGACATATAATGTGAGGGAAAAACGTTTTACACTAAAATGCTGAACAAATATCAAATACCTTGAGTATTCTGTTTGCTTCGCATCATAGTCTTTTCTAATAGTGTGTATACCACCACATATACCTTCGTCTCTGCTATTAGTCAAAACCCCTGCTCATCTTGCAAGCACTTTGTAAATTAAATGTGGTTATTCTGCATATAGTTCTGTATAGGAAATTGGCTTGAAAGAAGGCATACTTTATCAACCAGTAAAGTGCTATACTTAACTGCATTTGAGAGGCAATCGCTCTCAAAAGTGACTGTTTCCTGCCACGTGTTTGAAAACTTGTTCTTAAGTGCTTTCCTGGTTCATTGGATAAGGCTTCAATTTACGGATGTCTAACCACATGAACGGAAACAAAAATTCCAAGCAACCTCTTTTAACAGAGGTTCATAAACAGTCATGCATTATGTCCAAAAAAGGCCCACCTTCACCATCATCTCATTCATCTCTAATTACCTCAACAGCTACATCAGGGGCAACTATGGAGAGCATCTTACAAGAAATGTTGACAATTAGTTGACGTTTGCCAGATTTGGATACTAACATTTCTTCTCTTATGGCAGAAACCAAATCAATTAGAACAGATTTTGTACAATTTTATAATAAAATGAGATGGTTAGATCAAAGATTAACAGTAGTAGAAAGCAGACTTGATTTAGTACAAAATAGAGATCAAGTTATTTTACTTCTTCGAAGCAAACTTATTGATCTAGCAAATCGCAACAGACAAGATAATATTAGTTTTTGGGGTTTTTCAGAGAAAGTTGGACAGAATGCTCGAACTTTCTTATGTAAGGTCCTCCCCAAGCTACTAGGTATTACTTTTAATCAGTTACTGGAAATTCAACATGCCCACAGAATTGGCCCTCCACGTAAAGACTCAGATCCTCGTTCAAGACCTTTAATTGCCTGCTTTTTGAGGCATGAGCGAGTAAAACAGATCTTAACGATGGCACGTATGCAAGGCTCATACATTTATGATGGTCATGAAATTTGCTTGGCAGCTGACTTTTCGAGAGAAACCAATGAAAGTAGAAAAGCACTCTTAGCTATTAGACCACAACTAAGGAAGATGGATATTAAATATGGATTATTTGATCCAGCTTGTTTCCATATTGCTGAAAAATGGAGAATCAAAAGACTTTTATAATCCTGAAGACCTCCAACACTTCCTAGACAACATGTTAATTCAGGACATGGACATACAGTATACTTCTCTTGATCAATCTGTCCATAGTTCTAAACATCCTCAACAGCTGTTGGATAGTAGGCATCGCAACATTGGTGAAGCTTGTCATTGGGGCAGAGACATGGACCGAATAATCCATACACATGAGCACAAAACATCTGCCTTACAGACAGTAACCACCTTTACACAAGACCGGCATAGAGATAAGTCTGAATCTCCCTTAAAATCGGCCTCAGAGGGCGAATAGACAAAAGCAATGATGATGTCTACTTTTATCACCGCTATGATCTTAATTTAATATCCTCTTCACGGATATTTTTCAGCTCCTTAAATCAAGCTAACCTTATAATTCCCATACTTTGCAGATAATTAGATTTTACAACTTGGAGAGATGAGTGTTATCCATATTCAGTATGTTTCAGATAGTATTTGAACTTATAAATGTATTTACATTAATGTTATACTTAAGGCCTTTTAATAGAGGAACTTTTACTGTGTATTACTTACAGTTTTACATCACATCTATTATCTATTTTATTTGTTAAGGAAAGTTTTAAATGTTTTGCTCTGTTAGCCTTCTGTAAATCAGATTCTTATATATATATATATATATATATATATATATATATATATATATATATATATACACAAATATATATATATATATATATATATATATATATATATATATATATATATTAGATACCAATTCTATTTATAATCGTTTTGAAGTATATTGTCAAATGCTGTTCTATAATATGAAATGTAATATTTATAGTAGAATTTCTTTTAGTAATCTGTTTTCATTTCTTGACCGTTTAATTTCTTGGCCTCTTACTTATCTATTATTAATTCTATAAATGTAATACTATTTATTTATACTTATTACACATATTAGTCTTCTCTACCTAATAGTTAGTACTATATGCATTTGGGTC
This sequence comes from Lissotriton vulgaris, assembly GCF_964263255.1. Lineage (NCBI taxonomy): Eukaryota > Metazoa > Chordata > Amphibia > Caudata > Salamandridae > Lissotriton > Lissotriton vulgaris. Next base: position 365,734,590 of record NC_141695.1, on the reverse strand, counting down.
TTCAGATTTCCATTTCTTTTTTGATTTTCTTTTATATGGTCCGGGTCAAGTTTATTCCCTACTGAGGGGGGTCTGTATCTGTGGCGGTGCTCCAGTGAGCCCAGACCCGCGGTTAAAAGTCAGAGGTAATACAATTTCATAGTTTTTCTTTTCTTTTGCTCATATCCTTTTCTGTAGGAATATTCTTATAATATTTCCTCACATCAAGTTCTGACATGCTTTACGTGGCCTCAAAATACTGAATTGATTCTTCTTCTTTATTTTCTCTCACTTTTTTGATTGAACATATTTATTTTTCCATAGTTGTATATTACTCCTCAACTACATACAAAAACACTGATATATCTATAGGCATGGCTAATTCTTTTCCTTTACATTTTATAACATGGAATGGTAATGGCTTGATGCATTATATTAAAAGAAAAAAGTACTTCTTATTTACAATCAAAAAAAGGTAGATGTGTGTCAGGAATCACACTGTCAGCGTGTTGCAGGGAACACTGCCCTTCCAGGTCTTGAAGAGACCCAGAGTGATAGTAAAGCCAGGGATGGTTAATCTTTGGTACGATCTTTATTAGAATGGAATTCCAAGATGTCCGCCGCTATTGCCGCGGCTGGGGTATAGGTATGTTCTAGTCTTTTGTTGAGTCGAGGAGCGGGCGCGCAGTACACTGCGCACTTCAAAAAGGATTTTGTTGTGAGTGGCCGTTATTCTAGTGTGCTCACATTTATAGAGAAAATTCTAGTTCGATAATTCGTGGGTGTAGCTTGTGACACTGTTTATGTTTGACTCTTAGATAGGACAAGTGAGCGAGTGTAAGTGCTCCGTTGTCCTTGGCATTTACGAGTTCGTAAATACCAACACTTGCAAATTTGTGAGTAGGACGTTTCCTGAATATTCTCCGTGTTAGGAGAAAGACCCAGCAGTGTTCTTCAGTCGCAGAGCTTCGTAACCTGAAGTGAAACTCTGGATAGTCGTTTCTTACGAAGAAGACGTGAAAACCAATCCTGTGAAAGAGGTCTCAACTACTTATCTCCCTTCAGTCCAGAGGGTCGAGAGGACGTGGTTAGAAATTTCAACAACGGACATTGAACCGTCAGAAGAAGAAGTAAGACTTTCCTAGCCCTCTATTGCGCTGAACTTCAGAGTACTCAACCTACCAGAAATTCCCCTTGCGCTACCCTTTTACTTGCCTCCCTCTTTTCCCTTCCTTGTTCCTTTTTGCGCGCTACATCAAGAGTACTTAAGACTGTATCACAGCGACATTTATAACTGTTTACTCATCTACAAGAGAACCGACCAATGAAGAAGGTAGAGTAAGCCACTCAGAGAGTAGTATAGTGAATAACCCACAATTAGAGTTTACTTAATGTGACATTCTCTCTTTCAGAAATATCTATCTCTTCATGGTAGCTACTCACAACCACATACAGAGAGAAGCAAGACTCTGAAGACAGCTGGTAGGATAGATTTGTATTTAGAATTGTCATTCAGGAATTGTAGCGAGGAGGTTGTTGAATTGTCTTCCCCCCTTTCTTTTGTGCATTAGGAACCCAAGTGCAGTCCCGATACCACATCGTATCTAGAAGGACAATTGGGTGGCAGCTGTTGAAGGAGTGTCTCTCTTTTCTGTCCAATTCCCCTTTCCCTGTCTCTGGTGCAGTTGCTTGGTCAAAGCGGCGTCACCGGAGAGTGGGGCATTTGGGAGTAAGCATCAGTTCTGCCTCTGCGAAGAATCTGGGACCTGACAGTTTGAAGTGCCCAAGTGGTTCATTTGCCCAGGCAGAATGGTTGAAGAGTTTAATTTAAAATCTTTAGGAGATATGTTAGTTGGGATTCAGAGAGAAATTGGGGCAGTTAGGGAAGAAAACAAAACCTGGAAACAAGAGTTGTTAGTTTCCCGTCAGGAAACCATGCTGTTATCCCAGAAGGTAGATGGGTTGGCTATGAGTGATCCAGTGGGTCCTTCCCCAAGTACTAGTAAGGCGACATCAGATACAGATACTAGAACTGTAGCACAAGTCATTCATTCTGTTTCTCCTTTAATCCCATTAGCAGCCCCAGAGCGTTTTCATGGGGACCCTCAAAAGGCCCAGTTATTTTTAACCCAATGTTCCTTACATTTTATGCGTCGCCCTATCTTATTTCCAGATGCCCAGTCTAGAGTGGCAATTGTTTTGTCGTACTTGGGAGGAGATGCTGCCAATTGGGTCATGCCCTTGGTTGCACGAGAAGATCCCTTCTTGCATGATTTTGATCGTTTCAAGACTGAGTTTCTCCGCATTTTTGATAGAAGGAGGATATCTCAGGCCACTGACAATGAATTGCTTGAGCTGCGACAGGGGTCTGGAGATCTAATTACTTATTTGGCACATTTTAACAAACTGATTGTTGAAACTCAATGGCCGGAAGAGAAGAGGGCAGCTTTGTTCTATCGAGGACTTCGTGATGAGTTGAAGGATTCTCTAGCACAAATTCCCAATCGGCCAACGGATCTCTCTGCGCTGGTGGATTTAGTACTGGAATTGGATTTTCGGAGTGTAGAGCGAAAAGGCAAAAAGAAAAAAGATTTTCGGGTGAGCTTCCCACGTTTTGATAGAATCAAGACTGAAGTAACCAAGTGTGCTAGTGCGCACTCCGAACTGGAACCTATGCAGATAGGAGCAGTCCGTGGTCCTTTGAGTAAGGAAGAGAAAGAGCAGAGACGAGCGAAAAGATTGTGCTTGTATTGTGGAATGCCGGGACATTTTGTTAAAGAATGTCCAAAACGACCCAAAATTCAGATGAAGGGAAACACCATGAACCATCAGTAGAGGGGGTCGCTCTGATGGCGAAAGAGGAGAAGACGATCCCAGAAAGTCATTCAATTCTAAACACCTTGCAAACTTTGATGCCTCATCTCATCTTGCAGTTGACGTTGAAAGTTTGAGATAGAGAAATCTACGGAGTGGCAGTTATGTTGGACTCGGGAGCTACAGCCAATTTTTGTGACATTAAATATGCCAGACAAATGGGCATACAAGCCATCAGGAAGGTTAAAAGTGAACCATTGAGAGCGGTGGATGGGACCAATCTGTCCTCATGCCCCATCACTAGTCACACAGACCAGTGGAGCTTTTCCAGGCAGATGGCCATCATGAACAGGTGCAATTTAATTTGATTGATGCGCCACAGTTTCAACTGATTTTAGGATTGCCGTGGCTCACCTTGCACAATCCAACTATTGACTGGGAGAACCGAACTGTGAGGATGCAATCCGTTTTTTTGTCAGGAACATTGCTATTGTAAGGATCAGTCAAGCTCCGTTCCTACTCAGTCTCAATTGCTTTCGCATGGAGGGCAATCTATCAGTGTGATTAATTCAATTGAAATTCCAGAGGAATACCAAGAGTTCAGGGAGGTTTTTAGCGAACAGGAAGCTGAGATATTGCCCCCGCATCGATCTTACAATTGTGCAATTGATTTAGAACCCGGGGCGGTCCTCCCTTGCAGTAGGATTTATGCCCTGACAGAGAAAGAGAACGAATATTTGAAGAAATATTTAGACCGCTATTTGGCAAATGGATTCATCAGACCTTCCCAATCCCCGTGTCATCCCCGTTGTTTTTCATCCCTAAAAAAGAAGGAACTTTAAGAACTTGCATTGACTATCGAGCCTTGAATAGAGCCACTGTCAAGAATCGATATCCCTTACCTTTGATTTCGGTCTTACTTGATCAAATTAAAGATGCACAAATCTTCACCAAGTTGGATTTGCGTGGGGCATATCATCTGGTCAGGATGAAGGAGGGTCACGAGTGGAAGACGGCATTTCGAACTAACTTTGGTTTGTTCGAATACTGCGTGATGCCATTCGGTCTGTGTAATGCGCCTGCAGTGTTCCAGCATTTTATTAACGACATCATGGGAGACTTAATTGATAAGATTGCAGTCATCTATTTAGATGATGTTTTGATCTTTTCTAAGGACCCTCAAGAGCATCCGGAACATGTGAAGGCTGTGCTGGGGTGTTTGCAGACTTACCATATTTTTGTGAAATTGGAGAAATGTGTGTTCAGCTCAAATCGAGTGGAATTCCTAGGCTTTGTGCTGTCTCCTCAAGGAGTTATGATGGATCCTGGAAAGGTACGGGCAGTTGAGAGTTGGCCATCGCAAAAGGATGTGAAGGAAATTCAGAGGTTTCTGGGATTTGCCAACTTTTATCGCCGATTTATCTCCGGTTTCTCACAGTTGATTGTGCCCATTACAAGGTTACTCAAGAAGGGAGGGAAATTTCAGTGGTCACCTGAGGCAGAGAGTGCCTTCTCTATCTTGAAGAAGAGCTTCACGTCTGCGCCTCTCTTACGTCACGCAGATCCGGCTGAACCCTTCTTCGTGGAGGCGGATGCTTCCGACCAAGCCATCAGAGGGGTTCTCTCACAAAGACATCCTGAGACAGGGCAATTGCACCCCATTGCCTTCCGTTCACAGAAACTGAATTCTGCTGAAATCAATTATACAATTGCAGAAAAAGAACTTCTGGCAGTAAAAGACGCCTTTGAAGATTGGAGACATTATCTTCTGGGGGCCCGTCATAAGGTCACAGTGTTCACTGATCATAAGAACTTGCAATTTTTGAAAACGGCAAAGACTTTGACTCCCAGACAGTTACGTTGGTCCCTTTATTTTTCTGTATTTGATTTTGTCATTACTTATCGGCCTGGCAGCAAGAATGGAAAAGCAGATGCATTGTCGCACATTGATACAGTGGAAGCGCAGCATGCTGTGGAGATTCAGCCCATTATCCCTGAGACTCAAGTTATCTGCACCATCACTTTGGATAGTATCCAAGAGGAAGTCAGGAAAAGTTTGACTACAGAAGAAATTGATGCTTGGGTAGCTCAAGACTCTGGGCGCAAATGTCATCAGCAATTACCATACCAACAAGAAGCCTTGTATCTTCCGACCTTGCTTTTACAGGAGAAAGCCCTGAGGATTTGCCATGATCAACCGTTAGCAGGTCATAAGGGAGTTATGAAGACTTTGGATTTAGTTCAGTGTTATTTTTGGTGGCCTGGGTTGTCCTCCTCTGTCAAACAGTATGTCCTGTCCTGTGATTTGTGTGCCCGAAGTAAGTCTACATGACAAGCCCCGCAGGGTATATTGCAACCCTTGCCAACTCCTACCTGTCCCTGGCATACGGTAACCATGGATCTCATCATAGATTTGCCTAATAGTAAAGGGGTTTACCACCATCCTAGTCTTTGTGGACACTTTCACCAAGATGTGGCATTTTATTCCTTTGTCTGGACTTCCCTCTGCAAAGGATCTGGCACGATTGTTTGGGGAATATATAGTAAGGTTTCATGGAGTTCCCAAGATTGTAATATCAGATCGGGGAGCTCAGTTTGTTTCCCATTTTTGGAAGGCATTTCTCCATGGGTTAGGGGTGGAGGCTAGGTACTCTACTAGTTATCATCCGGAGACTGATGGTCAAACTGAGCGCCAAAATCAGGAATTAGAACCATACCTGAGGATGTTTCTTATGGACCAGGGAGGAGAGTGGGCTGATCTGTTGTGAATGGCTGAATTCGCATGTAATAATGCTAAAAGTGCCTCTACTGGTTATTCCCCTTTTAATCTCAATTATGGTAGGCATCCAAATCCCTTTCTTGTTCAAGATGATCTGGGGGTTCCAGCTGAAGGGGAGTTGTTGAAGGACATGTGCCATCTTCACAAGTAGGCAGAAGAGAACTTGATTAAGGCCAAAGAGAAGTACAAGCAGGGAGCAGATAGACATCGAAAGCCAGCCCCAGCTTATCAGACGAGAGATGAGGTGTGGTTGTCTACCAAGCATTTGCGTCTCAAAGGGAATAGGAAGTTCCAGCCTCGTTTTGTGAGTCCATATGTAATTGATAAGGTCTTGGGTCCAGTCACGGTGAGATTGAGGCTTCCTCCTAACATGGGCATTCATCCAGTCTTTCATGTCTCCTTATTGAAGAAAACCTCTCCTCATGTTTGAATCGTAAAACCTCCTCTACCACTCCTACTTCAAGGACATTCTGAGTATGAGGTCAAAGGGGTTTTGGACTCCAAGATTCGTTCCAACAGATTATTTTACCTGATTGACTGGAAGGGATATGGTCCTGAGGATCGGTCCTGGGAATTAGCTGACAATGTGCATGCTCCTCAGTTGGTTAAACGTTTTCATTCTCAATTCCCATCCAAGCCAAGACCGATAAATCGGTCTTTGAGAGGGGGTACTGTCAGGAATCACACTGTCAGCGTGTTGCAGGGAACACTGCCCTTCCAGGTCTTGAAGAGACCCAGAGTGATAGTAGAGCCAGGGATGGTTAATCTTTGGTACGATCTTTATTAGAATGGAATTCCAAGAAGGCCGCCGCTATTGCCGCGGCTGGGGTGTAGGTATGTTCTAGTCTTTTGTTGAGTCGAGAAGCGGGCGCGCAGTACACTGCGCACTTCAAAAAGGATTTTGTCGTGAGTGGCCGTTATTCTAGTGCGCTCACATTTATAGAGAAAATTCTAGTTCGAGAATTCGTGGGTGTAGCTTGTGACACCGTTTATGTTTGACTCTTAGATAGGACAAGTGAGCGAGTGTAAGTGCTCCGTTGTCCTTGGCATTTACGAGTTCGTAAATACCAACACTTGCAAATTTGTGAGTAGGACGTTTCCTGAATATTCTGCGTGTTAGGAGAAAGACCCAGCAGTGTTCTTCAGTCGCAGAGCTTCGTAACCTGAAGTGAAACTCTGGATAGTCGTTTCTTACGAAGAAGACGTGAAAACCAATCCTGTGAAAGAGAAGTCTCAACTACTTATCTCCCTTCAGTCCAGAGGGTCGAGAGGAGGTGGTTAGAAATTTCAACAACGGACATTGAACCGTCAGAAGAAGAAGTAAGACTTTCCTAGGCCTCTATTGCGCTGAACTTCAGAGTACTCAACCTACCAGAAATTCCCCTTGCGCTACCCTTTTACTTGCCTCCCTCTTTTCCCTTCCTTGTTCCTGTTTGCACGCTACGTCAAGAGTACTTAAGACTGTATCACAGCGACATTTATAACTGTTTACTCATCTACAAGAGAACCGACCAATGAAGAAGGTAGAGTAAGCCACTCAGAGAGTAGTATAGTGAATAACCCACAATTAGAGTTTACTTAATGTGACATTCTCTCTTCCAGAAATATCTATCTCTTCATGGTAGCTACTCACAACCACATACAGAGAGAAGCAAGACTCTGAAGACAGCTGGTAGGATAGATTTGTATTTAGAATTGTCATTCAGGAATTGTAGCAAGGAGGTTGTTGAATTGTCTTCCCCCCTTTCTTTTGTGCATTAGGAACCTGAGTGCAGTCCCGATACCACATCATATCTAGAAGGACAAGTGGGTGCCAGCTGTTGAAGGAGTGTCTCTCTTTTTTGTCCAATTCCCCTTTCCCTGTCTCTGGTGCAGTTGCTTGGTCAAAACGGCGTCACCGGAGAGTGGGGCATTGGGAGTAAGCATCAGTTCTGCCTCTGCGAAGAATATGGGACCTGACAATGTGGTTCTACTCCAAGAGACACATCTTAATGCACTAGAGTCCAGTAAACTATGTAAAGAATGGGTGGGAAAGGTATTTCACAGTAGTGTTCAAGGTGGAAACTATTCAAACACAGGTCCCACTCGTAAATGTGGTGTGGCAGTTCTTATTCGTAAATCTTTGCCATTTGTGGTATCTACAACATGGGAAGATCCAGATGGAAGATACGTGTTCATCAAGCTCCCTTATGGAGAAACTCATTTTTGTGTAGGTTCTGTCTATGCTCCGACAGGAGAGAAAAAATCCTTTATTCTCCACTTGAACCGTTTATTGTCAGAAATAAATGCTTCACAATGTATTATAGGATGAGACTGGAATTTTTGCGAGAGACCCGGTTTTAGATAGAACAGGCCCTTTTGATAAGAATAACGCACCAGATATAGCACTTTTGGGTGACATTATGGAAGGCAATGGTTTAATAGGTCATCAGCGCCTTTCCCATCCGACTTATTCTGAATATACATTTACGTCACCCACACATGGAACTCTTTCATGACTTGATTATTTCTTAATTTCCCAGAAAGTAGCCCAGCTGGTGCAAGAGTCTTTCATATTAGAAGCATCGATATCTAACTACTCTCCGGTACTCTTACCCTACAAACAGGATTGGCTAAGCCAGGACGCAAGCCTTGGCGGATGAATATACAGCGTCATAAAACTCCCAAGGGCAAGTCACAGTTACGAGAACATCTTCAAAGTTACATTTCCACCAATGAAGGATCTGTAGACTTGGGTAGCATCTTATGGGCAGCGCCCAAAGCTACTATCCAGGGTTAACTCATGAAGGATGCTGCATTAGCCAATAAACAAAATGCTAATCACCAGAAAGAGTTGGAACATGATATTGAAAAATGTCCACAATTATACACTACAAAACCTACTTTACAACATCGCAAATCGCTAGACAAAGCTTGTATGGCGCTTAATAGCCTTTTTACCTCCAAAGCTGAATATGCCTTACAAAAAATGAAAGGGAGGCACTACGGACAGGGGGAAAAGGCGGGGAGGTTATTAGCAGCTCAGTTACGTCTGAGGGAAATTTATTAACTGGACCCCAAGATATTGTTAATGAATTTGCTTCTTATTACAAATCCTTATACACTCCAGGCACCCAGTTAGACCATAACAAAATGCTCTCTTTTCCTACGGATGTAGAATTGCCTTGTCTCTTCAAAGAAGGCAGAGAACTTCTTGAGGGACAGAATCAGATTACTAAGGAAGAGATATCCCAAGCCACAGCTAAACTTCCATACAATAAAGCTCCTGGGGAAGATGATTTTCCAGCAGAATGTTATCTGTGGTAAGGTAACGAATTATATGCTGCTTTTTAAGAAGCTGATAGCAAAGCCTCTTTAGGATGCATTTCCAACAAAGATGTAATAGCAATTTTTCCTAAACCAGGGAAAGATCCTCTACTTTGCAGTAGTTATCATCCCATATCACTTCTCAACTGCCTTATTAAACTTTTTGCCAGTATCCTAGCCTACCGTCTTTGCAAAGTCTTGCCCTCCCTGATTTATCACACTCAGGTGAGTTTTGTACCTGGACAATCATCGAGGAATCATTTACGCACTTTAGCACACACACTCCACTGAGCCAGATCTCTTCATGAATATGCTTTGGCATTGTCCCTTGGTGCTGAAAAAGCATTCGATTGAGTAGAATGGCAATATCTCTTTACAGTTTGGAGAAAATTTGGTTTGGGCTCTCAATTTATAGATAAAATTAGATTACAATATCAGCACCCTACAGCTCATGTCAATAGCGGCGGTTTCATTTCAGATTCCTTTCCAATCTGTAGAGGAACTCGCCAGGGTTGCCACCTTTCCCTCCGCTGTTCATATTAGCTTTAGAACCTCTAGCAGCAGCAATTCACCAATCAAGAAATATTGTAGGTGTACCTCTCCTAGTAGGTAACTTGAAAATCTACCTTAACGCTGATGACATTCTACTCACCATCACTGACTTGCCCCGGTCTCTCCCATCATTGCTTAAAATTATAGAAGATTTCTCCTCCTTCTCCGGTTACGAAAAAAACTGGGTTAAGAGTGAAGCGCTTCCCATATTGGATGGAACCACAAACTCGGCTATACAAGGTTTTCCCTTTCACTGGCAATATTCACTCTTAAAATACCTGGGTATTTTAGTTAATAAAGGAATAGAGGGAATGATTACAGACAATATAGGCCCTTTAATCACCCAGATGAAACATGATTTTGAAAAATGGAACTCATTAGGATTATCTCTGTGGGGTAAAGTTCAAGCTGTGAAAATGGTCACTCTTTCACGTTTCATTTCTACACTTGGAATGCTTCCTCTTCAGATTCCTTTAGCTACGCTGTGTCTCATAGACTCAAAGATTGAGGGCCAGATGTAGGTAGCCAAATACCGGTCGGTAACGGCCGAAAATACCGATTTTTGGCCGTTACCGACCGGTATTTGCATTTCGAGATGTAGGGGCTCAAAAAACTACAGAATCGGTAAATTTACCGATTCGGCAAATTTACCGACTCTGTAAATTTACCGACTCTGTAAATTTACCGAATCGGAAAATTTACCGAATCAGAAAATTTACGGAGTCTGCAACTTTACCGAATCGGAAAATTTACTGAGTCGGTAACTTTACCAAATCGGTAAATTTACCGATTCGGTAAATAAGAAATGGTAAAAAAGCATTTTGAGATGTAGGTGACCTCCCAAATACTGAATTTGCATGAAAATCGGTATTTAAGAGTCTGTATTTACCATGGATTGAAAGCAGGTGGTAACCAGGGGAAGGCTAAAAAAAGGGCCCAAAATGCAACAGTTTGACCAGAATGGCGGCATTCTATGAAATTGCGAGGTGGCTACGGCTACAAGCAGAAGGAAAGAGGGTCTGGAGAAGGAAGGAGCAGGTCTACAGACAGAGGATCACCCTTTTCCAACTCACTGATGCAGAGATCCAACAAAGGTACAGGCTATATCCCCAAACCATCCTGGACTTGATCAGGGACCTGCACCCACTTTTGGAGCATCCAACCCCAAGGGCACACGCCATCCCAGCCCATGTTCAGGTGCTGTGTAGCCTACACCTGCTTGCCTCTGGCAGTTACCAGAGTGTCATGGCTGCGGTAGGTGGGGTGTCCCAGAGATGCCTTTCCCGCTTCTTTAGGAAGTTCCTAGAGGCCATGATACAGTGAATGCATCACTACATCACCTTTCCTGAAACGCACGCTGAACTTCTCAGGACAAAGACAGGGTTCTATCAAATAGCACACTTCCCCAACGTCATCGGTTGCATTGACGGCACTCACATTCCAATTTGCCCACCTGCTGCCACAGAGTACATCTAAAGAAACAGAAAATCAACCCACACCATAAATGTACAAGTAATCTGTGATGCAGACCACATCATCACGGATATAGTGGCCAAGTTTCCAGGCAGTACCCACAACTCCTACATCTTCCAGAATAGTGGGATCTTCGCACGCCTGACAGCGGGGGAGTTTGGCGAAGGCTACTTGCTAGGTAAAACAGTGTGTGACACTCCCTTGATACATGTTTAAGATGTATGTGAATGTGTGCATGTGAGTAAAGTTTTTTCATTTTTATATAGGGGATAGTGCATATGCCGTCCCGTCCTTCATTCTTACACCCTACCTCAACCCTTCAACCCTCAGCCAGAGGCGATACAACAGGGTACAAAAATCTACCCGGAACATTGTGGAGCGCACATTTGGCCTGTGGAAAAGCAGGCTCCGCTGCCTCCACAAAAGTGGAGGGGCACGCCAGTACACACCCGTGACCTGCTGCAAGATTATTGCAACCTGTGCAATGTTGCATAACCTTGCCATAAATAAGGGCACCGAGGTGGAACTATCAGATTATGAGGACCATGATGACGAACAAGCGCTGCCTGAACCCAACACTGCAGGAGTTGCAGTACCAACAGATGGCAGACACAGATGGGAAGAGATCACACGCAACTACTTTTAAGTAAGTAAAGAGACACAGACAGGTGGAGTATGCACCCAACGTAGTTTAATTTTGTCACTAAGCAGGTTCCCAAAGCACAATTGTGCAACTCAAATAATATACATTCAATGATGTTAGTCCTGGGTCCCTTCCCCATTAACTGAATTACTCATTTTCGTCCACGCCTACCAGTGCCAGATGTTTGTGGCTGGCTGTCTTCACTTGGTGTTTGGCCTGCTGCCTCACCCTGGCGCCTGCTGCTTCTCCGTGTCTCTACGACAAGTGGGCTTGCCATGCTGTTCCTACTTGTGCTCCGTTCACTCTCTGGCACATCCAGAGCAGCAGTTTGTGCTGTTTGCGCATTTATCAGCACCACAACAGCACTGGTCAGACTAGCAATGCCCATAGTAACCTCATTGCTATTTTGCGTGAGTCCCTCCTGCATGTTTATGCATCTCCTGCATAGTAGGGAAGTGGCTGTGGCCAGGCAGTTGATAGCTTTATTTTGATGCTGCGCACCCTGCTTCTCCTTGCACCTTGATGTAATTTCCTTATCTAGTTTTGTGCACAGAAGCTGCACCGATTGTGACATATCATGAATCCCTGCTGCAATCTCCTTGTAGACATCAACTAGTTCTCTCATGCCCTTCCCTATGTCTTCCATATTGTTGTTTAGGGTCCTCATTTGGCGTTGGACAGACATGATGGCCTTTCCCTGCATCCTTTGGATCTTCACCATACTCCTCTCCAGGCCACGGAACACACTGGGACCCTCCAGACGTGCAGCTACACTGCTTTCTCGGAGCCTGCGGCGTCTGGAAACAGTACGGGACACCTCTGCACTGGACTGCAGTGCTGCAGTGCTACCTTCACCAGGCAAGGTGTGTGTGTCTTCCCCCTCCATGTCACCTGCTGATGACTCCATTTCCAATAGTGGGGCAACAACATGCCTCCGGCTCTGTTGTGCGGCAGGTGTTGTCACAGGCAGTGATGCTGGCATTTCTGGGGATGACAGTAACAGAGGGGATTGTGTATGTTCTGGGGACGCCTGCAACTCTGGAGCCATTCCTGTGTCTTCGGATGGTGGCTGTGTACTTGGTGCACCTGTGTCCTCTGATACATTCTGTGCTCTTTGACCTGACTCCTTACTCCCATCCCTCTCTGGTGCCGTGCCTTCAGTCTCCCGGGAACGCCTGCAAGATGTCTCACCTGTGGACATATGAGCGTACATTAGCTGAGTGCTACTGCCTCACAGCCACTACAATTAAATAATTTTCACTTGAACAATGTACTTGTTGCCTGTGCTTCTTTCTGTCTGGAATCATTTCCCTAACGTGCTTGTTGCTATGCTGTATGACATTGTCTTTCATTTCCAGACTGCATGTCCCATAATGCATTGCTCCTGTATAGTGCTAGCTGTACTGGACTGGGGTTCACTTAGCCACATAGGATAAATGGGAGGATGATGGTGTGGGGGGGATTGCTGTGCATGCATCTTACCTTTTCTGCTGGCAGCTCTGGCTGAGCTGTCTACTTCTCCCAGTCCGCAGACGCTTTCAGGTTCTATGGTTGAGCTCACCATCTCCTCCAGGTCAGTTAGGGGGGGTGCTGGGTTCTTTCCTCCACCAGTTTTGCTTTCCTGCTTGTGGTGTTCACCAATTTTTATTTTTGTCAGGCTCCTGAGGTCGTACCACCTCTTTTTAAGGTCCTCTATATCTCTAGGAGTCACTCCAACTGCATTCACTTCATCTTCAATGTGCAGCCAAATATTCCTTTTGGCAGATTCAGCCATAGTGAGAGACTGCCTGCCAAACAGTTTTCTGTACTCCTTCACCACCTCCCCAACAAGGACCTGCAGCTCCATGCTGCTGAATTTTAGTTTCCTCTTCCTCTCTGGCTGATCTTTGTCTGTGCTGCTTGCCATTTTTCAAATTTAAAAGTGCACAAAACTCTTTCTGCTGCTCTGGCACTCAGCTCAGCTCCAACTTCCTCTCCAGAAGCTTCTAATTAGTTGCAGCTGCCTGTGTAGCCCCTTCCTGGTAGGGAGGGGGAGGGTGGTGGCACCTGATTGGCTGCCTGAATCAGTTTCACTTTTCTTTGCTTTCAGATTCGGTATTTACCGAATCGGTATTTACCGAATCGGTATTTCCCATTCATTCCTTTGGGCCAAAAGGCCTACTGGAATGAATGGGAAATACCGATTCGGTAAATTCCGATTCGGTAAATACCGAATCGGTAAATACCGAATGACCGAGTCCGATTTTTACCGATTCGGTAAAAAATACTGATTTTTTACCTACATTGCATTTAGAGACTCATAAATACCGAATCGGTAAAATTCGGTATTTAAGAATCGATAAAATGCAATTACCTACATCTGGCCCTAAATCTTTTCTCTGGGGTTCTATGAAACCCCATTTAATAATCAACAAATTAAAAGCACTTCATTCTTCTGGGGGGTTGAGCCTCCCTTCTATTGGGAACTATACTCTGGCATTAAAATTATCTCAAATAGCGCACATGCTAACAGAAAACTCCAATACGCCACAATGGGTACACATAGAAAGACATCTTTTGTCTACAGAATTGGGTCTCTCTGCCTTTTATGGGACAGGCACACACCGCCTTGACCCACACAATCCTTTACTGGCTGCAATGTGCCTAACATGGCAGAAGGCACACTGTATCTTAGGTTTTAACTCACGTATTCATGACTAAGCACCAATTTTGAACAACACAGGTATGCGTATTAAACGAAAAACTATCTATTGGTCTCATTGGAAAAAAGCAGGCATTCTTATCTTGGACCAGCTTTTACATAATGAAGGTCTCAAATCTTTTGCACAATTGACAGATGAATTTAGTCTCCCATCACATCAAAAAGCTAATTATGCATAACTCAGCATCTGTCTTAATAACATTCTAGGATCACACTCACAGATATTGCACATCTCACCTATAGTATCCTATTTATATACCTGGGGGAAACACAAGGGAGTTACATCTGGCTTATACAAAATATTTACATCACACTTATTTTCACAGCCATTATCAAGAGATTTACATACCAAATGGCAAACATGATTGTCAGTTGTTTACAAAGATCAGGAATGGATGGATTTGTTGGAACATTTAGATAAAGGAGCTCGAGAGGCTAGATTAAAATTTGGCCTGTTTAAAATTTTACATGACAAACACTGGTCTCTGGTAAAGTTACACAAAGCAGGTTTATTTCCACTTGCTAAGTATTGGAGATGTAATGCTCCTGGCTGTGACATTGATCATATTATTTGTGATTGCCCTATTGTTCGATCCTATTGGTCTTATATAGGCCAGACCGTACATAACACTATACCCTTATCCTTACCGTTAACAACATTTACCATTCTTCTACATGACTTAAGAAATTTCCAACATCTTTCTAAACCACATTGCCGTCTTTTACAAACTGCATTGGCCACAGCCAAAATATGTATATTACGACAATGGAAGTCTCCGACACCACCATCTCAAGAGTCCTGGTTGGTAGCCATGATTCAAACTGCCTCATATGAAAGAGTCATCTATAACTTGAATGATAAAACTGATTTATTCAATCAAGTTTAGGCTCCTTTTTTACAAACAGATGATGTTTCTATAGTAAATGCCATTCCAAATCCTATGCTGAATATTGGAACTAATTAATTTTTTTATGCTAATTTCTCATTTCCTTTCTTTGGTTCTGTATTATGATAGTGTCCCTTTATCTCATTTCCTTTTTTAGATATGTTTGATATAGATAAGAATAATATAGTTTAGAAATGTGGGTGATACGATTTAGATCTTGTAATTGCATCATTTTATTAAGGGGCAAGAAATTCTTTAAAGGTTTTATCATACTACTAAAATTATGAAATTATATTTATATGTACTTCTTTTATCTATCCTCTTAATATGTGATTAAATGTAACATATCACTTTTTTAATACTTCAAATAACTTAAGAATTTAATAATTCAATAATTTTCTTCAGTATTGTATCTGGTTCTTGTATTTATTGCTCAGCTTTTTAATATTTTAACCCTTCATTTGAATTTCGTAGGTTTATATGTCTTAAGTACTCTCTGTTTTCTCTTGCATTTAGATTTATATACTGTATTCATATTCCTATTTATATATAATTTCTCTTATACTAAAATACATTTGCTCGTTTACTTATTTATATGTCAGATATGTTGAAATGTTATGTCTCAAAGATATAGCTTATTTATATATTTATAGTTCTGATAATATTTAATGCCAGCTAGTATTTTACGTTACTTATGTATTGTATTTATAAAATGCTAATAAAAAATGTCAACACAAATGGCATTCTAGTAAACTGAAATGTGCCTTCTATGGTTATGAATGCAGACAAAGGCTTGGAATGTTCATAGAGGTGGATCTGATGATAGGCAAGTTTGACATCGAATTTGGAAAAGCGTTTCCCATCCATGCGCAACAAAATAAATTCCTTTATGTTAAAAAGAGGGAAATTACCCCTCACAATACTTTGGTTCATACTCCTCAAGACTACACAAAATCTCTGTATTCCAATGCTTTCTCTGTGATAACCATCGGAGAAATCCAACTTGATGTTTCAAAACAAGTTCAATCACTCTACTCTCCAACATAGCATTTAACATTTTCTTTACTTCATCCCTAACAAAAATGGGTACACTTCTGACCCTATGCAGAACTGGAACCACACATTTCTTATGAATGTAACCTTTCAGTTCCCCCTTTCTTCATGAAAAACACTTTTGGCTCCATTGACAATATCATAGTGTTGTGTCCTCCACAACCATACCTTGCTTAGGGGCATCTTGATTTACTATGTGCAAATCATATTGATGAAGCCAGCCTAAAATGGTTAGTCTTGAGTCTGCGGCGAACACTTTGCCCTTTATACATCTTTCTCTCAATGTAATATCTGTAAACATGTACACCTATAATATCAGTCTGTTACCCCTGATACCCACTAGTATTGATATCTCTGGGCATCATTCTTCCAACAGCCATTCTACAAAAAACATACTTTTGGGTAAAATGGTGTACAAGGCACCTGAGTCTACTATTAACTTCCCTTTTTTGTTCCAAAAAAACAAAATCTGCTTTTTGTCTAATCGTTCTACCTAGACTGTTGTCCTCACCATCTACACACAGAATCCTATTTATACTCACAGTAGTGGAATCAGAAGAAACTTCTGACAACACAGCTTCTTTTCTTTTCACTAACTGTTGACAATTTTAGCTAAATGCCCTTTATGCTCACACTTTCAAAACTTCTTTTCCACTACAAAACAATTATTAGCATCAGAATTATAGTTATAATTAAGGCTTCCTGTTTTCCATTTGTACTGATTTTTACAGCTAAATACAGACAGAAAACCTAAATTTTCTTGTCTGTATTTATTTTTAAATGTGGATAAAAACGGAAATTGGGTTTCTTTTTGAGTAATTCTAAATACTGTCTGCCACGATTGCCAGGCCAATAGATGTGTGGACTAATAGATAAGGGGTTAGAAAAGAATGGAATTTTTGGTAAAGAGGCTTTAACAGCAGTAGATAGGCACAGGGTTGATACTAGAATTTGCATATTTTCATATAAGTGCACTGATTTATCTTCTGCTGGTGCTCACAGCACTAAAACCTGGCAGACATTGAAGCAGTAGTGCATGTTTATCGGTTAAATAAATGTGGAAATATACTAATTTCAGCTTCATATTACCACTAAACCCAAAATAAATATGGATAAATACAGATAAAATTAGCAAAAAATAAATATGGATGAATACAGATATAAATGGCAAAAAAATAATTACCATAAAACCGGGAGCCCTAGTTATAATTAACACATCTTCCGCAAACCTTAACTGCTGACTTATTGTTAGACTCTCCTATCCTTGTTTTACCACTTGCCTTGGAAGTTGTTGCCACATCACTACCCTCATTGCCTACTGATGACACTTAATTTTCCCTACTTACTTCCCTCTTGTCCATTCCTGCATACAATTCTCCACTATTACCGGACGGCAGTATACTGAAAACACACCTCTAGACACATGATTCATGATGTAATTCTTATGTGGATGTTCATAGCCTTAAAGTAATCTTAAGTAAACACTGCATCATCTTGGCCTTGTACAATAGCACTGAGTAATGACCTTTGCACACTCCCGTAGGTGAGGAACAGGGCAGGTAAATGATGATAGCCGCACTGAGCACAATCTAACTCCATCACATTCACCTTATGTGAGTGGGGTAATGAAGCAAAGATCTGCTTGTAGTTGAGTGATGGATCTAGCAAGGGTTAGTAGCTTGGAATGTGCTTTTGGTGGTGAATTGGCACGAGCAATGGTATCATGCGAATGTACAGTTTTTAAGCCATGAAGAGCAACTGTACCAAAAGCAAAAGTGCTTGTTAATCCAAATACCTTGAAAACAGTACACAGTGATATTGCACCTACCACAAAGCTGAACCACTTAGCTGAGATATGTTGACGCCAAGTCCAAGCCTCCAAACAGATTTGTGATGACCCCACTACGGCTGCTGATGAGGAGTAACTTGAATACTGAACTGGCAGATTTTTGCCAAAAATATACTGTGATTAATAAATCCAGGATACCTTTTTAGTTAGGTAAAGGGTTTATTGAAGACAGCAAAACCAAGTGTGGTCTACCTCACTGCCATTCCACAAGTAACTGACAATAGATGGAATCCCACTACTCAAGCACAAACACACTAGAACGTGCAATGCTTAACATTCCAAAACGAAATATATAGAATGGAACGTTACTGCAGAGTGAAACGAGGAAAGGAGATAGAGGGACAATGTCAGTAGATTTTGATTCCAAATGTCATACTTGGGGTCTCCTGCTGGTGAGGTAGCTGGGTTATGCTGGATGCATGGGGCCTGAGCCAAAGATGGTCAAACTGGAAGTCACCAAAGGGAGTCACCCTCTACCTTGCACAGGTTTAACCTGAGGATGCCAGTGTGATGGACAGTCTGGTTCACAGGCTTATTTAAAGGTATGTGTCTCAGAATGAGCATTTGGTTATAATCCACCCATCAGGACAGCATTGTGGTAGGGGATCACACAACACGTATAATGGATCAATCACAGCATGGTGCTTTCAAAGTTCTTTTGATGCATGAACTTTGTAAGAAAGCTGAAGTTCTCTGCAGCCAGACACAGACTCCTTGTCTCTGTAACAGAACAATATACCTCTTAAACCAGGCCTAAAGAGTATGATAGTTTTCAAAGGGTAATCCAGTGAGATACAATAAAAAGAGAACCACTTGTTATGATGGAAATTGAATGATATCATAATAGCAGGTTCTTAATATTAGTGAACATTATCAGTAAGTTTTTATTATAGGATGCAGTGGTGTGGAATCTTCCAGTTCCTTTTTGTATTTGTGCACATTGGGAAAACGTTTGAACCAATGAATGAATGAATGAAAGTAATTTGTATTGCGCTACTAATACCCAAAGGTGTCAAGGCGCCTACCAAAACAGAACAGAAAGGGCAGGGCCCGACTATAGATAAGTCCGCACAAAGAGATGAGTTTTAAGTGCATTCCTAAAAAGCTGAAGGGTAGGAAGAGACCTTAGTTCCAGGGGGAGGGCATTCCACCACTTGGGAGCAAGGTTAGAGAAAGCTCTACCACCCCATCTGGTTCTCCGAATACGAGGGACTGAAAGAAGAAGTCTGTTCGAGGAGCGCAAGTCATACACATGGTCTTGAATACTATTCGGTCCTCAAAAGGAAGCCAGTGCAGTGCTTTTCTGGCAGAGGTAGCCGAGGTTCGCCGGCGTAGATCAAGGACAAACCTTGTTGCTGCGTTCTGGACCACCTATGGTGCTGCAGCAGGCTTTTATTCAAACCTGCATTCAGCGCATTGCAGTAGTCAGACGCGAACCAACAAGGGCGACAGCAAGTTGTTTCCTTGCCTGCTGGGAGAGGTAATGCCTGATCCTCCACAGTATGTGAATGATACCCCAACAGGTAGAAACCGTGCGATTGACCTGTTGGCACATAGTGAGGGTGGGATCAATGATGACTCCAAGATTTTTAGCGGAGGAGGCAGGGACCGGGCAGGCACCCAGTGAGTTTGGCCACCAATCGGCTGACCATATCTCCTCCTTACCTCCGAACACCATCACCTCAGTCTTCTCCCCGTTCAGTTTCAACAAATTATATATCATCCATTGCCCGACTGCCTCCATGCAAGATCTAAAGTTGGAGGCAGTCGAGGTTACTGACTGGGAGAGAGAAACGAGGATCTGCGTGTCATCCGCGTATGAAACTACCTCCATCCCGAAAGATCTAATTAGTCTGGCAAGGGGGGTCACATAGATGTTAAAGACGGTCAGACTTAATGCCGACCCCTGAGGGACCCCACATTGCACAGACAGGGATGGAGATAGAAATTTGCAGAAATCACTCTTTGCTCTCGGTGATTACGGAAAGAGGTGAGTAGCCTAAGGGCCGCCCCCTGAACCCCGATCTCCCCCAGATGAGATGTTAAAACTGAGGGAGAAAGGGTGTCGAAGGCCGCCGTAAGGTCTAGAAGGATCAAGAGGGAGGTCTGACCCTTATCTACACGTGCGCGGATATTGTCCAGCACTATGGTCAGGGCAGACTCAGCGCTGTGCTCCCTCCTGAAACCGTGCTGGGAAAGATCCAGACACACCGAGCTTTCCACGAAGGCAGCGAGATGTTTATTTAGATGAGTTTCTAACATCTTAGCAGGGGCCGGGAGCAGTGAGATGGGGCGAAAGTTTTTTAATACCCCAGGATCAAGAGAAGGCTTCTTGAGCAGGGGTTTTACAACCGCATTTTTCCACTGTTGAGGAAAAATGCCATCCTTCATGGCCATATTCATGATGTCAACAAGGCGGGGCAGGAGGGATTCTCTACACTGCTTCAGGATCTTGAGTGGGCAGGCATCTAAGGGGGATCCAGATTTGTTTTTAATAAGAAGAGTCTCTAGGTCCTGTAGAGAAAGAGGAGGGAAAGATTCCAAGCTTCCCAACGGAAGTTTCTCCGAAGGAGCGAGGACCAAGTCAACAGGGGCAGGAGGTTCAGAGGTACAAGATCTCTGCAGTTCCAAGGCGGTGTAGATATCCGAGATTTTAGTCTGAAAGAAGGAGGCTATACTGTCACAGAGCTCCTGTGATGCGATTACCGGGTCCGGAGTCTGAAGGGTAGTGAGAGAGTCTACTATCCTGAATAGATCTTTTGGAGAAGAGAGAGAGGTAGTGAGAGCCGTAAAATACTCTTGTTTTGTTCTAATAACTTCCAGCTTGTATTTCCTAATCAGGATCTTATGGGCTTCCTTGTCCCTTAGATCCCAGCTGGAGTGCCAGAGACGCTCCTGTCTTCTAGCTTCCTGTCTAAGGAGTCTTAAGTGCTCCGAGAACCATGGGGCCGATGGTTTTTTTCTGGCTGTGTAGCACTGGCGGATGGGGGCCAGTTCTTCCAGGGCCTGGGTTACGGTCTTTTCGTAATGTGAGATCGCTGACTGGACATTTTCCTCCTGGGATATAGACAGACTCAAAATCCAGGGGGCAAAGGAATTGTCCGTAATGTTCTTGAAGTTCCTACGAGATTCTATTTTGCTCGGGGTTTTGCTAGTTCTCCCCGGAGTAGGACAGAACACATTGAAAGGAACAGCTAGATGGTCCGACCATGAAAGGAGGAAGGGATCTTTCACCATCAACCTCTGATCGTTAGAGAAGATCCCGTCAAGCGTATGTCCTGCTTGGTGGGTGGCCCCTTTCACCAGTTGGGTAAGTCCACAGGCAGACATAACATCCAACAGGGTGAGAGTATCATGAGTCTCCAACAGCTCCAGATGAAAATTAAAATCTCCCAATATTGTGAGATTGTCACGACCAAAATAGGGTTCTAAGAAATGGAGCAATTTCTGTCCGAAGCCTGCTCTAGGGCCGGGGGGACGGTAGACTAGGATCCCATTGAATATAAAGCTAGAGGCAGTTGTTAAAGAGAAGTATAGGACTTGGAAAGTATCCTTGGGATCAGAGACTGGAATGATATGGCAGTGGAAGCTATCCTTATAAAGAATTGCTAGCCCACCTCCTACACGTCCCATTCTGTCGTGACGGACCAGGCAGTACCCTTCTGGGACTGCTTCAACAAGGTCAGGGCCCGAGGATTCCTTCGCCCACGTTTCCGTGATAAAGACCAATGAAGGTTTCCTATCAAGTACCAGCTCCTTAAAGGCAATGTTGTTTTTAATCAACTAACGAGCATTGATAAGAATGCAGTCTTCTCTCAACACTGTGACTCCAGGGTCGGCAGGGGGTTCTAACTGATGAGGAGGGGGAAAAGGCTAGGGCCCTCAGGGCCTGTCGAGATGCAACCACAACATGGAGATAGTAAAAGATCGTCTGGTGAACATTTGTGAGAACACGCAAGTACTGGTGGTTTAAGCTCCAACATCTCCTGAAGCGAATACTTGCGGGCGGAGGTGAAGCCGCATCCAAAGCAGACGTCCAGCCGTCCTGCCCATCCTCAGCGCGGACGGGCGCAGACGAGCAGGACTCTGGCACGACTCCGGCGCAGATCCGGCACGTCCGCAGTACGCGTCCGCTGCGCGGAGTCATGACCGTTCTTTTTATAGCGCTGCTAGAGCGCGCGATTCGCCTGGCCCACACCCAATTTGGCCGCCAAGATCGAATCCCAGCCCTCGGCGTCGATGCTCGGCCGAGGGCGGTCCGGAGGTAGGGGAGGGGGGGAAGGAGCACAAAGCGCTAAGGAGCGCTAAGGGAGTCTCTAATCTAAAGCGCTTTTTAATCAAGCGCTATCGAGCACACAAGTAAAATACACAATTTACCAATTTAAAATGCTTCTTAGTCAAGCACGAACAAAACACGAAATAAAAATGCAAGAGTAGAGATTCTAGAGTGCCAAGTAAAGTAAAGACAGAGACCTCCCGGCTTCCACCTCAGGAGGGAAAGGTGGCTTCTGTTTGGTTATCGCTAGAAACAGTCCCTATTTCCTTTTTATAGCGCTGCTAGAGCGCGCGAACCAACTGGAGTTGCAGAATGTAGTGACCTAAGAACAAACCGTTCATAGAAGTTGATTGCACAATGGCCAATGTTTTGGATCACTTGTCTTTAACTCGTTGACCGCGGAGCAAATTCTGCCGCGATGCGGGTGAAATAATGAGTGGGCGTGGTTCGGACAGCTCCCGGCCGTCCTCCGCACGTACCCATCATGACGTCGGAGGGCCAGGGGCCGTCCGATGCCTCCAACGGGTTAAGACCACACAACAATTGAATGACCTGTCCCAGATGTAAATGTAAATGTAGTTGAGCTTATATAGCGCACAGCTACCCGCAGTGGGTGTCCCGGCGCTTGCTTAGGGAACCCGACCTGATATTCCCCTGTGTGATAGCCCCAGCGGGTATCCACAAGGTGAAAGTCAGGCAACCCGCCGCGAGGGGCCGTTGTGGAGATTAAGCAAGTTATTGCCCAGAGTCGCAGAGTGTGAACCCGTGAGTCGAGAAGGCACCGGAGCGAGAATTATCGAGCCCGTGGAATTTTTAGCCCAAGACCCGCCGAGGCGGGGAATTGAACCCTGGTCCAGGACCGATCTCAGCTTCCGGGTCTGCCGCCTCTAACCCCTGAGCCACACTTCTCCACAGATGCTTCCTCTTCTCATACCTGGTCGCACTTTTGAACTTCTTCCAGTAACAACTTCTGACACCTTTTCTTCTGTGCTGGCACTGGCCTTCCTAGAGGAGAGAAAAGCAGCCTCGGGGGAGAGAAAATGTTACAGAGGAGGAGACATACTGGAGAAAGGGCTTGAAAGGGCCCAGAGAGAATAAGGCTATAGCAAAAAACATAAGAAGAAGAAGGACTCCATTGAAATAGCAGGGAGATAGCATAAACCACGGTAAAAGAGCAGGAGGAGAAGAAAGCTAAGGCCAAAGAGGGTAGGGAGAGGAAAGCTGGGATGAAACAGCAGAGGGATAAGAAGGCAGGGGCTAATGAGATAAAGACACAGAAGAAAGCTAAGGCCATACAGTAAGGGACAAGAAAGCTGGGGCTAAAGAACAAAGGTAGAAGAAGACTAGAGCGAAAGTGCAGAGAGAGAAGGTGGCTGGGGCCAAAGAGCAGAGGATGAAGAAAGCTGGGACCAAATAGAAGAGAGAGAGGCTGGGGCCAAAGAGCGACTGTAAGGAAATAGCATGGGAGAAGAAGTACTCCAGGGCAAGTGTACTGCGAAAAGAAAGACTCAGGTGAAAGAGCAGAGGAAGGAAAATGCTATGGCCAAAGAGCAGAAAGAGAAGAAGGTTAGGGCCAAAGAGCGAAGGGAGAACAAGATTAGGGTATAAAAGCTGAGGGAGAAGAAGGATTCAAGTGAAAGAGAAAGGGTCAGGATAAATGAGCAGGGAAAGAAGTCAAGACTGGCTCCAGTGAATGCGCAGAGAAAAGAGAAAGGGCTAGGGTGAAATGGCAGTAACAGGAAGTGCCAGGGTGAACAAGCAGTGGAGGGAAATTTCAAGGGTGAAAGGTGAGGGAACGTATGGGATCAGGAGAAATAGACACGAAAAGATGGAATCAGATGAAAAACCAGAAAAGAAGTAAGTGCTAGAGCGAGATCAGGAATAGTGTGAAAGAGCACGAGAAAGTGAAAGGGCTAGAATAGGCTAGAATATAGGATCAGTGAAGAGTGCTAGACTGGGAGCAGGAACAGTATGAAATAGCAGGGGAGTGGAATTTCTAGGGTGAAAGAGCAGGAAAACAAGTAGGCCACAGCAAAAGTGCAGGCGCAAGGAAGGGCTAGAGTGAAAAAAAAGGATTACCAAGAACCCGGGTGAAAGAGCAGAAGGAGAGCAAGTGCTAGGGTGAAACAGCAGGAAAAGTAGGAAGTGGTAAAGTAAGAGAACTGGGGGATAAGAGACAAGGTGAACAAGCATTGGAAATGCAATAGGGCTCGCATTAGGAAAGTTTGAGCTATTGGTCTTATAAATGATTTTTTTTTTTATTTATGTGTTATTTTTTAAAATAGCTAAATTAATAGCTTTGTCATTTACAATGCCAATAGTTATAACTTTCGCAAACACCTATAGCATTTGTAATGCAACATGTTTTGTATTTATGTGACTTAGATGTATTGATATTACAAATAACAATGGCTTTTAATTTTTTAAAATAATTAATACTTAAATAATTTATTTAATTTGTAATGGCAATAGCTTAAACTTTTGTAAATAACTTTTGTGAAGATTATGTTCAGTGTTTTTTATTGTGACGAAAATCCAAGAACAGAAGTGAAATATTAACATCTTTTTGTGATTTGTAATAAAGCATGAAAGCTTGAAAACAGCTTGAAACATTGAAAGAACATATTTGAACCAGTGATGCTGTGGTTGCGCTGAGTGATGCTGTGGTTGCGCTGAGTGATGCTGTGATTGCGCTGAGTGATGCTGTTGTTGCGCTGAGTGATGCTGTTGTTGCGCTGAGTGATGCTGTGGTGGTGCTGAGTGATGCTGTGGTTGCACTGAGTGGTGTGTGCATCGGTGGAGCTTAGTGGGTGCATTGGTGGAGCTGTGTGGTGGGTGCATTGGTGGAGCTTAGTTGGAGCATCGGTGGAGCTGTGTGGTGGGTGCATCGGTGGAGCTGTGTGGTGGGTGCCCCGGCGGAGCTGTGTGGTGGGTGCATCGGTAGAGCTGGGTGGTGGGTGCATCTGTGGAGCTGTGTGGTGGGTGCATCGGTGGAGCTGTGTGGTGGGTGCTTCGGTGGAGCTGTGTGGTGGGTGCATCTGTGGAGCTGTGTGGTGGGTGCATCTGTGGAGCTGTGTGGTGGGTGCCTCGGTGGAGCTGTGTGGTGGGTGCATCGGTGGAGCTGTGTGGTGGGTGCCTTGGTGGAGCTGTATGGTGGGTGCCTCGGTGGAGCTGTGTGGTGGGTGCATCGGTGGAGCTGTGTCGGAGGGTGCATCGGTCGAGCTGGGTGGTCGGTGTATCGGTGGAGCTGTGTCGGTGGAGCTGTGTGGTGGCTGCATCGGTGGAGCTGTGTGGTGGGGGCCTCGGTGGAGCTGTGTGGTGGGTGCATCGGTGGAGCTGTGTAGGTGGAGCTGTGTGGTGGGTGCATCAGTGGAGCTGTTTGGTGAGTGAATTGGTGGAGCTGTGTGGTGGGTGCATCGGTGGAGCTGTGTGGTGGGTGCATTGGTGGAGCTCTGTGGTGGGTGCATCGGTGAAGCTGTGTGGTGGGTGCATTGGTGGAGCTTAGTGGGTGCATTGGTGGAGCTGTGTGGTGGGTGCATCAGTGGAGCTGTGTGGTGGGTGCATCAGTGGAGCTGTGTGGTGGGTGCATCGGTGGAGCTGTGTCTGTGGAGCTGCGTGCTGGGTGCATCGGTGGAGCTGGGTGGTGGGTGCATCAGTGGAGCTGTGTGGTGGGTGCATCGGTGGAGCTGTGTAGGTGGAGCTGTGTGGTGGGTGCATCTGTTGAGCTGTGTGGTGGGTGCATCGGTGGAGCTGTGTGGTGGGTGCCTTGGTGGAGCTGTATGGTGGGTGCCTCGGTGGAGCTGTGTGGTGGGTGCATCGGTGGAGCTGTGTCGGAGGGTGCATCGGTGGAGCTGGGTGGTCGGTGTATCGGTGGAGCTGTGTCGGTGGAGCTGTGTGGTGGCTGCATCGGTGGAGCTGTGTGGTGGGGGCCTCGGTGGAGCTGTGTGGTGGGTGCATTGGTGGAGCTGGGTAGGTGGAGCTGTGTGGTGGGTGCATCAGTGGAGCTGTTTGGTGAGTGCATTGGTGGAGCTGTGTGGTGGGTGCATCGGTGGAGCTGTGTGGTGGGTGCATTGGTGGAGCTCTGTGGTGGGTGCATCGGTGAAGCTGTGTGGTGGGTGCATTGGTGGAGCTTAGTGGGTGCATTGGTGGAGCTGTGTGGTGGGTGCATTGGTGGAGCTTAGTTGGAGCATCGGTGGAGCTGTGTGGTGGGTGCATTGGTGGAGCTGTGTGGTGGGTGCATCAGTGGAGCTGTGTGGTGGGTGCATCGGTGGAGCTGTGTCAGAGGAGCTGCGTGCTGGGTGCATCGGTGGAGCTGGGTGGTGGGTGCATCAGTGGAGCTGTGTGGTGGGTGCATCAGTGGAGCTGTGTAGGTGGAGCTGTGTGGTGGGTGCATCTGTTGAGCTGTGTGGTGGGTGCCTCGTGGAGCTGTGTGGTGGGTGCATAGGTGGAGCTGTGTGGGGGGTGCATCAGTGGAGCTGTGTGGTAGGTGCCTCTGTGGAGCTGTGTGGTGGGTGCCTCGGTGGAGCTGTGTGGTGGGTGCATCGGTGGAGCTGTGTGGTGGGGGCATCTGTGGAGCTGTGTGGTGGGTGCATCGGTGGAGCTGTGTCGGTGGGGCTGTGTGGTGGTTGCATCAGTGGAGCTGGGTGATGGGTGCATCGGTGGAGCTTTGTTGGTGGAGCTGTGTGGTGGGTGCATCGGTGGAGCTGGGTGGTGGGTGCATCAGTGGAGCTGTGTGGTGGGTGCATCGGTGGAGCTGGGTGGTGGGTGCATCGGTGGAGCTGTGTGGTGGGTGTATCTGTGGAGCTGTGTGGTGGGTGCATCGGTGGAGCTGGGTGGTGGATGCATCTGTGGAGCTGTGTGGTGGGTGCAACTGTGGAGCTGTGTGGTGGGTGCCTCGGTGGAGCTGTGTGGTGGGTGCATCAGTGGAGCTGTGTGGTGGGTGCATCGGTGGAGATGCATGGTGCGTGCCTCGGTGGAGCTGTGTGGTGGGTGCATCGGTGGAGCTGTGTGGTGGGTGCATCGGTGGAGCTGTGTGGTGGGTGCCTCGGTGGAGCTGTATGGTGGGTGCCTCGGTGGAGCTGTGTGGTGGGTGCATCAGTGGAGCTGTGTGGTGGGTGCATCGGTGGAGCTGTGACGGTGGAGCTGTGTCGTGGCTGCATCGGTGGAGCTGTGTGGTGGCTGCATCGGTGAAGCTGTTGTAATAAAGCATGAAAGCTTGAAAACAGCTTGAAACATTGAAAGAACATATTTGAACCAGTGATGCTGTGGTTGTGCTGAGTGATGCTGTAGTTGCGCTGAGTGATGCTGTGATTGTGCTGAGTGATGCTGTTGTTGCGCTGAGTGATGCTGTTGTTGCGCTGAGTGATGCTGTGGTGGTGCTGAGTGATGCTGTGGTTGCACTGAGTGGTGTGTGCATCGGTGGAGCTTAGTGGGTGCATTGGTGGAGCTGTGTGGTGGGTGCATTGGTGGAGCTTAGTTGGAGCATCGGTGGAGCTGTGTGGTGGGTGCATCGGTGGAGCTGTGTGGTGGGTGCCCCGGCAGAGCTGTGTGGTGGGTGCATCGGTAGAGCTGGGTGGTGGGTGCATCTGTGGAGCTGTGTGGTGGGTGCATCAGTGGAGCTGTGTGGTGGGTGCTTCGGTGGAGCTGTGTGGTGGGTGCATCTGTGGAGCTGTGTGGTGGGTGCATCTGTGGAGCTGTGTGGTGGGTGCCTCGGTGGAGCTGTGTGGTGGGTGCATCAGTGGAGCTGTGTGGTGGGTGCCTTGGTGGAGCTGTATGGTGGGTGCCTCGGTGGAGCTGTGTGGTGGGTGCATCGGTGGAGCTGTGTCGGAGGGTGCATCGGTGGAGCTGGGTGGTCGGCGTATCGGTGGAGCTGTGTCGGTGGAGCTGTGTGGTGGCTGCATCGGTGGAGCTGTGTGGTGGGGGCCTCTGTGGAGCTGTGTGGTGGGTGCATCGGTGGAGCTGTGTAGGTGGAGCTGTGTGGTGGGTGCATCAGTGGAGCTGTTTGGTGAGTGCATTGGTGGAGCTGTGTGGTGGGTGCATCGGTGGAGCTGTGTGGTGGGTGCATTGGTGGAGCTCTGTGGTGGGTGCATCGGTGAAGCTGTGTGGTGGGTGCATTGGTGGAGCTTAGTGGGTGCATTGGTGGAGCTGTGTGGTGGGTGCATTGGTGGAGCTTAGTTGGAGCATCGGTGGAGCTGTGTGGTGGGTGCATTGGTGGAGCTGTGTGGTGGGTGCATCAGTGGAGCTGTGTGGTGGGTGCATCGGTGGAGCTGTGTCGGTGGAGCTGTGTGCTGGGTGCATCGGTGGAGCTGGGTGGTGGGTGCATCAGTGGAGCTGTGTGGTGGGTGCATCGGTGGAGCTGTGTAGGTGGAGCTGTGTGGTGGGTGCATCTGTTGAGCTGTGTGGTGGGTGCCTCGTGGAGCTGTGTGGTGGGTGCATAGGTGGAGCTGTGTGGGGGGTGCATCGGTGGAGCTGTATGGTAGGTGCCTCTGTGTAGCTGTGTGGTGGGTGCCTCGGTGGAGCTGTGTGGTGGGTGCATCGGTGGAGCTGTGTGGTGGGGGCATCTGTGGAGCTCTGTGGTGGGTGCATCGGTGGAGCTGTGTCGGTGGAGCTGTGTGGTGGTTGCATCAGTGGAGCTGGGTGATTGGTGCATCGGTGGAGCTTTGTTGGTGGAGCTGTGTGGTGGGTGCATCGGTGGAGCTGGGTTGTGGGTGCATCAGTGGAGCTGTGTGGTGGGTGCATCGGTGGAGCTGGGTGGTGGGTGCATCGGTGGAGCTGTGTGGTGGGTGTATCTGTGGAGCTGTGTGGTGGGTGCATCGGTGGAGCTGGGTGGTGGATGCATCTGTGGAGCTGTGTGGTGGGTGCAACTGTGGAGCTGTGTGGTGGGTGCCTCGGTGGAGCTGTGTGGTGGGTGCATCAGTGGAGCTGTGTGGTGGGTGCATCGGTGGAGATGCATGGTGCGTGCCTCGGTGGAGCTGTGTGGTGGGTGCATCGGTGGAGCTGTGTGGTGGGTGCATCGGTGGAGCTGTGTGGTGGGTGCCTCGGTGGAGCTGTATGGTGGGTGCCTCGGTGGAGCTGTGTGGTGGGTGCATCAGTGGAGCTGTGTGGTGGGTGCATCGGTGGAGCTGTGACGGTGGAGCTGTGTGATGGCTGCATCGGTGGAGCTGTGTGGTGGCTGCATCGGTGAAGCTGTGTGGTGGGTGCATCGTTACAGAGGGAAGGAATCTGTACTTGGAGGAAGTGGGGAGAAAATTGGTAGGGGATAGGTAGAGCTTGAGCCGGGAGAGAAATGCATCTACAAGCGGCTTGCCAATAGTGAGATTACAAAGCTTCACACACGAAGCAGAGCCGAGGAGTTTGACAGAAACAAAGGACACAATGGGTACAAAGCAAAAAACTAAGTTTTTCATGAAACAAGAGAGTAAACTGGCAGTGGAACTACCCAGACTACCGGAGCAGTTTTGAGTTTCTTAGCACATCTCCGCCTGAGCCCGCATTCAAGGAAAGATCAAAATGTCAAACAAACATGGGCACTCTTCATATGCAGCCGCCTCTTCCTCGGGATGTCAGCGCTGCATTGCTAGGCACTGCTCGTCAGACAATGTCCACAGGAAAAAAAGAAAATATATCCTTAAATGCGCAATGAAAATAATTACGACTGGCAAGGTGTTCTGCAAGAACGATACTTACAGAGGGAAGGAATCTGTACTTGGAGGAAGTGGGGAGAAAATCGGTATGGGATAGGTAGAGCTTGAGCAGGGAGAGAAATGCATCTGGGAGAGAAATGCATCTACAAGCGGCTTACCAATAGTGAGATTACAAAGCTTCACACACGAAGCAGAGGAGTTTGACAGAAACAAAGATCACTCCCGGAATGGGTACAAAGAGAAGGGTTTCGTCCGGGAGATTGATGGGAGTGAGTAAGGGTGACGAGAATAGGGTGAGGGAAAGCTAGAAGACATTCAACCAGAAAAGGAAAAGCTGCCATGTTAAAATAAACGCGAGACACGGCCTGGCGGCCATGTAAAGTGAAAGTACGGCCGGCCTGGGCAGTGAAAGGGGAGGAGGGAGGAGAAATGCGAGTCACGACAGCAGCAGCCTTTGATGTTGCTGCCGGCCGTGCAGTGAATAATTTGGGGAGGAGAAATGCCGGCTGGGGGAAGCTGAGATGCCTGTGGGAGGGAGGCCTTGATGTGCTGGTGGCTTTGATGTGCACGCGCTTTTTGCCAATGCGATTGCGCATTGAGCTTGTTTTTCTCGGGCACAGCAACAAATCGCCGAGATGGTTAAGCTCTAGCTAAGCCACAATATAGCTCGCCAGCTATGCGCAAGTGCATCAGCAGGCGAGCCCTAAAAAGCAAGGAAGAGAATTGCTATGGTGAAAAATCATTGAATAAAAGTGTTGAAATGAAAGAGCAGTGGGAGAATAAGTGCAGGGGTGAAAGAATACAGAAGAGAAAGGGCTATGAGGAGAGAGCAGGGAAAAAGGGGACGGGGAGGAAATGCTAGGGTGAAAAAGCAGAGAAGAGGATTGTACGTGATTAAAGAACAGGGGCAAAGTGGGGGCTGTGGCAAAAGGCGCAGAGTTGTCTAGTGATAGAACAGGGAAAAGAAAGGGCTATATTTAAAGTGTAGGGAAGGGGAAGGGCTTGAATGTAAGAGCAAGGGAGAGTAATGGCTAGGGTGAAGGAGCAGAAGGAATGTAGGGAGGAAGAGCAGAGAGAGTTATGTTAATAATGCAGGGAAGAAGAAGTCCTGGAGTGAAAGAGCAGGGTGAGGGGGAGGGCTAGAATGAAAGAGTAGGGGGAGCGGAAGGTGCAACGTGAAAGAGTAGGAGAGAGGCAAAGAAAGGTCAGTTTGAGAGAAAGAGGGCTAAAGTGAGGCAGTAAGATTAGAGAGAAGGAGTAGGGAAACAAAAAGTGCTAGTGGGAAACAACAGAGAGAGCAGGAATTAACAAGCATTGGCAAAGCCAATAGATCCCACCTATGACACTTATTGTGTTTGTACTGTTTTTAGCCATGTGGAACGGCATTGCGGCTGCTGTGCACCATGGTGAAAAAAAGAACCAATGACTGCCTCATCATTTTATAGGCACGCACATGCGTTCAACACACATGTACATATGCACAGTGCTGTCATCAACAATGTCATGTCAGATGTTGCAGTGAAGTTATCAATGATGTGGTAGACGATTTCAAGAGTGATGTATTAAGTGGAGTAATTAGCATTGTATGGTGTGGGCAAAAGTTATAGTTACCTTAGGGCATGAGTTATAGTTACTTGAGATAACTGTAACTGGCAAATTTCCATGGTTTTGTTTGTTTACAAATTGTTTTTTTAACTGACTTTTTCACCTAACTAATGTCCCTTTAACCTTTGTTTTTTCCAGTGAATTTCTTAGTTTTGTGTTAATGCAAGGCAAGATATTATTATCATACCTAACTATAATGTAATTTTAACCTTTGGGTTTTTTCAATGAATTTCTAGGATTTTTTTTAATGTAAAGTAATATTACCCTACATAAAGCAAACCCCTGCCACGCACAGGCCTCGGACGTACCCGGAGGGTGGTTTGGACAGGCCAGGCTCTGCAGCCAAACCCCCCATGGGCAGCCAACCCATGCTGCACGCAGCCTTCCGTAGCAACATCTTCAGAAATGCATATATTAAAGACTCTGAGACAGACAGGCAGAACTAAGGAAAAAAAAGCTGATTTTAACACCTTGGCTGCTAGGTGTTTTCCCCTCCTGTGCTGCAGGCCCCCACTTTCCCATTGTTCATGACGAGCTCAGCTCGTCATCAGCACAGCTCAACCGTGCATCATGACGGGCTGAGCTCGTCATCAGCATCGAAAGGGTTAAGGATCGTGTATGTAAACAATATAATGTTGCAAGGTTTCTGCGAAGTCACAGAACTATGCTTGGGACCATAGAACCTTAGTAGGCAGGCACTGAGTCATCCTACCACCTTGGTACCCATGAACCTGGAACTGACTAGCTACAGTATCTCACTTACCCTCCTACTCACTTACAGAGGAACAAGTGATTAGACAATCCAGAACACAACACTCCAGACCCTCTCAGGAATCGGGGTGACAGGACCCACCGTTTCGCTGTCACACTCACACTCATACTTATCCATAAGAAGATCTGACAGAGGCACACGAAAAGTTTAAAATATTTATTTTACCTGTTGTGCTCTAGAGTGCAGTATACGTGCCACAATCAATAAGGAGATGCCTAACAAATACGGTCAGCATAGTAAGTAATCGATAAATCATAAAAGGAGCTGCCATGGTATTAGACAGGGTAAACTAACCCCGTTCCCTTTCTACGGAAACAAGGCAATTATACATCAGAAGATATCTGGGTGTTTGCAGCGGGCCCCGTACCTTAGCATGCAGCATGGACAGATGAAAGCTCTACATCTCAGGTGTAATTGCGATCTCTCCTCTGAAAAATCTCTCTCCAAGTGTACATTTGCATGTCTCTGCATAGCTTTATGAAAAAGAGTGCCTGTTTCCAGACAACAGCTGCATTTGTGGGTTTTGTCTAGGGGCTAGTGCCTGACCAAGACAGAATATCAATGGGCATTGTTGTTTGACCTTGTCTAGTGTTCAGAATAAATCCCAGGAAAGAACAGAACACAAAATTACTGCAGGTTCTGTGCAAAATTACAGCGAGGCACAAAGCAAAATACGTTTATACAGTAACTTGTGCACAGCAGAGTTCAATGTGCTCATGCTAACATAGGGAAAATGACAATGGGCCTTCACAGCACACGACAATACAAGACAATCTGAAACACAGGAATAACAGAGAGACAGAAGGAAACGTGTTGAAGGCAGGTGTGTGGCTCTTTGATAGAGGCAGATCCTTGTGACATAGAGTGCCTGCTTCATAAAGGTACCTTACGCTTTTGAGTAATTTACACTTTGGAGTAAGTTTACAAAATCTGACACTACACTTTTTGAGTAAATTTACACTTGGATTTTGTGAATAGCCAAAAAGTAGTAAACTCATAAAAAAGTGTAAATCCCTCAAAAGTGTAAGCTAAATTTGTGTATCATGACCAGAGACTCATATAGATTGACCAACAAGTCTAGAGACAGGTAAATATTAAAGACAGGCATGCACCGCAGAGCTCAGACGTAAGCAGACAAATCTTAAAGACGTTTAGACAGATGAGAAAAGCGGACAGGAAAATCCTAGTGACATGCAGGCACCTCAGAGGCAGACTGGGGACAGAAACGAGCGCGGACCGGCAGACACGAGCTGAGGAGAGGTCTAGGGGAGGTCAAGACATAAATGGAGTGTTGTTGCGAGGGGGAGGGGAGGTTTCCAGTAAGCAAGGGCTCTGGGCCTCCTGAAACGTCAATCCAACCGATACCTTAACCGCAGTGGAATGCGTGAGGCCCGGTTTCCGGACACTGGATTTCCTCCCCCTGCTTCCATTTGGAGAAAATATACGTTGCGACGATTGATGGCACACCCACGCCGTACGTCATGCACGCGAACGATTATGCAGCCGTCCAGATTGGATGCAGCCGGTGGAATCACTTTTAAAGTTTCACTTGGGACGATTTGAAACCTCCGTTTATTCACCAGTCACCCTGAAGCGAAAAGAGAACAGGGGTCTGCCTGATTCTCAAAACTATTTGCGTGTGCTTAGTCATGTTTTGTGTTATCAAAAGGTGAACACGTAGTTGTAAATGTATCTTCTCACTCACATATAATACAGTGCTAAATCTGCCCCATGATCAAGCTTGGTGTTCTAGGTAGGTTTCCCTAAACCATTCTGCACGCTACAAATGTGTGAGTTTGTAAATAGCGTCACTATCTTCTTTCACATGGCCAGCTTAGAAACTGAAGACAATTCTTTTACAATATGGGGAGGATCAAAAAACTCCAAAATTGGTGGACATGGGATACTTTGAAGGTATAAACCTTTCCATGTGGAGAAAAACTGAAACAAAAATAAACTGTGCATATCTGCTCATGTGAAAATTATATTTGCAAAAAAATTGAAGGAGTTCTGGTGGGAGAAATATCGCTGGAAACATTTGCGAATTCCAAATTGCTCAGAAGTTTATTATAAATGTAGGAGAACCCTAAGGGAGTAAAGTGCTGACTGCGGATCAAACCCAGTGAATTTAGAAAATCCGGTGAAGTGATAGTCACCGATTTGAAATGCTGGAATGAGTAGAATTTCCACACTGAGGAGTCAGCTGTATATTACTTTATTTATTCCTCGTTTTTGTTAAACTTGATTTAAGACAGATTAGGTGGTCGAGTGCTTAATAGGAAATAAGGGACTTTTAAAGATCCTACTTGTTTAGAACATTGCATCGAGCATTCAACATTTGGTCTAAGCTACGGGACTGCAAATTGACCACTGTGCTCTCCAAAAAGTCTGGGGGGGGGTCTACTACATCAAGAAAGGGAAGGCTTGCATTTCATCACCATCCCATAATCCTTGAACAAACAAAACACAAGCCCCTGACCACTCCAAATAGAAGCTGTAGCTGAGGAAAATGATGAGGTCTTACCTGCCAACTTGAAGAACAATCTCATCAGGAGGGGCCGTTACCTTTAAGGGGGCAGAGCCTTGTGACGAGAAGTACTTATGAAGCACTTTTGAACCCTACTCGCCCCCAAGTGATCTTCCCCTAAAAGCAGTGGCGGCTGGTGGAATTTGAAACTAGTAGGGCGTAAGAGCAACGCTCGCTGCTGACATCTGCTTTGCTCTGTAGTTCCCCAGATTGCATTCAGACAAGGCCAGGCCACCTTAGGGGGATCGGTAAATTGGGCATATTAGCTCGAGCAGTAGTAGAACCTGATACTTAGAACTTTTAGAAACCACAGCAGTGACGCGCAAAGCGCTAAAACAATGCACCATCTGGTCATCCTGTCTCTTATACAGCAGAAGATTATACTTTAGGAAAAGCTTTGCAGACACGTAAAACAGTATCTTGTCTAGAATAAGACATGGAGATAATCTATGTGAACATAGCCGAAACAATATTGGGCAGGGAGCTTATGATTCTTATATTACTGTACACGTTTTAAGGAAGGACAATAAAAGGGTTTGCCTAGTATGGGCCAAGTGCATTGCTGAAGCCATGCTCAGAATCCTGTACTACGGATATTAAGGTTAGCATCTAAGACATGATGCTTATAAATAATACAGGTTATGTTCTCCTGTTAAGGGCGAATCCTACAGCCATCAGGCCCTCCGTGTTCCTCGTCCATCCTCTAAACTGTGGCCCCTGTTTAGACCCCGGTCCCTCATGCATCTCATAATCATATCCCTTTTTCCGCGCTGTCCATTCTGTGGCACTGATCACAGGTGTGCTTTTCCCACGCCCTCTCCTTAAATGCGGACCCCACGGTCCGCAGGTGTGGGATAGTCGCAAGTAGAGCTGTCTATTGTTACGTGAGACACCACTTCATTCCTGCCCCTCAATCAAAATCGCTCCACTTCCACGGATCTCCTCTCGCAGCACCCCTGGATGATGGAGAGTAAACCCTGTGGCCCCTCACACGTTCACCGGCTTCGTGCTCTTCAAAGCGAGCTCCCGGCCCGCGCTGGGTGCATGCGGGGGTGGTGGTGGTGGGCAGATTAATGGTAACCTCTTGGGTTGTTTCTCAGACCTGCAGCTTTAACGCTGCCAGCGCGAAGTTAATATTTAACTGGTGAGCACAAATTCCATCACAGGTCCCACGAGAACCCCCCTTTCTGTGTAACTGGACAGTTCACAGTTTTACCCTCTGCCCGGCGTGAGTGGATGGGGCAGTAACGGGGCACTTCAAGGAAGCCACCCCACTGACACCAAGGGAGTCGCAATACACATGGACAGCGGCGCTATCGTGAGGGCTTGCGATATCTCGAACCTTTCCATGTAGACAGTGAGGCTTTCGTGGGTGGTGTATCACAGAGTGGACCGACCAGGTCCTTCAGATCAGCTTGCTGCCTGCAATTAGCACTTTGCCGCTGTTGTTGCTGCTTTTGTCTGTTTCCCAAATTGTCCAGTCGTTGCCCTAGCAGAGGCTGCGTCCAAAAACGGCAAACCCGCAAGCAGGACATTTCTTGTTTAAAAAAGACATTCTCTCCCAATCCCCAAAAGTAGTTCAGTGTCTCCACGGTAGGGAAAAGCTGGTTCTGCTGCAGTGAACAAATGGTTTCCTGTGCTCCCTCCAATGCCAATAGACCTCCCCCACCCCGCTGGGTGCTTTCAGTTTCATCTGCCCACTTGCAGTCGCAGCCGGCATTACGGGTGGGGGGTGGGAGGGGTGGAAATGGGGTCATCACGCTGCAGAGGGGATGGGGGGTGGCGGGAGGGGTTTAATGAAAAAAAATATATAAAACAAAGTAAAACTTACCTTACCGAGACTCCTGCCGTCCTGGGTTTTGGATTCCTCCAGCGCTTGTCAACAGGAAGCAGCCTCCCTCCCCTCCAACAATCACAACGCTGCAATGGCAGCGTTGTGATTGGTTAGACCGCTGCCCCACATGCGTCATTTTCTCTGTGTATGCTGAAGCATACAGAGAGAACAGGGAGAGTGGGCGGTGTTTCTCGAGGGCAGGGGCTTGCCCACTGTTGATCATACTGACTGGGTGGCCTCAGGCTGCCCAAACAGTCAGTATGATCAACAGTGGGCAAGCCACTCCCCCCCGGCCCTCGAGAAACACCGCCCACCCCCAACCAGGAACTTATGCTTTCTCGCCGTGCGAGAAGGCAGAAACAAATGGTAGTTATTACGTTAATAACTACCATTTGTTTCTGCCTTCTCACAGGGCGAGAAAGCCTGGGGGCGGCGCCCAAACGCCCCTATAGAGGAGCCACCACTGCCTAAAAGCTAAGCTTGCTGAGGCTGTTGCAGACATCCTGGGGTGGTTTCACACCCCTTAATGGATGTCGGCAGTTCAAAGCCACAGAAAACGAGCTTGAAAACCACTATTTACTATTTTCAGCTCGTTTTCCCTGCCACCATGAGATATCGGCTTCTCACAGGGAGACCATGTGATGGAAGCTGGCATCATGTGTCACACAGAGGCACCATGTGCGTTGGCAGGTATTACTGTGTTAACTCCATTCAGACATGTGGTGCACAAATGAGGAAATAATATGACGCTCAGTAAATACTGCATCCTACGGTATTGGTATTTACAGGGAGGAGTATAACTTACAATAACAGGTGACTTAGAATGAGGCACTAGACCTTTTATTCTAATCTGAGCTGAACTTGGAGAAACAAACATAATAGGTCACCCTAAGGTTCCGCGGCCACCTTAAACTACTCAGTAAAATACATGTGTACTTGAAGAAGAGTGGGCCACAGTCACACAGGCAATCATTTGCCTGACATCAACTTGTAGACACAAATGAAGGCTCAAGAGAGACGGATGACCCAATTATACTCCTTTATTAAACAACCTCAAGATATGTCTGCTCGCCAGGGCCGGCTTTAAGGTGGTGCACCTGTGCGGCCACCAGTGCCTAGTGTGACTTCAGGGGGGCGCTGTGTTTCGCAATAACCGTATTGTATGTGAAAAGCCATGTGGATTAGTAAAGGAAGCTTTTAACACCACTTTAAAACACATGAAATGTATGTGAGAGAGGGCCAATGAAGAGATGAGGGGCTTTTGCCGGGTGGTAGAGAGAAACTCCAAGAAGGAGGTTACGTCGAGGGGTTTGCAAAATAGACTGTTGCAAATGCTGTCACCAGCGCTAAAGCCGGTCCTGCTGCTCGCCCCAAGATCCAACCACCAACAGCCACAGGGTAGATTTCCTACACAACATCCTACATATGGTACTCAACAGGGACAGGTTCCAACTGCAACAAAGCTGACACAACACATCCCTTATTCCTAAATAACAACAAACACACCTCTGAAAACAAGAAAATGCACATTTCTGTAATGAACAACGAAACCCTATAACATTTCTTTTTACAGCTTGGAATACAGCAACATTGCAAAGGTAGCATTCGCCTACAACACAACCATTGAGCTTGCTTGGTGGGGATGCCAAACTTCCTGATTTAGTGGTGATGCAAAACTTGGTGGTGGCACGTTCAGAAATTTCTGTTCTGCCAGGAATAACACTACCATTCTCTCTGTGGACTGCACTGTCATCAAGTGCCTGGGTCCCTCTAATCATCACTGCCAGGCACACACAACAAGTGATTAATTTAAACCAGTAGTTGCCGGTGGGGGCACCAGCATTTATTTTTGCCAACATATATTTTCTGAGCGCAAAGCATGGAAAATCACACAGATTGGAATGACAGAGGAAAAGAAAGATGGCAAAACTGCCTCAAAGGAAGAAAGCAGGAACCTGCAAATGTGAGATAAAGTGGTAAGGAGTATCTGGCAGTGTATACAAGAGGCATGAGGTGGAGTTAAGACTAGGTAGCATTGATATTTGGTGTACCAACATTTAATTGAACTATCCATGGGCTTCTGAGCAGAGCTTCGGGTACCAGCACTCTTTCTTTTACAAATTAAGCTCTGCACACAACTCTGCTCTATGTTAGGATTTGTGCTGTCACAAGTGCTTGACGGACTTGACACACTATGGCTAAGTTCAGGACAGCTACCTGGGGCCGTATTGTAGAAGTGCCCCAGGGCCGCAATGGGTGTTTGCACCTCCTTTGCATGCCCCTGGGGCACTGTGGTGTTATAGTAGGGACCCCAGACGCTTATGCATCCCTTTCTGTAATACCAATAGTGCTGGTGCACATAAAGCGCCAGCGCCATCATCAGTGGGCAATCCCTCATTTGCATGGGGGCGTGGCCCCATGCAAATGAGGGAATCCGTTTGCCTCTGTGCCATATTACAGACTTGGGCCTAGAGGCAAAGAAGCTTTCAGGAGGCGCACTGACAGTGCGCCCCCTGATGGTAACCCTCTAGAGGG
This sequence comes from Lissotriton vulgaris, assembly GCF_964263255.1. Taxonomy (NCBI): domain Eukaryota; kingdom Metazoa; phylum Chordata; class Amphibia; order Caudata; family Salamandridae; genus Lissotriton; species Lissotriton vulgaris. Next base: position 365,695,362 of record NC_141695.1, on the reverse strand, counting down.
GTGAAAGAAAGTTCCATGGACACTCCACACATCCCCTTGCAGGCGTGCGCAGTCACTCACTGCACCCTCCTGCAAGGACATCTCTAATCTCCCTTAGAATTGCAGGCGGGTTGCCACCTGCACAGAGAAACACAGCTTTGAAGCAGCCGCTCCATATTTCACTTGAATGCACTGCCACAGGGCAGCACAAGTTTACCGGTGCCCTAGGGTCAGCCCATTCAATGTAATATGGCACATTCTCCTTGTTAGTTCCGAGCACACCTTTAAAAAGGTGCGCCTAATGCTAAGAAGGAAAATGCGCTGCATTACATAATACGGCCCCAGGTGAATGGTCACACCACCAGCACAGTAAATCATGCATACAATTAGAAACACGATCCAGATTAATATTTCCATCACATTTGCTATCCGACTAAAATGACAATCCTTTCTGTCAATGAATTGAGCTCAATTGGTCTACGAGTTGGCAGCTTGAAGTGGGTGAGAAATCCTTCTGTCTCCCTTCCCAGGTACATTTTTGTTTTTACATGTACTCATACCCATTGGCTTTCTGAAAGTCTTACTGCTCGCGTTCCATGCTTACCATCATAATAGTCATTACATTCTGCCTTCCCTTTTCGACTTTCATCCTAGCCATATCTGGGGCCACTTATCTTGTTTTTTAATAGACATCCAAGCTCTATTGTCTTTTGTAAATGGTTCCCTACCCCTCAAAGCTTTGGATGAATTAAATATAATCACTTTAGAAGTTAAATGATAAGAGCAAATGTATATTTTATCTTCTTTTTCCCAACACTTCCCGGGGCCATATTATGTATAGTGCGCACTTTCCCTGTTTGTGCCCAGCGCACCTTAAAACAGGTGCGCTGGGCGCAAACAGGAAAAGTGCACCCCATTACATAGAACGCGCTGCCCCCAGGGCAGCTGCGAACTTGTTCTGCCCAGGGGGAAGCTCATTCAAGTGAAAAGCTCTCAAAGCTCCAGAATTTAATTGGACTCCTTTGTCATTAATTACAGATTTTGGCAATCCTTCCCTTTGAAATACATCATCAAGGAATTTTAACAAGGCACTGGAATCCAATCTATTAATTACTGGGATTTATGGATACTTGGAACATAAGTCTAATAATACAGGGATGTACATATTGCTGCCATTTTCACCCATAATGGACAACAGTATATGAACTCCAAAGGCTTCTGAAGATGAATCAGGATATGGTAAAGGTGTCAACCGGGGAGGTGCTTGATCCTCACTTAGCTTTTAACAATTCCAACAATTTGTGATTATCTGGAAAAGAAGTCATCTGTCAATTCGTCTCTGATCTCTCAAAAGGTCTTCAATCTTACAGTCAGCATCTTGTTGTCTGACCAACCACAGTTCAGGTCACTCTGTGTACTAATGCATCATCACCCTTATTTGCTTCCATCCCTTCTTCTTCAGATATGGCTATTTCCATCACTCCTACTGTGGAAACCAAACAATTATCCCACTCATCTTTTACACATTCTTTTAAATTTAGTGGAACTCTGGTAAAGTAGTCAGCTATCCTCCTTTTCACACCCAGGATGTATTCCACCTTATAATTATAGTCAAATAATCACATGGGCATTCTCGCGATTTGAGGTGTACTTTTAAACAGCCCACTAGTGTTGAAAGTCTTAGTAAGTGGTTTGTGGCCTGCACATAAAACAAATTGCGAGCTCCACACTTATTGCCTAAAATATTATATTTCCTATTTGTGTGCCAACATGTCTACTTCTATGCTGGAGTATTATTCTTCTGTGAGAGGAAGAGAACACGAGCCAATGACTAAAATTACTTTGTTTCTGTCATTCTCCACTTGTGATAATAAATCAGCCAAACCTTTACCACTCACATCAGTTGTTATTACATTTCTCGAAAGTAGGTCGAGTCCATGTAGGGGAGTCAACTAACAAATGTCATTTTTGACAGATGTAGAACATTTTTGCAATGATTAATTCCTTTGAAATTGAGGCTTCTTTTCAAAAAATGTCTTAAGCCATAAGCCATAAGTCTTACTTGCAAACTCTTGCACAAACTTAGAATACAACTCTGCTAGTCCCAGGAATGACATAATGCCATCTTTAAACACAGGTGCAAGGGCATTCTTATTTGCTTCAATTCATTTTTTCCTAGGCGTATATCCACTATTGCTCCCCTCATGTCACAGACTGCATGGCTAACTTTCAATTCACAAAGGCCCTTCTGGCAGTGGTGCCTCGATTTAAAAAGAAAAGATGGGATGTCATTTTAAATATCTTGCTGCTACTGCTGGGAATGCCCTTCCTTTTCACATATGTGCTCTGAAAGAGGAACTTTAGGCCTTACTTATGAGATGCTTTTACCTCCAGAGTGCTACTTTTTTACACTTTGGTGGCACAAGCATCTTAATCATTTATATGAGGCCATATGAGGCCCCTCAAAGCTACTGTGCGTGTCTTTGCATGGCCTAATAGATATGGAGTAAGACAAAGCAACGCAAGTCACTACCTTGCCTTACTCTTTGCCAAAAAAATGTCCCATGGACATTGCAGTGGGTTTTCCCACGCAACACCGATGGATTTTGACACTGCCCCAGATTTACTGAATCACTTAAACCTGGGGAATCGCCAAAGCCTTACGCCACCCAGACGTAATGAAGAGAATTTATTTTACTCGTTTTTTCCTCTTTCCATATGTGCTGCAGTTTGAAGTAATTAGTAAAAACTACCAATCAGTGTTGTCCTGGTAAAAGGTTTTACATTCTGATTTAGTTATTTAAGTCACAAACCACCGCAGAAGTGCACTTTTATACACCCCCAAGACCTCAGGAGAGGTACTTAGAGAATCAAAGGACGGCAGGCAATGTCCCGTCCAGGTCCAGTTGCCACTGATCTGCTCAGCAGTTGCAGAAAAGGCCTTTTGGAGCTTCTTGTATTCCTGTATCTTGAAGAGGTGGTCAGCACTATAACCCCTCTGAGTTCATTTATTTGTACTGAGTACAGGAGAAAGTGACAACAGGTCCAGTCCAATTTGAGCTCTTATGTTCCTGTTGCTTCTGATAATGTCCAGTCCCAGGTTGCTTGTTTCCGGTCAAGGGAGGACATAGCTTGGCAGTTCAGGCTGGACTGCTCCCATTTGGAGCAGGGTCAAGATTGATTTGCATGTGGCTGGGTCTAAACTGGAGTGGCGTGGTGAGGAAAGGAACAATGGATTAAACCCAGATTCTTGTGACTGGGGTGAATGTTTGCATTGTTCAGCATTCCGTATATAATTTGTTCCTTTTGCTTCTCATGTTGTAGGCATCAGGTTCAGTTCTCTTCTTATTTTCCTATGGTCTGGAATATTTTCCTGGAGATTCCACATATTTTTTTATTTTTGTTTTATGTTTAAAAAGCTTTATTGAATCATAAAAATCAATAACACACATAAAAAGGCCTAAAAAATAGCATTGCATAGAAGATCCTATGAACAAAATATAGTAAGCAAATAATCATAGTAAAGAGCTGTTTACATTTTGGGAAAATAAGGGAAGGGAAAGAGGGGGGAAGGAAAATAGGGGTACAAAATATATTAAAAATCATAATCACTAAATGAATGTAAATACTAAATAAAAGTCAATGCTATTCTCATAAGAATCGTCAAAAAAATATAAAGAGCAAGTAACTGTTGAATAAAAATTGCATCAAATTAGAAGAAGAGGAAAGGTAGAACAAAGAAGAAGGAATTTAAGGGGGTTGGAAGTTTTCTGAGCGATAATGAGAAACATTTTTGACAGAAATCATATTTAAATAAGTAGTTAATGGTAACCAAAATACATCTCTATTTACATGTAGATTGCAATGAGAAGGATAAGCAACATCTAACCAGTGATATTGACAAACAGTATTCCACCATGGCTTAATTGAAAGTTTGATCAAACATTTCCAATTTATCGTAATTTGTTGAAATGCTAAAGCCAACATAAAGTCGTATAATCCTCTTTCCTGAAAATGTAAAGGAATGGATTCTGATAAACTTTCCATAAAGAGAAGAATATTGAATATAGGAGTATGAATTCGAAAAATGGTGGAGAAACAAGCCCATATTTGTGTTCAAAGAGAAATGTTATGTTATGTTATGTTATGTTATTTGGATTTTTTAAGCGCACAGCTGCCCCAGCTAAGGGGCGTCCCGGCGCTATAACTGGAAAAAGTAACATAACTAATAACACAGAAAAAGTATGGAGTGATTAATAAGACAGAGGAAAGAAATGAGTCTTGACAGCTTTCCTAAAAACAAGAAGGCCATCCAAAGAGCGAATGTAAGCAGGAAGTGCGTTCCATAGTTTAGAGGTCAAGACCGTAAACGATCGGCCACCCAATCTGCCTTTTTGAAAACGGGGGACAAGTGCCAGATTTTGGCCAGCAGAGCGAAGGCTGCGTGAAGGGGTGTATGAGGACAGAAGGTGCTGAAGGATGATAGGGGTGTCGGATTTAAGAATTTTAAAAGCAAAGCAGAGGGCCTTGAACTCTATGCGCCTGATTACTGGCAGCCAGTGCAGGTTAAAAATTGTGCTACGGGCTGAACAGAAGCGTGGCAGGCCCACCAGGGCCCTAGCTGCAGCATTCTGCACCCGTTGAAGTCGCAGGACTTCCGCCAGGTTGGCATCTAAGAACAGTGAGCTCGCGTAATTGAGCCTCGATAATACGCTAGCTTGGATCACCATCTGGCGGGTAGGGGCATCAAAAAATTTGAGGATAGGCCTCAAACCACGTAAGATGCCGAAGCACATGGATGCCACCTTCTTAGTGTGGAACGAGAAGGTTAGTTTGGAATCCAACCAGACGCCAAGATTTTTGAGTTCGGAGACAGGTTTTGGGGGAGGTCCCAGCTCCTTAGGCCACCAGCTAACGCCCCACAAATCAGGATGTTTCCCCAGCACCATCACCTCAGTTTTGAGGGCGTTAAGTTGTAGACAATTGGACGTAAGCCAACTAGCAACAGCCCTCAAACCATCCGCAAAGTTCGATGCCAGTTGGTCAGAGTCCCCGTTAAGAGCCACCGCCAACTGGGTATCATCGGCGTATGATACCATAGTGAGACCCCAACTCTTCGCAACCTCCGCCAAAGGTTGGACATAGAGGTTGAAGAGAGTGGGGCTCAACGCCGAACCTTGCGGGACTCCTTGAGTGATGGCATGGGGCTTGGATCTAAACGGTGGCACTACAACCTGAAAGGATCGTTCCGAAAGGAACGATTGAAACCAATCCAGCGCCCTGCCTGAAATGCCGGCCTCACCAAGCCTTCGAATAAGAATTGTGTGAGATACAGTGTCAAAGGCGGCACTGAGGTCCAAGAGGACCAGTGCCGCCATTTGACCTGCATTTAGTACAGAGCGGAGATGTTCGACCATGAATAAAAGTGCCGTCTCTGTACTATGTCCAGATCTAAACCCATTCTGTGTAGGATCTAATAGATGTGCGGATTCCAGATGGTTTGTTAAGATGTTATTCACATGGGCCTCTGTGATCTTTGCCACCCAGGGAAGGAGGGAGATAGGTCGATAACTCTCCGGCTTCAGCGGGTCCAATCCAGGCTTCTTTATGATGGGCATGACGCAGGCAGCCTTCCAACTAGGTGGAACTGAACCGATGGTAAGGGATTGCTCCACCAGATGGCGAATGGGAGGAAGGCAGGAGGACGCCAAGTCCATAAACTGGGCAGGTCTCATAGGGTCATCTGGTGAGCCAGACTTGACCTTGGCCGCTAGGAGATTAAACTCCTGCTCCAATGGTATAGAGAGAGAGGCCAAGCACTGAGAAGTACGTGATGTCAAGATCGTACTGTCAGGGTCAGCTTTGGGAAAAGAGCGGTAGATGGCATTTACTTTTTCCACAAAGAAGCTGGCTAACGACTCACAGTGGGCGAGGGAACAGATCTCCGTAATAGGAAGTCTGTTCACTGTGAGCTCTTTCAAGACTTTGAAAAGCAGTTTGGACGGGTTAGAGCTCGCCTGGAACTCCCGTGCATAGTAGTCAGCTCGGGCCCAGCAGACAGCTCTGTGGTATGTCTTTACCTTGGCCAGGTAGCATACTTTCAGGTCTTTATCATAATTCTTCCTCCATGCTCTTTCGGCTTGTCGGCAGGTAGCTTTAATACATCTGAGTGCCTCTGTGTACCAGGGAATGGGCTGAGAATGTCGATTCCTACTCCAGCCGGCTGGGATTAATACGTCAAGGACTTTAACAATCCAAGTGCAAAAGTTGGTATACCCGGTTGCAACGTCATCCATGTGAGCCAGAGGTGTAGTGATCAGAAGGCGATGGAAGTCCTCCAATTTGAGCTTTTTCCAGGGCCGCCTGAAAGATGTTTTAACAGGCTTCCCAATAGATTTTGTCACCATTGTGACAAAAAGCTCAATGAGGTAATGATCACTCCATCCCATGGGTCTAGGGGGTGAGACCTCGGCCAGTTGAAGGTTTGTAAAGACCAGATCGAGGATATGACCTCCCTCATGGGTTGGATGACGGACCAGTTGGAGTAGCTGTACTGCTTCAAGGTCGTCCAGCAGACCTCTAACCACTGGTGTCTCCATGGCATCAAAGTGTATATTAAGATCGCCGATGATGGTAATGTTGGAGGAGAGCAGACAGAGAGAGCTTACCAACTCAGGAAGGGCTTTCCTGAAAGCACTGTCACTCCCTGGAGGACGATAAATCAAAATAACAGGGGGGCATGAGAAAAGGAGATGTGATAGGTCTGCGGATGGGAAGTCACAGGACCAACACTTCGTATTGTTTGTGTGTGAGAAATTAGCTATAGAAATAGGAGTGAGATATAGTCTGTGATATAGATAAAACATAGATTGAGTGGTGGAGGCGGATCAGGAGATCCTCAGTGACCGAGCCCAAATTTTGTTCCAGAGATTAGTGCTCCACTGAAAGTCAAAGTCCGATTCCCAAGCGAGTTTCACCTTAGTTTTCTCTCGTTCTGGATTCGGAATGTAAAATAATTTTTAGACGTAGGAGGCCTTTGGCGTTGATGCTAGGATTTTAAGAAATGAATCCTGACTAATAGAAGTCTCATCTGAAGGAAGGGAATAACAAATACTCAGAAGTATTTCCATAAGCATGGAGAATTTATATAGGAAAGAGTGAGGACGTTTAAACTGTGTTTGAAAATCAGGAAAATAACAAGGAGAAGTGCCATCAAATAAATCAGTAACCCAGGTAATTCCCTTCACTATCCATGAAGCCCAGTACAGAGGTCTGTTATTTATAGTTATAAGACGATTATGCCACAAGGGAGAATGTAGAAAAACATTTCTGGATATTAACTTTGGTGGAAGAGGGAGACGTAACAAAGAACAAGTGTGTTTAAATAATGGAAGGGATGTAAGAGTATTTTTGCTAGTGAAAGAAAGAACTTCCATAGACGAGAAAGTAGTAAATAGACAACCTTCTATATTAACCCAAAGAGGAGCAAAAGGAGAAGGTTCGGTAAGAAGCCAATGGGAGGCTTGCTTTAAGCTAAAAGCTTTATAATATAGTCAAAAGTCTGGAAAATTGCCCCACCACAATTCTCGGTTTTCTAAGATGTAATAAGGAGATTCTAGATTTTTTATTTTTCCAAAAAAATTTGGAAAGAAGAGAATCTATTTTCTTAAAGAAAGTGACGGGAATATGTAAAGGAATCATTGAAAAGTAACATAATAAAATAGGAGTAATCATCATTTTAATGGAGTCAAGGCGACCCCACCAAGAGAGAAAAAGATGGTTCCAGGATGAGAAAAGTTTGGAGATACGATCTAAAGCTGTATTCATGTTTAGTTTAACCGAATCAGTAATAGAATTAGAAAACCAAATGCCAAGATATTTAATTTCAGAACTATTTCAATGAAAGCCAGTGGATTCAAATTGCTGTTTAAGACAAAATGTTGTAATTGGTAGAACCTCAGTTTTATCAGATTCGGTTTTATATCCTGATACCTCTGAGAAATCATGAATTTCTTGTAATAATGAAGAAATAGAAGAAGCTGGATTTGAAATAAAAAGCAAATATCATCAGCATAAGCTGATAATTTCAGATGACGATCTCCATACGGAAAACTGAAAATAGAAACATTTTGAAGGATACGAGAAAGGAAAGGTTCAAGAGAGAGAACAAACAAAGGAGAGATAATGGGAACCTTGACTAACACCTCGATGGAGTAGAAAAAGCTGCGAAATGTGACCATTTACAATGGTAGAAGCAGGAAGAGTAGAATAGAGGAGGGATATAAGAGAAATGAATTTAGTACCAAAACCAAGCCATCGGAGAGATTGACAAAGAAAGGACCAATCTACTCTATCAAAAGATTTTTCCACATCAATGGAGATCGCCGCAAGAGGGAAACATAAAGAAGGAGCTTTATTTAGAACATTAAAAAATAGACGAGTTATCGGAGGTTAATCTACCTTTAACAAAACTGCACTGTTTGAGGCCTATGAAATGGGGGAGAAAGGATTCCAGACGTAATGCTAACATTTTTGCAAAGATCTTATAATCAACATTTATCAAGGAGATGGGACGGTAATTTTTACAGAATTTTGGATCCTTGCCCTCCTTATGAATAAGACAAATAGAGGCTTCTAAAAAAGTACCACTTGCTGCACCTGTGGAGCAAAAGTGATGAAAGAGATTAAAAAGTTTTGGAAATAATAACTAGAAAAAAGGAAGATAGAATTCTAAAGAAAAACCATCAGGGCCTGGGGATTTATTTTTCTTTAAAGAATTTAAGGTAGAGGAGATTTCCTGTAGTGAAAGATCCGTGTCTAGAGAAGCAAAGTCTAGATCAGGAGAAGAAGGGGAAGGAATGGAGCTAAGATAGTAATTGATAAGAGATTCAGTGGTGGGCGATTCAGGAATATATAGATCACTATAAAAAATGTTGAATTCATCTAGTATATCTTTGTCTTTGAAAAGGTGTGTATCGTCAGTAGATTGAATGGACTCAATTATTGTTTTCTCTTTTCTAGATTTTAAATAATTAGCAAGAAGTGAGCCCACTTTATTGCGGCCACCATAGTATCTGGCCAACAACGAGCTCCACGCCTCCAAACTCGCATGCCGGAAACTGGAGAAGACATGGGTCCACGAACGCACACCGGACAACCACACAGCCCACAAGGACGCCACCCGCAGACACCACCACCTTATCAGATTAGCCAAAAGATCCTCCCTCAGAGATAACAACACACACAACAGCAAAGAGCTCTTCAGCATCGTAAAGGAACTCTCCAACCCCAGCGCCGACTCCGAAGACATCCCTCCCGCATAAGAACTGTGCAACTCACTAGTCATCTTCTTCCAACACAAGATCGCTGACATCCACATCAGCTTCAACACAACGACCGTCTGACTGCGCCAGATAAAACCCCTGCTGCGAACACCACCAGCGCCAACTACCTGACTTCCTGGTCCAACGTCAACGACGACGAGACACGCATGGTCATGAACTCCATCCACTCAGGATCTCCATCTGAACCATGCCCACAACACGTATTCAGTATAAAGAAGACGCTGCCATCGCACCCCAACTATGGAAGGTCATCAACATCTCCTTCGAAACAGTGACATTCCCGGAAAGCTGGAAGCACGCCGAAATCAGCGCCCTCCTCAAGAAGCCCAAAGCGGACCCCAAGGACCTCAAGAACTTCCGGCCCATCTCTCTGCTCCCGTTACCGGCAAAGGTCATCGAAAAAATCATCAACATGCCACTGGCCAGCCACCTGGAAGACAACAACATCCTGGACCCGTCCCAGTCCGGATTCAGACGAAACCACAGCACCGAGACTGCCCTCATCGCCGCCACAGACGACATCAGGCGCCAACTAGACAATGGCGAAACCTCAGCCCTCATCCTCCTGGTCCAGTCAGCAGCCTTCGGCACGGTCTGCCATCGCACTCTAAAGACACGCCTCCTAGAAGCCGGAATCCAAGAGAAAGCTCTTGACTGGACCACGTCCTTCCTCTCCGGAAGAACCAGAGCGTCCGCCTCCCACCCTTCCGATCAGAAGCCACTTACATCATCTGCGGCGTCCCCCAGGGATCATCCCTCAGCCCGACGCTGTTCAACGTCTACATGCCCCCCTCGCACAAGTGGCCCGCCATCACGACCTCAACATCATCTTCTACGCCGACGACACCCAGCTCATCCTATCCCTCACCAAGGACCCACACACTGCCAAAACCAACCTCCACGAGGGAATGAAGGCCGTTGCCGATTGGATGAGGAGCAGCCGTCTGAAGCTAAACTCGGACAAGACGGAGGTCCTCATCCTCGGACCCACCCCTCAGCCTGGGACAACTCCTGGTGGCTGACCACACTGGAAACATCACCAACACCCACCGACCAAGCACGCAACCTAGGATTCATCCTTGACTCCTCCCTCTCCATGTCGAAGCAAGTCAACGCTGCCTCCTCCTCCTGCTACAACACCCTTCTCAGGATCTACAAGTGGATCCCTAGTGAGACAAGAAGAACGGTGACGCAGGCCCTTCTCAGCAGCAGACTGGACTACGGCAACGCACTCTACGCAGGAATCCCAGCCAAACACCTACAACGACTACAACGCATCCAAAACGCCTCCTCCTGACTGATCGTCAACGTCCCCTGCCTCAGCCACATCACCCCCCACCTGAGAGATCTACACTGGCTCCCCATCGACAAGAGGATCACCTTCAAGCTCCTCACCCATGCACACAAAGCACTCCACAACTCCAGACCAGTCTACCTTAAACAGCAGACTCAGCTTCCACAGGCCCACCCGCCAACTCCGCTCCGCCAGCCTCGCCCTCGCAGCCGTCCCCCGCATTCAACGAACAACCTCAAGCGGCATATCCTTCTCCTATCTTGCCGCCAAGACCTGGAACACCCTCCCTACCCACATACAGCAGACCCAAGACCTTCTCGCCTTCAGAATGCTTGTCAAGACCTGGCTCTTCGAGCAGTAGCAGCATCCCGCGCCCCTCCCCTCAGCGCCTTGGGACCCTTACGGGTAAGTAGTACGCTTTACAAGTACGCTGATTGATTGATTGATTGGCACTACTATGAAGCATAGTGAAGAAGGCATTATCTGTAGAAATGTTGTTAAATTCCATCTAAGTGTGAATAAGTTGTTGTAGAGTAGAGTCTGATGAAGAAGTATAAAACTGAGTTGTATGCTTATTGGAGGATAATTTATTTTTCTTTGAAACAAAGTCTATTATAAAACCACGAGCAGTGGCTTTAAAACTATCCCATACCATAACAGGAGATGTAGATGAATCTTCATTAATGGAGAAGAATTTGTCAACAAAAGAGGTGAAAGAAGAAGAAAAAATGGATCCAGTGAAAGATCATTATTAAATCTCCATCTAGACATTTTAGAGTGAGGAGGAAGTAAATTAAAGTCAGCGATTACCGGAGCATGATCCAAAATCAAAATGGGCTCAATCAAGGAGGAAATAAGGTTTTGGGCCAGAGGTTGAGAAAGAAAAATATAATCGATCCTGGATAGAGAACCATGTGGAGGGGAGAAAAAGGAAAATTCTGATTGGTCTGGATTACATATCCTCCAGGCATCTACGAAGTGAGTCTGTGTGATGGTGTTAAGAAATTGCTTGTGAGTTTTGTGGGGAATAAAATGTACCTGAGATTTGCGATCAATAAAATGATCTGCAACTTGATTACAGTCCCCTGCAAGTATGAAAAATTAATCATTATTGTGAAAAAACGTGTCTGTAATAGTAGGCCAAAAAGATCGATCTGGTTGAGTTGGGCCATAAAGATTAAAAACAGTGATAGGTATATTATTAATTAATAGTTTAACCAGAATCCAACGACCATCAGAGTCAATATCTTGTGTAACAATAGTGCAGTTCAACTTTTTATGGCATAGAATAACAACCCCATTCTTTTTTGTATTTGTGAAAGAAGTCAATACTGAATCAACCCAATTACGCTTAAGTTTAAGAGCTTCAGCCTCAGATAAGTGAGTTTCTTGTAACAGGACATCTGGTTTGTATGAGGCTAAATGTGAAAGAATTTGCTGCCTCTTTAAAGGATTATTAAAACCTCTTACATTCCATGTGATAACTCTGAATAAAAAAGATAAACATAAGAAAACCGTATAAAATGAAGAGAAATAATGCAAATGAGTATATAGAAGAACGGATCAAGAGAATTATATGCAAGAGAACAGGTGATATTAGAGGTATAAAGAAGTTACATAAGAAAAATGGAGAATAAAGAAGAATTAGAAAAATATCAAAATCTTTTTGTATTTGAAAAAGTAGAACCAGAGAATAATAGGGAAAATGAAGACATAGTGTAAAGTAGGAAAAATCAGACATGAAAAAAAGGGAAGAGTATATCCATTAGGAAAAAGGAAGGAAAAGAGGGAAAATGAAAAAGAGAAGAAAAGCAAGGAGAGACAGTACATATCAAAAAAGGATGACTGAAAATAACATACCTGAGAGGAACAAAGAAAAGACAATGGGGCAGGGACGACACATGACAAGACGAACCACCTGAAACTGGGAAGTCCGGACCACATCAGAATGAGGAGGAAATAGGGAACGGTCCATACGAATTGAAAAAAACATAAACGGACCTGTATGGATAAACAAAAAAAACAATTAACATTAAAATAATACATAGAGAATTATATGACTAAGTAATGAATGAAAAGAAATATAATATACATGAACAACAAATGCTGCTTGAAATGAACAGTTACAAGAGGTGAACTGTAAATAGAACATTACTAAATCTATAAAAGGAACATCAAAAAACAAAACTGACTAGAGAGAGTTACTGAAAATTAGTACTTTAAATGAACAGGAGAGTCAACCATTGGAAGGACTGGCAGTGTCCATATCACTAGTAGTGTGGGAATGGATACATTTTCTGAGTTCTGCAGGATGCTGAAAGGACTGAGACTGGTTTTGGTAAGTAACCTTAAAAATGTAGGGAAAAAAAGATCAGAATGCGCACCAAAAGATAATAGGGGAGCTCGAAGATTAAGGAACTCCTTTCTTCTGGCTGCTGTAGCATTAGAAACATCTTGAGAAAGATATACCCTTTGACCAAGCCAAGAAATTTGTCGTTTGGCTTGAGCCGCTGAGAGGATTGAAAGTAAGTCAGTGAATTTAAAAAAAGAATAATGACTCCCCTTGGCTTGGTCGGAGGCGAAGAACTTGAAAGACGGGGACCCAGTCTGTGGTCTCTTTGAATACTAAGAGAATCTGATGAAGGCATATCCAAGCGTTTTGGCAAGGAGGAGGAAAAGAAGGAGACAGGGTCATCACCTTCAAGGGTTTCAGGTAGTCCATAAATGCGTAGATTGTTCCTCCTATTTCTGTTTTCCAAATCCTCTGTATGTTGTTGAAGATTACAAACCTCTTGTTCTAAAGAAGAAAGCCTCTGAGAGTTGTCTTGTACTACTGAAAGTTGCTGTTCCACTGAAGCTACTCTGTTTTCCATTGTAGACCATTTCTCCTCCAGCACCTGCATTTTACTGTTGGTATCCTCTACAAAAGGGTGTAAAGCACGAATTTTGTCCTACAGTATCTCCAAGGAAATAGGGGATGACAACTTGTCAGGATATGGAGGAACCTGCTTTAGGCGTTTAGAAGATGAGGAAGGTGGTGACATTTTGGGCAGACTTTGTGGAGGAGTGACGGTTGGAAGCAACACCTGCCATTATTTCTTCAGTAAGGGACGAGGATACTGAGGATGGGATTATTGTTGATGGAGAAGAAAGATTATTGGGTACAAAGACAAATTATGGTTTACGCAGTCTTCTCATATAAAAAGAGGTGTCACTAGGAGTAATGCACATGCTACAAAAACAATTTTAGTCCTTATAAGAAGAAGAACGTAGAGTAGCTTCTTGGGGCTACAAAAAATGACACAAAGCAGCAATCATGACAAGAAAACATGTGTATCAATAATCCTCGAGAAAAGTAATGGGAATCCATATATGACTTCTAAGTGCAAAGAAAATCTTTAAAAATGCAGCTCTGCTTGTGAGACAGTGAAGCAGCTGAGAGACTTGACAAAAAGAAAATGGTGTGCACTCTGAGGCAAGGGTAGTATCACATTCCACAGCATCCCTTGTAATAAATGTACACAGTCCACACATTATAAGCAAGCTTGCAGCATATATTGAAGTGTTCATCCAGGCATAAAACGTTCAGTAAAGGAGATAAAGTAAAGGCTGTTGTCCATTTTGTTAGGGAGTTCAGTAAACCTCTAAAATGGCGGACGCGCTGTGGGAGAGCTGTTAGCGACAAAAATGTACAGAAGCATGACGCACTATGTCCTGAAAATTAGCTCACCAAGGTCCAGGCATCCTTTTCTGATGGTGCAGGCGGATTTTGAGCAAGAAAACGTGCAGGAAGTTTACTTTTGATAAAGTGAGAGTTCCCGACGCAGTGGAGCTCTCCCGTCAGGCGGCCATCTTGATTGGCACCATAGCCACACCCTCCGAGATGCCACATTTATGCCCGGGCAAAGCTAATAGGTGGGAATGACCCATGGGGATGCCCTAACGAGGTGAAGTTTCACAGTGCTAACCCTATCCACTGTAGCATTTTGTTACAGAATGGTAGGAACTGGGGCATTGCCATGGCTGTGAGTTCCAGTTTCCCTTAAAGAATGTTTATTTGAACATCTTGTCAGTTGCTCCTGATGGAGCGAGATGTTGTTTAAAACTCGCAAAGTTAAACTTCCATAATGTAATCGTATTATTAGCATGTGTTGAATAATTAACCAACCTAGATTAAAATTGCACACACTACACGCGGGATTCATATGCTTTCATGTTGCACTTGCAAGTTTGTGAAAAATAATAAACTAACCTTGTCTATTGTTATTGTCAGTATTAAATGTGGCTGTTTAATTAATAGCATGTGCTATATTTTCGTGTGCATATGTTTTGTCGTGTCTTTTCTGTGGCAAAAGCTCGTGGAGAATTCTGGTGGCCTAAAAGAAAAAGGTTTTTATATATGCTGCTTATATGTGCTTTTCTAGGTAACATAATTAACTGGGTTAATATTTAGCAAAGGAGAGGGAAACAGAATGGGTATAAATTCTTTAATTAAATACTGTCTTGTGTTTGTTTAAATATTAGCTCAAGTGGGCCTAAAGAAAATGGTTGACTGGCAGTGCTGGAAAATGAGAAACTTGACCAGAGTGAAGCCTTCACTCACATGCAGAAAAAGAGTTTTCTTTCCAAACAATGGAATAATAAACGGAACTGTTTTGGTTGAGTTGTACGTGTTTTTAGAGAAGAGCACCAAGGACAAAAAACCTGAATCGCCTGCCAAGATTAGGAAATGGAAGTTCTTGTGTTCGGTTAAATGTTTCTTTTCCAAGGAAGCTAGGAGGATGGAATCTAAGAACAATAAGGGCTTATGATGTGCCCCGGACTTGGTCAGAAAAGTTTGACGTGAGAATGGTCTGACATCTGTCAACCAATGGGAACCCTGATGGCAGGGAAAAGTGTACTTTTTGAGAAGATTAGCTAGTAAGAAAGGTATAAAAACTGGCCTTACAGACAGGAGGGGGCTCTTGCTTCCCGATTCCTGAATGACGTGCTGACGGACTCTTGGCGCACGTAAGGATAGCAGACTTTATCATTTTATTAGGTGAAGAGAGTTTTAGACAGGGAAATAGAATTTAGGGAATGGAAACTTTATTTTGCATTAATTCATGCTAATGATTTTCTTTGAAATGTCAGACTAATGAGCCATCCTTGAATGATGCTTACAATTTGCTAATAAAATAATTATTTCAGAATAAAAATGCTCTTTGAATATAATAAAGTTAATAAAAATTAGATTTTTGAAATGACAAGCTGGTCTTGTTTATTCATGGTCTAGTTATCATTATTAGATCCATTCGCCTATGTGACTTAATTAATTTTATATGATTATAAAACCATGGTTAAATATATTGAACTGCAGTTGTATATAATTTTGTAAATAGTTTTTGAAAGGAGTGTATTAATTAGGTCACACATGATTCAGTCGCTCAGAAATTGTCTCTTAAGTTTATGGACCTAGGTAGTGATTTTTGATTAATGGTGAGTATTATGGAGATGAGCGTTTGTGAGACAGTTTTTCATTAGGGGCGCTGGATCACTCCCTTTAGGGTGTCACCAGCAGCTCATTGTATGTTTACTACAACAATTAACTTACTTGTGGAGAATTGATCCAGTACCTTCATCTTTCAGTCTCCACACCCTTTTTGGCAATGAGTGGGCCAGCTGATGACATGACCCATCCGTGTTCCTTACTGTTCAGGAGGCATTTTCGCAAGGGCCAACCCAGGCCTAAACCTGTGCATGTGAGGAAAGGTGGGTCCAAGTTTGGTCAGAAGTTTTGAGGTAAAAGGCAACAGTGTACGGGATGAGGATGGTCAATGGTAGAATTTCTATTGTGTGGTCATGGTGGAACCAGTGGAAGAAAGAAGTGACATGGATGCAGATTGCGAGGTAGATGTTGTGGAAGTTAAGGAAGAAATGTGTGTTGTTAGAGCTATAAGATGAAGCAGTAGAGTAAAGAATGGACCCCTGTATTTTAGAGTGTTATCGTAGTGTTTCTTTGTAATATTATGTCTGATGTTTGTAGTTTGCCTATCCTGACATTTTTACATGTTTACATAGTTGTTCATTGTAAAATTGGAGATATCATAAGGTTTAGTTATTTGTTTTAGTTTATGTACTAGTAGGAATTAAAGTATGTCATTGCATTTTGTTTCTGTAAAGGGGAAACCCATTTCACATCTGGTTGTAGAATGTGAGGAACTGGAACTTCGTTGCCATGGTTGTGAGTTCCAAGTTCCCTTAAAGAATGTTTATTCGAACATTTTGTCATTTGCTGCCTATATCGTGCCTAAGCATAGGCGGAAAATCCGTTCCGCTCGCGGATTTTGCGGATTTTCGGTAAATTCGCAATCCGCGAACTCTCGCGAATTTACCGAAAATCCGCAAATTCGCACGCAGCGGATTTTTTTTCTTGGTGATACAATATTGCGGCGTGCAGCGTTCACTTACCGTCATTCAGCGTTTGCTGAGTTGTTTTTCTCGATATTTTGCGAGTGCTGCGCCATTTTGGATCTTGCTGCGGGATCCCGCAGGAGTTTGGCGACGCATCGCGAGAGTTCGCAATTGCGAACATGTAGGTGCGGCGGGCAGCAACAATCTCTCACTCGCGAAATTACAAAATTTGCAATTCTGCAAAAGAAATCCACTAGCAAGGAGCATAGACCTTCTGAAAATGATGATTTTTATCAGAATAACTCCTCAGGTTGACATTTGCCTGCACTTTTTGGGATTTGAGGCCTTTTGACTTTCTTTGGATCACTTTTGGATTAGAAATCAACTTTTACAAGTAAGTTTGTTTGGGGAATTACAGTTGCTGTTCTGCAGAAAAACGAGTTTTGCAAGCTGAAAGCACTTAGCAGGTGCAAAAGTTCACTCATCATTAGTAACCATTCCCTGTAGTACTTCCTGAGGGGCCCCTCCAGAGTTCAGTTGCCTATGTTTGTTTGGGGCATTACAGTTGCTGTTCTGCAGAAAATCGAGTTTTGCAAAACTGAGCAGGTGCAAAAGTTAAAACTCATCATTAGTAACCATTCCCTGTAGTGCTTCCTGACTTGGGCCCCTCCAGAGTTCAGTTGCTAGGTGCAACAATTCTATGACCCTGCTCTGACCCTCACAGCAGGCTCATAGAATAGCTAAAAGTAGGCCACAAAGGTCCTGGAAAAAAATTTGCACTGCAACAGAAAGCAAATTACAGATAAGGAAGCAGGTGCCAGACTGGAATTTTAAAAACAGTGACACATTAATAAATCAACCCCAAATTAATTCATGTCAGTTGAAGCAGGGCAGGTGTGCTTGCTTTCCCCCCCCCATAATCTACAGTGATGAAGCAGAGGGTGGCATTGATGTACCAGAGGGTGGCATGGGTGAAACAGAGGGTGGCAGTGGTGAAACAGAGCGTGCTGGGAACCTGTGATGATGAACCAGACGTAGAAACACATAGTCGCGACCGTTGCAAGCCGACAAGTAAGTTCGCAATTGCGAATTGGTACAAAACCCTCGCGAACTGGCAGAAACCCTTGCGAACACAAAAAAAACCCGCAAATTCGCGAGAATTCGCGGATTTTGCGGATTGCGAGTTTGCAAATACGCAAATTTGCGAACGCCAGATTCTCAAAATTCGCCCATGCTTATTCGTGCCACCAGCAGCTCATTATAAGTTTACTCCTACAATTAAGTTTACTTGTAGAGAATTCATCCAGTGCCTTCATCTTTCAGTCTCCACATCCTTTTTGGCGATGTGCAGGCCAGCTGATGACATGGACCCATCCGTGTTCCTTACTGTTCAGAAAGCATTTTCACAAGGGCCAATACTGGCCTAAATTGTCATGGATCATAGGACATTGCGGTCAAAGGTACATCAGTGGTGGTCGATTAAGCCAACAACTGGTAAGTTGCACCCTGCTTGCGCGTAACAAACAATTTAGGGCCGACTATTGGGACATCTAATTCCTTGTGTAGTCATTGGAACGCATGTGCATCAAGTACGCTGTGTTCCAAAGGTGAAAGAGAAGTGGATTTCAGTGGTGAAATGTGATGTACTCTGCATCACCGCCATCTTCAGAGAACAGAAGTGGCTTTGTGGTGCATCAGTGGAACGCGGATGACTGCCGTCTATGGAAAGTGATGCCGTAAGTGAAATGCAACGCATTGTGCATAACATCCTTAGATGTGACAGCCATTGTTAGTGTACGGAGGTGACACTCGGTGTGCCAACCCTGACTGCTTGTGGCAGTATGACTTTAGGGGTGCAGCCATTTATGGCTGAGTGTTTTTCTGTCGCTGATCAACACAGTGTGACGATTTATTCAAGATCCTAGATCAGACCTTTGAGTGTTCTCTCCAGTGATAATCAGCACAGCGTCCGGGTGTATTCAAGACCCTAGATTGGACCTTTACCCTGATCTGCACAGCAAAGGAGAGAGGATCACACAGTAACAATTATTTGTCATTGTCACTGGCACTGGTCCACACAGCTTGAGGACAGAATTGTAATTTTCTGTCAATTCTTCTACGCTCATCTGCAACGCTTGCGGTCAAACTTAAATAACTATCAGATTTTCCATCGCTGATCCACACAGCTTGGGGTCATATTGCAATTACTGAGGTTATTCCCCTCTCAGCTACTTTTATTGTATGGTTAATGCATGATTGATCCACATTTTACTTCTAGGGTGATGGGTATTGTCCTTATCTTCCCTATCAACACAAGTGTACCAAGGACTACAGATGTTCCCTGATGTGGCCCCCTTTTGCAACGATATGCACACATACGTCTATTGTATAGGGAAGAGTGTGTTAATTAAGTGTATGGCTAGTTTTATGTACAGTGGTAGACACACAGTTTTACTTGTCCTGTACTAGTGCTGTTCCACCTTTAATTATATCAACTTGCCATAAGTTTTTACAGAGTAATGCAGGCAGTAACTCCACCTCCACCTTTATTAGAAACGCCAGCTGAGCCTCCAATAAGATGAAAACAATAGTTTGACACCTTTTAGATATTTGTAGGTGCAATGGGGGACTTTGTTTCTGCTCTGAAAGGAGGATATATCTACTGCTTCATTTGTTAGGTTCTGAGCGCAGGGCTATACTGAAACACATAGCTTAAATAGTCATGGAGCAAGGAAACAAGCTAGACAAATACAAGGAAACTGTAAAAAAAAATTGCAGATTACATTTGATGAGCAACAAAGTTTGGTGGAAGTGCCATACATTTTTTAAGGGATTCAATACCATGGTGAGGATAAAGACACATATATTACTGCACTTAGAAAGCTTGTTGCAGAATGCCTATTTGATACCTTTGCTGATCAGTTAGTAAGAGATCAATATATATCCCATTGTAATGAGAAGATGATCAAACAAATGTTATTATCAATGGGCAAGCCTTCATGTGAAGATACCATCAAACTGACTAAAAGTATTGAGACCCTGCAGTTGTCAGCCAAAGAATTAGGAGGTAAAAGCTGAGAACCAGTTGCTCTTTTTGAAACGAGTGACAGTAAAGGTGTCAAAGACAACAAGCAGCCTGACAAATCCAACTCATTGTCCCCCAGCAAACATATGTTTCCTGTGTGGAAATCACACATGTGTAAAATGGGTAGCGCAATCGCCGGCTAGATATGTAACTTGCAGGTTGTGCATTTTGCAAAAGTGTGTCAGTCTTCGAAATCTAAATAACGGTCATCAGTCATATGTGTCACTAAGGCATAGCAAAGAGCTGAGATGTGGTTTTAGTCGTAAAAAAATATGAGATAAAAACTGGCAACCCAGACATGTATGTAGATCCTTACAATGAGATTATGGTGGGTGACAAAATGTTATGATTGTTGGTGGATTTAGAGGCATGCATCACAATGATCACTCAGGACTTATATGGCATTGTTTGGCACACCAAACCACTTCTACTACATTTTGGGCATGGCCTTCTTAGGGGAATTTACCCTATTCTTTTAGATTTTCCTCATAGTCTTTGCCGACTCTCTCTGAAAGACTGTAGAAATCTGGGCACCTTCCCACTGTACTGCAGAGGGAAGGTGCGTACACTCACCTGACCCTCATTGGGAGTGGGGGTGCATATGCAGTGGGTTGAGGTGCCATACCTCTGTGTGTCCTGAAAACAGGTACACCACATACCCAGTGCAGGTACAGCACTGGTTAGTAGTGGGATGCAGCACTGACTGTGCCACCAACCGGATGGCCTGTCAACACTGTATCGGGCCTGTCATTGCAGGACTGTGGGACACCAATGTGCCCCTGCCTAGGTTGGCATCACTTATGCCTCAGTCAACCCTAAGTGGGTCGTCCATACCATGAAGGCACCTCCCAGGCAAGCCTTGATGAGTGCGGGGGGTGTTAGGCTGAAGGCCAGGCAGGTACATATGGTTGTTCCCTGGGCTGGAAGGAAGGAACCCCCTTGACATGGGGCTTCCCCTACTTTAGTGCTTGGTGCTTCTCGTGAGATACCCCTAGGGTGTTGCGGATTCCCTTGTGTGGCCTCAGGGCCCTGAGCACATCCTCACTGTCAAGGCAGTGGGAAAGTATGTGCGCCTTCCTACACAGGCTAAGAAGAGGCACTGACCTGGTGTTCAGAAACATGGGCCGGTCTGCCAAAGTAGACCAGGGAGTGCCCACTTGTACCTGAGCGGTGTCAACTATGCGCCTGTGTGCTCATTGGCCCTTATGCTGTGTGGAATACATGTCTAGCCTGCTGTGGGAGGGTAGAAGGTGCACCTTGGCCCATCTGGCAATGTGTATAGGTACCTGGTATGCCAACGTGGGTCGTCGAGTGCACACCTGCATCCCTGTTGTTCTAACACCCGGGTCACACCTGCCGATGCAGGCTTGTGTCCGCACGCTTGAAGCTATGGTGTTTGCGGCACTGTTCCCTGCCCACCGACGTAGGCCAGGTGTGCACAATGGCATCCATAAAGGGGGGTCGACCCGAGGGCCAGTGAATGCATGTGCCACCTGCTATTGCAGGCTTGTGCGTTAGTACACACATATTAGTTGATCCATTGTAAAGTCTCTTGTGAGAACTCGGGAGGGTGCACTTGCACCCCTGGTGCTGGGGACTGTGTATCCAACCTGCCAACGCAAGCCTGTATGCGCAATAGTGCACGTGCATCCAGCTAGTGAAGAATACCTATGTATGTTTTCACTACCTATAAGGCCTTCTCTTCCCATAGGTTAACATGGGCAAGTGGTTGACATTACTTCGGGCTGCAATAGTGGATTGCAGTGGAGTAGCCTCATGATGTTTCCTATCAAAAGATTCACCATGGCAAACCCTTTCTATTGGTAAAGGGGGCTTTGGCAGAACTCGGTTAGAAATGACACTTATAGAATACAGAGATTTATATGCTCTAAGAGTATCATGTGCAATAGTGCCTGGCTCGAGTGGACACCCGTGTTGGGGGAGCACATCTGTGCATTCCACGGGTGACAGCCATAAAGCATTGGAATCCCACGAGAACTGCAGGCCATATAGTGGCCCCACAAAAGATTAAGGTTTTCATTGCTTGGTCCCATGGCAAACAGGCCTACAATTTAGGGGAGACATTTGTGGTTCAAAGGGAAACCTATTAAACCGTCCATTAACTTCAAAGACACACAATAGTATAACTATGGGTGTCATCCTTCAGCAAAGGGTGAGATACGGTTGTGGGGACGTGGACCCGGAGAACCCAGCCTGCATGGTGCGCATTGCAAGAGGACTCTGTTGTGCTCATGGAAGATAACTGTCCAAATGGTGGCTGGACTACACCGAGGACCTGCTGAAGTGTGGCGCCCTGAAGTATGCTCTCCAAGGGCTTGTCTGCGGGCCTCCTGGTGTACTGGAAATCTCAGGGAAATCAAAGATCTTCCATGAGGGACTTGCACCCTCTACCTGTGACATCTGGAGAGCAGTGCCCTGCCAAGTGCCAACTTTGCCGACTGAATCCTAACTGGTATTGCAGAACTAAGACTAGTGTTTGGAGACCGAATTGTCTGGTGAAGATCCCGAGAAATCTTGCCTGCAACTAAGGCATCTGGTTCCTGTACTGCAGGTACCCTGACACTCATAAGAGTCTAGCTGGTGGTGAGCGGATTCACTGGTTGCAGCACATCGCGTGGCCCATTTCATTGATCGTGTTGCATCTCTCTCGTGTGACACGCCGACTGCATGCTAATTGCATGCAGTTTCTCATTTAGAGAGGGCGATCCTCGGAGGTGGGATTGTACCCATACTAGTGCCTCATTGTTTCTCATGTGGCTCTCCTGAGCTTACACCTATGTTTGTGTGACTGGACTGGTCTGGCGCAACGTGTATCATCATGCACCGGACATTGTGCCTCAGTTCCAGGGAGGTACTGAATTGGTATTCCTTGCTGTGTGTGGCCAGAATTGCCTGGTGCAACCCATTTCAATGTACACTGGCCATTATGCCTCATTTTCAGGGAGGTGCAGAATTTGCATCTCATCATGTTTGAAATCTGAAATGCCTGGTGCAACTCAGACCAATGTGCATCTGATGCTGTGCCAGGATATCCGGGGCATGACCCGGATCATCGTATTCCTATCGAGAGGCTCTCCTGTGTTACTCTCCGTTCATTGGCTGTTCTCATTAAATGTTCATCGCAAGAGACCATCTGCCCTCTCCAAACCTCGCCCCTTCCAAAGACATCTTGGCACGAGGTAGTAGCGAGAGAGAGATTTACGGGGATGAAGGAATGCTTCAAAGACAGTTCAGAGGTAGGTCAAGAGGCTGTGTGACTCTTCTGTTTTGAGACCTGTGGGTGAACTTTGCAAGTAGCTGCTAACTAAGCATGGGCGAATTTTGCGAATCTCGCGTTCGCGAATTTTGCGGATTTGCGAACTCGCAATCCGCAAAATCCGCGAATTCTCGCGAATTTGCGGATTTTTTTTTGTGTGTTTGCGCGGGTTTCTGCCAGTTCGCGAGGGTTTTGTACAATGTCGCAAATTGCGAACTTACCTGTCGGGTCGCAAGTTTCGCGAACTTGTTGTTTCTACGTGTCCAGCCTGTTTGGGACACTCTTCTTCATCACTGCCACTCTCTGTCACCACTGCCACTCTCTGACTACTCATGCCACCCTCTGGCCCACCCATGCCACCCTCTGTTTCATCACAGCACCCTCTGGTTGTCCAGCAGTGTACATTATTGTGGCAATGCAAGCACACCTTCCCTGCCTCAAGTGACCTGAATTAATGTGGGGCTGATTAATGTGTCACAGAATATTTTTTTAGCTGGCACCTGCTTCCTTAGTGCTTCCTGATTAGTGATCTTTTGAACTTGCTAAGTGCTTTCATTGTTGCAAAATTAGTTACAACACCTGCCCTGCCCCAACTGACAATAATGAATTAGGGGCTGATTAATGGTTTTGAACCTCCAGCCTGGCTCCTGCTTGTCTCCCTTAGCTGTAATTCAGGACCTTTGTGGCATATGTGTAACTATTCTGAGGTTCAGAGCAGGGTCACATAATAGTTGCAACTGGCAACTGAACTCTGGAGGGGCCCCTCAGGAAGCACTACAGGAAATGGCTACTAATGATGAGCCTGAACTTTTGAACCTGGTAAGTAGTTTCAGTTTTGCTAAGATCGTATTTCTGCAATTTTGCACTTATTCGCGGGGCGCGAAGTTGTACTAGGAAGCCGCGAACTCACGCGAACAGTGCGAGCAGTGCGAGCAAAATCCGCTGCTCGCGGATTTGTGGATTTTGCGGGAGATTCGCGAATCTCGCGGATTGCGAATTTACCGAAAATCCGCAAAATCTGCGAGCGAAACGGATTTTCCGCCCATGCTTACTGCTAACCTTCCCTTGGTTATGTGTACCTCCTAATTAAAACTGCTACATATTCCCACCTGCTTTGCAAGGACCCAGACTAAGTGTGACGTCGGCCGCATCTAGCCCAGTGTCCAGGAGGTGGGGATGGTTATTTTCCATCCAGAGATATAGGACAACAGCAGTGAACAAGAGGTTAGAGGGAGGCTTGGGCTACGGAGTTTGCAGAGGGTGAACCACTGACCTGCTGGTACCAGTGGCACTGCATTAGGTTGCTGAGTGTCAAAGTCAAAAACAGCTTTATTCGGTTCTAATAAAAAAAATCATAAAAGCACAGGTAAAATACATTAAAAAGCATCAGAAGGGATGAGTCTGAATGAAAATTACATATTATATACAATTAGTTCATAGTTTTCCTGGATTTGATTACAGACTTTAAAAACGATGAAACAAGGTGCCTAATTAGTTCATCTTCAAGCATTTGTAATTTCATCAACACAGTCCTACATTGATTGCCTTAGGCCCCAGTATTTTAAGAGTGGAATCAAAAATCTCTTTCTTGGCACAGTAAAGAATTTGCAGAAGAGTGTGCAATGTAAGGTGGACTCTTTTGATACATTGTCACAGGGGCCTAAATCCAAATCTCTAGACCAACAATTCTGCACCGGGAATGTTATCAGTCTAAAGAAAGTTCCACCCCTAAATCTGGATAATAACATGCGCGCATAGCTGCTTGGCACCCTAATTAGGTATTGCTGTAATCCCTGCCCTTGGTGGATCAAATAATAATCCATCACAGATATTTTACTTTTCTCAGCTAGCCAGCGCTTGCTCTCAAGATACTCCAGGCATGTGTGCTTTAATTTCTTTCTAGGGACTGAGACTAGGCACTCTGGGGTGTCCAAATAATCTGAGTGCCCGATATCAGTCAGGAAACCCTTCAAATAGCTAAGCCAGGGAATCCTATTAGCCCCCTCTAGATCTAAACAGTCTTGTATCACATCCCTGTTTAGGCCTGTCTCCTCTGTTGACCATACTTTGTGCCACAACAGAATAGGGTCAACTTTAATTAGATCTGAAACATAATCTAAGCCAAGTTCCTGATGGCAAACAAGCATTGAGGTATTATGAGGAACAGCTAGTAAATAGCAGAGAAATTTGTTTTCTCCAAGCTGGATTAGTTTAGGCTCGATTATTCCCCAAAGCCCTGCTCCATAGGTGGTAGTGGACACGTATTTTGCTCTGTAGATGTCCAGGAGTACTGGGATTGGGCGTCCACCTAATTTATTGGCAAATGATCGCACTGCCCCAACTGATCTGGTAAATATCATGTTCCTTGTCTCTAGGGCAGAGGTCCACGTTCCCTTTTTATCAAAGTTAATTCCCAGATATGAGGACGTGTCTGCCGTGGCTAATTTTAAGCCAGAGAGAAAAATCTTGCATTTAGGGGGCTTCCTGGCAGCGCAGGACATTGTGAAAGTTTTACTTGTATTTATTTTAAGACCTCTCTCACACATATACCTAGAAAATTTGGTTACTGCTTTTTTTAAGCCCATTTGGGTTCTGGCCATGATAACTGCATCGTCTGCATATAGGAGTATTGGTGCCGGGGATTTCTTGATCCTAGGGTAATCTAACTGATCTTCCGTGAGGTGGGATGCTACGATGTTTATGCAAAGATTAAAGAGGAAGTGTGCTAATATGCATCCCTGTCTAACGCCCTTTTGGATGTCAAATTTAGCAGTACATTCTCCCTTTCATCCATACCTCACTCTAGCCCCAACGCCCCTACATAGTTCTTTGATAAAGACTAGCAGATCTGGTTCTACACCCAATTGGGCTAATGTGGACCATCATTTTTCATGGTTCAGACAATCGAAGGCCGAACTTAGATCCTCAAAACACAAAAACAGATTTTCCTTTTTGGCCATTATATACTTGTAAACAATTAAAGCCAACTTCAGGCCTTGTTCTGTGGTGCCAAGTCCCGCCCTGAACCCATATTGAAATTGTGAGAGAGTACCTTGATCTTCCACCCATAACTGAAGTCTGTTTAGTATGACTCTCCCTGCGACCTTCATTAGTGAATGCTATAAGGATATAGGTCTATAACATTTTGGATCACTACAGTCGCCTTTTTTTAAAATTGGAATAACAATGGCCTCTTGCCATGTAATAAAAAACCCATTCTTATTAGAGCTGTTTAGGACATTTGTTAAAAGTGGAGCCCATAGTTCCAAGTTTGATTTGTATATGTCTATTGGTACCCCATCGGGCCCCGGTGCTTTCCCAGCGGCACTATTGTTAATGGCCTGTTGTACCTCTATTAGAGAGAACTTCACATTTAGTTGTTAATGTTAATGTTGATGTTAATGTTAATATTAATCTTAAGTTAGTCTTCTATAGCGCACGGCTACTCCGATAGAGTGTCCCGGCGCTTTTATTAGTGACCAGAAAAGACAAACGACACACAACAAAAACAGGACCACTGCAGAGAATTAAGGGAGATCCAGCAATAGAGAGAGAGCGCACTAACGGGCAAAGAGCCATGTCTTAAGGCCCTTCCTAAAAGCCAGTAGATTAGATGTACTGCGTAGTGTCAAGGGAAGAAAGTTCCAGAGCTGCGGAGCTCGCAGCCTGAAAGAGCGGCCTCCAATAGTGGGAAAGTTTTTTGGGCCTTGTTCTGGGCACCAAATATCTCCTTACTACTCTCAATCGCATTTAGGTTATCTTTCTTATATAGCTCGGTAAAATGTGTGACCCATGCATTTTCTGTGATAGCTATTTCTACAGTGTTAGAAGATCCTTTTGGATCTATCGGCGGCCTTCGACACGGTCGACCATGTCACCTTGGTCGACCGTGTCGAGAGCGTAGGCATCCGACGCAATGCTAAGAATCTCCTTGCCTCCTTCCTGACGAACAGGACCCAGGTCGTCACTGTCAGACCTTTCAAATCCTCCCCCCTGCCATTGCCATGCGGAGTTCCTCAAGGCTCATCCCTAAGTCCGACACTATTCAACATTTATGTGTCAGACCTTGCCAAAGTCATCAGGGCACATGGGATGAGCCTCACTTCCTACGCAGATGACACTCAACTGGTCCTCGCCATCAAGAATGACGGGTTTAAAATAGCCAACAATTTCAATCAGGGCATGCTGGCAAATGGGAGCTGGATGGCTCATAATTGCCTGAAACTAAACTCCGATAAATCGGAGGTTGTAATTTTTGGCAATTTATCCCCGGAGTGGTCCCCCCTTTGGTGGCCTTCATCCATGGGCCAGCCCCCAGACCCGGTCAACAAGGTGAGGAACTTGGGAGTCATGTTCGACAATCGTCTGAACTTTTTACCACACGCAAACCAGATTTCCTCCTCAGCCTTCCACAAACTAAGGCTTATTAAGAAAATCCTGCCTTTCCTACCCGAGAACGCAGGCAAAACATTGGTGAGCTCCCTGGTCTTGTCTACCCTAGACTATTGCAGCGCCTTGTTTCTAGGTGCCCAGGAGAGAGTGCTACTGAAAATGCAGGCTATTCAGAATGCAGCCGCCAGGCTCCTAGGGCGCATTCCCAAATACCACCCGGTGTCACCCACTATAAGACAGCTTCACTGGCTACCGGTGAGAACGAGGATCAAGTTCAAGTCTTTATGCCTGGTATACAAGGAGCTTCAAAATCCTGGACCCGCGTTCTTCACCCAAAACCGCATCCCCTACTGCCCATCTAGAACATTGCGCTCATCCAGCTCATATGAACTGGTGGTCCCCCGAACCAAATCTGTCACATGGGGTGACAGAAGATTTCTTGTAGTCGCACCGAAATTGTGGAATACATTGCCACATTCAATCAAAACCAGCACCTCCCATTGGTCTTTCCGCAAGCAACTTAAGACCTGGCTTTTTAATCAATGAACCTCAGCCCCCCTTGTTGGTTAAACACTGCAGCAACTTTAGCGCCGAGATGCCCAAGGGCCTTCGTTCGCGCTTTACAAATGTTGTCATAAATAAATAAATAAATGTATCTGTGAAGAACGGTGCGTTCATGGCATTCCAAAATCCTATATTATCTTTTATGAGGCTAGCTTTATGTAGTGCCTGCCAGGCTTCCTCCTTCAGCTTATGCTTGCGATTTTTTACTGCCTGATAGTACGCTCTTCTAGCAGATCTAATAGCTATTTGATTTCGTGGTGAAATTTTTAGGATTAACATTAAATGCGCGTGCGATTTACTGCACTCGCTATTAAACCATCTATTTTCCCTGCTTCTTTCTGCTCTTTGTGGCCTTCTAAGGAGATTTTGTATTTCTTCAGTTATTTTAATAAAGGCCTCGCATAAATAGAAGTCTTCCTTATCCTCTGTGAGACAAGTCTCAAACTCACTGCGCATATTATTGATGAGGCTTGCGAAAAAGGCTACTGGTTCTATTTTATTCCATTTCAGGCATTAGCCAAAGTCAATTTATGGCTGTACAGATTTTCTATTAGGGTATTTGATTTACCCTCAGCTTCCACAAATGTTAAGGATAAAGAACATGGATAATGGTCACTCATGGCTACCTCGCTTACACTAAAATTAAGAATACGGCCTGAATGCCGCTTGGATATGAGGGCATAATCTATGATGGTTTGACAACCCCTCCCAATGAAAGTTGGTTTAAAAGGGACTGGATCGGGGCACAGTTCATTAATGAACCCCAAATCTAATTCAGAAATTAAGTTATTAAAATGGTTACCCAATATAGTGTGGAGAAAGTGTGCGCTGCCATCTTCTCTGTCTGGACCTAGCCCGCAGATATTCAGATGGCTATGTGGACATAGGGTGGAATTAAAATCCCCAACCAATATGACACATATATCACCTGTCTGATCTGCATCAACAATGGAAATAAGGTTTTGGGATAGGTTCTCTAGGATCTTTGAGGTCTCTGACTTGGGAATGTTGTTGTAGAAATTTACCAGGACAGTTTTTTGTTTTTTACCATCTGTCCATAGCAAAATTTGGAAATATTCTGATGTCGGTTCACACTTTACGTTTAAGCCATGCACTAAGGGGGTCATTACGATTGCGGTTTTTCCGCATCCTCGGGGCCGGCGGAAGCCACCGCCGGCCCCGAGGATGCGGAAAAACCGCAGCGGACTGACCAAAGACCCACCGCCACATTAGGATGGCTGGTGGGTCCTGGTTTCCGTCCGCAGCTTTTCCGCCGCGGTCGGATTACAACCGCGGCGGAAAAGCTCTAATATGGTGACGGTGTCTTCCAGACACCGTCCACCATATTAGGATGGCCAGTGAGTTATGCTTTTCCGCGGCGGGTTTTCCGCCGTGGAAAAGCATACAGAACTTCACTGCGGGGGCCCGTTGCGGGCCCCCTAGGTGAAGGGGGGGTGGGGGGAGCACATGGGGGGTACCTATGGTACCCCCCTGCCTTTGCATGCAGAAAGCGGCAGGCACCGCACGGTGCCTGCCTCTTTCTGCATGCAAATGCAATGCGTGCATTTTTAACATTGCCGCGGGTGCAGCTTGAAGCTGCACCCGTGGCAATGTTAAAAATAGAGGATGTGACCGCCAGGGTGGCGGTCACATCCTAATTGCACAGGAGGGAACTCCGCATGCCATGCGGAGGTTCCCACCTGCTCTGGGGTCGCGGACGGACTTGCGTCCGTCCGCGACCCCAGAGCAGGTGGGAACCTCCTAATCGACCCCTTAGTTTGGTATATAGGTGCACAGACTCCCTTATTTCTGCCCCTGTTTGTACGGGTTGCTGGTGTGTTGAAGGTGCGAAAACCATTAATATGAATTGGGGCAAATGCCCAGGTTTCCTGCAGAAATATAATAGAGTGTTTTAAGAAAAGATTATGCAGTCCATATTATCAATCTTGCCCGATAGCCCCGCTGAGTGTGTATGTGTGTGAAAGTGTTCCTTACAGACTGGCTGATACCCGCCGCACCACATAGCGGTGAGGAGAGAGTGTGCATGAGCGGAAGTGATCTGCACGGACCGCCTGTGATTCACAATACTGGCTGGCGGTGCCACTTCGTACTTTGATTGTATGTCAAAAGCCCAGTACATTTGTTATTGGGTTGTCCTACATGACTACGGCCCACGGTGCTGCTAAAAAGTGTTCTACTTTCGTGTATGTACATATTGCTGATATTGTGCACTATATATGGGTACTCCCTCTCCATTGGGACCGTGGGATCGTAGCGCTGCTCTGCTGAAATTAAATCATTTGGCTATTTATTGACATTGTGTGCGCGTTTGCCAATAGCGCTCCGCTCTGCTCCTCCCCCGCCTCCATTTTGTTTATTTGTTGTCCTCCTCGTGTGCCCGACCCGCCTCCCAGCTGAGATGCCCTCGCCCCTCCCCCTCCACCATCCATATATGACAGTGCTTCCCGCGCGCAGCGTTCACGCGCTGCGACCGCGCCCAACCCGCGCCGAAGGTGCGCCAAAGGTAAGCCCGTCTACGCCCGTCCGCGCCTGGACCGCGCCCAGCGCCAGACCCCCTGCCCCTCGCGCTACCCAGCCCCCCCGCATTACCTACGATGCCGCCACCCTCCTAGCCCTTAACCCCGGTCGCGCCCCCAACTGCGTCCAGGCCGCTCCTGGACGCACCCATGGACCGTTCTCCTGCTTCTCCTGCAAATTTAGCGGCACCGACAACATCTCCGCTACGACCACAACACAGATTCCCGACTCCAACCACCTAGAATGCATCCTTCTCAACACCCGCTCAGTCCACAGGCACGCCATTGACCTTTGGAACCTACTAGACACCATCTCTCCTGACGTCGCCTTCCTAACGGAAACTTGGATGAACACTTCCTCCGCCCCTGACATCGCCATCGCTATCCCTGATGACTATAAGATCACACGCAAGGACCGCACCGACCATACAGGAGGAGGAATCGCTATCGTCCATAAGAAATCCATCCGCATCACTACCAGCTCCGACGCCAACCTCGCTAACTCCGAACACCTTCACTTCCAGATCCACATCGACCCCAAGACAACCCTTAGAGGCACCCTCCTCTACAGACCACCAGGACCCCGCGCAAAATTCAGTGAAGACATCACAGACTTCATCACCCCACACGCGCTCCCCTCCAAAGACTACATCCTTCTGGGAGACCTCAACTTTCACCTTGAAAAGCACAACGACCACAACACCACCACCCTCTGGGACAACCTCGCCAACCTCGGACTTAAACAACTGGTCACTTCCCCCACCCACATCGCAGGTCACACACTCGACCCCATCCTCACCTCCAGCAACCATGTCTCCTTCAGCCACACTACGGATCTCCTCTGGACTGACCACAGCTGCGTTCACTTCACCTACAACAAGCCGAAACCCATCATCCACCTCCAACCAACTCTACAAAGAAACTGGAACAAAATGACCACGGAGCAGATCTCCACATCGCTCCTTCAAACCTCCCCAGCCCTCTCTTCTAACGCCAACGAAGCCGCCTCCAACCTCACCCTTTTGCTATCCAACACCGCCGACACCTTAGCACCACTGAAAAAACGTCAACACAAACTTGGCAACAAGAAGGCTTCATGGTTCAACGATGACCTCAAGAAGTCCAAGAAACTGTGCCGCTCCCTTGAAAAGGCCTGGAAAAAAGACCCATCCACCAGCAACAAGAACGCCTTCAAAAGCGTCATCCGCACTCACCACCAACTGATCCGAAAAGCCAAGAAAACAGCATTCAAGGATCGACTTGACAACAACGCCCACAACAGCAAGGAACTTTTCAACATCGTCAAGGAATTTTCCAACCCCTCGGCCAACTCCAACGACATCACCCCCTCTCAAACCCTCTGCGACTCCCTAGCCTCTTTTTTCCACAACAAGATTGCTGACATCCACAACAGCTTTGACAACCAACCCGGAAGCCAACCCACCCTACCATCTGCTGACCATCTTCCCCCCGTTAACACCCTTAACGCCTGGAACCCAATCTCCACTGAGGACACCATCCGCCTGATGAATTCCATCCACTCTGGATCCCCCACAGACCCATGCCCTCACCACATCTTCAACAAAGCAGACTCCGTCATAGCTCCGCACCTCCGAGACGTCATCAACTGCTCCTTCAACTCCGCTACCTTCCCAGAAGACTGGAAACACGCTGAACTCACCGCCCTTCTGAAAAAACCAACAGCAGACCCCACCGAACTCAAAAACTACCGCCCCATCTCGCTTCTTCCATTCCCGGCCAAAGTCATCGAGAAAGCTGTCAACAACCAGCTCGCCGCCTTCCTCGAAACCAACAAATCACTCGACCCCTCACAATCTGGCTTCCGAGCCAAACACAGCACTGAGACCGCCCTCATCGCAGCAACAGACGACATTCGAACTCTACTGGACAATGGAGACACAGTCGCCCTCATCCTCCTCGACCTCTCTGCAGCATTCGACACAGTCTGCCACAGCACCCTCTTACAACGCCTCAGAAACATCGGAATCCAAGGAAATGCACTGGAATGGATCACCTCGTTCCTCACCGGAAGAACCCAGAGAGTCCGCCTCCCACCTTTCAAGTCCGAGGCTTCTGAAATCATCTGCGGCGTACCACAAGGATCCTCACTCAGCCCCACCCTCTTCAACGTATACATGAGCCCCCTCGCGGCCATTGCCCGCCAACACAACCTCAACATCATCTCTTACGCGGATGACACTCAACTGATCCTATCTCTCACCAAGGACCCCAGCACCGCCAAAACTAACCTACACGAAGGAATGAAAGAAGTCGCCGAATGGATGAAACAAAGCCGTCTGAAACTGAACTCAGACAAAACAGAAGTCCTCATCTTAGGTACATCCCCCTCTGCATGGGACGACTCTTGGTGGCCGGAAGCCCTTGGAAAAGCACCCATCCCGACAGACCACGCACGGAACCTTGGCGTCATCCTGGATTCTTCACTCTCAATGAACAGACAAGTCAGCGCCGTATCCTCTTCCTGCTTTAACATTCTTCGCATGCTCAGAAAAACATTTCGCTGGATCCCCTCCGAAACAAGGAAAACAGTCACCCACGCTCTAGTCACGAGCCGACTGGACTACGGAAACACCCTCTACGCAGGTACCACCGCTAAACTCCAGAAGAAACTACAACGAATCCAAAACGCCTCAGCCAGGCTCATATTAGACATCCCACGCAACGAACACATCTCTGGTCACCTTAAAGACCTCCACTGGCTACCCGTCAATAAGAGGATCACTTTCCGACTGCTTACCCACGCACACAAATCACTCTACGACATCGGACCAGATTGCCTCAACTCTCGACTGTCCTTCTACACCCCCTCCCGCCAACTTCGCTCTTCCAGCCAAGCCAAACCACTGTACCTCGCATCAACAAGTCCACCATGGGAGGCAGATCCTTTTCATACCTGGCTGCCAAAACATGGAACTCACTCCCCGCTTACCTTCGCCTCACCCAGAATCACCTAGCGTTCAGAAAGCAGCTTAAAACTTGGATATTTGACAAATAATCCTCCTCCCCTTCCTAAGCGCCTTGAAACCCTCTGGGTATGTAGTGCGCTATACAAATCTCATGACTTGACTTGACTTGACATATCATCACAATACAAATGGTACTGCTAGCAATATTTCCAAATGCGTTATTCCCAAAAAGTATATGATGTTCATGTCATAGTGATTGAAAAATTGCGTTGATTGTGAACTTTCTTACATACATCCTGTGTGAAGCCTCTTTTGTTATGCTCGGTGTATTTAACACGAGTGAGTGCTGTTTCTTTGCTTTACACATTGCCTCTGATATAAGCCTGACTGCTCACTGCCAAGGTACCCAAGGGTGAGCCCGGGTTGTACAGTGAATGTAATCACATGCCCTTAATGGGAGCAGTAGTTTCTCCTGACTCCGGGCATCCCTTCAGCCAACCAGACACTGCAAGTTCCAACACCACCTGATCGTAAAGCTGGGTTTATGAGAGATGTAATATTAATTTGTGTGGGTATATTGAGGACATATTGGAATTCAAAGGACAGAGAAAAGCTGTTACGATTTATGTAGCCCACAATGGGTTGACCATCTTAAGGAGTATTTCCACCATGGCCTTTTTGGCATTGTTCTCAGACCAGGTGCAAAGGAGTAGGTATTAGCTGTCAGGGAAAATGTGGATTTGGAAAAAATATGAATAAATTACCACATGTTTTGTCTAGAGAGTTAGGAAAGAGAATTATAAACACAACATATTAGTGAAAGAGTGAGCAAAACCTGTGAAGCATAAATTGAGGAATCTTCCTTTTAGCATTCGACAGAATCTAGAGAAAGAGTTAGATTCTTTGTGCAAGTGTGGTATAATTGAACCCATTGATTCATCACTGTGGTTGTAGCACTTAGTGGTGGCTCACACACAGAATGGGGAACTGAAGGTTTGTGCGGGCCACCGATGCCTCAACAAACAATCTGGATGGACTCTTACCCTCTACCCAGCATCAATAAGCTCTTAGGGGCATATAATCAAGAGGGGGCGATAATTATCGCTAAGCGCGCTTAGCGCTAGGATAATTATCGCCACCCAACTCTGAATTTTATCGTGGAGATAGTGTGCTATCAGCAATGCTTATCTCCACAGCGATAGAATTCAGAGTGCAAGCTGCCTAACTGTATGATTATCGCTGGAAAAACAGCGATAATTATACAACTACTTTTGGCAATAGCTTGCTGACAGGGCCTCACATACTTAGCCATGATATCCACCTTCCATAGGATATCATGGCTAAGTCAGTTTCAAAGCAGGCGTAAGGAAAGTAGCAATAACAGAGGTTATCGCCACTTTTCTTGACGCTATGCTGCCTTGCGTGAGTCTTGATAATAGGAGAAATGTCGCTTACTGACATTTCTCCTGTTATCCTGGAGAGGAACGCCCACTTTGCATCTAATTAGAGATGCACAGCTGGGCATTGAGGGAAAGGGCGAAAATGCATGGAATCACGCATTAGCATATCCTTGCTAATAGGGCGTTAAAATTTTCACCGCTTTTAGGCCGAAAACGGGCACAAAAGCGGCAATAATATTTTAACGTCCCCTTGTTGATATGCCCCCACATGGTTTAAAGGAAGGCAGGTTTTTCTCAAACTCAGACCTGGTTTCAGTGTAGCACCAAACTGAGTTGGAACCAGAATCAAGACATTTAACAGCTTTGTCTCTCAATCTGTCACGTACCAATACTGCTGCATGCTATTTCGGTTGGCATCTGCGGCCTTAGTTTTCCAGAGAATAATGACTAACATGTTGAAATGAATTCAGGGGTTATCAATTTTCCAGGATGATGTGTTAAAATTTGTACCCAACAGGCAAACTCAGGATGCTATTCTCAAAGAGGTCTTAAAAAGATTCCAGACCAATGGGGTTGTCCTAAGGAGAAATAAATGTGTTTACCATAATGACGAAGTTGGGTACTTGAGCCATTTGGTAGCCAGTCGAGGTATTGCACCTAAATCAAGTCTAGTTAATAGTATAGACTAAACCTCCTGTAGACAAAGTTGGATTTCAATAATTTCTAGGTTTGTATGGATGTTATTCACAGTTCATTCAGAATTTTGCAACCAGATTGAGACCTTTATTCTGACTGTTAACGAAAGGTGCACTTTTGAGTGGAATGCTGAATGCCAAGAAGTGTTTGAATGGGCGAAAGAGCAATTGATATCTCCAGAGTTATTGAAACATTATGATCCTGAGTTACAGTGTGTTTTAACTGTTGACACCAGCAATATGGGGTTAGAAGCAGTTCTCAGCCAAGGAGAGGGTGAAGATGTTAGAACAATTGGTTATTCTTCACTTGTCTGAACAGATGCAGAAGGGCACTATTTAGTTAGGAACTTCTTGCTGCTGGTGGGCAGTCATGATGTTTTGATATTTTGTCTGGGGAAGAAAATACATAATTCAAACTGCCCGGAAGCCTTTACTATATGTTCTGATTGGTAAAATGTGTAGAGGTTTTATGCTGAGCATTACTCAATTGTCATCAAGATTGTTACAATTTGAGTTTTTCCCAGAATACATTGCTGGCACTAACAATGGTTGTGTGGACTACTTTTTGAGTTCCACTGTGTGTGTTGATATAAACAGTGATGGTGGGTGTGGCGAGGATAAGGAGGATTGTATAGTTGCAACTGTAGACTTACCACAGCTGTGTGCTTTCTCAGAATACGAATGGCGTAAGGCTGTCAAGGGTGATTTCTCAATGACTATAGTCATAAAGTCTGTGCTATCAGGTTAGCCGAGGGAAAGGAATCTTGACTTTTATTTAAAGACATATATAAAGGTTGCAGAGGAGCTGTCAGTAGAAGATGGCTGGTTAGTGAGAGCGGACAAGTTGTTGCTACCGGTTCCCTTGAGGAATGCCATTATAATCTGAGATCATGAGGGTAATTTAGGTGCCACTATGACAAAAAGGCGTGTGAGGTTGTCCTTTTGGTGGCCTCTATGGAGAGAGAAATAGTAAAGCAGTGCGTCATATGCTCTAGCTGTGATAAAATATAGAATTTGCATACTCCTCCATTGTGTCCCATCGACTTACATTCTGTCCCATGGGAAAAGGTGGGGATTGCTATTGTGGGGCCTTTAAATTAATTGTCCAGTTCATCTAGGTTTGCTCTGGTCTTGATGGATTATTACACTAACTGACTGGAAGTCAAATTTGTAAATGAGGTTACATCAGGAGTGGTGGTTGAATTTCTAAAGGATATGTTCTTGAAGGAAGGTTTCCCTGCCAAATTGGTATCAGACAATGGAACTCAATTAATGTTTTGTGAAGTGGAGTGTTTATCTAACATCTCAAGAGCTCACTGTATCACCCTCAGACCAATGGACTGGGTGATGGCATCCAGTGGGCTGTGGCCAACACGTGTATGGTGGTGAATGCTGTCAAAACCATGTTGTGGTTTTATTGTATGACTCCACATGCGTCTACTGGTGTTTCATCATTTGAAGGTTTGCATGGACGAAGAGCTACCATGTGCTTCTGTTCACCTTGGATGAACAAATGGATTAGGTATGGTAAGCGGACAGATGAAAATGAAGAAGACGAGTGGAAGTGGCACGAGTAGAAGTGGTAAAAGACACATAGAAAATGTATTTAGATGAGACTAATACAGTTATGTTTTTCAAATTTAGGATTGGTGATACAGTGTGTGTGAGGAAACCTGTGCATGTGAGGAAAGGTGAGTCCAAGTTTAGTCCAGCTGTCAGAGTTTTGGTGGTAAAAGGAAACAGTGTAGGGGTTGAGGATGGTCAATGGAGGAATTTCTTTTGTGTGGGCATGGTGGAACAAGTGGAAGTAAGTAGTGGCATGGATGCAGATTGTGAGGTGGATGTTGAGGAAGTTAAGGGAGGAATGCATGTTGGTGGGGCTATAAAAAGAAGCGGAAGAGTAAAGGATGAACCCCTGTGTTTTAGAGTGTGATCGCAGTTATTTGTGTGTGTCTTTGTAATAATATTATGGCTGATGTTTGTTGTCTGCCCATCCTGGCATTTCTATATGTTTACATAGTTGTTTATTATAAAATTGGAGCTATTGTAAGGTTTAGTTATTTGTTTTAGTCTGAGTACGAATAAGGATAAAGTATGTAATTTCATTTAGCTTCTGTAAAAGGAAAAACCAAGTAGCATCTGGTTGTAGAATGTTAAGAACTGGACCATTGCCATGGTTGTGAGTTCCAAGTTCCCTTAAAAAATTTAAATCGAACATCCTGTATGTAACGACCTATTGTGTGCTAGCGGCAGCTTGGTGTAGGTTTACTCATGCAATGAAACTTACTTGTGGAGAATTCATCCAATGTCTTCATCCTTCAGTCAACCCACCCACTTTGGTCAGTTATTAGATGGTTGACTTCTTTTACCTAACTAAACTTGGTCTTTGAGCCCTTGGTGTGTGTATGTCTGGAGTACACAAGGGTAATCCTAATGTCCTTCTATATCTATTAATAAGATTCAGTTTAGGCAGTCGCTGTACCCCCAATAAGACAATAGCCTGGTAGAGCAAAAGCTGAGTCCATCAGCAACCAGACAGTGGATAAACAAGAACTGTTTTGGCATTTAATTTTCAACCTTTGAAGTGCCCCCCAAGTGTGATATGTAAAACCCCAGCAGACCTGCCAATCAGGTCTTGTCAATACAGCAGGATCTGACACGGTGATGTCAACAATTGGCCCCATGTGACTGGTGCCGGTCTGGCTCGGGGGGGCCCAAAGACAGGTGCAGACCTGGGTGATAGCTACATCTGTTTGTGACAGGTTAAGTCTCTTTAAATGTTATCCCAGCCCACAGGCCATCATGTCAAGTGCACAACAACACCGCCCCACACCACAGGCCTTTTTCCCTGTCCTGGGAGCAAGTTCATATTTCATTCACATTTTTTCCTATGCTAATTACTGGCTGGCAGAAGTGAAAGAGCAAAATGCAGATTTAACTTCCAGGGAAATCAGGCAGCGCAAAGTTGACTTTCTTAAAGTCCCCCTCCTAAACTATGTATCACAAATTTGACTTCATGCATGAATTGGCTTGTAATAAATATTTCAAGAAAACTAAAAATGAAATGTTTAGCTGTTTCCTAGGTAGAGACAACATTCATCAAACGTAATATTTTATTCCAATGTTTTCTTTTGGAACAGCCAACCCTGCTGTAATGAAAATAGCTTTGAGGTGTTATTCATTGTAAGGACATGTTTACCAATAAATGCTTACTTGTCCTACTTTTAAATACCAGAACACACCAAACCTTATGGCCAATGCAGCCTACTTAGGGTGACATACATATTTACAAGGAACTTTTAGTACTATCAAAAAAGGGGTATTTTGACTGGTTGAATCTGCAGTTTAAAACTGCAAATTCAGGCTACAATTATAGGCCTGGAGACATGATTTATAGTGCAACTGCATTGGATGACACAATGAGTGCTGCAATCCACTTGTTGTATTTTAATTACGTGCCCTTGGTAAACCTGGTACATAAACTATGGATTTACAGGAAAACTAAATAAACCAATGAGGTGTATGCCAGATTTACTACGTTTAAAGGGGGAGCACAGGCATTTTACCACTGATTAGCAGGGATAAAGTGCACAGAGTTCTACACGACATATTAGTTATCTAACGGAATCTTGCCAATGTGCTTTTACTAACTATAATCCGCTTGCACTAAAATGGCTGCTGCTACGTGGGATTTTCTACTGCGCATGCGTCTGTCATGCCCATGTGACATGCTTGGTGGGAAAACTTTTGCTTCTGCGCAATAGAACTAAGATGGCTGTTATGTGTCCTAATGTGCAAGAAGCTTGCATTGCTGCTTTGCTAAGCTGTTTGTTTTTGCTTAATATCTAACGCAATAGTTAAAATAAAATAATGGGAATAGAGTAGAAAGAAATGGTATCCAGTGCATTCATTTATTCTGTGTTTCTAAAACTGTTTCTTTTCTATTTTTTCATGTTATCAAATTTACGGGCCTAAATGATTTGCTGAACTCCATCTTTGGAGAAACTGCGCCTGTGCGACAAATGTCCTGAAGCCACAGAAGATGTAGCCTTGAATCATGGCCAAGACGGACATGGATGGCGGAGAAGAGTAAACTCCTTGCCTTGCCGGAGGAAGCTGAATTGATTAAATTGTTTAAAAAGATCATTGATAGATTTCACTATCAGGAGGAATAAAGAACATGGGTAGATAAAGTTATGGCAGGGAATGACTTAAATACATGATTGACAAGTTGCTTCTAAAAAGTATGATGTGATGGCTACTCCTCGTTCTTTGTCCAATAAAATTGTGGGATTCACACATTTGCAACATTTGGGGGTGGTACACTGACCTGAAAAATAGTATAACTAGGGTAGGCTTAGTTAGTTAGAATGTCCGACTTGTCTGAATAGCTGACCTGTCACTGACCCAACGCACTCAATAGGTGATCGGGAGCAGAGTTGCTGGCAGAGCACTCTGTCAGAAGATTCGATAACCCAATCGGGGTTCTGGGGAGGAGATTGTGACCCAATCGGGGTTCGACTGTTAGGTGCAGAGAACTTTTACAACGCTGGCGTTTTGAACTTTAACTGGGATACTGGTCTTAGCCTGTGGTGGTTCTATCCAATTTGGTTTGTAACCTGTCCTGATTCTGACTTGTACCTGTTCTTTTCTGCTGGCACCTGTATTTTGGGATCCAATTTCTTTGTCTCAGCCCATGACCAGGGTTGGTCATCACACCGAAATAGGTAACTATTAAGTGTGGGTTTGTCATTGTACTGTTTTCCCTTTTCTCTTACCTACCCTCTGTTCAAATGCTTAACAACATTTTCTCTCCAAATCATTCTGAAATGTTCATGTTTTTAAATCTTCATTACTCTAAACAGAATAAGAAATTAATTTGATTTTTCATGTTTATAAGTTTTCCAAAATTTTACTTAAAGATTTTAAACCTTTCCCGAGTTTGTGGTTATTTATGATATGCTAAATGTTATTATTGCTACCTATTTTTCTTTAACTCCCATGATCCTTTAGGACTTTAGGTATCGGTGACTTGGATTGGTAAGATAAATGTTATAAAAAATCCAAATGGTAAAAACCCCAATTGATTGAGTGTAGGTTTACCTGTTTAATGTATATATAGATATATGGGCCCAGGTGAGTATGTTGAGCAGGTGAGCCTGTGCTCTATCAGTTATTTTGGTAGCAGAGGCAAGGTTAAGGATTAGTGTAGATAGGTAGTTAGTAAATATTGATTATTGATTATTATTAGTTATTGATTTTATTGATTTTTTTGTATTAACCAAAACTGTTCATACCTGTTTTTATGTTTTGTCTGGAAACCCCGGGGGCAGAATAACAGGTGGTAAGTGGAAGCCATTCTATAGTGAGGTCACTTGTTCAAGGTAGTAAGTGCATAGTTAGGTAAAACCGGAAGCACTGTTTAGGGATGATTTTGTCTGTATAAATGTGTGAATAATTGATAGCAAAGAGTTCGCTAGTAATACTTTGGTGTGATTTTTTTTTTTTTTAAATATATCCTTTATTGGGTTCACAGGATAAAAGAAAACATGAATTGTACAGTATACCGTATCATGTAGCTCAAAGGTGTATACATTGGTCTCGGAGCAAAGCATATAATACATTGTTACATCACATTGAAATACGATGGTGGAATTATAGCTCAATCATGCCAGCCTCGTTAGCGTTGAGTAAAGGAAAAGTGAAAATAGTAAGAATGGGGGGGGTGTGGGGTTACTAAACTTGGGAGTGGGTGGTGTGTGGCGTGATGGACACTTGTCCGTGCAGTGGGGGGGTTTAGAGGCGGTGTCGCAGTCGGCCCATGTTCGCCCCACCAGTTCGGGGAGGGCGATGTGTTATCAGCAGTGGGTATATGTCGTAGGTGGGGCGGGGGGGGGGTGACGTGGGGTTGTTCCCATCCCGCCTATCTGATGGGAATGTCGGCAATGGGACCACTATCAGCAGTGCCTGATGTTGTGCGCCCGTCTCCGTGTTCTCCGCTTGGGGAGGTGTG
This sequence comes from Lissotriton vulgaris, assembly GCF_964263255.1. Classification (NCBI taxonomy): domain Eukaryota; kingdom Metazoa; phylum Chordata; class Amphibia; order Caudata; family Salamandridae; genus Lissotriton; species Lissotriton vulgaris. The sequence continues at coordinate 365,653,441 of NC_141695.1, read as the reverse complement.
TCCTGCGGGGTCTCCCGGTGTCTGGTATTCTCTGTGGAAGGAGTTCAGTGTTTCGTCCCAGAGTGCCGCAATGGGGATCTTGCGCAACCCTGCCGTCTCCTCATTGTGAAGGGAGATGCTTTCCGCTTTTGCCCAGTTGTCCAGGGAGGTGCGCCAGTGCTCTGTCATGGGTGGTTCTGCGCGTTTCCAGTGTTTAGTGATTAGTCTCTTGGCCGTAATAAGGCCAAGATCCCAGAAACGGGAGGGCACTCTGTTGTGTTTGGTTCTGTGGTAGAGGCCCAATAGGCATGCCTCCCACGTGTGAGGGATCGGCATCGCCGTGCTCCGCTCCAATATCGGCAATACTGACCGCCAGTATGTTTGGATCTGCGGACACTGCCACAGCACGTGCAGGAGGTCCGCCCCTTCTGTCTCGCATCTCAGGCACCCTGTCGCTGCTCCTGGGAAGTAGTGGTTGATCCTGTCTGGGGAGAGGTATGCTCTATGCAATATGTAGAACTGGATCTGCTTGAAACGTGCGTTGCGAGGGATGTTCTTGGGGCTTGCCAGTATCACCGCCCACTCCTTGTCTGTCCAGGCCTTCCCTCTGTCCACTGCCCACTTATCCCGCAGTGGTTGTAAGGTGCGTTGTGTGTGTGATAGCAGTGCTTTGGTCAGCCAGTGCACCACATGTGTGCCATTCCCCATGACATGAATGCATTGTATCAGTTGGTGTATGGGAGGTTCTTCAGTGATGTTTCCCCATTTTTGTGTCAACGCTCTGATTATGGAAGCGTGTTGTAAGAACTGACCCGCCGGTAACCCCGTGTCGGTGGCGAGTGTCGCGAAGGGGATCAGGGCGCCGTCAGCGTATAAGTCTGCCATGGTTTCTATTCCCGAGCGTGTCCATTGCTCCAGGGCTGTTTCCATGACCACGGTCATGGTCTTGGGGGTGCCTAGGAGTGGGAGCGCCGGGGTGTACGGTGTGGTGGTTTTGGTAAGCCGTAGGCATCGAGAGTAGCATTTTACGGCCACCGCTACATGTAGTTGGGTGTGTTTCCTAGCGCTTGTCAGCGGGTTGAATAACGAGTGTATCTGTAACGAGGATAGTGCGTCCACAGCTGTGGCTGTGTCCTCTTGATGTCTGCCTGATAGCCAAGCCACTACCCATTGCAGTTGCGCCGCCAGGTAATAGAGTTCCAGGTTTGGGACCGCTAGACCTCCATCACTAACTGGAATATACAATTTCGTCAGTGCTACACTTCCTGTGTTCCAGATCAAGTCTCTAATCATGGTCTCTAGTTCCCTGAAGATGCGGACCGGGACGTATAGTGGAATGTTCGCAAAGTAATATAAGAGTCTGGGTAGGACGATCATTTTCGTTAAAGTCACTCTGCTCGGCACATTGATGGGGAGAGTCTTCCAAAAGGCGATTTGGGACCTGATAGATGTTATGGCTCGTGTCAAATTTCCATCTAAGATATCTGGGGGAGTTGTATAAATATGAATTCCCAGGTATTTGAACGTGGTTTGCAGCCACGGCAACCTCTCACCGTTGATCCTAAGCTCAGGGTCTGGGGTGTTAGGAGCATAAGGGTACGCCCCTGACTTGTCCCAGTTGACTTTTAGGCCCGACATGATCTCGAATGTTCGGAAGATGTCCGATAATTCCAGTGGCAGGTGATCAAGGTCTCTGACGTACAGGTGTAAGTCGTCAGCGTACAGTGATATTATATGTGTGCCATCCGCTAGTTGGATGCCCCATTGTGTGCCTCTGCTACGCAACCTCTCGGCGAGAGGCTCCATCGCCAGCGAGAAGAGCAGTGGGGACAGCGGGCAGCCCTGTCTGGTGCCCCTACTGACTCTGATGGCATTGGATAACAGTCTGCCCATGCGTACTCTCACCTCAGGCCTCCTGTACAGTAATCCTACCAGCTCGATGTAATCATCGCCCAGGCTGAACTTATGCAGCACTGCCAGTAGATAGGGCCATTCCACTGAATCAAACGCTTTTTCGAGGTCTAAAATTAAGCAGCCCGATCTCGGCCAGTTCTGGACCGCGTATTCCTGCACTCGGAACAGCCTCCTTATGTTTTGGGAGGTGCACCTCGTTGGAACAAAGCCGTTCTGGTCTTTATGCACTAGGGTCGGTACCAGGGCCGCCAGTCTCCGGGCTAGGGTCGACGCTAGGATCTTGTAATCTGTATTCAACAGTGCCAGTGGCCTGTACGATCCAAGGAGCGTGCCATCTCTGCCCGGCTTGAGGAGAGACACCAATGTTGCCTCATTCATCGACCTGGGTAAGGACGAGTCCTCCAATGCTGCCGAGTATGTTCTGAGTAGTTCCGGGATTAGGATGTCCGAGTAGGCCTTGTAGTATTCAGCTGGCAGCCCGTCCAGGCCTGGGGCTTTGCCATTGGAGAGGGCGAAGATGGCGTCACGCAGCTCATCTGCCGTTAGCGGCGACCCAAGATCATCACGCTGATCATCAGTCGGAGTGGGGAGCTTCACCTCGTCTAGGTATGCAGCGATATCCGGCTGCGGGTTCTGCAGTTGCGACCGATATAGCGCGTCATAATGCGTCACAAAAGCGGCATGGATGTCCGCCTGTGTGTACACCACTGTGCCGTTGGCTGGGTGTATCGCCGTTACTGGTGAGGTTCGATCTTCACACTGTATTAACCAGGCTAACAGTTTGCCGGGTTTGTCACTATAGAGGTGTGTGCGGGCCGAGTGAGCAGCATAGTTAACATGTTTTAGCCTATCCACTAATCTGTCATGATCCGCCCGCGCTTCCAGTAGTCTGGTGTTGGCACCCTCAGTTGCTTCCTGTTCTGCTTGTAGCAGGTCTGTTTCCAGGCGCCTTAGGTCTGCCTCTATCTGCCATCTGGAATGAGCCTGTGTGCCTAGACACTGCCCCCTGAGGACCACTTTGAATGCGTCCCATTCTAGTTGAGGTGTGGACGCCGTCCCATGATTGTCTTCAAAGTATTGCGCTGTTTGTACGCCTATAGAGTTCCTAAATGGGCCATCTAATAATAGATCAGGTTGCAGCCTCCAGGTGGGTACCGGCGGTCGTGATTGTTCCCAAGCTAGTTCTATGAGGTGTGGGTTATGATCTTAGTGTGTGCGGCCCATGTAATGTGTGTCCCTGACAATTGGTAGCATCTCCCTGGTGACCATGTATCTGTCTAGGCGTACGTGTAAGGCATGTGCTCCCGAGTAGTATGAGTAGACTTTGGTGTTGGGGTTACGGCTGCGCCACGCATCCTGCAAGTCCCATTGTGCAGACCAAACCTGAAGGGCGCGCGCGGCGTGCTGTGCTGGTGAGTTAAGTGGTGGGGGTGGGATCGGTCCAGGGCAGGATCTAAGGTGCAGTTGTAATCCCCTCCCAGCACACACGGGATGCCGTGCCATGGTGCCAGCGTGTTCGACAGTTGTGCTAGGAGTAATACTTTGGTGTGATATCACCTAGAAAGGGTCACACTGGAGGAGTAGCAGGTTCTTCTGAGCTGGATGGACAGCAAGGGGGTTCGTAGTTGAAACTTTGGCCTTGCATAACCTAAAAAGGGTAAGCCTGAGGGAGTAACAGGTTCTCCGATGCTTGTGTGAAAGGTAGACGGAAGGGATCTACTTGTAGTGTATGAAGAGTAAATGGAAGGGAGTTACTCGCAGTGTATATAAATCATTATTTTCTTTCGAAATAGTTACTTGGACACAGTGGCGAATGTTTTTACGTTGTTAATTAATGAAAATGAGAATTTAAAATAAATCTCTCGTATTACCTTGCAAAGGAGGGAGTCAGTTGCGGAGCTGTGCTGACGTCACTCAGAGGCGCACTGGTATTGGTTGATACAGCGGGTGTGTAGCTAAGGTAATTTTGTAAAGGAGGGGTGAGTACAGGAGCGCGAGAAATGGTCTAATGAGAAAAAGCTGTGCAACCATTGGTTGAAAATATTTCTAATTGTTGATTGGTCATTGAAAATAAGAAACGTTTTGGTATTGGAGGTTTCTCGTAAACAAACTGAGTGTTATTACAGAATAAAGCTGCATAAAATATATGTGGCATTTAGATCCAGAATTCATAGGAATTAGACCAGATAGAAAATATCTAGGTTTTGCTAAAGAACAGATGATAAGAGGGAGACCTTATATCATGTACGAAGACAAAAGAAAAATGTCATTTGTCAAGAAAGTTAAAAATTTCTTTAAAAAGGGTAAACTGATTAAAACCAGAGAAGGGATTATTATTCCACCATTGAATACGCCTGCATCATACATGATGGTTGAAAGGGGCTACCATACTTGCATATGGTTAGAAAACTGGATAGACTACACAAAAGATGATGGAATTTTGGCATTTCCAGAAAATTGTACCTTTAATGGAAGAGTTTTGTACAGTTTAAGAGCACGCATGAATGAATTAGATCCAAGACCTAGGTTAACCCAATATGAGGCATTGGAGGAATAGGAATCAGAAGCTTTTGAGCGAGACAGATCCAGAAGTGATAAAAGTATTAGTACATTTTATCCTAAATTTCCTAAAGAGACAAGAGATAAGCAGATGAAACAATGGAGACAGTCCATGCTGGTGGAAGGATTATATCCTATCCCAGCATTAGAAGAACAAGCAGTGAGTAAAAGTACTGAGAAAAATAAAAATGTAATGACAAGTGCTAATCCAGAAGATGATTACTTGGAGACTTTATTAATGAAAAATCCGCCACCTTATAATGAGGAGCCGAATCAGACAAATGCTAGTTCTCCATTTTTAAAGCCACCTTTAGTTCTACAAGTGTTACATAAGGCATCGTTAGAAAAAGTGCTGCAGGAAAAGGAACGAGAAGCAATAATTAAACAAAGGAATGAGTTAATTCAGAAAATTACACACAGTTAAATATCATTTCTGAAGCCTAAACAATTCCAGTGACTTTAGGTCCAGTTGTTCCTTTATATGGAGAGAAACTGACCACTCCCGGACCTCCTGTTTTAATTACACCTGTAGTACAGCCAAGAAAAGAAACATTAATAGTGGATGACCAAGCAAGTGAATGTGGGTCAGAAATTTCTTTGATTGATTTACCTATAAGAGAACCAGTAAGAAGCTCAGCTAGGAAAACTACACCTGTAAATACTAGAGAAGTGCAAATAGAAAACTCTTCAGGTTCGAGAAGTGCAACTGTAGTTACTCCAGAAGAAATTGAAAGATGGGCCTGAGAAATAGAAAAACCAAAATCACAGTCAAAGACATTGGATATTTTTAAATTAAGAGTTGAATTAGAAGAAATGATTGCTGGTAATGTGAGATTAGATAGATTGAATGCATTCAATGAAGATGAATTGTTGTTTATATGTCGAAGTATCACTCGAAATACAAAAACATTTCATGAAAAATTAACGAGTTTAGCAAGTGAAATGGGGATTGACATTGGTAAATCTAAAGTGTTACAGAAACTATATCGAGCTGAATTTTCTGACAAAGATTTAGAAAATATGAATGTGTCAGGTCGTAAATTACAAATAAAAGAACTGTTATCATTGTTGCAAAAATGGGGTGACATAGATAGATGGAAAGCTAGATTGTTAAAGAAAAATGAAGAAGCACAAGGGAAAAGCAATTTATCAGAATATATGTTGAAAGAAACAGAAAAAGTAGAAAGGTTGTGTCCAATGAGAGAAGTACCGGGTGGAGGTTATGTGCATGTTCCATGGTCCCGACAAGATATATTGTCATTTACAAATGAATTTTTAAAACTCAGAGTGAAACCTGTAGATTGTTACAGACTGGTTTGAGAGATTTGTAAAGGTTTCAAAAGTGTTATTAAAAGATCTAGATGGGTTATTTGACATTGTTGTTCCTGTCGATTTATGGACAGAATGTAAAATTGCAGTAAACTGGCCAAATGATGAGTATCCTAGAGACCCGAAAACAGGAGCACCATCAGACGAGGTGATGAGGAATTATAATCAGGTTATACTGTGTTTGAAAGGGAAAGTACCTCCAAAAGAAACAGACTGGACTAGAATAGATAGAACCGCTCAGAATAAAGCTGAATCTCTGCATGCATATTATGAACGTCTTTTGCAAGTTTTGAAACAGTATAGTGGTTTAGAAAATATTGACACCAAAGATATTACACATTTTATCTATCGGTTTGTGTCTGGATTAAGACCAGAAATTTCACAATGGATTAAAGATAATAAAATCTGTAGGCAGGCCAAACCTGTAGATGAAATACTTAAATATGCAAAATATTGTGAAGACAAATTGGATAATAAATGGAAGAATTTGTAAGAAAAAGTAATGTGAGCACAGGTAAAATTAGCAGAGCAACAAGAACTTCAATTGAAAAATATTCAGACCCAAGGAGATGGAAATGGTAATAAACCTAGAGCTAAATTTAATCGAGAAGAGGCTAAGAAAGAATTTCCTTGTCATGTGTGCGGCAAGTTGGGGCATTGGAAGAACGAGTGTAAGGCTGTGCTAAATAATAATAATAATTTGAATCCAATGACGCAGAATGAGGTATCGAAAAAGCAGCAAAAACAGGTAATACAAAATCAGTTACCTTTGGCGCCTATGCCAAACCCTGGGAGTCAACCCGCATACAGTATAGATACCACAAGTTGGGAAGAAAGTAGTAAAAGGGACACAGTGACACCCCAATTTATTTTCAGCGACTCATACTTTGATGAAGATAGTTTCTGACGGTGCCTGTGGGGGGAGGAGGAGGATTGCGTACTTGGCGCATCCTTGCAGGTAGATCAGTCAGGTCCATACATTGAGGGAAAAGTTGAAGGCAATGATGTTACCTTTTTGCTGGATACTGGCGCTACCCGTTCTACTGTGAGAACAGCAGACGTTCCAATCCTACCCCTCTCGGGAGAAGCGATCCAAGTAGTGGGCATTTCTAATAAACAAATTAGTACCCTAGTTACAGAACCAATGGAAGTCAAAATAGGCAATTTTAAAGAAATGCACAACTTTGTTGTATGTGACTTCAGTCCTGTAAATCTATTAGGCAGGGATTTGTTATACACCAAATGGAGTTGAAATGCAGACTCCAGATGAAGATGGAATTTATAAAATTATGCTAGCAAAACAAGAAACTGAAAAAGTAAAATTTACCATAGAAGACTTACCAAAAGAATTATACCATACAGTAGATCCTAAAGTGTGGGATTTCACAGGAAAAGATGTAGGATTAATGGCAAATGTTGACCCAGTAAAAGTGACAGTAAAAAAAGGTGCAGTTTATCCAAATACTCGACAGTACAAAATGAGCCCAGAAATAAAAGCAGGAGTCGCACTAGAGATAAAACGTCTGGTGGAAGCAGGAATTTTGCAGGAAATAATGAGCAGTCCATGTAATTCACCCATATTTGGCATCAAGAAACCAAGTGGAAAATACAGAGTCGTACAGGACCTCTGCAAAATTAATAAAATTGTCATCCCATGTTGTCCATTTGTTTCAAACCCTGCTGTAATTATATATCAAATACCATGGGCAGCAGGCTGGTTCACTGTAATTGACCTTTCCCACGCATTTTTCTCAATACCACTGCACCCGGATAGTAAGTATCTTTTCTGGTTCAAATTCAATGACCATATTTATGTTTGAAATCGCGTCCCTCAGGGGTACACAGAAAGTCCATCGATCTTTAATCAGATCTTGAAAAAATGTCTTGAATCTTTGATATTGCCCAGACAATCAGTCCTCGTGCAGTATATAGATGACCTACTGGTGGCATCTAAGAATCGAAAAGACTGTGTTACTGATACAATTGCTTTGTTAAATCGTTTAGGAAAAGGTGGGCACAAAGCATCACCTGAAAAGTTGCAGCATTGTACTACATCAGTGAAATATCTGGGGACCAGATAGAGAGAGGTGTCAGAAGGGTTACCTCTGAAAGAATTAGAATAATTCAAAACACGAATCTACCTCATACACAGAAAGAAATCAGAATGTTTCTTGGAGTTGTAGGTTACTGCAGGCAATGGATTGTGGGATTTGCAGTCCTAGCAAAACCATTAATACAAATGACAAGGAAAAGAGCAAAAGACTGAGTAGAATGGGATAATGAAAGCATGTCATCTTTTCTAAAGTTACGAGATTGTCTGTGTTTAGCTCCAGCATTAGGGATGCCCGACTATACACAAGATTATGCATTGTTTTGTGATACACAAGACAATTGTGCACTTTCAGTTCTGATTCAGACTCATGGTGTGATGAGACGACCTGTTGCATATTTTTCCTCTACTCTGGTTCCAGTGGCAGCAGCATTGCCAGGATGTCTGAAAGCAGTAGCAGCAATTTGTGCAAGTCTTCAGCAAAGTGAGTCCATCATTATGGGACATCCAGTAACAGCGTATGTCCCACATGAAGTTATAATTTTATTAACCAGGACTAAAACTCAGTATTTAACACCTAGTCGGCTGACTAAGTATGAACGAATTCTTGTAGGTGCAGAGAATGTGACAATTGTAGATTTAATATTCTGAACCCAGCAACATTGTTACCTGAATCACAATTTGCAGTAGTCAAAAATGAAATTGAACATAATTGTATTGATCTTACAGAATATTGTACTAAACCACGCCCAGTCATAAGAGAAGAGCCACTAATAAATTCAGAACATGAGCTATTTGTAGATGGTTCATGTATGCGACATGAGGAAGGAGGTTTGAGCGCTGCTTATGCAGTTTGCACTTTATGGGGTCCAGTTGAAGTATCATATTTACCTGGAGTAAAATCTGCACAGGTAGCAGAATTAATTGCATTAACAAAAGCTTGTAAATTTGGGAAAAATCTGAAAGTGACTATTTTAACTGATAGCCAATATGGCTATGGAGTTGTGCATGATTTTGGTCAACTCTGGATGCAAAGAGAGTTTCTGACTTCATCTGGTACTCCGATTAAAAATGGAAATTTTGTGAAAGATTTACTAAAAGCAATTCAATTACCAGAAACAGTAGCTGTGGTCAAGTGTTCTGCTCACGAATCTGACAATGACAAAGTGACAGCAGGTAACCGATATGCTGACCAACTAGCTCAATATTGTGCCAAGAATAAAATGGCAATAAACACGAAAATTTAACCAAAAAGAAACAGCTGCCAACTTATGTTGCTTGAGAAAGTGAAAAAGTGGGAAGAAGTGAGAGATTTGCAAAATGATGCAGAACAGGAAGAGAAGGAAGAGTGGGCAAAAATAGGATGTCAGAGATGGGCTGAAGATGGTATCATTGATGGGAGGCCTGTGTTGCCAAACTTTATGCTTGCTCCTATGGCTAGGATGTATAATGGTGATTCTCATGTATGGCGAGATGCTATGGTAAGACTATTCATAAAAAATTGGTTCAATGCAAGGTTCAGGTACGTTGCAGAGAGTCTTTGCCATAGGTGTTTGGTATGTCAACAAATGAATCCTGGGAAAAGAACTGTAGTGTTGTCAGGAAAGATTGGAAAGGCAGAAGTCCATTTATTCGACTTCAGATTGATTTCATTCAGTTGCCCCCTTGCAGAGGAATGAAGTACGTCCTTGTCATTGTCTGCCTATTTTCAAAATGGGTGGAGGCTTACCCTACACGAAGGAATGATAGCATCACAGTAGCAAAACTATTACTTAGAGAGCTCCTACCACGTTTCGGTTTTCAAGTAAGGAATGAATCAGACCAAGGAAGACATTTCAATAATGAAATAATTGGTTTAATCTGTGAAGCATTTAAAATTGAGCAAAAGCTGCACTGTGCATACCGCCCAGAGGCTTCTGGAGTGGTAGAACAACTGAATGGCACAATCAAATCAAGATTGGGAAAGATTTATGAATCAACTCGATTAGAAAGGCCAGATGCTTAACCTCTTGTTCTGATGGGACTCAGAAGCATTCCAGACAGAAAAACAGGTTTGAGTCCTCATGAAATACTCATGGGAAGAGCAATGAGGCAGGCATGGGTGCCAGGACATAAGTTGATAAATATATCTGATGACTTAGTACCAGAGTTCTGCAAAGAACTGGCTGACCAAGTGCGTTCTATCTCTCACCAGGTTGGAGAAGACGCTGTCCTCTGGCAAACAACTCCAGCACACGATCTGATTCCAGGTGACTGAGTTTTAATAAAAGAACATACACGAGAATCTTGTCTAGCTCCAAGGTGGGGAAAACCAACACAAGTGATATTGGTTACCACTACAGCAGTAAAGTGTAAAGGAGTTCCGAATTGGATCCACGCGAGCCATACAAAAAGAGTGGCTAAACCTGATGAAACTGAAGCTGAAGGTTGTGCAGCTGAGGGGTCTCGAGAAAGTGATTCCGAAGTAGCTGATGATGAACAACCGAGCATCAGTCAGGATGAATGGATTCCAGTGATTGACATTCCTGCAGATGTTGTGAACCAGAAGCCAGACCTATTTAGATAGACAAAGTGATAGTGAGGATGAGATAGGAATAGAAGAACGTACTCAGGTTACACAAATCAAAATCAAAAGTAATTCTGAGAAGGAACAGATAAGGAAAGATCAATATACTCAGACATTCCAAATACCTGTCACAGTTCCAGAGTCTGAGAAGGGACAGATAGGTAAAAGGGCGAAGGCTCAGGAAGAAGAAGAGGAAGAGACCGAGATACCTGAGCTGGATCAGATAGATGTAGATAAATGTGTTCAGGAAGAAGAAAATAAACCAAATCAAAGTCAACTGCAGCACATACCTGAACAAGGCCAGATTAGTATCTAGGTAGAAGAAACAGAAGAAAGGCCTGGACCAAGTCAGATAGAGAGGGATACAGATGATGAAGATACACAAATTGTGCCACAACTGATTGAAAACAAAGGAACAATTGAAGAAAAACAAAGCATAGTGCCAGCTAAAAGAATCAGAAAAGGAGATAATTGGTCTGATTTTGTTAATAAACAAAGATCTTGTCTAAAATCAATAAATGAAGAACCAGAGCAAGTAAACAAAATATCAAGTCAAACTGAGCTTTCCACAGAACAACTAAAAAGAAAAAGTCTGAGATTAAAAAGACTGAATAATAAGTTCAGAGGTCCTGAATGAACTTATGTCATTCTTGAAGATCTTTAAAAATTAGAACTGAGTGATGATGATGATGAATTAATTGATGAACCAACAAACGAAGAAGTAAGACCAACTTGAAAATTTCACAGGTTGAAATTCTGTGAAAAAGTCTCCAAGAGGGGCTAAGTCTACATAATCGAAAAATGGGGGATCATACTGTTAATGGTAAACCGAAACGAAATTTCTTAAAAACATGCTGTAGAATATGCACATGTCGTATAGTAATAGTACTTATAGTATGGTTAGGACTGACCGTAGCTATTCCTTATCTAATGAGTAAAAGTGAAAAGAATGATACTAACATTCATGAGAAGGTAGATGCACTTGAAAAATTAGACACACATGGAAATATAGACAATGTTAGGCAGCAAAGAATAGAAGTAGAAGTATCAGACAAGGAAAGATTGCATTACGATAAAGTTAGAAATAGAACACATTTGAATGTATTTGCAAATCTATTAGTACACTATGTAGAGGCAATGGAAATAAGTGATTGCTATGTATGTATGGAGCTACCATTGTCTGTAGCGGAAGGCGTCACTTACCATCATTTGCCCCTGACTTATGATATTTCATGTAGTATTTTAGCTAGCTTATTTTACAAGAGAGGACCCTTAAAATAGTATTATTCTAATTTAGATGTGATTTTCTCTGAACTTCCTATTCATAATAACCTGAATTCCGTACATAGTAAAGGTAACATAGCTCGTTATATGGGAGAATATTTTCTAAAAATAGGTACAATAGATATAGCTGAAGCACACAAGAATAATTTAACATGCATTTTACATGATGAAGAGAAGGAATTTTGAATGTAGTTGAGAAAAGGAGAGAGGATTTCCAAAGAAAAGCTACAGAATAGAAACGAAAAAGATTCCTAAATGGGCAGAAAATAAAGAGTACACCTTGAATGGCAAAACTCATGCTGCTATGTTGCTGGACTTTGAAAAGAAAGGGAAACTCTGTCTCCACAGGGAAATAACAAGTTATTATAACAATATATTCTTTGGTTCCAGTGAATGTGAACACAATTATAAAATAATTGGGGGTTGCGGTTTCAAAGATAGAACTGAACCGGCGTTTTCTGGAATTTATTATATCTGTGGGAACAAAGCGTATTACAAATTGCCTGAACATTGGTATGGGAGTTGCTCTTTTGGAATTGTATTCCCAAAAGTATATCATATAAATAGAATCACTGGAAGTAATGAAGACACGAATGGACTAACACGTAGTAAAAGAGCTAGTATAGCAGAAATTGTAGGTGACATGTTTAGTGCATTGATACCTTCAGTGGGAGTGGTTTTAAATACTCAAAGAATTTGCAAATTATCGACAGTGGTAGATCGATTATCGACAGACACTGCTGGAGGTTTCTTAAGGATGAATACAGAATTAGTTGCGGTAAGATCAATGGTTTTTCAAAATCGACTTGCTCTTGATACATTGTTGGCAAAAGAGGGTGGAGTCTGCAGAATGCTGAAAGTGCAACATTGTTGCACTTACATACCTGACAAAAGTGTAGAACTGAAAGGGTATGTAAGGAATATTACATATTTAGAAAAAAAAAACTTAAACCACTGGAGGTTGATAGTGCATGGAAAAGACTAACAGATGGTCTTTTCTCTATAGGTAATTGGTTTTCTAATGTAGGGAAATGGTTTGTAGGTAAAATACTGATGCCAATGGTGGGAATAGCCTTATATTATTTTAGGGATAATAATTTGTTGTAGATGTCACAAACATAAAAAGACACATGCAATAAATAAAAAGGGAAAGAAAAGAAATATCAATGAAATAGAAATAGAAGAATATAATAGACATTTGTACAAAAAAGTGAAAAACCTCCATATGAAGAATGAAAAGAATATGAACAGAAAGTTTAAAGAAATTGAAATTGGTGAAGTGTAAAAGTTGTCATCTGTTTCATTAATTAGTGATGATATAAAATATCATCAAAGAGGGGATTGATGGAGCAAGGTTTCACACGTAAAAAGTGACTTGCTCGTACTCAACCCTCTCGATAATATTATTAATGTATTTACTAACATGTTTTGTCTTATTAATATTGCATTACATGACATATTAGATATCTAAGGGAAGCTTGCCAATGTGCTTTTACAAACTATAATCCGCTTGCACTAAAATGGCTGCTGCTACGTGGGATTTTCTACTGCGCATGCGTCTGTCATGCCCACGTGACATGCTTGGTGGGAAAAATTTTGCTTCTGTGCAATAGAACTAAGATGGCTGTTATGTGTCCTAATGTGCAAGAAGCTTGCATCGCTGCTTTGCTAAACTGTTTGTTTTTGCTTAATATCTAACACAATAGTTAAAATAAAATAATGGGAATAGAGAAGAAATAAATGGTATCCAGTGCATTCATTTATTCTGTGTTTCTAAAACTGTTTCTTTTCTATTTTTTCATGTTATCAAATTTACGGGCCTAAATGCTTTGCTGAACTCCATCTTTGGAGAAACTGCGCCTGTGCGACAAATGTCCTAAAGCCACAGAAGCTGTAGCCTTGAATCATGGCCATGACGGACATGGAAGGCGGAGAAGAGTGAACTCCTTGCCTTACCAGAGGAAGCTGAATTGATTAAATTGTTTAAAAATATCATTGATACATTTCACTACCGGAAGGAATAAAGAACATGGGTAGATACTGTTATGGGAGGGAATGACTTGAATACATGATTGACAAGTTGCTCTAAAAAGTGTGATGTGATGGATACTCCTCGTTCTTTGTCCAATAAAACTGGGATTCACACATTTGCAACATTTGGGGGTGGTACACTGACCTGAAAAATAGTATAACTAGGGTAGGCTCAGTTAGTTAGATTGTCCGACTTGTCCGAATAGCTGAACTGTCACTGACCCAACGCACTCAATAGGTGATAGGGAGCAGAGTTGCTGGCGGAGCACTCTGTCAGAAGATTCGATAACCCAATCGGGGTTCTGGGGAGGAGATTGTTGACCCAATCGGGGTTCGACTGTTAGCTGCAGAGAGGGTTTACAACGCTGGTGTTTTGAACTTTAACTGTGGTACTGGTCTTAGCCTGTGGTGGTCCTAATCTGATCCAATTTGGTTCGTAACCTGTCCTGATTCTGACTTGCACCTGTTCTTTTCTACTGGCACCTGTACTTTAGGATCCAATTTCTTTGTCTCAGCCTATGACCAGGGTTGGTCATCACACCGAAATAGGTAACTAATAAGTGTGGGTTTGTCATTGTACTGTTTTCCCTTTTCTCTTACCCACCCTCTGTTCAAATGCTTAATGACACTTTCTCTCCAAATCATTCTGAAATGTTTATGTTTTAAATCTACATTAGTCTAAACAGAACAAGAAATTAATTTGAGTTTTCATGTTTATAAGTTTTCTACATTTTTACTTAGATCAAGATTTTAAACCTTTCCCGAGTTTGTGGTTATTTATGAAATCCTAAATGTTATTATTGCTACCTATTTTTCTCTCACTCCCTTGATCCTTTAGGACTTCAGGTATCGGTGACTTGGATTGGTAAGATAAATGGTATAAAAAATCCAAATGGTAAAAACCCCAATTGATTGAGTGCAGGTTTACCTGTTTAATGTATATATAGATATATGGGCCCAGGTGAGTTGTTATGTTATGTTATGTTATAGCGCTCTTGTATAGCGCACGGCTACTCAAAAAGAGTGTCCCGGCGGTATGTTGAGCAGGTGAGCCTGCGCTCTATCATACAGACAGACGTACCACTCACCTGTAATTATTCTGTTTGACAGCCATCTTAGGGAAATTAAAATATAAAAGAGTTTAGAGAAAGCTCCATTCCAAATTCACGATTTCACTTAAGTTATTATTTCCCCAGAAAACCTGCCAGTGAATCATTCTCCAATGGATTATCCAGTGAATTGTATACACACAAGATGGCCACCGTGTTTAGGTTGTATCGAGACAGGTGTGACTACATGTTGGCATTTTGACGAAAGAATCCCTGAGTTGAGGAGTGCACACTTACGTTCTGAGTATGAGGGGACAAAGAAGTTGGTTAGAACTTGGGCTTTGTTGAAATTGAACACACAAGTGTTTTTTCTGCGATTACAGCTCAGAAGAAGGCAGACCAGGCAGTAATGTGCCTGGGCTGGGTAGCTAGTAAGAGAATGTTTTCTGGTGGTTTGCTACACACAATTGGGAGCATCAACAGCATAACTGAATTAACTTCACAGTAGTTGTCCCAAAAAAACACCAGAGCAATATCCGCTGCTACGTATAGTCACACATTTTATGAACTAAGGGGCTTATTTACAAGCCCATTGCTCTGCCGGTGCATCACGTTTTTTGAAGCACTGGCTGTGCAATGGGCTTGCCCATATTTACAAGGCCACGTAAAGCCACCCTGCATTACTTTTCATGGCCTTGTAAATATGTTTCCCTGGGTATGTAACACTTACAACGCAACTTTTACGTCGTAATGCTGTTACAACGCAGCTATTACAACGCAGGATCCATTACATCGGATGCCATTACAACGCATGGCATTACATAGCAGATGGTATTACAACGCATACCATTACATCGTAAGTATTGGTAAGTATATAATTTTTTTTATTTTATTTAATATTATATAATTGTTTTAATTATTATTAATTATAAATAAAAATATTTATTTATGTTTTTAAATATTATAAATTAAATATATTAATTTAAGTAATTTTGGGGCACATGGGTGTTTTTAAGTTTTAGGGAAGGGTTTGCGTTTTGGGGTACAGGGGTGTTTTTAGGTTTTAGGGCAGGGTTTGTGTTTTGGGGTACAGGGGTGTTTTTAGGTTTTAGGGCAGGGTTTGGGTTTTGGGGTACAGGGGTGTTTTTAGGTTTTAGGGCAGGGTTTGGGTTTTGGGGTACAGGGGTGTTTTTAGGTTTTAGGGCAGGGTTTGGGTTTTGGGGTACAGGGGTGTTTTTAGGTTTTAGGGCAGGGTTTGGGTTTTGGGGTACAGGGGTGTTTTTAGGTTTTAGGGCAGGGTTTGGGTTTTGGGGTACAGGGGTGTTTTTAGGTTTTAGGGCAGGGTTTGGGTTTTGGGGTACAGGGGTGTTTTTAGGTTTTAGGGTAGGGTTTGGGTTTTGGGGTACAGGGGTATTGTAGGGTTCAGGGGTAGGTTTGTGTTTTGGGATAATGAAATTATATTTACCATTTTTTATTTAATTAAAATATATTTAATAAATTAAATTAATTTTATTACATTAATTACATTTTTAAATTAAATTAATTAAATTAAATAAATTATTTCAATTAATTTAATTTATTTACAATTATAAAAATATGTACATTAAATTAATTTCATTATTTTAATTAAATTACATTATTTCCTTTTTTTATTAAAATTACATTTATTAAATAGATATTATTTTATTAAATTAAATTAATGGCTATTCCAAAATGTATTTTAATTAAATTAATTAAATTAAATTAATTAAATTAACTTAATAACATTTTTTAAAAAAAGGTATACTTACCTATACTTACGATGTAATGGTATGCGTTGTAATAGCATCTGCTATGTAATGCCATGCGTTTTAATGGCATCCGATGTAATGGATCCTGCGTTGTAAAAATTCCGTTGTAACGGAATGCGTTGTAAAAATCCGCGTTGTACTGACACCAATCCGTTTCCCTGTCATGCATAACTCTATGTGAAAGGGGCGTTTCATGGGTGTTGCTATGGGTGTTTCCACGCAGCATGCATGGAACCTGACACATTCCCCGATTTACAGGATTTTGTAAAGCTGGGAATGCGTCAGAATCCAACGCCGCCCCTGTGGAGGCATAGGAGTGGCACAATGAGGAGAAAAACTTTTATTTCTCCTCATTTTTCCTCTTTCTATGCATGCTGTATTCTGTAGCACTCATAAAAATAGGAAAATGCATTTAATGATTGTTTTTTGTGCAAAAAGGTATCCCTTCCTGAACAAAAAAAAAGAATTCCTGCAACTCAAAACACCCTTGCAAAATGATGCTAGGATGTCTGCACTGGTGCATGGCTGCTGTTTGTGTTCTAATGCTGGGGAGAAGTACGGGAATGCTCTGTATCTTTTCTTTGTGACCCACGGCAGCGCAGCAGTCCTCAGCATAATCTCCTACGCCGACGACACCCAGCTGATCCTCTCCCTGACCAACGACCCTGCCTCCGCCAGAGCCAACCTGCACGAAGGGATGAAAGAGGTAGCCGAGTGGATGACGACCAGCAGCCTGAAACTGAACTCTGACAAGACGGAGGTCCTCATCCTGGGCTCTTCACCCTCCGCCTGGGACGACTCCTGGTGGCCTCCCGCCCTGGGCACCGCACCCAAACCGACAGACCATGCACGCAACCTGGGCTTCATCCTGGACTCCTCCCTCTCCATGACCAGGCAAGTCAACAACGTCTCCTCGGCGTGCTTCAACATCCTACGCATGCTACGGAAGATCTTCTGGTGGATCCCCACCGAGACCAGGAAGACCGTCACCCAGGCCCTCGTCACCAGCCGACTGGACTACGGCAACGCCCTCTACGCCGGTACCACCGCCAAGACCCAGAAGAGACTCCAGCGGATCCAGAACGCCTCAGCCAGACTCATCCTCGACATCCCACGAACCAGCCACATCACCGGACACCTGAGAGACCTTCACTGGCTCCCCGTCAACAAAAGAATCACCTTCCGCCTCCTCACCCACGCACACAAAGCCCTACACGACCAAGGCCCGAGCTACCTCAACAGCCGGATCAACTTCTACGCTCCCAAACGCCACCTCCGATCAGCCAACCACGCCCTCGCCGCCGTCCCCCGCATCCGAAGAGCGACTACAGGAGGAAGGTCCTTCTCCTACCTGGCCGCCAAGACCTGGAACTCCCTCCCGACCGACCTGCGCCTGACCCAAGACCACCTCTCCTTCAGGAAGAAGCTGAAGACCTGGCTGTTCGAGCAGTAGCGGCACCCCCCCCCCATCAGCGCCTTGAGACCCTACGGGTATGTAGCGCGCTCTATAAGTGTCATTGATTGATTGATTGATTGATTGATGCACTACTGTGCGTTTAAATATTGTGAATGAGGTCCTCAGTTTACAATAATGAGGCTTGGGATAATAGATTAACCAGCCTGTGGGATTGCTTTCTCTGAGTTGTTGCACAGTACTTGACGGTCATTGTCAAATTTGTAGAATGTAATGCAAGTATAAGAGAGCTTGTTGAAGCAATTTGGCTCCTTTATTGAGCGATCCCCAGATAAATCTACTCACTGCAAGATCCAACCAGCAGAGCATATTTACTACAATAACATTATATGTATTCAACCCAAGACTGTCAAGTTGCCCTTGCTAGGAAGCTGACACAACATGACTACAGGGCAAACCTGTAACTTGCCCGCAAAAAAAAAATTACCGATTATACAGTACTTAAAATGCTGCATCTAGAGTGGTCACATGGAGCCTGAATTTTCCCATTCCTATTCATCTTTAAGAAACTCACCTAACTAAAATCCACAGAAGAATCTCAAATAGCAGTATTGAGACCCAAGCTGGATGTAGTACACTGGAAAAGGGCTAGTGTACACAATTGAGTAGCTGGGTAGCTGAATAATATACATGCTTAGGTGATTTAAGAAGAAAAACAAGTTAAAAGCACACAAACCGCCAATCAAATGGGCAGTGGCTCAAAAACAGAATGGCCACTTTGCAGTCCAATAGACGCAGCTATTGTCAGCCCACTTAGGACGTGGTTGAAAGTCCAAAGGTTCATGGCTGCATGCTTGGCATTGAATCCTTGAGAACAGTACCATTTGAAACCTATTCTGAATCAACTTCTCCTGCATTAGCATCAAACATCTCAGGACTTCAAGGCTCTAATCCCTGTCAGTCCTCACATAATTCAGGATCTCCAGTGTTGGTTAAAGAGGGGCATTCCATTCCATCTACCCACTCCGCTTCTTCTCACTGCAGGTGTGAGCCTTTGGAGATGGAGCCAGTTCTCCAGAGTCAGGAGGTGAGGGGTTAATAGACCAAAGAGAAGGGAGCGTACTCTTCCAATTAGGGAGGAATGTCAGTGAGTTGGAAGGCGTTTCATACTTTCCACTCTCAGCTAGAAGGAACAAATCTGTTTGTGAGAGCAGACAACATTGTTGCCAGATATTACCTCAACCAGCAAGGGGGGGGGAGGGGGCAAGGAATTGGTAATTGAACGAGTTGTCAAAAGAGATTTTCTGCTGGGCAGGGAGGCAGCTCCTATCTTTCAAGGTAGTTTATATTCAAGGAAAACTCAATCATAAGACAGAGGCTCTCAGCTGCGGTTTACCATCATCAGTCAATTATCATATTTCTCGGTTTCACTACAATCTGGTCTGGGCTCATTTCAGGAATCCCGAGATCGACCTCTTTGCATCCCACAGAATGCTTCTTCTCCTAGATTAGAAGAGATCCCAGCTTCTCAGGCTTTTGCAGTGGATGCTTTTTCATTCCTATTGCCCAAAGTGAATCTGCATGCTTTCCCTCCGATTCCCCTCCTCCTGAGGAAGAGGAAATGAATACGCTAATACTGGTCGAGTTGTTTTGGCCCCGGAGAATATGATTTTCTCAACTGCTTCAGTTGGCAGTTGTGGGGCATTTTTTTCTTCCACTGTGTACTCCTCCTCTTCAGTTTCTTAATCTCTTATTGGAAGTCCTTCATCATCTGAGCCCAGCAGCGTGGAAATTGAGAGGGTAAGACTAGAGAAATTGGGACCTTCTCATAATGTGGAATAAGATATCCAGTCGTCTCGGGAAATAATTAAGTCATTCTCTAAATATTAGAGGGTGTTTGAAGCTTGGTGTTCAGCTAGGCTTTTAAAATTTGATAGTATTAATCCTTTTCAGAGAATGGACATTTTATGTGAGGTTTTCTTAAAGGGTGTTGGTCCAACAAATTTGTCAGCTCAGTGGTCTGCAATCTGCAATCTGAGCCTTTGTCTCCAACTGATGATATGCCTCAGGTAGCTGTTAGTAGGCTCCTTACAATTTTTAGACTCAGACGTCCGGTAGTTCCTTGTTTGGTTCAGACTTGGGATTTTTTGGTCATTCTGAAGGGTCTTCAGGAAGCCCATTTTGAACCTTTAGAGTAAGCTCCGTTTTCATTGTGGTCAGCTACGGTTGCCTTCCTCAATGCTATCACTTCAGAGAGGAGGTTGTGAGAATTATGGTCTCTAGTTATCACCCACCCTTACTTGAGATGTTTTCTGGACAGGGTAGTTTTAACACAAGATCCAAAATTTGAACGGAAGGTTAATTCAAAATTTAATCTATGTCAAGAAATTTTTCTCCCAGTTTTTTCTTCTGGAATACAGCCTGGTGAGCCATTCTTTCTGCATGCCCATAGGTCTCTTTTAATTTATTTGGTCTGTACATGGCCTTTTGAGTCTCCAGCTCCCTAGTTGTGTACTTTGACATGGCTGAAAGAAAATATCTACCCCTACTCTCAGTAGGAGGGTGAAGTTGGCAATAGTCCAGGTATCCCGTTCAGTACAGATGAACCCACCAGGTAACATCCAGTGTAGATCTACAAAATCCATTTCATCGACCTGGGCTGAGGCTGGGGGAGCTTCTGTCGGTGATTTAGGAGGGGCGGCGACATGGTCTTCCCCGCAAACCTTTGTGAATCATCATAAATTGGATTTGTCTTTCAGCAGAAAAAAAATTAAGTGCTGTGGTTTTGGGTTCTGCAATGAAGTAATTGTACACTTTTTCACAAAAGAGTAAGGTAGCTCCAAGATAAGGATAGTAGATTGTCTCCCAATTTAGGAGTACAGGTTGAAGACCAAGAGGTCGACGGTACAGAATTCCTGTCAAGGCCCAAGGAAAGATAATTTTTATGGACACATACTTGTGTCTTGCTTCATCATAGGCAACCGCTCCTCACCCTGGTAGACAATACCACCAGGGCGGACTCTGACAGGGGAGGTAGTTCGTAGATAAAAATTACTAGACAAAAGTGGGATCCAGATTCATTAAAAATACATTGAGGTTCCCCGGTATAATTGAAATACAAAGCCTCAATCTGTCTCTGTAAGCCAACATGTTTCTGGCCTTGTGTTTAGCCTTAACAGGTTTTGAGCATTCTTCAGGGCTAGGGATCCCTAAGTTTCTCAGGCCGACTATTCTCTGAGATACATTTACTGATACAATAAAGAGGAAAAACCCAGGAGAATCCTACCTGAGTATCGAAAGAGGGTGCATTAACCTAAAAAAATAATTACAAGAAAGGGACATACATTGGAACTTCCCTACAGGAGCACACATTAATTGTAACCATGGTGTGGGCATACAGGTGGCACTGCATGGTACTATAAATCAACACATGTGATTAGTGACATAGACCCCTAAGATGCAGCACGTGCTGTGCAGAGGCACGAGGAAGCACAGAGCACTGCTTGTGCTTACCATTGCTAGAGCAATACTTTGATGCTATTGCTCCTGTTCATGCAAAGCTGCTCAGACCTATAGGTACAGGTTAGGGAGGTGGGTGTTGGAGGTATTGCCCTCGAATGGCTACAGTCCTTTCTTTCTGACAGGTCCTTTGTGGTCTTTGAGGAGGGCGTTCTCTCCGGGCAGAGGCCGTTGCAGTGTGGAGTCCCTCAGGGTTCTTCGTTGAGTCCCACCTTATTTAATATCTACATGTGGCCATTGGCTGAGGTGGTACTCCCCTGGGGGATTCACACGGTCACAAACGCGGATGACACACAATTAGTGGTGGGTCTTAATCTGCACGATATTTCTAACTAAGGCTTGGAGGGTAGCCTTGCGAATGTCTCTGAGTGGATGGATTCGTCCTTTCTCAAATTAAATGGCACAAAGACTGAGATAATGATTCTTGGTCATGCTGCACCCCACAATCTGGATTCTGTATGGCCTGCCTGCCTTGGTGCGCCACCTGTCCCTAAGATGCAAATTCTTGGGGTATGGCTGGATGGCAAATTGAATCTTACCGTCCAGACAGGCAAGGTAGCCGCTAATTGTTATGGCCTGCTCAGGATGATGCTGAAGATTCTTCCCTTTCTGCCATTTGATGCCAGGCGCATGGTGGTTCAATCCCTGGTTCTGTCACGGTTGGACTACGCAAACGTAGTCTACCTGGATGCGCCACTGGGAGCTATCGGGAATCTGCAGATAGCACAGAATTGTGCGGCTCGTCTCCTGATGGGTACCCCTAGGCATGAGTCAGCTAAACTAGCCCTCAGACGACTGCATTGGCTTCACGTCGCAGACAGGGTCAGGTTCAAAGCATTGTGTATTGTCCATAAGTGCATCTCGAGTAAAGGGCCAGCCTTGTTGCAGCCCTTGGTGCAGTTATATGACACCAAGAGGACTCTGAGATCTAGCAATAAACAACTGCTGTCAGTTCCATAGGTTAAACGGTCCCGGACCGGAGGACAGCTCTTCTACTATAACGCAGCCAGGCTTTGGAATCAGCTTCCTGATCCCATTCACCTTGAAGTTGATCATCCTAGGTTCAGGAAACAGCTGACGACTTTTCTTTTTGCTTGATCACTCTTGAATGAGTGTGGTGACAGTATGCGCTGGGATCCCCTATGGGTAGCCATGCGCTAAGTGCGTATTCATTAATTCATTCATAATATGATACTACAACTGTTTTAGGGCACACCGCTGATTGTTCCTTCACCATAGTGCAAACAGGGGGCATATGGTTGTGGTGTAGGCCAGCATTCCTAACTTTTTTACTTCTGCAGACCTCTACTAAATCACTAACGAAGGCCAGGGACCCCTGCCTAAGCAATTTCTATGTTTTGAACCTTAAAAATCGAAACTAGACAAAACTACAAAAACATATATACAATATACAAGCTATCAATGATTACCTCAAATCACACACAAATATAGAAACATTGAAATTTTATTTTTAATGGGAAATTTGGAGCTCTAGAATATCACCGTCTTTTTGCTCATAGCTTATACTCTCTTTTTGTCAGCACATAAGAGTCCTTCAATTGAGGCCCCCCATTGTTAATATTGTTGTCAGGTTGGTTTGTGGGAGCAGCGCAGGTACAGAAAAGAATACCAGTAATTCTGATTTCCTATTTCAAGTTCCTTCACATTTTCAAAGTTTTTCAACATTTTCAATTTTACATTTCACCTTTTTATGTGTACATACTTTATACATCTGCACATATTCTTTTTTTTCTAAACAGTTGCGGACCACTGAGTAAGCATGGTGGACCCCAAGGGGTCTGTGGTGTAGACAGCCTTAATATTGCAGTGCCTAAAACCAGTCACTGCTGCCTAACGAATGAGTACAGGGCTGTGAAGTTCGCATACTGTTATATGAATTTTGCTCTGACTTTTACGTCGCCCTTTGACACTAAAATAAAGTGCACTTGTTGATTTGATGCTGAACTGCACGATAGCAATGGACTGCTGCAAGTCGTGGAACAGTAACACAGTGTGTTCTCTGTATCTGAATAACTCCCAACGCAAATAATCTCCACTCCAGACATGAAACACAAACAGGACTGAAATCTATATGTTCCCAAAATCGGGCCAATGGCCTCATTCAAATGGGTTCTTGTGCAACGATGAGAAGGAGGCCTGTGAGCATGCATGGCAATGCATGACTTTTGCAACAGTATGTTTTAATGGTAGGCATCCATTTTATTTATTTATTTTAGTTATACTTTCTACTCATGTACAGCTTTTCTCCCACTTACTCTGGCAGCAAATTTGTATTTCTAATGTACTCCTATTGTGATTGTTTAGTAACTGTTCTCTTGTAAAGCGCTATGCCTCCAAGCCATGTCGCGCTTTATAAAACCAGAAAAAATAAATAATTAAAGGTTCCTCACTGGAGAACTAGTTCGACCTTCCGCTTCAAATGTGGAATGTTTCAAATCGCTCCAACTTTAGTTTGCAACATGTAATTTTTAGTGAATCTTTATTTTGTAAATATGTAACCATAGCTGCGTGACGGTAGTAGTTATACGTCTGTGCACAAGTTATAAGTCTCCAACTTTAATTTGCAATGTGTCATTTTTTGTGAATCTATGTTGTGTAAATATGTAACTATCACTCTTCGTAACTCTAGTAGTTACACACTTGTCACTTCTACAATGTTACCTCTCGGTAAAGTACACGCTATATGAAAACGCATAAATAAATTAATATAAGCGCTGCTGTTCCTTCACCTGCCTGGCACAATGCAAACACGAGGCGCGCATTTGTGGCAGGGTGCCTTTTTTTGCATTTCCACATGGATTTTTTTTTAAGTTATAGGCACATAAAGAAACAACTCAAGTGCCCGTAGCACAAGAAAACGATTTTAATCCAAGCAGATGGCCGAACTGGTATTTGAGGTTGCGAGGGATGCCTACATCCGTGTTACTCTATCGCGTTAAGTGCACTGTAGAGCACACGATTGTGGTACAACCGCTCTCTTCAGTGGGTGACTGTGCGCGAAATTCTAACTACGGCACCCTAAATTACGATGACTCACTTACAGTGTTATGTGTCACTTTACCTTAAAGATAAGATCTACCTACTGCCAGACTTGGCTTAGATCAAGGCAGTCCATGACGCAACAATCAGGGCTCTGTTTGGCCAACTTCCAGGGAGCGCCTCGCGCGGGCCCTCATTGGCTGCCTGCATTCTAGGCTGCACGTGCGAGCAACACAAGGGGCCTAGTGTGGGTTCTGGGTTCATTCCAGGGAAGTGCAGGAAATACCCCTCCGGTGCCCTTACAACAGGCTTCCCTTTCATCTCCCTATTCTTGCCGTCCCCTCCCCCTGTGCCCGCTCTCCTCCTTTTCCCATCAGTAACAGAGAGGCTGGCAAGCTTTCAATCCAGGGTTTCCCAGCACTTGGTGCATTTCCCAGCAGGTCAGCTCGAAGATTAACCCTATCAGATCTGGAACACTGAACGTCGAGCCCTGTGCCTGCCTGCTCTAGCCCGGTACGAGAAAGGGAGAGGTCTTCCTTATTGAGGAGCAGTCAGTCCCGCACCCTTCCTGTCTGTGGCCGCGCCTGTCCCCTGCCGGTGAGACATGACTGACAGGCAGACAGCGTCGTGCGGGAACCGAAACACTTCAGGGAGCTCTGTAAGAAGTTGGAGCAAAGGGCGTAATCGAAACGAGAGTTTTAAGTTCGCTCCTGACAGCCGGGTGGTCGGTGTCAGTGCCCATGCCCACATGTATGTATGGGGCACTTGGATGGCGCAGTCATAGCTGCCAAGGTTTCAGATTGCTATGTGTGACAATTTCATAATTTCAGTGTAAATATGAGTGACATTTCAACAACTGAGTGACACTGTCTCGAAAGCAAAATCAAGCAATGAAGACAAAGGAAACATAAAGATCAGAAATAACAGACATGACAAGTTTCTCCCACCCACACACACATGTAGCGTGTGGTTTACTTTTAAGGTATTGGAAAGTTTTTCCGACCTCAACGTTATAAGCAACAGCCTTTAACTGACTGGATGTGACCAGCTGCAAAGAACAACTGTACTTTTCAATTCAACTCTGAAATTAAAATTATGAAGTCGCAAGAGTGACTGGAAAATCAATATTTTCGCATCAGACACAAAAGCTAATATGAGTCCTCCCTCTCTCAGTTGAGCCAGTAGCTTAGCACGTCAGAAAGGTTGGACCTGGGAAATAACTGCCTTGCCTACACATTAACAATATGGGTCTCCTATCCAGCAGGAACATACACTATAGGTGGCGGTGGAAGGGCACAGGGAGTAGTGCTGCAAGACCTACCCCCATGCTGGTTAGGAGTGCCAGGGGACAGTGCTGCTCCCATAGGACATGTTTTGGGCAATTGAGCACAGTGAGTGCCAAAGTATAGTATAGTGCTGAGTGCGTCCTCTGGGACAGGCTTTGGTTAGATCATCACAGAGAGTGCCAGAGGGCAGGGCTGCGTCCTTTAGGACAGTTTTGGTTAGAGGAGCACAAAGAGTGCCAGAGGACAGTGCTGCATTCTCTAGCACAGGCTTTAGTTAGATGAGCACTGGGAGTGCCAGACCACAGGGCTGCGTCCTTTAGGACAGTTTTGGTTAGAGGAGCACAAAGAGTGCCAGAGGGCAGGGCTGCGTCCTTTAGGACAGTTTTGGTTAGAGGAGCACAGAGAGTGCCAGAGGACAGTGCTGCATTCTCTAGCACAGGCTTTAGTTAGATGAGCACTGGGAGTGCCAGACCACAGGGCTGCGTCCTTTAGGACAGTTTTGGTTAGAGGAGCACAAAGAGTGCCAGAGGGCAGTGCTGCATCCTCTTGGACAGGTTTTGGCTGGTTGAGGCGAGGACAGTGAGGGACAGAGGATAGTGCTTCCATGTGTGCTGCATTCTGCAGCACACATAGAAGAAGGAAAAAACGAGTAGAAATAAAGATATTTCTCTACGTTGTGCCTCCTGAGGAGTACGTTTTTGGCGCAGCCTCAGAGTTACGATTTCTCGTAAATCTGGGGCAGTGTCAAAATGCCATGGATGTTGTGGGAAACGCTCCCAGCAACACCCATTGCATGCCCCTTTAACATAGTAAACTGTGTTAAAGGGAACGATATTTACGAGGCAGCATTAAGCCAAAAAAGTGGCTTAGTGCTGCCTCGTAAATATGGAGCAGGCTCCTGCGCCCTGAAAATCACAACAAGCATTGGCATAGCCAATAGATCTTGCCTTTGGGGTGGGCGAGCAAGATAAGCACGTGTGAGCTTGAGCAAGTGCAAAATAAGGGGCGTGAGGTTGAGAGGGCTCCACAGGCAGCAAGCAGTTTCTGGGAGTGAGGGTACCGCAGGCGGCAGGCTATGAGCGTGAAGTCATCTTAGGCTTCGGGCTTGAGGGTTACGCAGGCAGCAGGCTCTAGAAGATGGGCAGATGCAGGAGGGATGTTCAGGAGAGTAAAAGTCACAATCCGAGCAAAGCAGGGGACAAGCTAGGGTAGTCAGAGCCAGGACGCACTTATACAGGGAGCACGCTGTGAGAGGGAAGAGGAGCACACACAAGCAGGGAACAGGCGTTCAGGGAACAATAAAAAGAAACAGCCACTGCCTGATAGGGAGCAGTCACTAATAGGGAGTACTTAGGGGCACAGGGCGGGTTCTCAGTTAGAGTAACAGGGTAGGAGCATTACACACATACAGCTGCCACAGTGTAAAGTATAGGGTTTCACAGGAAAAGGACAATTGAAGAAAGAAGCTTGACCAGATGGAAATCCAAGTAGATAGATTTATTATCCAAATCCAGCATATCACAGGAGTGCTGCTATTCTCCTGAAGGTTCAACCACTCACTGACACAACGTCTGCTGCTGAACCAACAGGAGAAGTACACCACAAGAAATGTATCTTCAAACATAAACATGTTTGAAGATACACTCTTTACAAAAATACTATCACGAGGAACCTTGGTTCGAGACCAAGGGCCAGATGTAGGTAAATCTCATTTACCGATTCTTAAATAACGAATTTTACCGATTCGGTATTCATGAATCGGTAAATGAGATGTAGGTAAAAATTCGGTAATTTTTACCGAATCGGTAGGATTCGTTATTTACCGATTCGGTAAAAACCGAATCAGTATTGCCCATTGATTCCTATGGGCCTTGAAGCCTATAGGAATCAATGGGAAATACCAATTCGGTATTTACCGAATCGGTAAATACCGAATCCTGCAAGGGTGCAGGGGGTGTCACTTTGACACCCTCCAGCACCCCAAGTACAGGCTTGTGTGACATGTGGCACACAGACATGCCCTAAGGGCATGTCTGTGTGTCACATGGCACAGGTGTACATGCACAGATGTGCATGTACACCTACATTCGGTATTTTACCACCCAATTGTATTGGGTGGTAAAATACCAAATTCTGAAGGCCTGTAGCACTGTAAACAGTGCTACCTACATAAGAAAATACCGATTCGGTAATTTTACCGATCGGTAATTTTTCCGATTTGGTAAAATTATCGATTCGGTATGTTTTTAAGGCCCCTACATACCAATGTCGAAATACCGGTAGGAAACGGCCGAAAATCAGTATTTTCGGCCGTTTCCGACCGGTATTTGGACACCTACATCTGGCCCCAAGTTCTAAATGACATATTAATAAAAATAGAAAGAAGACTACAACAACACTAATGTAAATGTAAATGCAAATGTATTGCGATTTATATAGCGCACGTATCACCCGAAGGCATCAAGGCGCTTGCCTTGGGAACCCGTCCTGGTATTCCCCTGTGAGATAACCCCAGCAGGGTATCCACAAGGTGAAAGCCAGGCATCCCGCCGCGAGGGGCCGTAGTGGAGATTAAGCAAGCTATTATGTAAACAAAGCACATTACATCATCTCTCTTCCTATAAAAATGAAAACATTTTAAAATAAACAACTTTCTTAAGACATATAGTAATTTTTGAATCTCACAGGAATAGAACAATTGCGAGAAGACTTATGTGAATCACAAATTGAAGTTGAAGAAGAAACTGAGGGATGACTCATAGGTGACACTTGTGAAGAAGTAGATGTTGGCAATGTAGAAGATAAAACAGAATTGTGAGCATCTTCAGACGTAGAACCTAAAGGAAAGTGTGAGCAATCATAGTCACATGAAGTTGACTTGAGCATTAACATTCTTTTTGCTTGTTCATCTGAAATTTTAACAACTGCTCTCTTACTCCACCACCCTTTCCTTTCAAGAAAAAGTGAACCTTTGGAAGTTTTAACAACTTGAATTGGCAATGAAAATTTTGAAAGACCTTTTTTTTTTCCTTATTTGGATTTTTGAGTAACACCCAATCACCAATTTGAAAGTCTTAAATGGGCAAAGTAGAAGGCGAATTAAAATGTCTCTTTGGAATATCCTGATTGTCAAAACATTCCTCTTGAGAGTAAGTTTATCTCTACAAGCCATGCAAGAAGAATCCTCTTTTTTCATTACTTTTATCCAATTAGGACAAATAACACCATTTGGATTTCTCTTTTTTAAAAGTCTGAATGGAGAAATTCCTGTTGTGGAATGAGGTGTGACTAAGTAGGACCAAATCTTTTTCCTTAAAAAAGATTCAACATGAAGATTACATGCGATGGCTGTCTGAATACCCTCTTCGATGAATCTGTTAATCCTTTCAATAAGACCATTGGCAGAAGGAGAGTAGAGAGATACTTTGAGGTGTTTTATATCATGCCTTTTAAAGTACTCATGCAAGGCAGTTGAGCAGAAATGTGACCCATTGTCTGTGACAATTTCTCTGGGAGATCCTTCGCTTTGAAAAACTCTATCCAGAAATTTTATGACGGCAAAGGAACAAGGCGAGTCACAAAAGTCAAAGTTAACCCATTTTGAATGTTAATCGGTGAGTGCCACAATGTAGCGTTCATTGCTTGAAAGAATATCAAATGGGCCTGCAAAGTCAATCGCAATCTTGAACCATGCCTCCTCGGGCACAGGCACACAATGAAGGGGAAGTTTGTTTAACTTCCAATGTTTATCTGAAAGAAGACAAGTATCACATTTGTCAAACAAACAACAACATCTTTATCTAAGGCAGGCCACCAGAAGTCCTCTTTGAGTTTCCTAGAAGTTCTGCCTATGCCTAGATGACCATCATGTGCAGAGTCAACTAATTGCTTTAGAATGGAATATGGAGGAATAATTTGACCCCCCCGCATTAAAACATCATTAACAATGGACAGATCTTCTGAGACTTGAGCAAAAGATTTAAGAGAAGCTGGCAATGACCGTTCCTTAGGCCAACAACAAACAATCATATTTTTTACAGCTTGAAGAACTTGATCATTCTCATACTCCTTAAGCCAATCAGATTGAGACAGAAAAGGAAAAAGTGAAATGGAATCACCAATAGACGATACGAAACACTCAACCTCGTCAGTTTTAGTTTCATTCAAATTTTCTTTTAAGGGGAGCCTGGACAGGCAATCCACCCTCACATTGAGTCCTCCTTTAATATAGCAAATGGTGAAATTAAACTCATGTAACTTTGAAAGAATACGTACCAACCTTGCTGAGGCTTTACCTGTTCCATTACCATTCAGCAAATGCAGCAAAGGCTTGTGATCACTCAGTAAAACGAAATGCGAACCCCAAATATAACTCTTGAATTTTTCTACTGCCCATGAGCATGCGAGTGCCTCCCTCTCAATGGTGCTGTAATTCTTTTCTGCTGATGAAAGGGATCTGGATGCAAAACCTATGGTCTTTTCAGATGTACCAAACCACTGACACAAAACTGCACCCAGACCTGATTGACTTGCATCAACAAAGATAGAACATTTCACACCAGGG
This sequence comes from Lissotriton vulgaris, assembly GCF_964263255.1. Taxonomy (NCBI): domain Eukaryota; kingdom Metazoa; phylum Chordata; class Amphibia; order Caudata; family Salamandridae; genus Lissotriton; species Lissotriton vulgaris. The sequence goes on along the minus strand of NC_141695.1, from coordinate 365,623,107 downwards.
GTGAAAGAGGAAAGTGCTTGAGAATTGAGAATAGATTTTTTGATTAAATTGAAAGAATCATTGAGCTCAGAAGACCATATAAATTTAACATTTTTCTTCAGGAGGTCACGTAAGGGTTGAACGATGTGCGAATAACCCTGTACAAATCTGGAATAATATTCGGTCATTCCTAGAAATGATTTCAATGCATCTTTATTAACTGGAACCTGTACATTTGAGATGGCCTGGGTGAGTGAAAATTTAGGTTTTATGCCTGCTGCAGAAATGGAGTGGCCTAAATAATCTACTTCAGACATGACAAATTTGTACTTATCTTCCCCAAGAGTGATTCCTGCATCTCTAAAGTGAGACAAAACCTCCCTAAGTGTTTTGACATGCTCAGCCTTATCTTTTGAGAATATTAGAACATCGTCCTGATAAGCCTGAGCGTATTTTATGTTTTTCAGCAAAGAATCTATAAACTTCTGAAAAACGCTTTCCGCTGAGGCCAGCCCAAGCGGCAATCTTAGATATTTATACGCCCCAAATGGCGTAATGAAAGTTATAAAATCTGTGGAATACGCAGAGAGGGGAATCTGGTGATATCCACTGCGTAAGTCGAGTAGGGTGAAAAATATCGAGCCATCAATGCCAGTTAAAAGGTCCTGAATTATTGGTAGGGGATGACAGTCTATGAGAATATTTTGATTAAGAGAGCGCAGATCCGCACAGAGGCGAATGCTGGAGTCCTTTTTTCTAATGATGACGATGGAACTAACCCACTGCGAGGAATCAGTGGGTTCTATTATACCATCTGCAACCATTTTGTCCAACAATTTCCTTAAATCCTCTCTCACACTAAGAAGGGTAGACCTAAATTTATGTATAACTGGAACTGCACCTGGCTTGAGTTTAATAAAATGTTCAAACTTTCTTATTTTCCCTATTTTGGTATTAAAGACTTGTGGAAACTCTTTGAGAATGTCGTTAACACAAGTGTTAAAATTTTCATCTATTGTTGAAATCTCAACATCATTAATTTGTACTGGATTCTTTGAACTTGGAACAAGTTTTAAAGTCATTTTTGCGAGATCTTGACACCCCACAATATTCTTGCCTTCCACCGCAACATAAACATTTGCTTAAGTAGTCCTACCCAGACAAGAGATATGGGACATGAAAAAACCCAGCATTTCTATATCTTTTCCTCCATATGCTTTTGGAACTATATCAATATCAGAAAGAGTAGTACCAGAAGACCATGCATTATTATATAAGCTATCTGAAATGATGGTGACTGGCACACCTGAATCAGCCATCATGTCTACTGACTTTTCGCCAATTACCACTATGCATGTACGTTCTGCTGCACGTTCCTCTATTGAATTTCCACAAGAATCAATTGCCAAAATTTCCCTACTTTCAGATATATTCTTGGATAATTCTATGGTGTTAATATTAAGATCTTTAAAATTAGTTTCCAAAGGAGCGATATCAAAAGGTAAAACGTTAAGTTCTTGATCAGTCAAATCATGCATTGCAATGGAACTAACGTGAACTGTACGTTTAGCCCTACATACTGTGCCAAAATGGCCAATTTTATGACAATTTGTGCATTTCTTCCCCAATGCAGCGCAAATAGGACTATTACTCAAATGAGATTTTGAACCACACCTAAAACAATATTTAGAGGGTTTTCTCTGTGGAGTTTTGATAAACCGGTTCTTAAAAGACACAGCATTGATAGACAAATCATTTTGAAAGGAATTGATAGGCAAAACATTATTATTTGCAATACATTCTGACGAAACAATACTTCTCTCTATGCTTTTTGCCATATCAATAACCTCTTGTAGAGTAGGATCCCTGCAGCTCAAAATACGTTCCTGTATTTTCTTGTGATAGCAGCCATACACAGCTGCTTGGCCCCTGCAACTCCCCCTGCGATGATTTTTAGGTCTCTCCTGAGACAGCGCATGCGCTGTCTCTTTGAGACAATTAGTAAGTGGCTTTTAAAAGTGCCACCTGAGGCTTTTGCTGGCCTACAGCTTGCGTTTACGAACTCGTGCACTTGCACAGCTGCCATCTGTATTTTTATTGCTGTAATCAGGCTCCTCTGCTTGCACTACCCCCCTCTCTTTTCCCCCTCCCTCCTGGTCAGCTTAATTTTGTCTCTTCTAGCTGTGAATCATGCTCTTCTGCTCGCACTCCTCCCTCTGTTCTCCCCCTCCCTCTTCGTCAGTTTCATTTGTGTCTTCTATCACTGTGAATGCTCCTGCTTCTGCCGGGCAAACACACCATCAGTCGTCAGTGCAGGCTTTCACCAGGCACACACACCACCAGCCGTCAGTGCACGCTTCCACTAGGCACACACACCCCCAGCCATCAGTGCATGCTTCCACCAGGCAAACACACCACCAACCATCAGTGCACACTTCAACCAGGCACACACACCACCAGCTGTCAGTGCACACTTTCACCAGGCACACACACACCACCAACCGTCGGTGCACTCTTTCACCGGGCACACACACTACCAGCCATCAGTGCACACTTTCGCCAGGCACACACAACACCAGCCATCAGTGCACGCTTCCACCAGGCACATACACCACCAGCCATCAGTGCACACTTTCACCAACCACACACACCACCAGCTGTCAGTGCACACTTTCACCAGGCACACACACACCACCAACCGTCGGTGCACTCTTTCATCGGGCACACACACCACCAGCCATCAGTGCACTCTTTCCCCGGGCACACACACCAGCCATCAGTGCACACTTTCACCAGGCACACACAACACCAGCCATCAGTGCACGCTTCCACCAGTCACATACACCACCAGCCCTTAGTGCACACTTCCACTAGGCACACACACCACCAGCTCTCAGTGCACACTTTCACCAGGCACACACACACCACCAACCGTCGGTGCACGCTTTCACCGGCCACACACACCACCACCCGTCAGTGCACGATTTCACCAGGCACACACACCACCAGCCATCAGTCCATGCTTCCACCAGGCACACACACCACCAGCTGACAGTGCACGCTTCCACCAGGCACACACACCACCAGCCGCCAGTGCACGCTTTCACCGGGCACACACATCACTAGCCATCAGTGCACTCTTTCACCAGGCACACACACCACCAGCCGTCAGTGCACGCTTTCACCAGGCACACACACCACCAGCCGTCAGTGCAGCAGCAAGGCTCCTCTCAGAGTTTCTTGGTAAATATGTGTTTGATGCCTGGGAGGGAGTGGGCCGAGTTTACTTAAACCATGCTGAGTATGCCGGTGCAGTGCATGAACTCCTGTGTGAGTGAGTCATGCTGCCTGGTGCTCACTCACTCCACACTTGTAAATTGCGCCGGCACAAGCTTTTTCTCATTTGCAAAGTTTGGCGCATGTGCACAGCTAGGCAGGCCCCCACACCCCCAGGAATGGCTGCTTCCTACAGCCAGAATAGAAACAATATTCAGAGCAATGTAAATAAGTTCATTTGATGCAAAGAACTGTTAACAAAAACCATGTGCAGCTATTGTAGATCTGGCAACATAAACAAAACAGCAAAAAAACAAGCATTGGCATAGCCAATAGGTCTCGCTGTATGACTCTATAAGTATTTAGTTATGCAGCAGAATATCCTTGGTGCAACAACACCAACTGTTGCATGGATAAACACTTATAAGGTCCCAAATGCGAGACCTAATGGCTATGCCAATGCTTGTTTTACATTGTGCACAGCAGCTCGGGCTGCTATGCAACATGGCTGGCTGCTATGTAACATGGCTTAAAGGAAAAACAAACATTTGCAACGCAATAGTTCTCGCATTAGTACATTTTAAAAATTCTTTATATTAAGCAGTTATTTGAGAACAACAGAGTAGTAGCGAGCAGTGAGCAAAAAACATTAAAGGCCACGCACAGGGGTCTTGGACATCGCTGATTGTCCTAGTGTTGCCCAATCGCCCTCTCCCCGAGAATAACTGACTGCATTATATAGCGACCTGTTAATCGTCTATCTGTTTATCGCATTAACCCGTTCCCCCAGCCCGCCTACCCTCTCAATCTGCTACATTAACTCTCCAATGTTTCATCCACAGTTTCCAAATCTTTTCAAATTTGCGGGGGCGACCTTGGGCCCTGTATGTTTCACATTCTGCTAATTGACATCAGTCTAGGTCTTCTTCCCATTCCCTGACCATAGGAGGTCTGTTCGCTCCCCAGAGTCTGGCCAAGTTATGCTTCACCACCCCTGCCGCTGTGTTCAGTCAAGTGTTTGTGTGTTTGGGCCATTTCACTTCTCCTAGTATGCCTTGCAACAGCCACTTGGCTTCTAGTGATATCATTAATCCTGTAACTTGCTTCATCACCTTTATTACCCCATTCCAGAACCTTTGGATTAGTGGGCAGACCTAGAGCGTGTGGTAGAAAGTATCTATGCTGCCACATCCCTAGTGCAGGCGGCCGACTCGCTGAGGCCCATCTTAAGTATCCAGGACCTAGAGAGGTATGACCTACGTAGCACACAGAGTTGCACCAGGCAGAATTATGCACGTATGGCTATCTCCCTAGGACTCTGCAGAGCCTCACTCCACTCATCATCCTCCAGGGGGACCAGGTTTTCTGTCCAGGCCTCTCTCAGTTGGGCCAGGGTGTCTGGTGAATTGTTCATTATATTTAAGTATGGGCGAATTTTGCAAATTTACGATTCGCGAATTTGCGGATTTGCGAATTCGCGATCCGCAATATTCGCGAATTTGTGCGAATTTGCAGATTTTTATTTTTGTGTGTTCGCGGGGCGATTTGAGTGTTCGCGGGGCGCTTTGCCTGTTCGCGGGTTTTTTTTGTGCGAGACCGCTCTTTGTTGTGCCCTTCTGCCCTCTGCCCCACTCGTTTTTGTGCCCTTCTGCCCTCTGCCCCACTCGTTTTTGTGCCATTCTGCCCTCTGTCCCACTGGTTTTTGTGCCCTTCTGCCCTCTGCCCCACTCGTTTTTGTGCCATTGTGCCCTCTGCCCCACTCGTTGTTGTGCCATTTTGCCCTCTGCCCCACTCGTTGTTGTGCCCTTCTGCCCTCTGCCCCACTCGTTGTTGTGCCCTTCTGCCCTCTGCAACACTCGTTGATGTGCCCTTCTGCCCTCTGCCCCTCTCCTGTTTTATTTTAGAATGGCGCCGGCAAGCTGCCAGCGCCATTCAAAAATAGTTACTAAGCTAGCTTCATCAGGAAGCACTAATAGATAAAAAGAAGCAGGTGCTCGAATTCAGTTAAACTCGAGCACCTGCTTCTATTAGTGCTTCCTGTTGAAGCTAACTTACTAACTATTTTAGAATGGCACTGGCAGCTTGCCGGCGCCATTCTAAAATAGTTACAAGCTTGAAGCTTGAACGTTTGCCCCCCGGATCCGTTCCGCTCGCGGAATTGCACATTTTCGGCAAATTCGCGGATTGCGAATTTGCCGAAAATCCGCAAAATCCACGAGCGGAACGGATTTTGCGCCCATACTTAATTATATTATTGTAGATGAGGGAGACTGCCTTAGTGGGCAGACGTTCTAGAAGCAGCCCGTCCTCCATAGGGGAATAGTCCGGAAGTTGTTCCCCTTTGGGCTGGTGGAATGTTAGACCGTGCTGTAATTGCAGATATCTAAATATCTCCTCCTTTTCTATATCGTATTCAGACTGCAGCCTATTGAATGATAGTAGTGACACCCCCTCTCCAGAACACTGCCTGCCCTTAAATAATCAAAAGAAAGCTTTCTTTTTTAGTTCGAGCCTAGCGCAGCGCGCATGCGCTTCTCTATCGGAGGCTTCTGTTGAGCGCTCAAAACTTCTCCATGTGGGTCGGACTCCTCCCACACATCGGATTGGCCTTTGCGTGTGTCTTTCAATAATGAAAGCACGCAAATAGCCAAAGGCGGGTGCATGTCACATCTCTTCTTGTTCACTGACACTGCGTTTTGCTCCCGGGAGCGAGCAGCGGCACGCAGAGTGCAGCTGCATTCCTCGTTGCGTAATGGATCAGGTTACTAATTAAACACAGCGCTGGCGCTTTCACTTTAGCGGGCAAGCTTGTTGTTTTGTGTGGGCTTATTTCCTTTAGCAAGGCTTCAAGCATGCTTTCTGTTTCATTATGATTTCGTAATTCACAGAATCGCTTAAAGAGCAGGCAGAGCATGCGGCATGTTTGAATTTCAGAATCTTTGTTTATTAGTATGCTTTTGCAGCTGTGCAGCTCTTATTTTCTCTGCACGACGCCCGCATCAAGGACGCTGTGCTTCAAGTCGTCGTCTTCTTTTCACTCGCGTGGCTACATGCTGCCTTTACCCTGTTTGGGATCCGGGGGTGTTTAGGACTTAACACCTTCGACACTCATGACGAGCTCAGCTCGTCATGCAGTGTGCTGCTGGTACACTGATGACGAGCTGAGCTCGTCATTGAACCATTGTTTTGGATATTCCCCAGCACAGCAGGGGAAAATGCCTAGCATCGATGTGGTTAAAGAGCAGGCAGAGCATGCGGAATGTTTGAATTTCTGAAACTTTGTTTATTACTATGACTTGGGAGGCTGCGCATCTTTATTTTATCGGCACGGCGCCCCCATCAAGGCCTCCGTGCTTCAGGTCGTTGTCTTCTTTTTAATGGTTTTGCTACATGCTGACTTTATTCTGTTTGGGATTCGTGGGTGTTTAGGACTCTGCTAGATGCTTTACAAAAACACTTATTCACTTCACGTTGGGGCTCTATGGGAGTTTTTGGAATCGGGCCTGTAGTAGGGAACATGGTGACAGGTAAATCTTGCATGGTGAGAGTGGGTGCAGTCTCTTCCCTTAACTAAAGTTCGCCAGCGCAGCAGCCTGTAGCATCTTGAAGCATTGGCGACATCTTCTCCATAGGCCAATGCTGCATGCTCACACCCGTACCCAAGGGCTCTTTACTGCTTTAAGCCTTCGCTTACGTTATTTAACAGACATGTTGGGTGAAACAGAGGTCACAATGAAGCTTCTTGTGGAAACAAAGGAGTGGAGACTGCTGCTTCTGGTTGCACTAAGGATGGTGGGCTTTCTAAGACAACAAATGATGCCATAATCGGTCGTTGAAGGTGCCAGAAGACGATTTTAGCCGCTTCAGATATGTAATCAAGTTTCTCAGAGTCAATGCTCTGTGGAACACACTCCTTGTTCCATTCGGGCCAACTTACCACATCCTGTGAACAGCTCTCGCTGGGTTTGACGTGACTAGGCTACCTGATGTTAGTAGTAATTCAACGCCTCGTGCTTAAAGCACTGTATTCTTACAATGTACACCCAGTTATTAAAACAAGACACACTGTACACATTCATTTTTCCATGGCCATCCTACAGCTGTACTTTTTAGGTCTCGGCCTGCGTCGCACTGCGTAAGCAGTGGGCCGAGCCCGAGATTTTATGTTTTGGCTACAGTGGGGCTTGAACCCGCCCCTCTTCTCTATTGGCTGGCTTCCTAAATGGAGGCCAGCCATTGGAGGAGAAGGACGTCACTCTGTTCAAGCCCCGTCTTTTTGCGATTGGGGGCGTGTTGTTTGCAGTTTTTAAGCCGTGATGTCATCTGTCACTCAACTGCTAAAAACACGCCCCCGACAGCCATTTCTGCCCGACCTGCATATGAATCGGTTGCGTTGTGTAAAGCACTCTAATACCGCTTATCTGCCATTTTTGTGCCCCCTAGCGCTTAGGAGCGCTTTCTTTTAAAATTGTGCTTAGCCCCGTATTATTACTTAAAATACGGGTGCTCACCCCGTTCTGTTCCCTCATCTACCGGGTGCCTACCCCGGATTGCTGCCGGAAACCACTTTTCTCCCTCCGGGCCGCCGCGCTGCCTGCAACGACTCGGAAGTAGTGGGCAGAGAAACCGGAAGCGGACGGGAGCCTACCCCGCGCTCTGGTGCCGAGGAGCGAGGCAGGGAGTGAGCAGGTGAAGTCTGCTGGACTCCCGTTTTACGGTAGAGCCCCGCTGTGGCCGTGAGGAGAAGGAGCAGGGACACAGAGAAGCCGCCTGTTCCGCGTCGGGGCTCCCGGGTGAGGAGGAGAGCCCCGTGCCCTGCAGCAGCTGTGTCCGTGAGACGGAGGGGGCCAGAGGCACATTGCCGGTGCCTGCCCCCCCGCGGTGGAAAGAGACGCGCTGCAGGTCCAGGAAGCAGGTGAAAGAAAGCCGGCTGGGGGGGGGGGGGAGGTGCGAGGTCGCGTACCCCGCCGGTGCCTTGACCCAAGGAGACCAGCTCTGCAGAGGGCTGCTCCTACGTTGCTGTTGGTGTCTTGGGTGGCCCCATTTTGCAGTGGGCCGCTCCACCGTGAGTTGGGGGCATTTTTCACTTCAGAGTCCCCCGACAGGGACTCCCACGGTTGCGGGCAATATTGAGGGTAGAGCTTCCCCAGTGGGCAGTGGGCCGCTCCCCCAGCTGGCAGTGTTGTTTCTCGAGCCCACGAGTCTCAGAGGGGGCATTTGGTTTCTTGAGGACGCTCACATTATCTTTATGCCTTAAAATATAAACGTAATTTTTTTAATTAAAAAAAAAGGGGCTCCGCTAAAGCCAGGTAAGTCTGGGGTACTAGTTTGAGAAGTGTTATGAGCAATATCTATAAAAAATAAGATTTGGGGTGTTTTCCTAACAGACGGGTGCCAGCTTTCTCCTCCGTGTCTGCTAGCTGGGCCTTCCCAGGGAGGGACAGGTGCTGAGGTCATTCACACTGCACGCGACTGGGTTCTTTCACAGTTACAGCACACTTGGCACCTGGGTGGCAGTCCCAACCTGCCTGTGTTGCAGTATGGGCGACACCGATGAGTGATGCTGGTCGGGATAGCCGCTTTCCCACAGGAGAGCCCTCAATCCCCTTTCCCACCCCCTCTTCCCACAGTGAGAGGATTATAAGGAGGAAACAATCACGTGCTAATTAACCTGGCAAGTACCACCAACCCTAGCAGCACACATCATGACTGCGTAATAACAGGAGTGGGAAACGAATGCTTGTATGTTTTTATGGGGAAAACATTTTTGAAATGCTGTGACAATTTATGAGGTGACTAACGTTTGCGTTCCACAACCCACTGGAGCTGCATTATTTATTTGGAGGGATCCATGGGCCCAACACTGCAAATTAAAAGGCCTTTTGACATTTTTTATGCTTATCTATGCTCAAACCGTTTGCTACAAGTAGGTTGTTTTAAGGCTTTGTCATGAGGAAGCCCCATACCCCCATTTTGGCCTCACCCCTGAGGTTCCGTGACAATTGTAAGTGGTGTTTTCGACTCGCACGAATATGGTCAAGTCTGGTATCTATGAACCGCAAATGACAAGTTTAGTAGCTGTGCGCAGTTTTGCTGTGCTCACTTAAACCGTTCGTTTGTTATATGGGTTTTTCATCTGTACCCACGGGTTCCATTTTAGATACGGCATCCATTTTGTCTCTTGCCCTCAAGTAGCCAGCGAACGGACGGTGTCCGCTTCGCGACCCTGGGACTCCCAAGATATTTGCGGAAGACACATGTTCTTTGTAAGTGTCTTTATGACGAGGGGGATGCTACTGTAAGGCAGATGGCGCCGCTCGAGGCTCATCTTGCCACACGGACTTATTGTCTCAGCCGTGCATCTCATTAGGCACGTCCCTTTGATGCCTGTATCTCGTGTTTCTCGATACCTCCCCTTTTACACCCTTTCCGATCTCCCCACTGTCTCCGTCTTCCTCTGCACCTGTCTTTGTTCCTATTTCGATCTGTTTTACTGCTGATTGGAATTCGCTAATGTTGGGAAGATGGGTTTTTACAGTTGGGAACCGCCAAATGTTTCCGCACTTATGTTCCGGACCTGATGTGTTTCAAAGTGACCAAAGCGACCCCTCTGGGGGATAATGGTGGGAACCGGGTTGTAAACTTTTGTGTTCAATGTAACTCTATGGGTAAAAACTGTATAAAAGGAGCGATCCACGGAACCAATTTGAAGCAGTCTCCCCAAGTTGCACGTGGTGTACTTGTCGTGACTTCTGTGTTCCCTGCAGCAAATAAACCTTGAATCTTTGACGTCGAAGGAAGTGTCCCGTGTCTCTGTCATTTGTACGCCGGAGCAGGTTACCCACGAAGGTTTCAGGTGTTGTGCCCTGGCACCGCTGGGTCTTAAAGAACCCAGTCCTTCAGTTGGCGCCCAACGTGGGGCTGCATCAGTGGTACCGGTCCAAGCCCGACGATCGTGAGGAACTTCGTGTGAAATCTCCGAGGGAAGGTGCACTCCGCTTCATCGATCCTGTTGTCGAAATAAGTGGCCCGAAGACTTTTCCCGCGAAGATTCCCGCCTCCGGACGGCTGCGACGGACTGCTGCCCTGACTGTAGACCTGTTTTGGCGCCTGGCGTAGACCTTGGTATAGCGAGACGATTGACGGGCCTTCCTGGTGACGCCATCGATTTTTGAGTTAAGTATTTGTGGGTCGCTCCCATAGTTCTTGGTTGTTGACACTTTAGCGAGTGTTTTTGTTGTTAACGCTGTGTGAGTGTTTTTGTCGGTGACACTTTGCTAGCGTACTTTGTTGTGTTGTTTGACGACTGCAGCCGCCAAAAACCGAGGGTTTTGTTCTTTGCTGGGACTTGGTAAATCCCGTAACCCTTGAAGTTTGTGAAACTCGGCTAGTGTGCAGGATGCCTGGTCGCAGTACTTTGTTTAGTTGTTTCAGACCTTGTGGTACGGATTCCCGACTGGAGGACTCGTGTCCGATACCTCCGGTTGGAACTCCCACTTATGAGCTCTATAGTAAACATGGGCTAGGCCCAATTACCTTTAACGATTATTGGATTAAATACACAAAAAAGGACGGCGACCTTCGTTGGCCACCTCATGGTAGCTTCGAAGCTCCGATCTTAGATAATCTAGAGATTAAATTGTTCGAAAGAAAGTCAAGGCCGGCCATGTTTGACGCCTTTCGGTTGTGGCGTAAAGAAGCCCGACAGAAAGACATCAGACAGACTAAACGTAATCAGCGAGATAATGTTGCTACCATAGTGAAGAAAGCAGAGCAATTTCAGCGTGATAAGGAGGTTAAGGATAAGGAAGTGTTTGACCGATTACAGCGTATGACTGTAGATAAATGTTACCCTGCTTTACCTACGGAGTCGGAAAAGAAGGAAGAGCCAGTTGAGGATCCCTTAATGTCTTATCTTATGAAGTCGCCACCTCCGTACGTACAGGGAACCGCAGTTCCTGTGGTCCCTGCCGTACCTATTCTTCCACCTAATCCTCCTCCGCCTGTTCCTCAACCTGCACCCGTTCTTCCGACTGTTCCTGCTCCTTTGTCTGTTTCTATTCCTACTGCTCCTCCGCTTCCACATACTCCTGTTCCCGCTACTGCTCCTGCTACTGCTCCTGTTTTGTTAACTCCTGCTGTTGCTACTGTTTCTACTCCTTCTCTTGTTAGTCCTGTGTCTTATTCTTCTCCTTCTACTCGTAGTCGCAATTCTCCTCTTGCGGCTAGTTTCTTTCATTCGCTCGGACCTGTTCATGGGTCCGCTGGTTCCGATGGTCCCCAGCGACATAGTCAGCTTCCTGGTAATAGAGAACGTGCTTCGTTATACAATATGGCGATGGGTTGGATGGTAAATCCTCAGAGAAGTCCACCCCGTGTTGTCCTCGAAACATTTTGTCAATTCAATGTACCAACCCAGAGATATGTGTTTAATGAAATGTGTAAGTTCCTTCACGATCAGATAGCGGCTGATGCGCCTGACGAGGTGCTCACCGCTCTGTCTGATCTTCAGCTTCAGTTCGCAAATGGGCTGATAGTGGATACTAACGTTCGACGTGCTGTCGAGCGGTTGCTATCTTTTCGTCCCGCTCCTATACCTCAAGCTTTGTTTGTTGAGGATGTCGAAAGACTGCCAGATGAGTCTGGTCAATTCCCTATGCGTGAAGTTCCACCGGTTTGGATACCAGCAAATCCTAATGCTCAACCTCCGGTACTGGCGCACTTCCAGAGAGTATGGATACATCTCCCATGGAAACGCTCGGAAGTGTTACAGGTGAAGCAATCTTTGCCTGACCCACGCAAGAATCCTACAGGGTATTACAAAGAATTATCGCAGCTCGTAGATGCTACGGTAATGAATCTTGCCGATATCGATATGTTGTTCGGCAATGTCGTACCGCAACCGGTATGGGCTAAGATTCGCCATGAAAATCATCCGGCTGAATTAGGTGGTGCTTGGGCTGCCATTGTAGCGGCAGATGCTGGACAAGTGGCTGCTACTAAACCCGATCAGTTGATTCTTGACCTTCCTCAAAGAATTATTACGCTAATGAAAACTCTTATGCCAGCTATGAAGGTAAATTGGGACAAATTGTCAGCCTGTAAGCAGAAGAAGGATGAGAGTGTTTCCGACTTCTTTACGAGGTTCGAGGAGGCATTCATTGACCATAGTGGACAGGATATGGGTACTGAGGGCGGTCAAAGGTTGTTCGTGGATAAATTTGTTTCAAACTTACTGCCCGATTTGAGTAATAAATTGAGGAATTCGGAAAGTGCATGGGCCGTTTCTACTTCGGCTCAGAAATTGGCTACGGCACAATACTATGAGAATAGGGAGAAAGAAGAGAGCGACCGTGCTGACAAAAAGACGAAGGAACTGAAAACTAAAGTGTTGCTTCAGCAAGCGTATCCTCCACGTTCAAATCAGAATAATTCGCAACAAAACAGATCGCAGCCGCAATCGAACAGATCCCAAACTCGTAATGACTCCTCCTCCCAAAGATCCTCGTTAGGGTACAATCAATGTGCCTATTGTAGGCAAGAAGGCCACATTAAATTCAATTGTCCTGTTCTAAATGAACGTAATAGTGGGAATTCATCTAGAGGAGGTCGTGGTGGTTCGCAGCAAACATCACGTGGTAGAGGTCGTAGTGCTCAGAATGATCGCTCAGACAACTCGTCTAATTCTAATAATTGTTTCGATCAACGTGGATCATCGCAAGGACGATATGCGCAGTACAATGTAGACGATTATTACGTCGATCAGGGAACTGACGACTGTAACTACTAGGACAGCCGAAGACAAGGAGAGGGAGTGGTATCAGTTCCGGTTGATCAGAGAGGGCCTTACGTCGCAGTTGCTACATCGGGCGTCGTTGAGCCTTTTCTGTTGGACACTGGTGCAGCGAAAAGTTCTATCATGCATTCGAAACTCCCTGGCGCACCTTTGTCTGGCTTAACAAATGTTTCCGTTGGATTCTCTGGCGCCCCTGTTAGCAATCCAGTTTCGCGCCCTTTGCCCCTTCAAATTGGGCCACGTGAGCTAGAAGCTCCGTTGATTCTAACCACGGGTTGTGGCGAAAATCTTTTGGGCCTGGATTTGCTTAAACGTTTGTATGCGACTTTGTATTGTTCTCCTGCGGGTGTGAAGCTTACGTTAGGAGAGAGGGTTGTCTCTCCTATGTATTTGTCCCTCGATAAGCTCCCACCGGAATTGAGTTCTCTTCCTGCGTCTTTGTGGGCAACAGGTCCAAATGACGTGGGCCTACTTGATATCTCCCCTTATGTTGTGCAGTTGAAATCTAATGTGCGATTGCCACGTATTCCCCAATATCGTATCTCCCTTGATGGTGAACGAGCACTGTTGGCGATCATCTATGATTTGATCGAGAAAGATGTTATTGAAGAGACTCGGGGAAACGTGTGCAACAGCCCTGTGCTGCCCATTCTTAAACGTACTGATCCTTCAAAACCACCTGTTTATCGCTTTGTTATCGATTTACGGGAGGTAAATAAGATTGTGGTTCCTCAATTTCCCGTTGTGCCTGACATCACGGCGCTACTGACTCTGATTCCAGCTTCTGCATCATGGTTTTCGGTGATTGATTTGAAAAATGCGTTTTTCAGCATCCCGATTGCCGAGGAGAGCAGGGACCTTTTCGGTTTCTCTCTTGGTGGACGTAGCTTCCGGTTCAAACGCGCTCCTCAGGGCTACTGTGAAAGTCCTTCTATTTACAGCCAAGCCTTGAAGGGTCAACTGGATGCGTTTAGGTTGCCGGTCGGTGCAGCCTTGATCCAATATGTCGATGACTTATTGGTGGCTGCTGACACTCAGGACATTTGCAAAATTGCTACGGTGTCGTTGCTGCAACATCTCTGTGAGTTAAATCACAAGGTGTCACCTTCTAAACTCCAATATTGTTGTCAAGAAGTAACCTATCTAGGTCACTTATTGTCAAAGGAGGGAAGGAGATTGACCCCAGAGAGAATTGCAGCAATTGCACGAATGGCTGTGCCAAAAACCCAAAGAGATGTGCGTGCCTTTCTAGGTATCACGTCGTACTGCAGGCAATGGATTCCAAATTTTTCATTGCTAGCGAAACCATTGGTGGCTCTTACGTGCAAGGATGTTTCGACTCCTTTACCATGGACGGAAGAATGTCAGAAAAGTTTTTCTGAATTGCGTGATTCATTGTGTTCGGCTCCTGTGTTGGGTACCCCTGACTACAGTAAGCCGTTTACATTATATGTTCACGAAAGGGAAGGTTGTGCTTTGAGTGTCTTAACGCAACCTTTTGGTGGTAAGCAACGTCCATGTGCATATTTTTCCTCAACCTTGGACCCGGTAGCTAGAGCATTGCCGAGTTGTTTACGAGCAACAGCGGCAGCTGCGGTCTCCATCCGACAATCAGCAGGATTGGTCATGGATAATATGCTTACGGTGATGGTTCCGCATGCAGTCGATACTCTTTTGAACCGAACGAAAACTCAGCACTTGACGAGTGCGAGGTTGTCTGGGTACGAATTGACGCTCTTGGCAAGCCACATTCAGATAAAACGTTGTAACGTTCTGAACCCGGCAACTTTGTTACCACTTACCACAGAGTCAGATGAAGTAGCAGAACATGACTGCTACTTGAGGACTGAAGAGGAAACAAAAGGTCGAGTGGACCTTAAAAACACCCCATTGGAAGATCCGGATGGTACTTTGTATGTGGATGGGTCATGTTTTAAGTTGCCGAATGGCGATGTGACTACTGCTTATGCTGTTGTAACATTGAATACTGTTGTTGAGACTGCAAGGTTGAATAAAAATTCTGCTCAAGCTGCAGAACTGATTGCTCTTACTAGAGCGTGTGTGTTAGCGAAAGGGAAACGTGTGAATGTGTTTACCGATAGCCAATACGCGTTTGGCGTCGCTCACAGTTTTGGACGATTGTGGAGAGAGAGAGGTTTCTTGACGTCGCACGGTACGAAGATTCAGCATGGCCAGCTTGTGAATGATCTTTTGGATGCATTGACTTTGCCTACGCAAGTTGCGATTGTTAAGTGTAGTGCGCATCGTAAGGTGACGGTTGATGTTGGTCGTGGTAACGCGTTTGCGGATGAGACTGCTAAGGAGACTGCCCGGAACCTTAGCACTCGAATGTATGTGACGAGTTCGGTTAGATGGCCTACAGAATCGAGTATGTGTGAAGACACTATCGAGAGTGTGAAAGCAATTCAGAATGAGGCCACCGAGACTGAAAAGATGAAGTGGAAAGAAAGTACGGGAAAGTTGGATGCGAGTGGTTGTTGGATTGATTTGTCGGATCAGAGAAGATGGATGTTGCCGGATGCGTATGTGCTGGCCGTTGTGACAATGGCGCATGGGTTAGCACATATTAGCGCGAAAGGTATTTGTAAGTTGCTGGCTCCTGTGTGGAAGAATGATGGTATTACGAAATGTGCTGAACGTCTGGTGAAGAATTGTATGGTGTGTATAATGTACAATCCTGGCAAAGGAACCCCAACTCCTCCTGGCAGTTTTGCTCCCCCTTCGTATCCCTTTGAGGTGATTCAATTGGACTTCATCCATATGGAGCGATGCAATAACCTGAAATACGTTTTAGTTGTGGTTTGCGCATTCTCCCGATGGATCGAGGCCTATCCTCTCAAAGACAATACTGCTTTGTCTACTGCGAAAATCCTACTGAAGGAATATTTTCCTCGGTATGGAATGCCTAGAGTCGTGTGGTCAGATAACGGAAGTGAGTTTGTGGGTAGTGTGATGAAGAGTGTGTGTAAGGGCCTTGGAATTAACCAGAAATTCCACAGCGCCAATCATCCCCAGTCAGCTGGATTGGTTGAAGGGTACAATGGCACCCTTAAACTAAAGTTAGCGAAGATTCAGGCTACGACTGGTCTTTCGTGGCCTGACGCTTTACCTCTGGCATTACTGTCAACTAGGGCGACTGTACACTCCCGAGTAGGGCTTAGTCCCTATGAGATAGTGTTCGGCCGTCCTGCGAATGTGTGGGGGGTTCCTAGGCCAGGAATGTTTTCTGATCTTGAGTACCCGATGTTGATTGATTATCTACATGACTTGACTGCTAAACTGAGGTTAATTCACCAACAGGTTTACGACGCATTGCCGACGCAGACGGAGGGTCCAGGCCACCAGCTCCAGCCCGGAGACTGGGTGGTGACGAGAAACTTTTCACGCAAAAATAACCTGGACCCGAGGTTCACCGGACCCTACCAAGTGCTCCTGGCCACGATGACTGCCGTTCGTCTTGAGGGACGTAAGAATTGGGTGCATGCCACGCACACCAAAAGAGTCCCCATCCCTTTGCCAGCAGACCCGTGGGTAAGGAGAGGCATTGCGTCATCTGAAACAGAAACATTGCCGGCGTTTGTGCCTTTTAGCGACGCACAGCTTGTTGAAGAATCCTCAGCGCAGCAGAAAGACACAGTTGAACGATTAGCATCGCAAGACTCAAGACCAGAACACTCAACTGATCAGCAGGACGCTGTCTCTTCAACGGATCCTTTGTTTGACGAGCAGACACGTCCTGGGAAAACCCGATACTTTTTGCGATCTCGCACTAAGGACAAATAAAAAGATCTTGCTTTTCTGTATTGACAAGTGCATTATCCCATTTCCGTGATCAGTTTTGAACTTTCGTATTACCGTGATTATTTTATATATATATATATATATATTGAGCTTCATTCCTTATATTTTTGCTTTTACAGCTGAGAGACTTTGTGTTTGCATACATACATATTGTGCATTGAAGGCCGTAGGGCCGCGCGCGTACTTCCTTCTGGATAGTAGGTCTTGACGCTAGGTTAAAGGCCGTCGGTTCCTGGGAACTCCTAGGGATTGACTATTGCTGCACAGAACGAAGTGCGTCAAGAAACGTTGCGGACGGTCGTAGGGAATGGCATTCTCGAAGCTGAATGATTTGGAGGGAGCTCAAGTCCACAGATTCAAGCTGCAGCAACTCAGTCGTACCAAATGTTTTATATTCCAACTGTTTGTATTGTTCTTGACTGCTTCTGCATTATTGGCGGGTGGGGTGTATTACATGATGTCTTACTTCTTACCTGCTACACCTACTCCTACTCCTGACCCTAATCTTACCTCTACTGTTTCTCCTCATTCCTTTCACATGTTACCGGAACACGAGCAGGCTAGACGTGTAGAATTCCGCAACAATTCCTTTATTCAGCTCCTTCATCAGCATCAGTTAGTGGTTAACACTACTAATTGTTGGGTGTGTGGGTTGATGCCGCATACTACGGATAAGGGAATCCCATATCTGGTGTTACCGTATAGTTCCCAAGGGTCAGCTCGAGCATTTCAAACAATGTTTCGAAGCGCACTGGGTTTCCACCCCATTCGAGAACCACGTTCCCCCTACTCTGGTCCTACCTCGTATCAAAAACCTTTGTCGATAGCAATAGAGGATTTAGATAGTGATATCTATGATCCTTCGCTTATTCCCGAAGAAGAGATACAAGCCTATAGGGTCCTAAGTAGAGGCGAATATAGTGTGTTCACTAGTGAAAAGCAGCTTAAAAGCTCGCCTCCGATATGGGTCGTACCCCACACTGGTAATTTCTGTCTCATGGGTCGTGGTCGAAGATCACAAGCCCGACTTGGAGCAAGTGCTTGCACTGAAAATTACATTCTGCCGATGTCCTCGTCCCCTGTGTTCCTGGCTGCCAAGGGTACATACTTTATCTGCTATGATCGTGCATACACATGGTTGCCCGCTGACTTCATGGGCTCATGTTTCATTGCAAATCTGTTGCCTCCGACGTTCACTGTAGATGCCGATTATCACAAGACTAGAGTTGTACGAGGCGTAATTAGCGAAGAGGATACTGCCGGTCAAGAGGCAGGAGACTTTTTCAAGGGTTTCCTCCCGTTTTGGGGACCTATGGTCAATAGTAGGAACCTGAGGCAGTTGACTCGAGTGGTAGAATCGACAGCTAATATTACTGCCAGTGCCCTTGGTAATATCACCACAGAACTTCAGGCGGAGAGACTTATGACGTTACAAAACCGTATGGTTTTAGATGTCATCTTAGCAGATCGAGGTGGGGTATGTAAGGTGATCCATTCGAGCTGCTGCATTTTCATTCCAGATAATGCTCCTACTGTCTATCAAGCCATCTCGAGGTTGCATAAAATCTCCGAATCCATACACGTGGATGTAGGGGATTGGACGCTACTTGGATGGTTTTGGGGCCTGATGTCGACTTGGGGTTGGAAGATTCTGATGATCATCGGAGTCGTTGTAGTGTTCCTGTTCACGTGTTGCCTTTGTGTGCAGTGTGGTCCTGCCTTATGTGGCCTCTGTGCTACAACGTGTATGAGACAACCACCTGTTACCAAGGGGACTCGGTTGGACAGAGCTATGCTACAGCAACATCTCGATGGTCTGATGAATATCGAATATGATTCCGACTAGTGCTTGCCTACATGAGGGCAAAAGGAGCGTCTGAGGTTCCGTGACAATTGTAAGTGGTGTTTTCGACTTGCACGAATATGGTCGAGTCTGGTATCTATGAACCGCAAATGACGAGTTTAGTAGCTGTGCGCAGTTTCGCTGTGCTCACTTAAACCGTTCGTTTGTTATATGGGTTTTTCATCTGTACCCACGGGTTCCATTTTAGATACGGCATCCATTTTGTCTCTTGCCCTCAAGTAGCCAGCGAACGGACGGTGTCCGCTTCGCGACCCTGGGACTCCCAAGATATTTGCGGAAGACACATGTTCTTTGTAAGTGTCTTTATGACGAGGGGGATGCTACTGTAAGGCAGATGGCGCCGCTCGAGGCTCATCTTGCCGCACGGACTTATTGTCTCAGCCGTGCATCTCATTAGGCACGTCCCTTTGATGCCTGTATCTCGTGTTTCTCGATACCTCCCCTTTTACACCCTTTCCGATCTCCCCACTGTCTCCGTCTTCCTCTGCACCTGTCTTTGTTCCTATTTCGATCTGTTTTACTGCTGATTGGAATTCGCTAATGTTGGGAAGATGGGTTTTTACAGTTGGGAACCGCCAAATGTTTCCGCACTTATGTTCCGGACCTGATGTGTTTCAAAGTGACCAAAGCGACCCCTCTGGGGGATAATGGTGGGAACCGGGTTGTAAACTTTTGTGTTCAATGTAACTCTATGGGTAAAAACTGTATAAAAGGAGCGATCCACAGAACCAATTTGAAGCAGTCTCCCCAAGTTACACGTGGTGTACTTGTCGTGACTTCTGTGTTCCCTGCAGCAAATAAACCTTGAATCTTTGACGTCGAAGGAAGTGTCCCGTGTCTCTGTCATTTGTACGCCGGAGCAGGTTACCCACGAAGGTTTCAGGTGTTGTGCCCTGGCACCGCTGGGTCTTAAAGAACCCAGTCCTTCACCCCCACACCACCCACACTAGGCACCAATAGCACTTAAAAAGAAAAACGTGGTTTATGATGGAGCAGCTTTATTAAAAATTGGAAAACCACGCTCGTGAAAAAACAGTCATAAAAATTCAAAGTGATAAAAGGCATGTGAGTAATGAAAATGATCCAGTTTTTGTGCCTCTGTGCCCTGCTTGTGATCCGGTTTGTGTGCCTCTGTGCCCCCCTGGCCCATCGTTGCTTGTGCTTGGTGCCCCCTCGTTGCTTGTTGTGTCTCTGTGCCCTGCTTGTGATCCGGTTTTTGTGCCTCTGTGCCCCCCTGGCCCCTCGTTGCTTGTGCTTGCTGCCCCCTCGTTGCTTGTGCTTGCTCTCCTGCCCCGGCCCCCTCGTTGCTTGTTGTGCCTCTGTGCCCTGCTTGTGATCCGGTTTTTGTGCCTCTGTGTCCTGATTTTGATCCGGTTTTTGTGCCCCCCTGCCCCCTCGTTTGTTGTTCTTGCTCTCCTGCCCCCTCGTTGGTTGTGCTTGCTCTCCTACCCACTCGTTGTGCTTGCTTTCCTGCCCCCTGTTCCCTCATTGTGAGCGTTTTTTCTGGCCTCTGTTCTCTGTGTGTGTGGCTCTGTGTGTGTGTGCCTCTGTGTGTGTGGGGCTCTGTGTGTGTGGGGCTCTGTGCGGGTGGCTATGTGTGTGTGTGGGTGGCTCTGTGTGTGTGAGTGTGTGTGGGGCTCTGTGTGTGTGTGTGGGGCTCTGTGTGTGTGGGGGGGGGGGGCTCTGTGTGTGTGTGTGTGTGTGTGTGTGTTGTGCTCTGTGTGTGTGTGGCTCTGTGTCCGCGAATACTCTCTACTACTCTCTAAAGCTCACCTATTGCCATTGTAAATGACAATACCATTTATTTATGTTTAAAAAAAAAAATGTCATGAGCAATGCCAATAGCTCTACCTTTAATAATGCCGAGACCATTGCATTGTAAATGCTTGTTTTTTTATGAATGTCCCAGAGACCTGCCTTCCATTTATGATTTATTTTAATAAGATGAATGCCACCTCGACGCCATGTACTGAATGGAGAGAGTACCCATCTCTGGGTTGTGGCTACCTACAATCGTCCCAGAGTAGTCACAGTGGTAGCTTTCTAACAACGTTTCCCCTGCAGTATCCGTTGAGCGTTTGTACTGTAGCCTAATCTGGTTTGTGTTTTCCAGACTAGAGAGGTGTACTAACAACTCATCTTCCTGTTTATGAGTGTCTGTTCCTGGGGTAGCTTACCCTCACAAAGATGGCACATCGGATCACAGCACACCTGGAGAATGCCCCTCAAAACATGTCTGCTAAGAAACACGCAGCGCTCGAAAGTCTGGTGGCGGTAAACACCCGAGCCCTCAGCTCTCGAAGTTAAGTGTTGCTACATTTGATAGATACAATAGAGCAATCATCCTTGTCTCCTGCTTGGTTTTCATAGAAATGCAGCTTGCCTGTTTCAGGGCGTGTAACATAATATTAACGTGTAGGGTTAGTTCAAGTAAATCAGATTGCACATTAAATGCTAATATTGCCGGAATCTTATCTCAATAGGCAGTTTTTGTCCAGTTCCTTACCTTTGTTACCTTTATTATTGCTGGAACATTCGCTACAAGACTGACTTAGTTTAATCTTCCAACAATTTGTTCATGTTTTAAGATCCTGTAAGGATTAGGCACTATACCTCAATACAAATGTAAATAACACCTTCTGTTTTTTTAATGTCTTTACAGTATTTGTAATTATCGGCTACGTGATTTCTAACTGTATTTGTTCTGTTAAATATGCACTGATAAGGGGAAAGTTTGGGTGATTTCTTTCACTGCTTTTACCGTTCTGAGATAGAAATACTGTTCACTCCATGAAAAACAACGGCCAGGTGGCAACAATACATACACACAAATACATTGGAGAGACCTTTGACGCTTATTGGCTTTGGAAATAGTTTTAACCATACAGTACAGCATCCCCAATGATGTGCTGCATGGCTAAAGACTTTTTTAACAAAAAAGTTTTTGACGTGGCTGTTGCGTCCTTTTGTAAGTATGTGCATCATCCCTGCCCATGCTAACAACTATTATCACAATAGGAACTAGGCGCTTGGGGCAGCCAGGTGCAGTCACCATCTCTTTCCGTTCCCTAGCATAAGGAAGAGGTTTTGATCATCATGTATTATTTGCCATGCCATGCCATAGCACAGTAACATACCACAATGCTCTACACCATAGCTTAAAAACATTGGCAAGGCCAACCACTCTGGCTAAACACATACGGTCCCAAAGGCAAGACCTATTGGCTATGCCAATGCTTGTTTTAAATGCATCCTGTTTTCCTTCAAGAAAACGGGCTACATTTAAAAAGAAATAAAAAGGATTGCAATATTTAAAAGGACCCACGACATGGTGGTCTGCTGAGCCTAGCAGGCCACCATCCCTGTGATATCTGCAATTCCCAATAGGTTGCAGACTGAGACCTACCTCATTAATATCTATGAGGTAGGTCTATTTGTGACCCACGTGGAATCGCAAAAAGTGTAAAACACACTTTAATACATTAGTGTTTGTGAGGACCAAATGGCGATTTGCAAAAGTTTGCTATTTGGTCATCGCAAACACTAATGTTAGTACATCTAACCAAGGGTTCTTAACCCCTTGTCTGCTGACGACGGAACCGCTCCATCATCAGCTGCGGTGGCGCTGTGCTGATGACGGGGTGGTTCCGTCATGACCCGCTCGCTGCTCATGCGCGGCGCGAATTCCCCGCCTGCGCTGAGCGTTCTATTGAGCGGGGCGGGCCGTGATGGAACCGCTCCCTCATAAGCACAGCACCACCGACGCTGGTGGCGGAGCGGTTCCGTCACCAGCATGCGGCTGGCGCGCGGCCGCCCCGCCCCCTTAGCACTGCGGCGGAATAGCCGCCGCAGTGAAGGGGTTAAACAATCATTCCTGAAAGAACTGGAAATGGTGAATGTTGATTCTTGTTGTGTGACATGCTGTGAATTCTAAGATTGGAACAGAGATTGCAAATTAGGATTGTAGGACAGTATTATGAGAAGTGGAGGTTAATGATGGACTGTGAATCCTGACAGTGGTATATACACAGCTGAGATCTCAATGAAAGAATTTGACCTTCCTTCAGATGTGTGAGATATTGTCAAGTGGAGACAAGTTACCTTCTGAGTTTTCTGAAAATACCTTTGGTGAAGGCAGTTGCCTCAGAGTGTGAAAGCCATGTTGTTGTGGCATCAAAGCTGTCGGGAAGGATCATGCATTCCTATTAAGAGCAGCTGCACAGATGGGTATTAAAGCAGGTATGAAGGTACTGTAAGCCCTAAATATGGCGGGCGCAGTGTTAGACTCTAGCATTTGATTGGGAATATGTTTCTACTTTTGTCGTATTATGTGCTTAAATATGAGTTCTTATATTGGATGGAATTGCTTTAACAATCTATGGGCCCTATTCACGAACTGAATTTTATAGGACGTTTAGTAGTCCTACTGTAGTATTTTACCAAAGTACTACAAAATGCTACTCACAGACTACAAGTGTAAATCTCCACCTCCACCTCGCCTGTATTTGTAATGGGAGGCTCCTCTCACATCTACGTTTATCACTTAGTAGTAAATGTGGGAAGGACAGAGGGGAGTGGTTTTAAAAAAATTGGACCTACTAATACCAAATGAGCCGCTTTTAGGAGGGGTAAGGGGGGCTTAGTGAGGGTTAGCAAGAGGTTTAGGGAGGGACATTGTTCCACCCACCAAAAAGTAAGCCCATAAACCAGTGCATCTTCGAGGGAAATCTGTGTTGGTATATCAAACTTTCTCTGCTTACCTCTACTTTCTATTCTCTGTAATTAGAATTTATCTTTGGGCTCTTCCTCACCAGACGTTAATTCTCATCTATTTAAGAACCAGACCATATCAGGGTTCCATACAAACGCAATGACTTTAAAGTGGCAACTATACATTTCAATATCTTTTCTCCACTTTTGTGTCGGTAAACATACAGTCCTTACTCTTTCAGTTAGTTGTCATTTGATCACTATGGTGACTATACCTGAAAACCTCTTCTGCTTGCTCATGTCTTCCCCTTCTCTTAGAAATGCCTTTTTACTTTGATATTTTGTAGTGTAAGGACTGCCTTTTTCGTCTTGGACCATATAATTAAGGAATGTTATAATGTTTTGAAAAATGCGTCTGAGGAGCTGTGGTCGAGATACTTCAGTAGTCTTAATTTGGGTTTCCCTTGGCACTTTCTCTGCAATGTTAGTGGAGGTTTGAACAACGATGTGAAGATGGGGAAGTCCCACCCGACCTTGGCACAGTGTGTTTAATATTGGCTTTGACTAAGCATAGGTGATGAGGAATAAATAAAAGAAAGAAAGGAAATAAAAAGATAGTTTGGGGAGTCATGTGCCATATGAAAGCCCTTTTGTGGTATATTTCTCATGATCACTTATTTATTTTTAGAGTTTTATAGCAGCGAACTAGACCGGAGACATCTGGTATCAAAGCTCTTTACATGAGCACCAGTTTCGCTACAGAAGGACACATTCATAGATGGCATACAAAGTGCACTCTCCCCCCACCCCAATGCATGCATCAACAAGAGGCCCCTTCCAACAATTAAACTCGGGAGTCTTGCTTGATTTTCTGCAGTGTGTATGTTTATTAAATAATTTCACAGGTCAATTACTTCATTGACCCCATTTTTTTATTTATAGTCCAAGTTACTTTTCACATCACAGCATTAAAACTCACACTTATATACATATATACTCTTTTACCGCCCATTCTCCAATGGGCATTTGGTTTAACTTCAGGGCTGCGCCAGCAGGCCACAACCCAGATAGCCTGCTCTCTTTACGTTAACCCCCTTCCGGTCAACAGAGCCGCAGGTGAATAATATGCCCCCACTTGGGCAACCAGCGGCTTCCGGGGTAGGGCTGGAGAAGCCAAGGCCACCAGCAGGTCAGCCTCAACTCTCCCGCCAGCCCGGAGTCCATGATGATTTCGAAAACCTGTTCAGAGGTAAAAACTGTCACTGGACAAGAAGTTCCCGTGTTATTCTTGTCCGGAACCCCACTACTGCCCTGCCAGAGAGACCTAATTTTAGGGATGGGTGGGTGGGTGTCTTCTTCACGCGACGTCCGACTCCTGGGGCGGCCAGCGGACAAAAGAGGGAGCCCGAAGATGGACGCAGGCTTTTAAGCCTCGCGCCCTATAATTACTTCCGGGGCGTCAATAAGCCCCGATTCTATTGGCCTTCACCTATTTTCACTTCCGGGTCGGCTGACCCGGAAGTGAACCTCTGCTGGGTCGGCCCTTTGGCTGCCACTAACGACGCCACTCCCCGAAGGGGGGTGGCGCCTTGCATAGATGGCATACAAAGTGCACTCTCCCCCCGCCCCAATGCATGCATCAACAAGAGGCCCCTTCCAACAATTAAACTCGGGAGTCTTGCTTGATTTTCTGCAGTGTGTATGTTTATTAAATAATTTCACAGGTCAATTACTTCATTGACCCCATTTCTTTATTTATAGTCCAAGTTACTTTTCACATCACAGCATTAAAACTCACACTTATATACATATATACTCTTTTACCGCCCATTCTCCAATGGGCATTTGGTTTAACTTCAGGGCTGCGCCAGCAGGCCACAACCCAGATAGCCTGCTCTCTTTACGTTAACCCCCTTCCGGTCAACAGAGCCGCCGGTGAATAATATGCCCCCACTTGGGCAACCAGCGGCTTCCGGGGTAGGGCTGGAGAAGCCAAGGCCACCAGCAGATCAGCCTCAACTCTCCCGCCAGCCCGGAGTCCATGATGATTTCGAAAACCTGTTCAGAGGTAAAAACTGTCACTGGACAAGAAGTTCCCGTGTTATTCTTGTCCGGAACCCCGCCACAGGGCGAGGCGCTTACTGGCGGACTCGACCCCCCCCCCCGCGCTCGAGAGCTTCGGAGATGGCTCCTAAGACTGTTTCTATAAATATCTCAGTGCACGCCTCTGAAAGGTGCACTCCATCCTCCGCATATAAGTCCGGCCTGGACGTTTGTATCAACTTGTGACGAATAGTTCTAATGCTGGATTTCTGCAGGATTTCTGCCACCGACTGATTTAACCTCTTTATCGACTTATTCACTGCTTTCATGGGTGCGCCCCGCGACCATACCAGCCTCGGGATGACTTCAGACCATATTAGTATAGCCTCGGGCAAAATATTTTTGACCGCTGCTAGAGTAGAAAACAAGAACTCCTTCACTCCTCTCCTTCCTGCCGGAATCATATCGTTGCCTCCACAGTGCAACACGAATACATCTGGATAAGGCATGCCCCTGGCCAAAGCCGCCTTTAAATCCTTCGGGACGTCAGCTAGGAGCTGCCCGCCTATCCCCACCCAATGATGATCACATCCTTGCACCATGTGCACCCTTTTTTCGAGCGTCTCCTTGAAGATCACTCCCGCCCTGCGAATGAAGGAGTGGCCGCACCAACATATTTGGATTCTCTTAGGGAAGGTACCTATAGTAAACATTAAGAGACACGGTGAGAACGGTCTTAAGCAGAGGGGGCGGAAAAGTAATGATAAAGCTGTTAAACTAATTGCGGTTGTACATAACGTTCGTAACAAGCGGATTTCCAACGACCCAACCTCTTAATCGCCTGCTCGGGCAGCCCCATGCCAGCAGCTGTTGTTGCTGCACCGATCCGAAACGAATGGGATGTAAAGTCGGACGGGTCAACCCCGATCTTCGCCAAGGTCATCTTAACCACCCTTGTAAACTGGAACCTGGTGAGGGGCAGACCATTGAGGTAATAGAAATTTTCAGGTAGCCAATATGTCCCCCACTCGCACCCTATCCATGCACCCATGTTCCATGTATGTCGTGTAACTTCTGTTCTGTACATGCTAGACAGACGCACATACATTTGCGTCCATCCTTAACATGTAAGCTATCTAACCATACCAAGAACTCTCGTTAAATATGTTCCTAGGCATACGGTGCCACCGTCTTTACATGGTGCACTTCTGAAATTCGCACACGTTTCTCCACGTTTCCTGGCCCAGTCGAGCTAGGCCCTTAAACGAGGCCTCCCTGCCTCATCTCTCCTGTCTCCGAAAGCTGTGCGCATCCCTGACCCCTGCCTTACTTCCTGCCAGCGCAGCGGTGCCCGGCTCGGCCTGGACTGCCTGCCAAATTCATGTTTTTGCCTACAGTTATCTGCTCAGCCTCCTCGAAAATACATTCCAGTCTAGTCTAGGTAAACATATTCCCGGCTGCAGAGCAGAGGGCCCGGCCTCTTCTGTCCTCCTTGCAAGTGATTTACTGACTCCGTTACCATGGTAGGGCCACGGCTCCGCACGTTGCACCAAGACACGTATGCACTCACCAGCTTTTCAGTATTGGATGGCCCCTGCCCGAGAGACCTTTTACTTCAGACACTACATCCTCCAGACATGAGATACCAGATATGCTATAGGTACAGGTCGCCCTGACACTCCAGACACCAGTCTCCTCCACTAGTGCTAAAGTCAAAGCCCCCAGTTTCACGTCATGCTAGTTGCGCGCGCATACAGGTGAAGGGTTTCTGCTGATTCTGCAACTTTTCCCTATGTATCCACCCACATGTGACGATTCTTGTGACGTTTCTCTGACATGTACAGTGCACGCCCATGTGTACGCCTCTTTTCACGCCTCCTCTTACGCACATGTGTTCTTATCTCTCTCTTTTCACCTGTTACGCCTACTGTATTGGATTCAATTGTATAAGTTTACTATATATAATGTGTAATGTTAATAAAACGTTGACTGTCCCTTCCCGAACCCTAGTGGTGACGGAACATGATATCCATCCTCGAGGATCATTGTCCATTAAAACCCGTATGACTCAGATACCACGGACTCTGCCTCTCATTTTAATGAGCTGTCTTGTATTGATAATTATACGGTAAAAATGTATAGGTAAATTAATTTACCACACCATTCATGTGAACCAGTACTCTATCATCGGCCCCTTGGGGCCTGGCTTGCATGAACTCTCTCATCAGACTAACTGGACAGAAAAACTCACCTTCTACTCTACCCAATTGTACCCAGGTCCCTCTACCTAAAGGGTCCGTTTTCGACCTTCGAACTCTGAGTCTCAGGACATCTACTGACTCTATTATGTCTGAACACCTTAGGCCACCTTCACTATCTGTTTTTGATGCCGGGAGTAATTCTGAGATTCGTAGAGCTCCGCAACAGGCTAACACATAGGCCACCATAAATAATTGGGTCTCATATGATGAAAAACAAACGAGCGGCAACGTGTCCAAGATTTTTACCAACTTCCCTACATCTATAGGCCTTCTAGAGTCCTTTGCCCCAGGCGCCAAGCGCTCCCAACCCTTCACCGCTCTTCTTACTCTCTGGTCCTTCGTTGGGTCTGTAACTCCCTGCAACCCTGCATAGAATGCCAGTGCTGATAATTGCCTCTTCATAAATGCCACCGATTTCCCTTTCTCTTTCTGTTGTACTATGAATCCTAACACGATCTGAGGCACAAAAACATCCACTAGGCCCGCTCCCTTTAAGTATGACATATAACATTCCCAAGACTTTTGATACATACTCTTAGTCTTGAGGGCCAAGGATGCTGCTATCAACTCGGAGGCAGTGGGGGTTTTCCGCTGGGAAAGCTGTCATTGTCGTCTCTGCTTGCGGCCAAAGTGCACGGAATTCTGTCAACTTAAAACGAGATAATGCATCAGCCGCTTTATTCTCAACACCAGGAACATGCCTAGCAGTGAAATGGACATTGTGTCTCAGGCATTTCAGTATTAAATCTTTTAAGAGACGAAGGACCCATGTGCAGGTTGCTCTCTGGTTATTGATCACCATCACTACTGACTTGCTGTCTGACCAAAATACAATGTGCCTGTTTGAGAGCATATCACCCCACAAGTGCAACACCACCACTATGGGGAACAACTCTAGGAAAGAAATGTTACGGGTCAGACCTCGTTCTACCCAATCATCAGGCCAGTGCTGCATGCACCAATTAGGGCCCAAAATCGCTCCAAAACCAATACTTCCTGCAGCAATAGTGAACAGTTCCAGATCGGCATTTGAAGTGCTGGCGGACCGCTACAACACCGTGCCATTGAATTCCTGAAAGAAACACTTCCAAATCAGTAAGTCCTCTCTCACATCAGCTGATAACCTAACTCTGTGGTGCTTTTCACTCAGCCCAGACATTGCCCTTGCTATACCCCTGGAGAAAGCCCTGCCCATTGGTATGACCCGCAAGGCAAAGTTCAGTTGACACAAGATGACTTGTAACTGGTGTAACGTTACTTTCCTTGCTCCCAGGCAGCTATCAATTGCAGCCTTGAAGGCATCTACTTTTGTCTTTGGCAACCTGCACACACCTGTTCTGGTGTCAATTTCAATGCCCAAGAATGTCAGACATGTAGTTGGGCCTTCTGTTTTTTCAGCCGCCAATGGCACCCCCAGAGCTCCAGCCAGTTGCTGGAAGCCAAGCAGGGCCTTCCTGCATGACTGGGAACACTTAGGGCCCATGAATAAAAAATCATCCAAGTAGTGTACCACTGCATGGGATTTGTCTGAGGTCAGGAATTGCTCCACCGCCCATTCTAGGAACCTGGCAAAGGTCTCGAAAACTGCACAAGCAATAGCACATCCCATGGGCATGCACAAGTCTATGAAGTAGTTATCATCGAAAGTGAAACCCAACAGCCTGGTATCTTCTGGGTGAACAGGAACTAACCTAAATGCTGACTCGATATCAGCTTTGGCCATTAGGGCACCCTCACCCAGCGCTTGCAATTTTTCAATGGCTGTGTCGAACGTTGTAGGGCGCACTGTGCACAGTTCAGGGTCTAACTTATCATTGACAGATAACCCTGGAGGGCTTGATAGATTATGTATCAGGCGGAATTTATTCACCTCTTTTTTCGGAACTAAACCTAACGGTGAGCAGACCAGATCAGGGTTCGGAAGATTTTTGAAAGGTCCCGCGACCCGCCCCAAGGAGACTTCTTTCATGATCTTGTTTCGCGCCGCCTCCATGTTCTGAAACACTGAGCTTTGATTGCGAGGCGGGACTTTAGTAGGGGATGCTGAAGACAGGATTCGGAAACCAAATGTAAAGCCGTGAAGCAGGAATTGAGCCTCCTCGAGTTTGTCATACTTACTAAGGAGGTGTGTCAGCACATGACGTTTAATGGGAGTTGGGAGCCTTGTCGGATGTTTTGGGTGGCTTTCCTTTTGGAGTGGTATGGGTGGACTGTTCTTTGGGATTTCCATTTTTTTTAAACATCTGATTTCTGGATGGGATGTTCCCCCGCAGTACGAACAGCAGTGTTTGAACCTGCACGAGGTCCCCCTAGTACACTCATTTCTGTTAAACTGCCAGCAGGCCTGTTTTTTATCACCGACTCCCTTGTCACTCCGAAAGGACTGACTCTGAGCAGGGGAACTAGTCTTAGACGTTGAGGGTGAAGAATAAAAAACTGTGTGCCATAGATTGATCTCCCGTTGGTCCCATGATATACCTGGGTGGACTGCTTTCATTTGCCTGAACATTTTATCATATTTTAACCACCCCAGTCCTGGAAACTCAGCTGCAGCACCATGTATCAGGGATATATAACTCATCATTTGAGGACCTAACACGGGATATTTTTCCAGTATAACTGCGGCATAAATGGCAAATCCTGTGATCCACTGTGATCCTCTGTCCATGACTTCTTTTGACTATATTCGCCCTCTTTCCCCCCTTTGGACTTCCCTGCCGCCACCCCTGCATTAATGAGGTCAAACACGTCCACATATTCACCTCTGAGTATTTTTTCCTTTATCTCTGCAGGCACGTGCCAGGTGATCCCCGTAGATGGCGACAGGGTCATTGAGGATGAACCAAACATTAACGGGCTGAATGCCAACAGTGGGTGACCTGTCGGTTGCCCCCCTGCCCCCCTTGCATCTGACTATTAGGGGACACAGGCAAATCAGCAGCCGTGTTAGCTATTGGTGCCTGTGGTGGACACCCTAAATTTGAGTAAGCATTCAACATTAGAGGCCCCGCACTTGTTGGGTATGTCATGGTGGGGATCATCGAGCTTATTGGGCCATTACCAATTGCTTGCCCATGAGAACCATATCATTGCATCCCTGGTAACTGTGCGACCCCTCCGGGTTGCACCCACACTTGCGACACTCCGCTACCTGGTTGCGCCACTACTGGCGGTAACGTACCCTGTGAACAGGGCACCCCCACATGAGTGACAGGGATCCCTCCTATTTGTGTAGGCTTAGCAGTAACATTCTGTCCCTCCATGCCGTCCTTGTCCTTATCTGCGGCTGGATTCAAATCAATTGTCTCTAGCACCTCCTCCTCACCTGGTGATGCTGGTTGGGGCTCAGTCGACCCGGAAGTGAACCTCTGCTGGGTCGGCCCTTTGGCTGCCACTAACGACGCCACTCCCCGAAGGGGGGTGGCGCCTAGCATTCTTATTAGGCACGGGGAGATTACGTGATTTGCCCAGAATCACAGGATGTTAAGCGTTGCTGCCGAGACTTCGAGGTCGACCATTCTAGCCTGGTAAGGCTACATCCTCCTCTCCTCTCCATCACTCAATTGAAGTGTCATATTGTTTACTGATGTTTAGATTTCAGGGGCACTAATTAGAAGTGCAGCTTTCTTCATCTACTAGGATGAATGTGATTGTCAGAGCACTGTATATATTAAACTATAAGGCCATGCTATCTTTTCTATGATACATTTGCTGATTCACCTATGGGAACCTCTAACCTTATAATTCTTTCAACAATTGCCAATATGATTTTTGTCTGAATTATTGACCCATCAATATGGACTTTGAATTACCCACAGTATGTTGATTAAAATATGAGATCCAATTGCGAAC
Organism: Lissotriton vulgaris; assembly: GCF_964263255.1. NCBI lineage: Eukaryota > Metazoa > Chordata > Amphibia > Caudata > Salamandridae > Lissotriton > Lissotriton vulgaris. The sequence continues at coordinate 365,591,504 of NC_141695.1, read as the reverse complement.
TTATATAAAAATATGTTTAATGACGTTATGCTAGCTATCAAGCAATATATAATTGTGTCTTGAATGTTGTGGTGGACCTTGGATCAAGTATTAGGTCAGGAAATTGGGAAAATATATTTTAAAGATCCAAGACTAATAAATGGTATGCTAGTCCCTCTGTACATCAGTGATATAATAATGAAATGTGAAGAAAAGTATTGCTGGCTGTTTTTCTATCAAGCTTACCGAATATAAAATGGTATGACTTCACTTTTAAAGAGAGGTGGGCTACATTTGATAAGCAGGATGATATCTTCTATTAGGTACAATTAGGTTACTGTTGTTAGGATACCACGATAATATCTGGCATCCTGTGCTCCCTGCATAAAACCCCATCTTTGATCTCCTTTTAACAGGCGGCTTGTGACGTTTCTTGTTACCTGGCATAAAGATATGATGCACCTGATCAACAGTAATAACTTATTACAGCTAAGTTCCTATGTCACAATAATAGATACCAGAACCGGCAGCCAGGGTGAAAGGCAGGTCACAGAGCATAATTACAGCCAGAGTTTAAAGAAGGAAAATGCGGTCTGGCTTTTCCGTGTACTGGTCTGTTTTTCTAAATGAACAGAGATCAGCAGAAAGGAGATCTTCATGACAACTTGTTAATTTTAATCCACACTATATAACATAACATGGATTTGTAAAGCACACGCTCACCCAGGGGTATCTTGGTGCTGAATAACAGATTTTTATTGTTACCCAACTGTACTTATTTTCTCATCCTCAGAAGAATGGAAGGCTGAGTGGACCCACCGGGATTTGAACCTGTGACCAGGCACCTACAATGGACGCATTCGTCCACTAAGCCACCAGACTCAGATATTCAAGAACGCCACCCGTAGACACCACCAACTGATCCGATCCACCAAGAAATCAGCATTCAAGGATCGACTCGACAACAACGCCCACAACAGCAAGGAACTATTCAACATCGTCAAAGAGTTTACCAACCCCACCGCCGGCACCAACAACATCACTCCCTCCCAAGACCTCTGCAACTCTCTAGCCTCGTTCTACCACAACAAAATTGCTGACATACATAACAGCTTTGGCGACCAGCCCACCCCACCCACCTCTGAACTAAAACACCCTTCCAACAACCTTTGCGACTGGAACCTAATCACCACTGAAGACACCATCCGCCTGATGAACTCCATCCACTCAGGATCGCCAACCGACCTATGTCCCCACCACATTTTCAACAAAGCAGACTCCATTATCGCATCCCATATCCGAGACGTCATCAACTGCTCCCTAAACTCCGCTACCTTCCCGGAAAGCTGGAAACATGCAGAACTCAGCGCCCTCCTGAAGAAACCCACAGCTGACCCCACCGAACTTAAGAACTACCGCCCCATTTCGCTCCTCCCATTCCCTGCCAAAGTCATTGAGAAAGCCGTCAACAGTCAGCTCGCCGCCTTCCTCGAATCCAACAAATCCCTCGACCCTTCGCAGTCCGGCTTCCGAGCCAAACACAGCACAGAAACCGCCCTCATCGCAGCAACAGACGACATTCGAACTCTTCTGGACAACGGAGATACAGCTGCCCTCATCCTACTTGACCTCTCTGCAGCCTTCGACACAGTTTGTCATAACACCCTTATACAACGCCTCAGCAACGTCGGAATACAAGGAAAAGCATTGGACTGGATCATCTCGTTCCTCGCCGGAGAGTCCGCCTCCCCCTTTTAGATCAGAGGCCACCGAAGTCATCTGCGGCGTACCACAAGGATCATCACTCAGTCCCACCCTCTTCAACGTATACATGAGTCCCCTCGCATCCATCGCTCGCCAACACAACCTCAACATCATCTCCTACGCAGACGACACCCAGCTGATCCTCTCCCTCACCAAAGACCCAAACACCGCCTAAACCAACCTACACGAAGGGATGAAAGAAGTAGCCGAGTGGATGAAGAACAGCCGTTTAAAACTTAACTCGGACAAAACGGAAGTCCTCATCTTAGGCTCATCCCCTTCCACCTGGGACGACTCATGGTGGCCACCAGCCCTGGGAAACGCACCTAAACCAACGGACCACGCACGTAACCTGGGTTTCATCCTGGACTCCTCCCTCTCAATGACCAGACAAGTCAACGCCGTCTCATCATCATGCTTCAACATCCTACGTATGCTCAAAAAAATCTTCAGTTGGATCCCCACCGAAACAAGAAAGACGGTCACCCATGCACTAGTCACAAGCCGACTGGACTACGGAAACACCTTTTACGCTGGAACCACAGCTCCAACGCAACCAAAACGCCTCAGCCAGACTCATCCTAGACATCCCCCGCCAAGCTCACATTTCCGGTCACCTGAAAGACCTCCACTAGCTCCCCGTCAACAAGAGAATAACGTTCCGTCTCCTCACCCACGCACACAAAGCCCTCTACGACCTAGGACCCGAATACCTCAACAAGCGCCTGTCCTTTTACACCCCCAACCGCCAACTACGATCGTCCAATCAAGCCCTAGCAGCAATTCCACGCATCCAAAGATCCACTATAGGGGGAAGATCCTTCTCCTACTTAGCTGCCAAGACCTGGAATTCTCTGCCCGCCCACCTACGCCTTACACAGAATCACCTCTCGCTCAGAAAACAACTAAAAACTTGGATATTCGATATGTAAAGTACCCCCCTCCCTCAAGCGCCTTGAGACCCTCTGGGTGAGTAGTGCGCTATACAAATTCTAAACTTGACTTGACTTGACCATGAAAGGAAAGAGCAGAGTCTCTGAAGGCTTCTTTATGCTCTGAGCTGAAGAATTTTTAAATGACACATTAAAATGCTTTTTGATGTGTTCAATTTTGTACTACAGGTTCCACTTTTAATCTTCATGTCTGCAATTTTACTATCTCTTTCATATGAAAGAGAAAATCATTAGCCATTGTCCACTTCCCCTAAAGCGACTATCCACTTCTACTATTGATGCCTTTGCTGCCTGAATGGACAATGCCCAAATATGGATTGCATTGAGTGAATGATATTGCCTCTGTTTAGAGCAGTTTTGTGGGGAGGGAGGAGGAAATCACAGAGGGTCATTTCTCCTCCACAAGAAACTTATGCGCAAAAGTGGGGTAGAATTATGTTTTTTACAGCCCACTTTTTCCTTACACTTACGAAAAGACCAGAGCCACTAAAATGGCACTCAGAAAAAACATTCATGGAATACTGACATTTTGGTTTAGAGAAGGGCAATGGTATTGTGAGAAGGTGATTTATCATTTGTTTCACTCTTTATAAAATATTAGACTTACATAATGAATCTGCTTGTAAGAGTGTGGTGTCCTATTACCTCTTCCTGCTGCCCTGTTGAATTCCACACACTCTGCCTGGAGCAAAGAGCAGCCCTTGAGGTCTGGATATAGTGTAACAATACTACAAATTCCAGCTATTTCACCATTGTACCAGAAAACCATTGAATACAGCACTGTGGATTTCCACATGCTGCCTACAGAGCTCCAGTGTTACTTGGTCAGACTGCAGGGCTGCTGCACTAAAGCACTCCATAAACTCTAAATGCATTACTTCAGTACTCATGAACTGGAACCAAGGTATATCTGTCTGATGAGCTCTAATCAGGACAAAACCGGTTCTAGGTTGCTTGTGTTCCGGTTAAGGAAGGGCTGGCTTGGCAATTCAGGCTGAACTGTTTTCATTGGAGCAGGGTCAAGACTGATTTGCATATGGCTGGGTCCCTACTGAAAAAGTGATGCACTGGGATACAGCCAGAGGTAGTGCCAGTGGCTGAGATTCATTCAAGCATTCCATCCATCCAGTGCGACAGGTATGCCCAGGCGAGGGTCCTGTGATTATTGTGCCACTGGAACCAAGCTTCACTTCGCCGATGATCCCTAACTGAGGTAGCACCGGTCTAAGGTTGCTTGTGTTTCAGGCCAAGGAGGTCCTGGCCTGACAGTTTGGGCTGGACTATTACCATTGAAGCAGGGGCAAGACTGATTTGCATATGCCTGGGTTAAAACTGAGGTGGCGTAGTGGGTGAAAAACAATAGAAAATGGGATGTGGCTCGAGGCGTTGCCAACGGCTGAGATTAATTCAAGCATTCCATCCATCACCTTGTTGTTATTGCTCACAAACTCAACAAGCATGGCTGCTGTACCATGGTGCTGCCTCCAGCACCAAGGTACCCATATCTGCAGCATATCAGCTGCAGTATTAGAGTATTCCATAGCCGATCATTCCAACCTTGTCCTGCATAACATTAAAGGAGACAACTTGGTCAAAACAAATCCAGGAAGTGTATTCTAACAAATATAGGATGCAAACTCTATACTTAAGGCTCCACCATAAAAAGATCTCTGGTAGTAGGTGTTGTGTACGGACACAGTACAGGTGACGTAAATTATACCTCAGTCTCCAAACCCACCACGCTGCTCTCCTGAAACCCACTAGTAGTTCGGCCTACAGCTCTTCATCTCACTTCCCCTTTGCCTCCTGTTAGGGGACACGTCACTTCCTGTCTCTGTCCTCGGGGTCGTTGGCCCGGGTCTTAGTGCCCTACTCTACACTTTCGCCCATTTTTGACACACTCAGATTTTTTTTTTTCATTACTCCACATCTTCTTGATCAGTTGTTGGGGTTGAATTACTTGATGGCATGAGCGTATGCCCATCCCTGCCTGGGATGAGGGTGGTTAGCGCTCTTCTCTCACATTAGTGGGGCTTTCCTGCACTTCTGGTTCACCCTCACTCTCTTTGAAGTTGCTTTATTTCCTGGGCAGGTTAGTGGTCGGTTTGAAGAATGACATGTTTCTTGTAATGGACTTACTTGGACGGGTCATTGTGATCATGCTCCCTTTCTGTTCTGTCACCTGTAGCGGCTCAGTGTCAAAGGGAGTGTCCACTTTATTTTTTTGCTTTTGCTTGACCACTACTCAGTTCCATGAACGATCTCAGCATGCTCACATCTTGCGGCCAGCTGGTGGCAGCGAGGGCCTTGACTTTGTCCGGGTTTGTCGTCATTCCTTTCTCTGAGAATATGTGGCTAAAGAATTTCATTTTGGTTTTGAACCCTTTCTCAGCATTAACAGTATGTCAGCTCGGCCGGGCGCCAAAGGCAAGTCCGTCTGCGCCCGTCCGGGGCTGGATTGCTGCCAAAACCAGTCAGGCTGCCCATTTTCAGAATTTTAAGGTAACCCACTGGTCTAGAGCTGATCATCTGACCCTTACTGTTAACACCTGTCCCAAGCCTCATGGGTGTGACCTGATGACAGCTACTCCACGCAGCCCGTGTACAGAGTGCAACTGGACGCTAAGTACTACAGACCTAAGGGAGGGCAAAGGGGAGCAGAGCGAGCTGTCTGATCAGATTAGGGCTTGCCTTATAACTGCAGATCCTTATCTAAACATGCAGAGGACCTGTGGCTGCTATTGGCTGGAAATGAGCTGGAGGTCTTGTTTCTTACTGAAAATTGGCTGAAGGATGATATCCTTGCTGCAGTGGCATTAGCTTTGCCTTCTGGGTTTAAAATATGCTGCACCAATAGGGCGGGAGACAAAAGGGGAGACGGAGTAGCAATCATTTTCAAGGACTCCTGTGACATATCCTCCTCAGCATTAGTGAACTTGGGCATGGTTGAGGACCTTAACTTTGGCATCCGGACTGGCCCCACAACCTCTTTTTCAGGTATGCTGGTATATAGGCCTCCTGACTGTCCACCCATTATACACCTGGAATTATGCAATTTAATTGCACAGAAATCCCTTTTATCCTCTAATTTCACAGTATTGGGGGATTCTAATTTGGATGTAAATGATCACACTTGTGTCCTAGCAATGCAGATGGTCTCCTTGTTGGAAGGAGCGAATTGCCCCAACTTGTGAAATTCCCTACCCACAAAGAAGGGCACACCCATGACCTGATATTTTCCAATATCTCGTCCATGAGAACAGAAGAGCCAAAGCAGGTGGTATGATCAGACCATTTTCTCATTCCTTTCTCTTTTAAGCTGGCTAAACCCAATTTACCTGAGAGTGCCCGATACTTTCTAAAGAGGAACTGGAAGAAGCTGACAGCCGAATGCTTAAGCCCATTTTTATTAGCCAGCCAACCGCCTCTATCTCTCGACCCTAATGTAGATACTCTGGCCCTACATAACTGGATTGCTGCTGCTGTAGAGTCTTCTGCACCAGCTAGAGTTACAAAATCTATGAGGAAAACCCCCTCAGCCACATGGTTTTCTGAGTCACTTAGGGCTATGAAAAGTAAGTGCAAGCGCTTGGAACGACAATGGAGGGTGGATTATGATACCTCTGCCAAAGTGACATACAAGAAATCCTTCAAGGTTATGCACAAACTCATGAAGGAGGCAAGAAGAGATCACCTTGCCAAGTGGATTGACTCTTCCGACAAACCGGGAAAGGCGATTTTTAAGGTGGTCAACTCCTTCTTCAAACCCCGCGAGTTGGTCATCAACGCCCAGTCATCGCTGGTACTGTGTGATAGAATCTCAAGTTTTTTCAAGGATAAAATCAGCAACCTCTATAATTCCTTTTTAGCCACTACTACTACGCTAAATCCGACGTGGCATTTAGGTATACACCCTTGCATTTCCTCTCTGACTTTGCACCTATCTCATTGGCAGTGATCCAGGGCTGCAAGTCTGGCTCACCAGAAGATCCATGCTCCCCCTAAACTGTGGAAAGTGTTGGCAAATTCCACGAGCAATGTGCTGTCTAAAATCTGGAACGCTTCTCTTTCCTCCGGCACTTTCCCTGATTTATGGAAGCATGCCACTCTACTCCTCCTAAAACAGAAACCCAATATGGATTCAGGGGAACTGAACAATTATAGACCGATCTCTCTGTTGCCAGCCCCTGCAAAAATGCTGGAAAAGGTAGTGCAGCGACAATTGGCCAATTTCATTGAAAATAACAATATCCTGCACGACACCCAATCGGATTTCCGAACGGGGTTCAGCACAGAGACTGCGCTACTAGAGGTAGCTGATTCATTTAGAATGGCATTAGAATGGCATTGGACTCAGGAGCATAAGCTACGCTGGTGCTCCTGGATCTCTCTGCAGCATTCGATACTGTGGACCACGCTATACTGACGCAACGCCTTCTGGTCAGCTGGGTTAATGGCACCGCCCTGGCCTGGCTGAAGTCTTTCCTCTATCGGCGCTCTCAAAGGGTGGCCTCCCACAAGCATCTGTGATGCGAAGGGCCACAAGGGACGACCCTAAGCCCACTCTTGTTTAATATATATCTGGCCCCTTTATTTACTTTGATAGCCAACTGGGGAGTGAAGGCGATTTCCTACGCCGATGACACCCAGCTGGTCTTCCCATTGAAGGATCTTTAAGTGCTTCAAAGGCTGCTTAAAAGACATTGCAGGCTAGATGAACAACAACAAACTTAAATTGAATGCCGACAAACCTGAAGTGATATTTGTTGGCAAATCCCAGCCTCCAGTGGCAGCCCTTTGGTGGCCTGAGGAAATGGGTCCGACACCTGTTCCAGCGAGCTATGCAAAATATCTGGGTTTAAAATGGCAGGATGATCTATCCTTTTCTGCCCAAATTCAGCAGGTCATTGCCACCTGTTTCAGCAGCCTGAGAAATCTGCAGAAATGTATACATCTGTTGCCAGAGAGCTGCTGCAGGACCGTAATCCATGCCACAGTAACTGCCTGCTTGGAATACGCAAACGGCCTCTACGCCGGCTTACCGGCCTACCTTGTAAAGAAACTACAAATGGTCCAAAATGCGTTGGCGAGATTAATCAAGCATGTTCCTTTTCAGCAACACATCTCTCCTCATATTAGAGAACTACATTGGCTTCCAGTAGCCAAGAGAATCAAATTCAAGGCATTGACCCTAGCATTTCGGCATTTCATTGATCATGCCCTGCGTATTTAAAACAGAGGCTAGGTGTTTACACGCAGTCCCGTGTTTTGAGATCCTGCTCCCAGAATTTACTCTGCATCCCTCGAGTGAAGAAAACTCAGTTGGGCGGCAGATCTTTCGTGTTTGGGGCATCTAAATTGTGTAATTCCCTTCCCAACTCCTTGCGCCAGATATCCTCTGAAACACAATTTAGGAAGGCAGTCAAGACTTGGTTTTTCAACCTGGCTTAGTTTGACATTTCCTGATCACTGCCTGTATCCCGTGAGTCACCTGTCGCTTTAGCCCCGGGACACCTCCTAGGAGGCAGCTATTCGCGCTCAATAAATGGCTGTATTATTATTATTATTTTTTAGAGTGAGTCTTGTCTCTCCCAGTAGTTCACATTCTTTATCGAGCACCAAGTCATGCACTTCATTTGTAGTTCCGACTACATTTCTGTAGTTGGATGCATTTGATACGGGCTGGATGACAAGGCAAACTACATCTTGGAAAATATCAGCTGCCGAGGAGTTGTCAAAGTTTAGTTGCTTGTATTGAAGGCGTCCAAGGTATGTGTAAAATGTTGTGATGTACCTGCACCTTTCGTCTAGTTCTATATGGTAGCATCCTTTGTTCAGGCCAAGCTTGGAAAGGAGTTTCACTCCATTCAGTTGTGTGATGATAACTTCGTGGGCCGGTGTCATTCTTGCATTATATGGTTGACGTCAACACAAACTGTAAATCTCCCCTTTTCCCCTTCTATGGTATTACCGGGTGGGGCCTTTGGAGTTTTGGATGATGTCTAGTTTCTAAAAGTTTCGGATTTCTTTCTCTACTGCTTCCTGGAGATGGAAGCAACATGTCTGTGCCTTTGTGCAACAGGTCGGATGTCCTTGTTGATGTGCAGTTGAACATGGACAGCCATCAATTTCCCTAGTCCGCTGAACAGCATGGGTGATTTTTGGGTTATCCCTCGATTAGTCTGCATGTGGTCGTTAATTGAGATCAGCCCCAGGCTTGCTGTTGTTGCTAGACATGTAACGCTGGGTGCTGGCTTCTGTCTTTCTTATACATAGACTTTGGCAGCTATTTCTTGTCTCTAGTGTTTAAGAATTATTGTGAATTTTCCTGTGTATTTTTGTACATTTTCTGATGGCTTTTGACTAGTTGTGGTTTATAAAGCAGACCTGCTAGTTCTTGTGTTCTTATTGCATTTACCGATGCACTGCTGTCCACTTTGAATTCTACTTCATGGTCTCCCTTCCTAAGATTGACAGTAGCCAGGTGAGTCTCTAGTCTGTCCACAGACATCATCAGAAGGCATCCTCCTACATCACTGTCACTGGAAGCTGATACAGACAACTGGCTGGATTGCGAGGTGGAGGGTTGTCATCTGTACTTGCACTTGTTGTTCAGCACATAGTGCCTCACCTTGTCTTTCAACCTGTGGCTGTGTCTGCTTGAGTTCTCTGTTTTCTTCTTTGTCCTGTGCTCGACAGGCTAACTTGAAGTGATTCTCTTTCTTGCATCACTTGCAGGTCTGTCCCAAAGCTGGGCATTTTCCTTCATGTGGGTAGGACAGCACACATCTGTAGCAGGTCCACTGGATGTGGACCTAAGTTTGTCTTTGCTTGTTTCGTTGTTGCTCCTCATGGCAAGTATAGCTGCCTCCTCCTGCTTCCATGCTATTTGAATGGTCTGCAGAATCTTCAATGGATCCCTACCAAAACCAGAAAGACCATCACTCAGGCCCTCATCACCAACTACCTCGACTATGGCAACGCTTTCTATACCGGCATCTCCACCCAGTTCCTCAGAAGACCCCAGACCATACAGAATGCGGTAACCAGACTCATCCTTGACCTTCTCAAATGGTCACACATTACCCCCCACATCAGAAACCTCCACTGGCTCCCCACCCAGAAGAGATGCAAGTTCAAGATCCTCATGTAGTCCTACAAATCCCTACCTGATCAAGGACTATCCTACATCAACAATATATTTCTTTACCTTTTGGGGCTCGCAGGACTTACCTGGTTGTGTGGGGGAGTCGCACTCCCTTCTGTTTCTAGAGTGTGTTGCCTGCACAGGTGTGTGGCCTGGTGGGGTGATCGTGGGCACGATACTTGATGGGGTGCTCTGAAGCACCGCATGGCCTGCTGGGGCCGCTCATCTTCAGGGTTGCCTTCTAGGCTTCAGCTGCAGGGATGAGGGCAACGGGGAGGGTGGTCTTAACACTGTTGTTCCTGGGTGACACTGTTTTTCTGTAGGTGACTGTGCAGCTGACTCCCCAATTTCATTGCAATCCTTTGTTTCTTCGGACCAGCCCCCAGGAAGAATGATGCAGACATAATGCAGGTGAGGAAAGCTATATACCTTTATATTCCTCACTATCTGCACAGTCTCCATTCACTTTCAGGTTATTCATGAAAATGTGTTCATCACACTTGTTTTCCTACACACTGCCAGACATATAGGAAAAATTCTTGAAATGCGATGCTGTATTGCTTGGCTTGCCGTTCATTGGGCTATCCCACAGTGTTCTCCCCAAACGCACCGGTAGTCCAGCCTTCCACCCTCCACATCACTTTCCTTTAGTCCCCTGTTCATGGGGCACATCACTTCCTGCATCTGGCCTTAGAGTCGTTTGTTGGGATCTTAGAGTTTTTATGGGAAAGAGCAGAGGTACTCTTTAAATGAACGCGGCAACCTGGATGAAGGACAGCTGCCTCAAGCTTAACTCGGAGAAGACCGACGTCCTCATCCTCGGACCATGCAACCCAGCCTGGGACAACTCTTGGTGGCCCTCTGCCCTCGGAAGCCCACCCACTCCTACGGACCATGCACGCATCCTCAACTCTTCCCTCTCCATCAACCGCCAGGTCAACGCCGTCGCTTCCACTAGCTTCAACTGCCTACGCATCCTCCGTAAGACTTCCAAATGGATCCCCGTCGACTGCAGAAAGACCGTCACCCACGCGCTCATAACCAGCAGACTGGACTACGGCAACACCCTATATGCTGGAAACAACAGATGCCTCCTTTACAGACTCCAGACCATCCAGAACGCTGCCGCCAGACTCGTCCTCGAGACCCCACACCATAAACACATGACTCAACACCAAGAGATCTTCACTGGCTCCCGGTCGAGAAGCGAGTCACCTTCAAGCTCATTAGCCCACGCCTACAAATCCCTCTACAACATCGGACCCAAATACCTCAACGAGAGACTATCATTCCACGTACCCAAGAGGAACCTCCACTCCGCCAACCTCGCCCTGGCAGAGGTCCCCCGGATCCGCAAGAACAGAACAGGAGGGAGAGCTTTCTCCCACATTGTAGCCAAAACCTGGAACAAGCTCCCCATGAACATCAGACGCTTCCCAACCCTGCATACTTTCAGGAGGGACCTCAAGACCTGGCTTTTTGACTGATCCAGAGCTGTCTCCCTGCAACCCCCCCTCAGCGCCTTGAGACCCTCACAGGTGAGTAGTGCGCTTTATAAACCCCTGATTGATTGATTGCTTGATTGAACGCGGCCTCAGCCAGAAAACACTGACCTGCACGTGAGCCCAAAACGTATGAGCTGCTTTATAATTGTATGATTACCTCTGCAGTCATCCAATTAAAAAGTAGCTCTTTTGAGAAGAGTAGTTGTGCTGCCTTTTCATCAAAAGCCAGGCAGCAAACTTGTGAACTACCACCCACGGGCCATGGTCACTCAGAATAATTGCAGGTGGGGCCCAAATTAACCACAGCTTGCCCCTGCTTCTGCAGTTTTCCACTGGGTAATATATGGGTTATTAATGGAAACAACCAGGAGAGATATTTCCAGTGCGTTCTCTATTGTGCTGTATTTTTAGCACTACGTCCATGAACTCTTTCTAGGGTAACTGTATAAGGTCTGTATTGACTCGGCTAGGGAACCCTCTACCTGAATGTATGACGGTATTCAGCATGCGTTTAGGACTCATGCGCTCCGAAAGCTGTCTTTTGTACGAACACATCTTTAGGACGCATTTGTTCAGCACACAAGTTGTTTTAATGACTTGCCTTAGGTGGGTGCTGGTAGTCGGAATAGTTTAATTTGTTTCTCCAACTCAGTCCGCGCAACAGCATGGAAGGTGTCTGACTTTTAATCCAACACCATTCCACCAATGTGCCCCCCTAAAATCAAGTCGTTGTTACAACTTGCTTGCTGAACGAATGTGCGCTAATGCTGCGTTCGTTCTATTGCTGGCGCTGTTTTGGCACAGCGTGATTCCGGCTTCACCTGAAAGAATGTTTTCCCCTCTACCTGGTGTAATGCCTTCAACCTTGCATACTCAGATGCTTAGGAGAACCATGGTTATGCGCTTCTGTAGTGCCAATCCTAAGAATCTAGACCTCTACAAACAGGATAAAGCATCAACTATGTTGTTCTCTCACCATGGAATGTGCTTAGTGCTAAATATTAGCTTTAATTGAGACATAATTGCATGAAGAGCAAACTCAAAACCACACCACACAGTGCACCAATATCCTTCTAAAAAACTGCCTAAATCACTTGCACCAGAACAATATTGATCTTTGAAAGGTACACAATTGTACCAGATGAGGGACCTCTCTAATGTAGCTGTAGGTATTTTCTGATGGTACTTGGTGTGCGCTGATGTGTTATAGTCTGTCCCATTTTCTACAGATTGCCCTGTTCTTGGCAATATAGATTCTATCGGATTCAAATATAATTCAGCTTTCAGTAATTTCAATTTTGTAGGAAACAATTTCAATTTTGTAGGAAACTATTATGTTTTCTTCTTAGGCAGTAGCATCCAAAATTCCTCCTCTAATTCTTCAAAGTATCTGCTTTGCCTACAAGCATCTGATGTTAAATTGAATTTCCACTAGCAATAGTTTGACCGAAATCGCAAATGCTAAGTCTTTTCCTCGGACCGCACAACATTCTAATACTCCAATACGCATACGACCTAGTTATACTGGATCATACACCAATAGGTCTAAAGTAAGTGCTGGACCAGCTGGGTCAATATAATCTGACAACATGGTGGTAAACGGAAATAAAACTAAAGTAATGGTTTTTGGGAAACTCAAAGTAAAAACGAACTAAGTTTGGAAACTAGGCCCATCCAGAATAGCATACGCTAAAACATACTACTATCTAGATATCTGGTTAGGGGATTTAGCCAAAGAGCACACACACCTGAGATCAGTGAAAAACAAAGCACATAAATTGATATTTGCATTGTGCAAACTGAACACAAAACTACAAAGTCCATTGGCAGAGCCCATAATAAGAGTGATCAAGGTCAAATTGATTCCAATGTCATATTGCCAACACGGTTTTCCATCAAAAATGGACATAATGTTAGACAGATTACAAACAATTGCTTGCAAAAGGATTTTCCAGCTACCTCGCTACATCAGGCACACCCAGATACAGCTTGAATTTGGCCTGGTAAAACAAGATCTTGCAAGTAAGTCTCAATTCCTTAAGTTTTACCACAAGATACAAAATGCTGCAGCAGTATCATTGAAGGAAGTCTTGCAAGTCATTTTCAATGGTCCTGATAACAACTGGACTAAATATCTTTGCTCTGTATGTACTGATCTTGATCTTGAAACAGAGACTATGAAAACCAGTAGTCTGTCAAACACAGCACTCAAGCAATTACTACAAAAAGTGGTTATGGCAAAATCCAGAGAAGTTGATAAACAGAGCCTCGAACAGAATAATCAGCTCAAAATCATCGTCCTTATGACATCAAAGGGAAAGTCTTATTAAGTAGGGAATGCAGGAGAATTATCTTGATCGCTGTAGCGTCCTCTGAGACACTCGTCAATGACGACCACACACGGACGGTAGTTTTACTCGTCTTCCTTTATCAGCGTGTAAATGCGAACTCAACATTCTAAACCTGCATTCACTTCACTATGCTGTAACACTTACATCACTGGCCTATGGAGTCCATCAGGACCCGAAAGGATCCTCTCATTTCTAACTCACACAACACTACATCTCCTGAATAAAACATTACCATTTTTACACACATATACACAATTACAACTCTTTAATGAGCCTTTGTGGCACTCTAATCACACGTCCTGCTCTTGTCGAGGAAAACTGGGGACAGGCAGTTGATGTGTCTGCAATCTGCATTGACGATGTAGAAACAACTACAGTCAATGGACACTCAAATGTCCTTTCAGACCCAGTCTCTGTGTTGACACCAATGCTTGGCGAGCGATGGGCCACATGTCTGAAATGTGAGGAATCTCCAGTAATGGACTTCCCAGGATGCTGGACAGTCATAATGTGTCCTTTGCTGGTCACACAGTGAAACAGCTCAGTATCAAAGGGAGCCTCAGATTTGATTTTCTGAGGCTGATGCACGAGCACTTGATCTCCTTTAGTGAAAGTAATGTTCTTGGCATGTTTTTTCTTGTCAGCATTGGCCTTCATCTTCTCCTTATGATCCAAGTCTTGGTTAAGAGTTTTTTCCTCAGTACTTGCTCTATGGTTGGTCCACTTAGGTAACTTGGTCGTCATGACTCTCCCAATTATCAGGGTTGCAAGCTTTCACATGTGGTCGAATAATAGGCTCAAAGAATGGAATTCAAAGCAGTTTTGAGACTGAGCTTTTATAACAGCTGAATAGCTTTCGTCAAAGTGCTTATAAAACGTTTGACAAGGCCATTGGCCTGTGGCTAAAGAGTGGTGCTCTTCTGATGCTTCACATTAAGATGAATGAAAAAGTCTTTGAATTCTTAAATGCTGAAAGGAGGGACGTTGTCAGATTTTAAGGTCAAGGGACCTCCCTTGTTGCAAAGATGCCATCTAATCTTTCAAGGAATGAACGTAACATTGATATGTCTTGTGTGGGATTAGCACCAGACAACACTTGTACTTTAGCTGGATCGGGTGTCCCTCCTCCATCAGAAAAGAGATGGGCAAAGAATTGTAACTTGGGATTATAGAACTCACATTTATCAGCGTTCAAAGTTAATCCATCATCAGACCGTAAACAATACATTTGCATGAGTACTTTGTCATGCTCTTTCTGGGTAGCTCTGAAAACCAGTATGTCATCACTGTAATGAAACGCGTTCATGACAGGCGCTATGATATAATGAATGACGCCTTAAAAAAGCTTTCCAGCTGAGGACACACCAAAACGTAGTCCTTTTTATGGGAACAAACCAATATGTGTAGAAAAGGTTGTAATGTACCTGCGACTCTGCTTGAGTTCCAACTAATGCGTTATCATATCATTTGTGGAGACCTATGGAGTTGTTCTGAGCCACCACTTGCAGCTTTGGTGGCTCACTGCTTCGTATATGGCAGCTCCATAAGCACAACCAAGGGTCCTTCTTCTTGGGCCACTTCACTAAGCGCGGTAGTATAATGACTTTCTTTAATCAATTCTGGTAGACAATTGTTTCATATTTGAAATGGCTTTACCCTTAAGCATTTCTTTATACTGAATGACACCTGCTTGATCTCTGCCTC
Organism: Lissotriton vulgaris; assembly: GCF_964263255.1. NCBI lineage: Eukaryota > Metazoa > Chordata > Amphibia > Caudata > Salamandridae > Lissotriton > Lissotriton vulgaris. The sequence continues at coordinate 365,576,101 of NC_141695.1, read as the reverse complement.
GCAGCGCATCTGATTGCAGCTCTGACTGGCACTTGGCTGTCACTGCATGCAGCTCTTTCAGAGCCTGGTTGCATTCACTGTTAGCGTTATCACTCAGTATGATGTATAGCATTCAATTGCGCAGTAGTGCAGTACCTCAGTTCACTGCCTCCTCACCAGGTTCTCAGCCAATGATGTATACATTTCTCACTGGAACTTTCTCTATCTTTGACTCTTTACACAGGCTGGAGTTGTGCTGTCACTCCACATATGCCAACGTCGATTCAGCACTTCAACTAAAGCACACGCAGTTTGCTGGACCAATGCAAACTCTCTGGGAGAACACTATTGAACTTCAGTTTACTTATACCTTACTCGTTGCCAGTTTTAATGTTATCTTCATCCCGGGAACTCGTCAATGACTAAGCCACTCATGGGGGGTAGTTTTGCATGTCTTTATTCATCAGTGTGTAAACAAAATTCAACATTCGAAAGATGCATTGCCTTCACTACGCTCTAACACTTACATCACTGGTCTGTGGTGCCCATCAGGAGCCAAAAGGGCTCGCATGACAATACAATCACGAGGCTACCTGCCCCTCCCGATTAAAAACCTTCAACCACAATGGTGCCATGGGTCAACAACAACCCTAACTGTGTAGATTTTGCAATTACAAAAAAGGGTCCTTTTATCCACTTACTCCTCTGCTCTCCTGAGTTTGGTAATCCTAGTCGCTCGCTTCTGAAACCCTTGTTTCTATTTTATGGTGTCATATGTGCAAGGAGCCTACATCATTCTGTCTCACCCCTTCGGACATCATGGTCTTGGCTCATTATGGGAATCTTTTTAAACATCATTTTAAGATCACTTAAGACAGGGCCCCAGGCACATAGTATTTCATTATTTTAAAGTTTCTGACTGTTGTTTGGATGCTAAGATCTCAATGTAGACCCCCGTGCATGTTTTAAATAAAACTTTTGACTTACTAGAAATAGTTTAACTTATAATCACATTTTACATTTTAAGCTCTCCATTGCACTCGCTAACCAGTTCAAGTACATTGTCTGCATTTTTGCAAGTCCCTTAATAATTCAGTGACTGACCCATCCAGAAATACAGATGATGTATCAGCATGAATATTCTTACACCCATTTCACAGACAATTTTTAATGGTGAAATGAAAAGGTCTAAAATGGGCCCATTTTTTTAACCTTTCTCCGACACCTCTTGTTCCTATTCTGGAATCTGGATTTTATGTCCTATGCATTCCTAATGGCTTTGTAATGTCATGTGTAAGCTAGAAACATTCTGGGGAACCTTTTCAGATCTTCCTCACCCCTTTCTAATTTGGATAGAGGCCCAACACGTCACTCAGGCAATCGACTCTAACTGGAGTAAATACCATTACCCACAGTTCTGCTCATCACCCCTCACCAATTGCGCATCGCGGGGTGGATCTTTCAGCTGTGGCATTGCAGTAAGGGTAAAGCGCTGTCATACTTAGGGACATATTCTCAAGAAACTATCGCCAAGTTATCAATACTTTATCACGGCCAAAGGACCATAGGTAGTATAGAAGAGTAAGATTAGAGTGGATGTTGGGGGCTGAGGGGGGTGGGAGTACAAAGTAGGGGGGAGATGAGGAGGGCGATAGCATGCAGGAGTAGGCAATCTATGCAAGAGAACTCGAGTGGGGTAGGGTAGAAGTAAATGCAGGAGTGGTAAGAGGGGCGGAAGTGAGTCAGGTATAATGTAGTGGAAACCTAGTACCATAGGATATCGAACTGTGGAAAGGTGGCAGTGATTAAAGACCCCAGTATTTGTTGAGAAGGTGCAGCTTAAGGTCTTTTTTGAAGCTGAGGTAGGAGGGGATGCAGCGTAGGTCTTTAGGGAGTGAGTTCCAGATAGTAGGTGCATTTCCAGTGTTTGTGTAGATTTCTTTTTTAACAAGGGAGGTACTAGCATAAGAGTATTAGAGCTCCTCATTTCTCTCGAGCAGCCCGCTTTGTGGAGTTTGTCTTCAAGATACACTGGGGTGTGTTGGTGAAGGGCTTTATGCGTAATGGAAGCGGTCTTATATGAGGATCTGCCTTCGATAGGAAGCCATTTGAGGCCTTTGAGGGAGATGTGGTCATCCTGCTTACAATCAGTGATGAGCCTGGCTGCAAGGCTGAGGACTGACTTGATTGGGGCTAAGTGGACTTTCGGAGTTCCCAAGAAAATGGCATTTGCATAGTCCCATCTGGACAGCACCAGTGATTGAACAACTGATTTAAAGTCATCCGCGGGGATGAAGGGTTTGATTTCCTTAAGGTGATGTAGAGTGAAGAGAGCTCCTTTGGCCGCATTTTTTATGTGGGGGGGTAAGATTGAGGTTCTGGTCAATGCTTCTACCGAGGGATTTAACTGTGTTAGAAGTGGAAAGAGTGCAGTTGGGAGGTTTAAGGTCAGAGATCCAGTGTTGAATGGGGAGTCGGTTGCCTTTAGGAGCGAAGAGAATAATTTCTGTTTTTTTAGGGTTGAGTTTAAGGTGATTGTGGTGGAACCAGTGTTGAATCTTGGTCAGGACATCATTGAAGTGCAGAATGTCAGCATGGGATTTGATCTTATAGTAGAGTTGGGTATCATCAGCATAGAGGCGGTAGTTGATTTCTGTTTGTTTAAGAATGAGGGTGAGGGGTTCCATGAAGAGGTTGAATAGAGCAGGATGAGAGAATGGAACCCTGGGGGACACCCAAGGGACAGGCGTAGACTTAGAGAGGCAGTCGTTGATTTTAATTTGTTGGATTCTGTGTTGGAAGAAGGAGGAGAACCATCTAAGGAATGGACCTTTGAAGCCGAAACGATCTTTGAGGGTGTTGAGTAAGGTGAAGTGGTTAACAGTATCAAAGGCAGCATAGAGGTCAAGGAGAGAGACCTCCCTTTTGTCGAGGGAGGTGGTGGATGTTGTCAATGATGTTGAGCATGGCTGTTTCAGTACTGCAGCCCTTTCTAAAGCCGGATTAAAATGTGTTCAAAAGGTTAAAAGTGTCAATGTGCTTGTCTAATTGGAGCTGGACACATTTTTTGAGGGCCTTGGATAGAAGAGGGAGATTGGAGACAGGTCGGAGATTGTTGAGATCATTGGGATCGGCTGTCGGGTTCTTGAGTGTGTGAGTGACTTGGCCAGCTGGAGGGAAATAGGGACACAACCCGAGGCCAAGGAAGAGTTGATAATGGTGGTCCAATATGGTGCAATTATATGTTTTAAATCTTGAACAAGGTTAGCAGTAATAGGGTCCATGGTATGAGAGGAAGGTTTAAGCTTGGCGAAGATGTTGAGGACTTTCAACTCTGTAACTGAGTTGAAATTAAGCCATGATGCGTTGTTTTTTAGCTGGGGGTTGGTGAAGTGGAGTTCTAGCGGGGTGACAGCGAGAGGGAGATGTTCAGAGTCAGGTGGGGTGAAGGTGAGAAAGGGGGCTTGAAGGGGAAGTCATGAGGGGGAGATGTGCAATGTGGGGAGAGGTTAAGGCAAAGGATTGATCAATCTTGGCTTTTTTTCCGGAAAAGAAGTTCCCAATTTCTTCACATCTCTCAACAGAGGCTATCAATTTGGCGGAGGGGGGGGGGCAGAAGCTGTTTGTTTCTTGACAATGCTAAATAGTTCTCTGGGTCCATTTTGTAGCCCGATCGAGTTGAACGCGGAAGTGGGAGGATTTTTCATTAAGGATGTGTTTTTTGTAATTCGCCCTTGCAACTCTTAGGAGAGCAAGATTTGAGGAGGAAGGGTGATGTCTCCACATGCGTTCGGTCAGTATAAGAGAGCGTCTCTCATTATTGAGATCAGCATTGAACCAGGATTTGGTGGTGTTGTTTTTTGCAGTTTTAATTTGGCTGGAGCAATTTGGTCAAGGACCTCCAAGATGGAATTATTGTAATGTTCGGCCAGGTCATTGTTATTTTGGGAGTGAGGTGTAAGTAGTAGTTGTGCTTTGATCTTAGTTTACAGTTCACCGGGAGGGATAAGGTGAAGATTTCTGGTTAATTTCCTATGTGTGGGGATTTTAGGGGAAGGGGGAGGCATGGCGGTGGTAATCGTGAAGAGGATGAGGCGGTGGTTTGACCAGTTAATGGGTACATTGTGGGAAAGGGAAGCCAGATCTTTGCTTATAATGATCGCGTCAAGAGTGGCCCCTTTGGAATGTGCTGGCGAGTGGCAAAGATATTTCAAGTCATTGATGTCAAGTGGATCGCTCAGGAGGATAACCAAGGAATCGTCCTTTTTGTTCCAGAGGATATTAAAGTCTCCAAGGAAGAGGTTTTTGGAGTTGGAAATCGAGGACTGAGAAAGAAGGTCGGACAGTTTCGCCACAAAGGGCAAAGGATCCCCAGGGGGATGGTAGATATTATATATCCGGATAGGAGGGGAACCATGCACTCTAAGTTCCGCGCCCATGTATTTAAAAGTAGTATGGTCGACGTTCTGAACAAGGGAGAGTTGGAGTTCATCTTTATAGATTATGGCAATGCCCCCTCCTATTTTGTCAATCCTGTCTTTTCTGAGGATGGAGTAACACGGAGCGAGAGCAGGTCCAGAATGGATGAGGAGTGGGCATTGAGCCAGGTTTCTGTAAGAAATGCAATGTCAACGTCTTCATTAAGGATGGTTTCCGAGATTTCTGTTGCATGTCGGGTAGCTGATCGACAATTGATCAGCATGCAGTTGAGGGGTTTAGGATTAATTTTGGGGGGAGGGGCAAGAAGGAATAGCAGTGAGTTGCGGTGGGGGTCTGGAGGAGCTGGAAGAGGTGGGAATACGGCTTCTTCCCAGGATCACAGGAATAGTGGAGTGTGGTGAAGGAGGAACTATAGTCGAGGAGTTAGGGGAGGAGGAGATATTTAGGTCCGGGCAGTCGGGAGATGAGAAATATCTCGAGGCTTGGTGTGGTCTAAGAGAAGAGTTACCGGGAGGTGATCCAACTGGTGCGATAGCGCTAGGGGTAGTACCCCTTTGTTGAGGGAAAATATTGTTATTTTGTACATGGTATGGGTATGATTGGTGAGATTGATAGAGGAGAGGACATTAAAGTATTTTCTAAGGGATGAAAGTTCCAAGGTCAGGATTGAGAGGTGTAGTTCTATGTTGAGAAGCAACTGGGATAAGAGCGAGGAGGATAAGGAGGCAAGGAGGTGGGGGGGACGGGTTCAAAGTTAGATGGAGAGGAAGGGCTAGTCAAAGGACGTGAAGGGAACCCAGGTAGGGGTAGTGAGGGGGATTCCGTTTGCTAGGATGAGGGTGCAAAGTAAGGTGAGAGCCAGCAACCCCTGGGACCTGATGGGTGGTATGAGACAATGAAGGGGGATAGGGAGAGTGAGGCAGGGTGCCATCTAGTCTACGTAGGTAGGGGTCATTTAGAAAACAAGAGATTGGAGTAATCAGTGGAGCAGTTAGGGGATCTGAGTGAGGGGGCTCGGTGCGAAGGAGGGACAGTGTAGGTGGATCAGTGTAAGGGGGCTGGGGGGAATGAGAGGGAAGAAGAGAGTGATTAGGGTTGGGTAGGGAAAAGTCCAGAGGAGGAGAGAGGGGTTGGGTGCAGAGTAGGTTGTATGAATACCAGAGGAAGGAGAAGGAGCAGACAAGGCTATGGGAGAGAGGATTAGGGTAGCTGAGGCTGATGTGGGAAAGTCAAGTGGAGGAGAGGATGCTGAGGATGCGGGTGGAAAGAAATTCTGGGATTGGGCGACTTCCCAGGTAGTTGTAGGATCAGGGAGCTGGGGGGTTGGCGACATTAGGAGCAAGGCCGAAATGTCTTCCTGTGATTGAGAGGCTGACATGTTATGGGTAGGTGTAGCTAGTAGGTTGGATAAGGTGCTGAAGTGGTGCTCAAAGATGGTGAGATGGTTTTTGGAGGCTTGTATGAGGATATTACCAGATTTGAAGATGGAGATGTCGATTTCACCAAGAAAAGTGGGGAAAGGAGTGGTGGACAGTTTTAATACATATGGGATTTTGCAAGATTTAGTAATGGGGAGGTAGTGCAGGAAGATATTTTTCCATTTAGGGGGACGTTTGGAGTAAAAGATGTAGTTGATTTTAATAATGGAGGTGATGCTAAGGTAGTTATCAACAAATAGGGTTTCTTGGTGATGTATAAGTAGTTTGTGCTTAAGTTATTCTTAGCATTTTTGGAGAGATTGGGTGGGTAAAGGATAGTCCAAGAATTGAGGCCATGACTAGTGATGGTGAGTCCGGTTCTGCAAGGGTATGATTGAGGGGAGGCATTGTAATTGAGTTTGTATGATTAGGTGAGCTGGTTATGAGGGGAAGTTCTCTTGGGATTACTCCCCAAAGTAAAATCGGGCTCCCCGGCCGACATTTGTCCGGCCCATATCCTTCAACGGATTTACTCAGTCTGCACTCAGCCCCCGATCACCTTCTTCAACAGCTCTCTTGCACAAGGGGTTGTAATTCCTGCCCTAAAATCGGCCTCTATCGTACCTATTTTAAAAAAACCTGGTGTTGACCCATCCTCCCCAACCAACTATCGGCCCATCTCCTTGCTACCCTATTTAGGCAAGGTGCTTGAGCGATATATCACGTCGGTACTCAGTGCTCACGTGGAAGCAACTGGCGGCTTGGCATCTTGTCAAGCGGGATTTCGGCCCAGGCATTCGACTGAAGCCGTTGTGGTGTCGGTCCAGGACGAACTCAGGGAGGGCTTGGACCAGGGCAAACACCAGGCTCTCGTACTCCTCGACCTTTCCGCCGTGTTTGATACGGTGGACCATTCCATCTTGCTTTCACGTATCAGAGCGGCGGGAATCGGGGGCTCAGCCCTGGTCTGGCTCTCGTCCTTCCTGCGGGACCGCACCCAGGCAGTCCGGCTGGGGGATTTCACATCAACTCCCCTTAAGATCACCTGTGGTGTTCCCCAGGGTTCCTCTCTATCCCCTCTTTTGTTTAACCTGTATATCTACCCTCTCATTCTTGCACTCCAGCAGCTGGAGGTCACTGTATATAATTATGCAGATGACCTCCAGCTCGTCTTTAATCTTTCTTCCTCTCCTCACTCTATTTCTAATTTTCAAACAGTTATGATTTTCATCAGGGATTGGACGAGCCACAACCATTTGAAGTTGAACCCAGATAAAACCGAGCTAGTTCTCACGGGTGGCTCCTCCAGTCCCTGGACTTCTTCCTTTTGGCCCTCTTCCTTTGGTCCCTCTCCCACTCCCTCCCCTACAGTCAAGACCCTTGGCATAAGAATGAATAACCTCCTCACCCTTCACTCACAAGTTAGCTCTGTCGTCTCTTCTTGTTTTTTCACCCTCCGCACTATCCGCACCGTTTCTCATTTCTTTTCCCCTCTGGCACTAAAACTAATCATGTCTGCCCTTGTGATCTCCCGGTTGGACTATGCCAATGCCCTATATAACGGTATCCCGGCCTACAGTCTAAGGAAACTCCAGCTAGTGCAAAATCAGGCGGCTCGGCTAGTCTATGGCCTCTCCCGCTCTCATCACTCCACGCCACTTCTAAAGGCTCTACACTGGCTGCCTATCCGGCAACGCTCTCTTTTTAAGATGGGCTGTATGGTCTTTCAGTCACGCCAGGGAACTGCCCCTGCTTTTATCTCCGCCCTGTTAAAGGAATATGTTCCCTCCAGGGAGCTCCGGTCCTCGTCCCAAGCTCTCCTACAGGTTCCCCGTTTTAAGAGAAAAAAATGGGGTGGGTCCAAATTTTCATTTCTGGCACCCACGTTTTGGAATTCCCTCCCTGCCCATTTACGACTGGCCAAAGATTATTCTTTCTTTCGTAAGGGCCTGAAGACTTTTTTGTTCAGCCAAGCCTTTCCATTGTGAACTCACTTTTGAATCTATTTCTGTGTATCTCTCTGCCTCTGCACTCCATGTTCCTAAAGCGCCAAGAAACCGTCTGGTGAACGTCGCGCTATAGAAATATTAAAAATAAATAAAAAAAAAGACAGCACAGGGAGGGGAAAAAATGGAAGTGGGGGGGTGGGAGCGAAATCTGTGAAAGGAACAATTAGTCCCAAAAACAAGGCGAGGGTCTTGTTATGAGGTGGCTCGATATGGGGTCAGGAGAAAAGTCTGTAAAAGGGAAACTGGCCCAAAACAAGTGTGAGGGTCTTGTTTAGCAGTAGCTAGAGATGGAGAGGCGTTAGGGAGAGGTAGATGGGAGACAAAGGGGGAATCTAGAAGTTTAGACCGTTCTATAGGACTGCACAAAGAGGTAGGAGAGAATGAAATGGAGGTCAGTCAGTTGGGGAGACCAAACAATGGAGCTAGGCGGGAGGAGAAAGATAAAAATAGGAGTAAGGGAGACAAAGATAGAAAAACTGATCAGATAAATACTAAGCGGCAAAGTGCAGTATGCTATTGTATGGCTGAATAAATAGGCAGGATAGCAACATTTAAGGCAATAAAGAACTCAGGCTGAGGTAGATCGGTTTGGGAGCATGCAGCACATTGGGCTAAAACATCAAGTTGCACTTCCGCATAAACTCCAGATTAACTAATAACCGGTTGAGAAACATTTGGGATACAAAGCATCTAAATGAGGAAGAAACAATTTGAGCGCATGTAGCACATAAGTTAAAAAATACCAATAGCTAAGCAGTAGGCAGCGAAAACATTAGAAATAGAAGTATCAAAGTGAGGTAGATCAGTTTAGAAGCACATAGCCCATAAGGTTAAAAACATTTGGAAGGGCATAACACCTTAAGATAAAGTAACTACTAACAGTTCGGAGGGAAAAAAATAACAATTAGTCAAGCAGCAGATAAGGGAAAAACATTTAAAATGTAAAAAGCATTGAAATAAGGTAGATCAATTTGGAAGCACGTAGAGCATTAGGTCAAAACGTTTGGAAGCAGGCAGCGCATTAGGTTAAAGTGTCAATCAGCAAGTAAGGACCATATTTAAAATGTTAAAGCGTTGAGTGGGGTATATAGTTTGGGGAGCACAAGCCATGTTTAAGTTGAAAACAACATGGAACTTTTCCGAATAAAAATACAGATTGTTTAGCAACACGGTTAGTTTGGTGCGCGTAGCACCTTAGATTGCAAACGTCAATGCCTGTTCAGCATAAGAAACAGGTTATCAGGCAATTGGCAAACAAAGCCTTAACAGGTAAGATAGAATGTAAAATTCGGGGGTGCATAATGTATTACGTGGGGACTGATACATTTAGGGACCGATATGGGAGGGTACATGCACATTTGAGGGGCCCATGGAGATCTGCCTATCCAACGCAACTATAACAAAATTGGATTATGACTTCACAGTGAGCCCCCTGTTGTCCCACGAACAGGAGTGGCACTGGGATACCCGTGCATGGGATGCCTTGATCTTTGGGGTATGTGCTGGCAGTTGTGCATGGGAGATTGCACAACTCCTTGTGTGCAGTGATCACATTGAGGCGCTCCTCTATTGGTCTGCATTGCAGATTGGTGAAACGGCGTGGACTGAGCACATCTGCCTGGACCAGTTAATGGATTGGCTCTCCCTGGTGTTCCTTGAACTCGACAACGACATACTCTTGGAATAGATTGCCCATGAAGCTGCGCTCGCATTCATGGACAAGTAATTACGTTTCTGCAGCCACATCTGATTGTCACCCACAGCACAGGTCCACACACCTTGTTGCATCTTGGGGAATGCTCACATATCACACCACAGCAGTGGACATGTATGCCTTCGCCTGAACTCAGAAGGCATGTGCGTGGAACTACGCATGTGTACACACACCTGTGCAAGTTGATGCAGTCCCATGGGTGGAGCAGCACAGCGTCGTTTGGCAACGTTCCCAATTCAGACATACTGACATTCAGACATACTGCAGGGGGGAGACTACACACATGTCACGACATGTGACCTTGTAGGATCCTTTCACCTGATTACAGTCAGCAGAGTAGACAGTCGGTGCAGTGCGTTGGTACAGCGATATGCCGATCCCATGGGATGTGAGTCATGTCCCCTGACACAGGGCAATGAGCAGACGCCAAACATCACATGACTCGTCCAGCAAGGCAGGGTGTGCTAAGTGCATTGCCATCCATAATGATTAGTGTACATTTTTGCCTCCCTATTTCTTGCACCTCAACATGTTCCCATGCTGCGTGTAAGTGTCTAGAGTATTCCCCTGCATGTTGTGGACCTTGCCCGTACTGACATGCACCTGCTAATAAAGTCTATGCAACTTCACTAGTGTCCAACTGTGATGAGTGTTGATTAGAATGACAAATCGTGTGCCTCAATGAGCATTGCCCGTACACAGAGAGGAACTGACTGACGCATGTACAATGGAGGTGGGTCCCTTTTGACTGCTCCACCTCTGTGAGCCAGACGTGCTTGGGATAGTTGCTGGCAGACCTGTGCACTTACGTGTCTGCAGCAATGTGAGTATTGTGTCCAACTTCTGGCTATGTAGAGCAATGTTATACATCAAAACAGACTGTGTCCACACAGATGTGTGTGTGTAGGTATGCAAAGTGACGTTCTGTTGTCACATGTGATGGAGGACACGACTTCTGGCCTGCTACCGGTTTTGTCATTTCTACACACAGCCCGATTTAATACATGGACATGTGCCTACGTTGGGGGGTTGCGAGATTGTTGTTCAAGTGCAGTGAGGCCACAGCTAGTTCACATCTGCACAGTCATCAAATTGGCCATGTGGCTCAGGGTCAAACATGCGCATTGATGTCATTTACCAGGGTGTACCTTCTTGTGCAGTCAATGATTGATTGATTGATTGATTTTGGGTTTTGTAGAGCGCACAGCTACCCTTGGGCATCCCGGCGCTAGTGACCACAGTCATGGAGGGTGGGAAGTCATGGGGGGAGTGCTCAGGGGAAGATAAGGGTCTTCAGTCTTTTCCTAAATCTGAGGTGGTTTTGTTCTTGCCTCAGGGAGAGTGGGAGGGAATTCCACAGTCTGGGAGCGTTGTACGAAAACAGGCGACCACCTGTTCTGGCCATCCTAATTCTGGGGACTTTTGCAAGGGAGAGGGAGTTAGATCTAAGTTGTCTGATTGATTGTTGATGGAACACAAGAGGCCTGAGGATGGGAGGGCCTTCATTGTGCAGTATTCTATGGGCAATGCACAGGGTCTTGAAGTTGATCCGTTCCTTAACTGGCAGCCAGTGCAGACTTCTAAGGGCTGGCTTGGCCGAGTTCCTCGCTGCAGTTCCTGTGAGTATTCTTGCCGCCGCATTTTGTGCACATTGAAGTCTGTGGACTACAGAGACTGGGGCCCCCAGATATAGGACATTCCCATAGTCCAATCTGGAGTTCACCAGCCCCTGCATCAAGAGCTTCCTGGATTGAAGGGGGAGTAGATGGAGGATCTTTCGTGCCATCTTCATAAGGCCGAAGCAAGTTCCCGCAGTTTTCCTCGCTTGTGTTTTAAAACTGAGATCCTGGTCCAGCCATATCCCTAGGCTTTTTACTTCGGATTTTGGGGATGGTGGAGATCCCATGCATGGTGGCCAGGGAAGGGGTGTGGGGATTTTATTTGGATTTCCCAGAAGGAGTATTTCTGATTTTTCCCCATTCAGTTTTAACCGGGACTCGCACATCCATTGGTGCACTTTTTCCAGACAGCTGAATAGGTTGGAGAGGGCGTTGTCTGATTGGTTGAGGGAAACGACAAGCTGAGTGTCATCGGCATACATTATTGATTTAATTCCAAAAGGTTTAACAACATCCTCGAGGGGTGCCATGTACACGTTAAAAAGTGTGGGGCTCAGGGAGGATCCCTGAGGCACCCCACACTTGAGTGCTTGAGCCTTGGAGATGGAGTGTCCATCTGTCACTTGAAAAGACCTGTCTTCAAGGAAGGATGAGATCCAGGCCAAAGCGGAGTCCGCCACTCCTCTTAGTCCAAGACGATGAACAAGGGTTACGTGGTCCACCGTGTCGAAGGTGGCACTCAGGTCGAGGAGGATCACTGCCACTGATCCTCCTACGTCCAGTAGGCCCCTAGCTTCTTCGACCACGGCTAAAAGTGCGGTATCCGTCCCTTGTCCTGGTCTGAAACCTGTCTGGGTTTGGCGGAGGAGGTGATTGGTCTCTAGGAACTCAGAAAGGTGTTGATTTGCTACTCTCTCGGCGATTTTGCTAATCGCCGTAGCAGTGAGATCGGTTTAAAGTTTGATGGGTCTGTGGGGTCAAGATGTGTTTTTTTTATGAGAGCCTTCACAGTGGCTTTTTTCCAGTTTGCTGGGACTGTGCCATTTTTGAACGAGGCGTTGATCAGATTGGTGAGAGGAGGGGCTATAGTGGAGGCAACTTGCTTCAGTTTACTGATCGGGGCTGGATCTGATGGGGGCGCCGCTTTTGACTTTGTGCAGGACGTTGAGAAACGTTTCGGTGGTGATTTGGGGGAAGGAGAGCAACCTCGGGGTGTCTTGGGAGGCCGGGTGGTAAGGGCCTCTTAGTGCAATTGGCGCCGCCGGGAGGGAGTTCAGGATTGTTTCGATTTTTTTCGAAAAAAATCCGGCCATCTGGTTGCATTTTGCGCCATCCAGGTCAGGTGGTGGTGGGGGTTCCTGTATTCTGGAGAGGAGTTTAACTATCCGATAGGTCTCTTTTGCGGAGTTGGTCACGGCTGCTATTTGATCCTCAAAGTAGGAGGCCTGTGCCGTTTTTAATGCATTTTTGTAGAGCCTAATTTGGGCTTTGTATCCACTTCTGTCTTCTGTGTTCCAATGCTTTCTCCATTGGCGTTCAAGCCTTTTGCCTTTCCGTCTTAATTCTCGTAGTTCCTCAGTGAACCACGGTAGTTTGGAGGATTTCCTATTGGGAGGGAGGGTTTTAAGTGGCAGGACTGTATCGAGAGAGTCGCTAATCCATTTATGTAATTGAATTTCGGCTTTGGAGGGGTCGGGTCGACTGTGGGTAGAGTGGAGGACAGAGAGCGTTCCCATAGGATAGTGTCTAGTTTTTTCCATGGGCGTGACGGGGCCCGGGGGCGAGGAGTATCCAAGATCTTCCCTGGAAGTTGGAATTTGAAAGGAACCAAGAAGTGGTCCGACCAGGGGAGAGGGAGAGGAGTTTGAACAGAGAGTTTAGAGAGGTTAGAGAAGATGGGATCTAATAGGTGTCCTTTCATGTGGGTGGGATCTTTTCTGAGTAATTGTAGATTTAAGGAATTTAGATCAGTTTTTAGGTCTGTGGCAAGTTTATTGCCTTGATCATCGAAGTGGAGATTTAAGTCCCCGAGGATTGTGAAGTTTGGCGTCCCGCAAGCCAGGGAGGAAATGGCATCCATGAGTGAGTTTATGAAATACCCTACCTGTCCTGGTGGACGGTAGATTAACACCCCAGTTAGTGTGGTAGATGGTGGAAGGTGTAAAGAAAAAAGGACATTTTCGCTATCGAGAATGGGGCTATCTTTGAATTGACATGCGAGGTTGTCGCGATAGATAATCGCAATGCCCCCTCCCGTGCCCGTCGGTCTGTTGAGGGTTTTAATAAGGTACCCAGGAGATAGTGCTTGGATAATGTCCGGGTCGGAAATCTCGGACAGCCAAGTTTCTGTTAAAAACAGAACGTCCAAGTCCGACTCTGTTAATAGCAGGTTGATTTCAGTGTGGTATTTAGGGAGTGACCTGCAATTCAACAGGGCCATCTCCAGGAAAGCAGGTTGAGAATGGGATAAGGGCGAAGGCCTATAGGCGCAGTTTGGGCAATGTCCCTAAATTCAGCCATACTTTCATACTTGAGTGAACATAGACTTGACACATCTGTGTGATTTCGAATGTTTTATTCACATTCTGGTGAAGCTGGAGCTGTACATGGCCATGCCAAGCCCACATTACATGGTAGCCCAGTGGTGGGCCAACCAGAGTCCTTTGGGGGAGTGAAAAGTGAATTGGAAGAGGGAGAGTGCAGTCTGCAGCCAGATTGCTGTGGAATTGGTAACCAGAGAAGATATGGCAGTCGATGTCGGGGTCCAGGTGAATGTCGCAGAGTGTTCCAGGGGACAGTGGGAGGTGTTGTCCCAGGGCATGATGCATAGGGCTGAACCAAGCAGAGACATGGCGGGGATGGATGCTACTACCTCCTTCCTCACACAGTAATTTCCATCCACATCTTACTCCTTTGCTACGTCTTCTGTGTCTGGTGTGTCAGGTGTGTGTGGTGGTGTTATGGCTGCATCACTGTGTGCCACTGATGCATCAGGGTGCGAAGGTGTTAGGGCTGCATCACTGTTTGCCACTGACACATCAGGGTGCGAAGGTGATAGGGCTGCATCACTGTGTGCTACTGACACATCAGGGGTCGGAGATGTGTGTGTCGAAGTTCCTGCTGCAGTTATCTGGGACAGGCTCAGTGGCAGCAATGAAAAGATGAGGAACTGCAGGGCATCGAAGATCCCAGCTACATCTCACTGGTGTTCAACCATGGCAGCCATACTTCCAGCCAGCATCGGCTGCATGGTCTCCATCGTCCTGCGCATCTGTGCCAACTCTGTGCTGTTTTCGCTCATGCCTGTCTGACTAGACAGTTCTTGTATCCGAGTAATGGCCCACGCAATGTTAGCCAAGGATTATCAGGGAACATGGTGCTAACAGTGGGTGTCCATTAGGGACTGAATGTGGTCCCTGATGGGACTCAGACACCCATGTATGGCATCGAGTTTGGCTGCCACGAGCTCGAAACCCACCCGCAGCAGAACAGCCATCTCCTCCTGGCAACCCAGCACACGGCTCATGTATTGGTCGGGGGCTCCTGGGGGACAACCACTGTGGTGTGTGTTTCCTGCTGTGTGGTCTGTGCAGGGGGTGGGGTCACCTTGAGGCAGCTGGGCTGCCCTGCTCCTGGGGGTGGGGTGCGGAGGCTGTCCATTAGCCGTTGGACTTTGCCTGAGAATATGTGCAGGTTGTCCTCTCCTCATCACTGATGAGATTTGTGGTCTGCTCTGCAGTAGGTGTTGATTGCCTCTCTGCAATGTAAAGGGGAGATGCAGGTTAACTGAGTGACCCATTTATGTTGACGCTTTGTAGATGTTTACATACTGACTGCATGACAATGTACATTGTGACTGTTTTGGTGAAGCTGGCTATTTGATGGCAGACAGTGGAAATATTGACTACCTGACGGATGTGTGATCGTACTCGTACATTATTATCTCACAGTGTCATGTAATGCCAGATGTGAGTGGCCAGTTACTATGCACATGCCAAACCTGTTGTGTCCTCTGTCTTGTGGTGACGGTGTTGCACTTTGTACCACATTGCCGTCAATGTTGATGTGCAGTGATTGCTATGCGTGCGTGCTGCATTGTGGGAGAGTCACCCCTGAAGCTCACATTTCGCGGACCCTTATCCCTTTGAGGCGGTGTGCCTTTGACTTGTGTGTGTTTTGGGGGCTGGGATGTTTGCTACTTGGGTTTTTTGTGCTCTTGGACAGATTTTGTGGTCTTGTGCATTGCTTGTCTGCTGATGTGTTATGGACGTCATGGGTTGTAGGTGCACTTGGATGTGTCAGAGTGTGACCTGCTCCTTTACGGATGTGATCCGCACTGGGCCACCTCAATGTCGAATTGTGTATCATGTCAAGTATTTTGACTACAGCCATGCTATCGGTCATGCAGTGTCACTTGCATAGTCAGTGTGGCTCACAGAGCTGTTGTCTTTCTGGATGCTCCACATGTGTATGGGTGGGTTGTGGCATTGGAACTCCTTGCCGATGGAGATGAAGACCTTACCTTCTCTAGCGCTGTTTAAAAAGGCCCTTAAAACGTGGTGCTTCACGAGAGCCTACACAGGTTGAGCTGCAGGGTCCATGTTATGAGCTGGATTTTGAATTAGGCGCCTTGACGCCCATTGGGCTAAGTATGCGCATGACAAGACCCCTTTTATTATTATTATTATTATTATTATTATATGGAGGGGGCCCATTTGTGCACATTGTGGACGGGGCCCTACTTGGTGTTTCTATGTGTGTTGCTGTGTGCCACGGGTATCAGGGATATGTTCCAGTATCATTGTGTGTGTGCAGTGTGCTACACATGTTTGTGCATGTGTGCCATTGTGCCCATCTTCCCTGTCCTCCCAGTCCCTGGTGGTTACTCACCCTGTTCCGGTTGGGTCCGGTCATATCGAGTTGTGTCCAGACCCCAAACTCCTTGCACCATCTCCACACTGGTGACTGTGGCCACCATTTCCTCCAGCTCATCCAGCTCCTCCTGTGGTGCAGGACTCCCACCTCCAGTCGCCTTTGCTGCCTTCCTGTTGGCGGTGAGTTTCTGTTTGATCTGGCTTTGCACATCATGCCAGTGCCTCTTGACCTCCTCGACACTCCGACTGCATTGACGTTGTTGACGATGGACTGCCATATTTCTGTTTGTGTTGCCAATGACGCAGTGGAGGCGATGAAGAGTTGTTGGTAGTTTTCTGTCAACTCCGTGGCGATGATCCAGTCATCCTGCGGACTGAACTTCCTCTTCCACTTCTCCTTGCCCTGCCCCGAAAATGGGGTTCCTTGCTGGTCCTCCGTGGGGCTTGTAGGGTTTGGGTTGTCCTCTGTACTCGTTTTTTTTTTTTTTTCCCGTTGCTTTTATAGTGCATTTTCCCGCATGACGCGTGGATATTGCAGGCCTGTCGCTGATTTTTGTATCGCGATTTGGGGGATCGCAACTATTTGGGCAATCGTTGTTCGCATTTTTTGTGCATCGCGTTGATTTTAACGTGGTCATTTGGCGCGTTATGCTGCTGCCGCAACTTTGCAAGATCGGTACAAGTATTACGAATGTTTTGGCTTTGTTTTGTATACGGAAAATTTACTTTCAATAAAGAATATTTTGAAATAAAAAAAAAACTGTGTTATTTTGTCGCGGTAGACTGCGATATGCAAAGTCGCGTTAAGCTAAATTTGCAATGTTTATCACACGTTCTTGTGAATATCCCCCTTAGAGCATCAATATTTGATCATGCATGGCTAGTCTACAGACATACCCACTGCCAATGTTCTGTTACCGTAGAAACTGGTGGGGTAAAAAAACAAAGGTTTAAAGGCCCTATGGGTTACTGGAGTGAGTCAAGTGCGGTTTCATTAGTTCCAACCACTAGTTTGTGCCAAGCTTTGCCCAAACCATGGAAGCATCCTCCATAATCCAACCCATGTTCCAACTCATATCGTGAAAACGATAGGCGCCAAAATGTTCCTGTTCACTACAATGTATTGAGCACTCATTAACCACGAGAGAAAAAAAGGATACATTTAATATTTATGCATGTATTTATGCTGTAAAGTATTTATGGAATGGTACTAATCTTCCGGAATATTTCAGAATATTCCTTTCATGCTGATCAAGAGTATAATTTCTTTGAGTAAAACTGTATTGGCTGTTTAGATGTGTTCCAAATGCAAATTTCCCATTTGCAGGAACAGGCTGGTAGATTCATGAAGATGTCCCATTAGGATAGCAGAAGGCTGAATTAATAGAGGTCTCTCTAGACTGCAATGCCATGCTTCCAGAATCAAGAGTGATGCAAGGGACCTTCTTTCCAAGGATGTTGCAAAGGGAAGCTGAGGGACAGAGCACCAGGCAGAGCCAATGGTAGATGCAAATCAGATGAACTAAGAGGTAAACGCTGGAAGGCTTCTCTTCTGCAGAAGTAGATTGTCAATTTTAGCCAAGAAGCTGTGGAGATTTATTAAATAATTAAGCCGGCTGAGCAGAATTTCGAAGTTTATAGTTGAACTGGAAATCCATTCACACTGAAATGCCTACAGGAGAAAGGAAGGTCGTGTTTCGATTCCCTTTTAAATGCATTCACACCAAACATGAAGCATTTTCAGAGGCACACTCTGGGCATATTCACAAGCCCCTATCGCCACCACAACATCACTTTCAGTGATGTTATGGTGGCGATAGGGGCCTCACCTTATTCACAAGGCAGCGTTAAGTCACTTAACGTGGCTTAACGCTGCCTTGTGAATAGGCCCCCTTTCACGTTGTGTTTAGCGTGAAAGGGGCATGCAGTGGGTGTTGTGGTGGGCGTTCCACCGCAACACCCATTGATATTTATGCTGCCCCCTACTCACAAGTTTTATACACAAGAGGGGTTTTGTCCTACAGGACCAGGCAGGACACTATAATCAATAAATAAACAAAAACCTGGTCTCGAGATTAAGCTAGGCTGCTCTTTATTTAAAGCAGACTGGGGGCTTCGATTAATTAATTCAGAAGCACCTATGTTTTATTCACATACTCGCTTTCTTGTTTTTAATAATTTCATCTTTTAGTTGTAAGCATGTCTGAGATTTGACACAATCAAACACAATTTCCAAAAATAAAATCATAAACAATGAAACATGAACAATTCATATATAACAAAATCAGCAATAATTCGTTCGATTACAGGCATTTGGTCATTCAACATTACATTGGTACACCAGAGAAATTTTTACTACTACACTCCTGTCGTTAAGTTTCCTTTTTATATTTTATGACTGTTCTCACTGTGGGCTTGTATTATTTTAGTTCTAATGTGTCCAATAAACATGGACACTGCTTGGTTAATTGCCCTTAGTAAGTATAGGGTATGGGTCTTACGGAAAAAGCCGACGCTTTTCCAAACCTTCTTGAGGGCAAAGCTGGGTACCTGCAAATTAAAAAACAACGTTTTTTAGTGGCTTCTCCTGATTCCTAAACGGTTTTTATTGCATTTAAACTAAATGGGGCAAAAAAATTACCTTCGCATTTCAGGGCGACTTTATCAACTGCACTCTTTTGTGGTTTCTTTTAGGACACCTTTATTATACCTGGGTAAAAAGAAAGACTGATGTCTCATATTTTTTGGGGAAATTAAAAGCAAGAGATCTTGTTGTTATGATGATGAAGCAATACACTTACTATAAAAGCGGATTGTGAACTCGCGTTTGTTTGCGATTGCATCAATTACAGTTTGTGTCACAGGCGTTCGCCACTTCATCTGTTGGGAATGATTGAGGGAAGGATTTAGTTTGTTATTTTTTTAAGCTGGATGTTATGTAAATCATGATTTGAAAACGGAGCCTTACTTGTGCACAGGGCGGGAGTTCCGCTCAATTCTGGGTTTTTACTTCTAGTTGCGTGGGCGCGTCTCCGTAAGGGGTCCGCGAATCTGTTGAATATGCAATATTAACAGAACAAGTTGCTTCCTGTGGATAATCTGTTTGTATGGACTCTTCATTACCCATTTCCATGATATTTACAGATCTCAACATCATAACAACAAGATGCCTTGCTTTTAATTTCCAAAAAAACTATGAGACATCAGTAGTCTCTTTCTTTTTACGCAGGTATAATAAAGGTGGCCTGAAAGAAATCACAAAAGAGTGCAGATGATAAAGTCGCCCTGAAATGCGAAGGTAATGTTTTTGCCCCATTTAGTTTAAATGCAATAAAAACTGATTAGGAATCAGGAGAAGCCACTAAAAAATGTTGTTTTTTAATTGGCAGGTTCCCAGCTTTGCCCTGAAGAAAAACTTGAGAATTTGGAGCGGGTTTGGAAACGCGTCGGCTTTTTCCCTAAGACCCATACCCTACACTCACTAAGGGCAATTAACCAAGCAGTGTCCATGTTTATTGGACACATTATAACTAAAACAATACAAGCCCACAGTGAGAACAGTCCTAAAATATAAAAAGGAAACTTAACAACAGGACTGTAGTAGTAAAAATGTCTCTGGTGTACCAATGTAATGTTGATTGAGCAAATGCATGTAATCGAACAAATTATTGTTGATTTTGTTTTGTTATATATGAATTGTTCATGTTTCATTGTTTATGATTTTATTTTTGGAAATTGTGTTTCAATGTGTCAAATCTCAGACATGCTTACAGCTAAAAGATGAAATTATTAAAAACAAGAAAGTGAGTATGTGAATAAAACGGTGAACAGACAAAATATCGAGTCCAAAATATCGATTGGGCATAATATCGAGTTTTAAATATCGATTGGAAAAAATATCGAATTAACAGAATATAGATATAAAAAATATCGTTTTTAAGGTAAGTAATGTAATATCGAATGTTAAAAATATAGAAAGTTATAATATCGAAGTATATAATATAGATTGTTAAAAATATCATTTTTTGAATATCTAATTTTTATAGTATTTTTTATGTTATAATATGTGTGAAAAGTGTGTATTTATGTTATAATTAATTTTTATTAATGAATTTTGTATTTTTCTTTTTTGCGTAATTTAATTCTGTAGCGGGTTGTGGGTTTATAGGGGAATAGGGTGGGAAGTAATTTAATTATAATTAACTGAATAAGTAAATTTATTTATTGGTATTATTTTTAAATGATTGTTAATTAATTTATATTTGGTAAATAATTAAATATTAATTGGTAATTAATTTTAATTAATTGATTAATTGCTAATTATGTTAATTTTACTAAAAAAAAGTCTGTAGCGGGTTGTGGGTTTATAGGGGAAGTGGGTGGGAAGTAATTTAATTATAATTAATTAAATATGTAAATTTATTTATTGGTATTAATTTATAATTAATAGTTAATTAATTTATATTTGGTAATTAATTATATTTTAATTGGTAATTAATTTTAATTATTGATTACTAGCTTTTTTATTTTATTTTATTATTTTATTGCAAGGAAATACAGCGATACATAACAAATGCCATAAACTAGCAAACAAGAGAGAAAAAAACAATCTTCATAGAGTACATGGCATCTTATAACAAAGAAATGAGAATAAATCAGACAGACAGATAGCTTAAATTCATTCGGCAATTGGTGCCCAAATTTTCTCCCCCAGAACTCTTTTTTTTTACACCCTTCAACTTATATATGGCAGATTCAATGTTATACATAAACAATAATTTTTCATGCCACATAGAAAAAGACGGCGGAGCTAAGTTGATCCATTCTTTGGTAATACAAGACCTGGCTACAGCCATGCAAATAAATAGAAAATATGAGAGAGATCTTGGCCTAATGACAGTATGATCAATACCTAATAACAACAGCTCCGCTGTTATCTTAACCTCATGTTTAAGGATAATGAATAAAAAGTTTTCAATATGTAGGAACAAATTCGAGAGTTTGGGACAAGAAAAAAACATATGTAAAGCATCAGCTGAAAATAGACCACATCGGCTGCAATTCGTGCCGGTCGTCGTGCTCCACTTGGCAACTTTACTAGGAGTATAATACAAATTGTGAATACACATAAAATGTTGTGATTTCATCATCCCTGTTATTAAACACTCTGATGCCATTTTGATTGATAACAAAATATCAACTTCCGGTATACCTAAAATATTAGCCCATTTCAGCTGACATTGTCCTAAATCAGTGCCATATTCCTGAATTAAACTTATATAAATTGCTCCTATACGGGGTTTTTTTTGCAAAAGTTCTAACAGTGGAACTTTAGATGGGGGAGAAAAAGGATAATTTAGTAGGTAACTTCGTAACTGAAGAAATTTAAAGAAATCTTTTCTTCCCACATCAAATGTGTGTCAATTCATAAGCTCCTGAAATGACAGCATTTGATCATCAATAAACAAGTCACCCAGGTAGCATATTCCTCTATGTTGCCATCTATACATAGTTAGATCACAAAACATTTCTGGTAGCAGGCCTTTTGATATAAGGGGGTATAAAAGTTCAATTTACATAATTTCAGATGTTTTCGCACTTTTTTGCCAAACTCCAAAAGCCGCTTTTAATATCTTAAATTTTGTTTTTTATGATAACTGGGCTCTACAATCTTCAGAAAGCTACCCTTAACTTTTTCGCCCAAGATCATTTCATAGATTGACGGAGTTTGATGTATCTCCATCTCTACTCTATCTCCCAAAATTAAGGGGCTTATATATTGCAATACGGCAGAAAAATAATACAGAAGAAAATAAGAAACATTCCATCCACCACATTCATTACTCAGTATCATTTGCTTTGATGATTTCCTATGGCGTTTATAACCCCATAAAAACCGAAAGGTAGTTCTTTCTAAATTTATAAAACAGAGCGGTTGGAATTCTAGTGGTATTGTACGATACAAATACAGCACTTTTGGTAGGACCATCATTTTTAAAATGTTAAGTCTGCCATAGAGTGATAAGTGTAAGTGGTCTAGACGCTGTAATGAAGCATTAATTTGTGTTATTATGGGATTTATATTGCGTTCTGGTATCTTCTCTATGGGGAGGGAGATCTTAATTCCTAAGTATGTAACCTCTGAGGTAGTGGAGATATTTGATGGTGGTTTATCTCCTGAACAAAGAATTTGAGTTTTCTCGAGGTTCAGTTTGTACCCTGAGAAAGATCCAAATTGCCTAGCAATATCATCGATCACCGGTAGGGCTGACTGAACATCGGTGGTGGTTATCACTATATCGTCAGCGTAGGCTAACACTCGTTAATTAACATTAGCTAATACAATGGGTTGAATTTTTTGCTCCAAAAGAAAATGATTAATTAACGGATCAATGTTAAAGCAAAAAGTAAAGGGGAACAGGGACATCCTTGTCGGGTGCCTCTGGTAATCGAGAAAGAAGGGGAAGTCTTCCCATTAATTCGAATATGCGCTTTAGGAGCAGCATACAACGTTTTTAAAGCTCCTATTATACCAGAGCCTAATCCCTTCCTAGATAAAACATCCCACAAGTAGTCCCAAGCAACCCGGTCAAAAGCTTTTTCAGCATCTAAAAATACAAGTCCTACATTAGACCGAGTTGCTTGAGACCAATCCAAAAATGAGATCACTCTCCGAATGTGATCTGCAGTTTCTCTAGTGGGGATAAAGCCGTGTTGGTAAATAGAAACTAAACGGGAAATAATATTGGACAATCGTATGGCTAGAATTTTAGAAAAATTTTACTGTCTGCATTTATAAGAGATATGGGGCGAAAAGATGAGGGTAATAACGGAGGTTTGCCTTTTTTAAGGAACACAGTGATTGTAGAATCATTCCATGATTTAGGAGCATTTCCCTGTTGAGCTCTTAAACATAGATCCATTAATTCTGTTTTAAGAACAGATCTAAACTGTTTAAAAAACTCTAGGGGGATAGCGTCTGGACCTGCTGCTTTGCCTGATGCTAAGGACATTAGAGAGAGTTCTATTTCTTCCCAGGTAAGTGGTGAGTCTAATTTCTCCTTTTCCTCACTAGATAGCTTGAAATCTAGAGCTGAATTAACGAACGGGGTGATCTGATCTGGGCAGACTGACCTAACATCTTCTGTGTACAGTTTAGAATAAAAATCCTTAAATACTTCAAGAATGTCTTCTGTTTTATTAACTTTTATTGTTTATTTTATCAATACTGGCAAAAATCGCCAAATGTTTACCAGTATTTTCTCCCAGTTCATAAACCTCTGTCCTGAAGGCAGAGATTTGCTGAGCAAATTTTGTAGCGAATCCCTGATGAATCTTAACTTTGAGGATCGTTAGCTCCTTTATAATGATTTCAGTAGCTAATCCTTTATTATACGCCTGCATAAGTTGGATATCTAACATTCTTAAATTTTGCATTTCCGCTACTTCTCGCCTTGTAACCTCTTTTTGTTTTCTTATTGAATAGCTCAGTGTTTCTCCCCGAACCCCACATTTAAAAGCATCCCACACTATTTCTGCAGACGCAGTGCCTCTATTATATAAAAAAAATTCCGGGATCCAACTGTTCATATGCTCAATATAGGATAGATCATACAGTAATTTGCGATCAAAAGACCATGATCGAGGGGTGGTAGGAGTAATTAATTCAAACTTAAAAATGATAGGGTTATGGTCTGACACCTCGTATTCCACTTGAGTAAGCTCATTGTATAAACATTTGGAAATAAAGAAATAATCTAATCTGAAGAATTTCTGATGCGGGGCAGAAAAAAAAGTATAGCCAGACTTCGCATCCCTTTTCTCATACCCCATATCTAGCATTCTGAAATCCTGAATCATCCCTTTAAGTGCATCAAACACTTTCCTCTTCCTACCTTTATATGGAGTATTGCCATTGATATCATAGGTTTCATCTAGGTGTAGATTAAAATCTCCACATAACACAATATTAGATGGACATTGAGCTAACTAATTATATTTTAATTGGTAATTAATTTTAATTATTGATTAATTGCTAATTATGTTAATTTTACTATATTATTTTCTGTAGCGGGTTGTTGGTTTATAGGGGAATAGGGTGAGAAGTAATTGTTTTATAATTAATCAAATAATTAAAATAATTTAATAGTATTTAATTCTAATTGATTGTTAATTAATTTTTAATTATTCAATAATTAATAGTTAATTAGTAATTAATTTGTATTGATAGGTAACTAATTCTAATAATTAATGTTAATTCATAATTTTATTTGATTAATTATTATATATTAAATTGGTAATTACTTTTAAATAATTTTTTATAGATATTAATTTAAATTTTTTACAATAATATATGAAGTATTTACTTTCCCTAATGTTGCATTCTCTGGAGTGGGAATAGTAATTTTAACCCCTACGCTATCCAATGCTTTCCCTACTGTTGCACTCTTTGGAGTGGGAATAGTAATTTTGACCCCTACGCTATCCAACGCTTTCCCTACTGTTGCACTCACTGGAGTGGGAATAGTAATTTTAACCCTTATACTATCCAACGCTTTCCCTACTGTTGCACCCACTGGAGTGGGAATAGTAATTTTAATCCCTACGTTATCCAACGCTTTCTCTACTGTTGCACCCACTGGAGTGGGAATAGTAAATGTTACTTCTACGCTATCCAACGCTTTCCCTACTGTTGCACTCTTTGGAGTGGGAATAGTAATTTTTACCCTTACGCTATCCAACGCTTTCCCTACTGTTGCACTCTTTGGAGTGGGAATAGTTATTTTAACCCCTACGCTATCCAACGCTTTCCCTACTGTTGCACTCTTTGGAGTGGGAATAGTAATTTTAACCCCTACGCTATCCAACACTTTCCCTACTGTTGCACTCTTTGGAGTGGGAATAGTAATTTTTACCCCTACGCTATCCAACGCTTTCCCTACTGTTGCACTCCTTGGAGTTGGAATAGTAATTTTTACCCCTACGCTATCCAACGCTTTCCCTACTGTTGCACCCACTGGAGTGGGAATAGTAATTTTTACCCCTACGCTATCCAACGCTTTCCCTACTGTTGCACTCCTTGGAGTTGGAATAGTAATTTTTACCCCTACTCTATCCAACACTTTCCCTACTGTTGCACCCACTGGAGTGGGAATAGTACATTTTTACCCCTACGCTATCCAACGCTTTCCCTACTTTTGCCACCACTGGAGTGTGAATAGTAATTTCAACCCCTACGCTATCCAACGCTTTCCCTACGATTGCACTCTTTGGAGTGGGAATAGTAATTTTAACACTTCTGCTATTGTACGGTAATAATATTGGATATTATTTAATTATTTTATGTTACGATATATATATTTTACCAAATGTGATTTAAAAATTTTTTTTTATAACTTTTATTATTATTTAATTATTATAAGTTAATGTAAGTATTTTTAAGTATATTTTAGTAATTATTTTTTAATATTAATTTAATTTAATATTGTTTTTAATAAAGTCGATATTTTTATAAACTATATTTTAGTAAACAATATTTTATACTCGATATTTTTGTACTTACCTGTTTGTAGATACAAACTCGATATTTTGTCTGTCGATATTTTTTACACGATATTTGTGATAGTCGTTATTTTGTCCCTCGATATTATGTCAGTGATCCGAATAAAACATAGGTGCTTCTGAATTAATTAATCGAAGCCCCCAGTCTGCTTTAAATAAAGAGCAGCCTACCGTATTCACAAAGGCAGCTTAAATAGGAGCTAACGCCAAACTTAAGACCAGGAAAATCCTGGTCTTATGTTGGCGATACAAGGAGAAATGCTTTATTTCTCCCTGTGTTTGCATTTTCCATGTGTGCTGCCGTGTGCAGCACACATGGAAAATGCAAAATGCCATGGTTTGTTTATGTGTAGGTTAGATGTGCCTTCCTGTACATAAACAAACTTGTTTTTTTAAATGCCGCTTTTGTAACTTACATGTGTGCCACATGAAGCACAACACATGTAAGTTACAAACTGGCATTTCAGGTTTGCTTATGTGCAGGAAGGGACACCTTCCTGTACATAAACAAACCTCCCTGCTTGAAGACACCCTTGCACTCAGGTGCAAGGGTGCCTGCGTTGGCGCTAAGTTGTGAAACTTAGCGCCATTTCAGGTGGAAAAGCAAGGCTGCACTATGTCCTTCTGAATATGGTGCAGCCTTGCTTTTCCTAAGTGGCGGAGAGAGACGTTAAGCCAAGAAGACTAACGCCTCTCTCTGCCATAACGGAAGGATGAGTTATTTAGTTAGTTTGAGTGCACTTTATCCCCAGAAACATTTAGAAATGAGACAGAATGAATGCCATTTTCCTATGATCTTGTAAATGAAAATACTTTCATAACCAAAGCAGCAGCTGACATTCAGAAAGTAATTTGAATAACTGTTTGCATTTATGTTTATTAGCATAGAATTATAGTAGTGCAAGCAAACATCGGTTTCTGAAGGCCTAGTTTTGATTTAGGCATTGTAGGAATGGCAGTATGCATGTTTATATTTAACTGAATGTTATATTTTTATAGTTGATCACATGTGCATATTTCAATAATGTTTATATGTACAGCAATTGTGCTCATGATGGATGCACTTAAAATGTTGCCTGGATAGTATGATAATATGCCAATTATTAAGATCATTTCATATGCACGAAATTATTCTGCCTATTT
Source organism: Lissotriton vulgaris (assembly GCF_964263255.1). Lineage (NCBI taxonomy): Eukaryota > Metazoa > Chordata > Amphibia > Caudata > Salamandridae > Lissotriton > Lissotriton vulgaris. Next base: position 365,549,344 of record NC_141695.1, on the reverse strand, counting down.
CATATAACAATGGCAGAGTGAGGGCACTAAATGGAGAATTAATTAATTCTATTATTGGTTATATGGATTAGATATTCTGTGTAGCTACTACTTCCCAATAACGGGTATTGGGCAATAAAAAAATCAGACCAACTTATTCTTGTGGGTATTATATTTTATTGTATTGTACTGTATAGTATAATATTTATTTATAAAAGCCACATAGGTAACAAGCTTCCAGGTGCTAAAACCAGAAAAGGGTGAGGCAGGCTAAACAATAATTATTGGGAATTGACAGGTGTAATGTCAGAGAGTTTATGTAAGGTTAAGTGATCTGGACTACTGCGAAAAGTGCCCAGTAAGTTTATCCATTATTTTACTAACATTAATGAAACGCATGTTCCCCCAAATGGGGTTGTTTTTGTTCTAAACAAAGGGAGCACATTTGCGTCCTGAGAACTTAAAGATCTTGATGGTACATAGGATTGTGACTTTATTGGTGTGCATTGGTGTAGTGCCCTGTACGTTCTTATGTACCAACGTTACAGATTTGAACAAAACTCTTTTGCTATTTGGCTGCCGATGCAAGTTGCAGAGTGCTAGAGAACTGTGTTCTCTACATGGAGTGCCTGTAAGCAGGACCAGCCCGTGTTAGTGGGAGTGGTGGGGCCGGGTAGATTGGGGGGATTTCAACAAACCACGACGAAGGAAAATGAATTATTTATTTAATTTTCCTTCATGGTTGTCTGTCTCATCCCCCCAACCCTGCCCCACTGCTCTTAGCCGCATGGGCCGCTCCTGCATGTAAGTGGGTAACAGCATTCTGGATAAAATGAATACATCTAAACAACATATCGTGGAGTCCAAACAGCTGGAGTTTCCGTAATCCAGCCGTGCAAGAAGGAAACCATAGACCACTGGTGTGTGAAGACTTTCTCAGTTAAAGGCAACAGATTCTTCAACAGTTTAAGATGTTAGAAACAATTGACAGCTAGTTTAGCCACTTGAGAGTCCATCTTAAGTTCTGCAACTATTATTATGCCCAAACTGTAAACATATTTTGAGGCTGGCGGGCATGAACACACTATCCAGATGGTAAACGGAAGTGCGATTGCTTGGTTTTTAATGATTAGAAATTCAGGGGCATATTACCAAGGGCCTTATCGCCGCTTTAGCTGGAATTTTTTCCGCTAAAGCGGCGATAATTTTATCGCCCTATTACCTAGCTGTCGCTAACACCAGTTAGCGACAGCTAATAGGCGATAGCGGGCATTTGGGGCCCACTATGCATGTCAGCGATAATTATCGCTAATGACATGCAAAGTGGGCGTGCCAAGATGTTAGCGACTGGAAACAGTTGCTAACATCGCTATTACCTATTACCAACTTTTGGAAATAATCACACTAAGCGCAATTATCTCCAAAAGCTAACGCCTGCCCAGAGCAGTTCTTAGCCATGTTATCCAATGGAAGGTGGATAACATGGCTAAGCGCATTGTCACTATAATGCATGAATATCGCTGATGAGATAAACCTTGATAATATCAAGGTATCTCAGCGGTAAAAATCGTCGGAACGAGGCGATATTTTAATACCCGCTAACCAAGCTTAGCGATAATTATCGCTATAGCTTGGTAATATGCCCCTCAGTTTGGGAGGCATCAAGTTTATGAACTTTTTTGCCATCCACTGCTGAAGTGTAACGAGAATAGGGGTTTACACTGGGATGGGATTATACCGATTAGAGGTGATGTGCCTTGTCTGATGCAGATCATAAATGATCTGTGCATCGTCAGCGCACATATAAATGTTGACTCCATTATCTTTGAGCAATTTTACTAATGGTGCCACGTAGATATTACACAAAATGGAGATACACTGGCGCATTAAGGGACACCATTTGTGATGGTTTTAGCCTCAGACTGGGTCTTAGATTGGTTCTGATTGATCAAGAATGATTTAAACCGTTTTAATGATTGACGATCACAACTAAACACTTCAAGATGAAATACCAATAGGGAATGTCCAATGGTACTAAATGCTGTCTAAAAGGACATGGTCTGCAGCCTTACCCCGATCTGCCTTCCACCTGAGATCATGCAGCACCGAGACAATTACCATCTCTATGCTGTGTCCAGTTCTAAAATTAGCTTGCTGAGAATGGAAGATGAAAAAACACCACTGGGTCTGGGCCCCCAACAGCAAGGCTGAGCCACTAGCTACAATTAAACAAAAGAAATGCCAATACTCTGTCTCTATTTAACTCGATGTCCATAAACCATACGAATTGCACACTATGGTTCGTTGACAAGATTTGTCTGAATAAATCTCATGTTTTTTTTTTGGTTCATATTTCTCAAAAGGTAATTTGGTTATTATTTCACCACTTTTAGCATAAAATACAAGACCTCCTATACAAATAAACACAAATACAAAAAAACTTTCGGCTAATTTACAAATGTACAGTTTTCATTCATTCAAATACAGTCATACCCTCTCATACATACACAGCCATTAACATATTCATATATATACACACTGGAATTACAATCTTCACAGTAAGCCATAAAAAATCACAATAAAGTTTTAGTTGAAAAAGTTCAAAATCAGTCCTTCTGCTTAAATGGCACTAATAGTCTATGCGTTTCGAACTCTCAGTGGCTTGGGAGTTCTCATCAGGACATCAAGCTCTTTTTGTTCAAGCTGAAATGGGAATGTGATTTCACCCGACGGTACACAAACTAGTATCCAGGACCAAATTATTTTGCTGTGAAATTGATTTTCTGGATGATTACGGGGGGCGCCTGTAATTCCAATGTGTATATATATGAATATGTCAATGGCTGGGTATGTATGAGAGGGAATGACTGTATTTGAATGAATGAAGACTGTACATTTGTAAATTAGCCAAATGTTTTTTTGTATTTGTGTTTATTTGTATAGGAGGTCTTGTATTTTATGCTAAAAGTGGTGAAATAATAACCAAATTACCGTTTGAGAAATATGAACCAAAAATAAAACATGAGAATGGAAGATGGCTTGTAATTCTTCGAAAGGTTAAAATTGACAGTGGGACCCCTGCTCCTGGTACTGCTCTTGATGAGCGTTACCAGTGCTTATGTAAAGCGAACAGGGAACAGGTTTCTCTCTATTTCATTAATTATAGGTATATGCCACTATAAGACACACACAGGAAAGGATGGAAAAGTGCTGCGTGTAATCAAACTATTCTGTTTAGTAAAGTTACTTTTCCAACTCCTCTTGCTTTAACCCACTCCTTTCACCCCATCTCACTGTGCAGTAGCTTAAATATATCTGTATATTCCTCTACCCCTATCATCCAGTGCACTCCTAAGGGTTTCTTAAGTAATGTACGAGAACCAGAGTGTATTTTAGTTTTTTTTAACTTGTCTTGTGAAACCCTTCATCACTGCTGTGGTATATCATACTACCTGTAACTTTAAGGTCACCAGCAGCCTTTGTCCTTTAATGTTTATTGGCAACTAGCTACCACGCTACCACGGACGGGATTTCCAACGCCCGACTCCGAGATCCCATTGAGGATCGGCTGCAACCGGACTGCATCATTTTGCAGCCGCACCTTGCCCATAGCACTCCAGGCTCTTTAACCGCACCTGGCCCTCTGCCATTGTGCAAAATGCGTTCATTGAACGCTCTCCAGACGTTCTGCCACGCCACCCACCACCTCACAGAAGCCTCATTAGGCTCTCTGTGCAAATGCTAAGGCTTCCAAAATCACTCAGGCAATAGTATAATAAGTAGTCCTGAAGATGATCCCAGTTAATAATTGGAGATAGGGATCGAAACGTCACGTCGACTGTTTTAACAGTACTGCATTTTTCATTTGTACAATATGGTTTGCAGTAACTGTTGGTTTGTGCTTACATAAGATTGCATTGTATTGTAAGCCACCTTTTGCTCCACTTTGTTTGCCTGTCAATCTTTTCCCCCTGTATTGTTTTCTCTCCCCTCTTACTTGGTACAGGCTTGTGCCCAGTTTTTGATCTGTGTCGTGTCTCACGCATTCGTGAATCTTCGTTTAATCTTGGAAATAAATATTCCTCTGTCCGGCTGGACATTGGAGAAAAAGAAACATAGTTCTTATTTAAGTCTGTGCTTATTACTCATAACTGCATTGAAAAGTTTAGGACCTTTGTTCTTTATAAAAACAATTTGTCCTTTAATGTGTCATGGGAAAATTTGAGTTGAAAGGGTCTAGAATGTGCATCCTTCAAAGGGGCAGTTAAAAGGTGGACCTTGGGGTGGTTGGGATGTTTCGTCTACGTCTGTATAAACCTGGACAAGTAATAAACTGCTATTATGTATTCATCATCTTCATTGAAGAGTGTATCATTTCCATATTGGCGATAATTTGGGTCAACCTGCTGTGTATGTGCTGTACTGTGGTGAACAAACAAAAGTTTTTTTAATAGACTTTATGGAAGAGCCAGAGGGATGTCTCAACGCATACATAGCAATTGACTGCAAATCGAGTGAACATTAATGCGGCAAGTTTACAATTGTATACATTTTTTTTACAAATTGGGTCAACTGCCACTGTACTTACATCGCTTGTTGATGTGGATGGTGTGTGAAGTGTGCAAGTTGAGGTGTGATTTTTCCTCACAAGTCTGTATGCACACTTGTGGAAGGAGCACAGCGTCTCTTAGAGCCATCAGTAGTTAACTAGGCAACTGGCATCTCTTGGAGCAGAAGCCAAGCCACCTATCGTCATCAATGTGATAAAAAAGCAACGTGCACTTGGTAGGCCCATTCCATTGCTGCCTGCTGATGATAGTGCTTATCCCTGCCTTTATGTTACTTGTTTCCATGGTCCTGCTCATGCGCTACTTTCAGGCAGACCGGGCAGCATTCTAGTTTCATCGGGGTTGTTGCTTCCTAATTTTTTGGTGTGAAGACTGATGGAAAAGGAGGCGAAGTACTGCATTGTGGTGCATTTAAACAGGTAAGTTATCCATCATTTTCTGAAAGCAATAGCCACGGAGGACAGACCAAAAGGCAATCTAAGATACTTATAAACCCCGAAAGGAGTGACAAAAATGGTGAACTCTTGAGAATCCATTGTTAAAAGTATCTGGTGGTAGGCTAAGTGCAGATCAATGATTGAGAAACACTTTGCACCCCCCAGAATGGCAAGAAGTTTGTGAATTTTAGAGTTGGGATGACAATCAATCAAAAAGTTTTTATTCAAAGTGCGCAAGTCAGCACATAAACTGACCTCCCCAGATTTTTTCCTGACAATAACGATGGGGGACACCCATTCTGAAAAGTCGCACGGTGCAATTACACCTTCATCACACAATGATTAAAGGACTGCCTTTTTTAAAACTTTATTTCCCAGTTTACGTCGGTTCAAAACACACATACATGTAATGCATTGCCTTGATAGTTACACTGTAATAGTCACAGAGCAAAATATGCACTTTGTAAAATTGCCTTAGGTGCTATATCTGACAACGCTGGCATGAATAATACAATAATATCAAGACAACATCTCTCCGAAGGCAAAACGCCTGCCCCCAGCCTGTATTATGTTCCGCCACTCCCAGTACCCAGGATATTAACCCTCCAGGACCACATATTCTTGTCATGCCATCTGTGTCAGTGGTGCTTGTCGCAAAGGGAGACCAATGAGCTCAAATGTGTCACTCCACACCCTCAGGGACGATGCCATTCTCCAGTTGAGAGTCAGAGGCGCACCTTAGATTTTCCACATAAGAACAATATGGGCCCCTTTTATCTTTAGGTCAAGAGGAACTGGGCATTAAGTCGACATAGGTGTCACTTTGTAATTTACAATAGGCCAAGCAATTCAGCCAGTTCTGCACTGTAGGTGCATTTTTTCAACCCCAATGTATTGCTACCTTCCTTTTCGCCAAAAGCAGACCTAGCGATGCGAGCCGACTGACCCCTTTGGGGAAGTTAGCCATGTACCCCAGTAAAGCCACTTCTGGAGTTTGTATGAGGGGCAAGTTAACCATTTTCCCTAAAGTGCTTTGGATGGGTTCCCAGTAGGACGACAGTAAAGGGCATGCCCATGCAAGATGTGCAAAGTCAGCCTGAGGCGCAGCACATTTCTGGCAATTATGTGGTTTAGAGGGTCTATCCTGTGCACTTTGGCAGGGATGAAATAAACGTGGCGCAAATATTTTAAATCGATAAGTTTGTGCTTGCTATTGAAGGAAACTTCCTTTGTGACTGCACAGCACTTGACCCACTGATCATCAGTTATCAGGCGGCCTAGGTCAGCCTCCCTATCCTCGCAGATTTTGTTGTCACTTAAAGGTCTCATGTGTGCACATATTTTATTCAATTTAGAAATTCGGTGTGTACTGTGTGTGCTCTCAATTATCATCGTAATTGGAGGGAGCAACTCTGGTCCAATCCGAAAATTCGCAGCGTTGCGCGTAAAGTGGACTGGATGCGGCCTAAGGCAAATCTATCTATGAAGTCACAGTCCTGGTAGCGTGCATCTTCCACTAACGAGAAGACGTGACCCTCAGGATACAAGTCCCCTAGCTTGGACATGTCGAGTGTTGTCAAGGTGCGCTGTACCGGACGTTCACCCAATATCGGGAACCAGCGAGCGTTCTGGAGGGGCAGTGCCGATTAATACAGTGTTGTGGCTCCGGTCAGTCTCCTCAACTTATCCCATACCATACTGGTGGGGGAAACAGTTTGTATGTCATGGGGGTCCCTGGGAAAACCCGTAGGAAGGACCGTTGACATCCGCTATGGCAGTACCAAGTCAGATTCAGGCCGGAGCTATAGTATCCTGGAATCCGGATGCAACAATGCTTGTGCGTAGCAGCATTGGGCCACTAAATAGTACAATTGTAAATCTGGTACTCTATACCCTCCTCTGTCATATGGCAGCGTGAACACGGACCAATGAACACGCAGCTGTTTTCTTCCCCAAACATGACGCACAAGGTGTGTGCTCAATGTCCAAAAGAACCGGTTAGTGACGGGTATGGGGATATTATTAAATAGATATAAGAATTTAGGAAGCAGCACCATCTTCAATATTGCCATTCTGCCCGCTATAGACAATGGTAATTGCAACCATCTTTCCATCTGGGTTTCAAGTGCACTGACAGCCTGCCCATAGTTTAGGCAAATGATCTGCGTAGTGTCTAGATGGATTTGGATCCCCAGGTATTTGACTGAGTCTGTTTACCATTGTAGTGGATACTCACAGTACCACGGCTTCGTTCTCAAGGTTAAAGGAAAAATTACTGATTTGAGCGAATTGATGCCAAGTCCAGAGAACCGGCCAAATCAAAGTATCTCTCTGATGAGAAGCTCCAAATTTGCCTGGGGTTCCCTAACATAGAGGATTGTGTCATCTGCATACAGCAAGACCAGGATAGGTCCAGTGTTAAATTGTAATCCCCTCTGTAGGTGATGTTCCTGAAAATGACGGATCAATGGTTCCATGGTCAGGATGAACAAGAGGGGACAGAGGGCAACCCTGCCGGGTACCACCGGAGAGCCTGAAGGGTCATGAGAGCATACAGTTCAACGGAGTCTCACCGTGGGCTTGATGCATAGTAAGGCAGTAGTGGCAATAAATCCCGTAGGCATGCCCAAATTAAAAAGGGCCACTCCAAGGAGTCGAAGGCCTTCTCCATGTCCAGCAGGACTGCAGCCACAGAGACCTCTGGAGACATCCTGTGAAGGACTGCAAATATTGTCCTGAGATTGAGCGAAATGGACTGGTGAGGTACAAGACTAAAATGGGCTGGAGAGATTGTGAAGTCCATTAATTGAGACAGGTGGTTAGCGATAAGCTTGGCTAAAATGTTATAGTCCAAATTTAGAAGGGAGAGCGGCCTATAGGAGCTGCACAATGATGTGCAGTTTGGGGAGAAGAATAATTTCAGCCTCTCATAGTGTGAGTGAATTACTTGTTTCTCTAAGGCCTCCACGTAGACCCAATCAGCTGTGACGCAAGCAGTTCTTTGAATTCCTTATAAAAGTCCCCTGTGAAGCCGTCTAGTCCAGGGGCAACGGAGCTGTGGAGGGCATCAATAGCATTAATTACATCCGCGACTGAAACAGGGTCTGCTAAAAAATGTTGCATGTGTTTTTCAAGATAAACTAGTGCGATCTCAAACAGATAGTCTTCCTGTGCTGTGTGGTTGCTCCCTATTTTAGAGGTATATAGGTCAGAGAAATAGTCTAGAAATTCGTCATGAATTTCAGATGAAGTGGTGAGGGTATGGTTAGTCACCGAGCTAACTCAGTGATGAATGCCTTGCTGTACAGTGGCCTCAACATCTGCGCCAGTACTCTGCCAGGCCGTTCACCCTAACCGTATCGCCGGGCTGACTGATACTTTCCCAAATGCAGTATTTCCCGGTCAGTGGTTCTCTATATTCAGTCAGGAGGGCCAAGCGCTGTCCCTCTGCAGCTGTGTCTAAGGAACGCAGACAGGCCACATCTAGGGCCATGAGGTCCCGCTCTAAGCGCAATAATAAGTTACGAAGCTCCTTGAGTACCCCAGCATGCTTGGCAAAGCAAACACCTCTGGTGACTGCCTTGAAGCCCTCCCATAGGACAGCCCAGTAGTCCACAGAGCCAGTGTTAATCGTAAAAGTAGTCCTCAATGGCTTCGCGAATTTCAGCCTTAAAGAGGTCGTCTTGTAGGGCTCGGCTCGGGAAGCACCATTGCCGTTCAAATCCTTTGGGACGAGGGGCATTCAGGTGTAGCAACACCGGGGAGTGGTCGGAATATGTCCGGGGGAGTGACTCAAGCGTTCGGAACCAGCATGCAACTTTGGGAGAAACAAGACAAAAATCTATTCCAGTCCAGATGTTGTGATGGTCGGGGGAATGTGTGTAGTCCGTCCAGGTGGGGTTACGCTTGCACCAGATATCTAAAAGCAAGAACTGCACACACATTTCTAATAGGGCATGTCGGGACCGCGGTTTATTGTCAGGATATACGGAGGTACTGTCCAACCCGGGTTAAGGAGCAAATTAAAGTCCCCACCCACCAGTAATAGCTGGGGTTCTAACTTAGCCAACTAGGCATTCAAAGTGTGAAAAAAATCGGGGGAGCCTGTGGGGCATACACACAAATCAGGGCAGTTCTTTGACCCATTAGAGGGCTCCTGGCGATAATGTACCTACCCTCGGCATCACGCATAATAGTGCCAAGACTAAAGGGGATCCTTTTGTGACTAAGAATGATTGTGCCCCTGGCGTAATTGCTAAAATTGGAGAAGTATCTGTGTGCTCCCCAGCTGGCGGCGAAGTGTGCTGCATCTGTTTTGGGTAGGTGTGTTTCCTGCAAGTAGGCGATGTCAGTCTTATGTCTCGAAAGGTATTGTATCACTTGCCATCTTTTGCGGTTGTCAATGAGCCCTCATACGTTCCAGGATGCCAGATCAGACTGGAGGGGCCCTTTAGGTTACCCAGTCTATCCAGAAGATGGACGTGTCAGACCAGACATTGCAAAGCACTACCAAAGAAAAAGAATTTGTGACATTGAACATATCAGCAACCAACAAAGAGCAAATATGTGAACCTGATTAACCCCCGACCCCCCACCCAGCCTCTCTTCTAACAGAGTGAGGCCAATCCAGATAATAAAACATGGAGCACAAATTGACTTTATACTTAAATGGCAGTCCCTAAAAGACACACCCCAGTGTGTACAAAAACAGTCCCAAGGGATACACAATAGGGAGGTGGCAACGCAATGCCCATCACCAACCAAGTGAAGAATTATAACAGGATGAATAATGTTTTCCTTATAAGTCTATCAGCAGGGAGGCAGGAGAAGCAAGGGCATGTTAGCCGGTGCCGGAGCTGGAAAATAGGTCTGCACTAGCGTCCGAGCCACTATGCGGGGGAGATGGCCCCCCACCACCCGCCGATGCCTGATTGTTATTTTGCTTAAACGCCTGACAGAATTCCTGGACCACAGTGGGAGTGTCAAATATGCAAGCCCTGCCCCCCACATCCACTAGCAATCAAGCGGGGTAGAGCATACCATATTTCAGTCCCAGGTTCCAGAGTGCAGCCTTAACCCTATTATACTTGCGACGGGCATCCTGCACTATCATAGTAAAGTCTCATTGGAGAGAGGGACAACTTAGAACCCTGCCAGACAATCTCAATCAATCAATCAGAGTACTTGTAAAGCGCGCTACTTACCCTTGAGGGTCTCAAGGCACTGAGGGGAGGGGGGCCGCTACTGCTCGAAGAAAACCAAAGGAAATGATGGACGGAGCGTTGACAATACAAGCACTCACCCCCCGTCAACTGATCTGGGTTTAATCCATCACCGTTCTTTAGCCCACTCTGCCACCCCAGTTCAGACATGGCCATATGCAAATCAGTCTGACCCTGTGCCTCATGGGAACAGTCCAGCCAGAACTACCAAGCCATGCCTTCCCTGGACCGGAAACAAGCTACCGACGACCGGTTTCTGGCATTCCAGCCTTCTTCAGCCCGGCTTGCTTGAATCCAGTGGCAAAGTGAGCAAGGGACTCAAGTCTGAGCATACCCTGCCAATTTATGGCGAACAAAGAAAAACCAAAGGAAATGATGGACGGAGCGTTGACAATACAAGCACTCACCCCCAGTCAACTGATCTGGGATTAATCCATCACCGTTCTTTAGCCCACTCTGCCACCCCAGTTCGGACATGGCCATATGCAAATCAGTCTGACGCTGTGCGTCATGGGAACAGTCCAGCCCGAACTGCCAAGCCATGCCTTCCCTAAACCGGAAACAAGCTACCGAGGACCGGTTTCTGGCATTCCAGCCTTCTTCAGCCCGGCTTGCTTGAATCCAGTGGCAAAGTGAAAAGGGACTCACGTCTGAGCATACCCTGCCAACTTAAGGCGAACAAAGAAAAACCAAAGGAAGTGATGGACGGAGCATTGACAATACAAGCACTCACCCCCAGTCAACTGATCGGGGGTTAATCCATCACCGTTCTTTAGCCCACTCTGCCACCCCAGTTCAGACATGGCCATATGCAAAACAGTCTGACCCTGTGCCTCATGGGAACAGTCAAGCCCGAACTGCCAAGCCATGCCTTTCCTGGACCGGAAACAAGCTACCCAGGACCGGTTTCTGGCATTCCAGCCTTCTTCAGCCTGGCTTGCTTGAATCCAGTGGCAAAGTGAGCAAGGGACTCACGTCTGAGCATACCCTGCCAACTTATGGCGAACAAAGAAAAACCAAAGGAAATGATGGACGGAGCGTTGACAATACAAGCACTCACCCCCAGTCAACTGATCTGGGTTTAATCCATCACCGTTCTTTAGCCCACTCTGCCACCCCAGTACAGACATGGCCATATGCAAATCAGTCTGACCCTGTGCCTCATGGGAATAGTCCAGCCCGAACTGCCAAGCCATGCCTTCCCTGGACCGGAAACAAGCTACAGAGGACCGGTTTCTGGCATTCCAGCCTTCTTCAGCCTGGCTTGCTTGAATCCAGTGACAAAGTGAAAAGGGACTCACGTCCAAGCATACCCTGCCAACTTATGGCGAACAAAGAAAAACCGAAGGAAATGATGGACGGAGGGTTGGCAATACAAGCACTCACCCCCAGTCAACTGATCTGGGTTTAATCCATCATCGTTCTTTAGCCCACTCTGCCACCCTAGTTCAGACATGGCCATATGCAAATCAATCTGACCCTGTGCCTCATGGGAACAGTCCAGCCCGAACTGCCAAGCCATGCCTTCCCTGGACCAGAAACAAGCTACCGAGGACCGGTTTCTGGCATTCCAGCCTTCTTCAGCCCGGCTTGCTTGAATCCAGTGGCAAAGGGAGCAAGGGACTCACGTCTGAGCATACCCTGCCAACTTATGGTGAACAAAGAAAAACCAAAGGAAATGATGGACGGAGCGTTGACAATACAAGCACTCACCCCTAGTCAACTGATCTGGGTTTAATCCATCACCGTTCTTTAGCCCACTCTGCCACCGCAGTTCAGACATGGCCATATGCAAATCAGTCTGACCCTGTGCCTCATGGGAACAGTCCAGCCCGAACTGTCTGTATTGTATTGTAGTGGTAGCTGTGGAGAGCAGCCTTCAGGCTAAGTCTTGAAGGAATGTAAAGCAGCTTGTTTTACCATGCTATAATCTCTTGAATGATCAATTGAAAGTTCACCACACAAGGTATATATATATATAAAATATATGTATTTATTCTAAACAAAACCCCTCTAGTCTCTTTATGAGGCTAGAGACCAAAGTAAAATACAGGGCACTTAATTAGCATACAATAAATTGCACAGTGTACGTTTTGCCCTAGGGGCCTCACAAACCATACACTAAAATAGTGGTATAAGAGCCACGTGAGGGATAGAAGTCGGGCCTAGGGCCTGTGGAACTGCTGGGGCAACCAGGAACCACCCAAGATAGGGACGCAGGAGACCCACGGGGGACACGTGCAGTGTCTAAACACAGCTGCGAATCACCATTGACTTTCTATGGAGAACGAACAAGTTACAATTTTAAATATTAAGGACACTTTGAGGTGAACTACGATGGAACCCTTTTAGACTTAAACACTTGGAAAGTCAAGACCCACGGGGGCACTGGAGTACTCGAGCTACCTCCCCCAGGGAAGCCGGGTGCATAGGTGTCTTTTGGTGTCGGGTTTCGTCATCGATTCTAATGGAGAGCTGCGAAGTGCTGCAGGCGACCAGAGGAAAAGTGTACGGGACTACGGGTGGATCCAAGGGTGGATCAGAGATGTGAAGAACCTGAAAGCAGAGGGGACAGAGTCTCGGTCACTAGCCAGTGACCAGGATGGCGACAGGAATATGCCAGCCGATGTTGGGTGCTTTCAAGTGGAGTAGTTGAAGCTTGACTCTTCAGCCACGAGGACCAGGAGGTGTCAACGATGACCAGGAGCTGGATTGGAGCTGTCCTACAAAGGATGTCGAGTGCTGCAGCGTCGGAATCCGGATTGGACCCAACAAGCCTTGGCAACAGCAACCCACGCAAAGTGACAAGATTGGCTTCTGTGCAGACCAGCAAGTCTGAGGGATTCACCTTTGGAGGGGAGTCAGAGCACGTCTGGAGCAACCAGGAAAGCTCAAGAAAGAAAGGATTGTCCTTTGTGGAGACCCACTAGCCAACACACTAGGGATCGCGAAGGAGCCTCAAGCTGCTGTGAAGAAAACAGGCCCACGGAACACTTGTGGAGTGTAGGCCTCTCAGCTTCGGTGAAAAAGGTGCTAGGGGGAAAAGCAATAAATAGCCCAATGCACAACTTCGGGAAACTTCGGGAAGTAGGTGCAGTTGCAAAATTGCAGGATGTCCAGGAGTTCCGGTCCCATGTCTCTCGTGTCAGCTACAGGTCTCAGCTGTGCTGAGTACTCGTGTCAGCCTTGGAGATGTCTGGAAGTCCATGTCCTGTCTCGTAGATTCTTCGGGATCCGGCAGGAGCCTCGAAAATGCAGACCGCCAAGACTCGCTTTTGATGAGGTCACTCCTTGATCTCAAGGGAGATTCTTCAGTCTTTCAGTCAAAATGAAATGTCGAAGGTCCGAGATGTCTTCTTCAGAGTTTCGTCCAGAATAATCTAAAGTCTTGGGGACTGGGTTCCTATACTTATACCAAGTTTAGGGGTTGGGCTAACTCTAGGGTCCCACCTATGGGAGGACCTGGGAGGGGGTTGTTACACCCCTTCCACTTTGTCCAGTTTTGCCCCAGAGCAGGGGCAGAGTGCCTCAGCAACCTGTTTGTACTGGGAAATGCATGAAGCACCTTGTGTGCCCCAGGCAGTGTCTAAAAAGAATTCACTGAATGCAACCCACCCTGCACCAATTCACTAAAGCCTGTCTGGGGAGGTTCTGGCACCGTCCTGGACAGGAAACCTATTGTCCAGGCCTCCCCAGCCAGAGTTTCATCCAGCAGCAGGAGGTTATACTTGCGTCTGTGGCAGCAGCATCCATTTTGTGATGCTGGGGCTCTGTTTAACTTTAACCGGGTAAACCAGTATGTACATGTCTTCTCCCTTTAGAAGGGTGGAATGCTACCCCCACCGCCACAACTGGCGGGAGGGTAGTCTTCCAAAGCGTTTGAAACCAACCATGACATGTTTTGATAAAGCCAAACCAAAGTTAGCATTAACTGCGAGGATTATAATGCACTTAAGAGTACACAGTATGGCTATATCATAGAACAGCTATAAGGAGATATTTCCGAAAGCTGCAGAGGGTCTCAGCTCATGCTAAGGCACCCTCTCACACAAAACCAAGCACTCTGCTTGCAGGATTGTCAAGTGCCTGCCATAGGAGTGGCTTATAGGTTAATATGTGTCTCTATGTAAAGGTAGATATAAGTGTGCTATATCTAAGTAAGGGGTGCTTACACCACCTTACCCAGGCTGCAAGTGCAGCCTGGGTAAGGTGCCTTTTGGAAGGCTTCCTAGGGATGGCATAATACATGCTTCAGCCCCTGGTAGGCCTCTGGGGGACCTATGCCATGGGTACCTTAGGTAGAATATACAGGGGCTCACAAGGGTAACCCAGGAACCAATCTGGGAAACAACCTTTACAACACAACTTTTACAACGCACTACCATTACACAAAACTTTTACAACGCAAGATCATTACAATGCATGCCATTACAACGCAACCATTACAACGCATGACACTACAACACATACCACCACAACGCATGTCATTACAATGCAGTCATTACAATGCATACCATTACAACGCATACCATTACAACGCATAGTACCCTTAAACTATCCAACACTTAGCCTACTGTTGCACCCCCTGGAGTTAGAATAGTAATTTTTACCCCTACACTATCCAACACTTACCCTACTGTTGCACCCCCTGGAGTCAGAATAGTAATTTTTACCCCTACACTACGCAACACTTACCCTACTGTTGCACCCCCTGAAGTTCGAATAGTAATTTTTACCCCTACACTATCCAACACTTACCCTACTGTTGCACCCCCTGGAGTTAGAATAGTAATTTTTACCCCTACACTATCTAATACTTACCATACATGCAATGTAATGGTATGCATTGTAATGGTATACCTTGTAAAGGTAGTATGTGTAGTAATGGAATGCGTTGTAAAGGTAGTTTTTAGAAATGTGTTATAATGGCATGCGTTGTAATGGAATCTGTTGTAATGGATGTTGCGTTGTAAAAAATGTGTTGTAATGGTATGCGTTGGACCCGGCCTCGTGGCGTGGTCCTACTCCTCCCGCATGGCGGGTCCCGGACTACCTCGACCCCTGTTCCCCAGCCAAGAGCAGCACCTTCCACCTTCCTCGAGTGCCGCCCCTCCGGGCCGCGCCAGCTCTTCCCCGACAGAACTCGACCTCATCTCCTCAACCCTCTTGGCTGGCCCGGACCCCTTTCCCGGACCACCGTCTCTGGCCCAGCCGCCATCTTGGGCCCTCCACCACTAGGCCTCGTGGCCTCGGCCCGACCCCAGCCTCAGGCCCTGCAAAGCCCCGACATCGAGGCACCACAAACCAACCAGGGGGTAAAGAGACCACTTGACGAGTCAATGGGGGAAGGAGTTTCGATGGTCCCCCATCCGCCTGGTTTCGATCGCCCCCAGCCTCCCTGGGCGCTGGCTCCACCCCCCTGCTGGGTGTCTGGACCCGCACATCCCGGACCCCCCGACCTCCAAGTGCGAGGGTCCGGACATCAAAGGGCACCAGACCTATAACTGGGGCAGCTCCGGAGCAGGTCGGCAGTTGTATCCTGGAGTCGAGAGACACCGAGACAAACTCATCTTCCTGCGACCTTCCTTGGAGTCCTGCTGGCGCTGCCGCGGCTCATCTTCGTGAGCCATCCTTGGAGTCCTGCTGGCGCTGCCGCGGCTCATCTTTGTGAACCATCCTTGGAGTCCTGCTGGCGCTGCCGCGGCTCATCTTCGTGAGCCATCCTTGGAGTCCTGCTGGCGCTGCAGCGGCTCATCTTCGTGAACCATCCTTGGAGCCCTGCTGACGCTGACGCGGCTCATCTTCGTGAACCATCTGGGAGTCCTGCTGGCGCTGCCGCGGCCCATACCAGAGACCCATCCAGCTCGAGGATTGAGAGCTGTGCACCAGATATCCCTGTACCGGACCGGCACCAAGACTGTCCCGCTACCCCCTTCCCACAGAGACTAAGTTTAAAGGGATCCCAGCATCCCATTCCTTCTGTATCGTTAAGATAACCTGCCTAAGAATACCGATAAAAGTGTTAAGAACCTATCTTTGTGTGGCGTCCATCTGTAGGGGGGTGGTTGCTCGTCCGTACGACCGTAGGAGAGGGCCCTCGCCAGGAGGCCTCTCCCCCTTGCTCGGCCGACCCTCAGGTTTCCCGTCTAACAGTATGCATTGTAAAAGTATGCGTTGTAACGCCATACATCCACCAATCTGGTATTTACCTAAAGTACATGGTATCAATTTTATAGAGAAAGTAGATGGACTGGGGCCCTGAATAGCAGGATCCCAGTCCAATTAAGTCGAAAACCAGCTAAACACCAGGTAAAAAGTGGGGGTAACCATATAGTCAGATTCCACCTTCCTACACACTCTCCTCCCCGGCCTGCAGTTGTAGTGCCTGCATTATTTGACCTCTCCTTCCCAGCCTGCAGCTGCAGTGCCTGCGTTATTTGACTCTCCTTCCCAGCCTGCAGCTGCAGTGCCTGCGTTTTTTTACCTCTCCTTCCCAGGGTGCAGCTGCACTGCCTGCGTTTTTTTACCTCTCCTTCCCAGGCTGCAGCTGCAGTGCCTGCATTATTTGACCTCTCCGTCCCAGCCTGCAGCTGCAGTGCCTGAATTATTTGACCTCTCCTTCCCAGCCTGCAGCTGCAGTGCCTGCGTTATTTGACTCTCCTTCCCAGCCTGCAGCTGCAGTGCCTGCGTTTTTTTACCTCTCCTTCCTAGGGTGCAGCTGCACTGCCTGCGTTTTTTGACCTCTCCTCCCCGGCCTGCAGTTGTAGTGCCTGCATTATTTGACCTCTCCGTCCCAGGCTGCAGCTGCAGTGCCTGCGTTATTTAACCTCTCCTTCCCAGGCTGCAGCTGTAGTGCCTGCGTTATTTGACCTCTCCTTCCCAGGCTGCAGCTGCAGTGCCTGCATTATTTGAGCTACTTCTTCTGCTCTGACAGACATTGATTGCAAAAGGGACACTCAAGTTGGAGACCATAGAAGCTTTCAGGAAAGATTCAGGCGGTGACGAGGCCTATATGCCCAAGGCTTCACAACAACTCCTCCCAAGGACAAACTAGGTTTACTTTTTCTCAAGGCTGGACCCTTGGTTTTCATATTTGAGGAAAACATATCCTAGTAAGGAGTTTTAGACTGCTTTTTCCCGGACTCGTTACGCTGCCACTGCTGTCGGAGGCTAACTTCGAATCCCTTTACTATCTCCTTTATGAAGCCCATACATTGTTTGCTCTTTAAAAAGTGCATGGCCCAATCTCCTTTGTCTGCCTGGCCCCAATCCTAGCTATCATAACTGAAGAGAGGTGGATAGTGTGCTCGTGCTTGGTTTTATTGCCACTACAACACACGCTTTCTCTATCTTTGCCCCACCGGACTGGCCAGCAACCAAAGAGTCAGGCATTAGCATGTTTCCTTACTGCAGTGATAATCTCTAAGCTGATGAAAACCTACAAGTTTCCATCACCTTAGCACCCAACACTACATTAACTTCCCAGAACTGCGGCCCAACTACCTTGCTTTGCTCTTTCTGACTTACCTACATGTACCCCAGCCAGAGTATTCCGATTTTCCAGCTCTTCTGAGGGCACACTGGCAATGCCCGTTGGAGTGGTCAAAGCTCTGTAAGAGTTACACCCAGTGAACCAGAGGATGCTTCTGCCTGCAGTTGCTCGGGTTCTCTCGAAGATGGGCAGATCCCAACCCATTTAGATGCAGATGACTTCACACCCCTGTTCATTAAGGCATGTGCCCTCTGGCTACTGAAACATGCTATATCTTGATATACTGTACTGCTTATCTTCACAGTGGTATTGTAAGTGGTTATTTTTAATGGCTATTTTTACAGTTGTTCATTATAGTAGCACTCATATATGAACTTATAGTACCGCATGCTGGTGAAGTCAATTTTAATTCATGTCATGTCTATGCTGCCTTATCACCAAGTGGTGGCTATTTCCACTATTCACCTCCATTCAACAGTGCAAAGCTGCTGATCATTTGCTAATCTGCTTTCCTTTTATTTCTGCTCATATGCACAGAGAGTAAGTGCAGGGATCCACCATACCTAGTTGGACCTTTTCCTTTTTTTTATCACGGAGGACACAAATTGCCCTACTTTCATGTTAAGGTGTTTTTTTGTTATTCTCATACACAGTTGTCGCAGATGCTTTGTAAATTCTTTCTGTCCTGAGGATGACTCACCAAGTTGTCCAAACGAGTTGGCAAGTTGAAACAATAGAAGTGGCTATCGAGGAAGCACAGCAAACTCAAGGAACAGGAACCAGTATGGCAAGGGTAGTGACGAGCCCAGAAGGTAGAGGCATGCACACCATGCACAAAGGCACTGCTACCCGCACAGAAACATAGGAGAAAGAGTATAATGAGACCCCACACCAAGGATCAGAAGAGACAAGGTAAACGGGAGGTTTGTGGATAGAGGTGGACATTCATAAACACCTTGTAGAGGAAAAGTTCAAACTTTATTTTAGGCCAGGAGCAGGTTCAATGTCTCCAGCATGTGGGCGCACCTTGGGTAATGTTGATTTAAGGCCAGTGGTGGAACTATGTCAAAGGGACCACTACAAAGATTATGCGGCATCTTTCACCTGCTGCGCATGGTATAGTTTGGGAGGGCATCTCAGTATCTTGTCACAGCAAAAAAAATGCAAGAGTATTTCTGTTAGGGAGAGTTATTGCCAGGGTAATCGGTACCTTTGGCAAAGACTGGAATAACCTCCCTTGACACTTTGACACGGCAGAGTCCACCTAGAGGTGCTGCTTGACCCTTACAGACCGCCTCTCATATTTCTAGCCAGGTTTCTCTTTGTGGAAACCATTCCAAAAGAAGTAGGGCCGTAGCAGTGAGCGCAAGCTACCATTTCACCTTCTTTAGTCTACATTGAAGACTCTGGCTTAGGAGTGGTCTGATTATATGACACCGCTGGCACACAAAGTGCATCAAGTTGGTATAGATGGGCACTAGGAGCCGTGCCAAAGATGAGTGAAAAAGGAACTCGTTTTGGTAGCCTTTAGTACAGATCACACGGGGCCTTTATGCAGACTTTGGTGAGTCTCAGGCAGAGACACACTAGCCAGTCTTGTCGCAGGTGTGCACTAGTAACACTAACACAAATAATATAATACGGTTTTATAAAGAGATTAATAACGCAGTTTTTATCATTTCTAACCACTATAAGTGGCATTTGTTGTCATCACCCAAGTTAATGGTAATCAATAGATCAACTGAAAAGGATGAAGGGTTGAGTGGTTTGTACTGGTGAACAGGCCACACCAGATTCCAGCAGTGAGAGCTCTTCTTCTCAAGTCATATAATAGTACTGGAGACCCTGGTGCAAAGGAGCATTTAGACAATGGAGGAATTGGGACCATATCACAGCTGGGCACTGAAGAACCTGGCGCAGAGGCAAACTCTGGATCCTGACACAGAATGAGGCAATCGTGGCCCAGTCAGGAAGGAAGAGGTCTAGCACAGATGTGCACCGGGCTGCAGAAGTCTAGGATCATGACAATAATGGCCACTTGGGACCCTGGAATAAATTGGTTCTGTGCCTTTGGTGAACAGTTGAAATACTTGGTACAGAAGGGCACAAGGGCATAGGTGGCACAGATGGACACTGGGCTCCAAGGTGCTTGGGGTAATAACACAGAACAACCAAGCACAAAGGCCATGGGTTGTTCTGTTACATTTATCTATTAAATACTATATTCAGAAGTTGGCTAATTGGCACTGGCACTACGGATCAAGACTGGCATAAGGACTGCAGTCCTAAGACAGAGTAAAACCAGGTACTGTAAATCACATGGCCACTGAGAATACTGGAATACAGGGTCACTGGTGATTCTGGTACGTGAGCACTGCTTCCGTTAGGTATGTTCGCTATGCGGAATGGTAGCTCAGGAAAGCAATGGGGCCACTGGCATTGTGGGCCTTGATGCAGATTGAACATATGGAACCGGCCATTGTGGAAGAAATGGGCCACTGTAAAGTATTGGCAATGTAGACCCTAAAATATATTCTCAGTGAATACCCTGGCAAGACTGGCTTATTTGCAGACTAGCACAGATGGAGACTTGGGACTCTGGTAAACAAGCAGACTGTGGATTCTGCAGAGATAGGCACTGGGTGCCGTGTTATAGAGGTCCACTCACCCCGGTAATTAACAGCAATATAATATCCTGCCATAGAACTTGGCGCAATAGGGCCTATGGCATCCTGGCCAGAAATTGCACTTCAGTCCCTAGCACAGATGAACAGTGGGGAGAATTTACAAAATGGAACAGAAGGAGGGCCTTTCACAGAGAGAAACGGAGGATCTTGATGTAGTTAGGCACTGGTGAGCTTAGCACAGATGAGAGATAGAGGCACATGTTGGCTCACTGTGGTTTATGGGCAATGGTACCATTGCACACATGGGCACTGGGGATCCTGGCACACTGGAGAACTGAGACTATTGCATCTGGCAGGGCTTTCATGTTAATACATGCCCGATTGAATGCAAACATGGGCAAAATAATACATTATGAGAGTACTGAGTATTGGGACTAAAAAACAACTGTTTGAATGGTAGTCCTTACAAATGTGTGCGAGATTGTCATGATTTTATTTTTGAAACTACATTTGACAGTGTTCGTGGAAACTAGACTGAGAAGGAAGTTATCATCTCAGGCCAACTCACCTTGTACAGCAAAGCCTTTACATCGCTGCCTTAAGTTCTGTGCCCTTTTGGGTATGGAAGTGGCAACAGATGTGCTAAGAAGGACTGCCCTTTCCCTCTCCATAGGAAAGTATTGGATAATAAGGCATAGAGAAGCTAGAAAAGGGAAGCAGTAAACACATGGACTAGATGCTGAGTGGGACATGTTGAGAGATCATATTCCGACTGCAGGCCCAGCAGTAGAGTAAAGTATCCTCGGAAACCAACAAGACTCGGCATTCTGCAAAATATTTAGGTGATACAGCCAGGTAATTATATGGCTGTGGACACTTGAATAACACCAATAGGGATGTGTGACAAGACATGTTTGGGGCTTTCCTTGGGTTGTCTGGCTTTAGTTATGAATGCTGAGATTTTAATAATTACCAACATTCTGATACATACGTTTTACAGATGAATTCTGCATAATAAATACCCGGTCCTTATTAAATATCCATTATTGTGAATGTCTACTATTTTGGGGAACCAGGGTGAGGCTCCACTTTATACATAATCCCTATGGATGAGAGACACACTGACCGGGTTATCTCACTCCTAATACTTCCTGTCTAAAGAAGGACAACCAGTTAGAGAGGAGTGAGAGACACCTGTCAGTACTCCTTTTCTATGAATAGGGCAGAATATGGATATTTCCTCTTGGGATCTATCTGGCTGTGCCCCCTAAAGTGGGAGGTTCATGACAAGAACACTGGTGGATGGGAAGTATGGCCGACAGCCCCGATGGACACAAAAGACACCAGCAAATATCAAAAGTGGCCACCATGGCACTAAGCCTTCTGGAACTCGAGGCAAAGCTGGTCACAAAGGGTGTAACCACAAATGCACAGAGAAGAGCCTGGCACTAAAGGGCACTACTGACAGTAAATATATTTCCAAGGTCATGCCGTGTGTCAGGGTCAAGTCGGGGCTAAGGAAAGTTTTGAAGCCTCTTCCCCTATAGTATTTATAGGTCTTAGTAAAAGGATTATTTTCCTTCTATGATTTATGCCCTGAACACATTTTGTGCTCGAGGAGAGTTAGAAGTTCTAATACAAGTTTTATTTCTACCCTGGGAGGAAAGGTTTGAAAGTGGGTGGATTTCACGGAGGAAAGATTGGGCTCGGACGAGCAAATTTAAGGAAACTGGCAAAAAGCTGAGGGGACCGAGGCACCATTAGCAGTGGGTGAATGTTGTAGAGGGACACTGGCATGCATGGGAAAGGTGGGCCCTACTGACCCTGTCCAAGATGACCACTAGGCGCTAGGATGCAGGTGAGCACTGGGTTCTGTGGGTCAGAGACATCAAGGAGCTCTAATCGCCCTGATAGTGATGTGGCTGCTTGTATCTAACCAGGGGGCTTTGCTGCTGGGGGCCATGTTGACACTGGCACGAATGACACGTGAAGCACAGCCAGACACGCTGTTGCTTCAGGAAGCCCCAGCACCGATTCACATCAACTTAAGAACCCGCAAACAAGAACTGATAACCATATTTCAAAATAAATAATTAATTACTCATTAAGCTGCTGGCTGATGTGGGCATGGTTTGGCAGACTAATGCAACTGCCCAGTGAATCCTACATTGTGCCACTAAGAGAAATGTGTCCTGCCTGCCAACCACACCCTGGATGATTTGATCTGTGCCTCAGCAGGATGTTGAATATTGTCTGCATGTCTGTCTTTCAGAGAAGGCTGCCGGAGGTTGAAGGACTGGGTGAGAAGGCATCTGCAGCAAGGCATTGGGTGTCATCATAGGTGGGGGATCTGTGGCTCACAAGATAAGGCCACTGTGCCTCACCTGAGGGACAGTTTGAGCATAATGAAGTGACATTCTGTGCAAATAGATTGTCACAAATGACCAAAACGGAGCTAAAATGGTTACATCGGAGTAGTGAGATAAATCACAAAACCATGCCTGGCGTAAGAGACACCAAAATGACATTTTGATCACCCCTATACTCTGTTGTGTTAAGGTTACCGCTAATTGGGTCAGAGTTACATGGTTATTTAAGCCTGTTCATTTTGCTTACATATGCAAATGGCCTTTTTTATAGGATTAGAACTACTTTTGCAATTCATAAAAAAGTGGTTTTAGACCTTTTCCAACCATGGGCAGGTTCAGATACCTACTCCTGTCAAGGTTTGTCGTAAATACCTTTTAGAAATGGGAATGGGACCAGCATACCTCCTAACTTACCACGGGTGTAGAGTAGGGGTTGCTCCAAAGGAAACAATATTTTCACAGTGGCCCATAAAATTTTAAATCAAATATGAAGGGGAGACTGCACACATGGGAATGTATTTCCTCATCCACGCTAAGCAAAATTACGCATAAAGAAGTACCTCCACGTGGTTGGATTTCACAATACACTGCATGATTTAAGAGTATGACTCGAAACCTGCACATTTAAAGGTTTTTCAGTCGTACCCTTGGACATTTTTATTAATTCCAAAACGTTCAGAAATCTGTTTTTAGAAAGTCAGGATGTAGGGACTAGCAGACAAAAACTGACAGACTGTTAATGTTGCGGCTACTGCCAGGCTGAAGTAAATGCAACACTCCACCCATACCACAAGTAGTCTGAGTAGATTGCAGGCCTAAGCTCAGTTTCACCAAGACTAATTTGAATAGGATAGTGGGGCAATTGTGGCTCTAGCAAAGAATACTCGAAAATGTGTTTCTATGAGGGAATGTTGACCTCAAAAATATCTATTGCAAACATATTGATGAAAAACATTGCCTGCAAAACTATCGTTAATACAGTACCTACCTGAAGAAACAGAAATATGAAAATCATTCCTAAATCCCTTCCATCAGGACAGCCCCAACTCAACTCCAGTTCAGGAAAGAGTTGATAACAAACCTTAAAGAACACTACATAATGATGCAGACTGTTCGGAAATCATCCACCTGTTACACCACTTGATGACAATATCAATGCCATTGACCCTGTACAGTGCTTTGCTGCCTCTGGTCTAGGCTCAAACTCCACATCCCCGTTAAAAGCCCTTGTAAAGATATTACATTGGGATCCTAGTTGAGACCCAGTATATTAAGGGTAAGAGCTTGATGGTGGGACTGATTAGATGTCGATATGTTCTAGCAGATATTATTGTTATCAGCGTTTTCAGTCAACAATATGATGGTTTTTATTGCTGCGTCCAATGTTCTGAATGAAATACATTTCCTCTATTGAGGCCAAATTTCAGTCCCTTCTTTTATTGCCTTCTAAGCTACTCCAGCAAAAGACCAATAATATACAAATCAGCCTAATCCTGATCCAGTGGGCACAGACCGTCGTGAACTACCAGGACAGGTCTGTTCTAGAAAGGTACACAAGCAAAGCCAGACTATATCCAGCCTAACTGGGCCTCTTCAAACAATCAATCAATCAGGGGAATTGTAAGCACGATACTCAGCCTTGAGGGTCTCAAGGCGCTGGCTGGGGGGTGGGGTGGGTTCACAATTCTGCTTAGCCGAAGAGCCAGGTCCTGTGAGCCTTCCTGAAGGTGTTCAGGGTGTGGTTCTGTGGTACTGCGGTACTACGGGTACTGAGGTTCCGAGATTCCGAACCTGTTCAATGAAGGTCGTCGGATATAGACGATTTTGGTATCAGCGGACCGCAAATGATGAGTGCGGTATGTACGAGTATTTTCGCCATAATCGATCAATGAGAACACTACGTATTCAGGGATTTCGTTTGAACCCTCGGGTTCCATTTAGTGTGCAGCAGCCATTTTGTGTGGTTGCCCTCACATAGGCCGATGACTATGGCCGAACGAGTCTTTGGGACACGTACACCTTTAGCTGACTTCTTTGTGACCTGGCCGAACTGACTCCCTTGCCCGAGGCTGACCTTGCTGAGCCAGTTCCTTGTTAAGCAGCTGGTCAGATAGAGATCAAAGAGCAGGACATTGCTGAGTTTATGGTACAGGCACCCACCCTTCTATCTTGCTTCTCATCTGCTTCTATTCCTTCCTTTATGGCTTAATTATTGATTTGGGTTGAGGTCTTTACGATGGGTTTGTCCGGCCCGTTTGAACAGGAATGTTGGATTTTGCCTTGTCATCTCTGGTGGGCTGGACAACAGAAAGTGGGATTGTCGTCATGCGATATGTTTGAAATGTCGTTCTTCTATTGGTCAGTTTGTATGTAATTGATGCTAGCCAGGAATGTGATTTTTAGCATAAAAGACGATGCTCCGCTCTATGAATTTGTGCAGTCTCTAGCGAACCACCCGTGTTGTGCTTCGTAGATCTCTGTTCCTGGTTGCAGCCAATAAATTTGGTCTTTGACGTCATCAAGAAGTGTCCCGTGTCTCTGTTTGCCGAGGCAGGGGAATCCGAAGACATCGGGCGTTATCCCTGGCGCCACTGGGTTCTAAAACCCGGTTCTTCAGTTGGCGCCCAACATAGGGCGACTTCAGCGGTACCGGTCCAAGCCCGAAGATCGGGAGGATCTTCGTGTGGAAATTCTGGAGGAAGGCCTGCCACTTCATCGACCCCTGTATGTCTTCGTGGTCCGAAAGTCTTTGCTGCGAGGTTCCCCGCTTTCCGACGGCTACGAAGGACTGCTGCCCTGATTGTCGCCCTGTCTTGGAGCCATTAGACGATTTGTAGAGCGAGACAATAGACGGGTCTTCTGGTGACGCCATCGACATTTCAGTTAAGTATGAGTGGAGCATCTCCCAGTCCTCAGTTTTGTTTTGGTATCCCATCGGGATTGCTTTGATTTGGTACCTGCAGGCCCCAAAGGCGAGGGACTCGTGTATTCACGAGACTATCGTTTTGAGATTTCCCTTGAAGTTTGAAGCTAGACTAGTGAGCGAAGATGCCTGGTCTTAGCAGACTTGGAAAGATATTTTGTTGGGGTTGTACTAGGGATTCCCGATTCAAGGATTCGTGTCCGGTTCCTCCGATTGGAACTCCGACCTAAGAGCTCTACGTAAAACATGGAGTGGGCCCCATCGCGTATAATGAAATCTGGGTCAAATATACCAGGAAAGACGGTGTCCTACAGTGGCCGTGCTATTGTAGCTTTGAAACTGAGATTTTAGACAATCTCGAAGTTAAACTGTTCAAGAAGAAAGCCCGGTCGGCGATGTTGGACTCTTTCCGCTTATGGCGAAAGGAAGCCAAACAGAAAGAAATTAAGCTAGCGAAGAAAAATAAACGAGAACGAGGAATGTCAATGGTGCAAGCTGTTATACAGTTTAGGGATAACGAGGAAGAACAAGAAAGCGAACAGATGCTTAGGCAACGTAAATTACCAGTAGACAAATGCTATCCAGCTTTGCCACCTCAACAGCAAGAAGAGAAGAAAGATCTTGTGAAAGATCCTTTAATGTCGCATCTATTGAGTTCTCCACCCCCTTATGTGCAGAGTGCTACGGCACCTCCGCCACCTGTAGTTGCGCAACCTCCGGTTGCTTTGCCACCTGCGATTCCTCAACAGCCAGCTCCTCTTCCACTGGCTCCTATTGCTTTGGCGCAGCCTTCTCAAGGGCCGCCGACTTTGCTACCTACTTCGTCTGCTACTCCTACACCTGTGTTGTCTGTTCCTTCTGTTACTGTTCCCACTTCGGTTTCTTCTCATTCTGCTCCGTCTCCTGTTCTTTTGTCAACTTATCCTTCTGCTCGACAGAGAATGACTGATGCTGTTGTTGGTCTCTTTTCTCTTCTGTTGGGTTCATTGGGTATATCTCCTGTTGTAGAGCGTAAGCAATTGCGTAGCCAATTGCCTGATCCTAATGAAATGAAATGAAAAATTATATTTGTATAGCGCATAAACTACCCGGAGTCCTCGCAGCGCTTTTGACTGATTACTGTGGCGGGCAACAGGGTGGATTAACACGCTTTTGTGAACAGATGAGTTTTCAGAGCTTTTCAGAATGCCATCCGGTTGTTAATCTCTCGGAGGGCTAAGGGGAGAGAGTTCCAAAGCCTACTGGTGGTGTGGGAGAAAGAACGGCCACCCCACCGGGCTTTGTTGATTTTGGTTGTGGTTGCAAGATGCAGTGACCCAGAGCGAAGGGCTCTGGACGGGGCGTAAGGCACAACTAGGGGGAACAGGTTGGCAGGGCCTGTTCGGTGGAAGGATTTGTGCACAATGCACATGGCCTTGAACTGTGCTCTAGCTGCCACTGGGAGCCAATGAAGATCTTTTAGGGCTCTCTTGGCTGACTGCCAACGGGGAATGAACGGCCAGTGTTAGATCACTTAGCATGTAAATAGGTTACGTATCCTTCGCACTATGATCTTGAGGGTGTTATGGATGTTTTCCATGAATGGGAAGCACCGAAACAAAGATATGTTTTTGATATGATGTGTTGTTTCCTTCGTGAACAATGGGAAGATGGTGAGGTAGGACAAACTCCGCCTGAGTTGTACCGTACACGTTCTGAGTTTGCGAAAGGGACTGTTGTGGGTCTTGGAGTTGAGAAAGCAGTTGCGATATTGTTGTCATTTAGGAGTGAGTCTCCTTCTCACCGACTGTTTGAGCCTGATTCGTCGGTTAGGAGAAAGGCGCGTCAATATCCGATGCGTGAGGTTCCTCCAGTTTGGAGACCTGGCGATGCAAATGCCGTTCCCATTATTCCGCCACACTTTCAGCGTGTCTGGGTACATGTTCCATGGAAGCGTGCTGAAGTGTTAGTTCTTAAGTAGACTTTGCCTGATCCCCGTAAAAAATCCAGCAGGGTACTATAAGGAGTTCTCAAACTGCGGATTCATGTATTATAAATCTGGCTGATATTGACATGTTGTTTGGGAATGTTGTTCCACAGCCTATTTGGGGAAAGATTCGCCATACGGATCATGCACAAGAATTAGGTGATACATGGAATAATCTTAGAGCTGCAGATGATAAACAAGTAGGTGGTGCTAAACCTGAAGATGTAATTGCCGAACTCCCGGGTAGGATTATTGATTATATGAAGACTTTAATGCCGGCTCTGGGTGTTAATTGGGACAAGTTGTCTGCATGCAAGCAGAAGAAAGACAAAACTGTGTCCGACTTTTTCACCAGGTTCGAAGAGACATTTGTAGACCATAGTGGTCAGGACATGAGTACAGAAGGTGGTCAGCGGTTGTTCGTTGACAAATTTGTTCATAATTTGCTTCCCGAAATGTGCAATAGGTTGAAGGATTCTGAGAGTGCTTGGGCTGTTTCTACGTCAGCGCAGATTTTGGCTACTGCCCAGTACTACGAGAATAGAAACAAGGATGAGATAGAGAAAGCGGATAAGAAGACTAAGGAATTGAAGACTAAAGTTCTTCTACAGCAAGCTTATCTGCCTCATAATAATCAGCGCGATTATCAGCAACCTCAGCAATATCAGAGAAACTCGCAAAGGTTCGAGTCTTCTCAACCGCGTTTCCCCGTAGGCCCTAATCAATGTGCGTATTGCAAAGAAGAGGGTCATTTCAAGAGTAGTTGTCCGGTTCTGTTACAACGCACGAATGGTGCTTCTGATGTGATAGGTCGAGGTGTTCACCAAGCTCCTAGAGGTAGAGGTCATGGTCAGAATGCGCGTTCTTTGCCTCCACAGAATTCTATGAATAGCTTTGATCAGCAGAATGGTGCGTCTGGTAGGACGGCACAGTACTATGTGGATGATTATTATGCTGAAGGTGAGAATGTGGATGGTAACGATTGTTAGGACAGCCATGGACAAAGAGAGAGAGTGTTTCAGTTCCAGTAGATCAGAGTGGACCCTATGTTGAAGTGATTGCATCAGGTGTGCCAGAGCCTTTTCTGTTGGATACTGGTGCTGCAAAGAGTTCTATTATGCACTCTAAACTCCCTGGCGCACCTTTGTCTGTCTTAAAGAATGTTTCAGTAGGTTTTTCTGGCGCCCCGGTTACGAATACGATTTCTAGTCCGTTGTCTATTTCTGTTGGACCTTGTGAATTCGAAGCACCCCTCATTCTGACGACTGGTTGTGGTGAGAACCTGTTGGGATTGGACTTGTTAAAGAGATTGTATGCGACGCTATATTGTTCTCCGTCAGGAGTACACCTTACATTGGGTAAGAGAGTGATCTCTCCGATGTACTTGTCTAAAGATAGACTTCCACCTGAATTGTCTTCTCTCCCTGAATCTCTTTAGGCTACTGGTCCTAATGATGTAGGTCTCTTAGAGATTCCGCCATATGTTGTGAGGTTGAAAGCGAATGCTAGATTACCACGCATTCCGCAATATCGCATTTCCAGTGATGGTGAAAGAGCGCTTTTGGCGATCATATATGATCTGATTGAGAAAGGTGTGATTGAGGAAACGAGAGGTAATGTGTGCAATAGTCCGGCTTTGCCTGTTCTGAAAAGAACTGATTCTTCACAGCCTCCTGTATATAGGTTTGCGATCGATCTCCACGAGGTGAATAAGATTGTAGTTCCGCAATTTCCTGTTGTGCCTGATATCACCTCTTTACTGACTTTGATCCCGGCTACAGCCACGTGGTTTTCGGTGATTGACTTGAAGAATGCTTTCTTCAGCATCCCGATTGCCGTGGAGAGTAGAGATATCTTTGGCTTCTCTTTAGGAGGACGAAGCTTCCGGTTTAAGCGCGCTCCTCAAGGCTATTGTGAGAGTCCATCGATCTATAGTCAGGCTTTGAAGACACAACTTGATTTGCTTGTTTTACCTGATGGTGCTGCTCTTATCCAGTATGTTGACGATCTGTTAGTTGCTGCCGACAATGAAGAGATCTGTAGAGAGGCTACTTTGTCGTTGTTACGTCATTTGTCTGATTTCCATCATAAGGTTTCTCTTTTGAAGTTGCAATATTGTCGACAAGAAGTTACCTACTTAGGTCACCTCTTATCGAAGGAGGGAAGGAAACTGACCCCAGAAAGAATTCAAGCGATTGCGAAAATGAGTGTGCCTACGGCACAGAGAGAAGTACGTGCTTTCCTAGGTATTGCGTCGTATTGTAGACAGTGGATCCCTAATTTTTTGTTGCTTGCAAAGCCTTTGATAGCTCTTACTGTTAAGGATACCCCAAATCCTATTCCTTGGACTGACGAATGTCAGAAGAGCTTTTCAGAATTGCGTGATGCGTTGTGTTCGGCTCCTGTGTTGGGTACCCCGACTACATTAAGCATTTCACATTGTATGTCCACGAGAGGGATGTGCATTGTCAGTTTTGACTCAACAATTTCGCAATAAGCCTCGTCCATGTGCTTATTTTTTGTCGACTTTGGTTCCGGTAGCTAGAGCATTGCCGAGTTGTCTGAGAGCTACAGCAGCAGCGGCTGTCTCGATTCGACAGTCTACTGGTTTGGTAATGGACAATACACTGATTGTGATGGTTCCACATGCAGTGGATACCTTGTTGAATCGTACCAAGACACAGCACTTAACTAGTGCTCGGTTGTCGGGTTACGAATTGACCTTGTTAGCGAGTCATGTGCATATAAAGAGATGCAACACGTTAAATCCAGCTACGTTGTTGCCGATTTCAACTGAGACAGACAATACTGAACAACATGATTGTTTCCTTAGGACCGAGGAAGAAACGAAAGGGAGGATAGATCTTAGGGATACTCCTCTTCCAGAGTTTGATGGTACCTTATGGGTTGACGGTTCGTGCTTCAAGCTTCCGAATGGTGATACGACTGCGGCATATGCTGTTACGACTTTGCATACGATTGTTGAAGCTGCACGTATCCCACATAATTCAGCACAAGCAGCAGAGTTGATTGCATTAACGAGAGCGTGTGTGTTGGCGAAAGGAAAACGAGTGACTGTGTATACCGATAGCCAGTACGCGTTCGGCGTGGCTCATAGTTTTGGACGTTTGTGGAGAGAGCGTGGGTTCCTGACTTCGCACAAAACCAAGATCCAGCATGGTCAGTTGGTGAATGAACTTCTTGAATCACTTACTTTGCCGTTGCAAGTAGCGATTGTGAAATGCAGTGCGCATAAGAAAGTTACGGATGATGTTGGTCGTGGTAATGCGTTTGCAGATGAAGTCGCGAAAGAAACTGCGAGAGATGTGATGAGTCGAATGTATGTTGCGGGTCCGGCGAGATGGGTTCCGGATGGAAGTATGTGTGAAGATGCGATTGAGAGTGTGAAATCCATCCAAGCTGAAGCTACAGAGAAAGAGTTGAATGAATGGAGAGAGAGTAAGCGTAAATTGGATTCGAATGGTTGTTGGATTGATTTGTCAGAGCATCAGAGATGGTTGTTACCTGATGCGTACGTACTTCCAGTGGTTACAATGGCTCATGGATTGGCTCATATCAGCGTGAAAGGGATTTGCAAGTTGTTGGCTCCGGTTTGGCAGAATGCTGGAATTCCTAAGTGTGCAGAGAATCTGGTTAAGAACTGTATGGTGTGTTTGATGTACAATCCTGGTAAGGGAATTCCAACTCCAGCTGGTCATTTTGCTCCTCCAACGTATCCGTTCGAGGCTTTGCAGCTAGAGTTCATCCACATGGAGAGGTGCAACAAACTGAAGTACGTGTTAGTGGTTGTTTGCTCTTTTTCTATATGGGTGGAAGCCTACCCTTTGAAGGATAACACTGCCTTGTCCACAGCGAAAGCCCTTATTAAGGAATTTTTCCCTAGGTATGGTTTGCCGAGAATGATCTGGAGTGACAATGGGAGTGAATTTGTGGGTCAAGTGATGAAGAGAGTATGTGATGGATTAGGTATAAGGCAGAAGTTTCACGCAGCAAATCACCCCCAATCAGCTGGTCTAGTCGAGTGCTATAATGGCACTCTTAAACTGAAATTAGCCAAAATTCAAGCGAGCTCTGGTTTACAATGGCCAGATGCCTTGCCTCTAGCCCTTTTATCAACTAGAATGACTGTGCATTCACGAATGGGACTTAGTCCGTATGAGATCGTGTTTGGTCGCCCGGCGAACATTTGGGGAGTGCTGAGGCCGACAAAGTTTAGCGAAATAGAACATCCTGTGTTGCTCGACTACCTGTATGAATTGATGGCTAAATTGCGTGTTTTGCATCAACAGGTTCACAATACATTGCCACAAGCTTCAGAAGATCCAGGACATGTTATCGAACCTGGCACATGGGTGCTAGTGAAGAATTTCCAGCAGACCAAGAACGAGCAGCCCAGCTGGAACGGACCATATCTGGTGTTGTTATCTACTCGTTCTGCAGTACAAGTGCTCGGTAAAAAGAACTGGATCCACGGTGTACATTGTAAAAGGGCCCCTTTGCCTCTGCCGTATGACTGGTGGGTCCAGAAAGGACTTCCTGACTCTGAGACTGAGACCGTGCCTCGTTTTCTGCCTTTCAGCGATGCCCGTTTGATTGGAACGAACACTGAGCAAGAAAGTGATGATCTTCTTCAAGAAGCTGTGCCTCCATTGAACCGTTAGAACATTGTTGAACCTGAGCTCCTGTTCCGTGAACAGAAATTGCCTGGCAAAGAGCGTTATAATTTGCGACCGAGAGTCGCGGGACAAATAAAGCACTGAGATTCTTTCTTTTACTGATTTTTTGAAGGTTAGCTCTCCTCCGAGGAACTATTTTGATTTTTGTTTTTCGAACCGCCATCCGGGTTCAGCTGTAGTGTCGCGGTTGTCAAGTCTTTGGAGTGCAAGCCGAAGATGTTAGGTCAACGGTTCTGGTTGGTCTAAGGGAGTTGCCCCGGACTGACAGAAGCATTCCTTAGCATAGAACACCCTACCACCGCAAGCAGCAATTAGAGAGGATGGAGTTTTTCGAGATGGAGAGACCTGTTGAAAGAATAAGCTTTAAGGGCAACATTTGTAAATTGATGAGCCGAAAATGTTTTTTAATATTGTGTTTGCTTATGTTGTTTAGCTTAATGATGTTTTTAATTGGATATGTGACATTTTCTTTTCAAGTTACCTTCATGCCCACTACGCAACCTATACCTCCTCCTACTGTTTCCTCTCATTCTTTTCACCCTTTGCCCGAACATGAAATTGTTAGACGATTGGAATTCGCTAATAATTCCTTTGTTCAGCTTCTGCACCAACACCAGCTAGTAATGAACACGACACATTGTTGGGTGTGTGGTCTTATGCCCCATACGACCGGTAAAGGTATTCCTTACCTGGTTTTGCCTTTCAGCTACAATGGTTCTATTTGGGCATACAGAACGATGTTCATTTATGCTCATGGAGTCTATCCCCAACGTTCCGTGAAAGATAGTCCGAAGACTAGTGCTCTGGTCAAGGGTATAGTCGACATGATTAGAGGAAATAGTTCCTATGAGACTATCCCGAGAGATGAGACACAAGCCTACATTGGTTGGAACGTTACTGGATATGGAGTTAGTCTGAGTGTTAACCAGCGATCGAAAAGTTCTCCACTGATTTGGATAGTGCCCCATCAGGGTCATTATTGTCTGCAAGGTAATGGCAAGAATCCGAGAGCTCAGTTAAGGGAAGAGTGTCTGTACTGAGACTTATGTATTTGCGTCTCAGACTTCCCCAGCGTTCCTAGCAGCTAAGGGTACCTATTTCATCTGTTACGATAAAGCGTACACATGGTTGCCCCCCTGACTTCTCGGGCACATGTTTTGTTTCGTTCCTGTTGCCTCCCACTTTTACAGCTGCGGCAGATTACCATAAGACGAGAGTTGCTTGAGGTGTCTTCAATAAGGAAGATACCACAGGACAAGAATTGGGAGATTTCTTTAAGGGTTTTCTGCCGTTCTGGGGACCTATGGCTAACAGCAGGAACATTCGACAGTTGACGAGAGTGGTTGAGTCCACCATAGTCGAAACTGCCGGTGCCCTTAGTAACTTGACTGCTGAGCTCCAGTCGGATCGACTTATGACACTTCAGAACAGAGTTGCGCTAGATGTCATACTTGCAGATAGAGGTGGAGTGTGTTAACTGATTCAATCGAGCTGCTGCGTTTTCATTCCAGACAACGCCCCGACAGTCTCCCAGGCCATTTCCAAGCTACATAAGATCTCCGAGTCTGTTCATATAGACGAGGGAGATTGGTCGTTGATGGGATGGTTTTGGAGATTGTTATCCACGTGGGGATGGAAGATTCTGATGGTCATTGGGATGATCTCAGCTATCCTTTTTCTGTTCTGTCTCTGTGTACAGTGTGCTCCTGCTATATTTCGCCTTTGTGCTACTTCGTGTGCGAGGAGACCTGTCCAGAGAGAGTTGCTAAATACTAGGCTGATGCTACAGCAACATCTTGATGATCTGATGAATATAGACCTGGATTCAGATTGACATGGGTTTGGGTTTATTGCCTATGTAAGGGCAAAAGGAGGGTCTGTGGTTCTGTGGTACTACGGGTACTGAGGTTCCGAGATTCCGAACCTGTTCAATGAAGGTCGTCGGATATCGACAATTTCGGCATCAGCGGACCGCAAATGATGAGTGCGGTGTGTACGAGTGTTTTCGCCATAATCGATCAATGAGAACACTATGTATTCAGGGATTTCGTTTGAACCCTCGGGTTCCATTTTGTGTGCGGCAGCCATTTTGTGTGGTTGCCCTCACATAGGCCGATGACTATGGCCGAACGAGTCTTTGGGACACGTACACCTTTAGCTGCCTTCTTTGTGACCTGGCCGAACTGACTCCCTTGCCCGAGGCTGACCTCGCTGAGCCAGTTCCTTGCTAAGCAGCTGGTCAGATAGAGATCAAAGAGCAGGAGATTGCTGAGTTTATGGTACATGCACACACCCTTCTATCTTGCTTCTCATCTGCTTCTGTTCCTTCCTTTATGGCTTAGTTATTGATTTGGGTTGAGGTCTTTACGATGGGTTTGTCCGGCCCGTTCGAACAGGAATGTTGGATTTTGCCTTGTCGTCTCTGGTGGGCTGGACAACGGAAAGTGGGATTGTCGTCATGCGATATGTTTGAAATGTCGTTCTTCTATTGGTCAGTTTGTATGTAATTGATGCTAGCCAGGAATGCGATTTTTAGCATAAAAGACGATGCTCCGCTCTATGAATTTGTCCAGTCTCTAGCGAACCACCCGTGTTGTACTTCGTAGATCTCTGTTCCTGGTTGCAGCCAATACATTTGGTCTTTGACGTCATCAAGAAGTGTCCCGTGTCTCTGTTTGCCGAGGCAGGGGAATCCGAAGACATCGGGCGTTATCCCTGGCGCCGCTGGGTTCTAACTCCCGGTTCTTCAAGGGAGGGGTGCGTCTGATGCTCGCCTGTGGCTCGTTCCAGGTCTTGGCTGCAATATGGGAGACGGATCTTCTGCCTGCTCTGGCTTTGTGGATCCGCAGGGTTTTGGCCAGAGCTAGGTTGGCCGATCAGAGGTTTCTTTTGGGTGCGTGGAAGTTTATTCTGTCGTTGAGGTTTTTGGGACTGTTGTTGTGCAGGTATTTTTAGGCGTGAGTGAGGATTTTGAAGGTGACTTTTTTTCTCTACGGGGAGACAGTGGAGTCTCCGTAGGTGTTGGCTGATGTGGTGGTGTAAAGGGATTCAGAGAACGAGTCTGGTGGCGGCATTATGTACTGTCTGGAGTTTGTGGAGTAGGGACTTGCTGATGCCTCCGTAGAGTGTGTTTCCATAGTCAAGTCTGCTGGTAATGAGTGCGTGCGTGACTGTCTTCCTTGACTTAGGGGGGATCCATTTGAAGGTCTGGCATAGGATGCGGAGGGTGTTGAAGCAGCTGGAGGTGACGGCGTTGATCTGTCGGTTCATGCTGAGTGAGGAGTTGAGTATGATGCCGAGGTTTTTTGGCATGGTCTGCAGGGGTAGGGGGGGGCGTTCCAAGAGTGGTCAGCCACCAGGTGTTGTCCCAAGCTGAAGGGGTGGTTCCGAGGACGAGGACTTCTGTCTACTCGGTGTTGAGCTTCAGGCAGCTGTTGGTCACCCAGGCCGTGACATCTTGCATTGCTTTCAGGAGTTGATTTTGTCATGGTGGGGTACCTGGTGAGGGAGAGGATGAGCTGGGTGTCATCGGCATAGGATAAGATGTTGAGACCGTGTTGTCGAATGATGACTGGGGGCCCATGTTGAAAAGGGTCAGGCTCAGTGATGACCCTTGTGGGACTCTGCAGGGGATTTCCTTGGGATCAGAGCGGAAGGGTGGCAGTCTGATTTTTTGGCTTCTTCCGGTGAGGAACGATCTGATCCAGTCCAGGGCTGTTCCTTGTATGCCGGCGTCATGCAGTCTGGTGATTAGTGTGCGGTGGGATACGGTGTCGAAGGCCACTGACAGGTCGAGTAGTATGAGGGCTGCGGATTGGCCTTGGTCCAGGAGGGTGCGGATATCATCTGTGGCGGAGAGTAGGGCGGTCTCGGTGCTGTGGTTGCTTTGGAATCTGGATTGAGGTGGGTCGACAACAGCGTTATCTTCGATGAATCAAGTCAGTTCCTAGTTGACGGTTTTCTCTGCAACTTTAGCTTTGAAGGGGAGAAGTGAGATGGGCCGGTAGTTCTTGAGGTCGGTGGGGTCACCTGTGGGCTTCTTGAGCAGGGGCCTGACTTCTGCGGCTTTCAGACATCGGGAAAGTGCCTGTTGTGAAGATGATGTTGATGGTGCATTGTATTTTGGGTGTGATGGCAGCCATGGCTCTGTGGTAGATGGGGGGGGGGGGGGGCAGGGGTCGATGGGTGTTCCCAAGTGGATTCCTTTCATTGTCAAAGCGGTGTGCTCGGGCTCCAGTTGGAGATGGTGGGCTGGATGGAGTCTTTGGGGAGGCGGGAGTTGTGGCGTCTGGTCGATGAAGTGGTCGTAGAGGGCTTTGATCTTGAGGTGGAAGTAGGTTCCAAGATTGTTGCAAAGGTCTTGGGACGGGGTGATGTCTGTGGCTTTACTTCGAGGGTTGGTGAATTCCTGAATGACACTGAACAGTTCCTTGGACTTGGCGGAGTTGGCGAGGATTCTGTTGTGGATGAAGTTCCTCTTGGTGGATCAGATTTGGTTGTGATAGTCTGTCATGACGTCCTTGGAAGTGGAGTAGTTTATGGTTGTCTTGGTGTTTCTTCAGTTCTTCTCAAAGCATCTGCAGGTGCGTCTGGCTTCTTGGAGATCTGCGGGGGAACCAGGCGGCTTTCTTGGGGCGTTGTTTGTCGGGGTTGCGTATCGGTGGGAGCTCGTCTGTGCAGTTGGAGAGCCAAGTGTGGAGTTCTCTGGCTGCGAGGTTTGCATCAGACATCCGGGTGCGGTTGTCTCAGATGAGGGTGGAGTTAAGTTGCTGGTCGGTCACCTTGCTCCAGTTTCTTCGTGGTGGATGTGGGGTTGGTTTGGGGGCCTTGGGTTTGTCAATGGTGAAGTGTATGCAGTGGTGGTCGGTCCATGGCGGTTGCATTGTGTGGCTGAAGTGAACGCTGTGTGTCCTGCAGCGAAGTTGGGGTCGAGGGTGTGTTCTGCTCTGTGGGTCGGAGTGGTGACGAGTTGTTTAAGTCGATGTTGGCAAGGTTGTCCTGGAGGCTTGTGGAGTTGGGGTCGTCGAGGTGGAAATTCAGATCTCCTAGGAGTATGTAGTTCCTTGATGTGATGGCGTGGGGTGCCAGTCGGTGATGGTGGTGGCGAAGGGTGCTCGGGCTGGAGTGGTGTGGCTCACTGGTTAGAGGCGGCAGACCGGAGAGCAGAGAACGGCCTGGGACCAGGGTTCGATTCCCGACGCGGCAGGGTCTTGGACCAGGATCAGCGGACTTGATAATTCTCGCCTCGGTGCCTACTCTAATCAGGGATCACACTCGGCAACTCTGGGCATTAAGCTTGCCTCATCTCCACAACGGCCCCTCACAAACGCCGGGGATGCCTGGTTTCACCTTGGCGACTCCCAGGAGGGACTATCTCACAGGGAAAGCCAGGACGGTTTCCCCAGTGGTCTATAGCGCTACGAGGCCTGCGGTGCGGGTAGCAGTGCGCTTTACAAGACACACAATTTACAATTTACAATTGGGGGGTCTGTAGACTGTCTTCAGTGAGGGACAGCTGGGGTCCTTTGGCAGATTGAGCAAAGGTCTCCCATATGGCATACAGGGAACTGGAATACAGCCTGAGTAATTAGTGGTCACAGTGATGAATTCAAGCATTCCACCCATCACTTCTTGCTTTTTAAGGAGGACTTCTTTGACTGAAATTTTGTTATGTAAGTGAGGGCACAGATGGGACAGATTGCTTTTAACATACAGACTTAGGAAGTTGGATGTTTAAAATTCACTGCCCAAAAGCATCAAATCGAAACTAATTTGAACATTCAAAAACCCGCACCTTACAGAGCTTTCTTTGACTTTATAGAGAAGATGAACACATGCTTGTTGGAAAGGAGGTACAACCTCATAACACAGGGTCACCTATACTGATCATACACATTATACTTCAAGAAAATTATCTTGATTTCAGAAATGCAGATAGCTTGAACACTTTTTTATTTTTCATTTTCATACAGAATTCCACTATTCCCTTACAGCTTCCTTTCTGTTAGGACAGCCCACTTTCCTGTCCACCAAGGTTAGAAACTTATGTATTTGACCAGAACCTGCCTTTGCATCACTGTCAGACACAGTCTCTGCTACTTGCTTCTCTTTATTGAGACCACTTATGAAAGTCCTCTATCTTCCCCCAGTTCACAGTCTCCACTTCCAAGATGGTGGTTTTATGGCTAGGTTAGATTATGTTAACTCCTTGTATCTGGACTTTTCAGTCTAGCTGCTACAGATTCTTCAGAACTCTACCAGCAGTCCCTCTTAGCACAGTTCAAGGATTTTCACTGGCTGCCCACTGGTATCAGAGCATCTTTAAAGTTATTTGTGTGATTTTCAGGTCTCATTCAAAAAAGGTTTTATTTATATTTTTAAAAAATCATCCTGCCCTACATTTTCTCATGCCGATTGAGATACTCAACAACTCTGCACACCTTCTGCTCTCAGCGTTCAGATACATGTCCTTTATTTTTATTATTCGTCTTCCAAGCATTAAAACAACCCGTCTTTAGACATGCACAATTCAGCATACGAGCTAAAGTTTAGGAAGAGACTTAAAACCAGGTTATGCACCTGGTTTTATCCCACTTTTTATCTTTTTGTCTTGTCAACATCAGCATCGGCTAAATAAATCTCTCATCCATTCAGGATTTTTTTTTTAGGATGTCACAATCTCTCTCTGCTTTTAAACTCTTCTGGGGAAACTCCTTGTTTATTCAGTGAACACTGCTCCCAATTTCTGAGGCTTTCACATTTAATGGTTTCCTTTGCATCATCGTACTTAGTCCAATGTACTACTAGGCACATAGATTTTTCCCATTTTAAATAGTCAGGGCCTGATTAGGATGGTGGGCGGAATTATGCACGACCGACATCCCCTCGGAAACGGGACCGTCCGACTAGCTGTCGGTGGTCCCGCAAACGGCTTCATGATGCGACTGCCTTCAAGGCGGTCGCAATGAGCATAATTTGTATTGCCGTGTGTGCTTTGGACTGCAGCACACGCCGCACTACAAAAGGTACACTCTGTACATATCCCTGCACCATGTGGCACTCACCATGTAGTGCCTGCCACATGGTGCAGGGATATGTCGGGACACCATAGATACCCCCAGATCTCATGTTGGAGGACCAGGGGGGAAGGAGGGGCGCTATGGGCCACCAATGTCCCTTTCCGCCTGAATTTTCATTGCGGGTAAACAGCCATGAAACGGTGGGAACTGACATTGTAATACCTACGGTCGTGCCTGAGCAGCCACCGCCACCTTCGCAGGCATTACACTCTCCGTCGGATCTATGGCGGTCAGTCTCTCCAACCGTCAACCATCCGCCCACCATCATAATGCGGCGGGCAGTAATGCAGGGTACGATGGCGGTGGGACCGCCATTGACGGTGGCGTTCCCACCACCATCGTAATGAGGTCTCAGTTCTCTTCCTTTTGATATTTCGCTCCAAGTTTAGCCAGTTCACAGTAAGTACAAAAAATCTGATTTTGTTCACATACTTTACTTCCAATAAAATTACACTACATTCAATTACCTTCCCACCTTTGTTGGAGCTGGAGGTTATAGCCTCACTCAGTTGCAGTCAAGCGAATGCATTATAATTGGTTCAAACTTTAGAAATACCCAACTTCTTGTGGAGCACCCATTAGACAGAGTTTATTTCTAATGGTCACCTGGGATCGCCTGCGATCGCCTAAATGTATTATACCAGCTTACCTGCAAAGTATGACAGAAACAAAACATCTAGGGACAGCTCGATCTCTTAGAAGTATCACCACCAGCCAGGGACTTGGGAGCGGTGGGTATTTCTGGTGATGTATAGACTGCTGGTAGTAATGATCGTATCCGGCATGTCATCACTTATTACCTATTGAATGGTGGCCATCTTGGACACTGGAAGGTCTTCTGGGTGAGCGAGGAACTAAATACCTACCAGAAGCAATTTTGCAAATGATGGACAGATATATGAAAGCTCCTTTGCTACGGTTAATTATTTACTGTTGAATTAGGCTGCCCGCAGTAGCAAACAGGTGCAGGTAGGGGGCCACAGTTTTAGGTGGAATGGAGTTTCATGCTGCTTACCCCCTGCCTCTCACTCTGCAGTTGGCCACACCCCCTGCTGTCAGCTGCCACACATATGCAGCACAGTGTCAGACAATCATAGTCACTGCTACTTGTGAAACTGAACTGCATTTGACATGGGTTACTTTCTATAATATGTAGATAGAGAGAAAAGGGACACTAGTCCCAGCCAATGCTGATGTATCTAGCCTCACACCCTCAACCACACAAAAGTTTCACAGCTGTTGAGACACCGGACTCTTCCACATATGTGAAAACCACGGGGAGTCTCCGAACACAGACTTCTCTGCCTCTGGGTGCCTGTGGTAGAATCAAATGTACAAAGACAAAATGCTCGACAAAGCAACAGACTACTTTGTTTACCAAATGGAAATGGAGAAACATTTATGAAATGCAATGGGCTGATCCTAAATGTGGACAATTATATAAGTAATGGCTGAATGGGGTTCTTCCAAAATAGATAATGGCTGAAGTGAGCTGACTCAAATCCCTTTTCTGCGTATTTCCCATTGTGTAGGTTTGTCATGATGAAATTAGATCTGTATGTCTGTGTCTGTAGCCAGACTAAAATGAAATCATCCAAAGCATTTACTGATAATCACAAGTCTTTATTTGCACTCAGTCAGATTGCCTTGCAGGATTGTCAGCTTTCAGAGGAAGATATGATTCTCAGCTTGTGACTTTCATTCTGTCTGGCTGGTCTCCAGCTTGGACACTTTCACACAGTATTTTCTTGATCAATCAACTCTCCTTTTAATTTGCACCTTGTCCATTTTTCCAAATAAAAGTTGTTTTATCCAGCTGTAGCGTGGTTACAAGTCACCCTGTCCTAGATATGGTATTAGAGCACTTTTGTTTTCATGTATTATTCCAAAATAAAGTTGGATTTCCAAGCTGCTTGCTAAGTGTGAGGCCGGATTGGAGAATGCATTGTGTGTGGGTGTCTGAGAGCATGAGGGGGCAGAGAAATTTGACATATTCAGGTTTTGCTCAAGTCCACATCTGACCCTTTTATCATTTCTTACCATCAGAAATCTCCCTACAAAATCCAGTTCAATTCTCACTCATTGGGTGTGAGACTCACACCCTCAAGATGTAAGCTCATAACTGGCTACTCTGAATGGTAGAGCAGCGTTAATGGCAGTTCCTTCAAAGCACCTATTTCCTGTGATAATATACATTGTCCCCAAGTCCTAATACTCCTAGAACATATTATATCTTAATAAGGCCAAATATAATAGGGCCAAATATAAAAAAATAAGATTTGTAAAAATTACTATAATGAATGTTTAAAATAAGACAGAGTGTGTTGTCAAGGGGGAAATGGTGGATTTGTGACACTATTGGGCATGGCCACTAACATTAAGGCCAAATTAGAGAAAGCAGAGGTCAAAAACTATCGACCCTTCCAAAATAATCTGCTTTTATGAACGGATTTCAATTTGTACCAAAAATAAGATGCACATTACTGATTTCTAGTTGGCTAATTTTAGGCTTCATCAGGAAAATCACTTAAGGACAGTGTCACAGCATATACCAAATCTTAAAATATTTGTCTAGGTTTATCAAAAAGTGAAAAGATTAGTATCTGTAATCTATTAAATCTCTATGCTCCTAAATTACCCAACATTTTTTGTGATTTGTTTTTTTTATAGTGAACACACACAAAAAGTTGCCCCCTTCTCACACTACTTACAATATGATTTTAGCAGAGACCAAATAAACAAATTCATTAAATCTGGTCTGGTACGGCTCTTGGTGAATTTGGCAAATTCACCAAGAGCCAATTATTACATCTAGTGATAATTAGCTCTTGGTGAATTTGGCAAATTCACCAAGAGCCAATTATTACATATAGTGATAATTACTAAGAGATACTAGCGTTGTTGCTCTTGTTATAAATTTTGTCTTCATAGGATTTGCCAAATTCACCAAGAGCCAATTATTACATCTAGTGATAATTACTAAGAGATACAAGCGTTGTTGCTCTTGTTATAAATTTTGTCTTCATAGGATTGTAATTAATGAAATGACTTAGTGTGTTTCGAATTTATAAATTGGATTTTGTAGATGTTTGTTAGGATGTATTTTTGATTGGTATTTTTGATTGATGTTTTCATGTTTTTTCCTTAGGTGTTGTTGTAATGTTTCATGTGAATTTGAAATGTATTTTATGAATTGAATAAGATTGTAAATGCGTTTT
The DNA here is from genome assembly GCF_964263255.1 of Lissotriton vulgaris. Taxonomy (NCBI): domain Eukaryota; kingdom Metazoa; phylum Chordata; class Amphibia; order Caudata; family Salamandridae; genus Lissotriton; species Lissotriton vulgaris. Next base: position 365,506,767 of record NC_141695.1, on the reverse strand, counting down.
TGATATGTGTACTCCCCTTTTTTGTCTTTTAAACTTTCTGGAGTATACTAGTTTCTATGAAAATATATGAATAATAGGTATAAATAAATGTACCATGCCAGATTTAATGAATTTGTTTATTTGGTCTCTGCTAAAATCATATTTGTAAGTAGTGTGAGAAGGGGGCAACTTTTTGTGTGTGTTCATTATAAAACGGTCCAGCCCTCCCTCAGCCCCCCTAAAAAAGGGACCTAACTCCTTGTGTTTTTTTATAGAGCATTTGGAAACCACCAAAGATAACTCCAGGGTGCTGACAAGATGAATGTATTTGATACATACTGAAGCCCATTTCTAATTTAAGAACATCTGCTGGTGCCACTTTCATCAGCTGAGAGCCAGCCAACTTCAAGCGGACTTGGTTTCTTCAATTGAGTTGTCTGTCGGCCATAAGCAACTCTGTTCCACAATGAATAAACAACATGGTCAACCTCCAATTCATTTTATTTGGCACCACCTCTACATACAGAGCTTCAGTTATAAAATAAAGTGAAAGGAAATGTTCTAGACACACCACCAATAATAAAGCAGGTTTCATTCAAAGTTGTGTGCCATAAATCACCAGATTACTTTTTAGTGGGACCTCGGAGTTCAATTACAAGCCGACAGAAACAAACTAGGGAAGAGTAATTTGTAATAATCGGAAGGCAATGCCTGAAAAGCTGCATTGTGAGCCTTGTTTTAGTTGGGCAGGGGTTTACTTCTTTCGATTGCATGCCCTCAGGAAGGGATTTCCAGAATATGGAAGATATCACTCCAAGTGAACTGTCGTCCATGGAGTCATTGATGTATATAGGAACAACGTATTAGTTCTATCCTGGGTATGACATATTAGTGGGGTAAACCCGGCTGCAAAGTTTAGCTTTCGGGAGTGGACAGTACAGCTCCACTTCGCCTTTGGACAAAGAATGCAGCCTTTATGGCAGTCCTTCTCCATGCCCTCTGCAAGCCTTTAAGACCAGGCAACGCTAATGTAGTGGTGTATGCCGGCTACATAGTTAAGAACTAGTTTAGAAGTGTTGGGAGGATCTTTTCGGTTTCCTTATGATGTAATTCTTTTCAATCACTATTACCAGATACTAAATTAATACTTCGGCTTGTGGCAGGGGAGAATTCTATGCAGTATTCTCAATTGGGCGAATATAGATCAGGGTGTAAAATTACTTGGAGCCCAACTTTAAAAAATCCCTCGGCCCAAAATCTAGATCTGAAGGAAGGAATAGAGGGTAAAAAAATTCTGGTGCATTCTTAGTCCCCATGAGCTGCTTTTGCTGCTTTAAGGCAGGGAGTTTTGGATCTCATCCTCCCTTTGATCACTTGAAAGCCTGTTTTCTCCCGGTCTACCAGATTATGAATTTGCCCTGAATGTAAATGTGAGGTTCCTACAACATTGTAAATAAAGATTAAATAGGACAGGTGTTTTCAAACATTAGACACCCATTGTCCGGAGTAAAATATCACTTCTACCACTCTGCTCTTCCTGTGAAAAGATATTCCAGATTATAAATTGAGGCGATTAGCAGAGGGGTTCCTTTGCCCCTACATGCTTCAATCCCTAAATCAAGACAATTATCTGATAGAGACAGAAGGTCGAATATAACCAGCAGGCCACAATCTGGGAAGCAGCCCAAGGCTTGGGACCACAGAAATGTTGCACTCACTACTGGCCCTCCCACCACGACCAATGATGTAGACTCCAGGAATCATGACCGCAGACCACATCAACCACAGAGAAGAGCCAAGCTCCTTCGAGATACTGTGTAAACAATAGTCGGTGACTTAGCTGCCCTCCTGGAGCTCTCCAGCTGCAGCTCACATGAACCCTCCACAAGCATCTGAACCCAATGTAAACTGGCTGCCCGTCATTCACGCCAATGGAATGCTTTTTGAGACCACACTCTTCCCCAGCTCAAAGTGATTAGCTTTCTGTGTGGGTTCAATACAGCTCAGTTAACTTCACATACATTCCCAGAAAGGAGAGCAATAATGTGCAAGTGGGAGGACATCACCAAACAGACCTAGCTCAACAGAACCCACTTTTATGAACCACATTTCCCCAGGTCTTGCTGGACCAGAGATTCTATACTCAGACTAACTTTCTTTTACTGTTTCCAGCATTAGTTAGCAGCTCAAACCTGCAGTAAATAGATTGGTATTGATCTAAGGAGCCAATGGATTCATGTTGTGGATTCTGGAAGCCCCAGGCTCCGCTGGTGGCCATTTTAGCATTCCTTGCTTCTCTACCTGTGTTCTGGATCTTTGCTCCATCCTGAGCCTCCTTGAACAAAAACTTTGCACCATTGTTATTTTATGTTAAGATTTATAGTGCGGACACCTAGGCGCCTTCAGTGACACACCGACTGCAGCGTCATCCCATCTCAGGGTGAGGCACGATCATAATTGGCCTATACCAGTTATCAGTTCCGGCAATCTCAGCTCCTTGGCAAGAAATGGAAACATTGCTTTGCACCAAGGCTTCCTTTAGCAGGCACTTCCTTCTTTTTGACCCTCTTCCCTCCCCACTTCTTGTGGCTGGTTCTTGAAAACATTCCTAAGAACGGTAGGCACAGGCATGTCCTCCAAGTCTGCTCCTGAAGGAATTGAGCCTGGGTGAACATTTGCCACCATTGTTCGCTTGCACAGGTATTGTAGAGAGACCACTTTGTGGATGAGGGGTTTGGTGAGTATCAAGGGGATTGGGTGGTCCTTTCCGTCAATGTAGCATAGATTAGAGTCCGACTCCCCCACCGATGTCAGGTGCATATAGTGATCTACCAGTTTAACCACACACGGAAAGGTCGGAGGTCTTTCGGCACCAGGTACAGTTTCCAAATAAAAGGACTGCCCCTCCTGCTTGACCCTCAAATTAGTGATCCCTGCCATCGTCCGCACACTGAGAGTAAAGAGGTGGTGGTGGTCTGAAGAGTCTCGGATGAGGAACACCCCGACAGGCTGGTCAGACAGGAGCTTCTTGGCCTCTGTGCCAGACAGGGTGCTCCAGTAGAACCCGCTGGCTTCCAGCTTCTGCAGGGCCATCTCCACACCACCAAAGTCTCCACAGAATGACTTGTAGTGGTAGGACAGCTCGGGAGAGGTCATGGCCATGAAACTTGGAGGAAGGAGGTAAAGGCAGCGGTAAGAGCAGCACCAGCCGAGCGTTACCATCGTTGTTACTCGTGCTGCTTTGCCCAGACTGGGGCCAGTCCAGCTGCAACTCCTTTGTCAAAAGAATGAGCGCTCACCAGCATTCATCAGGATCTCACTGTTTCCAAGCGCTGCAGAAAGGGAAACACAAATGCACACATATTACCAGCTATTCACTTGCAAATTCCAGTAAACACAGACATTACCCAGAAGATGAAGTACCCATAGCAATGAGACGTTACTGGCTGTGAAGTACATTGGCTTTCCATTTCGCCTTGCTCTATATATACCCAGTTTCTATGAGGGCTATTCATGGATGAATGTAGATTTGTGAAACATATGAATGTTCATGAATGGTCATGCTTGCTAGGAGGTTGTGTAAATTTCTATCCAATCCAAAAATTCTTTCTTTTGGCCATCAAGGCCATAAAAGATACAATAAAAAGATTAAAAAAGAAGCATTCAATCATTTCATTATTACAGGGAAGTATTTACAAGCCATAAAATCAGTAGATTGCATTATTTAAGTGATATCCGTATTAACAGTCTCATAGCGTTAATTTCTATCAGCTAGGGCTCTCATGGGACGAATGTTGTAGAGTGTTTGGGTTGGTTTTAGTCTGCCGCTGAGGTTCCTGCACGTCTAATTACTTGTACGAGATATGCACCTTTTGTGGAGTCAAAGGTGCACAATGAAGGATTTGGGAGGCTGCCTCTTCCCGCCTACACTACTTTTATGTCTATCATGGGAACTCGGAGGATGCGTGGGGATTGGTCCATGGAACACCCAGACTCCAGACAAAAGACTATAATGTAGAAAATAAAATGGTGCTTTAATGGCAGCTTCAATGAGCTGCTTTCATTTTATCCAGAAGGTAAACGTTTCTCAAAGTGGTTAATTGGATTCCCTTGGAAAACCTCTCGGTCACAGTAATGGTGCCAAATCCTCCATCTTGATTATCCCCACAACCAAAGGACAAAGGCAGTCTTAAAGCTTAAAGACAGAACTTTTAAAACAAACTTTCAATAAATCTAAATGTGTTGTACATTTACAGTATCTGGCCAGACTAATCACAGGCACGACTCATCGTCCACCCAGTCCTCCTGCTGTTCTTTCCTGCTAGCTTAATTATTCATTAATTGTTGATTTGATTCTTGCACATAAAAAGTTATTCTTTGAAGACAATCTCCTGTAACTCCCTCTAATGCATCTACAGCCTTCCGACAATTCTTCTTCTTCCTGGCTTCCTATTTATACTTTAGTGTGTGTCCACGCGCTGTACGCCAGATGCTCTGAAGCCACCAGCAGATGATATTTTATTTAAGTCTTTTTATGAACAAGTGCTCCATCGGCAGTACAGCATTGTAACAGCAGCTCATCATATCAATCATTTGGCTGAAAAGAGCAATGTATGTATCAGCAGATGAGTAACATCGCCTGTCGTATTCCAATAAGCAGGGAGCAATGCCCTCAAACTCCAAGTGGCTCTTCAACAACCTACACTCGCGTTCGTCACCACTCCTTCGCCGTTTACAGACCCCTGCACCCCCAAATCCTTTCCCACTTGCGCGGACAACCTCTACCGAGGCTAGCAAATGGTGTTTAAGCACATGCCTAGCTCTACAGAAAGAAAACACATAAATGAATATATACATACATACATCTATACATACAGGCAAAAACAGAGCACATTGAGGAAATCGACCAGGAGGTATGTCGTTGTGATTCCCTGCGGGGAGAAAAACAGCGGAATAAGGACATACATTAATGGCTGACAGAAGGGGTAGTTGAGCAATGGTTAGGAGTGGCACGGAGAGGTGCTGGTCTGCGAGGGAATGGAAGAGGGCCACAATATGACCCCTACTGACCACTGACCCAACAGTTTGAGGGAACGTGAATGACATTGCAATGCAAAGCTTCAGCTGCGCAAGGATTGCAGTTTGGAGTGCAATTGCTGAGATAACCCCTGTAAAATGCAGGTTTACGGCGTTGGTTCCCTTAAAGTTTTTTCCTGCCATTTAGTTCAATGGACCGTTGCCAGAAGCAGTTTGTTTGAGGCGCGGTTGTTGACTGTGTGTTCGTCTGTTTCAGGTTCACTCAGGGACCCACCTGGGCATCATAATTGCTGGTCTGATAAAGGCCACATTATTGCACGCTGAGCAGGGGATTCCCAAGTGCCTGATCCGCAACATGCACCAGAACTGCAGTCAAAGTTCAGTGTCGCTTGTCGAATCATACTCTGCTGCTTCAGTGACTCCGGCGTTGCGTAATCAGGCACATTGGATATTCATTCTGAACCGAAACACTTAAAGAAAGTGTAAAGGGAGACTTGTCCGCAGCCCCCCCGACCCCACCCCCGCTCAATCCTCCCCCCTCAATCTGCCAGACCTCAACCAGGTGGGACAGGAAGCATCTTAGTTCGGTTCGAACCAGCATGTGTAAAGCCCTCCGTATCCGTCAACATCTGAATAATCCACCTGAGGAGAGGGCTTCATCTTTCCAATTTACCCATTAGAGGAATAGAATGTTTACACGTTGTGAAAATAGAAAAACCTTGCATCCGTATATTTAAGGGAACGGTAAATAACTCAGGTTTTCAGATAATCATCCTCTCTCAAATACCTCACTGCTTCTACTTTTTTTTATATTTTAGTTCAGTTAGAATGTATTATTTATTGGGGCATTCAGCCATACCACTTCATCCATTGGCTTTTTTTTTTGCATCATTCACATTTTTATTCCACCTGCTATATATCACAGGGCAACAGGTCAACCACTTTAACCATTCGCTGAGCTCTATGTGAGTGACGTCATTCCGCTGGTTCCCTTTTGTGTAAGGACTGCTGTGACAATGTGAGCTTTTTAACACTAATAGTTTTTTGGGGGGCTTTTTATCAATGTTCTTTTTTTTTAAAAAAATATTTGCATGGGTCCATCACCCCCAACAACAATGTTTAACACAAAACATGGTAAAATAAAATAATTAAAAAACATTGGCAAAGCCAAAACGCTGGCAACTAACACCAGGCCGATTGGCTTTGCCAATATTTGTTTGTTATGTGACAGAAGGGCACACCTCCTGGCTTTGTTTTTATTTCTATCTATTTCATGAGAAGAATGTAAAACTAGCTGGTCCCTATAAATTTAATAAATCAAATAATTTATACTGTAGCAATAGTAGTAAAAAAATACTTTATTGCATTCATCATTTGATTACAATAAATAGAAAATAAGCAGGCATAAAAGTAGAATAAAACAATCACATATTAACCATGCGTAGTATCATATAAAAGAAGATATACATAGGTCGTGATACCTGTCTTTGCATCTATATACAGATCCCATAAGCTATAACAATAGAGCTGAAATTGATGAACGCCCATAGACCTCTCTGTACTAGGCCTGGTTTCGGAAACATGTTTTTTAAACTTGCTAGATATTATCTTCAGACAGCTTAGGAAAGTTACTCCCTTTTCCTATTTACCTGATAACACATTTAATTGATTGGCAAGCTTATTTCTTTTTGGATATGTACCATTTAAATTGTGTTACAAATGGACCACTGGTTTTATGATAACAATCCGATCACGGATGAGCAGTAACAAGAATTAGAACAGTGCGTATTGAGAGCTCCATAGAAGACCATGAAGCGGCTCAAGGCCAATAATGTCTGGTACAAATCTTCCGTTTTCTTCCTATTTTTCCTTTTTTAATTTATAACATTCAATCCTCAGTGGGTGAAATGTTATAACTTGCTAATACTTCTCATGGGAAGAGTCTGTCCCGAACTGCCAGAGCAGGTCATCTCTGAACCAAAACACAAGCGACCCAGGACCGGTTTCATCTAAGTTATGGGCTCATCACCTGGGTACAGCTTGGTAACAGTGACACAGTGAGCACAGGACCCACGCCTGAGCATACCCAAGATTGATAGGTTGGGAGCTACCCGAGTGATTGCCAGTGCTTAAACAAATTGCAAGCATTTATCCCATCACCTTTTGTGTGTTTCATGTGTCGCCCTAAGTGGCTCTGTTTTTTTTTCCGTTTTTTTTTTCTTTTGACTCTGTGTGTTTTATTCCCAAGTGCAGCTGATTTTTTCATTCTGTATGGATGGACTCCATGACATTTTGACACACCAATGTATGCCCTGGTGCTGGATTGTTGTCACTACAACGCATGCTTTTACATCGCATGCCTTTACAACGCGGTTTTTACCATGCAGTCCATTACAACGCATAATGCTTTTAGGCGCTGGATAGTGAATTATTTAATTTACTATTCCAACTCCAGTCCCCGTGGATAGCAGGGAAGGTGTTGGATAGTAAATTAAATATATTCCCTATCCTAGAGCGCCCCCCAGCGCAATGCGTTGTAATGGTATGCGTTGTAATGGTTGCGATGTTATGGTAGTGCGTTGTAAAAAATGCGTTGTAAGTGATGTTCCCCCCTGGTGCTCGATGCAGACCCAGGCACTACTGAGCAGTCATCTTGTGTGCCACTATAACAGCATGCCAAATTATCATGAGGCATCTCAAAGAGGGGCTTACAGCCACGAAAATCAGAATAGAATATTTTCACTCCACACATGGTTTTAAAACTCCTACTACCAGTACGGTTCAGGTGTGAAATAAGGTATTGCTAGCACCTAGCTTTCACTGACACAAATTTAGCAACCACAGTCGCATTTAATAGCATGTTTCACCTGTGTAGGGTTAAGGTTTGTGCCACAACTTTCATAACTTAACGCCTTTACAAACATGCAACTATAGACATTCATTACAAGCTGTTGTAGTGCTTTTTATTTTATGTTTGCAAGTATGTGCCACAAATGAAAAAAAGGAAACATGATACCTTCCAAGAGTGCCTGCCTTATGCTCGCAATAAAAATATTAAATAAAAACAAGTCATTGATGTGGCTTTTTTTTTAAACCGGAAACCTTTGAGTTGGGCGATGCATTTTATAATATTTGTGATGGAAATAGCCATCAATAACCTAATCAAGCATTTTCAGATCTCAGGCAGCTAGAAAGTTATATCATGCAAAGGCTATATATTACCAAATACAAAAATAAGAAAAAAAACGTTGAACTATCTTTGGACTGAAGAAAAAGGCACTGTTTAGGCAGATGTGAACAATGCAACAGGCTTTGTGCAATGTACTATCATTTGGACTTGTAGAGAACACTAAAACCCATCAAGAACAACATCAGTTCCACCACCTCCACAGACACATCCTCCTCCAACATGGAATACCTGTCATTCAAGCTACATGTCATACATGTCATAGCCAACTTCACCATACGCAGTACTCTCATCTACAGATTACCGGGACCATGCACAAACTTCACTGACACCATCACAGACATGGTTGCACCACTCACCCTTGACTGCAGAAATTGTATCATATCTGGAGACCCGAACTTCCATCTGGAAGACCACGCTGACCCCCAACTCAAAGGCACTAATTGAAGTCCCTGAAAGCTGGGGCCTGGCCCAGCAAGTAAAGGGGCCTACCCATGTTACCAGACACTTCTTGGATCCTATTTTCACCACCTTCAACAACATTAGAGTTCACAATCCCACACCAGTCTCCAGGACAGATCTCACCCTTACCAAGCTCAGACTCACCGTTCAAAGTCCAATGCGCACGCACCACCACCAGACCAACAAGTACTGGAACACTGCTCTCAATACCCACCAACCGGTACACAGCAACAGCCTCTCAAAAGCCATCAAGAATTTCAACAATTGGACCACTTACTGCCCCAATTCCCAGGCCCTCCCTCAAACACAACAATACAACAAGATCTAGACCCCAGGCTAGTTGGTACACTGAGACACAGACTGATGAAATGCCACTGCAAACAACTGGAGCGTTAATGGAGAATAAGCCAGGGCAATACAGAAAGAAACATGTTCAAATCTGCCCTGAGCACCTACCACAAAATGATCCAGACCACCAAACGTGCCACTCTGGTGGACCGCATTGATGCCAGCAGCAAAAGAAGCAAAGAGAACTTTGACATTTTGAAGGATTACACCTCTCAAACGGCCACCTCCAACTCAATCACCTCCTCAATCAACAATCTCTCTCAATCTTAAGCAACAAAATCACCACCATTTACAGCAACTTCAATCTCCAAACAGACCCGACAGATCTCGCTAAACACCTCCTGATCTTTTCAGAGAACCAATGCTAACCACATGGCCTGTCATCTCCCCAGACAAAACCACAGCCACCAGGGGTCCATTCACTCAGGGGCCCCAACGAAGCCCTGCCCACATCACGCCTACTCCAGAGGAATGCAATCTATCAGCACCATGCTCACACACATTCTGAATGCCTCCACGTCTTCAGTGACCTTCACAGATGCTTGGAAACATGCAACTGTCCTCTCATTGCTGAAGAAACCCTCCGCAGATCGTTTAACACTTGCCATCTACAGACACATCTCCCTGCTATAATTCCCAGCCATGGCCTTAGAGAGAATCATCATCAGATGCCTCACCAAATACCTCAACAACCACAAAATCATCAACACAACTCTGATTTCAGACCCAACCATAGCATAGAATCTGTCCTCATTGCCACCACAGATGACATCCGCATGACTCTGGACAGAGGAGACATAACGGCTCTCATCCTCATGAAATTCTCTGCAGCATTTGGCACAGTCTTCCACCCAATCCTCATCCAACTCTTATATGACACCATAATCCAAGGACATACACTCCAATGGATCTGCTCCTCTCGGACTGGAAGGACATAGCCAGGAAGCTTGACACCATACACCTAGGAAGCCTGCGACCTCATCTGCGAAGTTCCGCAGGGATCTCCCTGAGCCTGACCCTCTTCAATGCATACACAATCCCTCTAACTAGTATCATCCGCTCCCACAATATTAACATCCTCCCCTACATGGATGACATGCAACTAATGTTCTCCCTGATGGACAAGATGTCCATGACCTGAATCAAGTTCAATGCCCTCACAAATGAAATTGTCCACTGGATGAAGACCAACTGTCTAAATCTGAACATTGACAAAACCAAAATAGTGATCTTCAGGAGCAGCACTTCTCCGTGGGACTACCTTGAGGCCAAAAGGACTAAGACCAATAGCCACGCCAAGAACATCACACAAACTCAACATGACTGTCCAAGTCAACGCCTCACACTTCCATACGCCGACAATGCTGAAGAAGTTTTTGAAATAGCTCCCAATCAGCACCAAGAAAACTGTTAGGAACACCCTAGTCACAAGCTAGCTGGACTACGGGATCACCCTCTATGCCAGGATCAACAAAAAACTCCCCAGAAGGCCACAGGCCATTCAGAACTCAGCAGCCAGAATCACTCTCAACCGCCCATGCCCCACTCACATCACACCACACCACACCTGATGGAACTCCACTGGCTCCCCATACACAAACAAGCACAATTCAAACTCCTCACCCACACTTTCAAGGCACTATATAACACTTCCCCAACATACCTCAACAATCAAAATTCCCTATTCTCAGAAGATGGTAGACGAAGGCGCCAGCCGTAAACCATCCTGGTAGAGGGACGCCTCGTGACCAAGATATTGTGACAGACCTTGGGAGGAAGGTCAAAAGCTGTCAACTGTAGCCACTCAATCTCGAAGCAGCAAGGCGGAGTGTTAAGAGATTGGGGTGGAGAACTATCCCCTTCTGCTGTGACAGAAGATCCTCCAGAAAGGGCAGCCTCATTGGAGGATCGATTGCCATTCTCAGCAGCTTGGAATACCAGACTCTTCATTCCCAGTCTAGAGCCACAAGGATGAATTGGGCCCTGTTGTTCCTGAACTTCTTGAGGACTCTGGGCAGGAGTGGAATGGGAGGAAAGGCATACAGGAGGCCTGCATTCCACTCAAGATGAAAAGCGTCTCCGAGCGAGAGACGGTTTGAATTCTCCAGCGTGCAGAACTGCTGATATTGTGTGTTCTTGTAGGAATTCTCCAGCGTGCAGAACTGCTGATATTGTGTGTTCTTGTAGGTGGAGAACAGATCTAACCAAAGCTTTGCCCACTGCTGAAAGACCTTGCACCACCTCCGGATGGAGGTGCCATTCATATTCCCCTAGGTATCTTTAGCTGCATTTGTACGCTCTGGTGTTCACAGAACTGGCCAGATGTGGAACTATTAGGAATATGCCATGCTGTTACAGCCATGACCAGAGAAACAGGGTGTCTTGACAAAGGGTCCACGACCCCACCCCGCTCTGCTTGGTGCAGTATAACATGGCGGTGGGGTCCTTGAACACTCGCTCTAGCCTTACCTGGATGGAGGGTAGCAAGGCTTTCGATGCCAATCGGATTGCTCAGAGCTCCAATAAGTTGATGTGGACTTCTGATTCCACCGGAGAGTAGAGTCCTCTGATCTCCACCTCCCCCAGATGGCCACCCCATCCAAGGAATGATGCATCTGTCACTACTATCCGATATAATCTGCTGCTGACCCAATTGTGAGCCACTGCTGCAGGTCCTCTGTAGTTCCCTCTGAGATCTGTACTATGTCGGAGAGATACCCCTGATGCTGCACCCACTGGAATTTCAAGTCCCACTGCAAGGCCCACATATGAAAATCAGTGCTTAATTTGTAAACAAATATGTGCCTGGGCCATCGTCAGAAGGCCACTGCAGCTTGCACCACCCATTTCCCCTGCCAGCACTGCCAATGACAGTACTAATACAACTACAAACCATCACACTCCTACAAGTGTGAAAATTCAGACCAATTCCAGGTGCCCCCCACACTATAAGGATGGTTTGGACAGCAGGTATTTATCCTTTGTAATGTATATTGAATTCATAAACTGCTGTTGTTGTGCTCACTTCTAAATTAGACAGACACCGCCACCACGTGGCAGACAGTCATATGTGGCGGTGTTGACATTAAGTGACAGAGTCGAACACAGGAAACCACTGGCTCAGATTAAGCACTGATGCCAATGGGCATGTGTCACAAGCAGCATGCGGGAGGCCCAGCAGCTTCAGAGACAGTCTCACCGAAATCCAGAATAGAGGCTGAAACATCGATATGATAGCCTGAATATCCGGGACTCGCTGTTTGGGAGGGTAGGCCCGAAACTGCACAGTGTCCAGAACAGTGCAGATAAAAGGTAGTGTTTGAGAGGGAGTCAGGTGTAACTTTGGCACTTTGATAGTGTACTCCAGCAAATGCGGGAGGTCCTCTGTAGTCTAGAGGTGGGCGACGACAGCCTGGGCTGAGCCCACCTTCAAAAGCCAGCTGTCAAGATAGGGGAAGACTGGCACCCCTGATTTCCACAGATGAGCTGTAACCACCACCATAACCTTGGTGAACATCCGAGGGGCACTGGTGAGGCCAAAAGAGAGCACAACAAACTGAAATTGCACGTTGCCCACCGTGAACTGCAGGTAACATCTGTGGGCAAGCAGGATGGGAATATGGAATTATGCATCCTGCAAATCCAATGCTGTAATCCAGTCTCCAGGGCAGACAGGACCTAAGCTAGAGTGAGCATGTTGAATGTCTCCTTCTTGAAATAATTTGGAGAGCGCAGGTTGAGGATAGGATGAAGGCCTGCGTCCTTTTTGGGCACTAGAAAGTAGCGTGAATAGCAACCATTACCTACTTCTGCTGTTGGTGCTCTCTCTATGGCTATTTTGGCCAAAAGAGCTGTCACTTCCTGGCAGGGAAGAGAAAGCAGGTCCTCCGTCAGCCTGTCATATGTAGGTGGCTTGGAGGGAAGTGTAGTATCAAAGGGGAGGGAGTAGCTCCTTCCGACTATCTGCAAAACTCACCTGTCTGATGTTATCGACTGCTAGTGGGGCAGGTGATAGTGAACCCTACCCCCTCTTTCCCCCACTGGGTGCCCATGATGGTAAATGGTTAGATGAGGACGGTTTGGAGGCTGTGGCTTCTGGAGGAGTAGATGGATTTGACCTGACCACTGGCCACCTGATCTGCCCAGCAGGTAGGAACCGCGTACATGGCCACGCAGAGACTTGAAAGCTTGTGTGCCACAGAGGCTGGGCAGGTAAGGACACGGATGTACACCCTTTTCTGTGGCCAAGAAAGAAGCAAAAGACAGTGAGGATGACGAGGGGCCACAGAAAGGGCCAAGGACCTGGCTGCAGCCCGGCTGTCCTTACAAACATCCAGTGCTGAATCTACCTGGTCTCCAAAGAGATGGGAGCCATCGAAGGACATGTCCACGAGTGATGACTGAACATCTCCAGAAAAGCCAGTAGTCCTCAACCATGCGTGGCGTCGAAGGGCCATTGTTGATAAAACCACTCTGCCTAGTGAGCCGGTGGTGTCTTGTCCACAGCGAATGGTGAACTTAGCTTTATCTCCTCCCATCAGCAACAACATGAAAGAGCACGACTCGTGACTCCTCCTCTCCTTCCTCCATAGCGCGATACGGGGAGAAAGCATGGCAGTATCTGGAGCAGTGTCCGGTCCACTGGCTTCACCCAGATCCTCAAACCAGTCCATTTGTTCTTCAAAAGGTTGGTTTTCTTCAGGGTCCACTGACCCCTCCCATTCCTCCCCGAGTACTAGCCTACAAGAATAGGGCTCAGGCGCTGGCTCAACTGCGGAGCCAGGCCTCAAGTGAGGACGCTCTCTCAGCTCGTCGGCTGATGGGTGGGTTAAGGTGAAGCACGCTTCGACTTCTGTTTTTGTCTTGTGGGACTTCGACTTACCTAAGTGGTCGATGAAGTGGAGTGTAACAGAGACCTCAGGCCCCGCGACCACGGGACATTCCTCTGGACTGGCACCTGGATTGTTGTGGCATTGCACGTCGAACCACCATAAACTTGAGGGATCGCTCCCTCAAGACCTTCATATGCATGGCAAGGCAGCCGATGCAGGTCTTCGGGTCATGTTCCCGCTCGAGGCACAAGAGGCAAACAAGGGGCTGGATTCAGCATGCCATCGAGCAAGACCAACCGATTAAAGATAAATTATTAAACAATGGTATTAAGATTATGATTGCCATATATAAGAACTGTAAACATGAATTTATTTTGGGGCTGAATGTTTTGATAAAGATTTTAATTTTGGTTAAACTTGTACTTACTATTTGGAAGAAAAAAATCACAGAACAGTTTTTTTTATTCATTTTGCATGCGCGACAATTATATCCATCATTCTAAATAAAAGTGTATTCTTTCAGTATTAAATGCCCAGTTATCTTCGTACGACATATGAATGCTGCTTGCGAGTATGAATGGCTGAGTGGATGAACAGAGGATGAAGGAAACTAAAGTTTTTAGAGTCTGGTCAGAGGTAATGAAGTGAAGGTAAGACCATTAAGTGACTAGCTGTTTAGGCTGCAATAAGGGAGATAATGTGGACTAGAGACGGATTTAATGTGGGGGAAATGGTTTTAGTGCTTAAAATAGAACCATCTGTTAGAATACTACCCAACTCTCTAAGGACTTCAACATAATTGCTCTAATCTGCTACAAAGTTGTTTTCCTTCCAACGTTCTTATTAATATTGGTATTCAAAGATATTCAGTTATTTAACAATATAAATGTTTCTGCTTTGAACATTTCTCTAAATTAATTATTTCATGTCACAATTAAAGAGGACATCCGCAACTATAAAGCAATGAAATAACATCCTATACCAGCATTGGTGGGAGGGGTGGACCACGATGTTGGCTGGAAGGTCCGATTGGTCAAGCAAGTCATAGAACTGATGACATTCAGTGCGAAAATGTTACCACATACAGGGGCATATTTGCAAAGAAATGAGGCAGTGTAGCGCTGAAAGCAATTTAGCAGTGCCACACTGCGTCATTTAAAAAATGTAGGGATGCCCCATATTCAGAATGATATGGCGCACCCCTGTGTTTTCCTTTGTGCCAGCACAAAAAAAGCTGCCTAGCGCCAACGTAGACAACCTTTTGCCATGGTGCAAGTGTGCCTGCGTTGCAGGGATGATTGTTTATGTGCACCTTCCTGCACTGGGTTAGCGACACAAGTGATGCTAACCAGCACAAAGTGTTTTTTATCAATTTACTTTCCATCGCAAAACTTTTTTTGCGTTGGAAAGTACCCTACAAGTAACGCAAAGCAGTGCAAAGCATTGCTTTGAGTTACTTAGCACCGAGGGGGCATTACATGGGTGGTACATGGGTGTTCCCATCCCACCACACATGCCTTTTGACTCAAAACCCTATTCACAAACAAATGTAGACAGGGTTTAGCGCAAAAAGTTGACACCTTAGCAGCGGCGCGAATTCCGATGCGGTGCTGGACATTCCATTCTTCCCCATCCCCTGGTCGTCATGCGCACACGCCCACCATGACTCATGAGGGCCGGGGGCCGCCATGAGTACGGAAGGGGTTAATGCCATCTGAGAGGAGGCATTCAGAGGGGAAATTATTTCATTTCTCCTTTTTTTTGCTACTTTGCAAATGTGCTGCACTGTACAGCACACATATAAAGTGGGAAAAGTGTTTGAACTTGTCTAGGCATAGTATTTTGTCCAGGAAGTGTACCCTTCCTGTACAAAATCTATGCTAGACTCAGGAATGCGCCTTTGTGCTATGGTGCTAAGGTGTTTGCCTGAGGCACAGCAACTGAAATCAGCACCAGAGCTGCCCGTCACCAATGTGGCGGCTGCACTGCGTTGCGTGACTATTTTGAATTACAGGACTAAAGTATTTCTCCTCGTTGCGCCACTCTAACGCCTGCTATTCAATGGCGTTAGTTGTTGGCGTTGCCTCAGATTTACAGGGACCGATTCACAGAATGAACTTAAGACTCAATCCTAAACTTACTACTATTTTGGTATTCACAGAATGCACTTACTGTTGTTGGCATTCACAGAATGAATTAACTCATTTCGGTATTCACAGAAGTTAGTAGTCCTAACTTTAGGACTCCTAAATGCCTTCTGTGAATACCGAAAGTCTTAAAATTAGGATTTTTCTCAATTTAGTAGTAGTAAAGTTAGGACTCCTAACTTTAGGACTCCTAAATGCCTTCTGTGAATACCGAAAGTCTTAAAATTAGGATTTTTCTCAACTTTACTACTACTAGACTGAGAAAAATCCTAATTTTAAGACTTTCGGTATTCACAGAAGGCATTTAGGAGTCCTAGAGTTAAGACTACTAACTTCTGTGAATACCGAAATGAGTAAGTTCATTCTGTGAATGCCAAAAGTAGTAGTAAGTTTAGGACTGAGTCTTAAATTCATTCTGTGAATCGGGCCCACAGATCCTTGTAAATCTGGGGCAGCGTCACAAAGTGGGTGTGGCAGTTGAACGGCAGTTACGCCACGCAACATGGCTTTGCGCCACATTTTAAATATGGAGCAGGGCACTGCACCCCCATAGCATCATAAAGAGTGACGCTCCTGTGGCGCAATGCCCTTGTAAATATGCCCCACAATGTGGTAACATTGTGTGCATGGAAACACCAGTACATTCTGCGTTATGCGAGGTGTTGAGACATTAGCGGGCGCCTGCACTAAATACACAACCCGGTGCGCCTTCGGTGACGCCCTCATCTCGGGAATACTGGGTGGTATCTACGGGGAAACCATTACACCGCTGCTTCAGTTTTTTTCCACAGCGCGGTAATCAGCAGCCCTTTCCAAGCTCCCTGGTCTAAAAGGAGTCATATGCAGAAATACCGCGTGTTGCGCCCGTTCCAAACTGCCAAACTATAAACACTGCAGTTTTTCACTGCGCAAATCCCTTTGAGCTTTACCTGAATAAATGTTTCTGGTTCTGTGTTTTTTGCCCCCCACTTGTGATCCCGATTCTGCACGCACCAGTGTATTACCGCGAGTCCTGTAAAGAGGGGGAGGGGCGAGGGAGGTTTCCCAGGTATTAACACACGTTTCCCTCAACGAGCCGTGACAAACGAGCGGAGAGCAGCGCGGGGTTCCCGGCACTCCGTGACCGGTCCTCTTCGGTTTCATTACCCAGGTGCCCTGGGCTCGGTTCAGCGGCCCCAGCTGCCAGAGTCCGCCGGGCACTATTAATTACCCCTCGGAGCTATTTTTAATCCCCGCCGCTATATGTCTCCTTACTGCTCTGATTAATAGGAGCTGACGGAGAGCCTAATGGGGCGATGGACAAGGCAGCAAAGAGGGCTGGCCCCGGACCAAAGAGGCTGGGGCGTGGCTAAAAAAAGTGCAGGAGGTGCAGTAGCACCGGAACCCAGACTTTGACGCGAGCGTTTTCTTTTGTCCAATCCCTGCGTGCGCTTCATTTAAAAAAAAAACGTCGTCTCTTTTAATTGGTTCCTGTGAACAAAGTATTCCAAAAAACATACATCCCCATGAACAATGACAACATATAAAGCATGCTGAGAACACAGATCCAAACATCAAGGTTTGCGAAATAAAACTCTTCCAACAAAGCAACAATGAAAATAGGTCAGGTGTGCCAAAAGTATAACCCACACATATCAAAGCCAACGAGAACAGCCAGCATCTTCCAAAAAAATCCGTGCACTCCATCTAACAATCAAAGGAGGCTCTACTATTATTTTAGTGTGTGCACTTTTATAAAGCGCGAACTCGACCCGAAGGTATTGGAGCGCTTCACATACCTGTTACGTGCACTAGGACACATTCATTTCTAGCGCACCGGGAGATGAAGTGATTTGCCCAGATTCACGGGATGTTGAGCTGGTACCAGACTCGACTAGGGTGACCAACTGGCATTGGTGCAAATTCAGGACGGTGAGTGTAAAAATTCAGGACAAAGGGTCAAAATTCAGGACACAAATTCAGGACAGGAGGTCAAAATTCAGGACAAAACTTTAGGACAATAGGTACGTTTTACAGACACATCAGTGGTCGCGCAATAGTATATAAGTAAGCCCAGCCATTTCCAAACATATTCAACCATTTGCAAACCTATCCATCATGTATCCTTCCATCTATCATTTCACTCATCTATCATTTCACTCATCCATCCCTTCATCCATCCTTTCACTCATCCTCCATTATCCATCCATCCATCCACCCTTTCACCCTATCCATCTGTACACTTATCCATCCACTCTTCATCCCATCCATCCATTCACTCATCCATTCAGCCATTTACCCTTTCACCAATCCAGCCATCCTTTCACTTACTAATCCTTCCACCCATCCACTCTTTTAGTCATCCATCCATCCTCCCTTTCTCTCTCCATCGACCCTTTCACTTAGCCTTCCTTCCATCCATCCATCCACCCACCCATCCATCCATCTACTCATCCACTCTTGAATCCATCCATTGCCCCTATCACTCATCCACCTATCATTTCACTCCTTCACACATCTATTCATCCTTTTGTCCATCTACCCTCCCTTTCACTCACTCATCCATCCTTACACCCACCCTTTCACTCATATGTCCATTCATTCACCCTTGCACTTATCAATCCATCAATCCATCCATCATTTCACTCATCCATCTACCCCCCATCATCCACCCACCCACTCATCCATCCTTTCACCCACCCACCATCCACCCACCCACTCATCCATCCATCCTTTCACCCACCCACTCATCATCCATCCATCCATCCTTTCACCCACCCACGTATCCATCCATCCATCCTTTCACCCACTCTCCATCCATCCATCCTTTCACCCACCCATCATCCATCCATCTGTCCTTCCCCTCATCATCCATGCCCTCATCATCCATCCATCCTTCCCCTCATCATCCATCCATCCATCCTTTTCCCTCATCATCCATCCATCCTTTTCCCTCATCATCCATCCATCCTTTTCCCTCATCATCCATCCATCCTTCCCCTCATCATCCATCCATCCATCCTTTTCCCTCATCATCCATCCATCCATCTGTCCTTCCCCATATCATCCATCCATCCTTCCCCTCATCATCCATCCTTCCCCTCATCATCCATCCATCCTTTTCCCTCATCATCCATCCATCCATCTGTCCTTCCCCGCATCATCCATCCATCCTTCCCCTCATCATCCATCCATCCTTTTCCCTCATCATCCATCCATCCTTTTCCCTCATCATCCATCCTTCCCCTCATCATCCATCCATCCATCCATCCTTCCCCTCCATCCATCATCTTTCCACTCATCCATCCTCCCTTTCATCCATCCTTCCCCTCACCCATCCATCCATCCATCCCATCCATTTATCCTGCCCCTCATCCATCCATCCTTTCCCTCCATCCATCCATCCATCCTTCCCCTCATCCATTTATCCTTCCCCTCATCCATCCATCCTTCCCCTCCATCCATCATCCTTCCCCTCATCCATCATCCTTCCCCTCATCCATCTTTCCCCTCATCAATCATCCAGCTACCCTTCCACCCATACATCCAGCTATTTACATTTTCTCTCCATCCATCCCCTCACTCATCAATCCATCTATCCTCTCTCATTATCCATTTATTCAATCTTTCATTCATCCATTCACCCTTTCACTAATTCATCCAGCCATTCACACATCCCTTCACTTACATACTCGCCCACCTTTCCATATTAATTTTGAGCTGAGCCCTTTTGAGAAGAGGCCCATCAAGAACTTCACCCTCGCTGCATGGGCCGTTCCAGGACTGGGACAGAAGCCACCCAGGGCGGACACAGGATCCACCACAGGGGGGGACAAGAGCCATCACAGGCGGGGGTGGACTGGAGCCACAACATGGGGGACAGGAGCCATCACAGGTGGGGGTGGACTGGAGCCACAACATGGGGGACAGGAGCCATCACAGGCGGGGGTGGACTGGAGCCACAACATGGGGGACAGGAGCCATCACAGGTGGGGGTGGACTGGAGCCACAACATGGGGGACAGGAGCCATCACAGGCGGGGGTGGACTGGAGCCACAACATGGGGGAACAGGAGCAGGAGTCATCACAGGAGAGGGAACGTGATCCACCAGGGTGGGTATGCAGTATCATCTTGGGCTTCTCGCCCCCTCCTGCACAAGACAACGAGAAGACAGGCTCTCTGTCCAAAATGCCATCCCCCCTGTGATGTACAGTACTTACAGGAGATACTCTAAGAGAACTGATTGAACTGATTGTCCTCCATACTTTGTTCATCAGTGTGGGTGCGATTGTGCCATTTCTTTTTTGTATTACATTATGCATGTTTGAAGAACCGAGGTTTGCTTACAATTTAGTGACAGTAATTAAGCTCGGTGAAGAGAAGCACGTGCTGCCTCGGTGAATCAGGGGTGTAATCTGGCCGAGTCTAGGATGTTTGGGGCCCTGGGTAGAAATGGAATGTGTGAGCCCCCCTCTAAATAGCAGAGACATGACACATTCAGGGCTGTTTGCATGTGAATAGATGTCACTGCTCCTGACCCGGCAGCCCCTCCCTCTCAGTCACCTTCGAAGCACCTCTTAACAGGTCATCAAGGGCTGGAGGTGTGAGGGTAGCCATCCCGCTGCGCCTCTCCAATGCTGCGGGGCATCTGAGGAGCTTTGGTGCAGCATCGGAGTGAAGAAAAGAGGTGGGTGCAAGCTGTGCCGGCTTTAGGGTGGAGCAACCGGTGCCCTGTTAAAATGACGGACAAATGGCGTCCGTTAAAGATTCCTTCACGGACAAC
Organism: Lissotriton vulgaris; assembly: GCF_964263255.1. Lineage (NCBI taxonomy): Eukaryota > Metazoa > Chordata > Amphibia > Caudata > Salamandridae > Lissotriton > Lissotriton vulgaris. Next base: position 365,486,012 of record NC_141695.1, on the reverse strand, counting down.
GGACAGACGGCCGAAATTACGGACTGTCCGTGAAATTTACGGACGGTTGGTCACCCTAGACTCGACACTGGTTACAAAGAGCCACAGGCAGCAGCTCTGGTCGTTATGCCACAACTGCTTGTTTTGCAGTTGTCTTCAGGTCTTCTCCGTGACACCCTGTGATTTCGGCTCCTCCACGGGTGACCATGTGAATGGAGCTGAAACTGTGTAACACGCGATGCCACCATGTGAGTTGGCAGGTTTGCCAACCCCAGCGCTCCTGTTTGTGTGTTCGTCAGTAGATCTAGGTTTTACGCGCTGAGCACAGAGATGTGCTGTGTATGCGGTCGGTAGTGAGTCATGCACTAACAGTTATTAGTTTCCCTCGGTGGCTCCCTCAGCATGGGTTGGGTCTGTGTGTGCATGTACGGGAGGGCGGGAACAGCGTCACCAGTATGCATCTGTGATGGCACACCGTTCCGTAACTGTTTCACAAGAGAGCAGGCCCTTGCCAGGGGGTGCCCCACGCCCTCTGTCAACAGAGTTCTAGCCTAAGGTATACATACACGAGGCCTTTCCACAGCTGCTGCCTGTGCGGTTTTCAGGCCATTTTCTCTTTAGAGTGCTTTGCCCTCTGACGCAGGCACATCAAAAGGAGGCTGACGTGCCTGGGACAGACGCCTCCCATCATTATTTTAGCAAAGGATCTTTAATGTCGCGTGCTAAAGATTCTTACAAAAGAAACCTAAAATCTATGTATATTCCAGTAAGCACAGAAACCGGAGGTTCAGGGATGTACAGACATGGCGGCAGTGGTGGTAACAGAGGGGCTCCAAGGATGCCAGACTGGATTGACAGCTCCGAGAGCCGCGGGAACAGGATTTACGACAAGCGAGACCTTCGAGGCTTAGAATGACACGAGACACCAAAAGGGAGGCCTAGGATTACTTACTGCACGAGGCCTCCCTCCGGCAGACAGAAAGACCAGTGCGAACTGGGGACCAGAAGAGGCCTCCGAAGGGGGTGAAAGGAGGCGGGGAGTAATGCGAACAAGAAATCAGAACACTTCTCTGAAGATTAGACAGACACACACACACACACATGGGAAGAGGAGTTTTGGGAAAGGAGTCCCCCAAAGATTGGAGTTACGGGAACCGGAGTGAGTGAAAGAGGCCTGGGAGGCGCGTGGACAGTAATTACAGGAAAGGAGGCCTCGGGGGGATAGGCGGACACAAACTGGACTTACCAGAAATGACAGCTCGCCAAGAGCGACCAAGAGGTGTGACAACAAGAGCAGTGAGTAGAGCGGCCTCCGAAGGAGAGAGAGTGAGAGTGACCATGCAAACACTGGGCGTGAAAAGATAGAGCGGAGGCAGGCAGAGACACGGGTACAACTAGACAGAACTTCGATTATGCCGGAGTAATTTAAGAAATTACGCGTTACTCTTTGAAGTGGAATTACTGATAATTACATGATTATCCCTGCTTGCATAATTAAGAGCATTTTTGGGGGGGAGGGGGAATACTACAGCGTGAGCACATTCTCGCTACTCGTGTTCTGCTGCATTTAGTGCTGTTTTTTCTGTGCAAAATTCATCCTCGTGCCCATTTTTGGGCACAAAGGTGCCTTTTGCACCAAGAAAAATACGTCAATACGTTGGGGGAAAATCCTACCCTAAGAGCACATTTAGCAAGCACTCACTACTCCTGTTCTGTTGTATTTAGCGATATTTCCTAGAGCAAAACGCATTGTTGTGTCCATTTTGGACGAAGTGGGTCATTTTTGCGGTAAGAAATGGTGCTAAGAGCATACTTACTTTTCTTGTGTAATTCAAGCGTAATCTTGCAAAATTCTTCGGTCATTTTGTGTGTTTACACAACACTGAATTATGTGATTTACACCCACCGCTACACAAGGGCTCAGGAGTTACTATTAATGAACATGCCTGGGTTAAATACACTAGAGCAAGAAATGAAAGAAAAGTGCAGCAGAGGAGTACAGGGAGCAGATAAACCAAGCCTATAGCTGCCAAGTATCCCAGTTTCATGTGTGTTTAGATCAGTCAGTTCTGGTTTTCCTTAGAATTCTGGGACTTGTAGTCCTATTTAACTCACTATAAAACCAAGACTATAAGTTGCAGAATTCTAAACAAAGACTAGTTCTGGACTAAATAGTCAAGCATATACGTAGGAACAGGCACGCAACACCCATTGTACTCAAAGGCCTTCAGCCCCCCCCCCCCCCGTTGTGTTTGGCAGCCCGGGATGAGACAGCTTCCCGGGCACACACACAGCCACACCCGAGCACTTCACAGGTCTTTAAAAGACCATTTGCATGTTAATGAGGCTTTGGTGTTGTTTCACCCCTTCTAAGAGCCCCTGCAGCTCCACTCTGCCTATTGCTTAACACCTTCCATGCTCATGACGAGCTGAGCTCATCATGAGCCACGGTGCTCCGGTGCTCATGACGAGCTCAGCTCGTCATGAGCCGTGGAACGCTCACACGCGGGGATAATTCCCCTGCTGTGCTGAGCGTTCCACTGGAATGGGTGCAGCTGTGACAAGCTCAGCTCGTCATGAGCACCGGAGCGCCGTGGCTCATGACGAGCTGAGCTCGTCATGAGCATGGGGGCGCTGTGCGCACCCAGACCCCCAGCACAGCGTGGGAATTACCCCCCTCAGCGAAGGGATTAAAGTTTCAGCACCCCTCAAATTTTTTTTCAGCCTGAACGTAACAGGTGGGACTGAGACACTCTGAAGACAACTACCCCATTCCACAGTCCTCTTTACTGTTTAATTCACAGTCTTAACACATTTCAGAATTGAAACACTTGCAATTTTAGTTATTTACAACAAAATCATTGTTGTGACTCATTTATCTTAAGTTAAAAACAACCATTGATAAAGAAAATAGCCGTGGCTGGATTTAGGTGTATAGATTTATTTGATTTGCTCAAACGCTCCGTCCATCATCCCCTTTGGTATCGCTTTGTTCGCCTTAAGTTGGCAGTGTATGCCCAGATGTGGGTCCCTTGCTCACTCTTCCACTGGATTCAAGATAGCCTGGCTGATGAGGATTATGTATCCGAAACCGGTCCCAGAATGCTTGTTTCCGGTCCAGGGAAGACATGGCTTGGCACTTCGGGCTGTACTGTTCCCATGAGGCACAGGGTCAGACTGATTTGCATATGGCCATGTCTGAACTGGAGTGGCGGAGTGAGCTAAAGAATGGTGATAGATTAAACCCAGATCAGTTGACTGGGGGTGAGTGTTTGATTTGCTCAAAACGCCCAGTCCATCATCCCCTTTGGTATCGCTTGGTTTTAGGTGTATGTCTGTTGTTTTGTTACATCTACATCTAGGACAGCCATAACAGAATGCTCAGAGAGGCACCAAAATACTGTCGGGTTGGCACACTATGAGATTCACAGAAATTTAGGATTTGTGTTTAAGCCACCCTCCTTAATCACATAGGCCATGCCCCCTGAAGAGCCCCCTCCCCCACTTTTTCCACCCCACTTAAAACCCAGGTAAAAGTATCACTTGTTACTTTACCCACTACTAAATAGGAATATTATGTTAAAAAAAAATCTTTCTGTTCGTACCCCTCATTGGGCTCCCAATGGCTCTGTGACAGAGACATCTCTCACAGAGTATTCAATTAGGGGAGATTGAAGCCTTCAGGAAAAGGCGTGCACGAGCATGTGAAGGAACGCACGTGCACAAACGCAAAGACTTTGGAACAGGTAGGGTTGCCATCTTTCTCTAGAGAAAAATACAGGTCATATATTTCATACTTAAATAGAACTTTTTAGAAAATCATCTTAACTAATTTTTCGGTCGGGGTTGAGCAGCGCATGCACTGCTCTGCGAGGCATGCTGTATTGAGGTATGGACTTGAAGCTCCGCTCACTTTCTGGTCATATTTTTCATTGGCTTGTGTCATTGTACTTTGTAAATGCTGGCTTTTGATTCGTTAATAGCCTTGTTAGTCCCTCCTTAGTACAGCTGTGTCTTCATTTGTAACCTCCCTTGAGGACTGGCCCTTTTACTTGTGTTGTTACATGGTATGTTTTATTACGAGTCTGTGAACACTATTTTCTTTGATGAGTTTCTCCTACTGCAGGCACAACGTGCTTTGCTTAAAACATTCGCTGGATGCTGCTTTCACAATGGCAGTCGCTTCTTGTTTTTTAGGTCTCGCCTGTCGATGCGCATGCGCATCGAGCTTGCGAGACTATGGGGGCTTATCCACTCTTTAACCAACTTGCAAGGAATCGTGGCGATTCCTTGCAGTGCACGAGAAATTTAAGCTCAATGCGCATGCGCATTGAACTTAAAAGCGCGTGCACATGCCCCCAGCCACCTGCCTTGCCTACTCTCTCTGTCACAGCCTCCCCCAGCTCCGCCCCCTCACTTCTTGATTGCACGGCCGCTAGGCCGTGCCTCCCCTACTCTCCTCCCCCCTCCTCCTCCTACTCTCCTCCCCCCTCCTCCTCCTACTCTCCTCCCCTGAATGCTGTGTCGCACCTCTCCCCGCTCCGCCCCCTCCCCTGCCCGCCGTGTCGCATTTCTCCTCCCCCCTCCTCTTATCTGCCTTCCCTCCGTCTGTTCCCTCTCCCCGCTCCGCCCTCTCCCCGCTCCGCCCCCTCCCCTGCCCGCCCACCTTCTTCGCTACAGGTCGTTGCCTCAGTGGCAGCGTCCTCGCAGACTGGCACCCGGCCTTGTGCGCTGTCTGCCGTTGCTAGTGGGCCTTGCCGTTCGGTCTGTGTGAGCCTGCTTCCAGTGTGCTAGTCCTTGGGCCCCGCAGCCAACTCTTGCTAAGTCCCGCCAAAGGCTGTTGCTATGCTCTGCCTTGGGCCTGCCAGCCCGACCTGCTGTCCACATTAGACTCGCCCTATCATGCGCACCATTAATAAGTTCTCCCGTGGTTGGCTCCCGGACGCTGGGCTTGCAGCTTAAATTTGCTGCATTTGTGACGGGCAGTCTGAACTCCAGCAGCCGTACTTCTTACGCCCCCAGAAGCTGGCACTATGCAGCGCTACCCACCTCCGACGACACTGGTACCAAGCCCAATGCTGTGGAGGCCCACCAGCCGCGCGCTTGATTATCGCGCTGGCGCCAAGGTGAGAATTCCTGGCTTCTTTGCGCCCCCGGGACCGGCTCTCACCCGCTGTCTTGGAGGTCGTCTGCTCGGGTAGCTGTCTCTTACTTGACCATCCCACTGCCGGTCCCAAGCGAAGGTTGTGGTTTTACTCTGTGATTTGACTATGCAGCTTTAATTCCGATCGATGTTGTAGGTTCACATCCCCCTTCGTTGCAGGCTCCCACTCACTGTCAACGAGGGCGCCACCCCAGCAGCCCGCCTCTGATCCCACGGTGCCTCCACAGCTCAGGAGCCAGGTATCAGTTGTCCACCCCTTCACTCCGCTGGGCTCGCGGCCTGGGCGCCATGTCTGCCGGAGAGCGCCTGGTTGCGTTGAGGGTCGCCCTGAAGCTCACTGACTCGTAAACTGTTCTCTGATATGGCGCTTCGCTCGCACAAGCCGCGCCACTGTATATATGGCACAACTTGGATCTTTGCTGATGACTTGGCTAGGGAAAGGGGCCCGCGACAAGGAGGAAACAAAAATGCTAAAGATTTACAAAAAAAACACATCAACAATTCTAAAAGCACTAACTCTAATGATGCGAGACCTATTGCATTTCCAATGCTTGTTATGATCAGCACGCCATGCGCGCTTTACACTTTCAAAGCTGCCCGGGACAAAAGTGGCCGCTTCTTGTTCCATTTGAGCTCTTTCACATGGCCTGAAAGTATGGTGGCACACTATGCTACAGTGCTGGATGGGTCTTTGGCTTACAGGGCAAGTTCAGGACAGTATAGCTGCAGTCTATTTGCGAGAATGCTTTTGTCTCTGCTTCTCCCGATCTGTGGAAATAATAAACTGATTTAAGAGAGTACCATGGGCAGAACAGACCAGGCATCCTGAGTGTAGAATACAAGGGGGAAGGGATATTTTTAGGGGCGGAAAGGGGGCTAAGGCATCAGATTCCTGAGTTCACAGGGGTGGTCAGCAGCAGGTTATTATAGCATACACAGTACACAGAGCAGAGCCTCACTGTTACACAGAGCGGAGCATCATTGCCGAGAACACGCTCCACGCACCAGAGTCTCACTAACAGAACATCATACATGCGCCCCAGCTGCAGAGAAAACAGCCGTAGTACAACAGAGCCTCACTGTTAAACAACCATTTGCAGTGCAATAGGTCTCGCATTTGCGAGCGTTTGAGCTATTGGCCTTGTAAATACCAATGCCTTTTATTTATGTATTTTGAAAACCTGCAAGCGGTGTGTAAACACACACTTTGGACTTACAATTGTTGCTTACGAGAAGCAATGCTGGCAGTAACTACGCCTCTTTTACTACCAGTCTTTCTTTTCCACAAGCAATGACTAAGTACAAAGTGTATGTTTACGCACCGCTTGCAGCTTTTCAAAACACATAAATAAAAGGCACTGTCATTTACAATGCCAATAGCTGGAACGCTTGCAAATGCGAGACCTATTGCATTGCAAATGCTTTTTAATATTGACTTAATGTCTTTGTTTGATAATGAAAGTAATCAAGGACCCTTAAGGCAGCCCTAGAACACATTTTAAAGTTCTTTTTAACTATATTTACTGTTTAAATTATATACTGATAAAAAAAATAGTCTTTAAGTGATTTTCCTAAATTTTACACCGGCCAGACATTAACATGCCGATCATGCAGGTGAACAAAAAAAATCTGACCATCACCATGTGGCAACCCCAGTAGCAGACTTTCCTAAGAGATGTCGTACAAAACTGGCCCCAAAACAGTGGGTGAGAGCATTAAAGAGAGTACGCCAGACGTCACGTGCTCTGAAAGGGGTGACCTCAGCTGACCCCGGCACGGAGCTCCGTACAGCGGAGTCTGTAAAACACTTCCGCCCTCTTTGCGCCACAGAAGGCGCTGCGGCGTGCCAGCTCATATCCTGACGGAGGCCAGCGGACGGGAAAAGGCAAGTCACGGAGGGTGGCGTGACATTAGAACACCGCCGAGGTTGGCAGATTCCTACCGAGATACTTTCCCTGTGACTCACTGGAAGCCCTGTGGCACCGGGCCTAACGTGCAGGGTATTTTCCAGGCGTCTGCTCCTCATTTTCTTAAACTACTCGGAGAACCCAGGGAAAGGGCCTGGAGTGGACTTCAAACCCGGGGGCGCGGTGGGAGAAGCGATGACGAAGGGGAAAGTCGGCACAACCGTCATGCTGGCGCAGGAGTCAGCTGACTCAGTCAAGTCCACATGTCTGCACAAGAGTCTCTGTGTATATAGAGAATAATAATATTTCTTTACAAAACAGTGTGTGAAATGATATTACTCTGTACCAACACAAGATCCTTAGGGAATTTACAGAAACATGATTGCTGACCAATATCACTGCAGGTGGAGGGGGTCTCTCAAAACGGACATTTTCACTCAAGATCATCCTGTGTGGTCAAAGGACTAAAATAATCTCCTTTTCTCTTTATGAGTCATCTCTCCGTCTTCGACAATGGCAAGGCCATGATGCGAGTGAAAGATGAGAATCTGGCACTTTTCGATTGCCTCTTCCTATCTCTCAGCCCTCTCTCGACTGACCCGATGCCCTCTGCATTGCATGTGCCCACTTTATCCATACCAGCATGTCCCATGGCGAATCTCCAAACACCACCATGCCCCCTGCTCTCTTCCCATATGGAAAATGTTACTGCAGAACCACAATCTCGTCAGAATTCCACGATTATCTAATCATCTTCTTCCTCCTGGACTTCCGAGCAGCCAGGCACACTCCTCCCACAACAAGTTCCTAAGCAGGAGATTCTAGAAGTCGGAGATGCTCTAATCCCAGAGACATCCTCTTTCATCACCTTCCAAACCAGCTCAAAACACCTCTTCCTCTCCTCCCTTAGCCTCCTCTACATAACATTTCCATCAGCTTCCCGCACTCTAGCCCTTAACTTAAGCCCAACCAACTACTTTATACAGCACCCCATCTCCTCTCCCCCTTACTTCCTCAACTCCCCACCTTAGTCTTGTGCCAGGCCTCCCTCTGGCTTCCACCATTATTTGCCTATTTCCTCTCAATATTTAGGCTCCCTAAATATGTTTTCTCATATATAACCCCCAGGTTCTCTGCAATTTACACTTAAATCTAAAATTCTACGACCAAAGTTTAGCACAAATGTTCACCCCAAGAACTCTCTCCCTCAGACTTTCACTCATCTTTCCCTCTAGACCTGCCATGCTCTTTCGCGAAGCTAACCAAGAACATTGAGGCACTATCTAAGGTAGTCAGTTATCTTTATTGCTTGATAGGCTAAAAGGCTATTCACACCCACAAATGAACTGTCTATTTTGCAAGTTCAACCCTTTGTGAGATATACTTCCAAGGAGCAACCATGATCTCCTTCACAAGGGAACAAAGTCCTCCCTCAAAGATGTAGAGCTCCACAATCTCACGAAAGCTATGAAATCACAGGTGACACTTCGAAACCGCCAAGTGACCTAGCTCAAGTCAACCTCTCCATCACATTCATCTTAAGCTACAGACCGCCCCATTCCTACAAAGTAATCAAGAAGAATGAACTCAATAATGTCTTACAAGTTCGGACTGAACAATCAAAGAAGAGTATGTCCAACTCCATCCACTACTCGCATCATGGCAGAATGCAGAACTTCAATTCTGCAGGCATGAACTACATGGACACAGGGTACCCATTGAACAAGTCAATGAGTTGGTAGGTACCAGTATGTGAAAGGCTATACATGTTGCATGGGACTGCCGAATATGGAAATATTGTATACATTTTTGGGCACCTTGGATGCTTTTACAATAGTTTGTCCAACCGCACACACACACTGCGTATTGAGGAAGGGCTGTGTACTAAATCTGAATGTACTGATCCATTCTCATACTTTCTCACACAGTGTTTTAGATACTAAGGCTATCAATGCTGAATTGTTGTCAGAGGCTCAACCCTATTTACATATTGGTAAATCACTTCCTCATTTCAATCCATTTGGTGAGGATTGTTTATTTCATTGAGAGACTTTGAAGACTAAGGATGGTATCCGGTTTCTGCCTTAACCACTTGCTGGTTGAAGTCACATGGCTTGGTCCTTATGAGACCCCTTAACTTGTGTAGGGTCGTAACGTTGGCAAACCTTCCCCATGGCTTTTGTTGAGCAATGGGAGGGACTGCGATGTATGGCACAACTCCCCCAATTCCATAACAAGGTATACTATGTAAACCCGGGGATTGTACAGTGTCTTCATCTATATGCAATTCTAAATATTGTTTCACGTTTGAGCGCTGCGTTGTCTGCACTCGGTTCACCTTTGACTTCATGTCGATTAAAAATATGTATGTTCTCAAATGTATGCGATTGGCTGAAAGAACAGGATCTGTTGATTTATATTCTGGCGGGTCTCCAGTATTTTACAAACATTTATTGTATGGAGAAATGTGTTTAATAATGATTTGATCCCTCTAAATCACAAAGACGTCTCCCACCTTGAATGAGTCTAAGGGGGGCAGCTGTGTGTTTATTACAAGAGCTTAGAGTAGAGGCCGCGCCATTTTGACCCCGGCACAGAACTCTGACTGATTTGGTGTCGGCATAGAAAGAAGTATCCTGCTTGCTTGATATGCAGTACTGTCTTTTTTAATGCTTTGTACAATGCTGATGCAACTGGGCAGTAGCTTGAGTGTCAGCGTCGGCTCCTCCGCTAAGGCGCAGAAACCCCGCCTCACTGGTCTCCGAGCAGTTTAAAAAGCTGGCTGTACACAGGTAAGTGCTTTTTTGTTTTTATTATGATTTGAATTCAGGATTTGAACTTCATTCAACTCCTATGAAAGAGGTCTGCTTGCACAGTAAGAATGCAAAATGTATCTGTCTGTATGAGTATTTAAACCAATATTGATATAGATGACACCTACTATTTTTTTTATTTCTTTTATAGCACTACTCATCCCAGTGTAGAGTATCAGAGTACTTTACAGCACAAACAGAGGCACAATAAATAATACAAGTATGTAAATCAATGTACAGGAAATGTTACATAAGATAATGGGGATTATATTTACTTATAATGTGTAGGCATCACATATCATCCATATTTATAGAGATCACATGTTATGAGTAGATGGTCATAGGCAGGAAATAAAACCTAACACAGTGACTGTGGTTGTCTGTACTACTAAGATTTTGCTTCCAAACACTTCTTTGCAATCTTAAAATGCCAACAGACTGAGAAAAAAATAAGGATCTAAACCCATGACTTACACTTTGCATGCAGCTCCTTGATGCTGGTAGATAGGGAACTGTAATATATTAAAAGTGTTGGAACTTGTTAACTGGAAGTAACAAGATTTCAGTGTCCATTGCAGTAGCCAACTTACCTATTTAAAAGAAATACAAATCTGTGATCTGCATGATACACGATGTGCTTTGCAGTAGGCACATGAGCCCTCTGTGCTACTTTATCAGTCAAAACTGTGACTGGTCATACCATTGAACTCTCCTAATACTGAGTTTATCACTAGAGTTATCTTACCACTATAAAAAAAAACTTCAAAATAGCTGTGCATACAATGATCTCTGTAGCAGGTGTCGTGAGCCTGTAAGATATTTTAAAATGCAGCCTCTTTGTGACAAATTAAGTAATCAAGGACAGATTTATGTACACATATGTTCTGGTTACTAATTTCTTTGCAGTAGATTTAAAATAAATAAATTATTAGAATAAAATAAAATGTATAAGTTGACTGTCAGGCTCTGCTTTTCAAGCTCCACCCCACGTGCCTCAGCACCCTTTCCTCTGCCACAACTTGATCTCCAATTTATGGGCTGCAGAAGAAACTTTTTTCCAATGTCAGCACTGCTTCCAGTCCATCACTGATCACTGTTGTAGTTCTTAGGAAGGGCAAATAACATGTTAAGCTATTCCAGTCCCCCTACTCCAGCCGCGGATAAAAAAGTGGAAGAAGAAGTGTACCAGGAAATTATTTACACGAGAGGTAGCCTATGGGTGAAGCTTAAAGTATGTAAGCTAAAATCCAGTGCTTCCCATAGTGTGCCACCCAACTAGTATTTGGGGCCTCTCATGAACTCTGTTATTGCACCCAGACATTACACTATAACGGACATGCGCTTAAAACAAGGCAGACCTATTGGCTTTGCCAGTGCTTGTTAGCAGTGTTTGATAAATGAGTAACAATAATTTTGTGAATAATTCGAATGGACTATGTTCCAGTCCTGACATTTAGAGACTCTGAATGAACATATTAAACATTACTATGGTCTGTGGAAGGGTAGTGGTATTTGGAGCGTCTCTATCCAGTTCTCTTCACACCACTTTCTTCTTCAGAATCTCTTAGACATGTACGCCCCCCTCAACTCCCACCCCTCCTGCTCCTCCTCCTCCTATCTCACTCCTCATCTTTTTCCTCTTTTGTACCCTCACTACTGCTCGCATTTCCTTGCTTCTCTTTCATTATATTTTTTACTTCTGCCTTGTCAATATTTTGACAGCTGGGTGCCTCCTTCTCACACGTTCACAAAGAATCACAATTACAATTGTCACACCTAACAATTGCGCTGTGCGCTCTGCAGAGAGGCCAAGGATTGGATGAGCATATATTCTGAACCCCTTTATTACCCACTGGCAGGCACTGTGAGAAACTCCCATAGGATTTGATCCGAACTACAGAGCTCTCAGGTCACTTATAAATACCCAGCCACAATCTGAACTCCCACAAACACCTGAAGGTGACTCTTAACAAGACGCACATCTTGGTAAAAGCAATTATACTTATGTAAGTGGTCTTCAAACTTTTTAATGCTTTGCACTCAGTAAAAAAAAAAAACCGAAGGGCTCCGCAGAACAACAACAAAATGTTCACAATTATTTTAAACTGCCTGCTCTAAACCTATTTAACAAGTCACACACAGCAGTTATGTTCAGTTACTTAGGGCCCATTACAGCCACTTATTTTTTTTCACTACAACACATCACAGCTTTCACCATGATGTCTTTCTTGGCCATTGCTTTGCTCCCCCCTCTGAGATAAATGGCCCAAAGTTTGATGACCTTGTGTTTGCTTTTATTACCAAAATATCAAAACCTGAGCAGGGCCAGACTGGGAGCCAAAAGAAACCCTGATAAAAAGGTGTAAACAAGCCCCACCTTTGCTTTTTAGGTCGAGCCTAGCGTAGCGTACATGCGCTGTCTATGGGAGGCTTATTGTAAGTACTCTAAACTTCTCCGTGTGGTTCGGACTCCTCGTACACATCGGATTGGCTTTTGCGTGTGTCTTTCACGAATGAAAGCACGCAAATGGCTGAAGGCGGGTGCATGTCCCATCTCTTTTGTTATTGTTGACTCCCACAGTGCTTTGCTCTCGGGAGCGAGCAGCGGCACGCAGGGCAGCAGCTCCATTCCTGTGCCCGCCCCCCCACCACTCCTCTTGAGCTGCTGGTTTTCATTAGCAGCCTGTGCTCCATGTTTGCACCCACTCCCACTCTTCTTTCTTTGTTATTTGTAGCGCGGTCTACTTTCACTGTGGGGACCGCGCTTGCTAACTCCGCTTGACACGGAGGTTGTGCACTTCTGCATAGTGAAAGGAAAGATGTGTGTGTTTATGAGTAAGAGGGGTTCATCGGCAAATTTTAAATAGTCAAGTTTCAGTCAAAACGGTGCAAGAACGGATAACTTTACTCCCCCCGCCACATTGCTTGAAGGGGGAGGGATGGACGACAGACTTTGTGTGCCACAGCTCATCTGTGAACATTTCACACCAGAACACACACACTCTCTCTCTCCTCTCTCTCTCTCTCTCTCCCTCCCACCCATCCCTCTCTCTATCTCTCTCTTTCTCTCCCTCCCTCTCCCTCTCCCTCCCTCTTGTGCACGGTTACAACACAAGGTCTAACCAGTGTGTCCCTGTCTTAGTCTCAACTGCAGTTAGTAATCCAGCGTCTGGTTTAGTTCTAACATATCTAATTGTTCATTCAGGAGTGACCCTTGTTCGCATGATCACTAAACAGACTTCCGCTTACGGCAACCATGACCTGAAAAACATCTCAGTGTTGTGGGCACATGGGGAGGCGACTGTAACCTGATCCAAAGGTGTTCGATAACCATGTAATAAAGCAAACAATTACACAGGCCAACTCAGAGGATGGTGCTCTCGAGTTACAAAGACACCGGTGATCCCACGTATCCAGTGTGGAGAAGCGCTCTCTCCTGGTGCCTGCTGCCTCTAGCCCCAGTGCCAGTCGGTGTGCCCATCAGCACCCTCTGTCAAGGTTTCTTTCTCCGGGGGCCTCTGCTTGTCCCCGTGTCTTTCTGTGTCCGCACCTCGGTCTTGTGGTTTCTATGACTTTGTCTGTTTATCTGTTCCGTGCCATTTCCTCCTCAGAGTCTGTCTGTCTTTCACAGTGTCTCTGTCTATATGTCCACCTCTCACTGTCTTTGTTCGCTTACCTGTATAGCCTGTCTCACTGCCCTGGTCTCGCTCGCTCCGTCTATCCCTGTCTATGCTTGCGTTTCTATCTATGCCTGTCCCTGTCTCACTGTCCGTGTTTCGCTCTCTCTGGCTCTATACACAACTTTCTATGTTGCTCCCACAGCGTTTTGTTCTCGGGAGCGAGCAGCGGCTCACAGGGTGGCAGCTGCATTCTTTGTTTTTTTCTTCCTTACAGCGCGCGCACCACTCATGGGGCGCTGTTCTTTATGTTAGGCGTGTTTCTGAAGTTTATTTAGCTGCGATTTGTCCTTGAGGGAATGTCCATGGTTTCTCACCTCTCCTCGCAGCTTGTGTGTGTTACTACAGAGCTGTGACTCGCCCCCAGCAGCGCCAGAGATTGGTGCTGCACTCATCTGGACCCCCCATCCCCTTCTTCATTATAGAAGCATGGGAAGGGGCACCGTTGCTCCTCGGCGCTTTATGGAAACAGAACGTGATGTCAGTAGGAATCAGCTGCCCCAGCCCACTAGGACAACCCCCCCCTCCCCCAAGGTGTCCGGCTTTTGTGGTCCTTAAGTTCAGTGCTGTTTCTCTCTTTCTGTTATAGACAACCTTTATCCTTCGTTTGTATTATTTTCCTATATTTTTTGTCACCTCCTCCACTACAGAGTGTCTTATTATACTTTCACCGCCCTTCCGAACTAACTTATTTCGAAATGTTCCTCGTGAGCCCCTCCCCTCTTCTTCCCCCAGTAGCTTCAGTGCGGCCACACGCCCTGTGTAAATCCAGCCCACCAAATCTTGTTTCCGATGTTTATTTAGCTGTGATTCCTCCTTGAGGGAATGTTCGTGGCTTCTCACCTCTCCTCGCAGCTTGTGTGTGTTACTGCAGAGCTGTGACTCGTCCACAGCAGCACCAGGGATTGGTGCTGTACTTGTCTGGACCCCCCTTCTTCATCACTGCGCCTTATGGAAGTAGAACTTGATGTCAGTAGGAGTCAGCTGCCCCAGCCCACTAACATACACACCAGCAAAACACACCACACACATACATCCCTCCAACACACATCATATCACAACTCATCACTACATTCCACACCATGCCACTGCCTTTACGTCACTAAACTAAGCACAACTTACACACAAACTTTACAGTACTGAACACAGCAGCTACATTGCTCTACAGCTTACCTTAAAACATTGCCAATATCTCTGACTAAACACCTATAAGGTCCCAAAGGCATGACCTATTGGCTACGCCAATGTTGGTTCTTTTTGTGTTTCTACTTCTCTCATTCGTCCTTTTTGCTGTGCCTGCTGCCATCAACCCTGGAGAGCTGGAGAAAGAAGCAGAGGCAGTGGAGATGGGCTACAACAATGGTCACGGTCTCCAGCCCCCTGAGGGAAATGGCTCATACGCTAAAAGTCCTAATCTGCTCAATCTCAGTCCATTTTAGAACAATTCTGGTTTTCGGTTAGATCATGGTTCTCTTCAGAATCATAATAACTGAAACTGCAAAGAGAGTAGCCTGTGATGGCTGTAAGTAGTCATGAAATATATTCCATAGCTTGTAGTTCCCAGCAAGTCCCCTTATAGGTTCAGCAGTTTGTTGTTGAAACAACTATTCTGTACAATACCAATAGTTAGAGTGGGAGTTGGGTCAGCCCACTGTTTATCGTAGGATGGCTTTCTTGTCACTCATTTCCTTGCTTCATATTTATTGGCTTTCTATCATCTTCTTGTGTTTGTCCCTCCTCTGGAGCATAGCTGCTTTTCAATGCTCTGACTGAATGTTTTATGACCTACCACTGCTGCAATTAGAAATTACTTTTTTGTTTTGTTTTTCTTCCAGCAAACATTCTTGTGAAAAGTTTCAGCCCTCCGTCCATCATCTTATTGTGTTTGCATGTTTGCCGTAAGTTGACCGGGTATGCCCAGACGTAGGTCCCTTGCTCACTTTGTCACTGGATTCAAGCTAGCCTGGCTGATGAGGGGTGATACCCCAAAACAAGTCCCAGGATACTTGTTTTCTGTCCAGGGAAGACCTTACTTGGCAGTTCGGGCTGGACTGTTCACATGAGGAATAGGGTCAGGACTGATTTGCATATGACTGGGTCTGAACTGGGGTGGCGAAGTGAGCAAAAGAACGATTCAACCCAGATCTAAAACTAACTGGGGGTGAGTGTCTGAAAAGTTTCTTATTGTGTTTGTTTCTTCCAGCACTCAATGGGAGTTCATGTGTTTTTTCCTTTCACTCCTTGTGCTCTTTTTTTTTTTTTTAATTCTTTGCATTCTCTTTCCCCTGTGTGTGTTACTTCACCATAATTATTCACTCTAGCACCCCTCTCTGCTTGTCCTTTGCTTACTGCATCCTCAACTGTTCTTTCTCCACCAATTCTCTGTCCCACCTCCCTGCTCCTCTGTTGCTTTTTGTCTCTTCAACTGACAGATTCTCACCATTGCTCCACCTGTTGATGTTACACACACCCCAACTTCCTCTGTTATGTTCCACCTGTCCCCTCTCTTCTGTTGTTTTCCTTCCCTCTACCAGCTCCCCTGGTGCTCTGTCACCCCTCCCTACTATCGAGTTGCTATTCACCCACTCCACCAGTTCCTACATTGCTCTACAAAACCTCACTGCTTCTCCATTTTCTTTTGGACCCGACCCATCACTGTTGAATGACCACCTCTCCTCTTCTCGCTTTTTTGACTTGCATACATTTTGAAAGAGCCCAGCAGCTCCACACTGTTACCCGGCTCCTGTGCTTACTTTTTTGTAATTTAATTTGCTGTAGGAAAATACCTTCTGGAATATTGGAATAGTCAATTAAGCTCACAAAAAAAGGCAAAAATGGCCGCTAATGCATTACGTTGCATACATGTGTCGTGATATTACAACATATGTAATGGGTGCCTTCTTCAATTATTATTTTTCAGAAAACAGATACCTATAGATAACAAGGAGGTCATTAGGATGGCGGGCGGACTTTGCCCGCCCGCCATCCTCACGGGATTGTGACTGCCCGCCATAAGGGCGGGGGTCCCGTGGTGGGGATTATGATGCGCCCGCCACAGTGGCGGGCGCATCCCTCATTTTTAACATTGTGGCGGGCGTTTCTCTCTGCACCGCCCGCCACAATGCTAAAAATGCATATATGCCTTTGCATACACGAAGCAGCAGGCACCGCGAGGTGCCTGCTGCTTCGTGTATGCAAATGCTAGGGGTACCACAGGTACCCCCCATGTGCACCCCCCCACCTCTACTTCACTCTGAGGGCACGCATGGGCCTCCCAGAGTAAAGACCGCATGCCTTTCCCGCCACGGAAAGGCATCTGAAACAGCCCATTGTAATATGGCTGGTGGTGTCTAATAGACACCGCCACCATATTAATCCTTTTCTGCCCCGGCCGCAAGGCGACCGGGGCAGAAAATCGGCGGACGGTCTTTACGTCCGCCGCGGTCCCCCCTCCATACTAATATGGCGGGGAGAATTTAGGTGCGGATGGCGGGCGGATTGCCCCCGCCAGGCCGGCGGTGGCTACAGCCAGCCTGGCGGGGGCAATCCGCCCGCCATCCTAATGGGCCCCCAAGTTTCATGACACATTAACAGCCATCCTGGAACAGGTTTTTTCGCTAAAGGCAAAAAGTTCCAAAATGGCCACTAGCCCATCAGCATGCAACACATCAGCAGCCTTTTAAAAACTTTTTTTAAAATATTTTGCTCTGTGCTTTACAAACAAACATTGCTTAAGTCAATAACTTCAAGCAACCGTAACTGGACCAAAGAGTCTTAAAGCCGTCAAAGTTTCGATACGAATCAATCACCGCTCATCACATTGCAATACACAAAAGCAAATTGTGAATACGGCAATACAGATTGGATTGCCAGGGAATGCTAACATTGAAGAAAATTACAGTTATTTGAATGTGGGCAGCAGATTAACGAACAAGCTGTACCCATTGACTCTTTCATTAATGATATTTCTTCTATTCTCAACAGAACGATTTTAATAAAATCTGATTTTATGACACCAAGTCTGGCGGCGTTCTAAATCAACAGGCGATCACAATAGAACCCTACTATTTTAACATTACGGGTGGAGAATACAGTTTTCGTCCTCTAGGTTCCATGCCATTGAAAGCGGGAGACAACTTTTCCAGGGTCTCCATATAAGATAATTAGATAAACGTTTTTGTCCTGAAGAAGGTGAAGATCTATCAAACTTTCACCGAAAAGCTGCATCAACACTTTTTCTGTGTATTTTTAAATTTGTACTTTTTAAACTTGTATTTGTTACCTTTTCTTTTTTTTTAAATGAAGTGGATAAAGAAAATTATGGCAACGTATTAATGAAATTATGGTTTGAAATGAGTTGGTCTCTTTCTGTATT
This sequence comes from Lissotriton vulgaris, assembly GCF_964263255.1. Taxonomy (NCBI): domain Eukaryota; kingdom Metazoa; phylum Chordata; class Amphibia; order Caudata; family Salamandridae; genus Lissotriton; species Lissotriton vulgaris. Next base: position 365,468,097 of record NC_141695.1, on the reverse strand, counting down.
TGCACCGCAACAACTTAAAATGAACTTGTTTCCAAAACAACAAAAGTTTTTAAATAAAACAATAGTTTATTATATGTTTGAGTTTTGAGTTTCATTGTAACACATTACAGCAACCTGTAAACGAAAATTTTCTTTCAAGAATAATTTGTGGTTACTGTTGTAGCTTAGCTGTTATATTTCTTGTACAAAGTACCTTTAGAACATGATCTGGATTTTAGGTTGGTTTATAGAATTTACTTATATATTTACCTCGCTCACTTTCTAGTCTTTTGGAAAGGGATCTTTTTGTTATAGGTCAATAACGTAGCCTTCACATTTTAAAGACTTGACCTATTGGCTTTGTGAATGCTTGTTTAGCCAGGAGGGATTCTGGACTCCCAAGTGTTGCTGCCTAATGAAGGTGCTTGATCTGCTCTGTTGAATTGCGCAATTTGTTGAGTTCTTGCTTGTATTTTTCACTACTTCGAAGGGCCTGGTCCTGAACAATTGTGTCGAGCCTTCATAGGTGCAAGATATATAGGTGCAGTGAGGGCATGCTGCAGCACCCTACAATAGCTGAGGTTCAGAAGATGAATGAGGAATAAAGATACCTTTACATTTTATTTTTATCTTGTAACATTTGAAATGTGTTCAAAAACAGTTCAAATGTCAGGCTAGGTCTTCTGCCAAATTGCTGCTTATGCCTTTACCATGAAGACTGGTGTTTACTTTTTATTTTCTGGCTAAAATGTTAGTGGATTTTGTAAAGTGAACTATCTGACAATCTTGCGGGGATACAGAGAGTGTTAAAAGAAAGCATGTACTTTTTTTCCTAACTCACAACATTTAAATACCTGTAAAATAAGAGTACACATATTTCAAGATATATCAGCAGAAAAGCACAACTGAAGTATATTTTTTTGTATTTATAAAGTGTGTGATGGAAACAAAGATTTTTATAAGATCAATACAAATCAAAACACTTGCTGGTGAGCAAATGGTAAATATTTGCTGCAAACCCAGTTCTGCACATAGTTGTTTGTGTGCTATATAGCTTTATCAGTAAAATTGCATGTGCGTGCAAATTTTTTGGCCATTTCAGTGGGAAATGTGCCGTCTGTAAATGACAGAGCACCATAACATCTTGCTGTATTAATGTTTTTGTGATGGTGTGCCCCGAAATGCACCATCAGATACATACCACACCCGTACCACTCTCCCGCTGAGAGGGGTTAGCGCTTTTGATATCTTTATTCTTCGAGTGTTGCTTTACTTTTTCGTAATCTCTATGACTTCAGTGATGGAACATTGATGCCAGCACCTCACTCTGAAAACTTTTCCAGTACCATTGGGCCAAGACTTCATATGTTTCAGTGTAAACTGATAATCTTACGTAATTTCTTTTATATACTTCGTAAATAACTTCATGGGTGCAATCGGTAGCTTGAATAGTTAAAAAAAAAAAGAGGAGGAGGTGTTATCAGCACAGCCATGGCAAAAAGTAATTTTCAAAAAGGCTTTAGGTACAAATCAATATTTTCTCTTGTGCTACAAAGTGAGCCTGGGCTGTCTACCGAAACCACAGTCAACAAGATGCCTCTAGGCCGAGTCCAAACGTGGCCACTTTATTTAAAACCTATAATTATTTATCTAATATGATGCAATTCTGTTGAGCCACCTCTCCAACAGCATGGCACAGTCTAGATGAGCCAAAACACCTTTTCACCCAATTCGCATTTGTACAACAAAGAAGGGCAGTGGACAAACTTTTTCTTAGGAGTCCGCACTGCTGAATGCTGGGGCTTACGAATAGCAAGGGTTGCCCATTTTAATTCTACCTCGTTTCTCTGTCTTCCATTTTTTTAATCTTCCTGTCTCACTCTTGCAAGTTCTTTTTCGCCCATGCTTTCTCTTTCATTACTGTGTTCCTATGTTTCTCTTCATTCTTTTTTCCTCTCCAGACTTTCTCTCTTGCTCTGAGTCAAAGGAATCAGTGCTGGTACCCACCTCTGGAAAGCACAGGCACAAGTAGCAGTGCTCACACCCAACAGAGCACAAATACAACAGATAGTTCCATATCGGAAAGTGTAAAACATTATTCTAGGAGGATTTACCGCACACCACCCTACTTCAGAACACACAGATAGAGCCCGAAACCGGTCCATGGATGCTTGTTTCCAGTCCAGGGAGGACCTGGCCTGGCAGTTCGAGCGGGACTGTTCCCATTGGGCGCAGGGTCAAGACTGATTTGCATATGACTGGGTCCAAACTGGAATGGCATTTTGAGTGAAAAAACGATGGATTTAGGCCCAGATCTCTGTACTAGGGTGAATGTATGACATTGTTCTGCATTTTGTCCATCAATTATTCTTTTTGCATTTGTCACCCCGAGTGGACGGGTATGCCCAGACATGGGTCTCGTGCTCTCCATGCAACTGGGGTCAAGGTATCCGGGCGGATGAAGGCTGAAAGCCCGAAACCGGTCCTAGGATGCTGGTTTCCAGTCCAGGGAGGACTTGCTCTGGTGGTTCGGGCTGGACTGTTCCCATTGACCGCAGGGTCAAGACTGATTTGCATACGGCTGGGTCAAAACTGAATGGCATTGTGAGCAAAAAAACTATGGATTTATGCCCAGATCTCTATCCTGGGGTGAATGTATTACATTGTTCTGCATTCTGTCCATCAATTGTTCTTTTCACACAGAGAGAGCGGTCAGTTCACAGCCAAGCTGTCCCATGTGTGCAGATGACTGCAGGGCACCAAAGACGGCCTGCATCCACAAGCGGCTGAACACCCACACACCCACACACCCACCTGCATCTAAGTCCCTTCTATTTCTCATACCCTGAAATGAAATGAAATGAATGAAACTTATATAGCGCACGACTTACCCTGGGGCATCTCCGCGCTTGCTTAGGGAACCCGTCCTGGTATTCCCCTGTGAGATAACCCTGGCAGGGTATCCACAAGGTGAAAGTCAGGCATCCCACCGCGAGGGGCCGTTGTGGAGATTAAGCAAGCTATTGCCCAGAGTCGCAGAGTGTGAACCCGTGAGTCGAGAAGGCACCGGAGCGAGAATTAACGAGTCCGTGGAATTTTTGAGCCCAAGACCCGCCGAGGCGGGGAATTGAACCCTGGTCCAGGGCCGAACTCAAGCTCCAGGTCTGCCGCCTCTAACCCCTGAGCTCCACTTCATGACTATTTCAGGTCCTTCATGCAATTCACATCTAAATAGACATTTTCTTGTGCTAGGTCAACTCCATCAATTGAGACAGTTCCTGAGAGATCAGCACTGTCTTCAGGAAGTGATTGTTTTTTTATTCTACTGGTGCTAAATATCAGAATTTGGTAAATTTGCTGCCTCAGAAAATCTGTTGGTTTCAGCTACTTCATCAGGCACCACTTTGGATTTTATTTTTCAAATACAATATCAAGGAATGTATATCACTCTGCTTTGTCATTAGATGCACGAGGCAAAGTTCTGTGTGGTTATTTAGTTGAATATGATCTGTGCAATATCCAAGAAATTATCAGGAGTGAGAAGAGGCAGATCCCCACCTTTATTGGTAGGGGACGTTGTAAAATTATAAATACTTTTTTGTATCTGGGAATCTAGGCCATTGTATTCAGGAAGAAGGCACACAGGTGATGGCTGTAGCGATCACAAACCTCTTGAAGCTGTTTTGGAAGTTCACAAAGCTAACCAGAATTATCCTTTGAGGGGAGTCCCACATTGTTAGACTTGGCATCTTTTGACGTGTTTCCCCTGAGTTTTTGCTTTCTGCTCTCCGGGTTTTGACTCTGTTTTTGCTGGCGTAGTGTTTCTGCGCACTTTTCGCACTGCTGATCAGTGGTAAAGTGCAAGTGCTTCTGATTGGCTTTCCATGATTGGTTGCTTGGTTTTCTTGTCACCCCCTAGTAAAGTGCACGGAGTGTGCCAGGGCCTGGGAACCAAATGCTACGCGTGGGCCTGCAACACAGATTGTCCCACCCACGTGAGTAGCCCAGACCTGCCATTGCAGAGTCTGCATGCAGTTTGTAACCGTCATGTCGACTTGGCCGGTGCACACACTGGCCAGTCCCTAACCTTCCCTTTTCTTAGTTGTCAGGCACCCCTAAGGTAGGCCCAAAGTAACCCAGTGGGCAGGGTGCAGTGTATGTGAAAGGTAGGACATGCCCTGGTGTATGTGGCATGTCCTGATAGTGAATTACAGCCCATTTCGTTTTTTACTATTGCAAGGATACCTATTCCCCATAGGACAGAATGGGAAGTTGGTTTATAAAATCTTATAAACATAACTGGCGCTGGGAACTAGGTGGGAAAATAAAATATAGTGTGCCTGAACTCAGAATCTAATGATGTATCTCTTAGTAAAGGTGATTTTTACATTCAGTGTTACAGGGCTTTAAGTGGGATGAAAAAACTGGGGGGGGTCTCTCAAAAGGGCATGGCCACTAATTAGGGGCGTGGCTTTTAAACACTTGCGCTAAAAATCTTTGTTTAGTATAGTGTGCCGCCCAACTTGTATTTTGCTGTTTCTGTCATTGCATCCAGATATGTGATACAATAAGTAACATCATACCTACAACAAGTAAGGACTATTGGCTTTGTCAATGGTTATTAGATGCATAAGATAAATAAGCTGCAACTATGGCTCGTAACAGATAATATTGAAAAAGCTTCCAATTAAAGCCCTGGTGACCCTAACACAATGTTGCTGCTCTTGCGTTTCAGAAAGAGAAGGGAAATACAGAGAGAAAATGACTCTGAAGGATTTCCCTTCCCCCACAAAGCTCACCTGGCATGACATCATGCTGTAACTTCTCCATTAGTGAGAAGTGAGCAGTGTGGGCCGCGCACATCCATGTGCTTGTCTCGAAACGGGTCTCTATCTGGCTGTTTTGTGCCCTGGCACTTTTTTCCGGACTGCATTGACAGTAAACTGCTGTCTCTGCAGTCTGGAAAAAAACGGACAGCCTGTGCCAGGGCTCAAAACAAAGCCCGATAGAGACCCATTTCGAGGCCTCTTTTAAAAAACTCCTGGTGCTCAGACCCCTTGCACTGGGGACTGTGTGTTTTGTGCTGCGACAGACGAAAAGCAACTCGACAACGTCTACGATGCCGCTGCTGACTCAGTGTCCTGAAGGCACCGCAGAGGGCACCACCGCACCGCGGCCCTGGTCTCACCGATGACGCCGGCAGACGCTGCCACAGAGCCGCTGCTCGAACCACGACCTGTGGGCACCGCACTCCGCACCACCTTGCTTCACATCGAAGCCTGGGCACCGCAGAGAGCACCGCCGCAATGTGACCCTGGTCTCGCTGACGACACCTGCTGACGCTGCCACCGAGCCCGTGCTCGCACCGTGATCTGTGGGCACCGCACTCCACACCGCCTCGCTTCACAACGACACCTTGGCCTCCCAGACGCCGCTGCTCCATGCCGAAATAGACGCCACTGCTTGCACTATGGACCGAGGGCACTGCTTGTAAAGTTACAAGACGCACCGCCCTCATCCCACACCACAGCCTTGGCCTATCGACGCCGGCACCACCGACTCCCATTCGTCAGCCGACGACAGCGCTTCAGCAACGACGCCGCCGCTGCTTGCACCGTGACCTGCCAGCACCTGTGACGAGCACCGCCTTCACCGCACACCACGACTCTGGGTCTCACCGATGACGCCATTTGATGCTGCCACCGAGCCGCTGCTCGCACCGCGACCTGAGGGCACCGCACCTCGCACCAGACGTCTGCCGACGCTAGAGCTCCTGATTTCAACAGAAAGGAGCTCGACCTGCAACTCGAGTGACTTCAAGGGCTTCGGCGCCCTGCATCTCTAAAAGGTACTGTTTACGGGTCTTCCCGACACCGTAGCTGGTCCACGACGCCGTGACCAGCCTGAACTGTTTGGATTTGTTTTCTCAGGACGCCGTGATAGCCCTGGACGGAGCTATCAACATCAAGGAACTGTTTTTTAAGCGTATTTTGATAACTGTAGATTTTTAAGTACTGTATTGTGGATTCTTCTCGTTTTTGGTCTTGTATATAAACATATTGGCTATTTTTCTAAACTGGTGTGGTGTCCTTTTGTAGTGCTTACACTGTATTATTGTCGGTTATGTGCAAATGCTTTACACACTGCCTCTAAAATAAGCCCGACTGCTCGTGCCAAGCTACCAAGGTGGTGAGCAGGGGTTACTACTCCCTTATCCTGACTAGAAAGAAGGGTCCCTACTTGGACAAAGGTGCAAGCCCTTGCCAACTAGAGACCCCCATTTTCTAACACACATATATCCATCAAATATAATGGATTAAAAATAAGCTGAAAATCTGATCAGGGAGAATACAGCTTGTATTGACCTGTATGTATGTATTTCAGGACAGCTGTCCAGGAGGAATTATTCAAGTGTGACTGTCCTCATTGATTTAAAATGACATGTTCTCAGAACAATAGATGATTATGAAGGGCATTGAACTGATGCCCTAGTTATAGAGAGGAAATAGGTAGACGCAGAGTAGATTATATATCAATCCTCAAAAAGCAAAAATGCGAATTTAGGGAACAAGTTTGGGAAATAATGGCTGTCCCTTGTAAGCTTAAAGATGCCAAGCAATTCTTTAATGTCATTAATTCCAGAAAATTTAACAATGTTCAGATACTGGTATGAGGATTACATATTATAATGGACCAGTGGGTGACCCATTTTGAAAAGCTATATCATCACCCATATCCAATGGAGCAGTCTACAAGAGGCTCCTTTCCAGCTCATCCTCTTAATATCCAGTTTTAAAAGTCTGAAAAAGTGTCTTACATTATTGAAAGCCATCCAAGAACCAGATGGGGTGCCCAAACACGGATATAAATCTGAAATCGAATATTGGTAGCCGGTAATTATGAATGTTTTAACTCGGCCTGTAGCAGTACTTTGCTGATTTCATGCCTAAGAGTGAAAAACGGTCCAATTTCTCTGTTGAACTCCACTGTTAAAATTGTAGGCCAAATTGTGCTACACTGAATCTTATGATGGAAGTCTGAGGCTCAGTTCGGTTTCATACAATGGAAAATTATACATCTAATAGTGTGCAAATGCATGGTATCGAAGGGCAGTGCTATCACTTAATATTCATGGACCTGGTAAAATCCATGCCCATATCAGCTCTTCTATAAGCGGATGATGCTGGATTCATAGGTCGTACTCCTAAACAGAGCAAAAGTCTAATTCACATCTTTGTGTTCTTTATGGAGAATATGGACCTGGAGACAAACTTGTTGAAAACATTTTACATGGCATGTGGCCCTATGAGTTCGGAAACTAGACTGATTCTACTTAAAAGGAAAGTCCATTGGGAAAGTCTGTCAATTCTGGTACTTGTGGGTAACATTTGATTCATTGAGCACCTGGCCCCCTTGTCTCTTCCTTAGGTGAGAAAAATTTAGTCTGTCAGTGGGCATTGTATTTAATTTTGCCTCAAATGTAGGTAGCTAGCCAATCCCACCCTAGAGAAAAAATGGTTTGTGGAAAACTGTAGAAAGTGTTATGGTTAATGATCTTAACCTATGGAACTTGCACCTGGGGCCATATTCATGTGCCTAACCTCCAAGTTGAAGAAAATCAATTTCTAGCCATCTTCTTGATTTACCCCCCAAAAGTCCAGCGTATTTTATTCATGAAAAATTGGGTCTCAATTATGTTGAAGATTATATCAAACCAGCTCCTGTGTTATTATGGATATTGATTTAGACTAATAAATATGCAAATTTTAATTAAGAAGGGCCTTGCACGAGACAATGGGCTTCAAATGTCATGGTTCTGCTACATTAAATTTATTGGGGAAAAGCGAGGAAGTTCGGTTTTATTTAATAATCCTCATTTAATGCTATTAAAGGAGCCATGGGACGTTATCACACAATATTGAAAGCAGCAATCTTTGGCCAACAATGTATAACAACTCAAAAAATTTACCTAGATTTCAGCTCATGAAAAAAGCTGTGTTTCATTCCGGAATAGAGAATTAGAAAGACAGAGAGTGTCAGCAGGTATCTTACGTACAAGATAAGACATTAGATTCCAAAGTCTTTAGATATCAACGCTACTGCAGTGCTAATCAAGCCCTGCTGTGCACCCAGGCAGTGCGACAATATCCAGTGTTTGTGTTTGTTTTTCTCTCTCTCTTTCACCCCATTTCTTTTTCTCCAAGTCTACATCTAAACGTGCAAACGGGCTCAGCTCATGCCAGAGCACCATTTCACACGATTCCAGGCACTCTGCCTTCAGGATTGTCAAGGCCTGCCATAGGAGTGACTGATAGGGATCGGTGTGTCCATTTTAGGGTTAGATATAGGTATACTATATCTATAGCAAAGGGTGATTACACCACCTTGCCCCAGCTGTCGTGCAGCTAGTTGTGTCAGATTTAGATGGCCATCCAGGGGTGGCATAATACATGCTTCAGCCCCTGGTAGGCCCTGGGTACACCTATGCCCTGAGTTACAGGGTCTGATAAGGTGGCCCAGTACCAATTGGATAATGCACCTAAGGTACACATGTCAATTTAGTGAGAGAACAGCCAGGCTGTGGGTCTGATTGGCAGGCCCACAGCCAGAGAAAGTCGTAAACCAGTGAAACAAAAGCAAAAAATCTGGGTGATCATAGGATTGCAGACCCTACTCTCCTACAAAGATCAGCCAGGGGTAATACAGAGAACATTTTGAATAAATGGCAAGTTTACTTCAGATGCACACCCGTCCAGCAACGATTCAACATGGAGCTTAAAAGGCATCTCCTAAATAAGCACCAATAGTCTCCACTTGAGAGACCCTCAAGGCCATCTTGTAGTCATCTTAAGCCGTACTCTCAACTGACTACGCTTCCCGCTCCACTCTTCATATACAGGTACACTTGCTTCGCTTTCTCTTGGCTTTTGTTCCCCATTCCCTAAATTTAGTTCTACAGCCAAACCTGCCTGGCCATCCCTTTTACATACCATGTTGTATGATACGCATGAATGCTGATTTCTGCAATTTGACACTTAGTACCTCAAGTCTGCAATTAACTTTTTCAAATAATTTGTTGCACTCTGAATCCACATAGATACTCCTCTTGCTAATGTCTCTTTCAAACATATAAATGCTGTACATCCTGTTCATTACCCAAGATTCATCAATATTTTTTCTTGTGCTTCACCTATACAGCACTCGGCTGATCTGTCAGGAGGATTTGGCCACAGTACATAAAAAAAACTATATAAAGAAAACAAAATCCTGTAATAAATGTATAGACCAGCCGCACAGAGTCCACATTTCTCCTTCTTTGCTAATACTTATTCATTTTTGTATTTGATTTACAAAAGCAAGACATGAGCTTCTCTGCATGAAATGTCCCTGTATTACTTCCGTGTTCAGTATTGGGCATACAATATTGCGACAATAACAATGACCATGTATGATCGTGGGCAGACTACGAACAAGTGTGTGAACACACACAAAATATTGACGTAATGACAGCACACAATATAGATGACCACCCCCAAACGATGGAGCTCGAGCTCTCACAAGTGCGGTGAGGTGAGGTGAAGAGGAGACTTCTGTAGAGATACATTCTGGCAAATTCAAAATAATCAAATAGGGTATAGCTCTCAGATCAAAGGGGGGGGGGCAGTCCAATAAAAAGAACCAAAGAGATGGAATAAATGTAAGGGAGGCTGACCACAATGAGCTTTAAGGTACAAGAAAGTGTACAGATCCTATATCACACATAGGAGAGCACCTACATAATGTCTTCAACAAGTACCCAAATCTTATAGAACGGTCTCCATATGATATTCATTGAAAATGAGGTGACAACATGAGAGGAGAAGTTCAACGAAATAAGAACCAAACGACAACATGATGGGTGCCTCTTAAGGATGACACAGAGGGCCAGATTAAGAATTGGTACATAATAGGGCATCCGTCAGTTTCTGGAGGTGAATGTGAACATGGTGAAGAATCCCACAATGGAATTTCCACCAGAACACTTTCCTTATAGTAGAGGAGATCCACAGGATTTAGCACTTTCTGTAGAAAATAGAGGCTTTTTGACTATCACCAATGCCAGATTAGCCCAGGGCAGTATAAACACAAAACGATAGGACCCGTATCCATTCCTGATCACCGACATACATACTGACAGCTGGAGTAGAGCTCCAATAATCACCGACACATGATCAGTGAAAGTGAAATCAAATCCTCTCTCAGACCAGACACATATTATCAGCAAGGACAGATCTCTTCTCAGACTAGCGACAAACATGCACATCAGGATCATATTCCCGAACAGATCAGTCACAAATACATTGACAGTGGGAGCCATTCGTTTCACTCAGCGCCGAGATACCTACGGGTAATTGAGCGCTTAACAAATAGCCTAAATAAATAAATAAATACAAACACACGGACAGCAGGAGTAGATAGCCTCATGGATACACAGCATGAGTGTATCCCCTCTTAAGACAGAGACATATATAAAATGTCAATCACCCTTACTTTCAAGGCACTACATAACACTGAACAGCATACCAAAAGTATTGCATCTGCTTTCACAAATCTTCCAGACTCCTACGTGCACACATCCCATGCATACAGAAAAATAGACCTGGCGGCTGAGTATCGTCCTACATTGCTCTTAAGGCATTGAACCACCTGCTGCTCAACATCAGAGCCTCCTCTTCACTTCCTGAATTCTGCAAGACACTGTGAAGACCTTGGCTTTCGAGAAGTCCCTCCAGGCCCTAGGACTGGCTGGGTTCAACTGCTCAGAGCCAGGAAATTCTCTGGGATGATAGTGCACTGTATAAATCGACATGACAAGGACTTCTTTTAGATCAGATGCACGTATACTGATAGTGGGAGCAGAGGCCATCTAAGACCAGACCTATACACTGACAGCGGAAACGGAGGTCCTCTCTGACCAGACCCATACAATGACCGTACAGCCCCTTTTTTATCAGACCCACATACATGCGAACAATGAGTGTACTGCAGCTTAGCAACAAGAGACGCATTCTCTAATAGTGAAAGTAGTGAGCTGGTTATCTTCAGGCACTTACACACCACAGACATCTGTTGGTCTCATTGACCAGACACAGGTGTACAATAGGAGAAGGTGTGTCCCTTAGAGAGCACAAGCTCATGTATGCTGTCCTTTCCTTACCACAGACACATGGACACAAATAAAGGAGGAGAGGTGTCCTTTTCAAACAAGACATGCATTGATTAACGGAACAACCACTGACAAAGCCAATAGGTTTCACCTAAGCAAAGTTGTAGTATTCTTCCCCAGGTACAAGTACGACGACTCTGGTAGTAGGTGATATGTTTAGTTTACTTAAAGCAGAGCTGTAACCACCGCAGTCACACAGCTACACAGAGTCAGCTCCACTGTCACAACAGTTGAATCCTTACATTCCAAACTCCTCATGCAGCACTCTCTGGAATGTACGCTCAACATTCCAGAGAATGCCTCATCACAGACTGAGAGTACTACAGAAATCTATTAGTTTGGTAATTTTTTTTATACAAGTTGGACAGCAGTGATTGGGGGAGAAGCAGCAGTGGACAGTTGGAATAGGGTGAGGTAGGGTATGCAGATGGGGGGAGGGGACTGTATAGTGCCGTGTATTCTTTTAGAGTGCATAACAAAAAGTTACAAAACAAAAAAAAAGTTCCTAGAGCAGTACGCAACCAGTGGAAGGACACTGGCTGCAAACAAGAAGCTGTGATAGGCGCATGCTCCACTGCAGGAAGACAAGACCAACAGGGCCGGACTGGGAACCACAACCCGCCCTGGCAAAGTGCTTGGCCGGCCTCCCTCTCCCCACTCGCGGGTGGGGGGTTGGAGGTGCCAAAGCTCTTTGCCGAGGCCAGTTTTCAGCCGATTTTGGTACAGGGCCAATTCTGCAGCTATGCTGCAAAAACGGCCCTGTAACAAAATCGGACCCCAGCGGCCCAAAACCGGCCGCCACCCGTGTGACACACTGGGGGATTGCCCGGTTCCCGCTATGACCAGTCCGGCCCTGAAGACCAATAAGAAGCAAGGAAATGAGAGTGATGTGGAAGTTAACTAATGTTAAGCGTTGGTAAGTAATGGGTGAGTGCTAAGCCCATTTTTAAATAGATTTCGCTGACTGCGCATGTACGCTGTTCAGGTGAATCCTAAAAAGGAATACCCCTTACAGACCAAACACACATGTTATGAGTAGGAGAGGCGCCTATGTTTCAGGAGAGAAGTTGCCCTGACCTGGAGGGAAAGAAATGACTGATAACTGTGTGGAGTATGTCTCTGGAAGACAGCCTGCCCAGAAGACACTGGGCTATACAATCTTGTTGGCGAGGTTCACATCTATAAGGAGTGTTACCATCTGCATCTCAGGAGGGTTGATGCGCTGCCCAAGTCATCAATGGACCAAAATGGTTAGTGAGCCAGTACTACCCCTCAGTATACCTAACTCGGTGGGACGTGGTATGACCCATTTGAGAGTTGGTTAATCTGAATGTTATGTTAAAATGATTTATAGAGCGCACTTTCACCAGGCGGTTTCATGGCACTATGAATGTGAGGTAGCAGATGAGTGAATGATGGGCATGGCGTTACTCATAAGCCTGAGAAAACAGCAGGGTTTTCAGAAGGGATCTAAAGTGGGTATAAGATATAGTTAATCTAAGTTCCAGGAGGAGTGAGTTCCAGAAGTGGGGGGCAAGGAAAGAGAACCTAAGACCACCGTGTTTCTTACGTTTGAAGGTGGAGGTGGTGAGCAAGGCCAAGTGGGAGGAACGAAGATCGCAGGAAGGGAGATAGCTGTGGATCAAAGAGGAAATGAACGCTTGATCAAGACCGGCCAATGCTTTGAAGATGGTACAGCCAATTTGAATTCGCAGCGCTTGGCCACCGGGAGCCAGTGAAGGCTCTTCATCAGGGGACGAACGTGGGGGTGTCTAGGTTGGTGAAAGATGAGCCTAGCTGCCTGGTTTTGTACCAGTTGCAGACGACGGTGCTGGTAGGTAGGGATGCCAACGTAAAGTGAGTTGGCGTTGTCAATGCAGGAGATGACCAGGGCCAGGAGAGCAAGGGTTAGGGCCTCCGCAGTTAAGAACCTAGAGATATTTCGAATTCTGCGAAGGTGGAAGAAGCAAGATGACACTACTGCGCCAATCTGAGGCTTCATAGATAGGTCTTTGCAGATTATAACCCCCAAACTTTTAGCAGATTCTGCAGGACAGGGAGAAGTGCCTAGGAGGGGGGCCAGAAGTTAGAGTTCCATGGGTTAGAGGGGCCTCCAGTCAGGATGAGCTCAGTCTTATCGGGGTGAGTTTTAATTGATTGGCCACCATCCAATCGCTAATGAGGCACATGGTGGACTGGACGTTGTTGACTGAGTAGTCAGAAGAGTCAATATCAAACACCAGCTGGATGTCGTCTGCGTAGTTAAAAGCAGCGACCTTACTTTCGCGCAAGGACCGGATTAGGGGAGTTAGGTACAGGTTAAAAAGGGGAGAGAGGGAGGATCCCTGGGGGACACCACAGGTCAGCCTGACTTTCTCAGCAGAGAAGTTGGTGAGGCGGACAGCCTGGTGTCGGTTACTGAGGAAGGAGGAAATCCACCTTAGAGCCGACCCCTGGATGCCAGCATCGCCGGCACGGCCGATCAGAATGTTGTGGTCGACCATATCAAAGGCGGCAGATAAGTCCAGGAGCACCAAGGCCTGACTGATGTTATGGTCTGCCCCCCTTCTCAGTTCATCCATGACTGAGAGAATGACTAGCTCGGTAGAATGTGCTGTCCTAAATCCTGCTTGTTGGGAGTCAAGGAACTGTGAATGTTCAATGAAAGAGCTGAGTAAATTGGTGACATGAGCTTCAAGCAGCTTGCCGAGGTAAGGGAGCAGAGAGATGGGGCGAAAGCTACTCATTAGAGAAGGGTCAGCATTTGTTTTTTTCAGGATGGGGACGACTTCAGCTATTTTAAAGGAGTCAGGGACAGAGCCTAGTCTGAGAGGGTTGTTGAGGAGTGCAAGTGGCAGGTCAGGGCAGGTGGCTAAGACTTCTTGTAAGATGTGGGATGGGCAGCAATCTGTGGGGTAGCATGATCCAACTTTTTTAATAGGGCGATAAACTCATCCCTAGATATCAGGGGAATTTGGTCCACTGCCTGGGGTTTTTGGTAGCAGAGGTAGAAGAGGGTGTAGGGGAAGGAATGCTGCTTTTGATTATGGCAATCTTCTCCGTGAAGTATAGGTTAAGGGAGTCACATAATGTTTGAGAAGGGATGGGTTTAAGTGTTACTCTGTCCGGGTGTGACAGCTCCTCCACTATGGAGAATATGTCTTTGGTCTTAGTAGCAGAATTGGCGATTTTCAGGGAGAAATGTGTGGTTTTGGCCTGGAGAATTGATTTTTTGTAGTCTTTTAACAGTGTGATATATGAAACTTTTTTCCCTGGGGCGTAGTCTCGTTTCCAGCTACGCTCATCTTGCCTGAGTGCCAGTTTCTTATTTTTTAGTTCGTCCGAGAACCAGCGCGGGGCGTCATGGGGTCGCTTAAGTTTGGTTCTCCTAAAAGGTGCGACGATGTTGCTGGCTGATTCAAGCCAATGCTTAATGCTGGTAGCCTGATTATCTAAGGAGTCCTGGTCGAAAGGAGGCAAGGCGTTAAGTAAGGTACAGAACTCGTTGAGGTTGGCCCGGCTCCAGTTTCTTGCCATATGGTTCCCTGTGAGGGGCTGTTTTATGTGGGGGACGCAGGTCAGTGAGAATGTAATAATATGGTGGTCTGACCAAAGGCACGGAGAGATTTGGGGTTGGGTGATTTTCCAGGTTGGAGGTCCAAACTTGGTCTAGGACATGTCCCTTCGTTTTTGTAGCGGACTGTATATGCTGAGTACAGTTCATACCGGATAGGAGGTCTGTGAAATCTGAGGAGGTGGTGCTCTCCTAAGCATCCGTGGGCCAATAGTTAAAGTCGCCAATAATCATGATTTTAGCATTATTGATGACTAATTGGGACAGCATTTCACCAAACAGTAGGGGGAAGCAGGACATGTATTGAGGGGGGTGGTAAACAAGGGCGCAGATAAAAGGGGACTGGGGGATTCGAATTTTAAAATGAGGCTGTCAACTGAGGGTATGCCAGTAATATTTAAGGCGGTAAACCTGAGTGGATGATGAATTATAGCAGCGACCCCACCTCCCAGCTTCCGCAAGGGCCTGTTGGCTTTGAGGATATAGTAGCCTGGGGGCACTGCCGCGAGAATATCCGGTACTGACTACGTCATAAGCCAAGTTTCCGTTACAAGAAGTATGTCAGGGTTGTCTGAGTCTAGTAGCTGGAATATTTCGAGTTGATGTTTTATCAGTGAGCGGGTGTTTAAGTAGCTGACTACCAGGGTGCTTTTAGTTTTGTCCAGGGGTGGGGGGTATGGGGCCGGGTGGGATAGCAGGGTTGGGGGAGAGGCTGTTAACAGAAGGTAGGACTAAGAGTTCAGGGAAAGCATTCCTTGGGCTAAAAACCCCTATCGAATACAGATGGGCTTGGGTGCCGGGGCCAAGAGAGCAATTATCATGGAGATGTGTCAGTTCAGTATCCATATGAGAGATGAAATGGGAATAGTTACCTGCCCCTTGGCCCGGTCGGCCGCGGACGGGCTTGACTTTGGCGCGCCTTTGGCGCTTCCGCTGCGCGTGAGGAAAGGCATGTCAGCTTTATGGCGCGGGGAGAGCTATACCGCTAACCAGCAGCTCCGCCCCCAGCACCTCCCAGCTGCCAGGAATGAGGGTCAGAGGCGCCGGCACCCTACACATCAATCAGGAAAACCCCGTGGTGGTCGGCGTATGACCCAGGCGAGGTGTATACTGCTGATACAGGTAGGAACACAGTGAACAGTAGAGGGGGTTAGATTAGCGATGCAATACAAGTTTAAAAGCTTTAAAAGTTAGCAACAAAGTGCTTGTGCAATCGCGCAAAGTATGCTCACAGCGCGTTTAGGAAAAGATGGACTGCCTGCTTACTAGTCAAACAGGACAGGTCTTTGATCAGGTCGTCAGACAAGGCGGGCCGAGCAGCGTTCTGTCACCAGCTGCGCGTTCAATCAATTAATCAACTCTCTAGAACTGCTAGAGTTATCGTCGATAGTGAAGAGGTTATCTTCTTTTGAAGGTGTGGTAGTATGAAGCCCAAAGAAGGGTATGTTATGGAGTTCAGTGCACACCCACAGACCTGTGCACTGCCACTTAACAACTATGCAGAGCGTGACTATTCCTGAGAAGGCAGCTCTAAAGATGTGTGAGTTAATTACCATTCAGCAACCTGTTTCTTGACCGGGACCAATATGTGCGTCCAGTAATCTGATCATCAGCAGCACTGGAGCTCACAGCCATGGTGCCCCAGACATCCAAGATCAAAAGGCAATGTCCAGCTTCCATTTTATGAACCAGCAGCAGGCATATCTGTGGTCTGGGTTCATTTTTGAGTGGAAAGGCATTGTGTTATTGGTAAGATTGCTGCAGCATTGGCTGAAGTATCCGGCTTGAACATCAAGCGGCAACAGAAACTCAGAAAAAAGGACCGAGAAGTTCAATGTGCCACTGATACAATCTTACAAGTGCCCCAATTACAATGTTACAAACTATTAGCTACATTGACACTGAGATGTCTGTGGTAGTCACTGGGGTTAACTGATTCTAGAACTGAGAAAGACTGCGCTCATCCTAATCTCTAAAATGGAGAGAAGATCCCCTCCCTGTCAAAAGAGACAAGTATGCCAACAAGCATTGGAAATGCAATAGGTCTCGCACCATTAGAGTTAGTGTTTTTAGAATTGTTTATGGTTTTTTTTTGTAAATGTTTAGCATTTTTGTTTCCTGTAGCCAATGCTAAAGAATTACAAATAAAAAAAGCCATAAACATCTCTAAAAGCTCTAACTGAAATGGTCTGAGACCTATTGCACTGGGTGAGGGGTTGAGGGTGGGTGGGTGAGTGAGGGTGAGGGGTTGAGGGTGAGTGTGAGTGAGGGTGGGTGAGGGTGGGTGAGTGGTTGAGGGTGAGGTGTTGAGGGTGAGTGAGGGTGAGGGGTTGAGGGTGAGTGAGAGCGAGGGTGAGTGAGGGGTTGAGGGTAAAGGTTTGAGGGTGAGGGGTTGAGGGTGGGTGAGGGTGAGGGGTTGAGGGTGGGTGAGGGTGAGTGAGGGTGAGTGTGAGTGAGGGGGTGTGAGGCTTCGGGTGTGTGACGTTGCGCGAGTGTGAGTGTGTGTGAGGGTGAGTGAGGGTGTGGGAGGTGTTACGCAGAGGGTGTGTGACGGTGAGGGTGTGTGAGGGTGAGTGTGAGTCATTGTGAGGTGTTGAGGGTGAGTGAGGGGTTGAGGGTGAGGCGTTGAGGGTGAGTGAGGGTGTAGTGGTGAGGATGAGTGAGAGTGAGAGAGGGGTTTAGGGTGAGTGAGGGGTTGAGGTTGAGTGAGGGTGAGTGAGGGTGAGGGGTTGAGGGTGAGTGAGGTGTTGAGGTTGAGTGAGGGTGAGTTAGGGTGAGGGGTTGAGGGTGAGTGAGGGTGAGTGAGGGTGAAATAGGATGAGTGAGAGTGAGTGAGGGTGAGTGAGGGGTTGAGTGAGGGTGAGTGAGGGTGAGTGAGTGTGAGTGAGGGTGAGTGAGGGTGGGTGAGGGTGGGTGAGGGTGGGTGAGGGTGGGTGAGGGTGGGTGAGGGTGGGTGAGGGTGGGTGAGGGTGGGTGAGGGTGGGTGAGGGTGGGTGAGGGGTTGAGGGTGGTGAGGGTGAGGAAAGGATTAATTTGATTGCAAAAGGTATGGACCATTAAAGAATTAAGATCTAAGGTGGAACAAATAATACTCAAATAAAAAATACCCTGTGCAAGCGTGCTACCCGTCTGTGAGGGTATACTTGTACCAGTATTGTCAGTGTGGCAAATCATCTATGTGCGAGGGAAGCTTGCACTTTGCCACCAATGCATTGCCGGTTCTTTGCGTGAGGGGATACTTATACCAGTATCGTCAGTGTGGTAAAACATATATGTGCGAGGGAAGCTTGCACTTTGCCACCAGTGCTGTATCTGTTCTTTGTGTGAGGGTATACTTGTGCCAGTGTGGGCACTGTGGAAACATTTATGTGCGAGCGAAGCTTGCACTCCTGTCACCAGTGCTGTGTCTGTTCTTTGTATGAGGGTATATTTGTACCAGTATCGTCAGTGTGGTAAAACATATATGTGCGAGGGAAGCTTACACTTTGCCACCAGTGCTGTATCTGTTCTTTGTGTGAGGGTATACTTGTGCCAGTGTGGTCACTGTGGTAAAATATTTATGTGCGAGCGAAGCTTGCACTCCTCCCACCAGTAGTGTCTGTTCTTTGTATGAGGGTATGCTTGTACCAATGTGGTAAGCCATCTATGTGTGTGGAAAACTGGCGCTCCTGCCACCAGTGCTGTGTCTGTTCTTTGTGCGAAGGTACTTGAAACTACTGTCATTCTTGTTAATGTTCGCTGCGCTATGGAAGTCTGCACTCATTCCAGTTCTGTCTGTTTTGTGTGAGAGAATATGTGTGTCGCTGCTGTCAGCACTGTAACTGATTAGTGTGAAAAAAACGTGCACTTTTCATACCAGTGCTGTATCTGTTCCTTGCGTGATGGTACTTGCACAAGAGGGGACATGGTTGTAAACTGTCTGTGTGAGGAAAACGTGCACTCCTGCCACCAGTGCTGTTTCTGTTCGTTGTGTGAGGGTACTTGAAACACTGCTGTATTTCTTGTGAATGTTCACAGTGCAATAAAAGTGTGCACTCCTTCCATATCTGTTTTGTGTGAGAGGATATGTGTACCACGGTTGTCAGCACTGTAACTGAGTTGTGTGTGAAGGAAGCTTGCACTTTCCCTACCAGTGCTGTATCTGTTCTTTGAGTACGTCTCCTGCCACCAGAGGTGTCTGCTCTTCGTACTGAGGGTTTTGAGATGCTATCAGTATTGTAAATGATCCCTATGAGGTGCACGTTTTCCCTCAGTCGATAGTGCTGTCAGTATTGTAACTGATCTGTGAGGGATGTTTGTGATCGCTTTTGCACACGCTGCCTTAGCGAAGGTAAATAAAACAATTGTTCACTTTTCAAAAGCTAAAACTATTGGCTCTGTCTGCGTGTGCATTACATACAATAGCCTTTTAAATTGCTTTAATGGCGTTGCTCAAATTGCCTGGGTGCGAAGTGCAGAAACCCAGGAATTCGAGAAGTGCGTCATACATGACATGGAGCCACTAGGGACATATGCAGATATAGGATATGGTTCTAACATTGGAAGCGGGTGCTGTTTTGTGCTTGTATAAATGTTGACCCGGTTCAGCTCTTCGCATCACGTTACAGAACTGGAACACAGAAAGAGCCGAGTCAGAGTTACTGAATATAAAAATAAATAAACAGGCCGTGGCAATGTGTTTTTCAAGCCCTGGTGCCGGGACAAGCCCAGGCGTGTCCGTGGGTGCGAAGTCTTGTTACGTCTTCAGCGCAGGAATCCCCGAGCGGGGAAGAATGAATGATAAGGAATGCCCGGGGAGATCCAAAACAAACAGGCCCCGTGTACCTTGCATAGCGGACAAAAAATAGCATTTTCGGGATTCTTTCTATTCAAGTTGCAGACAGACGGTCGGTGTTTATGCAGCCAACACCGGGGCAGGCAGGGGGCTGGGAGAGGCAGTAGCTATGGAGGCCCAAAAGACAGCCGTGGAGTGGAGAGCGGGCGGGCAGAGAGAGTGAGGGGGCGGAGCGGGGGTGTGGGAGGAGTGCGGGAACAGAGGGGAGGAGAGTAGGAGGAGGAGTAGGGGGGTGTGGGGTGAGTGCGGGAACAGACGGGAGGAGAGTAGGAGGAGGAGTAGGGGAGGCACGGCCTAGCGGCCGTGCAATCAAGTAGTGAGGGGGCGGGAGAGTAGGCAAGGCAGACGGCTGGGGCCATGTGCACGCGCTTTTAAGCTCAATGCGCATGCGCATGCGCATTGAGCTTAAAAGTCACGGGCACTGCAAGGAATCGCCACGATTCCTTGCAAGTTGGATAAAGAGTCGATGAGCCCCCATAGTCTCGCTTGCTCGATGCGCATGCGCATCGACAGGCGAGACCTAAAAATCAGAGAGACACATGCAGGATACCACTGAGAGCTGTGGCGTTTACTGTGTGAATATAAACTAATGTCCCATAGTGACTAGAGGTGGGAAACAGCCTTTATTACGCAACCGTTACAACGCATGCCATTAAATCGCATGTCGTTGCAATGAAAAAGGTGGGCAGCAGTGGGTAGAAGGTGTTGGAATTTACTCCAAAACCTTCCCTACTGTTGCACACACTGGAGTTGGAATAGAAAATGAATCTATTCCCACTTCCAGGACTCACAGACAGAAAGTCGGGGTAAAAGGTTGGCATTGCAACGGCATGTGATGTAATGGCATGCGTTGTAATGTCACAGAGATGTATACACACTAACAGAGAGGGTGGACCATCTATAATTCGAGACGTCAATATTAACAGGGGCGCCTTTTGCTTACATGAGGCAGCAACAGACGGAGCTGCTCCCCAGTAGGCCTAGAGACCTTCCTCATGAGGCAAGTCAACAAGCATAGTGGGTTGCCTGGAGAGCACTGGATGTTAAGGCTATTAATTTTGTAGAGCACGTGAATGCCAATAGGTGTCTTGGCACTAGTGTCAGAATGATGTCTCAGGACGAAAGCAGAGAAGACATATAGGCAGAAGAGACAGGCTTTTAGTTGTTTCATAAATTTTAGGGTTTTGGTTAACCTCTGAGGTGGCCAGGCACTGAATTCCACCATTGTAGAGAAGGAGAAACTTCTTCCTCCCCAATGTGGTGTTTAATTCTTGGAATGAGTACCGATCTCATTGTACTAGACTGCAAAGTGCGTGTGAGTGAATATTAATACCATTTAAAAGTTTCCTGAAAAAAGAGCAGACCAGCCTGGTGCAAGGCTTTATAAGCCCAGCACAAGGCTTTGAACTTAATGTGTGCCCTGATTGGGTTCCAAAACTATCAAAGAACTGCACTGGTAAACAAACAGAATTTTGGGATGTTCATCTGCACTTTAGCTGCAACATTTTGAAGGATCTGCAATCTATTTTGTTTGTGGATTTGGAAGCCTACTTATAAGGTATTACAATAATCTAATTTAGAGAAAACTAGGGCTATAATTACTGTTTCACTTAAATCAACTGGAAGGAAGGGAAGAATTCTTTAAATATTCTCAGTGTGCGAAAACAGGAAGATGTTACCTATTTTTACACGGTACATGAAGGATAACTTGGCGTTAAAAATTACTCCCAAGTTTCTTGCTTTCTGAACTGGCAATGGGAGGAACCAAGGTTAGGGAGGCCACCAAGAAGTGTTCCAAAAGTAGGTGTCTCTGTCAAACAGCAGCACCTCAGTTTTTCAGAGTTTCAACAGGTGTTCTGCATCTAGTTAGTGATTCTGCCCATGCAGATATTGAATGGCCACCTTTTCTGGATTACAAGAGACAGACACTACAATTTGTCGTAAGCATAGCATAAGAGAAGTCTGAGAAGCCACATGACTAAATATGTTCAACCACACCACCTAACTCCACTGGACCGACCACCGCTGCATCTACTTCACCTTCCGGAAACCCACCACACACCACCACACCCAACAGATGCCACGCCGCAACTGCAGCAAGGTCACCGAGGACCAGCTTACCACCCCACTCGCCCAAAGCCCACCCGCAGACCCGACCAACCCCGACGCCACAGCCTCAGACAGTGGATTGATGACTGCGCCAACACCCTCGCCCCGTTCAAGAAACTCCCCAACACCCACACCAGAAAGAGAGCCAGCTGGTTCACCAAAGACCTCCAGGCCTCCAAGCAAACTTGCCGAAAACTCACAAAGAACTGGACCCGTGAGCAAACACCGGAAAGCTACACAGCTCACAAGAACGCCACCCGCAGACACCACAGCCTCATCAGATCTGCCAAAAAGACCTCCTACAAAGACCGCCTAGACAACAACCCACACAACAGCAAAGAGCTCCTCAGCATTGTGAAGGAACTCTCCAACCCCAGCTCCAACACCAACAACATCCCACCGTCTCAAGACCTATGCGACTCACTGGCCACCTTCTTCCATCGCAAGATCGCAGACATCCACGACAGCTTCAACACCGTCACCACCCCAACAACCGCTGAGACCCCTGCTCTCACGACCACCACCCACACCAACCGCCTGCTGGCCTGGACCAACATCAACAATGATGACACCATGACACTAAGAACACGCCTCCACAACACCGGAATCCAAGAGACTGCCTTGGACTGGACCACCTCCTTCCTTTCCGGCAGAACTCAGAGCCTCCGCCTCCCACTCTGAAGCCACCGAGTTCATCTGCGGTGTCCCCCAAGGCTCATCCCTCAGCCCAACACTGTTCAACGTCTACATGGCACCGCTTGCCCATGTAGCACGACGACACAACCTCAACATCATCTCCTACGCTGATGACACCCAGCTGATCCTCTCCCTCGCCAAAGACCCCCACACCGCCAAGACCAACCTCCACGAAGGAATGCAGGCCATCGCCGACTGGATGAGAAAAAGCCGACTGAAGCTGAACTCGGACAAGACGGAGGTCCTCATCCTCGGACCCGTCCCCCTTGGTCTGGGACAACTCCTGGTGGCCAACTGCACTAGTAGCACCCCCTACACCCATCGACCACGCACGCAACCTGGGGGTCATCCTCGAGTCCACCCTCTCCATGATGAAGCAGGTCAACGCCGTCTCCACCTCCTGTTTCAACACCCTCTGCATGTTTCGCAGGATCTTCAAGTGGATCCCCACCAAAAACGAGGACGGTCACCCAGGCCCTCGCCAGCAATAGCCTGGACTACCGCAATGCACTCTACGCAGGAGCCCCGGCCAAACTCCTTAAACGGCTCCAACGCATCCAGAACGCCTAGGCCCGCCTGATCCTGGACATCGCTCACCACAGCCACATCACACCCCACATGAGAGTCCTGCACTGGCTCCCCATCAACAAGAGGATAACCTTCAAGCTCCTCACCCATGCACACAAGGCACTCCACAACACAGGACCAGTGTACCTCAACAGCCTACTCAGCCTCTACATCCCCACCCGCCAGCTCCGCTCCGCAGACCGCGCCCTCGCCCCCGCATCCGAAGAGTTACCGCCGCCGGCAGATCATTCTCCCACCTCGCCGCCAAGACATGGAACACCCTCCCCAGCGGCATGCGGCAGACTGAAGACCTCCTAACCTTCAGGAGACTTCTCAAGACCTGGCTCTTCGAACAGTAGCAGCATCCCGAGACAGCACCCAGACAACCCTCATCGCTGCCACAGATGACATCAGGCGCCAACTAGACAAAGGCGAAACATCAGCCCTCATACTTCTGGACCTGTCAGCCGCCTTCGACACGGTCTGCCATCGCACTCTAAAGATGCGCCTTCTAGAAGCCCTTGTCTGGACCACGTCCTTCGTCCCCGGCAGAACCCAGAGCGTCCGCCTCCCGCCCTTCCGATCCAAGGCCACCGACATCATCTGCGGCGTCCCCCAGGGCTCATCCCTCAGCCCGACGCTGTTCAACATCTACATGGCCCCCCTCGCACAAGTGGCCCGCCAGCACGACCTCAACATCTCCTACGCAGACGACACGCAGCTCATCCTCTCCCTCACCAAGGACCCACACACCGCCAAAACCAACCTCCACGAGGGAATGAAGGCCGTCGCCGACTGGATGAGGAACAGCCGTCTGAAGCTGAACTCGGACAAGACGGAGGTACTCATTCTCGGACCCACCCCCTCAGCCTGAGACGACTTCTGGTGGCCGACCACACTGAGAACAGCACCGACACCCACCGACCATGCACGCATTCTGGGATTCATCCTCGACTCCTCCCTCTCCATGACTAAACAGGTCGGCGCCGTCTCCTCCTCCTGCTACTTGTAGATCCACCCTCCGCATGCTCTGCAGGATCTACAAGTGCATCCCCAACAAAACAAGAAGAACTGTGACCCAAGCCCTCGTCAGCAGCAGACTGGACTACGGCAACGCACTCTACGCAGGAATCCCAGCCAAACACCTACGACGACTACAACGCATTCAAAATGCCTCTGCCCGACTGATCATCAACGTCCCCCGCCGCAGCCTCATAACCCCCCACCTGAGAGACCTACACTGGCTCCCCGTCGACAAGAGGATCACCTTCAAGATCCTCACCCACGCACACAAAGCACTCCACAACGCCGGACCAACCTACCTTAACAGCAGACTCAGCTTCTACACCCCCACCCGCCAGCTCCGCTTCGCCAGCCTCGCCTTCGCCGCTGTCCCCCGCATCTAACGAACAACCTCCGGCGGCAGATCCTTCTCCTACCTCGCCGCCACGACCTGGAACACCCTCCCTACCCACCTACGGCAGACCCAGGACCTGCTCGCCTTCAGAAGACTCCTCAAGACCTGGCTCTTCGAACAGTAGAGGCACCCCCTCCCCTCAGTGCCTTGAGACCCTCACGGGTAAGTAGCGCGCTTTACAAGTACTTTGATTGATTGATTGATTGATTGATTGAATGAATGATCCCCCCCTAGCGCCTTGAGACCCTCACGGGTATGTAGTGCGCTCTATAAATACTATGATTGATTGACATAAGTTAGATCAGATGGGAGATATATACATTAAAAAGGGTAGAAGTCAACAAGTACTCCCGAGGGACCCTGCAGGGAAGAGTGAAAGGCTCAGATGTGAAGTCCTCCAGAGCAGCCACTTGCTTTCTGATAGCTAGAAAGCTCAATCAATGTTAAAGGCATTCCCTTAATGCTAATGCATTCGATACGGTTGACCAGAAGAGTGTGGTCAACTGTGTCGAATGCGGCCTAGAGGATTAAGGCCGCCTTACCTCATCCATCTACAATGGCTCTAATTTTTTCCGTGGCTGCCACTAAGGCGGACTCTACGGTTCTAAACCCATGTTGTACTAGATGGCGAAGGTTAGCGTTATCCAGAAAGGTAATAATTTCTTGGTTCACGGCCTTTTCGAGTAACTTGGCTGGTAAAGGAAGGCGCAAATTAGGCCAATCGTTCTTCACCTCAAGGGGATTCAGCAAGGGTTTCTTCAGAAGAGGCAAAATGGATGCCTTTTTTCCACATAGCTGGAAAGCAGCCAGAGGACAAAATCCTGTTTAAAAGCCAACTAAAGTGAGCTGAAACGCTGTTTGACACAGGATAAAGAACCCGAGGAGGGTTGGGATCTGAGGGGACACCTGATTTAGAGGTTTCATAAGGATTGCTACCTTCTCTTCAGCCAATGGGGTGAAGGAGGTCAGTGTAGGAGTGCATTGGCCTGATTTAGCATAGATGGTTTCTTCAACTATCTTTGCTTTCGAGGAAAGATCAATGCTCTCTGATATAGCAGAGAATTCAGAAAAGATATTGTTTACTTTAGAACAGAAAAAGTCAGCTATTTTGTCACATAGTTGTTGATCCAGAGTAACAATACTTTTGTTACAAGTATTGAATAGGGACTTTACTGGGATAAAAACTTCTTTGGTGGAATTATTAGCTCTTTAATATATTCTGAACAAAATTAAGTTTTAGCTGCACCAATCAGTGATTTGAATAATTTTCTCCAGATTTTATATTTATTGTTTTCATCTGAGCTATAGTAGTTCAGCCTCCAGAGCTGTTCTTGGCACCTACATTTCTTTTTTAGTTCTTTGAGCTCCTGGTAATACTAAGGTGCAGAGGGTCTGGACCATTAGTTAGGCCTAATTTTTAGGGCGCTAATTGGGAAACTGATCCAGCGATCCAAGCGGCATAGTTGGCAGATGCTTGCTCAATATCACCAGTAATTGTTGGCTGGGACTCACATAGCAGATTGTTTAATTTCAAATTATCAATTTTTTCCAATGGCTGTATTTCATCACTGCCAGCACATTAGAAGTCAAGGGATTTTTTGTGAGGACAGTAAGTTTGAACATAACAGCTCTATGGTCTGTCCATGCCAAAGGCATGACTTCTTCGAAGTCAGGACTGTTCGTGAAATCCCATCCAGTGTGTGATTCGCTTCGTGAGTGGGAAATTTCACTAATTGCTCTGTATCCTTGTCCTCCATGCATTCAAGGTAACAATTAAAATTCCCTAGGAATGTTAAATTGGGGTAATCTACACAGGTTTCCAAGACCTAGTAGTGAATGGATAAAATTCTCCCTCAGGCCTGGGGATCGTAAATCGGAAGCTGTTAGTGGAGTGGGCATGTGCCTTTGTAAGTTAAATGGGAGGACTTCACAATTAAGGTGCGAGAGGGAGTTTAAGGTGGCTTTAAAATGACTGTGGTAAATAATCCCACCTCCTCGCTTGTGAAGGAATATCTGTTTTAACATCTGGGTCAGATAATGCAGCTGCCCATGTTCCAGTTAAAAAAGAAACACCTGGAATTTCTGACTCCATGATGTTGGTGAATTCATATCAGTGATATAGTGTTGAGAGGCAAACATGAGAACTTGTAATCTGAGTCCATGGGTTTAATTTTTGGGGCTTGCCAAAAATTGATTGGCATTCTTGTCATGTTGTGGCCAGGGTGAAAGGTAAAACTACAATTTTTGCAAAGGAACTTGGTGGTAATGCTTTAAAATTATACGGAGAACATTCAGGGTACTTATTTTTGTTACCAATCTCCATGAGTTCAGCTCTAGAGTAGCTTTTGGGTGTGAAAGGACATGGGGTCCTGGCACTAGGCGCTGTCGGGCCGCTCTGAAGGCTCAGGCGGGCTGGCCTTCAGTGCGGACGCGCTTTCTGGTCCCTTAAGAGGGCCGTGGTCAGGGTGCATGGCGGGAGGAGGGACAAGCAGGAGGGACAAGCAAGAGAGACCCGCTAAGGTGCTCAAATTAAAAACCAATTGGGCAAAGAATAAAGCATAACTGGGCTCCAGCAACCCCCTTCGAGCAGCTCAGGCTCCCCTGTACAAGGAAATGAAAGTTGCCTTCGTAGAGGATTCATCTGAACACCGCACGGATGCGCATCCTGGTTCCTTAAGAGGACCGTGGATCTACATGGATTAGAGTGAGATGGATGCCACTGCACCCCCTTCACCTGAGAGACCTGGAGCCCTCAGATACTGCCATCCACAATGTGCTGCTGTCCTGCAGCCCCTTCTCCCAGCCTGCTTCGCATCCAGATCAGAGGGAATGCCTTCCGCAGTAGGACTGAGCAAACCGCGTCTCAGAGTGACCCTACAGATAGTAGATGATTATCAGTATGCACTACCTGGAGCTCCTCCTCTAAGGAAATTAAAAATAAGAGAGTTTCTTAGCATGTACTTTGTATAATATATAGAAAATATATTGTTGATGGTACAGGGCATTCCCAGTATTGCTCCCAGCACCCTGTTTTAAAAGCCGTGCCAGGGTCATGGAACCGCAGCAAGTAGGTGATCCCAGCACAAACTCTTATGGGGCTGTTTATTGCCCTCTAGTTCTTTCAGTTCTCCAAGGTCCCCTCTACCCCTCTCGGTCAGTCAATCCCAGTAAGTGCCTCTTTCTAGCCACCAATGCATATGCTACTCGCAGAAAGGAGGGCGCCTGGTAATGACTTGACACACACCCATGTACAGTAGCAGGGCGGGAGTCTCCTTAACAAACCTGGTTAATTATTTATAGATTATTTGAACTCTATACAAGGCCAAAGAGCAGCGACCCTTACTTTATGAGAAACACAAACACCATTTACAATAAGAGCAATGCCCCAACATACTACACACGTCACATGACTTGTTATGTGTGCACTAAAGGAGGGCGCTACACTACTTTGTGCCAAGAATAACTTTACAGCAAGGTGCTTGTACTCTGGACTAACAATAAAGCACAACACCCCGTACCGAGGAGAGATACCGACATGTTAACAATGAGTGGTACTCCTCACTGACGAGTTGAGACTGACCAGGCAGGTGTTTTGTGCTACATAAAAAAAAAACAGAGAGCAGTCCAACCTAATGACCATGCCACATAACACCATTCGCAAAAAGAATGGTACATCCTCGTGGTCAACTCACTGTACACAGATCTCTCACCAGTAGGTAAATGCAGAAAAGAGTGACATCACAGCTAGCGCGCCAAATGGCTTTTCTCTAGATCCTAAGACGGTCAGTTGTTATTGCACAATACATGTGATGGACAATGCAGTTTACTACTGGCACAAGGTACATGTTGTCTTTGAGTGATAGCAGAGGAGTGCGATTTAAGATCCCTGTGTCCAGAGCAGCATCTCACGGTTGTCATTCTGTGCAAAGATGGCGGATGGAAGTGTCAATACTCAGGGAACTGTATACATTCCATTTAACTCATTACTGGACCCTGTTCAGGCGGGCGTTCATTCCTACCACTGCACGTATGATCCTAGACCAAGATGGCAGCGCTGCTTTGATCTTATTGGGTCTCTGTCGCCTTTGAATCTGGGCTTGATGATATTTTACCAGTCAGGTTTGCAGGAGTGGTAGATAAAGCATTGCACTGGCTTCAATCCTACTTAATAGAGAGCAGACAATCTGTTTTCATGCCTTTCTTCTGCTCCTCATCTCCAAAGAAGAGTCCCACTAGGATCCCCCTTAAGCACTACCCAATTTACTCTATATGTAGTGCCATCGGCAGCATGAAGAGCTCCAACCTTTAATGTATGTGCTA
Source organism: Lissotriton vulgaris (assembly GCF_964263255.1). Classification (NCBI taxonomy): domain Eukaryota; kingdom Metazoa; phylum Chordata; class Amphibia; order Caudata; family Salamandridae; genus Lissotriton; species Lissotriton vulgaris. The sequence continues at coordinate 365,439,395 of NC_141695.1, read as the reverse complement.
TGTAAATGCTATACAAATCATCTGACTGGATGGCACAGGATCCCCGACTGCCTCTAAAGTTAGGCAAAAAATGCAGAGGCAGACTCGAGGTCCTGCAGTTTGTTGGGGATTGAACCCTAATAAAATTGAGGTATTGATTTTGGAAAGTTCTTGTTCTCTCTAGCCATTCTAACAGTGGCCACACGTTTTGCCCATGTCTCCTGTACCAGTTAAGACAGAGAAAATACTGGGGTAGTGTTTGATGCCACACTTTGTTTTCAAAATGAGATTAATAAACTTACTTTTCTTGCTTTGTACAACTGATGCTTCTGAAAACAATTCTCCACTTTCTTCTTCTCCCTTCTCATTTTCCCATTAGTCACTTAATAATAGGGGCTTGTTGGACCATAACAAGGCATTGTATCTGGGACTTCCCCCTATTTTGTTCAGTGCCTTCAAATGATTCTGAATTACTATTTGAAAATAAAACGAAGAAAGACGACATAATCCTAGCCTCCGGGTCCTGCCATAGAATGAAAAATTTCCTAGCTACTGTAACTGAAAGTTTCAATTCTATTAAGGACTCGGAGGAGACGATTAGGCCTTCTTTGCTCGTTTTATTTTCTACTTGATAAACAAGGCTTGGAACAAGAGCTCCCTAACTCTTCCCTCTAAAGCCAATTTACAAAAGTTTAAGAAACAGCTGAAGACTTGGATCTTTCTATATTAAAGTAACATGTTTGTGTATCTTTCCCATCAGTAGCAGCGGTTAGTTTGTTGTCTATTTCAGCGCCAGGAAGCCTTGAGGCAATCACGTGCTCTTAAAAACTATAAAAATGAAAAGTAAAATAAACAAGGTATGAAACAAGTAAATTTACTCAATGTCTACTCGCAGATATACCTATGAAAAAGAATGTTTCCTCCCATTTACATACAGTAAGGCAGGGCAGAATCACTAAGCAGAGAGAACACTAGAATGACCTAGCACAGTTTGGGGATGAGGTGTACCCTCTTGTTAAACTGGCCAGTATTTATCTTCAAAGCTGACCAATCACCGCTCTGGCCTAGTTCAAATCCTGGAGGATACCTCCAATCAAGCAGGGAATGGCTGTTGCATGACCATGGACAACAAGAGCTCCTCGTCAACTGTTTCTAACCATCCTGGGTACAGATGTGTATTAAGCACAAAGAGTAGACCAGGTTTCTTGCAGATGGTGACAAGCTTCAATAGGAAGAGGTCCAGATAGCCCCACCCACAGGACACAGTATCCATCAATCAAGGGGTGGACGAAAGAATGCGCTAAATGAGATGCCCAAGATCAACGGAGACCTTGCTAGCCTAGCACAAAGCACCCCCAATCTTTTCAGTTGCTTCACACATATGGAATCCAAGAAAACTAAATGCACTGCACAAGGCACTCATGCACACTCGCCTCCAATCTACATACTCATCATATGACTAAAAATTGCACAGTACACACATTTCCACACATATCTATATTAAATGCAACTGAAAGACCTGACTTAGGCAGACTGGCGGGATTGTTTTACAAGAGAGGACACTAGCCAACTCCACCAGAGGGAGGCAGGTGAAAAGGCCTAAACCTTTACCAATTATCAAGCTGCCTTGCCCGCAATCGCCAAAAAGCCCATTTAGAGAATTCGCTCTTTGAGGGTCTAGAAAAAAAGATAAAACGTCAAAATGGGTTATGAAGGAGAGGTATTGAATGAAAATGTACTGTTTACATTACAAAGAAAGTTTTGCTGAATTATTATTTTGAAACCATTTGGTGCACTATATAGCTCGTTTTCATCCAACACAGTTCCAAAATGATATACGTTCCTATTTTAAATCCCTACTTTCCTATTCTAAATCCAGTTCTAGAACATGTTGGTTAAACTGCTTACCACATATTTTAGGCGTAGCCCTCTTCAATATAAATAAAATATTCTATTCAGTTTTGTAATGGTGTGGTGGCTCTTAATAACTAATGCCTAAACGAGCAGTATATACCTTCTGTCTTAGATTTACAACTGTTGGCATTCACAAACTTTTTCTTTCCATGCGTAAATCCTTGAAATTTGAGCCAGTCATAGATGGCCAGGAGTAGGACAGGAGCCTTTAACCATATGCACAATTTTTCATTTAAGGACAAAATCCGCCATTTTGAGGTCAGTGAACAAGTGTAATTCGCAATTTATAAATTGCCATTCTTCTGAGCGATAACAATTTTTCCTGTGGGGGGGATTACAACACACACACCACACTGAATTGTAGAGGTGATTGTGGCCTCGTTCTTAGACACAATTTGAACAGAATACATACAGCTTTCCTAGAAGCTAAATACAGTGAACACAGAAAGAAAACACACTGAGGAGAGAAAGAAAACACACTGAGCGCAAAATTAAAACACTGAGCACAAAAATATAAGAATGAGCAACAGAACAAAAGAGCGAAGTGAAACATGGTGAGTATAAAACTAGAGCACAGAACAGAACTTCGGTTAGTGTACAGCCAGAAAACTGAAAATACATTACCAAAATACAGTGAGTACAGAAATAAAACATAGCAAGTACAAACCGTAACACAGTAAAGCATTAACAAAGTTAATACAGGAACAGAACACAACAGTGGAGAACCAAAATACGGTAGTAAAGAAATAAAAGATAGGGTGTGCAAACCATATTACAGCAAGTAAGGGCGAACAGAGTCCAGAAAAAGAACTGAGCTCATAGAGAAGCCATACATGGTGGGTGAAGAGACTGAACACAGTACAGACCAAAACTACACCACTATAGAACCAGCACACAGAAAGTACAAAACTAAAACACAGCAAGGGCAGAACAACATACATAATACATAAGCTGAAATGGAAAAGTAGAACATGGCAATAAAGAAACAGAACAGCAAGTCCAGAACCAATTGTGGCGAGTACAGAACCATGAGTATGTGAATATGTTGGATTTGTGCCTCCACTTTCCTGGTGAAACCGTGTTTATTAGTTAAGCCCCCACGCGGTGACCTGTGCCAGTACCTTCCGTACCAGCCTACTCTCACTGTCCCTCTCATGGCTTGGAATAACTGCATTGAACGTCTTGCACTGCTAATGCACCGACGGGTAGCGTGAGGTATAACACTCGCGAAAATCGATAGCTCTAGGGAGGCATTCCAACTGAATCACAGCATCATCCTCCATGCCCCCAAGTTTAGAGCGACTTTTTATACTACACCGGTATGTGACGTCATTTGACTGCATTTTAGCAGCAACTGGGTTTACTTAAAACTCGACTTGAACTTGCAACATTTCAAACAATTTTACCAACATTTCTTGCATGGGATATCCACTTCATTCAATGAATAAGGCTCCCTCGAATATAAAGTTACCTCATTATCATGATGAAATTTTCTACATTCCTCGACAGCTATTTTCTTTTTACATATAGAACAGGGAGGAGAGGCCATGTTGTGTATGGCTACCCCATTTCGGTTTCTCTGTGAAACGAGCGTCATGTATGTATTCCATCGAGCTTCAGCCACAGGTTCTGGACCTGGCTCCTTCACGTTGTGACATCAACAAACTCCTCCCCCTTCTCCGCTACCGAGCTCACCGGCCCTCAAACTTGATTATAACAAGCCTCCCCTGCCTAAAAGTATTTAGTCGCACACCGGATATTTTATCGCAAGTAATATTATGTGAAATGTACAGGCAAAACATGGTCGCGGCGCGTGAGAGCATTACCGGAGATAAATGTAAACAAAGACTGACAGTAGTGTTTTTCAATTAATTAAAACAAATATGTGCTGTGGAAAACACTGGCAGGGAGAGATGCACTTTAAAGTGAGACCGGGGGTCATCTTGAAAGAAACGCCCAACAAATGTGTAGACTGATTCTTACAATGAATGCAGTATATGAATAGAAGTGTACATTGCAGGTCAGGGAATGCTCTGCCTGAAAGGCAGCTGTGTTTGTCTTTGAAGACATTTTGACAACACCTTGTTTGTTACTCACGCCACAGTGTGATGACCATACTTAGTTTCTATATGCTGTGAGATGTCAATCCCGCTGGGTAATGTGCTTGCTTAATCACAGAAACGTGTGATATTGTTGAAAAACACAATTTCCAAGTTTCATTGTCTACGTGCAAAGTGTTTCGATACCGGCTAAAAAACCCGTATATTTGATGTTTACTTCTTGTTTAGTGAGCATTATTGAATTATTTGTCTTGCAGAATAAACCCCTCTCCCAACTTCAGTTTGGATAGATGTTCCACTGTCAGTGTCTCAACCAAACACGTTGCTGGTCTCTTTAAACCACGAGGGAATCCCATCTACTCTGGATGACAGGCACCGCTTAGACCCCCAGGAGCGGAACTCACCTCCCTGCGGTGGGTCTTGTCCGATCCCTGCGGTCCTCGGTCCGGAGAGGTGTACCCCGCACCAGGGGTCATGCTGGCCAGCTGCTCTGTAGAACAGGTGCTAGCAGACGTCCAGAGCAGCGAAAGGATGAATGGCTGAATGCACAGACATGCAAAGCCTGTCACAGGACAGCGGCTCTCCTCCCGAGGACTGTGGGCAGCAATGGACCAAACGAGACAGGTTGCAAAAGTACCTGCCCTGGCGGGAAACCGTGGCACCGCGCGCCTGCCAGCCCTCGCTGTGGCAGTAGCTCTGTCCGCTTCACCTCATCCCGGCACAGCTCCACTCACCGTCCCGCCGGAGCAGCACCATTCACATGCGGAGCTTTACTTCTTTTTTTCCCTTCCACTAGTGTAGGGAGGAGGGGTGAGTTGGTTGTACGATAGCGGGGGAGGGGTAACGTGTGTATTTATTTCTTTCCCTTCCCAGCGATAGGATTGGCCCGTGGCGGATGTCCCCGCTGGGCCGCCGGCCTGGGATTGGCTGCTGGGAGAGGCCGGGTGCTGCTTGAATTCCGCCCCCCTTCCCCGCCCCTCTCCGGCTGGTTATTCCTGGAAGTGCTGAGGGAGCTGTTGGTAAGGGGTAGGACTTTTCTCAATCGGAGCTCTTTCAGGTTTTTTTAATTTTTTTATTATGCTTTTCCCTGCAATGTGTTGTAAATGTCATTAGACAACATGTACAGTGTGAATAGCAGGAAGTCGCCCCTCCCCCTCCTGCCCTGGAAGCGCAGCTCTTTTATATTCTCACTCGCTGTTTTTTTTCTAACCTGCTTCCCATACATTCTTCCCCCTCTTCTACGCTCTCCCCAATAGCTGTCACTATACCTTTAATCCCCGTCTGCTCACCACTATTGCATTACACAGCCCCCTAATACCCAGCTGTTACTACCCTTTCTATTTCATTTGTTCCCCTTCTTTCTTTTCACCCCTACTCTTCGGATCGCCCTCCTGTTTGTCCCTCTGTTCTGTGTCTATCTCCCCACTCACTCCCCCTGGCCCCACCTAGCTCCCATGCCACTTTATAAATTTTTTTGGCAGGTTCTCCCAATGCTGCCTCTGTTCTACCCCCTTCTCCTCAAATATTCTTCCGTCACGTCCATCCTCTTCATATCCCTGTCTCCCCAGAAGCCTCTCCCCTCTAGAGTGGGACTGCACCCCGTCATCCTCGGATGCCATCTCCTTTCTTTGCGACCACTCACCCCCCTCTTCCATCACTCTTTCCTCAGAGACCCCTCTTTCGTCATACCTCCACCCTGTTGCCCCTTTCGCCTCAGACTGCCCCGCTGTCCTCAATTTCCTAAATATTGCCTGTCTCTCCCGAGACCGCTCTCTCCTCATTACGATCTCGTCCTGCGCTGCTCCTTCTTCCCTGACACCCTCCCCTGTCCTTGCTGCACTGTCACGCGTCCGTTTGTCCGGCCTCTCTCTTCTCCCTACGGTCTCTGTCCTCATATACCCTCTCTCTCACCTCACGCTGCATCATTCACTCGGCCTCCCCTCAGACCCCATGTCTTCTCATCTCTACGACGCTCTTTCCTCAGATACCGTCTCTCTCCTCTCTCTCTTTGCTACCCCTTCCCCCTCAGATGCACTCGCTTCTCTCTCCATCTCCTCACTCATCATTGCACCCTTTCTCCTCTCTGCAGCCCTTCTTGCCCTAGAACCGCCTCTCCTGAGATAACTACCCTCCTCTCTGTTTCATAGTCTCCCCTTAGATGCTCTGTCCACTCTCCTCACTCTATGGTCAATCTTTCTTTCAGTCCACCTTTCTCTTCATCCACCGTAGGACATCTTTTCCATAGCATCTCTCTCCACAGGTGCCCTCTCCTCAGTCCAGTTATTCTTAGAGGGAGCGTCTCTCACCTCTTCTGTACCATCTCTCTCCACAGACACCCTCCCCTCAGTCCAGTTCCTCTTAGAGAGAGTGTCTCTCACCTCTTCTCTACCATCTCTCTCCACAGACACCCTCTCCTCAGCCGAATTCATCTTAAAGAGAGCGTCTCTCACCTCTTCTCTACCATCTCTCTCCTCAGGCGCCCTCTCCTCAGTCCAGTTACTCTTAGAGGGAGCGTCTCTCACCTCTTCTCTACCATCTCTCTCCTCAGGCGCCCTCTCCTCAGTCCAGTTACTTTTAGAGGGAGCGTCTCTCTCCTCTTCCATACCATCTCTCTCCACAAGTACCCTCTCATCAGCCCAGTTCCTCTTAGAGACAGCGTCTCTCACCTCTTCTCTACCATCTCTCTCCACAGGCGCCCTCTCCTCAGTCCAGTTCCTCTTAGAGGGAGTGTCTCTCTCTCCTCTTCCGTACCATCTCTCTCCACAAGAACCCTCTCATCAGCCCAGTTTCTCTTAGAGACAGCGTCTCTCACCTCTTCTCTACCATCTCTCTCCACAGGCGCCCTCTCCTCAGTCCAGTTCCTCTTAGAGGGAGTGTCTCTCACCTCTTCTCTACCATCTCTCTCCACAAGTACCCTCTCATCAGCCCAGTTCCTCTTAGAGAGAGCGTCTTTCACCTCTTCTCTACCATCTCTCTCCACAGGCGCTCCCTCCTCAGTCCAGTTCCTCTTAAAGAGAGTGTCTCTCACCTCTTCTCTACCATCTCTCTCTACAGACGCCTTCTCCTCAGCCCGGTTCCTCATAAAAGAGCGTCTCTCACCTCTTCTCTACCATCTCTCTCCACAGGCCCCCTCTCCTCAGTCCAGTTCCTCTTAGAGAGAGTGTCTCTCACCTTTTCCATAGCATCTCTCTCCTCAGGCGCCCTCTCCTCAGTCCAGTTACTCTTAGAGAGAGCGTCTCTCACCTCTTCCGTACCATCTCTCTCCACAGATGTCCTCTCCTCTGTGCAGTTCCTCTTAGAGGGAGCGTCTCTCACCTCTTCTGTACCATCTCTCTCCACAGACACCCTCCCCTCAGTCCAGTTCCTCTTAGAGAGAGTGTCTCTCACCTCTTCTCTACCATCTCTCTCCACAGACACCCTCTCCTCAGCCGAATTCATCTTAGAGAGAGCGTCTCTCACCTCTTCTCTACCATCTCTCTCCTCAGGCGCCCTCTCCTCAGTCCAGTTACTCTTAGAGGGAGCGTCTCTCACCTCTTCTCTACCATCTCTCTCCTCAGGCGCCCTCTCCTCAGTCCAGTTACTTTTAGAGGGAGCGTCTCACTCCTCTTCCATACCATCTCTCTCCACAAGTACCCTCTCATCAGCCCAGTTCCTCTTAGAGACAGCGTCTCTCACCTCTTCTCTACCATCTCTCTCCACAGGCGCCCTCTCCTCAGTCAAGTTCCTCTTAGAGGGAGTGTCTCTCTCCTCTTCCGTACCATCTCTCTCCACAAGTACCCTCTCATCAGCCCAGTTCCTCTTAGAGACAGCGTCTCTCACCTCTTCTATACCATCTCTCTCCACAGGCGCCCTCTCCTCAGTCCAGTTCCTCTTAGAGGGAGTGTCTCTCACCTCTTCTCTACCATCTCTCTCCACAAGTACCCTCTCATCAGCCCAGTTCCTCTTAGAGAGAGCGTCTCTCACCTCTTCTCTACCATCTCTCTCCACAGGCGCCCTCTCCTCAGTCCAGTTCCTCTTAAAGAGAGTGTCTCTCACCTTTTCCATAGCATCTCTCTCCTCAGGCGCCCTCCCCTCAGTCCAGTTCCTCTTAGAGAGAGTGTCTCTCACCTCTTCTCTACCATCTCTCTCCACAGACACCCTCTCCTCAGCCGAATTCATCTTAAAGAGAGCGTCTCTCACCCCTTCTCTACCATCTCTCTCCTCAGGCGTCCTCTCCTCAGTCCAGTTACTCTTAGAGTGAGCGTCTCTCACCTCTTCTCTACCATCTCTCTCCTCAGGCGCCCTCTCCTCAGTCCAGTTACTTTTAGAGGGAGCGTCTCTCTCCTCTTCCATACCATCTCTCTCCACAAGTACCCTCTCATCAGCCCAGTTCCTCTTAGAGACAGCGTCTCTCACCTCTTCTCTACCATCTCACTCCACAGGCGCCCTCTCCTCAGTCCAGTTCCTCTTAGAGGGAGTGTCTCTCTCCTCTTCCGTACCATCTCTCTCCACAAGTACCCTCTCATCAGCCCAGTTCCTCTTAGAGACAGCGTCTCTCACCTCTTCTATACCATCTCTCTCCACAGGCGCCCTCTCCTCAGTCCAGTTCCTCTTAGAGGGAGTGTCTCTCACCTCTTCTCTACCATCTCTCTCCACAAGTACCCTCTCATCAGCCCAGTTCCTCTTAGAGAGAGCGTCTCTCACCTCTTCTCTACCATCTCTCTCCCCAGGCGCCCTCTCCTCAGTCCAGTTCCTCTTAAAGAGAGTGTCTCTCACCTTTTCCATAGCATCTCTCTCCTCAGGCGCCCTCTCCTCAGTCCAGTTACTCTTAGAGAGAGTGTCTCTCACCTCTTCTCTACCATCTCTCTCTACAGACGCCTTCTCCTCAGCCCGGTTCCTCATAAAAGAGCGTCTCTCACCTCTTCTCTACCATCTCTCTCCACAGGCGCCCTCTCCTCAGTCCAGTTCCTCTTAGAGAGAGTGTCTCTCACCTTTTCCATAGCATCTCTCTCCTCAGGCGCCCTCTCCTCAGTCCAGTTACTCTTAGAGAGAGCGTCTCTCACCTCTTCCGTACCATCTCTCTCCACAGATGTCCTCTCCTCTGTGCAGTTCCTCTTAGAGGGAGCGTCTCTCACCTCTTCTGTACCATCTCTCTCCACAGACACCCTCCCCTCAGTCCAGTTCCTCTTAGAGAGAGTGTCTCTCACCTCTTCTCTACCATCTCTCTCCACAGACACCCTCTCCTCAGCCGAATTCATCTTAAAGAGAGCGTCTCTCACCTCTTCTCTACCATCTCTCTCCTCAGGCGCCCTCTCCTCAGTCCAGTTACTCTTAGAGGGAGCGTCTCTCACCTCTTCTCTACCATCTCTCTCCTCAGGCGCCCTCTCCTCAGTCCAGTTACTTTTAGAGGGAGCGTCTCACTCCTCTTCCATACCATCTCTCTCCACAAGTACCCTCTCATCAGCCCAGTTCCTCTTAGAGACAGCGTCTCTCACCTCTTCTCTACCATCTCTCTCCACAGGCGCCCTCTCCTCAGTCAAGTTCCTCTTAGAGGGAGTGTCTCTCTCCTCTTCCGTACCATCTCTCTCCACAAGTACCCTCTCATCAGCCCAGTTCCTCTTAGAGACAGCGTCTCTCACCTCTTCTATACCATCTCTCTCCACAGGCGCCCTCTCCTCAGTCCAGTTCCTCTTAGAGGGAGTGTCTCTCACCTCTTCTCTACCATCTCTCTCCACAAGTACCCTCTCATCAGCCCAGTTCCTCTTAGAGAGAGCGTCTCTCACCTCTTCTCTACCATCTCTCTCCACAGGCGCCCTCTCCTCAGTCCAGTTCCTCTTAAAGAGAGTGTCTCTCACCTTTTCCATAGCATCTCTCTCCTCAGGCGCCCTCCCCTCAGTCCAGTTCCTCTTAGAGAGAGTGTCTCTCACCTCTTCTCTACCATCTCTCTCCACAGACACCCTCTCCTCAGCCGAATTCATCTTAAAGAGAGCGTCTCTCACCTCTTCTCTACCATCTCTCTCCTCAGGCGTCCTCTCCTCAGTCCAGTTACTCTTAGAGTGAGCGTCTCTCACCTCTTCTCTACCATCTCTCTCCTCAGGCGCCCTCTCCTCAGTCCAGTTACTTTTAGAGGGAGCGTCTCTCTCCTCTTCCATACCATCTCTCTCCACAAGTACCCTCTCATCAGCCCAGTTCCTCTTAGAGACAGCGTCTCTCACCTCTTCTCTACCATCTCACTCCACAGGCGCCCTCTCCTCAGTCCAGTTCCTCTTAGAGGGAGTGTCTCTCTCCTCTTTCGTACCATCTCTCTCCACAAGTACCCTCTCATCAGCCCAGTTCCTCTTAGAGACAGCGTCTCTCACCTCTTCTATACCATCTCTCTCCACAGGCGCCCTCTCCTCAGTCCAGTTCCTCTTAGAGGGAGTGTCTCTCACCTCTTCTCTACCATCTCTCTCCACAAGTACCCTCTCATCAGCCCAGTTCCTCTTAGAGAGAGCGTCTCTCACCTCTTCTCTACCATCTCTCTCCACAGGCGCCCTCTCCTCAGTCCAGTTCCTCTTAAAGAGAGTGTCTCTCACCTTTTCCATAGCATCTCTCTCCTCAGGCGCCCTCCCCTCAGTCCAGTTCCTCTTAGAGAGAGTGTCTCTCACCTCTTCTCTACCATCTCTCTCCACAGACACCCTCTCCTCAGCCGAATTCATCTTAAAGAGAGCGTCTCTCACCTCTTCTCTACCATCTCTCTCCTCAGGCGTCCTCTCCTCAGTCCAGTTACTCTTAGAGTGAGCGTCTCTCACCTCTTCTCTACCATCTCTCTCCTCAGGTGCCCTCTCCTCAGTCCAGTTACTTTTAGAGGGAGCGTCTCTCTCCTCTTCCATACCATCTCTCTCCACAAGTACCCTCTCATCAGCCCAGTTCCTCTTAGAGACAGCGTCTCTCACCTCTTCTCTACCATCTCACTCCACAGGCGCCCTCTCCTCAGTCCAGTTCCTCTTAGAGGGAGTGTCTCTCTCCTCTTTCGTACCATCTCTCTCCACAAGTACCCTCTCATCAGCCCAGTTCCTCTTAGAGACAGCGTCTCTCACCTCTTCTATACCATCTCTCTCCACAGGCGCCCTCTCCTCAGTCCAGTTCCTCTTAGAGGGAGTGTCTCTCACCTCTTCTCTACCATCTCTCTCCACAAGTACCCTCTCATCAGCCCAGTTCCTCTTAGAGAGAGCGTCTCTCACCTCTTCTCTACCATCTCTCTCCCCAGGCGCCCTCTCCTCAGTCCAGTTCCTCTTAAAGAGAGTGTCTCTCACCTTTTCCATAGCATCTCTCTCCTCAGGCGCCCTCTCCTCAGTCCAGTTACTCTTAGAGAGAGTGTCTCTCACCTCTTCTCTACCATCTCTCTCTACAGACGCCTTCTCCTCAGCCCGGTTCCTCATAAAAGAGCGTCTCTCACCTCTTCTCTACCATCTCTCTCCACAGGCGCCCTCTCCTCAGTCCAGTTCCTCTTAGAGAGAGTGTCTCTCACCTTTTCCATAGCATCTCTCTCCTCAGGCGCCCTCTCCTCAGTCCAGTTACTCTTAGAGAGAGCGTCTCTCACCTCTTCCGTACCATCTCTCTCCACAGATTTCCTCTCCTCTGTGCAGTTCCTCTTAGAGGGAGCGTCTCTCACCTCTTCTGTACCATCTCTCTCCACAGACACCCTCCCCTCAGTCCAGTTCCTCTTAGAGAGAGTGTCTCTCACCTCTTCTCTACCATCTCTCTCCACAGACACCCTCTCCTCAGCCGAATTCATCTTAAAGAGAGTGTCTCTCACCTCTTCTCTACCATCTCTCTCCACAGACGCCCTCCCCTCAGTCCAGTTCCTCTTAAAGAGAGCGTCTCTCCCCTCTTCAGTACAATCTCTTTCTCCACAGGTGGACTCTCTTCTCAGTCCAGTCCCCTCTACATACAGCCTCTATCATAACTGCTTCACCATCACTCTTGACAGATCCTCTCTCGTCTCAGGCTTTTCCCTCTACAGATGTCCTCTCTCATCTCTGCTGCACCATCTCTCTTTACAGGTGCCCTCTCTCCTCAGGCCATCTCTCTATCTTGTCTTCTACACCATCTTCCTCCGCGAATGCCTTATCGCCTCAACCCAGTCCCTCTACAGCTGTCCTCTCTCATCCTCTCTCCACAGGTGCCCTTTCCTCAGCCCAGTTCCTCCTAGACATAGTATCTCTCACCTCTTTTATACAATCTCTCTTCACAGATGCCCTCTCCTCAGCTCAGTCCCCCTTACATACAGCCTCTATCATCCCTGCTGCACCATCTCTCTCCACAGGTGCAATCTCTCTTCAGCCCATTCCCTCTACAGATAGCCTTTCTCATCTCTTCTGCACCATCTCTCTCCACAGATACCCTCTCCTCAGACCAATCCCCCTTTCATCTCTGTTGCACCATCTCTCTCCACAGGTTCCCTTTCTCCTCAGCCCATTCTCTCTACAGATGTCCTCTCTCATCCCCAATGCACCATCTCTCGCCACAGGTGCCATCCCTCCTCAACCCATTCCATTTACAGATAGCCTCTCTCATCTCTTCTGAACCATGTCTCTCCACAGGTGTTATCTCTCTTCAGCCCATTCCCTCTACGGATAGCCTTTCTCATCTCTTCTGCACCATCTCTCTCCACAGATACCCTCTCCTGAGGCCAATCCCTCTTTCATCTCTGTTGCACCATCTTTCTCCACAGGTGCCCTTTCTCCTCAGCCCATTCTCTCTACAGATGTCCTCTCTCATCGCCTCTGCACCATCTCTCTCCACAGACACCCTTTCCTCAGCCTAATCCATCTCTCATCCCCAATGCACCATCTCTCTCTCTCCTCAGACACATTCTCCCTGATCTCAGTCGCTCTACAGAGGAGCTGTCTCACCTCTTCTGCACAATCGCTCTCCACAGATTCCCTCTTTACAGAGAGACTGTCTCATCTCCTCTGCACCATCACTCTCCACAGGTGCCCTCTCTCTTCAGCCCAGTCCCTCTACAGAGAGGCTGTCTCATCTCTTCTGCACCATCGCTCTCCACGGGTGCCCTCTCTCTTCAGCCCAGTCCCTTTACAGAGAGGCTGCCTCATCTCTTCTGCACCATCGCTCTCCACGGGTGCCCTCTCTCTTCAGCCCAGTCCCTTTACAGAGAGGCTGTCTCATCTCTTCTGCACCATCGCTCTCCACAGATGCCCTATTTACAGCCTAGTCCCTTTACAGAGAGGCTGTCTCATCTGCACCATCACTCTACACAGATGCCCCCTTTACAGAGAGGCTGTCTCATCTCTTCTGCACCATCGCTCTCCACAGATGCCCTATTTACAGAGAGACTGTCTCATCTCTTCTGCACCATCGCTCTGCACAGGTGCCCTCTCACTTCAGCCCAGTCCCTTTACAGAGAGGCTGTCTCATCTCTTCTGCACCATCGCTCTCCACAGATGCTCTCTCTCTTGAGTCCAGTCACTTTACAGAGAGGCTGTCTCATCTCTTCTGCACCATCGCTCTCCACAGATGCTCTCTCTCTTGAGCCCAGTCACTTTACAGAGAGGCTGTCTCATCTCTTCTGCACCATCGCTCTCCACAGATGCTCTCTCTCTTGAGCCCAGTCACTTTACAGAGAGGCTGTCTCATCTCTTCTGCACCATCCCTCTCCACAGATGCTCTCTCTCTTGAGCCCAGTCACTTTACAGAGAGGCTGTCTCATCTCTGTTGCACCATCACTCTCCACAGATGCCCTCTCTCTTCAGCCCAGTCCCTTTACAGAGAGACTGTCTCATCTGCACCATCACTCTACACAGATGCCCCCTTTACAGAGAGGCTTTCTCATCTCTTCTGCACCATCACTCTCCAGAGATGCCCCCTCTCTTCAACCCAGTCCCTTTACAGAGAGGCTGTCTCATCTCTTCTGCACAATCGCTCTCCACAGATTCCCTCTTTACAGAGAGACTGTCTCATCTCCTCTGCACCATCGCTCTCCACAGGTGCCCTCTCTCTTCAGCCCAGTCCCTCTACAGAGAGGCTGTCTCATCTCTTCTGCACCATCGCTCTCCACTGGTGCCCTCTCTCTTCAGCCCAGTCCCTTTACAGAGAGACTGTCTCATCTGCACCATCGCTCTTCACAGATGCCCTATTTACAGAGAGACTGTCTCATCTTTTCTGCACCATCGCTCTCCACAGATGCTCTCTCTCTTCAACCCAGTCCCTTTATAGAGAGGCTGTCTCATCTCTTCTGCATCCTCGCTCTCCACAGGTGCCCTCTCTCTTCAGCCCAGTCCCTCTACAGAGAGGCTGTCTCATCTCTTCTGCACCATCGCTCTCCACGGGTGCCCTCTCTCTTCAGCCCAGTCACTTTACAGAGAGGCTGCCTCATCTCTTCTGCACCATCGCTCTCCACGGGTGCCCTCTCTCTTCAGCCCAGTCCCTTTACAGAGAGGCTGTCTCATCTCTTCTGCACCATCGCTCTCCACAGATGCCCTATTTACAGCCTAGTCCCTTTACAGAGAGGCTGTCTCATCTGCACCATCACTCTACACAGATGCCCCCTTTACAGAGAGGCTGTCTCATCTCTTCTGCACCATCGCTCTCCACAGATGCCCTATTTACAGAGAGACTGTCTCATCTCTTCTGCACCATCGCTCAGCACAGGTGCCCTCTCACTTCAGCCCAGTCCCTTTACAGAGAGGCTGTCTCATCTCTTCTGCACCATCGCTCTCCACAGATGCTCTCTCTCTTGAGTCCAGTCATTTTACAGAGAGGCTGTCTCATCTCTTCTGCACCATCGCTCTCCACAGATGCTCTCTCTCTTGAGCCCAGTCACTTTACAGAGAGGCTGTCTCATCTCTTCTGCACCATCGCTCTCCACAGATGCTCTCTCTCTTGAGCCCAGTCACTTTACAGAGAGGCTGTCTCATCTCTTCTGCACCATCGCTCTCCACAGATGCCCCCTCTCTTCAACCCAGTCCCTTTACAGAGAGGCTGTCTCATCTCTTCTGCACCATCGCTCTCCACAGATGCTCTCTCTCTTGAGCCCAGTCACTTTACAGAGAGGCTGTCTCATCTCTGTTGCACCATCACTCTCCACAGATGCCCTCTCTCTTCAGCCCAGTCCCTTTACAGAGAGACTGTCTCATCTGCACCATCACTCTACACAGATGCCCCCTTTACAGAGAGGCTGTCTCATCTCTTCTGCACCATCACTCTCCAGAGATGCCCCCTCTCTTCAGCCTAGTCCCTTTACAGAAAGGCTGTCTCATCTCTTCTGCACCATCACTCTCCACAGATGCCCCCTCTCTTCAACTCAGTCCCTTTACAGAGAGGCTGTCTCATCTGCACCATCACTCTCCACAGATGCCCTCTCTCTTCAGCCCAGTCCCTTTACAGAGAGACTGTCTCATCTGCACCATCACTCTACACAGATGCCCCCTTTACAGAGAGGCTGTCTCATCTCTTCTGCACCATTGCTCTCCACAGATGCCCCCTCTCTTCAGCCCAGTCCCTTTACAGAGAGGCTGTCTCATCTCTTCTGCACCATCGCTCTCTACAGATGCCCTATTTACAGAGAGACTGCCTCATCTCTTCTGCACCATCGCTCTGCACAGGTGCCCTCTCACTTCAGCCCAAACCCTTTACAGAGAGGCTGTCTCATCTCTTCTGCACCATCGCTCTCCACAGATGCTCTCTCTCTTGAGCCCAGTCACTTTACAGAGAGGCTGTCTCATCTCTTCTGCACCATCGCTCTCCACAGATGCCCCCTCTTTTCAGCCCAGTCCCTTTACAGAGAGGCTGTCTCATCTCTTCTGCACCATCGCTCTCTACAGATGTCCTATTTACAGAGAGACTGCCTCATCTCTTCTGCACCATCGCTCTGCACAGGTGCCCTCTCACTTCAGCCCAGTCCCTTTACAGAGAGGCTGTCTCATCTCTTCTGCACCATCGCTCTCCACAGATGCTCTCTCTCTTGAGCCCAGTCACTTTACAGAGAGGCTGTCTCATCTCTTCTGCACCATCGCTCTCCACAGATGCTCTCTCTCTTGAGCCCAGTCGCTTAACAGAGAGGCTGTCTCATCTCTTCTGCACCATCGCTCTCCACAGATGCTCTCTCTCTTGAGCCCAGTCACTTTACAGAGAGGCTGTCTCATCGGATGTATGACGTGACAACGCATACTGTTACCACGCATACCTGTACAACGCGGTATTTACAACGAATACCGTTACAACGCATAGCGCTTAGAGGTACTGGATAAACTTAAGTATAATTTTATATTCCAACTCCAGTCCCCGTGGACACTAGGGAAGGTGTTGGATATAAAATTATACTTATTCCCTATCCTAGAGCGCCCCCCAGCGCAATGCGTTGTAATGGTATGCGTTGTAATGCCTGCGTTCTAATGGTAGTGCGTTGTAAAAATTCCGTTGTAAACGTTGTATACCGTCTCATCTCTTCTGCACCATCGCTCTCCACAGATGCCCCCTCTCTTCAACCCAGTCCCTTTATAGAGAGGCTGTCTCATCTGCACCATCGCTCTCCACAGGTGCTCTCTCTCTTGAGCCCAGTCACTTTACAGAGAGGCTGTCTCATCTCTTCTGCACCATCGCTCTCCACAGATGCTCTCTCTCTTGAGCCTAGTCACTTTACAGAGAGGCTGTCTCATCTCTTCTGCACCATCGCTCTCCACAGATGTCCTCTCTCTTCAGCCCAGTCCTTTTACAGAGAGACTGTCTCATCTGCACCATCGCTCTTCACAGATGCCCTATTTACAGAGAGACTGTCTCATCTCCTCTGCACCATCGCTCTCCACAGATGCCCTATTTACAGAGAGACTGTCTCATCTCTTCTGCACCATCGCTCTCCACAGATGCCCCCTCTCTTCAACCCAGTCCCTTTACAGAGAGACTGTCTCATCTCTTCTGCACCATCTCTCTCCACAGATGCTCTCTCTCTTCAACCCAGTCCCTTTACAGAGAGGCTGTCTCATCTCTTCTGCACCATCGCTCTCCACAGATGTCCTCTCTCTTCAGCCCAGTCCCTTTACAGAGAGACTGTCTCATCTCTTCTGCACCATCGCTCTCCACAGATGCTCTCTCTCTTCAACCCAGTCCCTTTACAGAGAGGCTGTCTCATCTCTTCTGCACCATCGCTCTCCACAGATGTCCTCTCTCTTCAGCCCAGTCCCTTTACAGAGAGACTGTCTCATCTGCACCATCGCTCTTCACAAATGCCCTATTTACAGAGAGACTGTCTCATCTCTTCTGCACCACCGCTCTCCACAGATGCCCTATTTACAGAGAGGCTGTCTCATCTCTTCTGCACCATCGCTCTCCACAGATGTCCTCTCTCTTCAGCCCAGTCCCTTTACAGAGAGACTGTCTCATCTGCACCATCGCTCTTCACAGATACCCTATTTACAGAGAGACTGTCTCATCTCCTCTGCACCATCGCTCTCCACAGATGCCCTATTTACAGAGAGACTGTCTCATCTCTTCTGCACAATCGCTCTCCACAGATGCCCTCTCTCTTCAGCCCAGTCCCTTTACAGAGAGGCTGTCTCATCTCTTCTGCACCATCGCTCTCCACAGATACCCTGTCTCTTCAGCCCAGTCCCTTTACAGAGAGGCGGTCTCATCTCTTCTGCACCATCGCTCTCCACAGATACTCTCTCTCTTCAGCCCAGTCCCTTTACAAAGAGTCTGTCTCATCTCTTCTGCACTACCGCTCTCCACAGATGCCCTATTTACAGAGAGACTGTCTCATCTCTTCTGCACCATCGCTCTCCACAGATGCCCCCTCTCTTCAACCCAGTCCCTTTACAGAGAGGCTGTCTCATCTCTGTTGCACCATCACTCTCCACAGATGCCCTCTCTCTTCAGCCCAGTCCCTTTACAGAGAGACTGTCTCAACTGCACCATCACTCTACACAGATGCCCCCTTTACAGAGAGGCTGTCTCATCTCTTCTGCACCATCACTCTCCAGAGATGCCCCCTCTGTTCAGCCCAGTCCCTTTACAGAGAGGCTGTCTCATCTCTTCTGCACCATCGCTCTCCACAGATGCCCCCTCTCTTAAGCCCAGTCCCTTTACAGAGAGGCTGTCTCATCTCTTCTGCACCATCGCTCTCTACAGATGCCCCCTCTCTTCAACCCAGTCCCTTTACAGAGAGGCTGTCTCTTCTCTTCTGCACCATCGCTCTTCACAGATGACCTCTCTCCTTAGCCCAGTCCCTTTACAGAGAGGCTGTCTCATCTCTTCTGCACCATCACTCTCCACAGATGCCCCCTCTCTTCAACCCAGTCCCTTCACAGAGAGGCTGTCTCATCTGCACCATCACTCTCCACAGATGCCCTCTTTACAGAGAGGCTGTCTCATCTCTTCTGCACCATCACTCTCCACAGATGCCCCCTCTCTTCAACCCAGTCCCTTTACAGAGAGGCTGTCTCATCTCTTCTGCACCATCGCTCTCCACAGATGCCCCCTCTCTTCAACCCTGTCCCTTTACAGAGAGGCTGTCTCATCTCTTCTGCACCATCGCTCTTCACATATGTCCTCTCTACTTAGCATAGTCCTACAGTTAGTCTCTCAGCTCTTCTGCACCATCTATCTCTCGCCTCAGCCCGGTCCAGATCTATCTTACACATCACTGCACCCATCTCCTCAGATGCTCACTTGCGTCATTACAATATAATACAAGAAAAGCCCCTTTACTATCCTGAGAATGCAGGCAAGCTTCTCCAGCACAAAAACAGGAGATGCCCATGAAAAACCACATTATTACACTCTCTGTCAGGTGTGTTTGCAATCCCCATGTTAGTTCGAGTCACTGTTACTAATGTGCTGTCTGTCTTGTGATGAGCTGCATGTACCTGCTTTATAGTCTTCTAAGCTGGTGTTAATGGGTTTCCTGCTCTTACCTGTACTGCTCCACGGAAAGGGCCTTTCTAGAGGTTCACTCTTTGCAACCCCTATCTTTCCAGATACTCTCCCACCTGTTTACTGTCCCCTGTGCACAGACATCCTCTCTTCTGAACTAGCCCCTCTCCCGAGATACCCTCTCTCTTATCTGCTGTCTCTCTCCACAGTTGCATTCTCTGTTCATTGCTGTCTGCTCTTCACCGATACTCTCTCTCTTCCCTGCTATCCCTCTTTACATAAATCCATTTTGTGCTGTTCCTCTCTCCATTCATACCTTCTCTGCTAGCCTCTCTCAAGGATGCCCTAGTGTAGTAACCACACTTAGAAACTGTAGAAGGTAATCTTCTTTATTGAAGTACACAGGTAACACGGTGCAGGCAGCACTGTAGTAGGGCGACCTCAGAGTGAGGCAGTACATTCCAGAGACCTACAATGATACCATTCTGATAACATCCCCTAGTTCCACATTCCAACCCACCAAACAAGAATAAGAAAACCATGGGACTACACATCCCTTTCTTTACAAATAAAACAAAGCCTTTACAAAAAGTAAGTACATCTATTAACGAACAAACTCCTCTAGAGTCTTAAGAGTTTTAATACCTTTGCCAAATTTGCTGGATCTCTCAGCCAGACTGGTCTCAACACCCAAACCAGAATCACAAACAAGAGGTGCTGCGCCTTCCAGAGAACCCCGGCTCAAGTTCAAGATCACGTTCAATCCCAGGTTCAGTTGTACAAGAAACGTCCTGTGGTACAGTCTCAAGCAAATGAGAATGTGGATCCTTAACTAAGTCTTTTCCCCTTTCAGCAAAAGGTAAAGTATCCATCCACCAATAACTGGTTCCTTTCACCTTTGCACCATTTTCATTCACAGAAACAGGACCACAAAAAATTGAAATATGACGCATGTGGTGAACACTGCCATCATCCAGTTCTACAGTGTTGCGCATGACTTTGGTCACCTTCTTAGGTTCAGAAAACGAGAGTGCAATTTGCCAATTTTTTACCGCACTTAACCCTGACGAGTTGTCCCACCTTAATGCAAACTTCTTTGGTACCTTGCTTGGCATCAAAATAACTTTTGTTCTTACATTGAGACTTGGTAATACACTACCTTACCTGATCACAGTCCCATTCATACTTCTTACTTCTACCCGTCCATCCTGGATTATTTCTACAATGAGGGAATCTACCATGCATCAATTCGAAAGGACTTTCACCCACTATGTTGTGGACAGCCACTCTGTAAGGCCAAATCAATTCATCCAGTTCATCATTCCAATTTTTGTTTCCCTTACAAGCCAATTGTAAAACACCCTTTAATGCCCTGTTGACTCTCTCCACAACAGAGTTACCTCTGGGATGATACAAGGCTGTAAATCTCTCTTCGATGCCAGTGAAATCCATAAATCTTTTCATCATGTTGGATTTAAATTGGATACCATTGTCCGTTAGAATGGACGCAGGAAAACCCTCTCTTAGTCAAGTCAAGTCAAGTCAGAGAATTTATATAGCGCACTACCTACCCAGAGGGTCTCAAGGCGCTTAGAAAGGGGAGGAGGATTACTTGTCAAATATCCACGTTTTAAGTTGCTTTCTGAATGCTAGGTGGTTCTGGGTGAGGCGAAGGTAAGCGGGGAGTGAGTTCCATGTTTTAGCAGCCAGGTATGAGAAGGATCTGCCTCCCATGGTGGTCTTGTTGATGCGAGGTACAGTGGCGAGGGCTTGGCTGGAAGAACGTAGTTGGCGGGAGGGGGTGTAGAAGGACAGTCGTGAGTTGAGGCATTCTGGTCCGATGTCGTAGAGTGATTTGTGTGCGTGGGTTAGCAGTCGGAAAGTGATTCTCTTATTGACGGGTAGCCAGTGGAGGTTTTTCAGGTGACCAGAGATGTGTTCGTTGCGCGGGATGTCTAATATGATCCTGGCTGAGGCGTTTTGGATTCGTTGGAGTTTCTTCTGGAGTTTAGCCGTAGTACCTGCGTAGAGGGTGTTTCCGTAGTCCAGTCGGCTCGTGACTAGAGCATGGGTGACTGTTTTCCTTGTTTCGGTGGGTATCCAGCGAAATGTTTTTCTGAGCATGCGAAGAATGTTGAAGCAGGATGAGGATACGGCGCTGACTTGTCTGTTCATTGAGAGTGAAGAATCCAGGATGACGCGAAACCGACCGCGGAAGCCGCCAATTCGTGCGAATGCGCATTTTATTTTTTTGCGGCTTGTTGTTTCGCGAGTTTTTTTGCAGTATTCGCGAGCCGCTTGCAGCGCAACACGCGAATTTACCCCAAGGTCGAGTACGGGCGCGGCCATTTTGTTTGCGTGACGTATTTCCGTTTCCGCCCGCTATGTATAATCTCGCGCAGTAAGCGCATTGCGAGTAGAGGTTCGCACGAGATCGCGCGGGAAATCTAGAGGTTCGCACGAGATCGCGAGGAAAATCTCGCGCGAACTTACTTTCGCGCTCGTGAACGGGCGCCGGCCATCTTGTTTTTCATTCATTTCCTGTGTCTGGGCATGGTGTTTAATCCTCTTGGTATCTTTGCCATCCTTTGCTTGTTTTCAGTTTTTTTTTTACGATTTTGCTTCTTATCTATCCCTCTCTTTTCCTAGCTGTATATTTTTGTCTTTTCTGCTATTTTTCTTTACTTTTAAACTACTTTTTTAAACTCTTTTCTTTTCTTCTTCCCTATCCTATTCTTTCTTAATTTTCTACTTCTTCCTACCTTACCTGCCCAGACCATGGTCAAGCCAGGCGCCGTGAAGCTGCCCAGGCACTTGAGGGCCGCAGCGGCGGCGGGGAGTAGTGCTGGACCCAGTGGCAGGACAGCATGCGGGAGATTGAGGGGGGAGCAGGTGACGCGACGGGAGATATTCAGCCCGGAGGAAGTGGGCGCGCTGGTCTACTTCGTCCAGCGCCGCCTGCCCAGGACCATCGCGGGAGGCGGCAGGATCGCGGCCGGCGGCTACAACATGCGGGAGCGCCGGAAGCGGTGGGAGAAGGTGTGCTGGGCCATATCCCACCTCTACGGGGTCCAGCGCACCTACAGCCAGGTCACCCATCGCTGGACGGACCTCCTGGACCGCGAGCGCGACCTGCTGGACCAGCTCGGCTTGGAGATATCCGGGCTTGGTGAGTAGTAGTAGCCATTTAATCACTCACTACTATGATGTTTTCTCCTGCTCTGTGTTGTTGTATTGCAAATATTTGTTTTTTACATGGAGCAAGCCAATAATGCCGCTGATGACGATTACATTGTAGTTAAATTATATTTCAAAATCTTCTGTGCATTTCAGGTGCACTGCTCTCCTTCTCAGTGGCGTTGCTACTATGCTTATTTGTTTTCTATTTCGTGGTCTCATTGGCCTGAGTAACTATTATGTATGAGTGTACTTTACAGAACTGCGTAATGCTAGACACTAGGGGGCAGATTACATTTACAAGCCCCTTGCGCCACGTTTACGTTGCCTTGCGTGACGCAACAGCGGCGTAAACGTGCCGCATCCCTGCGAGTCATTTACAGCATGACGCATCTAGGGAGATGCGTCACGTTATAAAGCCATGGGCCTGCACCACAATGGGTGCGTTCCTAGTACGCAGGGTGGGCGGTCCAGCGGCTGTGCGCCTCGCAAAATTGCCTGCGTGAAATGTACAAGATTTAACGCAGGCACTTCTGCGACGCTGCTACGTCAATTCAATTCCTTATGTCTGCTCGAAGCAGGCGAAAGGACTGACACAGCATGTTAAGTATTGGGTGGCCCTGAGCATTACTGGAGTTGCATTGCGTTGGCGACGTGACTCCAGCGATGCGCCGCTCTTACGTGACGAGATGCGTCACGCAAGTGCCTACCCTTGCGCCAGGGCGCGCCGCTTTGTAAATGAGGCACATCTGCCGTGTCGCAAGGGTAGTTTTGCGTGACGCATTTGATCTGGCGCATCTCTGGAGATGCGCCAGAACGCGTAAGTAAGTATGCCCCTAAGGGGCAGAATTGCAATTACCGTCGCATCCCTGCAAAGTAGCAGGGATGCGCCATTAATTGTGCGGCCCGCTACCACCACCACACATGGTGCGCCGTATTTGCAATGCGGCGCACCATGGGCCCAAAACGTCACCGAAGCTTTACTGCTGGAGTTGCGTCGCAACGATGGCGCAGCTCCATCAATGCTCTGGGGTACCCTATCTCCCCAATGCTGGGTCAAGCCGTACGTCTGCTTCAAGCAGGTGCAGGGTTTGTGTGACGCATCATTGTCCTAAAGGTGACTGATTGATATTTTGTAGATTTCCCTCAGCCACTATTAGGATGTGTTCCAGCGCAGGAATGCCCTCCCTTGCGCCGGAACGCCCCCTGATGGCGCAGGGCTTTATAACGGGATGCATCTCCCAAATGCGTCACGTTGTTATAATATTATACGCCGCACCATGGCGCCCTTTTTTGTTTAGCTGCTGCGTCACAAAAGTCACGCAAGAACGGCGCAAAAGAGCTGCAAGGGCTTAAATCTGCCCCTTCCTTTGTACCCCTGACAATAAGAAAAATAGTGGCGGTGGATTGATAGTTTGACTATTTAAATGACTGGTAATGTAGCAGGCAACTGTTAGTGTTGCCACTGATCTGACTGAAATCACAATGGAGTTTGTCTGTCACTTTGCGTCTTGCCTGCGGACTGCTGCCTGCCAGTCCTAGGTGAACGTTTCAGTACTTTGTTTAGTGAGTTACGTGACTTTCGAAGTCACAGGTCCGCAAATAAATGAAAAGTAACCATAATCAATATAATTTCGCGGAAATATTTTGTTATTGTTCTTTTGAAATGTTTGATTTGGTTGACATTGACAAGCAACAATCATCCATGTTTTCTGTTCTTTCTTTCATGTTGTACGTCAGCTCCCCCCAGGGGCGAGAGGAGGACATAGGAGCAGCAGGCGGCGGATGCTGTTCAACAGGGCCAGGATCGGGCAGGCGAGGGCTCCTCTGCTGGCCCCAGTAAGTTTTCATTTTAGACTAGTACCTATTTTTCCTAGCGTTCCTCATTTGACTTTTTTCAAAATTGTCTTTGCTCTTCTTGTAGACTGTATCTAAATTCTTATCCTGCCTCTACTATGACTCCCTGTGGTATTACTAGATTATTCTTATTAGTCTGTCTGTGTAGCTAACTAAGATTGCACGGTTGGCGAAACTCCCATGATTCTAGTCAGCAATAGCTCTATCAACTTAGTGCAGTCCTCTGGGATTGTCCATAATGTCTTTTGAAGTGTTCTATCTGGACTCATGCTTGCAAAAATTGCAAAACCTTTCGCTCAGTCACTCTAGTCTGGACCAAAAAACACAGATTGTATTTAAGTTTAAAAGCTTTATTAAAAGTAAACACATTTATTAAAATGAAGTCATAATAAAACTAAACGTTTAACTGATAATGGAAAAGTGGTTAGTGCTGACGATTAATTGAAGACATTTCTTGTGGTCGAGCCGAGCTCTCACCTGGTTTCAACTTGATCTTGTTGTTAGAAGTCCATCTTCTGTCTGTGTGGAGAAAAATGGTGCGTGTTAAAAAAACAGCCTTCATCAGTTGTGCCAAAAAGTGCAGCAAGACAACCTTCCCTGGAAAAAGGGACATTTTTTTTAACTTTAACGTAGACAGTCACAAATTACATTGTTTTCACATGTCTTCATTCCTAGACCAAAGACTAGTGAGTGCTTTATTCTAACATTCTTAAATGTACTTTGTAGGTGGAACATCTGGTGGCGGGGCCAGTGTGGAGGTGGTGGTGCTCGACACGGAGGCGGAGGGCGATTCTTCAGGGGAGGAGGCGGCGGCTGTGAGAGTTGAGACGGTGGTGGTGGCGGCCAGAGGTAAGCTCTTATATATTCCTTACTTATTGAGATTGAAGACTAGCTGGGAAGGCAAGAATATGAGATGCATGGCTGGGTGAATGATGAAGCAATGATGGGTGGAAGGACAACAGCCTGGGTGGGTGACACATAAACTGTATGTGTCCATATACCTGGATCATGCTACTATCTGACTCTTAGATAGCATATGTGTATCTAGAGCAGGGGTACTCCTAGTATGGCCCGCGGGCCGGTGGTGGCCCGGCAAGCCTTCCTTGGCGGTGCGCAGACCTTGCAGACAATCACTGCTCCCCCGGCCCCCACAGAGCAGAGGCTTTTTTGTATTTCACCTGTTAGCGCCCCTGCATCTCCACTCTGACAATCACTGCTCCCCCGGCCCCCACAGAGCAGAGTGGAGATGCAAGGCCACAAAGAGGTGAAATAGAACAAAGCCTCTGCTCTGTGGGGCCGGGCAAGCAGTGATTGTCAGGGTGGAGAAGCAGGGGCGCTACAACAAACAAAGCCTCAATAATATGTTCATGGTCTTTTAAAGACCTGTTAAGTACTTTGGTGTTGTTGTCTGTGTGTGCGCGTTGAGGAAGCGGTCTCAACCCGGGCTGAAGGCTGACACAGATAGACACACACACAGTGAGATGACAGAGGGGGAGGGAGAGGGAGGGCAGGAGGGAGAGAGAGATGGAGGGAGGGCAGGAGGGAGAGCAGGAGGGAGAGAGATGTATGTAAATGCTGGGTCTGGTGGCTCAGTGGATGAGGGCATCTGCTGCAGGGACCTGTGTGCAACCTCATGGTCACAAGTTATCGTTTTGCTTTAGCCCCGCCCCCTCTGACTCCGCCCCCACCAGTGCGGCCCTCGGCCCCAAACTACACTGTAAATGTAGCCCCTGAGAGAAAGTTTGTGAGTACCCATGATCTAGAGAGAGTAGACGGTCAGTGGATGAACTAAGTGTAACTTTGAAGAGCATGTAACACTGCACCCGCACGTCCGTTCCAGTGTAGGAAAGGCAAGGAAAAGAACTTTTAATTTTGTCCAAATACTACCATAAATAGTAGCAGTAGTTTGTATTGCAAGCACTGCATAGATCCGGTTATTATGGTGGCCACTCCCTACCTCTCTTAATAAGTTTAGTAGTACTCAGTCATTCATGTGTGGATGTATCACTGGTCACTCAATAAAAAGCAAAGCACCTAAAGTCATCCCATATATAAGCAAAAACATCCCATGTGAAGTGCTAGATAATCAGATTATTTATCTTCTTCAATTTTCCATTTCTAGTACTCATTTCCACTGTAGGGTGAAAGTTAAATTAATTAAGCAGTAGCCCTTGAGTTGTAACAGAGTATTCTCAGTGCCACCCGTACTAGAAAAGTAAGAGCTTCACCACCTGCATGTACTGGACGGGTACAGTAACGCAACGGCAACGCAAGTCTAGGTCACTCCTCATGGCGTGCGTCTCTTTTTCTCGGGTGCAAGTTTACTGCGCTGGCATTATGCCGGCTTGCAGAAAATAACGTACCAATTTTCCAAAACAAGAGATAAGAAGAAGAATAAGACTGGTGTACTTTCATAATCGACTCCAATGGAAGTCCACAGTGCTCGTAGAATTTGTTCCTTAAACTCCCACTAATGTTAGAGCAAGGATGAAGAAGTGTGAGGTTAGATAGATACTGGCCTCAATAGTTATGTAATGCGCTTGCAAGTTGCTAGTTGTACTGCAACACAAATTTCTGCTGAATGATTGAGTTAATCTTAAAGAGCATTGGTTACAGACTATGTCTTTCTTTCTTCATATAGGTTCTCCTTCCAAACGAACAAGGAGGAAGGAGCTGGCTAGAGCGGCCCGGCAACGGAGGATCGAGGCCACTGTTGCGGAATATCGGCGGCTGGTGGCCCTGGAGGACGAGGAAAGTGTGCAGTCGACAACAACAACAACGTCGTCTGCATCGGCCTCCGTGGCCCCACGGGCTGCCACCCAGCACAGTGGTCCACCCAGACTGAGCCGGGCTGCCAAAGGCAAACGCCACCGCCGAGCAGCAAGGCCAACAGCTGCCTCTCACAGGCATTGCACCTGCAAGGCAGTGAAGGCACGCCTGCGCCGCACTACCCTGATGGTGTCCCGCCTTCAGCAGGAGCTCGCCTTGCTCCGCGAGGAGCATGATGCCCTGGCCCAAAAAGTTAACAGCATCCACCCATAGTGTCCCTTGCCCCTTTTTTAGAGACTTTTGGGGGGTGGGAATTGGGAGTTGGGTTTTTGGGGACTTTTGAAGGACAATCGTTGGGGTTAGGGAGGGTCTTGCGGGAGATTATTTTGTTAGGGATATAAATATACTTTTTCAAACTTTATCTGAGCATACCTGTTTTTTACTGCTTGCCTGGTGGGTGGGGGTTTAACGTTGACTGTTTTCCTGAAAGTTTAGTTCCATTTTCTTCCTTTAAGTGTAAATGCCCAAATGTTTTCAACACTAAGTGCCTCTCACAGACTAAGTGAAGTGAATCCAAGAGTCCTAGGACTTTAGTAGTACTACCTTCAGTCTCTCGTCTCTCGTACTAATACTCCATTATACCCCCAAACCACCAAACGCTTATCTTACCTGTAATTTGTGTTTGAAAGTAGGGCTAGACCCAGGGCTGGCTCCACGGGAAACACCGAATAAGGTTGGCAATCTTGGTCGGATAAAATTTCCTCATAGCGGTGGTACTAGTGGTGTGACACAGTGGCAGTTGCATGCCTATGAAAAAAAAGAAAATGAAATCTGGTTTGTCCTCCTGAGCAATTCAACGGTACAACTGAGAATATAGCAGGTGACAGAAGTACAGTAGAGCAGTGCCACATTGTAGCCTAACAAATGGTAAAGTATAACTACTAATTCGGTTGAAGTTCTTTCACATTAGAAATGGTTCTTTGTGAAGCAGAGTAAGAATATATCCTCGGATTTCTTCACCAGCCTGTTGCTATCACCTTATCCTCCCCAGCAAGTGTGTGGATTTATTGCTGTAATAATAATTTAGTCACACATCAATCAAAACCACACAGCCCGGGGGAAGAGGGTTAGGGTTTGAAAAATGGATGGGTACGGGGGTTTTTGGGAAAGGTTTTGGGAGACAAGAAAAAATAGCACAGCATAGACAAACTATTGTGAACATAAACAAATCTTTGGGTACAAACCTATCCATCAATCTTTGAAAGTGCATGCACTACTGCATGCATGTCAGTGAAAAGTAAGTAGTACATTCGACAACTGTGGAAAGAAAGAATGCGACAGTACAGGGCCTGTGTGGAATTATTGATAACGATATTCAACATAAGGTCTCTGTAGCCAGATACCCGAGAGCCTTGCTGGTCACTATAAATCCATTCACAACAACACTCAATGGGGTTGGTCTGGAAGGTGTCAGGTTTACTCCCCGTGATCCAGTCGATGCAAATATGGTTCCACCTCCAAATGTCACCAACACCCAGAAGTGTAAACACAGGGTGTTCGAGCCATTAGGCGGGGGAGAAAAATAACAAACTAAAATAAAAAATGTGGGATGGGTAAAGGTAGGGTCAGCAGGGAAAGGATACCTGTAACAGAAGACAAGACAGGCATCAGTGAAGTGCTGTCCTAACATACAAGGGTACTCTCATATAGTCTCACTAAATAACCAAGGAAGTAGACAAGTACCTGAGCACCAAGAAAACATGACCTTGGATAGGAAATACTATAGCCCTCTGCCACAATCTGTGAGGAAGGCCTAAGAAACACATAAACATATAGTTAACGAACACACTCCTGTCACACCAAACACACTCGCGTTATACTAAGACATCAAACCCACTACTCACAACATACCACAAACATGGTAGAGGACTCAATGTACAAAGGGGGTTCCAAATAGTCAAAGCAAAGATGTATGGTCCAACAAAAAGGAAGAGGGAAACGGTAGTGTGTAGGAAGCAAGAACTACAACACTGCGCTCTCTAAGTAATGACCCAGTAGAGAATCTTTGGTGAAGGTCAAACAGAAAAACGTAGTTGCGACCACCACTGAATTCTGCCAACAACACACCCCACGGTGCACTACACAAAGAGAACTGGGGTAGCCTGTAGTTACCTCACTACATGCCCAGTTATGGAGGTCCTTTGAAATACACAGATATACAACGGAGACGCGTAGTTGTCCTTACTACCGCGCTCCGTTTTAATAGTACAAAAACGATCCCCGATGTGAATGCTAACACGTGGTATAGACCGCCACGGTGCTCCGCCACACACAATTCAACCAAACAGGAATTCATCAAAGGTAGAATTCTGTTAGAAAACAGTCACAGAACCTCCCTTAACAATCCGTTCAGGCAGTAATCAGCTGACCGCACGGGCGGCCGAAGAGTTTAGAGCGGCTTTACCTGAAGACGCGTGAAGTCCGTCTACCGCCAAGGACAGAACACGGAAGCGCTCCCCACTGAGCCTCAGGGGGGGGGGGGGGGGAAGGTGATAGTCCACAGGAGACACGATAGAAAAGCATGCAGAGCGTCCGCTCTCATGCCGGTGCAGAACAGAAACCAGAATAACGCGCAACAGGAAGCGCGTCTGTTCCCCAGATAAACTTCCTGCAAGTCTCCCGCCTACTCATGGGAAATGTAGTTTCATAGTACGGTAGGCGCTTAGGGGCTGCGTAACCTGACAGAAGGTATAGTAGATAGAAAAGGAGAAATTGCTTTTTTTCTAGGTGTCCCCTCACTCACCAGGGTTGCCCCTTGGTGACATGCTTCATCATTGGGGCCATCCCAGTCCTCTACGGCCTGGGGCGTGCTGCGACTTGCGAATTACGTAGGAGCACTTACAAATGACTATGTGTGGTGCAGATGTGATAGTGGAGTGGACTAAGTGATGTGTTAAGGGATCAATGTAGAAGCCGAGAGAGAGCCAAGAAATGCAGTCACAGTCAGAGAAAAAGGCAAGGGATACTGTATCTATGTGGTTGTAGTGGTCCTGTTGGAAGTGGTAAGTAAGTTGCCTGCAGAAAAAAAATCCTCCTATTAGCGGCACTCCTCCATTGCAGCCGACGCTTCGTCCATCGATGTTGGTCACCAGAAGACACCCTGTCCACTGCCTGCCTGATGCTGAATTGTGGCTCGCTACTGTGAAGCCTGACTCCATCCTTTTTTCCCCATTGCAGAGACTGAAACCCGGCCTGTAATTATTCAACGAAAAACAGGAAGTGATATAATATTACAACACCACTGATAAATAAATATAAGGTATGTAGGCTGTGGAGTGCAAAAAGTCACAATTTGATTTTCCTAGTAGACAGTACAATATTTTTGAAAGTGCGTACTCTGAGTCACCTTTTGAAGGATAAATAAGCATGGGCAAATTAATGTAGCGGATCTTGCCCCTCAAGCTAGGTGTACTGTAAACTGTGTTTTAGAACAAAATTAGATCTTCCTAGCAGTGCTCCCACCCAGACCCTTACTAAAGCCAGTCGCAAAAATGTAGAAGACCCCCAATCAAATCTCAAAAAACGAGGCCTAGCAGAAAACTGGTGACAAAACTTACTTTGAAAGTAAAAGTAGGCCGAAGTACCCCCTTCCTAATTACCCATTACCCACCGTGGATTGCATTCAAACCACTTGCAAGCAACCAAGCAAAAGTAGCCATAGCCAGCATCGCTCCAAGACTCGAAATCCCCCCCACTCAAACACATGCAATAGAAATACTGCTAACCCTAACGAACCCTAAGTTAAGAATAGTGGCAAAGGCTTTCTTTAACTATGCCAAATCCCCCCTTTCCCACCATGGATTTTCTTCAAATGACTTGCAACCAAAATTACACATTCTCACGAGTGCTCTAAGACCCCAGAACTCAGTTGGAAAAATCTAGAACACCCCGAAACACATGCAATCCTGCTGCTAGGGCTAACCCTAACGAACCCTAAGTTACAAAAAGTGCCAAAACTAAAGGCTTTTCCGCACGGATTTTGTCCCAACCACTTCTACCCGGTATTAGACCTTCCCAGGAATGCCCCAAGACCCGGCAACCCACCCGCCAAGAAGCATAACACCCCCAAACAGGCCAAAAGCATAATCTCATACTTGCAATATTTCTGGGCCTTCGGTCCAAACGCGCTGCGTAGCTAGGCCATAAGTCGGGGTTGGCACGACGGATTTCCTGAAAAGCAAATGCAATCAAGATTAGAGTGTCCCAGCAATGCTCCCAGACCACGAAACTCACCCACAAACAGACGGAACCCCCCCTAAGAGCACCTCAAAGGCAAGCAAGTCATCAAAAACACAAAAAAAATTCCGCCTGGGATTTGGTCCAAAACACTTTTATCCGGTATTAGAGCTTCCCAGCAATGGCCCCAGAGCCGTCAACCCAGGAGAAAACGAGTAGAAGACCCCCAAACAGCCAAAGAGCAAAAGTACAAAAATTGGGACTTAGTCAATTTTTCACAAATTTCCCAAATCACTCCGCGCGCGCTCTGCAGCTAGGCCCTAAGTCCCCTCTGCCACCATGGATTTGCTTCAAACCTCTTGCAAAGTAAAGTATATATAGCCAGCAGTGCTCCCAGACCACGAAACTCACCCACAAACACCAGGAAGCCCCCCAAACAGGCCCCCGAAAACGCTACATAGAGCAAAATGTCAGAAATAGCCCAAAAAAAAATCGGCCTGGATTTTGTCCCAACCACTTCTACCCGGTATTAGACCTTCCCAGGAATGCCCCAAGACCCGTCAACCCACCCGCCAAGAAGCATAACACCCCCAAACAGGCCAAAAGCAAAATCTCATACTTGCAATATTTCTGGGCCTTCGGTCCAAACGCGCTGCGTAGCTAGGCCATAAGTCGGGGTTGGCACGACGGATTTCCAGAAAAGCAAATGCAATCAAGATTAGAGTGTCCCAGCAGTGCTCCCAGACCACGAAACTCACCCACAAACACCAGGAAGCCCCCCAAACAGGACCCCCGAAAACGCTACATAGAGCAAAATGTCAGAAATAGCCACAAAAAAAAATGGGCCTGGATTTTGTCCCAACCACTTCTACCCGGTATTAGACCTTCCCAGGAATGCCCCAAGACCCGGCAACCCACCCGCCAAGAAGCATAACACCCCCAAACAGGCCAAAAGCAAAATCTCATACTTGCAATATTTCTGGGCCTTCGGTCCAAACGCACTGCATAGCTAGGCCATAAGTCGGGGTTGCCACGACGGATTTCCTGAAAAGCAAATGCAATCAAGATTAGAGTGTCCCAGCAGTGCTCCCAGACCACGAAACTCACCCACAAACACCAGGAAGCCCCCCAAACAGGACCCCCGAAAACGCTACATAGAGCAAAATGTCAGAAATAGCCACAAAAAAAAATCGGCCTGGATTTTGTCCCAACCACTTCTACCCGGTATTAGACCTTCCCAGGAATGCCCCAAGACCCGGCAACCCACCCGCCAAGAAGCATAACACCCCCAAACAGGCCAAAAGCAAAATCTCATACTTGCAATATTTCTGGGCCTTCGGTCCAAACGCGCTGCGTAGCTAGGCCATAAGTCGGGGTTGGCACGACGGATTTCCTGAAAAGCAAATGCAATCAAGATTAGAGTGTCCCAGCAATGCTCCCAGACCACGAAACTCACCCACAAACAGACGGAACCCCCCCTAAGAGCACCTCAAAGGCAAGCAAGTCATCAAAAACACAAAAAAATTTCCGCCTCGGATTTGGTCCAAACCACTTTTAGTGCTTCCCAGCAATGGCCCCAGACCCGTCAACTCACCTGCAAAGAGGTAGAACAACACCCCCACAAGTGCTGAGTCTTTCTTCATTGGGCGTAAACCAGCCCTCTGCTTTGATGGAAATAGGAGTCTGGAGGAGGAGGATAGAGGAGCATGTTCTTCTGAACTTGTGAACCTGAGGAATGCAGACTGCGGCACCTTCAAATAAATTAGCAAACAAGTGAAGACAGTTCTGCTGATGGGCTTGTTTTTGTGATTATCTGATTAAAGTTTGAATTATATTAACTGTGCACAACAAAGAAAGACAGACACACAGGAATAAAAGTGAATAAGGATGAAAAAGAAAGTTATTGATTTGTTGCCTCATTTTCAGGGCTCGAAGTCGGTATCACGGTCCAGGAATAAGAATAAGGCTTCGTCATCATACTCTGCGAATTCAGGCAGGGAGAGCTCAGTGTCACCTGACAGAGTAGAAATTCCGTGTATGAGGGCCGCTGCACTCCAAAGTAAATCCAAATGAACTAGGTAGTTTAGGTAATCTATTAGATAGGTGCGCAGGAGGTCACCTTCCTGGTCCAAAAAGGTGCGTTAGATATGTAACCAAATAAGAGCCTTACAGGGGGTAAGGACAAATCCTGGGCACTCTGGTAGGCACCGTGGTGCGTGAGTGTATTTCATAAAGTTTTGAATCCAGTATTTGAACAAGATAGCTGTTAGGTTTATTTCAACAAATTTTTGTCATCGTAGTAGTTTGTTGATCATAAATCAATATATCCATAATCATATTTTAGTCATATGATCACATATCAAAGTTTCAATGTCTTTGTAAGTTTACACATTCAAAATCGTCCCCGATGCATTTCGTGCAAGGCTGCACTTCTTCAGGGGGAATCTAAGAGGATAAAAGGAAACACTATGTAGTACGCTGATACAGGAGTCTAGAATACACACCATGCATTTAATGGTGAATAGGTGACAAAGGATAGGTGAAATCCGAGTGTAATAAAACAATAATATCGAGGTGTGGGGTCATCACCAGACTGTGGGAGAAAATATGCGCAAAGAAGAGTGACCGAGGGTTTGGAAGCGTGGGAGTGCACTAAAGGAAATGAGGAAACAAAAATGATCCTGAGAATTTAACCCGAGGTGAGTGGGTGGACAAAGAGGAAAACGGCGGTGCTCTTAAATAAATAGTAAACTGTGAACGGAAAAGGCAGAGTGAAAAGCGGTAACAAGCCATTAAGAATAAGTACGCGGTCTTACCGGGTGAACGAAGAAAAACCGGCATTCTACAAAGTCCGGGCAATCTCCACAAAGGTAGTCGAGAACCCGGAAGACGCCGGGCATGCGCATAAGTGCAAATGTGAGAAGCACGAAAAGTGAAAGCAGACTGAGCTGCAAGAACGAAGAACCACGCGAAAGCAACCGGAGGCAGAGAGCATAGTGGAAAGTCTGAAAGGGAAGTGAATGTAAAGTAAAAGGCGGTGTAAAATAAAAATAAAACGTGAAAAGGATAATACACTAATTGTAGGGTTGAAAATAGAGGAAAAAAAGGAAAAGTGAAATATATCCATGAGACTGTGAAAACAGAACACAGTAATAAACAGCATAGTGATGATATGAGTTAAGTGAAAAAAGATACGCGCAGTGAGATGAAATGAAGGAATACACAGATGGAATGGAAAAAGACAAGGGACTGTAAAAATAGCAGTGGAAGCTAAAACCTATAAGAGGCAAGGGTAACATACATATAGGGCATCAATCAAATAAGCAGCAAGGTTAGCAATGATAAATACAGGAAGCGTAATCTGGATGTACAAGCAACCCTTAAAGGTAGCAACTATATTCCAGTCTATCATTTAGTCCTTTAGGGTGCATGGCCAGAAGGCGGTGTATCCAGTATAGTTCACGAGGTAACAGATTTTTGTTGTTGTCTATATGTGGATATTTCTCCACCACTTCTAGGATGAGGAAGCGGATTTGACTGGGGTTGTGGCCATGTTGAATAAAGTGAGCTGCTACGCAAGACTTGAGATTTTTAGTGCGTATATTACTACGGTGCTCCGTTAGTCTTACTTTGATTTTCCTTTCGGTTTTACCAACGTATGGGAGGCCACACGGGCATTTCAACATGTATACCACGTTTGTGGAGTCGCAGGTGGCATTGACTCGGAGTCGTATAGGCGTCCCTTGAGTGGGGTGAGATACACAATTTCCTGGTATGATACTACTGCAGTTACCACAATTGTAGCATGGTATGGTACCTTTGT
Organism: Lissotriton vulgaris; assembly: GCF_964263255.1. Lineage (NCBI taxonomy): Eukaryota > Metazoa > Chordata > Amphibia > Caudata > Salamandridae > Lissotriton > Lissotriton vulgaris. The sequence continues at coordinate 365,404,730 of NC_141695.1, read as the reverse complement.
AGGTCATTTGTTCTTTGGCGGAAGATTGTTTTAGCATGGACGCAATATTTTTAGAGCGTTGGTGCGCAAAGATTGGTGGTTGGTCAAATATTTTGTTGAAGTCTGTTTCAAATTGTAGCATTTGCCAGTGCTTGCGAATAGATTGTTTTATTTTTGTAGATTGTGTCGCATATTTGGAGACGAATACAACACGGGTGTCTGATTCTGTGGGCTTTTCTCTGGGTTTTAATAGTTCTTGTCTAGGTTTGTTCAAAACTCTGGTTTTAGCTGATTCTGTGATATCTTCCGGATAACCTCTTTGCCTGAATTTTGTAATGATTGTACTACTGTTAAGGTGATAGTTCTCTGGTGTAGATGCAATCCTTTTGGCCCGCAAGAGTTGCGAGTATGGCAGATGTCGTTTCAGGCTGGGTTGGTGGAAACTCTTATAATGAAGGTAGTTGTTCCGGTCGGTAGCTTTGGTGTATATTGAAGTTACAAATTCGTTGTTAGATAGTGTGATTTGTACATCAAGGAAAGATATAGATTTGGAGTCGAAACTGTAGGTGAATTGAATGCGATTGTCCACAAGGTTTAAGTCATTGATAGCTTGATGAAGTTGATTTTCATTCCCTATCCAAACTAGGAAAATATCATCGATGTATCGATAGTACGCATGTATATGTGGTTGCCACATTTGATTGTTCAATATATGTTTAGTCTCGAATGAGTGCATAAACAGATTTGCATACGCAGGAGCCGCGCAATTGCCCATGGCGACTCCTGATAGTTGTTGGTAGAATTGGCCGGTGGAAGCTTTGAAATAACTGTGGTGTAATGTGTATTGCATGAGTTCCATGATGAAAACTTGTAGATCCATCGGTTTTTGGCTTTGTACCAGAGCAGTCTCTAATGCTTCCAATCCCAAGTTGTGAGGTATAGATGTATAGAGGGAGTTTACATCAATGGTATACAGGATCATGGGTTGGTCAGGTGGAATGTTAACATTTTGAAGCTTGATTAAAAAGTCTGTAGTATCCTGTATGTAAGTGGGCATGTTTGTCACGGATTTCTGCAAATGTTTGTCTATGTATTTGCCAGTTGGTTCATGGATGGAATCACATCTAAACAACCCTGATCTGTATATGCTCTTGAATACTGATCCTACCCACGAATACAAACAGGTTCTGATCACTATTGTCACCAAAGCTGTTTCAACTGGAACCATAACAGAAAAAGACAAAAGATTCCTTGTCAAAGATCATCCTCAAATACCATACATTTATCTGGTCCCCAAAATTCATAAACACGCCACCAAGCCACCTTTTAGACCTATAGTGAGCACATGTGATTCCATCCATGAACCAACTGGCAAATACATAGACAAACATTTGCAGAAATCCGTGACAAACATGCCCACTTGTGGACAATCGCATTCAATTCACCTACAGTTTCGACTCAAATCTATATCTTTCCTTGATGTACAAATCACACTATCTAACAACGAATTTGTAACTTCAATATACACCAAAGCTACCGACCGGAACAACTACCTTCATTATAAGAGTTTCCACCAACCCAGCCTGAAACGACATCTGCCATACTCGCAACTCTTGCGGGCCAAAAGGATTGCATCTACACCAGAGAACTATCACCTTAACAGTAGTACAATCATTACAAAATTCAGGCAAAGAGGTTATCCGGAAGATATCACAGAATCAGCTAAAACCAGAGTTTTGAACAAACCTAGACAAGAACTATTAAAACCCAGAGAAAAGCCCACAGAATCAGACACCCGTGTTGTATTCGTCTCCAAATATGCGACACAATCTACAAAAATAAAACAATCTATTCGCAAGCACTGGCAAATGCTACAATTTGAAACAGACTTCAACAAAATATTTGACCAACCACCAATCTTTGCGCACCAACGCTCTAAAAATATTGCGTCCATGCTAAAACAATCTTCCGCCAAAGAACAAATGACCTACAAAGGTACCATACCATGCTACAATTGTGGTAACTGCAGTAGTATCATACCAGGAAATTGTGTATCTCACCCCACTCAAGGGACGCCTATACGACTCCGAGTCAATGCCACCTGCGACTCCACAAACGTGGTATACATGTTGAAATGCCCGTGTGGCCTCCCATACGTTGGTAAAACCGAAAGGAAAATCAAAGTAAGACTAACGGAGCACCGTAGTAATATACTCACTAAAAATCTCAAGTCTTGCGTAGCAGCTCACTTTATTCAACATGGCCACAACCCCAGTCAAATCCGCTTCCTCATCCTAGAAGTGGTGGAGAAATATCCACATATAGACAACAACAAAAATCTGTTACGTCGTGAACTATACTGGATACACCGCCTTCTGGCCATGCACCCTAAAGGACTAAATGATAGACTGGAATATAGTTGCTACCTTTAAGGGTTGCTTGTACATCCAGATTACGCTTCCTGTATTTATCATTGCTAACCTTGCTGCTTATTTGATTGATGCCCTATATGTATGTTACCCTTGCCTCTTATAGGTTTTAGCTTCCACTGCTATTTTTACAGTCCCTTGTCTTTTTCCATTCCACCTGTGTATTCCTTCATTTCATCTCACTGCGCGTATCTTTTTTCACTTAACTCATATCATCACTATGCTGTTTATTACCGTGTTCTGTTTTCACAGTCTCATGGATATATTTCACTTTTCCTTTTTTTCCTCTATTTTCAACCCTACAATTAGTGTATTATCCTTTTCACGTTTTATTTTTATTTTACACCGCCTTTTACTTTACATTCACTTCCCTTTCAGACTTTCCACTATGCTCTCTGCCTCCGGTTGCTTTCGCGTGGTTCTTCGTTCTTGCAGCTCAGTCTGCTTTCACTTTTCGTGCTTCTCACATTTGCACTTATGCGCATGCCCGGCGTCTTCCGGGTTCTCGACTACCTTTGTGGAGATTGCCCGGACTTTGTAGAATGCCGGTTTTTCTTCGTTCACCCGGTAAGACCGCGTACTTATTCTTAATGGCTTGTTACCGCTTTTCACTCTGCCTTTTCCGTTCACAGTTTACTATTTATTTAAGAGCACCGCCGTTTTCCTCTTTGTCCACCCACTCACCTCGGGTTAAATTCTCAGGATCATTTTTGTTTCCTCATTTCCTTTAGTGCACTCCCACGCTTCCAAACCCTCGGTCACTCTTCTTTGCGCATATTTTCTCCCACAGTCTGGTGATGACCCCACACCTCGATATTATTGTTTTATTACACTCGGATTTCACCTATCCTTTGTCACCTATTCACCATTAAATGCATGGTGTGTATTCTAGACTCCTGTATCAGCGTACTACATAGTGTTTCCTTTTATCCTCTTAGATTCCCCCTGAAGAAGTGCAGCCTTGCACGAAATGCATCGGGGACGATTTTGAATGTGTAAACTTACAAAGACATTGAAACTTTGATATGTGATCATATGACTAAAATATGATTATGGATATATTGATTTAAGAGTAGAAATTCCCTCATCTATGTTGCTGGCCACCTCCTCTTCATCCGGCACGCTCTCTCGTACTCTGAAATCTGGTGGTATGAGGTGCTGATTCATCTTGATCATTGTTAACCTCTCCACATTTTTGGGCGAGAGGCGGCTCCGTTTGGGAGTTACAATCCCACCAGCCGCACTGAAAACCCGTTCAGAAGACACGCTTGCGAGTGGGCAAGACAAGTAGTTTAAAGCCAGGTTGGTGAGCTGTGGCCACAATTCTTTTTTCCCATGCCAATACGCCAATGGGTCAGAATTAACATAGACCTCTGTTGAGTCATTCAAATAGTCCTTCACCATCGACTCAAGGTCCTCATCCAAGGTTCCTCCACTTTGCTTAGCTCTTGCTGTGCCTCTGACCTTTTGAGAACCAAACCCACGCAGAGCTAGCCAATCCTCTTCAGCCTCCAATGTTTCTGTTGTCTTTCGTGCAGATGATCCGGTTGCCGGTGTCTTTAACGGCTGAGAGGTCACTTGTGCCACAGCCACAGGTGCAGAAGTGGATTGTTTTGACTGGGGATGGCCTGCTGATGTACTGCCATTTCCTTCAATTTCCAGCCGTTCTGTTTCAAACTTCTTGGCTGACAAGGCTAGCCAACGTTTGTACTTTAGAACATGTTCATCATCAAAAGGAAAGAATGCTTGGCCTGCCAGCGCCTTTTTGTAGCGTGGATCCAGAATAGTAGCACAAATGTAATGCTGTTCTGAGTGGATCTTTTTAAGACGTTCATCACCTTGTAGGAGCTCTAATAATTGCTCGGCCAGAAGCAAAGAGTCTTGGTTTTTATCTTTTCCAAACACAGAACACACCTCCTTCAGTTGGTCCTCCAGCATGTACAACAATGGGATAGCTTTTCCCAAATTAGAGTCCTCCTTGCTGACTGCACGCGTGAAGAACTCAAAAGGACGAAGCATGCGTGTCAGGCTTTCAACTATGTTCCATTGCGGCCCACCCATCCTCAGCTCCTCTGCACCCTCTTTAAGGAAATATTGATCGAGTTCCGTATACTGCTCATACAGACGCTCAAGCATGTAGAAGGTTGAGTTCCAACGTGTTACCACCTCCTGGATGAGTGCTTTCACTGGCATTTGATGTTGATATAGCAGGCTCCTCAGCTGCTTCCGGGCCTTAAAAGAATGGCTGAAATGCTTGCACATTTTTCGGCAGGTGTCCAATACACTGTACGCTGCACTGCCTTTATTACCCAAGAATTTTTGGACAACCAGGTTTATACAGTGCGCCAAACACGGCACTCTGAAATAGTAACCGTCCCTCATGGCCTTAACTATATTGGCGCCATTGTCCGTGGAAACATAACCAACCTTGCGTTTTAGTGGGGACAGACAGTTAAGGACCTTTGTGTTAAAGACATCCAAAATGTTTTCTGCTGTGTGACGTTTCTCCAAACCAAACATGGCTAGTGTTGCATGTTTCCGAGCACCTTTAAAAACAATGTTAGTGTCAACACCTGAGTTTAGCTTTGCTTTAGCCCCTGAAAAAGAGACCCAGTGTGCAGTGATGCACATGTAATCAGCGCCTGCGCCACTGGTCCACATGTCTGTTGTCAGATGTATAGTGTGAACAGCACTCTTCTGCAAAGCTGCCCCAATCACCTTCAGAACATCTTCATGTAGTGCTGGAACCGCAACTCGGGCAAAATAGAACCGGCTAGGAACCTTCCATTTAGGGCAGAGCGCTGTCACTAATTCTAGAAAACCAACCCCTTCTACAAAAGAAAAAGGGAGAAGGTCCAGAGCTAGCATTTTAGCCAGCTTAGTGTTATACAGACGGGTCATTGGGTGGTTGCGTTCATATTGCGCTTCTGTAAACAACATCTTTTTAATGTTGCCCTGGACCAATGATTTACGGGATGATGATGATCTCTTCGACCCAGTTACGCTCGCTGATGAACTTTTCCGCATTGATGTCTCACTCTCTCCCACACTCTTAGTGTGGCTCCCATGGGGTGTGCTGCTGACATGGGAACTGGGTGTAAGTGAAGTGTTTGAATCGTCTTCTTCTACCTCCTCGTCATCAGCAGATGAAAAATCAACGTTTTCATTACGTGCAATTCCGGCTTTCTTGACCGCCTCTAGGTGCGGAAACCATTGGACAGCGTGCCTTCTCTCAAGATGACCTCTCTGGCCTCCGGTACCATAGTTAGAACCAAGCTTACCACAACTAACTCGAAGCTTACAAAGGCTACAAATGGCTACGTTTTCCTTTTTTGGGCAAACACTAAAGAAGTCCCAAACTGGAGACTTGAAATGTCTTCGGGGGCCGGAGGAGGCGGCGATACTGGTGGTGGTGGTCCTGCTGCTAATGCCAGATGAAGTGGAGGATGTGGATTGCCGAACTTCAGTACGTTTTGCACTTTCACCACCACGAATTGAGGTCGAGGACGAGGTGGGTACCTTCTTGCGAAGAAATATGGAAGCGGTAGGTTTTGGTGTACTACTTAACTCCAAATCTAATGATTCCATTTCCATTGCCTCCTCGCCGACATCATCATCACGCTCAGCAGCTTCTCGGGATAGGGTCAAAATGTCTCTTTGCTGCATGCCCGGTGGGGCTGCAGTGACCTTTGTGATGACTGGCTCGTCGTCATCGTGAGAGGCTTCATCACCAGCAGTATCTGTCACTTCTTGTTGAGCCTCATCACACTCCATAGGTTTGAGTTTTTGGACGACCTTCCTTTTACGCTTAGGTACCGGTGTCAGATCATGGTGTGCCTCACTGTCAGACCGCAGTTGTGGTTCCCAAGACAGATCACTTGCATCAGAACGAGGTGGGCTTGAAGAAGATGTAGACACCCCCCTTGATCTTTTCCTTGCTAGGGATGTGGAAGACAATGAATGATCATCAGGAGGAGTGGCTTCCAATGATACCTCAGCTTCATTGTCGATTTCCTGATGTGCCCCTACTTCGGGAGGAACAACTATTGTGGGCACTTGTGAACCTCCATGCACCTTTGCTTGCGCATCTCCTTTTGCTGCCTCTCCTTCCACATGTACTTGGGCGTGTACTTGCACATGGTGTTGTTGTTGCGGCTGTGGTTGTTCAACACTTGTCAGATGAGTTACAACAACCTGTGTTGATTCAGGGACATTGCTGCTACTTTCTTGCGATGAGCCAACATCACTGGTCGATGGTGATTGGAGAAGTACACTGACTGCCTCTGAAGCACTCAAGGGCTTTGACTTAAGTTGGCGTGGTGGTGGAGGCACTGAACCCAATGGAGCAGGGGTGCTGCTCCCAGCTTGGTCCCCAGCAGAACCTGCTGCTGCAGGTGTACTTTTTTTTTTGCTCCCAAAAAACGTGGCGGGTGGCACACCAGCCTCCTTGGTAACTTGCTTCTTCTGCTCCTTACTAGCAACTTTCTTGCTAGAGGAGCTACGGAGAACTTTCTTTGGGGGCGGGGCCATCTTCTTCAGAGCAGGTCAGACAGCAGGCCGCAGTTGCACGAATTGTAGAGTTGTCTGAGGCCAGACGTGACGTCGCGTGACGTTATGCTGCACACACACACCGCTGCAGGACTTCTTCCTGGCACTGGTGGTTCTCTTGAGTCTTGTGCACCTAAAAAAAATGGAAGACAGAGGAACATCTGTTCAGTTATAGAGCACAAAAAAAATCGAAAAACACTGCAAAATCAGCACAATCCCAATCCATCCATGCCCTCCATAATGTTTAAATTCAAGACAACCCACAGAAAGACTAGGCCCATGCAAGACTCACTAGTACCCCTGGGCATAAATAAAGGTTGAAAAGTAGGCAAAATGGTTGGAGGCCTAACAACAAAGCCTGCATTCAAAATGGCCACTTGCCTCCTAGCACATGGCCAGGGCCTGCCTGTACCAGCACTCAAAATGGCCCCCACCCACATGGCCTGTCCCCATGAACACCCCCAAAAATCGAAAAACACTGCAAAATCAGCACAATCCCATTCCATCCATGCCCTCCATGATGTTTAAATTCAAGACACCCCACAGAAAGACTAGGCCCATGCACCACTCACTACCCCTGGTCAAGGCCCCAACAACAGGTCAAAAATCGAAAAACACAGAAAAATCAGCACAATCCCATTCAATCCATGCCCTCCATGATGTTTAAGTTGAAGACAGCCCACAGAAAGACTAGGCCCATGCTAGACTCAAATACCCCTGGTGAAAAGGCCACAAGTACAGGCCCAAAAAACGAAAATCACTGAAAAATCTGCACAATCCCATTCCATCCATGGCCTCCATGATGTTTAAATTCAAGACAACCCACAGAAAGACTAGGCCCATGCAAGACTCACTACCCCTGGGCATAAATAAAGGTTGAAAAGTAGGCAAAATGGTTGGAGGCCTAACAACAAAGCCTGCATTCAAAATGACCACTTGCCTGCCAGTGCCATCACATGGCCAGTGCCTGTAGCTGCACTCAAAATGGCCACCAGCCACATGGCATGTCCCTCCCCATGAACACCCCCAAAAATCGAAAAACACTGAAAAATCTGCACAATCCCATTCCATCCATGCCCTCCATGATGTTTAAATTCAAGACAACCCACAGAAAGACTAGGCCCATGCAAGACTCACTACCCCTGGGCATAAATAAAGGTTGAAAAGTAGGCAAAATGGTTGGAGGCCTAACAACAAAGCCTGCATTCAAAATGGCCACTTGCCTCCTAGCACATGGCCAGGGCCTGCCTGTACCAGCACTCAAAATGGCCCCCACCCACATGGCCTGTCCCCATGAACACCCCCAAAAATCGAAAAACACTACAAAATCAGCACAATCCCATTCCATCCATGCCCTCCATGATGTTTAAATTCAAGACACCCCACAGAAAGACTAGGCCCATGCACCACTCACTACCCCTGGTCAAGGCCCCAACAACAGGTCAAAAATCGAAAAACACAGAAAAATCAGCACAATCCCATTCCATCTATGGCCTCCATGATGTTTAAATTCAAGACAACCCACAGAAAGACTAGGCCCATGCAAGACTCACTACCCCTGGGCATAAATAAAGGTTGAAAAGTAGGCAAAATGGTTGGAGGCCTAACAACAAAGCCTGCATTCAAAATGGCCACTTACCTGCCAGCACATGGCCAGTGCCTGTAGCTGCACTCAAAATGGCCACCAGCCACATGGCATGTCCCTCCCCATGAACACCCCCAAAAATCGAAAAACACTGCAAAATCAGCACAATCCCATTCCATCCATGGCCTCCATGATGTTTAAATTCAAGACAACCCACAGAAAGACTAGGCCCATGCAAGACTCACTACCCCTGGGCATAAATAAAGGTTGAAAAGTAGGCAAAATGGTTGGAGGCCTAACAACAAAGCCTGCATTCAAAATGGCCACTTGCCTGCCAGCACATGGCCAGTGCCTGTAGCTGCACTCAAAATGGCCACCAGCCACATGGCATGTCCCTCCCCATGAACACCCCCAAAAATCGAAAAACACTGCAAAATCAGCACAATCCCATTCCATCCATGGCCTCCATGATGTTTAAATTCAAGACAACCCACAGAAAGACTAGGCCCATGCAAGACTCACTACCCCTGGGCATAAATAAAGGTTGAAAAGTAGGCAAAATGGTTGGAGGCCTAACAACAAAGCCTGCATTCAAAATGGCCACTTGCCTGCCAGCACATGGCCAGTGCCTGTAGCTGCACTCAAAATGGCCACCAGCCACATGGCATGTCCCTCCCCATGAACACCCCCAAAAATCGAAAAACACTGCAAAATCAGCACAATCCCATTCCATCCATGCCCTCCATGATGTTAAAGTTCAAGACAGCCCACAGAAAGACTAGGCCCATGCACCACTCACTACCCCTGGTCAAGGCCCCAACAACAGGTCAAAAATCGAAAAACACAGAAAAATCAGCACAATCCCATTCCATCCATGCCCTCCATGATGTTTAAATTCAAGACACCCCACAGAAAGACTAGGCCCATGCAACACTCACTACCCCTGGTGAAAAGGCCACAAGTACAGCCCAAAAAAACGAAAATCACTGAAAAATAAGCACAATCCCAAGCCATCCAGCCCCTCCATGATGTTTAAATTCAAGACACCCCACAGAAAGACTCAGTCCACCCACCACTGAGTACCCCTGGGCAAAAGGCCCCAAAACAGCCCAAAAATCGAAAATTCCAAAATTTTAATTGCAGCAACTGTATTGCCCCAAACAAACTTACTTGTAAAATTTCTAATCCAACAGTGATCCAAAGAAAGTCAAAAAGGCCTCAAATCCAAATATCCAGCAGCATCCACAAAAAGTAATCCTTCCAGCTCCAGACCCAAATGAAAAGTGACCAGGAGATGGACAAAGCACTGGGAGGAGCCTGCTGAACAGGAACAGGAAGTTGAAGACTGTGGGGCACTTCCTTCCTCCCACCCCCCTGCCCCCCTCCCCAAAATGGACTCCTCGCTAAAAAAGTGCAGGCAAATGTCAAACTAAGGAGTTATTCAGATAAAAATCATCATTTCTAGAAGGTTTATGCTGCTTGCTGGTGGATTTCTTGTGCAGAATTGCAAATTTATATTTTCGCTCGCCGCATCTCAAATCTCGCAATTGCGAAGTACCGCGAGACGTGATCTCGCCGTACTCGCGTTGACAAACTATCGCTGGCAAGCCGCGATGACGTAATCGCGCTCGCCAATTCCCGCGGGATCACACAGCAAGATCCAAAATGGCGCAGCACTCGCAAACTATCGAAAAAAACAACTCGGCAAACGATGATAAACGCCGCGCGCCGCAAAAATTGTATCACCAACGCCGCGCGCCGGCAAAAAAATCTGCTGCGTGCGAATTTGCGGATTTTGCGGGAAATCCGCAAATCTCGCGGATTGCGGATTTCCCGAAAATCCGCAAAATCCGCGAGCGTAACGGATTTTCCGCCCATGCTTACACTCCTTTCACATCCGAAATACTGATAGTATTCAAAGATGCCCTCCATGCGTGCCCTCTAGCGTAACGACGTTGCATAAATTAGTCCTTCTCCTCTGTTGCTGGATGCGTTCAAAGGACACACCTCCGTCGCAACAGAGGAACTCGCAGAACGAAAGGCGCGTGCAAGAAATGATGATGCAGAGAGGTTGCGGTGGCACACGGCAATTATGGGTTTTAATAGATGGCTTGCCGTTAAAGATGACCGTTGGTAAGCGGTAACAGGATAGGGTTACACTTTCTTGAATTTTAACTCCCAACCGCAAAGCCGATGATCCAAGTGATTTCCAATCACGGCACAGAGTCGAAAGGCAAAATACAGGGAATTTTTCTCAGACCTCCTGTAAAGAATCCCGTTCCTTCTTGTGACAGGGACAGTGTTGGTTGAAACGATGTGTCCTTATAGTGGGTCCTCAGCGTAGACAGCGCATCACCAAAATAAGTGTAGTAACCACACTTAGAAGCTGTAGTAGGTAATCTTCTTTATTGAAGTACACAGGTAACAAGTTGCAGGCAGCACTGTAGCACAGGTAACAAGATGCATGCAGCACTGTAGCAGGGCGACCTCAAAGTGAGGCTATAGTGTAGTTCCTATATTCCCAATAGGCTCTGCGCATTGGAATGATATATCCTATAGATATGACGTAGGACGTAAGTCAATACGTCTCTATCAAATATACTAAACTTAATTGTGAGTGCCAAATAGCTTAGAGGTCACTAGAAACTTTCTTGAATTCACAAGAAGGGATTAGTGGATTAGTTTCTGACAACCGCACAAACATGACAAATTTGTTTCCCCAAGAATAAGAACATATCTCTCAGAGTCGTGGAAACAATAGATAACTAGTTCACCTAGTCAATCGTGCATGCTTCGTTTCTACAGAGTTGCAGAGAAATAGTGAGACGGCCGTTTTCAATAAAAGGGTTTATTGAACAGTCTTCTTTCTCATGCAAGAGAGGTGAACTGCTACCATCGTTAGGCAGAATGCGAAGTATAATACATACAGCGAAAACAGTATTATGAAATAATACTGTAAGAGCATTGTATGGTTTCTAGGCCATGTAAAAATATATACATAAATAACAGACTAAAATACTCAACTGGTGCTTCTAAAATACGCCTACCCCAATGTATCTAACCTAAGTCTAGTACGTGGGAAGAAGTAAGTATGGTCTTTTGCATAGGTTTAGTTTTGCCAAGAATCTTCCAAAGGTTTCTATAGGTTCTAATCAGCTCCACACCTGTTTAGAATGAAGGAGGTCTGGTATCTCTGTCTCGGGACTCGATTTCCCAACACCCCGCAAGAGGAGCCAGAAACACTGGAGCTGGAATCTCAGCAGAGAAGGGCAGCTTCCTGATCAGTGCATCAGCTGGAGAGTCGGCTTCCTTTGGCACTTGCTGTAGCGAGCTGCTTCGGGCAAGTAGGTCTACGAACTGCTCCGAACCACTGTATCTTGCTATAGCTATAGCTAGTAAAGGTATATTTATACTTGAAAGGTGTTTAGGAATGCCATAGTTGACGTAAAGTCGGACACATGAACGTCATGAATAAACCCCTGGGGAATAGTTGTTCATTGTAAAGTAACTGAGTTCTTGGAGAAATCAATATTCAAGCGAGGGGAAGTCCCTAACGGCTTGCGCTGGTTTTCCAAGAAATCGTTGTGACGTTTGGTGAACGGATGGAAGTAGCCATGCCTGTATTTGGGTAGCATGGGCTATGCCTAAATAAGGGCTGGATTTCTTATGCCTATATAAGGACAACGAGAATTGTACCTATATAAGGGCATGAATTGGGAAAATCCATTTGGAATCTAAAACTCCACACAACACCCACTCCACTTTCTTATGTACTACATTACTAAGTTTTAAACACGTTAATCATAGCTAAACATGATGTGTTAAAAACCCACCCAAACACATAAAAATGCATTGTTACTGGTTGTACACGAAAAAGCATTTGTGCTGTACCCATTTAAAGCAATGTTTCATTCCAAGCATATAGGTGACATTTTTTTAAATGCTAACCGAATGAATCATGAAAATACATTTATGAAATGGCTCGTAAATACAGAAAAGAAAAAGTGCCGAAACTATTTCATGGCGGATTATATAAAACTGTTTGTGTACGTGGATAAGGTCAAATATTGTCTCTGGAAGTTTTCAAAGAATTCTAGTTCTCTATGAATAGTTGTACTTTAAGCAGATTTCTTTGTGCCAAAAACAAAAAAATTCTAATTTGGAAAAACAAAAAGTTAATCATAGAAGAAAATAGAGTTTCCAAAGTTAGAACTTTGTTTTGAAAAAATGAAGGTCGAATTCAGAGTCTCTCAGAACACTGTGTGCCAAATCAAGTCAGTGGTATTGTTTGGAGAAAACATCAAATTTTCTAAGTCTGTAAAGAATTTGTCTACCATTTTAGGTGAAAGTTGGATTACCTCATTAAGAAGATCAACCACAAATATATGTGAAGCATCGCGGTCAGCGTTGGTCGCATTAGCAATGTTCGAATTGGAAGGTACCTGTATGCCTGTTTACTCTCGTACCTCAGCAGCTGCATTTTGCGTCTGTGGTAGCGTTGGAGACAACACTGTGCATGGGCCTTTACCAGGTCCAGCAAAGTATCAACAACCATTGGCATGACTGATAGGAGTGTGAGACAGGTGTCTAACACACATTCTTCTCCGCATAGCAGGCATCGTAAAACAGGTAAGATGCAATCTTGCCAAATTGATCTGAATGATAGACACCATGTGGTATTCAATTCTCTTAGACAAGGTAGTCCCAAAATTTGGACGGTGCGCTTACGACACTTCATTGCCAGTAGAGTGGTCTCCACGGTGAACTGGGTATCGCTGGTGACTTGGCTTGCCATATCGCAGCAACAGGAGTAAAAAGAGTATCCCTGCAGCGAGTCCCAAAATGAGAGGCAATCCGCCAAACACAGAGTGCACGAAGTTTGGAAATAATCCTAGGACTGCTTCAAACGGTGCTAACAGTCCCAAAAAAACTGTCTTAAATACAAGTACAATACTACTGGTATCTGACATGTTTAAGATACGACCTAACATTTCTGAGAAATGTACAGGGCAATTTGTAGTTAATAGGGTGTGTATCTCCGTGTGTATCTCAGCAGAAGTCCTTGCGACCTGCAGATCATACATTTCTTTGCCGAGGTCAGTGGCACTGTTTTTTGTAAAGGAATGGATTTCATTCTGCTTAAAGTATCAATTCGTATAGAAGAGATGTTCAGTGAAGGCCATAACAGCAACTCCCGGTCAGTCTTGGGTTTAGGAAACAATACTTGCATACAGCAAGTGACCCTGGCTGACACAGTTACGAGATAAGGTAAACCTGGCAATATGCCACAACAGCTGTGATCGTTCAACATAATGTAACTTCCATTAGAAAGTTGCCTAAAAATTGTATCAATCACTGCAGCTGGTGAACCTTGCAGGTGGCAGGATACGTTGTTAGAGGAACCATCGCAGGGCCCGTGTAAATTAATACCCTGACAGAGGAGAGAACTGCTTAGTGCATTTTCGCATTTTTTACCAGTGGGAAAAACTTCTCTTCCCCTACTCCAACATTTGTGTATGTATGGTAATTCCCAGGATGCCTTGATGTATTCTTTACCCAACCTTTCATATGTGCCTGCTGGTCTATGTTTTAAGCAATATTGAAAATGGAAAATTGTAACAGGCAGAGTGATTGTTCCGTGTATTATCCATTCAATACCTGGCTTTTCAGCGACTGTAAATGGCAATCTTTCCTGTTTCTCAATGCTCAGCACCATATAGTCTGCTTCCCTTTGTGCCAATTTGAGCTGTATATCAGTGAGATTAAATTCTGAAAACAGTGACGTAGTATTGATCAAACACGAAGGCACGTAGCCTGAACAAAGGTTTTTCAACGTCCTACCTAATAGCATGATAGAACGTAATTGCGACTGACCATGTTGAAGCATGACCAAGTCCTGTTCCATTATGTCTATGCCAAAGGATACCATGCTGTCCAAAGAATATATTCTGGACGACAGAGTTCTTAACCCATTGTCAACCACAGAGAGAGTTTTCTCTAAATGAATACCATCAATTTCTCGTATTCGTTCTGCAGTCTCTGCTTGCGTAATCTTCCATGCTTCATTATACAATGCATAGATACCGGCATATATAAAACGTTTATGACGTCCTTGCAAGAAGTCCGTTAGATCAGCGCCATCTTTAAGTAAAGATAAGTGTTGCTTTACATCCTTTAGTGTAGATTTGTGTAGCCACTCAAGGCACAGTTTCCCTACTCTGTATGTTGTTACTATTCCTAGATGCTCTCTCTAAACATATCTTGGATCTGGCCTAGTGAATTTGAATCTTTATGTTTTGTTCAGGAATCTATCTTGACAGTTGTTTGTGTCTGTGGGTCAGATTAACCATTTTTCCCAATCTGGATCTGTTCTGTTGTGATGCACAATAGTATGTACGTCGACCTCCCCCTCTGAAATGTTACTATCAGGTGTCAGTGTAGGTATAGACAGTTTGTTTAGGTCTTTTATCTTGGCTAACCCAAGACAAGATGTCTGTTGGACAGTGTCATTCAAAAACATAATTTGCTCTGGTATGATGCTGGCTTTAAATAAGGCTTCTAATCCCTGCACCTACCAGTCTTTTGTGCCCAACACAGTTTTTGTCTCAATATTGTCTTTCCAAAAATCGAAACCGAGAGAAGACATCTGAGCATAAAAGGCTGCAGAATAAATGTGCTTGGTATTTGTCAACATTCCTGTCTTGTTAACATTTTTAAAGTAAAATGATTCTGGATTTGAAACATTAAAACCTGAAAAGTATGGGAATTTTCCATTATATGTGTTTGTGATACCCTTTGGTGGCGTAGGACAATGTTCCCATTGGTTATACGTCAGTACATTTCTAGGATTCGCAGATTTGTGCAAGAAATGGTGACCATAGTGATTATAACAATACATTTGTTCATAATCTGATGAACCGTCTAAGTATTCATGATTTGTAAATACAGCTGACATTTCTAAGTCTGACATCATATTATTAACAGTCTTGAAGTCCCAATCATCAGAAAAGGTACTAGATGAAACAAAGTAATTCAAGGAAATCTTGAACTAGTGTGAAATCTTCAACAGCTCTGCCGGGCCAAAAATGTCATAATCAGTTTTGTCCCAAGCTATACCACCCGTTATAGGAATGGCTGTGATGTTCACTGATGACAAGTCTCTTTGTTCACGCTGAGAAGATTTGTGTGGCTTGAGTAGTAAGTTGATGTTCTTACTTGCTGTGTCCTTTTTAACATATCTTCCATTTATCAGCATTCCCAAAGTTATTACCAGAGTTAACCAAAGTAGAAGAAAAAGCACACCCAACATAATCCAAAATTCAATCCATGGTGAATCCAGATAAGTCTTTTCTAGGTGATGAAAAAGGTCTGTTGCCTGTTCTTTAAGAGTTCTTTTTACTGGTGTCGTTTCAGGCTCGCTGGGATCCTCAGAAAACATATAAAAGTTAATAAAATAGCCAGAGGCAGTTCTGTTAATTGTAGGGATTGCATCAGGATTCGTTAAAAATCGCTGGAACCACTTGATCACTTGTTACATTTGTGTATTCAGATGATACTGCATTGTAGACAGGCGTTTCTTGACAAACTATTATTTGGGTTTCAAGAGGGACAAGTTCCATAGCTTTGTTGCTTAGTCCTTCATTTTGTTCTGCAGATTCTTCAAATGTGATGAGTCTCTCAGTTTGAACCTGTTGGATAGTAGCCAGTTTAGGGCGTCTGCTACATTGTCGGAGTCGACTTGGCCTACTGCTTATGATCAGCCACATGATGTGGTTTTACTAGGTTGATGGACACAAACCTATTCTCCTTTTTACCAGCAAGGGGCGGCAGTAATACTGTTCTTGATACGTCGATTGCTAGGACAGGTACTGGTTGTCTGTAAGAAGGCCCAAATTCCTTCTTGTCTGCGATCTTTTCTCTGACTAGATCCCCAATCTTAGGAATCCAGACAGGTCTTGCTGGGACGGCTAGTTTCTCTTCAGTGGTGGTTGGCTTCAGGAACACGTTACTTTGTTTCGTTCTCATTTCATTTAAGTCCTGTAAAACAGCCAAACCGTCTTTGATATCAAAGGGGTTTTGGTCTACCACAGAAGTCTGACAAACGAGATACGAAATTAACATTCTGATCCCCAAAAGAACTTCATATGGAGTGATACCCCCTAGAGAACTTCTTGGCAGATTGTTAAGACTACGTTGGACACTTTTTAGATATTTGACCCACCCGTCACCCGAGCCTAAAACCCTAGCTGTTATAGATTGCTTTATATCCCGGTTTTTTATCTCCACTACCGAATTTCCCTCTGGATGGAATGGACTAGAGTACCGCAATGCAAAGTCCAATTTGGCCATGGCCTCCTTGTAAGCTCGAGAGCTAAACGCAGGACCCTGGTCAGAATGTAGCGTGCTGACTGCGTATGTGCCGATAAAGACTCGTAAATCTTTTATTACAGTTCGACAGTCAGCCGAGCGCTGAGGCCACATCCAAATGAATCTTGAGCATGAATCCACTGCAACCAATATATATTTATAGTTACCGTCCTTCTGTAAGGGACTGCAGTGGTCCAGGTAAACGTTTGCACATCTGCCTTCGCGGCTTCATCAGCCAATGAATTCCCTGCAACGTGAACGCCATCACGTTGATGACTCAGTGTATGTATCACATGAGCATTTTGTAGTCCTTGTCGTAATTGAACTACTTGTTCCCAAAGCAACTTATGCTTGATTGTGCCACCTTTTGCATCCTTGTAAACGTTTTTGAATCCAGTTTTCCAAGTAGTCATTGTAAGATTGAACACAATAATACGAATCACACTCTATGAGTGTGGGGAATTTGCGATTGGTATTTTCAAGCGCCACCTTGAATGCTTGTAGTTCAGCTCGCTGAGCTGTACAATCTCCTAGAGATTGAGTTTTAGTGACCATCGGTCGGAATTTGCCATCGCGCCAACGACCTTTAACGATCACGCATGCAGCACTATAAGCTTGTTTATCCCCCCATAGCTTGCTGTGCTGATCCGTCAGTATAAAGTAAACATTCATACTGCTCCAGAGGCATAATTTCAGTAGGCAAAGGACATTCTTGTTCATATTGTCGAAAAGCTTGTGCTTTCAAATGTCATTGCCTCTAAGGCAGGTACTGGTGTAACAACCATAATGCGCTTACCCTGTGCGAGGGCTCTCTCTTTTTCTACTGCAGTTTGAACCGCTGTCAGAATTTTTTCCGTAGAAGTGAGTTTCATTTCTGCTTTTGTGTACAAGTTCGATTTGTAAGCTATTGGTACTTTTTCACATTTGTTAAAAGTTAAGTACGTGAATCCGCATTGTCCTGGAATGATTAGGATCACTAAGTTGCGTACGTTTTCGCGTGTTTGCAAATGTTTTGTTGCTAACATGTCTGTTTCGAAGGAACACAACATTTCTGTGTGTTTTTGTGTCCAATTAAATATTTTGAAATCAGGTTTGATTAATTTCTAGTGAGGTTTAACCCTTTCTGCGTAGTTTAGAATGTAAGTTCTTCCGAAATTTAGGAAACCTAGAATCGATTGTAGGTTTTTCAACGTTTTTGGAGGTTGCAGCAGCCACAGTTCTCTAGAAAGTTTGCTGCCAGGATTTTGCCTTCACTCGATAACTCACATCCTAGAACAAGCATTTGCAATGCAATAGGTCTCGCATTAGATAAGTTTGAGCTTTTGGTATTCTAAATGACACATTTTTTATTTATGTGTTGTGTTGGTTTGGAAAATAGTGAATTGAATAGCTTTGTCATTTACAATGCCAATAGTTTTAACTTTCGCAAATGTGACACCTATAGCATTTGTAATGCAATATGTGTTGTATTTACGTGACTTAGATGTATTGATATTACAAATAAAAATGGCTTTTATTTTTTTTATAATTAATACTTAAAAGTTATTGTAATTTATAATGGCAATAGCTTTTGTAAATAACTTTTTTGAAGATTATGTTCATTGTATTTTATTGTGATGAAAATCCAAGAACTATTAACATATTTTTGTGACATTTGTAATGAAGCTTGAAACATTGAGAGAACATATTTGAACCAGTTGTTGAATGGTTGCAAAGATTGATGCTGTGGTGGTGCGGAGTGATGTTGTGGTGGCGACAAGTGATGCTTTGGCATTCAGTGATGCTGTGGTAGCGCATAGTGATGTTGTGGTACCCCTGAGTGATGCTCTGGTAAGATGCAATCTTGCCAAATTGATCTGAATGATAGACACCATGTGGTATTCAATTCTCTTAGACAAGGTAGTCCCAAAATTTGGACGGTGCGCTTACGACACTTCATTGCCAGTAGAGTGGTCTCCACGGTGAACTGGGTATCGCTGGTGACTTGGCTTGCCATATCGCAGCAACAGGAGTAAAAAGAGTATCCCTGCAGCGAGTCCCAAAATGAGAGGCAATCCGCCAAACACAGAGTGCACGAAGTTTGGAAATAATCCTAGGACTGCTTCAAACGGTGCTAACAGTCCCAAAAAAACTGTCTTAAATACAAGTACAATACTACTGGTATCTGACATGTTTAAGATACGACCTAACATTTCTGAGAAATGTACAGGGCAATTTGTAGTTAATAGGGTGTGTATCTCCGTGTGTATCTCAGCAGAAGTCCTTGCGACCTGCAGATCATACATTTCTTTGCCGAGGTCAGTGGCACTGTTTTTTGTAAAGGAATGGATTTCATTCTGCTTAAAGTATCAATTCGTATAGAAGAGATGTTCAGTGAAGGCCATAACAGCAACTCCCGGTCAGTCTTGGGTTTAGGAAACAATACTTGCATACAGCAGTGACCCTGGCTGACACAGTTACGAGATAAGGTAAACCTGGCAATATGCCACAACAGCTGTGATCGTTCAACATAATGTAACTTCCATTAGAAAGTTGCCTAAAAATTGTATCAATCACTGCAGCTGGTGAACCTTGCAGGTGGCAGGATACGTTGTTAGAGGAACCATCGCAGGGCCCGTGTAAATTAATACCCTGACAGAGGAGAGAACTGCTTAGTGCATTTTCGCATTTTTTACCAGTGGGAAAAACTTCTCTTCCCCTACTCCAACATTTGTGTATGTATGGTAATTCCCAGGATGCCTTGATGTATTCTTTACCCAACCTTTCATATGTGCCTGCTGGTCTATGTTTTAAGCAATATTGAAAATGGAAAATTGTAACAGGCAGAGTGATTGTTCCGTGTATTATCCATTCAATACCTGGCTTTTCAGCGACTGTAAATGGCAATCTTTCCTGTTTCTCAATGCTCAGCACCATATAGTCTGCTTCCCTTTGTGCCAATTTGAGCTGTATATCAGTGAGATTAAATTCTGAAAACAGTGACGTAGTATTGATCAAACACGAAGGCACGTAGCCTGAACAAAGGTTTTTCAACGTCCTACCTAATAGCATGATAGAACGTAATTGCGACTGACCATGTTGAAGCATGACCAAGTCCTGTTCCATTATGTCTATGCCAAAGGATACCATGCTGTCCAAAGAATATATTCTGGACGACAGAGTTCTTAACCCATTGTCAACCACAGAGAGAGTTTTCTCTAAATGAATACCATCAATTTCTCGTATTCGTTCTGCAGTCTCTGCTTGCGTAATCTTCCATGCTTCATTATACAATGCATAGATACCGGCATATATAAAACGTTTATGACGTCCTTGCAAGAAGTCCGTTAGATCAGCGCCATCTTTAAGTAAAGATAAGTGTTGCTTTACATCCTTTAGTGTAGATTTGTGTAGCCACTCAAGGCACAGTTTCCCTACTCTGTATGTTGTTACTATTCCTAGATGCTCTCTCTAAACATATCTTGGATCTGGCCTAGTGAATTTGAATCTTTATGTTTTGTTCAGGAATCTATCTTGACAGTTGTTTGTGTCTGTGGGTCAGATTAACCATTTTTCCCAATCTGGATCTGTTCTGTTGTGATGCACAATAGTATGTACGTCGACCTCCCCCTCTGAAATGTTACTATCAGGTGTCAGTGTAGGTATAGACAGTTTGTTTAGGTATTTTATCTTGGCTAACCCAAGACAAGATGTCTGTTGGACAGTGTCATTCAAAAACATAATTTGCTCTGGTATGATGCTGGCTTTAAATAAGGCTTCTAATCCCTGCACCTACCAGTCTTTTGTGCCCAACACAGTTTTTGTCTCAATATTGTCTTTCCAAAAATCGAAACCGAGAGAAGACATCTGAGCATAAAAGGCTGCAGAATAAATGTGCTTGGTATTTGTCAACATTCCTGTCTTGTTAACATTTTTAAAGTAAAATGATTCTGGATTTGAAACATTAAAACCTGAAAAGTATGGGAATTTTCCATTATATGTGTTTGTGATACCCTTTGGTGGCGTAGGACAATGTTCCCATTGGTTATACGTCAGTACATTTCTAGGATTCGCAGATTTGTGCAAGAAATGGTGACCATAGTGATTATAACAATACATTTGTTCATAATCTGATGAACCGTCTAAGTATTCATGATTTGTAAATACAGCTGACATTTCTAAGTCTGACATCATATTATTAACAGTCTTGAAGTCCCAATCATCAGAAAAGGTACTAGATGAAACAAAGTAATTCAAGGAAATCTTGAACTAGTGTGAAATCTTCAACAGCTCTGCCGGGCCAAAAATGTCATAATCAGTTTTGTCCCAAGCTATACCACCCGTTATAGGAATGGCTGTGATGTTCACTGATGACAAGTCTCTTTGTTCACGCTGAGAAGATTTGTGTGGCTTGAGTAGTAAGTTGATGTTCTTACTTGCTGTGTCCTTTTTAACATATCTTCCATTTATCAGCATTCCCAAAGTTATTACCAGAGTTAACCAAAGTAGAAGAAAAAGCACACCCAACATAATCCAAAATTCAATCCATGGTGAATCCAGATAAGTCTTTTCTAGGTGATGAAAAAGGTCTGTTGCCTGTTCTTTAAGAGTTCTTTTTACTGGTGTCGTTTCAGGCTCGCTGGGATCCTCAGAAAACATATAAAAGTTAATAAAATAGCCAGAGGCAGTTCTGTTAATTGTAGGGATTGCATCAGGATTCGTTAAAAATCGCTGGAACCACTTGATCACTTGTTACATTTGTGTATTCAGATGATACTGCATTGTAGACAGGCGTTTCTTGACAAACTATTATTTGGGTTTCAAGAGGGACAAGTTCCATAGCTTTGTTGCTTAGTCCTTCATTTTGTTCTGCAGATTCTTCAAATGTGATGAGTCTCTCAGTTTGAACCTGTTGGATAGTAGCCAGTTTAGGGCGTCTGCTACATTGTCGGAGTCGACTTGGCCTACTGCTTATGATCAGCCACATGATGTGGTTTTACTAGGTTGATGGACACAAACCTATTCTCCTTTTTACCAGCAAGGGGCGGCAGTAATACTGTTCTTGATACGTCGATTGCTAGGACAGGTACTGGTTGTCTGTAAGAAGGCCCAAATTCCTTCTTGTCTGCGATCTTTTCTCTGACTAGATCCCCAATCTTAGGAATCCAGACAGGTCTTGCTGGGACGGCTAGTTTCTCTTCAGTGGTGGTTGGCTTCAGGAACACGTTACTTTGTTTCGTTCTCATTTCATTTAAGTCCTGTAAAACAGCCAAACCGTCTTTGATATCAAAGGGGTTTTGGTCTACCACAGAAGTCTGACAAACGAGATACGAAATTAACATTCTGATCCCCAAAAGAACTTCATATGGAGTGATACCCCCTAGAGAACTTCTTGGCAGATTGTTAAGACTACGTTGGACACTTTTTAGATATTTGACCCACCCGTCACCCGAGCCTAAAACCCTAGCTGTTATAGATTGCTTTATATCCCGGTTTTTTATCTCCACTACCGAATTTCCCTCTGGATGGAATGGACTAGAGTACCGCAATGCAAAGTCCAATTTGGCCATGGCCTCCTTGTAAGCTCGAGAGCTAAACGCAGGACCCTGGTCAGAATGTAGCGTGCTGACTGCGTATGTGCCGATAAAGACTCGTAAATCTTTTATTACAGTTCGACAGTCAGCCGAGCGCTGAGGCCACATCCAAATGAATCTTGAGCATGAATCCACTGCAACCAATATATATTTATAGTTACCGTCCTTCTGTAAGGGACTGCAGTGGTCCAGGTAAACGTTTGCACATCTGCCTTCGCGGCTTCATCAGCCAATGAATTCCCTGCAACGTGAACGCCATCACGTTGATGACTCAGTGTATGTATCACATGAGCATTTTGTAGTCCTTGTCGTAATTGAACTACTTGTTCCCAAAGCAACTTATGCTTGATTGTGCCACCTTTTGCATCCTTGTAAACGTTTTTGAATCCAGTTTTCCAAGTAGTCATTGTAAGATTGAACACAATAATACGAATCACACTCTATGAGTGTGGGGAATTTGCGATTGGTATTTTCAAGCGCCACCTTGAATGCTTGTAGTTCAGCTCGCTGAGCTGTACAATCTCCTAGAGATTGAGTTTTAGTGACCATCGGTCGGAATTTGCCATCGCGCCAACGACCTTTAACGATCACGCATGCAGCACTATAAGCTTGTTTATCCCCCCATAGCTTGCTGTGCTGATCCGTCAGTATAAAGTAAACATTCATACTGCTCCAGAGGCATCATTTCAGTAGGCAAAGGACATTCTTGTTCATATTGTCGAAAAGCTTGTGCTTTCAAATGTCATTGCCTCTAAGGCAGGTACTGGTGTAACAACCATAATGCGCTTACCCTGTGCGAGGGCTCTCTCTTTTTCTACTGCAGTTTGAACCGCTGTCAGAATTTTTTCCGTAGAAGTGAGTTTCATTTCTGCTTTTGTGTACAAGTTCGATTTGTAAGCTATTGGTACTTTTTCACATTTGTTAAAAGTTAAGTACGTGAATCCGCATTGTCCTGGAATGATTAGGATCACTAAGTTGCGTACGTTTTCGCGTGTTTGCAAATGTTTTGTTGCTAACATGTCTGTTTCGAAGGAACACAACATTTCTGTGTGTTTTTGTGTCCAATTAAATATTTTGAAATCAGGTTTGATTAATTTCTAGTGAGGTTTAACCCTTTCTGCGTAGTTTAGAATGTAAGTTCTTCCGAAATTTAGGAAACCTAGAATCGATTGTAGGTTTTTCAACGTTTTTGGAGGTTGCAGCAGCCACAGTTCTCTAGAAAGTTTGCTGCCAGGATTTTGCCTTCACTCGATAACTCACATCCTAGAACAAGCATTTGCAATGCAATAGGTCTCGCATTAGATAAGTTTGAGCTTTTGGTATTCTAAATGACACATTTTTTATTTATGTGTTGTGTTGGTTTGGAAAATAGTGAATTGAATAGCTTTGTCATTTACAATGCCAATAGTTTTAACTTTCGCAAATGTGACACCTATAGCATTTGTAATGCAATATGTGTTGTATTTACGTGACTTAGATGTATTGATATTACAAATAAAAATGGCTTTTATTTTTTTTATAATTAATACTTAAAAGTTATTGTAATTTATAATGGCAATAGCTTTTGTAAATAACTTTTTTGAAGATTATGTTCATTGTATTTTATTGTGATGAAAATCCAAGAACTATTAACATATTTTTGTGACATTTGTAATGAAGCTTGAAACATTGAGAGAACATATTTGAACCAGTTGTTGAATGGTTGCAAAGATTAATGCTGTGGTGGTGCGGAGTGATGTTGTGGTGGCGACAAGTGATGCTTTGGCATTCAGTGATGCTGTGGTAGCGCATAGTGATGTTGTGGTACCCCTGAGTGATGCTCTGGTGGTGCTGAGTGATGCTGTGGTGATGCGATAGATAGATAGATAGAGTGAGGGTGATAGATAGATAGAGGGAGGGTGATAGGTTGAGTGAGGGCGATAGATAGATAGAGTGAGGGTGATAGATAGATAGAGTGAGGGTGATAGAAAGATAGACAGATAGAAGGGTGATAGATAGATAGACAGATAGATAAAGTGTATTTATGTTGCATTGAGTAGAGTGTAAGTATAAGGCATGTAATTATATGGCACTGAGTGGTAATATGGGGAGTGCATATTGTATTCAGTAGAGTGTAATGGTGTGCCGTGTAATTATGTGGCACTGAGTGGTATTTGGAGTGTATGTTGCATTGAGTGCAGTGTACTTATGTAGCTTGTAATTATGTGGTACTGAGGGGTAATATGGGTAGTGTGTGTTGCATTCAGTAGAGTGTAAATATGTGGTGTGTAATTATGTGGCACTGAGTGGTATTGTGTACACAATGTACACATCATCCACACATACACACATCTAATTGCTGCATGCCTTAAATGTGATTATCAACTATTCTTCTATTTTATATTCATATTCAAAGTGAAGCCCTTTATCGAGCCTTTTTGTTGTAACTACTGTTCCAGGAATTCTGCTAATACACAAAACTGTGCATAAAGACTTAGGACCTCAGTGTATTGCAGTGTTTCAAAAGCCACCTTACTACACAAACAACCTACCGGACTAGCAATCAGTGACTCATTGGGTCTTCGCCTTAGAGCAGTGTTTCCCAAACTGTGGTCCCCGGACCCCCATGAGTCCCTCACTCATTCCCAGGGCGTCCGCAGGCAGCAGTTTTAAAAGCACTGCAAAGTATCTTGTTTAATTACCAGTTTTCAAAGAACAATAAAAATGTGAAGATAACAACAGTGATTGAGTTCCCTGCTGGAGAGACATGAGAGTTTTGTCCAGTGACAGCTGTGACTGAACTAATGTAACACAGAGGGTTAATATGCCTCTGCAAAGAGGTGTACCATACATTTTAAAAAACAGTATTTGATATGCATCGGTTAGTGGATTACTGCTTTTGTCACACAGATTCTTTTGTTACACTGCAGTTCATAAGTGACAATCGTAATCTAGCACAGCGACCAAAAAACTGTTATCAAACAACTGCTTGCACACTACAAGGTACACGTTAGTGACATGCTTTTTTCAGTCTTTCAGTATCCTGATGCTTCTAAAAAGGTTTCTTTGGGTGGAAATACATTTTTATTGTTGAAGCCAATGCTAACCACTGTGTTATGTTCTGAATCCTGAGTTTGTGCTTCTCCAGTCCAGCACTCCTTAGGTTTATGCATCTCCAGACCAGCCTCCTTGGCTTAACAACACACTTTACTACTTCTGAAAAGCAAGGCTGCACCATATTTACAAGAATATGGTGCCGCCCTGCCTTTCCCCTGCACTGGCGCTACATTTACTAGGGGAAGGTTGTTTATATGCAGGAAGGTCCCCCTTCCTGCACATAAACAATATTGAAATGTCATTTTCGCACTTCTATGTGTACTGCTTAATGCATCACACATGGAAGTTAGAAAATGTCATTTTTTTAAAGATTGTTTATGTGCAGAAAGGGTCGCCTTCCTGAACATAAACAATCCAAGGCGTTTTACAAAAACGAGGATAAATGAAGCATTTCTCACTGTTTCGCCAAGTTAAGACCAGGTTTTCCCTGGCCTTAATTTTGGCCCTGCTTCCCATTTACGCTGCTCTTGTAAATAGGCGGCAGCGTCAAAATCAATGGGTGTCACAGAGGAAACACCCACCATAACACGCACTGCCAACCTCTTTCATGCTAAGCTTTGTGTCAAAGGAAGTCTTATTTACAAGGGACCGTTAAGCCACGTTAAGTGGCTTAACGTTGCCTTGTAAATAAGGCAAAGCCCCTATCGCCACAGAAAACTCTCAGAAAGTGATGTTCCCATGGTGATAGGGGCTTGTAAATATGCCACTAAAATCATTAGTAATTTGAGTATTTGTTTTGTGTACACATATGTGTTAATTTTTTTCCGAAATACGGTTTTAATGTTTGAAATTTAAATCCGACAAATTGCTTGGGGGTCCCCAGCTTCCAGTGGTGACTCTATGGGGGGTACTCAAGAGTCAAAAGTTTGGGAATCACTGCCCTACAACAAAAACACCAATGACTAGTCAACCCAGAACATGCCACTTAGATTACATGAAGTAACGTGGATAACAATAGCACTCTTTCATTATACTCTTACACCAGTCCAATACAAGATGTAAATAAAGAACGTGAAATGTTTATTTCTAACGCCAAAATCTCATGCACAGTACCTTAGATAATACAACCAAACATATTATCACAAACAAGGTTGTCAGCATTGTTACTATTCTATAAGATACAAATGGAAAAAGAATCCTTTAATACTAAAGGTAAACACATTTAAAATATATCTACATTTCACCCTCCCTACCTAGCAGATTAGTTTATAACTACAGAAAGTCTCATAGGATTACATGGTCAGACCCATACCTCTGGTACTCAGCAGTAATACATCACATTCAGTGCTCCACAAACTATCAAGTTATGAATGTTCTTCAACTGTGTGTACTTTGCCTCCACAATGCATTATGAAAAGCCCAAGTGTCAAAGGTGGACACAACTACATATGTATTATGGCTCGAACTTCCGAGGATCATTCTGAACAGACACAGTATTCAAGATAACTTTGATGTTCCTTGCTCTCACTGTACACACCCACACTAGCGAGGCACTTTACAAATCTAGCATACCAAATTATTCTCATATAAAACAAAATACTCAGCCTTCTCTAAACAATATCCCAAGTATTTGCCACGTGCAAAGCAGAGCAGGAAAGTAAAAATAGCGTGTAAGCTTCTAATAATCCCATATTAACTTAACAGGGTGTGAGTGAAAGCCTCAGCCCCACGGCACCCTTTCTTCATCAAAGCTCGTGATATAAACGTGGGCGAATTAGGAACGCAGAGTCCAAGCCTAAGTCAAGTTCACATTTCCCCAAAAAAGTTATTCGCTCTTTGATAGAAAGCAGTAGCTAAAAAATAAAGAATACGCAGAAAAACCAAAGAGTCTTAATCCAACAGCATGTGAGCACAGTATGCAGCAACAGCCTCCAACAGGATGTCATTGTTCTCATCTGAAAACATTTCAGCCATCCAATTCAATAGTGAGAATGAACATACATGTTCCTCAACCACCTGAACCTCTATCACCATCAGAGGAAAACACGGGTCATCTTCAATATAACTGCTTGCCAAGAACTCAAGCACAGCTGCAAAAACATTCCAACGTCCCATTATTCCATATGTCGCTGCTAAGGCCATAGTCCCGTGGCCAGAACAGAGCACGTCATGAACCACTAAAGGACTCATCAACTGGTCGTAATCCGCGTTGTGAGACACCGTACTGCAGAGACACAAATCCAGGGCCCATTCGAAATCACAGCTCAGGCAATGGAAGACAGGCTGAACGCATGTGAAAAAGCAGAATCGAAACGATAATCCATAAGCTGCACTCAACGTTCGAGAGGCAGCGCGCCATAGTAACTAAGCAGTCGTCTTCTGCAAGATGTGCATCAATTTTTAAGTAAACAAATTAATACAAGCACACTGGCAACTAATGTGACAATTAAGCACAATTCACCAAAGATACTACAAAAAATGCAATGAAAAAACACCAACAAAACACCAAATATACTTTCTACAGAAGTCACAAGACCAATTCTTATAATTTAAAAAAAGTAAGCTAACCCCCTACTCTAGGACGCATTAAAGATAGTCCAAATTAACTCCCTAAAATTCCACGGCACGTCTGTATTTAACAAAGCATACACTTCTGTGCGGGTGTTTGCTACATGACGGACAAATGTTTCTCTAGCAGATGTAAGAGCAACCTCTTTTTGAGACAATAGGGCTCTTATACGACTCATTTGGTTGACTCTGCTTTCAAGGTCGAAATCAACAGCCAGATGGAAACATCCAGCTTCCCATGCAGAGGAGTTAACACAACTTTTTTTTAATCAAACCACACGCTCAGTTTCCGTAATCATGTAAGCATTGCCTAACATCGCACAATAAGACACACAGCTGAATCGGATCTCCAATAACTGACTACTTCTAACTATTCTCATAGCTCGCCCTGTGCTCTCATTTGACAGTGAGAGAGTGACCGCACCATAGTTTCAACTGCTAATCATTCTCAGCATACAATACGAATACGATAAAACGTTGATAATTTTAACACCAGTCCTTGATAATATGCCCCGAAATTCCTAACGTGCCCTGCATCGCAAAATGCCATGCAGGGCACGGAACGAATCGGCACATCATGAACAACATAAGGCAATACATTATCGCCGCTTTTATCGACTGAAAACTGCCGATAAAGCGGCAATAATGGGTTTGATAATAGGCTTTAGTAAATTCCCATAGCAGCCCAGGTTCTGGTGTTAACCTGGGCTGCTATGAAAATTCACGAGGGCATATTATCAAGACCATTATCGCTGCTTTATCGGCAGTTTCCTGCCAATAAAAGTGGCGAGAATGTATAACCTTATGTTGTTGATAATGTGGCCCGAAATTCGTTTGATTAATTTAATTGTTTACTTACCTACAATCATCCAGATTCCGTTCTTTATCATCCCCCACCCTGCCCCTCCCCCGCTCCGCCTGTCTCATCGCAACTCCCTCCGATAATACGCACTTGGTAATTCCCATAAAAGCCCATGTTAACACCACAACATGGGCTTCTATGAGAATTAACAAGGGCGTATTATCAAGACCATTTTCGCGGTTTTAGTCAGTTTCCTGCCCATAAAACGTCGATAATTTTAACACCGGTCCTTCATAATATGCCCGTCAGTGCCATATTATCACTAAAGGGCGATACATTATTGCCGCTTTTATCGGCAAGAAACTGCTGATAAAGCGACGATAATGGGCTTGATAACAGGCCCTTGTAAATTCCCATAGCAGCCCAGGTTCTAGTATTAACCAGGGCTTCTATTGAAATTCACAAGGATATATTATCAAGCCCATTATCGCTGCTTTAAAAGCGACGATAATGTATCTCCTTTTGTTAATAATATGGACCATTGCTCTTTTTTTGACTAGTAAACTTAGGTGCATATTATCAAGGACTGGTGTTAAAATTATCGCCATTTTATTGGCAGGAAACTGCCGATAAAACAGGAATAATGAGCTTCATATTACGGCCTTGTTATTTTCCATAGAAGCCCTTGTTAACAACTGAACCTGGACTTCTATGAGAATTCGAGCTGCTGCAAAACTCCTACATAAGTGAGTTAGGCGCTAATAGAGCTATATAAGTCTCTATATCAGAATGTGTGCCAGGACAAACCTGTCAAAGGACCTACTGAGATTGTTGGCCTCCCACGAAGCTCGGGTCCTGCAATGAGACAACGCCGGACAGAGCGGGGCCTCCTTTTTCCTGAGCTGGGTTCCAGGAGAGGTGAGGTATACTCCCTGTACTATTCAGATGTAAGAGACACCGTTTGGTACAGAGGAACACGATTTTGGACTATTTATGTATATCCTTTACAGATTGTCGTTACGTTCACTTTATGTATGCAGTAGCTAATGCTTAGAACTCTGGCCCTGAAGAAAGCCATGGGATCATGTCCCTACCGGCTGAAACATGTTGGCCTTGTAAATGCAGTTATATGTTTAGACTGCTTCCTCTGCATTGTTCTTGTTTGTTTGAGGGAAAGGACAAATTACATTATAGTTTTTCGCCTATTGATCCTTTTACCCCTTGTTTTTAACTCACACATCTTTTGATTTTTGCACTGCACTCGATCCCATCTTTATCATTTGTTCATGGGTACCTTAGCGATTGATGGTGCGACCCAATTGAGTAAGGCGATGGATGGGTCTCATTGATCGAGAGACATACCACCCCATTTTTGGATGACCAAATGAGAACACTTGATCTACATACCTATTTGATGGGAATCCAACACATCTCTGTACGGGTCTTACCAACAATCTCAGTAGGTCCTTTGACAGGTTTGTCCTGGCACACATTCTGATATAGAGACTTATATAGCTCTATTAGCGCCTAACTCACTTATGTAGGAGTTTTGCAGCAGCTCGGAGTACTTGAAGCTCCGTTATAGACCCCCGGTTCTTTTGTTGTTAGGATTACAGTTAGGGGGATACGAACTGGGCAGGTCTTTAAATTTCCCTCAGACCCTTCTTCAATTGTTTGTGTTTTACTTCTATGAGAATTAACAAGGACATATTATCAAGCCCACCCTCCCAACATTAATAAAACACTCCAGACAATGCAGGTACCCGGAGCTGGAAAGTCATTTTACAAATCACTGCCCCAGAAAGGCGGCGTTCCCCGCGACGTGTACGGTGAGAGAGGGAGGGAGAGCTCAAAACATATATTTTTTTAAAAGACCCAAGTGGTGCCGCTCCCCGAGACTGCAGGGAGTAGGACCGTAACCCCCCGCATACTTCAAAATAAAACCAGAGAAGTGCCGTTGCTCAGTGCTCGGAGCACCTTACAAGCCCCCATTATGCAGAAAAATTGCCCCCGTAATTTGCCCCCCGGGACCTAATGAATAAAACGGACTTCTACTTTTTTTTCACCTTTTCCACCGCGTACAAGTACTGCACGAGTACCCCGCCATTTTTTATTTAAAAAAATATAAAAATTGACTCTAAAGATTCATGTACCACCCCCTGACCAAGACTATAGGCTCAGAATGTTTCTACCCTGCCCCCTTTCCTTATTTCTCAACTTTGTTTTACTGTTTTCTTGTGACTTTGCTCTTCCGACAAACAACATGGCTGCCAACACTTCCTGGTTTGGAGTATTGACAGCCAATCAGCATGCAGCTCCTTCTCGTAATTGTAGGTATTTACATGCACGTGCGCCGTGATTTTTCTTTAAAAGAAATAAAATAAAAAATAGAGCCTAAACACCCATGTACGACCCCCTGAGCAAGCCTAGAGGGTCAGAATGTCTCTACCCTACCCCCTTCCTTTATTTCTCAACTTTGTTTTACTGTTTTCTTGTGACTCGGTTCTAGCGAGGCACAAGATGGCCGTCAACACTTCCTGGTTTCGAGTGTTGAGAGAAAGTTCACAGCCAATCAGCATGCAGCTCACGCTTGTAATTGAACAGATTTCAGTACACGTACTGAACTCCTACTCTAGATATCGCTATAATTTTACTTGCAATTTTCTCAGAAACTACTGGACGGATTTACATCATTTAACAAAAAGCACAATCTGCAAACAGAACTCTACGTCTCTGCCAAATTTCTTGTAATTCCGTTCAGCCGTTCGGGCTGTAGCCCTGGCTAAAGGTCCCTATGGAAAATTAAATGGGGAAAACACATTTTGGGACCCCCCTTTTTTCTCGGCCCCCGCTTGAGGAACAACCCCAAACTTTCAGGGAAGGAGCAGAACCAAGCAGGCCATTTTCATGGAGAAATTCACTAAGATTCGTCCACCGGCGCCAAAGTTATTTCAAATAGAATGTTGTGGATTTCCTATAGAAACTAGGTCCTAACTATAAAAACCTACTGGCGACCGCCAGTAGGTAGTATATATATATATATGTACATATATATATATATATATGTATATATATATATATATATATATATACAGGGCTTAATTTGAGCCGGAGCTTGCCGGTGCTCAGCACCGGCACTTAATTATGGGGGCCGGGTCTATCACGCGGCATTAAGTGCACCTGTCCTTCTGCCTTAGAATTTGATTTTTTTAAGTCCGAAGTCGTGACTAGTGCGTGTCACTGAGCACTGACTGGTGGTTGCTGCTGTGATAGTACTGCTGTCAGTGTTGTAGTGCAAGCTGCGTGCACCGTGCCAAACTTGTTGTTGACTCAGACTCACTGACCAGGTCTTCGATCGATGATGTATGCAGTACTTACTGCTGGCGGTCACGGTGATGTCACGTGACGTGCCTGATCCCAGTGATTTCTTACTCTTACTCTCTCTTCAAGAGTTCCCGGCCGCGGCGCGAATCAGGGCCCCAGTGGGCGGGACGCAGTTGAGTGTTGTGTTGTTGCAGGGGCCAGGGCACTGGGCAGGGCTTTGCTGCGAGGGTTGGGGCTATGCGCGCCAGAGGAACTCACTTCATGGGTCATCAATTCGTATTTGCCTGGCTTGCTTCGGTTGTGTTGCCAGTGGGCGGGCCAATGATTGGGGCTGTATTTGGTCATGTGGGGAAAGGGGCAGTCTGTGACAGCCTGCGTAATCTTTTTTTAAATTAAATTCCACGTGATCACGACACGTCCGGCACACACGCATCGGATGAGTCACTGCCGCCAGAGTTCAGCACGACGTTGAGGCGAGCACTGTATTTGAAACAGAAGCATTTAGCAGGCCTCTAAGTAATAAAGGCAGTGCCACCGCTAAAGTAAAACTGTAAGTACAAATAAAATAAAAAACTATCCAACACTGCTTTTTGTCGAGCGTGGGGACTGTACTGTATATATGATTATTTATAATGGGGTTCTGAACTGAGGCCCGAGCAAGAATGTGACCGGCGCCGGGTGGGGTAATGTGTGCAGGAGGCGCACTAGTCAGTTCAGGAGACTGAAAGGAAGGGCAGGGCCTGCCCTTCGGGCCTTAACCCCTGATAAAGTTGTAAAGATCCTGCCCACCCACACGTCAGACTGTTTGGTTTTAATCTGCTTATCTGTCAGTTTACTTACTGGGTTTCTACTCTCCCATTGTTGTTTTGATGCACTCCGTGCTTATATTTAGCAGTCTTCATTGAGCCGGTACTGCTTATAAACAAATCTAATTTGGTTGGTATAATAACTCTTATCCCGCCTCTTTCTGGTTGCTTTCTCTGTGGTGGAAATGGAATCAAGGCGCAGCAGTGTTTAGCGCGGCAGAGTTAAAGGGGTCTGAGAGCAGCACCATGGGATGGAAACTTTCATAAAGGGACTCCAAAATGAAGGACTCATGAACTCGCAGCAGCGTCACCTGCAGTCAGTGACATGTCTAAAGTCGAAGAGACACTGTCCTGCACATAGAAAGACTCCACTGGGTCACCCGATGAGAGGGCGAGGCCTACATGTAATATCCCTGGAAGACAAGCATCGAAACGGAAAAAACGACCACTGTGTTAGGCAAGCAAGACAATAAGGGCCAGATGTAGGTAAGTAACATTTACCGAATCTTAATTACCGAAAATTACCGAATTTTACCGATTCGGTAATTAAGATTCGGTAAATGTGAGGGGTTGGTATGTAGGGAATCCAGATGTTCCCTTTTACCGAATCGGTAAAATTCGGTATTTACCGATTCGGTAAATACCGAATCGGTAAAGCCTATTGATTCCTATGGGCTTCAAAGCCCATAGGAATCAATAGGCTTTACCGATTCGGTATTTACCGAATCGGTAAATACCGAATTTCACAAGGGTGCAGGGGGTGTCACTTTGACACCCTCTAGCACCCCCAAAAAAGGTTCGGGGGCCATGTGGCAGGCATACCTGCCCTAAGGGCAGGTCTGCCTGTCACATGACATAGGTGTGCATGCACACATGTGCATGCACACCGGAATCGGTATTTTACCATGGATTTGTATTCCATGGTAAAATACCGATTCTGTAAGCCATGTGCAGTAGGTACATTGCCTACCTACATAGCATTTTCGGTAATTTTACCGAATCGGTAAATATTACCGAATCGGTAATTATTTTACCGATTCGGTACATATTACCGAATCGGTAAATTTACCGATTCGGTAATGATACCGATTCGGTAAAATTACCGAAAATGTGCCCCTATATCTCGGTAGCCCTTTACCGATCGGAAACGGCCGAAAATCGGTATTTTCGGCCGTTTCGGATCGGTAAAGGGCTACCTACATCGGGCCCTTAGCATCGTGCTTGCCGGTTTACCTCAGGTGTGGTGTAAGAATGAACCCTTTCGTGTTCACCTGCTGACACGTACACCTTTCCATTCCGAGCTTATAGCGCAGCGGGCGGCTTGTGAAATGTGTTAGCACTAGCAATGCACATTTGCGCATTACTGAGATTCCAGTTTAAAGTGTGAGTGCAAAAAATGTCTGGCACAAATGAAAATCACACTTTACAGCAGGTACCAGGTGGTGAGCTATTTGTTGCCAATTAGATGCCAGTGCTAATGGGGAACAATGCCCATCAGTGGTACCGGCACTGTTTCAATTGATTTAAAAAAAAAGTTTTACTCTCACTGTTCGATCATCTGATACACGTTGGTGGGAGCAGAGCACACAAAATATGAGTGAACACCATTTCAAGTTTCTAGACAGGAGCAGTGCAAAGAAAAAAAAGAAATAATGGGAACAACTAACTAGCATAATAACCCGTAGAGTCTAAATGACCGCCGTCAATTCTCTCCCTTGTGTAATAGCTTACTGCTGCTAAATGTCACTGTAGGAGGTCACTTTGATTACTTGCATCAAATGGTGCCAGCACATAGGCCAGTCTCATGCCCGTTCGTTCCAGGGTTAGGAATGCACCAGCAGGCTAGAGAGAAGTCTAAGGGAAGGATGCACACGCCCACCTCTGCAGAACCCTACTTCCAGGAACTGGACAGAAACCAGTCAGTTGACCGAAACGGCGCTGTCAACATTGCAGGACTGGATTTTGCAGTTGGCTCGCTCCAACATCCACCAGCAAAAACACATTTTATTTGCACTTTTTTGCAATGTGGCACAATCTAATGGTGCACGGTAAGGATGCTGCCTCAGCCTCACTTTACTGTACGTATGCACTGGCCCTAAGCAGTGAACAGGATATTCTTCGGGTGGTGAGAGGGAAAGAAGAACTCTCTCTCTAGGTTGACCTGAACCTTCACGGTCAAGTCGCCTCCTCAGAGGCGGATCTTCTGCGTGGTGGCACTAGAAGAAGTGCTTATTTTTCTCAGTGAAATGAAAGGCATAGTAAGGCTGCGTGGGCCCACTTTTAGGAGATTGCATTTTACAATCGAGCTCCAAAATGATGTTCAGAAGCCCCCACCTTTCACTTCTGAAGGATATTGAGTCATGTGAAATACTGACTGTAGCACAGAAGTGTGATTTCCCAACAAAGAATGGATGTTACTTATTTTCACCACTGTTTTGCCATAAAATTGAATTTGCAATGCACTCGCTATTTTAGTTCTACCAGAAAAGCTATGTTAGTGCAGAAACTGTGGGTGTAAAATTAGAATGTTGTTCGCCCCACTCACACACAACTTTTAGATGGAACAATGTACTAGAAACCATTCCTCATTCAAACATGAACTCCAACATGCAACGTGTTGGTAGAAATTAAGGCAAGGTGTCGACTACAAGATTACTGGCATGGCAGGCACTAATGATGCCCAAGTCTTTGTACATACATACCTGGCACATCACCTCACCCTACCTTTAAAACTAGTGTTGGGAGAATTCCAAATGATCGAGAATCAGGAAAATACTGCAATCATCCTTTTAATGCTAGCTTTAAATAAATAGAAAAAAGCCCGAGCTGAAAAAAGTAAAGCAATAAATCCTGTCCAACTAGCAGCTTTTTGGGGTGCCATAAGCAGCTGTGTGTGCGCAACAGTTAGCCGTAGGTTCCATTTTAATGCTGGGGACTGGATTAGGTTTAGCACTGGTTGAGTTAGGGGGGAGAGACTGAAATACATTTTCAGTTTGAAAGAATTTGCTGCAGCAGTTTTACTTTAGGGATTTTTCTGATGTTACCATATTGTTTAGGTTTCTATTCAGATATTTATATGTGACAGTATTTCTCTAAAGTAACTGGATTGGATAAATGCACAGCTGGTTAGTGGAACTGTGGTTTTGGTATTAAATCAAATTTTATGGTGCACCGGAAGGTGGCGTCGAGGGTCCAACGACGTCAACAGAACATAATTTGAGAAGTGAGACTAGAGGTTCTCTAGGGTCATCCCTTCACGGGCACACATTTGGTTGTCTTCCCTCCAAAAGAAGACTTTCACTCCAATGGTTCAGTTATTCACGTTTTTTTTATTTCATTAGATTTATGTGATGTTAATCTTGAGTATAACTTGTTATCCTTCATTCAATAGTTCACATATACTTATACTTCAGACATTGTCATTGTAAAGCATCCAATGCATTTCGGGCATTATAAGACATGCCCTTCATCAGGGAAATCGACACTGCAAAACGTAATAAAATGCTGTTACTGTAGGGTAAAGTAATATGTAATGTACATCATGAAATTACATCAAGCCATTATGCACATTGATAAACAAACGACAAACAACGATCTAAAAAGGTTCAGTGTTAATCATACTGTGGAAGGTGATAATGGTGTGCATGCAGAGTGATCAAAGTAACGTGGCGTCACTTACATGACTGGTTCGCTAAGATTGCAATGGACTCTGAAAAAATAGAACAGAGCAGTTCTGTAAGATCGTAAGCATCAACTAGTGGGGCGCTCGCAAAAAGTGGGCATGTTATTACGTTTTGCAGTGTCGATTTCCCTGATGAAGGGCATGTCTTATAATGCCCGAAATGCATTGGATGCTTTACAATGACAATGTCTGAAGTATAAGTATATGTGAACTATTGAATGAAGGATAACAAGTTATACTCAAGATTAACATCACATAAATCTAATGAAATAAAAAAACGTGAATAACTGAACCATTGGAGTGAAAATCTTCTTTTGGAGGGAAGACAACCAAATGTGTGCCCGTGAAGGGATGACCCTAGAGAACCCCTAGTCTCACTTCTCAAACAGTATTTCTCTAACCAGTTTTACCTCTATAGTAGTGTCTCTCTGAAAGCGTTGTTTATATTGACAGTGAGTGAGCCATATGGGTAGGCTGGGCCATGAGCGAATTAGGCTGCCCTGCAGAAGGTGGATAGGCAGGTGGCAACATTTACCATTGCTTTGAAATTATTCTTCATAAAAAAACACCCTAGGAAGAGCCTGGCTTTGCCAAGTCCTCGAACTTCCTATCTCTTCCAGAGGAGAAGAACATGCCTGATGCAAGTGTGTCACACCCATGCTATGGTTCCTTTGGTATTTAGTCTGTCAAGTTTTTCAGTCTGGAGTCTCCTTAGTGAGCTGTTGTCTAAAGCATTGTCAGGGCACTTTTCTCCTGTTTTGGACCAACTCAGCTGGTGCTCTTATGAGGAGTTTCTACTTCGTATGGACTTGCAGTACCATTAAACAAAAGCAAAAGGAGTCAGTGAAGCAGTCTGAGAAATATCGTGCTTAACTCGCTTGAGTAGGTGCTTCATATAGGCGAACGCTCACATGGGCTGGTCTTCACTCCTGTTGGGGTTAGTGAACCTGTCCTGCAACAAACATTTCGAAAACGGGGATGATGTGCTGGCAGGATTAAACACCAATCCAACCCCAAAGGCAGATGCGATGGAAAAATAGGGGGAGGCAGTGATAATCAAATTATCAGACTGTTGCACTCTCTCCTCAGATTTGCATGGACTATAAATTGAGCTTGAGCCCCAGTTTCATCCGACCCCCCCTTCTGCATATGATGATTGGTGTAAACTGAGCTTGTCCCCATGCCGATGCACCTGCACTGTTAAACAGTTCAGCATTGACAATAAAGTGAGCTTGATTACCTTGACTCCCTCCCCCCCCCTGCACTCTCTCTGCAGTTTAGAATTTGTCTAAACTGAGATTAAACCTCCAGATGCACCTGTGCTCTTCACTCAGGCTGGTATGGATCATTGGCTGAACTTGAGCTCCCACATGCATGTGTATTCCTCGGCACGGACCTGCTTTGACCATTGGTCATCTTGACCCCTAGATTCACCCGTACCTGTTTGACCTTTAGCTCCTCTTATTCCCCAGATGCATCCAGATCTCTTGGTAAGGGCTAGCATTAAATACTGTTTGATTATCACAGACCATAAGCTGATCTTGAGCCCCGATGGGAGTGTATCCCTTGGTATGGGCTAGCACTGACCATACGCTGATCTTAAAACCCAGAAACATCTGAAATCCCACCAGCAGGCCAGCATTGACATTAACTGTGATTTGGCTTCCATTGCAGCCGTTGACAGAGAAGGCAGATCCTTGGATGAAGGGAAAATCTAGGAGAAAGTCTTTAGACACTTCAGGAACAGCAAGGAACATCTAGTACTCAGTGGGATCGGGTGATTCTTGAATGTAAGACCACTAAGGATGCCTATGTGTGACATTTCCCTGGTTTATGGCCTAGCCCTGGCCGGGATGCTTATGTGCGACATTTCCACGGTTTAGGGCTTGTGTGCTGGCTTAACTCATGACATACATTTACCCCAGAATTGTTCTTTGCCCAAATTGGTGCATGGAGCAATTGAATATTTCACATGTCCCATTTCAATGCATTAGTCATTTTAGCAAATTTATTCCAAAATTGTGCTTTAAATGCACTTTTGATTTACTATTTTTGAAATTTTTTACAGGGCAGGGGAAGGCACCCTTGCTGAAATTCAGATCGGGTATTACATCTGACTTTCAGCAGTGCCAGTTAAGGGTGTGGGTGGGGCCAATAGAGGAAGTAGGTGGAGCTAGAGGATAAAGTGGGTGGAGCTGGGTGAAGTGGGTATGGCCTCCAACAAACATTTGAGCACCTGGACCTCATATTTTACAAATTAAGCACTGTATATATATATACACACATATATATATATATATATATATATATATATATATATATATATATATATATATATATATATATATATATATATATATATATTCAGTGCTTTAAATGGAAAGAAATAAGTGCAGGTACTCACCAAATTGAGATGTGGACTAGGGGGCGGGGCTTCAGGGGCGGAGCTATGAGTAGTGCAGGGGGATCTGGCCAGGGGCACACATTTCATGGGATTGAGATTTAATTGGTGTGCAGATGTGCATAATGATACAAAAGCATTTCTGGTATATTTTGATTATTCCATTTCCTTTATACGTATAAAAGGGTACATTTATCATTAAAGTGGGCTTCTCATGGTGCAACACATAGATCACATATGACTTGCACAAGATATTTTTCTTAACATTTTTTGGAAAGTTTTAACTATGGTAAACCCTCTTATCTCATTGCCACTCAGACATCACCCAGCCCCTCCTATGCGGCAGAGCTTTGCCTGCTGTAGTTTGATTCCCTCTTTCTGGAGGTGGGCAAGCTGCTGAAGCTTGAGCTAGGATGCCTGTGTCTAGCTCTGTTCCAGGCGCTCTTGCACCCTCAAGCCAAAAATAAACTGAACTGTGATAGTGCATGTGCCTGCTAACCAAACTCTAATCTCATGTGCAAAGAATTAAGACAAAATAGGGACCTCAATTGCAATACAGAAGAGAAAGAAAGACAAAGCCATCTAGAGGCTGAATTGCACAAATCATAGCTGAAATTCTGGGGTCAATCCCAGCTTCCCCACCTGACCACATTGTGTGATAGCAGACAAATATTTTATCTCAGCAAGCCTCCATTTTCTATGTTAGCACATATGATAGTATATTCAAATGCACAAGTTCCAGATGTGTGCGGCGCAATCACATCTTGTGTTACATTTAAATACACTATAATGTTGCTTTATTCATGAAATGAAAATAGGCCATATACGATTTAGACCTGAGTAGTGACTTGTTTTCTAGATCACTAATGGCATTGTCCTCATGGTGGGAGCACACACTCCTCTCAATGCTGTAATATAGGCTTATGCACCAAGGTGAAATGCTTCCACATGAAAAAAATACACTTTTATTTCAATGGTAATGTTTTCAGGGCTCGATTTATGTATGAGCTTTTAAGGCCAAGCCAGACTTCTTAGTTCGGCTCTGACTTTGCTCGCCTTGTTAATTTGTTGGTTCACCCACTTCTACCCTTCCCAGAGAGAAATACAAAATACAATTGTGTTGAAACACTGCTGAGAAAGTAGATCTGCACTGAAGAGAGAGTGGCCTTGCACTAGCTACAAGCGCTCCCTTTCACATGAGCTTCATGGGCTGAGTGTGGTAATACAGGGCTTGTCGGGTTTCAAACTATATGTCTGCAGTGCTGTACACTGCAGACAGCACTCACTTATGCAAGAAAACACACAGGGACATTTGTGCACGCACCAAGGGCATTTAGTACATGTGTTTTAGAAGCGCTTACATTATTATTCTTTTGCAGTTTTATATAAAGCGCCAGCTCGACCCGAAGGTATCAGAGCGCTTTACATGAGCACCACTTGTATTACAGATAGACAAATTCAATTTTAGGCACAGGGAGATTAAGTGATTTTTTCAGAATCACAGGATGCTTGAGTGTCCCGCCAAGACTCGAACCTGGTTCCTCTGCTTCAAAGTTGGCCCCTCTAGCTGTTAAGCCACACCCTTTCTCTGTTGCTTTGTCGGTTCCACTGTCCTTCTCTATGTTGCTTCCATTCTCCCCCACTCCTGCTTGCTTTAAAAGAAAAAACACTTTTGCATTTTTATTTTATTTTTAGTTACCAATCCAACACAGATCAGTAACTAAAAAGAAAAAAAACGACTGCATAATTTTGTAGGCGAGCACACGCAGTGGTTGGCACTTCTACAAAATCATACAAGGTGTCCCATTAAAGTTTAAAAAAAACTTTAGCCACTTTGCACTGCATCTAGGATGCTGCACTATGTGGCAATTAAAACTTTGACAAGGTCAATAGGTCACTACAGTGGGGCCTATTTGGTTTGCCAATGCTAGTTCCTACTTTTTTCCTAACATTAGCAAAGTACATAAGACAAACTGTAATGTCATTTGCAGCATATAAGTGTGCAATGTATGTAAGTGTGCAAAGCATGTAATTGTACAATGCATGTAAATAGCATTTGTGACTGTCTGTGTTTTTAAGCCTTGGTACATTGAAGCCAGATCTGCAGATGTGTCCAAAGCTGGTTTATGTACAGTGTTCGCATATCTGTTAAGTGAGCCCCTGTCCTGGGGGCACATTTTAGACAGCCCTTATTCTGCAGCCAACAGCCAAATTACAATGTCACCCCATTCCAGCTCATTACTCATTGCCATGCGCCTAACCTTCCAATGGCTGGAGCTGTTAAAAGGTCAATGTAGACACAAATTAAAGTCTATTGGGTAGCGATTCCAAGGACATCCGGTGCAAAACACTCATAGGAAAGATCAGCCACGTCTTCCCATAACTTGGAGGGCTAAGCTGCAGTGTATGATATGATGACTAACACTACACCTGCAACATAGCTGTATAGAAACAACAACACATACACTTATGGAGTGAATAGAAAACCACAATGATGCAACAAGAACATCCATTTGTGGTCTTTCATAAGCAATAAACTCATGCACAACTTGAAAGCACCTGGGAAATACATCTGGAAGCCTGCAAACCACTGTGACAAGGCCCCAGCAATTACTGAAACTCACAAATAGTTAACTACAAACGCTAAGTAAAGATGTGTTCAAGCACAGTGCTTGTACATATGCCTAGCCTATTTTTAAGCTTCACTGAAGAGTTGGGGCACAGTTAGCTAAAGCAAGTCGCCCAGAATCACACAATGAGCTCAAATGGTGAAGATCAAGTTCTTGTGTTTGCACAGCCAGCAACTCGGCGACCAGCCTTCATCTCTACTCAATATCAAACAGCTTTCACAGTAAGACAAGGGTATGATCTTACTCTGTGTAGGCTTAACACCAAAAATACACATGGTGCACAAATAGCCAGCATTCCTTATCATCCTCCAGGGCATACACACTACACGTGAAATAGTACTGTATGCATCCTGAAACCAGAACATTCCACTTACACAAAATTACACAATCAGCGTATATTTGTTTTAGAAAAAAAGATAATTTCTTTTGAATGAGACATTTCCTGTCTGTTACCACAAGAAGAATCTCGGCATAATTAGCTGCTGCCCACATTACTAAACCTTGATTTCCACTGCTGTGCTACAGCGTCACTGCAGGGGCGGCCTTAGGCATGTGCAAGCTGTGCACCTGCACAGGGCCACCAAACCCCAGGGGCCACCATGCCAATATATATCCTCAATATGATAATCCTCTGAGGATGGATACATATTTGCGTGCCAGCCCCTGGCAGGGATTTGTCGGCCTCCGGCTCTGTTCCACTTCCAAACACTCTGCCCCCCCCCCTCTTCACTGGCCTCCGCGCTCCGCCCCATCCGGACCGCCTCTTCCGGGGCCCCCTACCCACGCTACCTGCCCAGGGCCACCATGAGCCTAGAGCCGCCCCTGGTCACTGTCACCACCTTCCTCCTAGCTCTGGCTCCAGACAAGTGCTGCTGTACTCGGCTATGCCAGCAGGAAGCCTTCTCTTCCGAGAGTCAGGAGATATGTCTGTTAGCAGGCCCTGCCCACACACCTACTTGGCTATTGTCGCCACAGAGCCTGAGTGGACACTGTGTCTGCAATCACAGTGTGACTCGGGCCTCCCAAACTTCCTTCCAACTCAGAATGAATGCCTACGGGCCGCCGCTTAATTAGCACATTATAAGGACAGATCAGCACTCGATCCGAGTACTTCACGAAAACAGACCCACTCATTGTCAGCTGTGAGACGCTTTTTTGTGTTGATGCCAATTTCACTGAACTTGGTTTACGGCCCCATGAGTACCAGTACCTTCTTTGGACAAAGAGAAGTTCTGGTACTCAAGCGCCAGAAATTTTGTAGTGCTGGTACTCAGTACCGGTGAGTACAGGCACATTTAAAGTACTGTGTATATATATATATATTTGAAAAAAGACCATCCAGTCATTCCTAGTTTCTATCTCCTACCCAAGGTGCATAAGGATGCTTTAATGCCCCCTGGGAGGCCAATTATTTCGGCCATAGACAGCTCCACGGAAAATATTTCCCGCTATATTGACTACTTCTTACAAGAATGGGTAAAGAATTTGGACTCTTATGTAAGAGACACCACTGACTTTTTATGCAAATTGGCCTCAATTGTTTGGGATGATGAATTGTTGCTTATCACCATGGATGTTACCTCTTTATATACATCAATCCGATACTGTGATGGTATAGAAGCAGTGGAGCATTACCTTAACAAGCGCCCAATAGAATGTGTGCAACACAACAAGATGATTATTGGCATGCTAAGATTATGTTTGGAACAGAACTTTTTCATTTTCAATAATCAAATATACCAGCAAATGAGAGGGGTGGCTATGGGGGCCTGCTTCTCCCCCAGCTTCGCCTGCTTGCATATGGGGCTGTGGGAGGAGCGGGTCCTCATGGACCAACATAAAGAGACTATGTGCAATAAGGTAATGCTGTACTTAAGGTATATCGATGACCTGTTCATGATCTGGAGGGG
Source organism: Lissotriton vulgaris (assembly GCF_964263255.1). Lineage (NCBI taxonomy): Eukaryota > Metazoa > Chordata > Amphibia > Caudata > Salamandridae > Lissotriton > Lissotriton vulgaris. The sequence continues at coordinate 365,361,090 of NC_141695.1, read as the reverse complement.
GTCACCTGAAGAGGCAACGGAATTTGTAAAAGAACTTAATACAAATAACTTAAACCTACAGTTTACATCACATATCGACAAAGAGAGAGTTACTTTCTTAGATGTAGAGGTTTACATCAGGGACAACACTCTGCAAACTAAACTACATAGGAAACTGACTGCTGGTAATACACTACTTCATGCCAGCAGCCAGCTCCCCCAACATCTAATCCGCAGCATCCCCTACGGGGAGATGCTAAGACTACGGAGAATTTGTAGTTCTGACTTAGAATGTGATCTGGCTCAGCAAGCCAGTAAAACCAGATTTCTGAATAGGGGGTACAGTAGTACACTAATAGATGGAGCGATTAAACACACTAAAAAAACTACGAGGGAGGAAGCCCTAGTACCCAGAGTCAGACCAATTGCAGAGAAGGTTAACAATGAGTTAATACAATCCAGAGCCATTGTCACTTACAGCAACCAACACTCCCAAATTAGGAAAATCCTCAATAAGAATTGGAATCTGGTTAAAGGTGATCCAGTCATAGGGAGCCTGGTACCTGATAAACCCAGTCTTACTTTCCGTAGATCCCCTAGCTTGGCCAGTGCATTAGTCAGTAATACATTAGAGCCTACCAAATCCTGGATGGATCACATTACAGGTTTCAAGAAGTGCCAAACGTGCAAAGCCTGTCGCCACGGGATTAACAAAACACAGGTTTCACGTCCCTTTTCAGAAAAGCCTTTTGTGATTAATAAGAGACTCACATGCAAGACGGAATAAGTTGTCTATGTCTTGCAGTGCCCTTGTGGACTCCAATATGTGGGCAGTACCCGTCCGCCCGCCCACAAGCGCATTTTACAACACCTCAGGGCAATTTCTGGAAAGGACCAAGCCTACTCGGTGGCTAGGCACTTCGAAACAGTACATAATAGTGACCCCAGTAGCCTACAGTACTTTCTTGTTGACTCTGTTCTACCTCTGAAAAGAGGGGGAAATAGGGACACCAAATTGCGTCTATTGGAAACTAGATTTATCCTTGAGTTCAACACTAAGAATCCTGGAGGTTTAAATGCTAGTGAGGATTTATACACCTGCCTCTAGTTAATGTTAACCTGTTCTTAACACATTATATTTACTGTATACAAACCCTACATATCACCTCTGGACAAATTATGAGTTACTGATGAGTTCCCCCAGAAAGGGTTTCGAATTTTTTTTTTTTTTAAATCTGACTCTGCAGCCTGATATAATCTGTAGTATGTTTTTAATGTTAGCACCAGCACTTTCACTCAATTACACTTTTTGATCTGCAGCAACCTAAAAAGGGTAATTTATTAGTGCGTTACTACATTGGATTTATGAGCTTGTGCTGTATTGGATTATGCCCACATGGGTATTATTTTTATAACAGTGTGATCTACACTTGGTTCTTGAAATGAATTGGAGTGACAACTTTGGGTTCTTAAGGTATTAACCAAAATAGTATGTTGTATATAGAGTGTATTTACTTATTTGCATATGATGAAGAGATCTTTGTGTAATATAATGTGTATATATATGAAAGTCTCGAAGTGGAGTTGGAAATTTTAAAGAGTGTAAATATATGAATTTATTCATATGCATTGTTTTGAGTTTTAACATCCCTTAATTCATCATTTATATGCTTTAGAACCCGTAGGGCACTATGCCCTTTATCCTTCACCAGTTCCGTGTAGTATTTTTTCACTGTTTACTAAATGTATGCTGTATCCACTTAAGCACTTGCACTTTAAATTCCCTTGTTTGTGTCCATGGCACGCTATGTGATCAAGCCTCATTGTTGAGGCGAAACGCGTCATGGTGGATTGCAGGCTGAAACTCTAGGCACAAAATAAAATCACTGAAGAAACTGCACCTACGCTGTGGTCTCGCTCCTTTTCGTTGTTCTGTGGGGGAAGCAGGAGAGAAAACGGCGACTTTTGGAATATATATATATATATATATATATATAACTTTGGTAGAAAAACAGACATTTGAGGTGAGCAGATCTAGAGTGTCGCTGGTGTTGAGAGTGCTCTAACAGGAGCTGCTTTCCATCTAAACTTGAGAACTACCCAGAGTTCTCTCCTTCTTTTTTTGCATAATGTATGTGTCACTCTATGCCTGAAAGGGTTTTGTTTTGACTTATATTGGGTGCTCTCTTGTGTCTGGACAAAACTATACCTCTCTGAAGAGCTCTAGTTAGAGCGAAACACTGTGTCAGGAGTTGTTTTTATTCATTTCGGGTTGGCTTGAATTGGTATTTTACCAATTCAAAGCTGTAATAATGTGCCTGAAGTGATACATGGCTTTTGTCATTTTACAGCTCGGCAAAGACAGCACTGTGCTGGTCCTAAGCTTAAAGACTTTGCGGTAGAAATGGTAAAAGACTTTGGGCCATATGTATCAAGCCTTTTTTGATTCGCAAAGGCTGAAATTCGCCGAATTTCGGCCTTTGCGAATCGCAAAAGGCTGTTTTGCATTTATTGATATGTATCAAAAAATGGCATCTTAAGGAATCGCAAATATTTGCGATTCCTTATTTTGCTATAGCATTTAAGGAAACGCAATTTTGCGATTCCTTAAATGCTATGTATGAAGCATTTTACTGTAGCGAATTTAGCTTAAGAAATCGCAATTTACCACCAACTTTCAGTTGGTGGTAAATTGCGAGTTCTTTTCAAAATACACTGAGTTTGAGTTTGAGTTTTAAAATATTTATATAGCGCACTTTCACCAGCGGTTTCATGGCGCTGCAACAGACAGATCCCCAGAGGAGGAGTAACAGAAAATAAGAGGAAAGAAAGCAAAACAGCAAGTGATCTAGTTAAAAGATTTAGCAAATAAATAGGCTTTGAGTTTTTTTCGGAATTGAGGGTAAAGAGTTAGAGATCTAAGCTCTAAAGGCAGGGAATTCCACAGGACTGGGGCAAGGGTCGTGAACTTCGATCCTCCCCATTTCTTCCTCCGGAAACGGGAGACTGACAACAGGGATTGGGTGGATGAGCGTAGTTCCCTAGTTGGAACATAGGGAACGATCTCAGATGTGATAAGGGCCGGGGCCACGCCCAGTCGTGCTTGAAAGGTGATAGAAGCAAGCTTAAACTGGACGTGTTCACTGACAGGGAGCCAGTGTAAAGATTTGAGAAGGGGTGTTACGTGATGGGATTTTGGAAGATTAAACACCAACCGTGGTTGGCATTTTTTAATGTGGCATGTGACGCACATACATGCCCATAGGGCATGTATGTGCGCCATATGCACACACATGCTGATTTCAGGGGTGCAGCAGGGTGTCCTTGAGACACCCCTGCACCCTTGAAATCAATCTAATTTGTGATTAGCAAATTGCGAATCTCAAAATGAAATGCATTTCACAATCATTCCTATGGGCCTCCTGGCCCATAGGAATGAATGGGAAATTATTCCTTATTTGCGAATTCGCAACTTGCGAATTCGCAAATAAGGAAGATTAAGGAATCGCAAAAAAAAGCGATTTTTTTCATACATACCGTTTTGCGATTTCTAAATAGCGATTCCTTAAAAATCGCTATTTAGAATTCGCAAAACCGAACTATGATACATATGGCCCTTTGTCCTTTTCTATCTCGGCGTGGATAGCACTGTGCTAATCCTATGCTTAAAGACTTTGATAGAAAAACAGACATTTGAGGTGAGCAGATCTAGACTGTCACTGGTGTAGAGAGTGCTCTAACAGGACCTGCTTTCCACCTAAAGTTGAGAACTACCCAGAGTTCTCTCCTTCTTTTTTTGCATAATGTATGTGTCACTCTATGCCTGAAAGGGTTTTGTTTTGATATATATATGTATATATATATATATATATATATATATATATATATATATATATATATATATATATATATATATTCCCAAATGAGTTGCTCCGTTTAGGGAACCCATGACCCTGCAGGGCAGCCTCGGCAGAATACGGGAACGAAGTATCCCGCAACTTAGCATCAACACACTGGAGAACAGAGCCGAGGCACCGGTAGCGTTGTAAAGAACATTTATTATGCTTATGGGCGGCAACATGCAAAATAGTCTCTGGTGCGTTTCAGCTGCATAGCCTTAGTCATAGAGGAATTGCCAGCATCTTATTCCCATAATGCATCATTGCGGTGAAATACCATTCCATGCAAAATGTTCAGGTTTGTAAAAGTCTCTCAAAGTAAAATACTTGAAATGCGATGCTCTTGTCTGTTGCCGCATTACCTTTGCAAATGTCCCATTACAAACTCACAAGACGCGATGAAATATCCGTCTCGGTTCCCTTGCTCCTCTCCTTGCAATCCAGTGATTTTTTGTGAGTTCCGGATGTGGAGCGGGTCAGTTTCCCTTTCAAAATATTCCGAAACGAGTTGCTCCATTTAGGGAACCCATGATCCTGCAGGGCAGCCTCGGCAGAATACGGGAACGAAGTATCCCGCAACTTAGCACCAACACACTGAAGAACAGAGCCGAGGCACCGGTAGCGTTGTAAAGAACATTTATTATGCTTATGGGCGGCAACATGCACAATAGTCTCTGACGCGTTTCATCTGCATAGCCTTAGTCATAGAGGAATTGCCAGCATCTTATTCCCATAATGCATCATTGCGGTGAAATACCATTCCATGCAAAATGTTCAGGTTTGTAAAAGTCTCTCAAAGTAAAATACTTAAAATGCGATGCTCTTGTCTGTTGCCGCATTACCTTTGCAAAAATGTCCCATTACAAACTCACAAGACGCGATGAAATATCCGTCTCGGTTTCCTTACTCCTCTCCTTGCAATCCAGTGATTCTTTGTGAGTTCCGGATGTGGAGCGGGTCAATTTCCCTTTCAACATATTCCCAAACGAGTTGCTCCTGTTTAGGGAACCCATGACCCTGCAGGGCAGCCTCGGCAGAATATGGGAACGAAGTATCCCGCAACTTAGCACCAACACACTGAAGAACAGACCCGAGGCACCGGTAGCGTAAAGAACATTTATTATGCTTATGGGCGGCAACATGCAAAATAGTCTCCGAAGCGTTTCAGCTGCATAGCCTTAGTCATAGAGGAATTGCCAGCATCTTATTCCCATAATGCATCATTGCGGTGAAATACCATTCCATGCAAAATGTTCAGGTTTGTAAAAGTCTCTCAAAGTAAAATACTTGAAATGCGATGCTCTTGTCTGTTGCCGCATTACCTTTGCAAATGTCCCATTACAAAATCACAAGACGCGATTAAATATCCGTCTCGGTTCCCTTGCTCCTCTCCTTGCAATCCAGTGATTCTTTGTGAGTCCTGGCTGTGGAGCGGGTCAGTTTCCCTTTCAAAATATTCCCAAATGGGTTGCTCCGTTTAGGGAACTCATGACCCTGCAGGGCAGCCTCGGCAGAATACGGGAACGAAGTATCCCGCAACTTAGCACCAACACACTGAAGAACAGAGCTGAGGCACCGGTAGCATTGTAAAGAACATTTATTAGGCTTATGGGCGGCAACATGCAAAATAGTCTCTGACGCGTTTCAACTGCATAGCCTTAGTCATAGAGGAATTGCCAGCATCTTATTCCCATAATGCATCATTGCGGTGAAATACCATTCCATGCAAAATGTTCAGGTTTGTAAAAGTCTCTCAAAATAAAGTACTTGAAATGCGATGCTCTTGTCTGTTGCCGCATTACCTTTGCATATGTCCCATTACAAACTCACAAGACGCGATGAAATATCCGTCTCGGTTCCCTTGCTCCTCTCCTTGCAATACAGTGATTCTTTGTGAGTTCCGAATGTGCAGCGGGTCAGTTTCCCTTTCAAAATATTCCGAAACGAGTTGCTCCGTTTAGGGAACCCATGACCCTGCAGGGCAGCCTTGTCAGAATACGGGAACGAAGTATCCCGCAACTTAGCACCAACACACTGAAGAACAGAGCCGAGGCACCGGTAGCATTGTAAAGAACATTTATTAGGCTTATGGGCGGCAACATGCAAAATAGTCTCTGACGCGTTTCCGCTGCATAGCCTTAGTCATAGAGGAATTTCCAGCATCTTATTCCCATAATGCATCATTGCGGTGAAATACCATTCGATGCAAAATGTTCAGGTTTGTAAAAGTCTCTCAAAGTAAAATACTTGAAATGCGATGCTCTTGTCTGTTGCCGCATTCCCTTTGCAAATGTCCCATTACAAACTCACAAGACGCGATGAAATATCCGTCTCGGTTCCCTGGCTCCTCTCCTTGCAATCCAGTAATTCTTTGTGAGTTCCGGATGTGGAGTGGGTCAGTTTCCCTTTCAACATATTCCCAAATCAGTTGCTCCGTTTAGGGAACCCATGACCCTGCAGGGCAGCCTCGGCAGAATATGGGAACGGAGTATCCCACAACTTAGCACCAAGAAGCATGGGGGTAGAAACACAGACACCGCTCTCTTTTCAAAAAACACGGTGGGGGAGGGGTGCAGTTCGAGAGTATTTGTTAATAAATCATTGAAGTTGCCAGCCATATAGGGAATAGTCGTGGTGCCAAAACAGGCCCGCCTTGTCTAAGGGCAATATACATAATACTTCGATGCCAGGGGCATGCAGCGCTGGAGAGAATGAGACGTTATGTCCTGCACTTATTCAGGGTAGCCAATGCAGCGAGTGACCTTTCTACAGTATAGTTTAGACAAGGTATATTTATGAAAAAGGGCAATTCGAAGGTTAGCAAGGACAGTCAAAGCACTTCACTCACACCATATTCCTAGAAAGCACCAGATGATCTATAACCTCGCCATCTCGGACAGGCTATTTAGCCCTGTTTGCGTACTATTAAACTTGAGAATCAGATATGCTTCTTTTTGTAGGAACACTTTCTCAACATTTACTGTGCGGTTCAATGGTTTCAAAGTGTACAAAACTGACCACTTAAGGTCATTTTCATTGTGACTTGCGGCGACATAATGTTCCACAATTGGTGCTGTCAAGATTCTGTTTTTGATCCTAGATCCGTGCTGGCTGATGCGCAAATTAACCTTTTGGCATGTTTTCCCAATGTATATCTTTTCACATGGGCATTGGATCACATAGATAACGTTCTTGGACTTACAGTTAGAGAATTCAAGGTGTTTCCATTTGGTTCCTTCATGGCAAAACTCGCTGCCTTCCATAGTACTGGGGCAAGCAACACAGGTCCCACATTTGTGGTGCCCTGTGATTGGTTTCAGATTCCACTGTGCCAGTAAATAGTTTTTCTTTTTAGGCAATGAGACATCAGCTCTCATGATTTGTTGTCCAAGGTTCTGATTGTTCTTATAGTCAAATAAGGGACGGGGAAAAGAGCACTCGAGGTTTTCGAGTAAGTGCCAGTTATTAAGAACAGCTTGCCTGAGTTTATGAGCGTCAGGACCAAACGTGGTGACGCATACTAGTCTTTCCAATTCAGGCTTCTTTCTCACTTGGAGCAGGCATTCGCAGGGAGTGAAGCGAGCCCTTTTGAGTGAGTGTTTTAATAACTTCTTGGGGTACCCTCTTTGTTTCATCTCGTTACAGAAATTGTGAGCATGTGTCTCAAAATCATACACATCCGAACAATTTCTCCTTATGCGCAATAATTGCCCATAGGGAAGATTTGTTTTCAAATTCCTCAGATGGGCACTTTTGTGGTGCAAGATGGTATTCCTATCTGTGGTTTTCTTATAGAGGGATGATTTCAATTCGCCTGCGACACATGTTATTTCAATGTCAAGAAAAGACATGCTGGTGTTAGTATGTGCAATGAAGAATTTAATATCTCCATGCCTCATGTTGAGCCATTCGTGGAACTCCAACAGATGAGGCATCTTGCACCAAAAAAGCATGATGCATATGGGCCTTAGTTTACTAAATTCAGTGAGAATTTTATAGAATTCCCAATTTGCAGATTTAGGATTTTGAATTTTGTCTCAATAGTATTTTTCTTAGCTTTTTTGATTGCTGACTTGTATTGGTGTTTGTTTAGAGCCAAGTCCTTTGCAGCTTCCTAATTTGCTGTTTTATCTCTGTATTTCTCCAATGTGCCTGTTTTCTTTTGTTCTGTTGTGTTCTTCTTAGTGGTCTTATGATATCAAAATCTTCCTGTAGACACTAATATAGATTATGAACGAAATTAATTGTGTCTAGAGCTGTACTGAATGTTAGTTGTACTTCTAAGTGTTCAAAATTGAGTTTGTTCCAGTGTCGATAGGTAGATGCATGTAAGGTGGTTTTAGGTGTATTGCTTTATTGTTTTTTGTTGGGTAGCAAGCAAATGGTGGTCTGACCATGAGACTGGAGTAATTGTTTGAAGGGTAACTAGTTCCGGATTTGGAATTTTTTTATCTAGGATGTGTCCAGCAATTTGTGTGGGTTTGTGGACAGTCAGATGTGGGCTCAGTGCATTTAGGACAGTGATGATTGTATTTGGATGGAGCATATTGGGTTCTCAAACCAAATGTTTAGGTCACCAAGAATGTATAGGTTGTAGTTTAGTGTTTTAAGGATTGAAACTGTATCTACATGTTTGTCTGGGAATATTGCATTGCTAGGTGGAGGTCCGAAAAGGAGTATGAAGTTACAGGTTGAAGCTGGTGTTGGGTTACATCTGGTGAAGAGGACCTCACAATCTTCTATGGAGATGCTTTAGTGATATTTAATGTTTGCTTGAATACAACAGCTAGACCACCTCCTTGTTTGCCTAAATGATTTTGTGTGATAGTTTAATAGCCTAGAGGAATGACTTCATGCAACACCGGAGCCATGTGATCTTCCAACCATGATTCAGTTATGAAGAGTAAACCAGGTTGGTTGTCGGTGAGAAGGTTGTGGATGTGAAGCTAGTTTTACAGTGATCTAGCATTTATTAGTAGGCAGTGTAGAGAATGTCTGTTGGTGATGGTGTGACTTTGTTTTGTACAAGAGTGAGCAGTGCTTTGTGGACGTGTTGCAGGTATGTCCTTGGTACTGGTATTAGCTGTATGAGGGCAGCAATAGTGTAGCTGTCCTGTATCGTATTCCTCATCCAGCAGGCTAACATGGTATTTTGATGGGTCTGCGTGTGTAGGTGGTGGAGATGGTGGTTGACTGTGAGTTGGTGAGCTGTGAGCCATATGGTGAACCGAAAATCCATTAAATAAAAACACAATAATAATGTGCGCCCTCTGATGTGTTTCTGTACTCTTCAAAAAAGGGTTCATGGTTGTAAGCAGCTGAATAAATAATTTGAATATGAAAATAACAATAGGGCAATATATTCCGCTGCACCTACGGAGTTTTGGCTACTCTTCATTATGATTGCAACGTGGAGTTCGGCAAAACTCCACCAATCTCCACATGGCGGAGTTTTCTCCTGTGCGCAGCGCACCAAAAGTAAGTTAGCAAGCAAGATTTGGTGCTAAGAGGGCACCTGTGAGATTTCTCCAACGAATGTGGTTGTAGGAGGTTGCAACTGTTTGTGGTCAGAAAGCTGCTGCTTGAGTAGAAAATCTACACAAGCAGCAGCAAATTCATCTCAAGAAGTGCACCTTTTGGTGCGCAGTGTGGTGCAGTTCACGATGATTTTTCAGCATGGAACGAGCTCCCGGTTCAAATTATGAGCAGCGCAACATGCCTATTTCAGACTGTTCACAGGATTCCATGGAATCTTCCAGAGATTTTTTATAACTACGCAGATTTCCATGGAGTTAAAGTCTGCAAGTTCTCCCCAGGCCTAGAGAACAGTTCAATCCCATTTTCCACTTTCCTGTCCATCTTCCTTGATTTCAGTTTACATCTCCCGCTTTGTTTGTGACTATTACTCCGCTCTCTGACTCGGTGTGACTGTAGTGTGAGTCAATGTCATATGGCACAAACTCAGCCAATATTGCCATTTAGCCAACAACACTTTGCACTCTGAGACTTGCAGTTTTGGTTTCTTGTTTATAATTATAGTTCTTTACCTGAGCTCTCAAGTTTCCAAAGTCATGCAGGATAGTTCATACTGTCCAGTTTTTAGGTCGAGGACCGTAGGCTGCGCTTACGCAGTTCGGTCCGGGTATTTAATGTTTCTTAGAATGGGGGCTTGAACCCGCCCCTCTTCTCCATTGGCTGGCCTCATAAATGCTGGCCAGCCATTGGAGGAGAGGGGCGTCACTCCCTTTAAGCCCCGTCTTTTTCCAATTCGGGGGCGTTTTTTTTGCTCTTCTTTCTCTCCCTGGCGTCATCGGGAGAGAGCACGCCCCTCATCACGCTGCCTGCATGCTCAAGTCAGCTCTCTGATTGGTGTTCCCTTTTAGCCAATCAGAGGGCCGACTGGCACGTGCAGGCAGCTTGAGCAGACTCTGCCTCGCTTTTCTTGTTTTCGTCGCTTTGCCCTTCCTACCCGAGTCCATTTAGCCAACATTAATTCCTTCCAATACGATGAGGAAACATAAAAAGTTCAGGTATGTGTTATATTCTGAGTGGTGAACAGTCTTGACGTTTTCATGGAAGGGTTGAACTAAAACGTGGAGCCCTCTGTGTTTTATTCATAATGCGTGGAAGGGAGCACTCTCAAACAAAACTGCCCCTGCTGCTTCTCGCCTTTCTTGCCGGTTTCCCCACGTGAGGAGAAAATAAGAAGTTGGCAGTTTGTTAAAGACGCCGGGGTGTGTTGGCCTCTGCTCTTCGCTGGCCCCTGTTGCTGGGGTCGCTGTTCCTCCTGGGCAGTGGGGGTGAAAGAGCGGCGGGCAGTATGTTTTTCTCGCTTTTCTGCCCCACCTGTTCCTCGTGCTCGCTTTTCTGCCCCCCACCCCCCTGTCCCCTCGTTGTAATTGCTTTTCTGACACCCCCACCCCCCTGTTCTTCGTGCTCAATTTTCTGCCCCCCACCCCCGGATCCTCGTTGTAATCACTTTTCTGGCCCCCACCCCACTGTCCCCTCGTTGTAATCGCTTTTCTCCCCCCCACCTCCCTGATCCTCATTGTAATCGCTTTTCTGACCCCCACCCCCCTGTTACTCGTGCTCTCTTTTCTGCCCCCACCCCCCTGCTCCTCAGGCTTGCTTTTCTGCCCCCCCACCCCCTGTTCCTCGTGCTCGCTTTTCTGCCCCCACCCCCCTGTCCCCTCGTTGTAATCGCTTTTCTGCCCCCCACCCCCGGATCCTCGTTGTAATCACTTTTCTGCCCCCCACCCCAAGGTCCCCTCGTTGTAATCGCTTTTCTGCCCCCCACCTCCCTGATCCTCATTGTAATCCCTTTTCTGCCCCCCACCCCCCTGTTACTCGTGCTCACTTTTCTGCCCCCCACCCCCCTGCTCCTCGTGCTCGCTTTTCTGCCCCAAACCTCCTGTTCCTCGTGCTCGCTTTTCTGCCCCCCCACCCCCTGTTCCTCGTGCTCGCTTTTCTGCCCCCACCCCCCTGTCCCCTCGTTGTAATCGCTTTTCTGCCCCCCACCCCCCCGGATCCCCGTTGTAATCACTTTTCTGCCCCCCAACCCCCTGTCCCCTCGTTGTAATCGCTTTTCTGCCCCCACCTCCCTGATCCTCATTGTAATCACTTTTCTGCCCCCCACACCCCTGTTACTCGTGCTCGGTTTTCTGCCCCCCCACCCCCCTGTGCCTCGTGCTCGCTTTTCTGCCCCCACCCCGTGTCCCCTCGTTATAATCACTTTTCTGCCACCCCAACCCCCTGTTCCTCGTGCTCACTTTTCTGCCCCCAACCCCCCTGTTCCTCGTTGTAATCGCTTTTCTGCCCCACCACCCCCTGATCCTCATTGTAATCGCTTTTCTGCCCCTCCACCACCCTGTTCCTCGTACTCGCTTTTCTGCCCCCCCACCCCCTGTTCCTCATGCTCGCTTTTCTGCCCCCACCCCTCTGTCCCCTCGTTGTAATCACTTTTCTGCCCCCCACCCCCCGGATCCTCGTTGTAATCGCTTTTCTGCCCCCCACCCCCTGTTCCTCATGCTCGCTTTTCTGCCCACCACCCCCTGTTCCTCGTGCTCGCTTTTCTGCCCCTGTCCCCCAGTCCCCTCATTGTAATCGCTTTTCTGCCCCCCCACCCCCTGTTCCTCGTGCTCGCTTTTCTGCCCCCATCCCCCTGTTCCTCGTTGTAATCGCTTTTCTGCCCCCACCTGATCCTCGTTGTAATCGCTTTTCTGCCCCCTCACCCTCCTATCCCTCATGCTTGCTTTTCTGCCCCCACCCCCTGTTCCTCGTGCTTGCTTTTCTGCCCCCACCCCCCTGTCCCATTGTTGTAATCGCTTTTCTGCCAACCCACCCTCCCCCCGTTCCTCGTGCTCGCTTTTCTTCCCCCCACCCCCCTGTACCTCGTGCTCGCTTTTCTGCCCCCCCATCCCCCTGATCCTCGTTGTAATCGCTTTTCTGCCCCCCACCCCCCTGTTCCTCGTGCTTGCTTTTCTGCTCCCCACCCCCCTGTCCCCTTGTTGTAATCGCTTTTCTGCCCCCACCCCCCTGTTTCTCGTGCTCGCTTTTCTGCCCCCCCATTCCCCTGATCCTCTTTCTAATCGCTTTTCTGCCCCCACGCCCCTGTTCCTCGTACTTGCTTTTTTGCCCCCACCCCCCTGTTCTGCGTTGTAATTGCTTTTCTGCCCCCCCACACCCCTGTTCCTCGTGCTCGCTTTTCTGCCCCCCCACCCCCTGTTCCTCATGCTCGCTTTTCTGCCCCCACCCCTCTGTCCCCTCGTTGTAATCACTTTTCTGCCCCCCACCCCCCGGATCCTCGTTGTAATCGCTTTTCTGCCCCCCACCCCCTGTTCCTCATGCTCGCTTTTCTGCCCACCACCCCCCTGTTCCTCGTGCTCGCTTTTCTGCCCCTGTCCCCCAGTCCCCTCATTGTAATCGCTTTTCTGCCCCCCCACCCCCTGTTCCTCGTGCTCGCTTTTCTGCCCCCATCCCCCTGTTCCTCGTTGTAATCGCTTTTCTGCCCCCACCTGATCCTCGTTGTAATCGCTTTTCTGCCCCCTCCCCCTCCTATCCCTCATGCTTGCTTTTCTGCCCCCACCCCCTGTTCCTCGTGCTTGCTTTTCTGCCCCCACCTCCCTGTCCCATTGTTGTAATCGCTTTTCTGCCAACCCACCCCCCCCGTTCCTCGTGCTCGCTTTTCTTCCCCCCCACCCCCCTGTACCTCGTGCTCGCTTTTCTGCCCCCCCATCCCCCTGATCCTCGTTGTAATCGCTTTTCTGCCCCCCCACCCCCCTGTTCCTCGTGCTTGCTTTTCTGCCCCCCACCCCCCTGTCCCCTTGTTGTAATCGCTTTTCTGCCCCCACCCCCCTGTTTCTCGTGCTCGCTTTTCTGCCCCCCATTCCCCTGATCCTCTTTCTAATCGCTTTTCTGCCCCCACGCCCCTGTTCCTCGTACTTGCTTTTTTGCCCCCACCCCCCTGTTCCGCGTTGTAATTGCTTTTCTGCCCCCCCACACCCCTGATCCTCGTTGTAATTGCTTTTCTGCCTCCCACTCCCCTGTCCCCTCGTTGTAATCGCTTTTCTGCCCCCCCAACCCCCTGTTACTCTGTGTGTGTGTGGCTGTGTGTGTGTGTGTGGCTGTGTGTGTGTGTGGGGCTGCATGTGTGTGGGGCTGTGTGTGTGTGGGGGGGGCTCTGTGTGTGTGTGTGTGTGGGGGGGGCTCTCTGTGTATGTTTGTGTGTGTGGGGAGGGCTCTGTGTGTGCGTGTGGGGGGGGGCTTTCTGTGTGTGGGGGGGGACACTCTGTGTGTGTGGGGGGCTCTTTGTGTGTGTGTGGGGGGGCTTTGTGTGTGTGTGTGGGGGGACTCTGTGTGTGTGTCGGGGGCTCTCTGTGTGTGGGGCTCTCTGTGTGTGTGGCTCTCTGTGTGTGATTCTGTGCGTGTGCTCTGTGTGTGTGGATGCTTGTGGGTGGCTCTGTGTAGGTGGCTGTGTGGGTGTGTGGGTTGCTCTGTGTGAATGGCTATGTATGTGTGTGTGTGTGTGGGTGGCTTTGTGTATGTGGCTCTGTGTGGGTGCAAATGCAATAGGTCTCGCATTTGCTTGTGATTAAGCTATTGGCATTGTAAATGACAATGCCATTTATTTATGTTTTAAAAAGAAAAACATAAGTAAAAATAATGTCATGGGCAATGCCAATAGCTCTAACTTTACCAATGCCGAGACCATTGCATTGTAAATGCTTGTTTTCGTCTGCTTTCTGGGACTTGCAGTCCCCATAACACCATGAAAAAGAATGTTGCAAATTCCAGAATGCAAAGTCAAAATCTGTACTGGATGAACTTCTCATGAAATGAACTGGTAAACTTGAGACCTCTGCTTCAAATTGGGGAATGCAAAGTGCCTTGGGCTGAAAGGACAGAAGGACAATAGATGTGACTTGTGACATGGGGTGACTAGGCAGAAGTGCCCTCTTCTCAGTCTCCCTGTGGCTCGTTTTATGTCAGTTGACCTCCATTAAATTCCTGAGCTTTCCACCTGACTAATGTGTGGCCATTGCCAACAGAAAGTGAACTGTATGACAGTCACTAACGTAACAGGTTTAATTAATAATTAATCACGTCCTGTACAACCTTGCAAGTTGATAAAAGCGCCGATTTCCCCCACATACACTCCCTTATCACCCTGTTAGATAAGTTAAGTCTGTGGCAGCCTTGCAGGAAAATACCCCAAATACCCCTCTGCTCTACAGGTGCACTGGGGGTTCCTGGGCGCTTGTCCTCCTCTGGCAGAGCTTGTCTATCTGCCTTTTAATGGTTCCCAGCGCCAGGTGAGCACCTGTTGTTTACAACAGTGCTTAGAAACCGCAGAAGTAGGGCGTGAAATGCAAAATGAAAAGTTATTATTATGTAAGTTGGCACTTAACCATAGAAAACATGTTTTCCCCAGCATTCTTTGAGCGTCTCTTCCTTGTTATCATGCAAAGGTGGTGTGGGGTTTCCATGCAGGGCACGTGCCCCCATGAGGTTCCCATCATTTCAAGTGAGCACGAGCAGGAAAGGTCATTCAAGGGCACTTGGCGCTCTTCGCTCCCTGGCATCTGCTTTGGGGCCCTCGTGGCTGCCCCGGGCTGATCCCACAAAGGCCTAGCGATTGGGAAATCAGGCTGTTCCTGGCAGGCTGCTCTCTCGGGACAGTGGGTAAGGCTGGGGCGGGGTAATAATAAATACACACTGGTGCACACCTCTCACAGCGCGCCCTTCCTTTTCTTTCTTCCGTTCTTCCTTCATTCATCCCTTATAAAAAAAAAAACACACCCTCCCATGTTCTATATCACTGCTTGGTTAGAATTGTTGACTGGCAGCAGGATTTAAGTGTGAAGTGTGTTGGTGTTGTGTGTGCTGTGGGCTCTGATCCTGTTGTGATTGTGGACTGTGTGGGAAGTGTATTTAGAAGTGTGTGATGAGTAGAGGAGATTGTGTAGCTGTGCCTATGCTTGGAGTAGAGTGAAGCAGAGTGTGAGAGATAGTTCTGCGTGTAGAGTACATTTTTATTGATAATTGATAAAAACTCTTTCAATAAATACAAATTGTAGCTAAAAGCAGAAACTTACACAGATCAGCACTTGGTAAAATCGTATTAAATTGGAAGTCATTGTGTACAATCATATAGCCAGGCTTCACCGATTTCAGCCTTTATTGAGTTCTTACATTGTGTCCAAAGTTATTATTACAGAAGTCGTGTATTTTATGAATCCACAAATTAAAATACTATCTGAGCTATTCTGCAATTTCGTATGTTCAATCACCGTAAGGTTGGGGCTAAATACATCCTAATGATTGTTTAAAAAACGAATCAGCAGCATAGAGCATGAACTAGGATTTCATTATTATATTTGCACAATCTATAACTGTCATTATGTTAACTACACTTACATTTTTGTAGAACTTCTTCTGCATCGAACATGATATGGCAAGTTCCTGGCATGCTTCGGGGTTGTTTTGCTCAGAGGTGGTTAAAACTAGTTCACTCGGGGATCTTTCTTTAAAAGCTTTACGGTCTTACTCAGTTGACATAAAGTTAACCTACTTTTGCAATATCATTTTGAACTGTTGGTTTGTAAGAAGTTTCACATGCCAAGTTTGTGAAACTTCGGATAAATACCCATATGCCACTGAGTTTTAGTAGAATAATTTAAGAAGTCCAATTCCTTACTGTGAGCGTCCCTAAAAGACCTTTTATTAGCACTTTTTAATTCGAACCAACATCTTAACTTTGCTGCATTCTGTGCCAGTGATGACTGATCAATCAATCAATTTGAACTCTAAACAAACTTTGTCATGGCTTGTTGATTGAAGCAATCAAAAGTCTGAGCTAAGTAGCTTAATGTGAGCCGGGTTTAACCAGCTACCAAAACCACATGGCAGTACTTCCAACCCATAAGTTAACGAGGAAAGAACGTTTATTTTCATTACCATAAGAAATGGTGGTATCGATGGACCATGAAGATTTTGGGATACGTTTATAAATGAAGACTTTACATTTGCAGTTCTACTTTCCGCTGATTGTAATGGAGTAATTTACTTTTTTCTTTCATTTTACATTCCACCACCAAATATTTGTATGATTGGGTACTCACAATAGGTTTCCCATCTGGACTCTAATTACGCCTAGGACTCCCTAGGCAAGTAAAGACCAGTACTTTTGTCTTCTCATAGTTGACCTTAAAATTGTTTACCTGGCAAAGTGAGCAAAATTTATTTATAGAGTATGTTTATGTTGCAGTCCAGTTATAATGCAATCTAAAAGTACTGTATCAGCAGCAAACTGCGTAATGGGCAATTGCCGCCCGCTTACATTTTGGAGGCCTGCTCTGTGGTTATTCAATGCGTACTCAATATCCACCACTTATAGATTGATAAAAGCGGAGCCAATACAAATCCTTGTTTAAGGCCTACGTTGATAAATATCTTTTCAGGTAACTTGTGTCCAACTGTTTGAATACAGCGTAAAAATGCATTCAGTAAGTTAGTTGGTATGCCCCATTAAGCCAATTATGCGCAAGGCAAGCATCTGTTGATGCTGTGAAAAGTTTTCTTGAAGTCAATGCAAGAAGCAAATAAGTAACTACATTAATGAAGTGTTTTTTACACCAATAAGGAAATGGCAATGACCAATGTCCAAGAGGGTTATGTCAGTAGTTAGAAGGATCAAGCTTGGAATCTTTCTTGTGTATCATATAGAGAGGTGATCCTCTCCATGGCACAGGCAGCGTATTGGTTGAGTTACAGTTCCGGAATAGATTTTTTATTGATTCTAAGCAAAATCTTGGATACGTTTTAAGGATTGTAGCAGGCAACCCATTTTGACTTGGTGTAGCCTCCTGATCCTTTTGTTAACCACTGCCAGAATTTGCTCAGTATTAATCCTGTCATTGAGTGTCAAATCATTAATTTCAGATGGAATTGTTTTGAGTGCATGCGTTTTGCAATTAAGCTGTTTTTGAATGTCATCAAGTGTTTCAATTCCTATAAATGACCGAGGGTCATCAATTTTGAATTGTTCAGTTAAATGCAATGACATAAGAAGTTCAAAGAGCAGAGGAAACATTCCCTACAGGAATGCCCTCTGATCTGTCAATTTTATTTACCCAGACCCAGAAGTGTTTCATACGAAAGAAGAAACAGGATCCATGCAAGGTCATCCATTGTTTCACTTTGTAGCTCTTTTCCCGTCACAAAATAATTTGTCATACTGGCGCCTATGAGATTTGACTTTTTGAATTAGAACCTCATTTTTTCATTGTTTGTTGCTTATCTAATTTTTCGAGCAAGTTTTCTTTTTCCTTGGCTTAAGTCCTTTTATTGTTGACTGGAAAGAAGGTCGTTTTTGATGGTAGGGTATTTCTTAAATCATTTATAGAATAGTCCTATATTCTTGTATTGCAAGACTCTTTCAGCCACATGCATCAAAGTTAGCATTTGCGATTTCTTAATTGTGAAAATTAAGGAATCGGAATTAAGAAATCGCAAATTGCTATGCCTCAAAAAATCGCATTTTTATTTGCGATTTCTAGAAATTCCTTAATTGCGATTCACAATTTGCAAATCACAATTAAGGAATCCCTTCCCATTGATTCCTATGGGCCAAGAGGCCCATAGGAATGAATGGGAAGGCATTCACAAATTGCTATTAGCATTTTGCGAATCGCAATTTGTGAATGCATTTTCAAGGGTGCAGAGGGGGGTCTAAAGGACCCCCCTTACATCCCTGAAATGTAACCTTAAGTGCAAGTTTCACACACACATGTCCCAAAGACATGTGTGTGTGTAACATGAAAGTTTCAAAAATGCATTTTTGTGCATTTTTGAAAGTTTTTGCAAGTTAGCATGAAGGTCAACTTCATGCTAATTTACCCCTTCCTATTTGCGAATTCGCAAATTAAAAATGTTCATGCATTCCATTTAAGAAATCTCAAATTGCGATTTCTTAAATGCAATCGCAATTTTAGAAATCGCAACATGGTTGCATTATGAAATAACTCTTTTTTATTCTGTTTACCTTTTGGTGTCTGGTAATGTTCCCAATAGCGATGGTACACAGAACCAGATGCTGTTTTATTGGTAATGGAAACTCTGAAATTTAAAGAGACACTCTACAAGAACCAACGTTAGAATCCTCTTGGATCTGGTTATTTATTTAACCATTTTCTTTTGAATTTCAAAATACTTTTGAGTTATTTCATAAGCGTCTGAGTGTAAAGGAAATACCTTTCATTTTCAACATCAATAAATATAATCAATCAAAACCAAATACACAAATAATAAATGCTGTGACAAAAAATGTGTAACATTTAAAACATACAGAAATGCACTATTCTCCTAGCACACAATTTGTTTACAGTTGACCCTTTAAGTTTAACAATCATACAAAAAGAGCAAAAGTGCCGATCTCATCAAATTTCAGAAAGTGCCAACGCATTTCAAGTCCTAGTGAAACTCATGGGGCTCTCATCAGGGCTTCATTGAGGGTATTCAGGTGCTTGAGCAGGAGTGAAGGCAAGAGGTCCCTATATGGTTATTCACATAGCCAGGTCTTCAGTTTGTTGCACAACTCAAAGTGAGGAGGAGGCTATGAAGTGTTGAAGGAGTTCCTTCCCAGGTTTGGGTACGATGTACAAGAACGTGCGCCCTCCTGCTGTGCTTTTGTGAATGTGGGGGTGTGTGTGAGTGAGAGTGAGGCTGAGCGAAAGTGTCATTCCCAGGTGGAAATGTATTCAGCTGTTCAGGTATGCTAGTCAGGTATGCTGGTGGTTTACAATGTTTTGTACGTGTGTGAGAATTTTAAATTGGCTGCATTTGTGGCTGGGGAGCCAGGTGGGGTGAGATGTAGGTGGGGCCTGAGATGTTGAAGATGAAGATGAAGATGTTCTGGATGGTGTTTAACCCCTTGCATGCTGCCGCGATTCTGCGCCTGTGTGGCACATTCCGATCGCGGGTGCGGTCATGACGGCCGGGAACCGTCATCAGCACACGAGCACTGTGTGCCATGACGTCTCCCGGCCGTCATCAGCATGCAAGGGGTTAATCTGTGTGTGAGCTATTTGAAGATTCAGCCATAGAGTGTGTTGCTGATGTAGAGTCTGCTGTTGATGAGTGCCTGTGTGACAGTTCGCCTGGTGTTCTGTGGCAGTCATTTAAAGATCTTTTAGAGCTCGCGTAGGAGTTAAAGGTATTGTTGCATACTGAGTTTGAGAATTTGATGTTTAATTTTAATGACTATTTATTCAAGCTGACAAAGCAGAATTCATTCGTAAGATGTTACCTTTGCTTTGATCCTTTTTATCATTATCTACTTGCTTTTTTAGAAAGTAACAATTTAAACAGTTACCTCTTGCTCCAGCAGCCTTTCCATAACAAAATTAATGTCGTGTAATGGAGCTTATATCAGGATTTTGGGTTCTTGGTCATAGTAGGTTCATTTATAAAAAGCTCTGTATGTCTAAACGATGAGGCTGTAAATTAAACAATAATACTTTTTTATTCATGGCCACTTTATCACATTGAGTGTCTTAGTTAAGTTTGATACTGGGAAGATCCGTAAACGTTTGCCCTATTTTTACCACATTTAACAAGCTGGTGGTCTTAAAAAAGGATTTTGTTGTTACTATAGTGCTTGCTACCTGCTCACCATGCATTTGATAACAATGTTTTGCTAAATCTGTTTCTCTTTTGAAGCCCCAATGATCTTTGGTGCTGACTTTGCTTATCCCCTTTGTTATTGGGGTAAAAAAGGAATCATTGCCTGGATTTGCAGAAGTGCACTTTTCATGTGTAAATGTAGATCTTGTTTGCATTTGTAGCTCTGGAAACTGGCAGTCCCAGGTGTTTTTAAAGTAGTGCTTTGTTTTGTGAAGATGTAATATGTCTTCTGAGATGAGCTGTTTTAATAGGCTACCTTTAACAATGGTATCAGGCATTTTCTTATTTATGCCTGAGTTATAATTTGGCGGAAGGGTACTCAGAAATATGATGAATGTCCTGTCCGCCTTAGTACAAGTGCATTATATCCTAATATACTTGTAAAAAAGTGTACTAAAGTGGACAACATATTTGGGATGTTTGTGAACGAGCCGCCTTGAGCCAAACTTTAACGTTGCCCCCTGAGCTCACTCTTGCATGGTGTTAAAAGGCCCTCCTACACCACAGGCTCCTGTCTCCGCCTCACTCCTGGTGGTCGAGTGAAAGAGCACACTGCTTTTCTGCTGTTCTGCCTCTACCTTTATTGCTTCTTTTTTCCGTGCCCTCTTGCCTCTTTTACTCTGTGCCCTCTTTATTGTCTCTTGCCTCTTTTCCTCTGTGCCCTCTTTCTTCTCTTCTATCTCAGTCTTTTTCACCACGTTTTGTTTGTGCTGCTGCTTCTCTGGCCCCTCCAGTGTGTCCTTCCTTCTTCCCAGCTGACCCACCCTTCCCCGACCCCTACTTAATGGCGGCCGCTGTGCCAAAGGCACGCCAAATTCAAGCCCGTCTGAGCCTGTGCGTGATTCGAACGCAACCAGCATCAGGGACCTTGGTCATCTGACCCATCTTCTACAACTCCAGCATCCTCCCCGCTCTCAACCCCAGACGCAACAACAACTGCCAGCTCTTGATGCCAAACATCACCTAAGGCCCTCTTGCCTGTCTACACTGCCGCCACACCTTCTCCCACCTCCGTATCCTTGCAGCATCCCCAGCCAACCAGACTTCACCGTTCACAAACCATTCAACGGCATCCTCCTTAACTTACATTCCCTATACAAGCACGCCATAGATATCGGGGGACCTCCTCAACACATACTCGCTCGAAGTCGCCTTCTTCACTGAAACCTGGAACAACGCTAACTCTGCACCCGACATTGCCACTGTCATTCCCGATGGATACAACATCCTACGCAAGGACTGCCCCTTCCACCCAGGAAAAGGCATCGCCATCGTTCACAAAAGCACCCTCCTTATGACGACCACTGTCCCGGACGACACAACGACCCTCATGAAGCACCTCCATTTCCAGTTCCAGACCAACCCTAAAACAACTCTCTGCGGTACCCTCATCTACAGGCTGCCTGGTCCCAGTGCTCCTTTTACCAATGCCATCCCTGACCTTATCACACCCCAAGCCCTCACCTCCATAGACTACATCCTACTCGGAGATTAAAACTTCTACCTGGACAACCACGACTACTCAAACACCGCCTCACTCTTAGAGTACCTCGCCAACATAGTACTGAAGCAACTAGTCACCACCCCTATGTACGCAGAGGGAAACATACCCGACCCCGTCTTCATGGAAGAAAATAGCATCTTCTACAGCCACACCACAGAACTCCTCTGGATAGATCACCACTGCATCCACTTCTCCTTCAAAAATATCAATCATACACAAGAACGGCCACTTCCCTCCCGCAGAAGTGGGAACAAAGTCACCGAAGACCGGCTCACCTCCGGCCTCATCAGCACCCACTACAGACTACGCCAGATGCAAACACTGCAGCACGCAACCTCTACTGCTGGACCACGAACTGCACCAATATACTTGCCACCTCAAGAAAGCCACAGGAAGACACATCATGGAAGCAAGCTGGTCCACCTCTGCACTCCAGATGATACTGCAGATGACTCCGGAAGACATGAAGGAACAAAAAAAGCTCAGAAACACACACCAACTACTAAGCAGCCACCACCATCTCATCTAATCCATAAGGAAGAAATCCCTCCAAGACAGAATCCTCACAAATGCTCACAATACCAAAGAACTTTTCTCCATCATCACAGATTTTGACAAACCCTGCAACAAAGCAACAGACATCACCATCCCCAGACCTCTGCAACAGACTCAGCACCTTCTTACACCACAAGATTAAGATGATCCATGACAACTTCGGCAACCAAGACCTCTACACCACTCCAGCTCCCACTCCAGGAAACGCCACCCAACTGACCCTGCTTAAGTGGACTCCATTCATGACAGACGCCACCTTGAAGACCATGAAAGGCATCCACTTTGTTGCACCCCCAGATGCCTGCTCTCATCACATCTTCCACAGAGCCACCTCCGCCGTTGCACCCAAACTTTGTTGGACGATCAACTGCTCATTTGAAAACGCCACCTTCCCCGATGACTGGAAACAGGCCAAAGTCAAACCCCTCCTGAAAAAGCCCTCCACAGACCTGATAAATCTCAAAAACTTCAGGCCAATCTTCCTGCTTCCATTTGCAGCCAAAGTCATTGAAAAGGCTGTCAACACACGGCTAGCAAATTTCATTGAGGCTAACAACGTCCTCAACACCTCCCAATCAGGGTTGCACACCAACCACAGCAGTGAGACCGCCACCTAATGGGCGAATTTTGCGAATCTCGCGTTCGCGAATTTTGCGGATTTGCGAACTCGCAATCCGCAAAATCCGCGAATTCCCGCGAATTTGCGGATTTTTTTTTTGTGTTCGCGCGTGTTTCTGCCAGTTCGCGAGGGTTTTTACAATTTCGCAATTTGCGAACTTACCTGTCGGGTCGCAAGTTTTGCGAACTTGTTGTTTCTACGTGTCCAGCCTGTTTGGGACACTCTTCTTCATCACTGCCACTCTCTGTCACCACTGCCACTCTCTGACTACTCATGCCACCCTCTGGCCCACCCATGCCACCCTCTGTTTCATCACCACACCCTCTGGTTGTCCAGTGTACATTATTTTCGGCAAAGCAAAGCACACCTTCCCTGCCTCAAGTGACCTGAATTAATTTGGGGCTGATTAATGTGTCACAGAATATTTTTTTAGCTGGCACCTGCTTCCTTAGTGCTTCCTGATTAGTGATCTTTTGCACTTGCTAAGTGCTTTCATTGTTGCAAAATTAGTTACAACACCTGCCCTGCCCCAACTGACAATAATGAATTAGGGGCTGATTAATGGATTTTAACTTCCAGCCTGGCTCCTGCTTGTCTCCCTTAGCTGTAATTCAGGACCTTTGTGGCATATGTGTAACTATTCTGAGGTTCAGAGCAGGGTCACATAATAGTTGCAACTGGCAACTGAACTCTGGAGGGGCCCCTCAGGAAGCACTACAGGAAATGGCTACTAATGATGAGCCTGAACTTTTGAACCTGGTAAGTAGTTTCAGTTTTGCTAAGATCGTATTTCTGCAATTTAGCACTTACTCGCGGGGTGCGAAGTTGTACTGGCAAGCCGCGAACTCACGCGAACAGTGCGAGCAAGCCATAAAATCCGCTGCTCGCGGATTTGCGGATTTTGCGGGAGATTCGCGGATCTCGCGGATTGCGAATTTACCGAAAATCCGCAAAATCCGCGAGCGAAACGGATTTTCCGCCCATGCTTACCGCCACCTGCTCGTCGCCAGAGACGACATCTGCTCACTCCTCGACCACGGCGAAACAGCTACCCTCATCCTCCTGGACCTCTAGGCTGCCTTCGACACCATCTCCCACCGCACTCTAGCCACCAGACTTCACGATGCCGGCATCCACAGCAAGGCCCTCGACTGGATATACTCATTCCTCACTGGCAGAATTCAGCGGGTCAGACTCCCTCCCTACCTCTAGGAACTGACAGAGACCAACTGTGGAGTACCACAGGGCTCCTCCCTCAGCCCCACCCTCTTCAATATTTACATAGCTCCATTGCAAACATCGTCAGGGACCAGGGGCTCAATATCGTCTTTTACACCAACACCCAGCTCATCCTCTCCCTTACCAACAAACCCAACATCACCAAACACAACTTCCATGAAGATATGAAAGCTGTCATCACCTGGATAAAGAACGGCTGCCTGAAACTTAACTCAGAGAAAACAGAAGTGTAGTAAGTTGATGGACGCAGAAACTGACTTAATAAAAAGCAGGTACATTATTTATTGTAATAAACAGCAGAATGGAAAAGTGTGGCTCTCCCTCTGGCCAGTCAACAGCAACTGTCTAGAAGTAGAACCATCAGCCCACATAGGAATGTGGAATGCACTGAGCACAGCGCTCCACACTCCACTAGCAACATAGAAGATTACCACATATCCTCTTCCCTTAAACAAATAAAGATAAGTTAAGATAATTAAAACAATATCCTAATATAAATTCAATAAAGGTCAAAAATTAAACCATGACATACATCAAGAATGAATAAATGAGTAAAGATAAAATAACAGCACAGAATGAAATAACTGTGAAATACATGTCGACAAAACATATCACTTGCAAATGTAATCTTTTAAATAACCTGGAGGGCACCGATTCCTATACACTCTCGCCTCCCGAGTAGGTTGAAGTACATCCAAGGAAACTGATGGAGTAGGAGCAGGAGCATCATCTCCTCCCTGTACAACACTGTAAGAAGCAAAGTTTCCCTTAGAATTATAAATTACGTCTTTGTCAGACATGTTCAAAAACGTATTACCCATAGAAGTGTCACAACCATTACCTCTGATCATATCATCTGTACCTACCATACCCTTCTGGTAAAGAGCCATCCGTCTATAATTCCACTTGTCACCATTATCTAAAACCACACAATTTGGTAAAGTAGATTTAACTCTGAATGGTCCTAGAAATTTCTTGAATGAAATACCAGATCTGCCAGACTGTACCTTCACCCAATCACCAGGGCAAATTATCCTCTCTAGTCTTTTGTTGTGATTCACACTACTTTGTGATGGAACAGAAGATGACGTGTCCTTAATCACATCTTTTGTTAATATATCTTTCATCCAAGTGAGAACCAATTTCGTATTAGGTACTCTCCCACGCATTATCTCAAAAGGTGTTTTATTGGTGACACTGTGTTCACTGCAGCGATATGCCCAGATCCTTTCTGATACCATAGAATCTACTTCTTTACCACTAGAAACAGCCATTTGAATGACACCTTTAATCAAACGGTTGGCCCTCTCAACAATTCCATTTCCCTGTGGGTTGTACAGAGAAGTATGACTATGTCTAATACCACATGTAGACAAAAATTCTTTGTTTTCAACAGATGTTAATTGAGTTCCATTGTCTGTTAACAGTACAGAGGGTATACCCTCTTCACGCCAAATATTCCTCATGACGTTTATAGTAGTTGACGTAGTAATGCCTCCTGTAAATTTTACTATTAACCACTTTGAATGGACATCTATGCCAACAATACCAAAATGCAAATACTCCTTAAGACCATTCATGGGACCTATAAAATCCATACATACAGTGTGCCATGGTAACCCTGGGAATGAAATATGACCATGAGATGCTTGAACACCAACCTTCAAACACTTGTCACTCTCCCTACAAATATCACATTTTCTAACCCAAGTATCTACATCTGAATTGATCCCTGGCCACCACCAGTTCATCCTAAGCCTTTTTTTAGTTATCGGTTGTCCCAAGTGCCCTTCATGAGCGATTCTTATTAAATTATGCCTCAATGAAGTTGGAGGGATAAACAAATCTTCTCTCATGATCAGAATGTCTTCATAAACAGAAAGTTCATCCAATAATTTTAGAAAAGGGCTAACCGAGATGGGAACAGTGCTCTCTCTCTTGCAAACCTGTTGTATCAATTTCTTAAGTTCTAACATAGAACTATCATTCAACATGGCATCAACCCACTCACTCTTAGTTAATGCCTGTGGTTCACATACATTCAACACATCTTGTACTAAGGCAACTGCACCCTCATTCTGTTTTTTCAGAACTGCCTCTTTATCTACTGTGTCCCAATCAAGTGACAATCTTGATAAGCAGTCCGCTTGTATGTTCCTCCAACCTTGGATATACTCTATATTGTAGCAAAATTCCTGAAGGCGAGAAGCTAACCTGGTCAATCTTGCTGAGCACTTTGCATCACCCCCGGTAATAATACGCGTATGAGAGGCTTATGATCAGTTTTCAATATGAATTTAGACCCCCATAGATAGGTTCTAAAGTACTCACACGCCCACCCAGCAGCCAAAGTCTCACGGTCTATAACTGAATAGTTCTTCTCACAAGCGGTTAGTGTTCTGGATGTAAATGCTACTGTCTTTTCTTTGCCATTATGAACTTGAGCCAACACAGGTCCAAGTCCAGTAGCACTTGCATCAACTGTGAGCACAGACTGTATTGCGTCAAAAGGCGTAGGAATGTCTGCATTGCAAATGTCCTTTTCAATACTATCAAAGCATAGTTGTTGGACATCACCCAAATTAAAACTAACTCCTTTTTTCAAGAGAGACCTTAAGTCTACAGTCTTTGTCGAGAAATCTCTAATAAATTTGGAGTAATCTTAAATTAAACCTAAAAATGAACGCAATTTGTCCTTGTCTGAGGGTACAGAAGCTGAGCGAAGGCATCTAAGCGGTCTTTCTTAGGTTTCACATCAAGTTCTGAAATTTCATAACCTAAATAATCCACTCTATCCACCAAGAACTTACATTTGTCTTGTCTCAATGCAAGACCAGATTCTCTAATTTTGAATAACGCTTCACGAAGAGTGTGATTATGTTGTTCAACTGTGTCCCTAAATATTAGGATGTCATCCTGGAAGAAAACAATGTTCTTCATCCCCTTAAACAACACATTCATCATTCTCTGGAATATGCTTGCTGCAGAACACAACTCAAAAGGCATCCTGATACACTGAAAAATACCTTCCGTAGTGATGAAAGCTGTCAATGGTTTAGAGTCTTCGTGTATTCTGATCTGGTGATACGCGTTTTTTAAATCAAGCTTTGTGAAAAATGTACCCCCACTTAATGCTAAGACCAATTCATTAATGTTAGTTAGTGGAAATGTATCAACCACCATGTTTTGTTTAAGCGACCTAAGGTCAATGCCGAACCTGAATTTGCCATCTGATTTCTCCGTGATAACTACTGGTGAAACCCATGGCGAATTCTCAGCAGATTCTATCACTCCTGAATCAAGCATGTCTTGAAGCATTCCTTTGATAGCTTCCCTAGCCACTAAGGGTGTTCTACGTACCCTATGCTGTACTGGAATTGAGTTGGGTTTTAGAATTATTTTGTGTACATATCCTTTAAAACAAACAACCTAACTCTTTCTTAAAAACATCCTTAGCTTCTTCTAAGATTTCTTCTATAGAAGGATTGTCTACAACTAAGACTTGCGTTGGAGCCCTAGGATTTATGATAATAGACATATCAAATTGATGCATCCATCCTAAAATAGGAGGTCCATCCTTTGCTATATATACTTTGCCTTCCACTCGTCTACCTTTAAATTCAATCACTTACTTCATGTATCCAATGAGATCAATTCTTTCACCTTGATACCCTCCTGGATTGATATCCTTAGGTTCCAATGTAGTGTTAGGCCAGAATTTGTCAAAAATGTACCTTGGAATAATGGTATACATTGACCCACAATCAACCATCAAATGTACGCCTGCTCCATTAATTTTAAATTCTGCCTTAGGTCTGTTTTTTCTACCAATTTGATCATTGGGGTCATCCACACATAAAATTCTATCAACCTGTGAAGGAACATCATTGTTAGTGCCACATATATTTACACTTTGGGGTAAAGGAGTATCAGCACCATTTATCATTGCAACTCTCTGTTTGAAGGATTTCCTGCACATATTAGAAAAATGACCTTTCTGTCCACATTTTAAACAATTCTTATCAACAGCAGGACACTTGCGATTGTCAGCATTGTGGTATGTGCTATCACACCTATAACAAGATCTAAATTGCTGTCTGCCTCTTTGAGAATATTTTGTTCCTTTAGAAATAGCCGCAATGTCTGAGTCTTCTCCATATATGGAAGAAACATTAGTGGGATTGCACTCCCCTTTCTTGTTCATTTCATGTATGCAATATTGCGAATGTTCAAGGACTTTCGCTATCTCAATGGCATCCTTCAGACTTGGGTTCTTCGCTGCCCAAAGTCTCTCTTGTGTTTTTTTACATTTACACTGTACAATTAATTGGTCACAAACCAATTCATCTGTCAGTGCCCCAAACTTGCACTTCAGGGATAATTCTCTAAGTTTCTAAACAAAGTCATCTATTGACTGATTTTCGCTCTGTCTGTGGGTGTAGAATTGGTACCTATTCATTACTATGTTGATCTCCTTTGCAAATCTTGTTTCTAAGCGTTTCTTAGTTTCCTCATACACGTCTTCAATAGCATTGCCATTGGCTAAAGTTGCTAAAGGTAAGTACTTAAAGATACGTTGTCCATCTTTACCTAGATTATTTAATAGTTAAGCTTTTTTCCTTGCAGCACTAAACTTTGATCCATCTATGGCATCTATATAGTTCTCGAACATAGGTAGCCAATCCTCCCACTCTACCGAAAGTGGTCCTGGAGAAGCTAAGATTACAGGAGGTGTAACTATTGTACCTTGGTTAGCCATTGTGAGTAAACAGATACTGTTGTGAATAATAATTTATATATGTATTTGAATAGTTTACTTCCAAAGAATCTCTTTACATGTGAAGAGAAAATATTAATTCAAATAAGCTTTCAAAATCTTAAAGTGCTTAAAAAAATTTAAAAATCCAAGGAGACTCTACTTGTTTACATAACAACAGTTCGATGGTTACTCTACTGTTAAAATACACAAAATATTCTTGGATGAAAGTCATTGAATAAGAGAATAATACCTCTGAGTTCTCTACACAATTGTAAACTTCTGATCGCTATTTTCAAAAACACATGTTCATCGTAGCTCACCAGAGTTCACTAGACGAGCTGTTACCTCATCTGAGTTTGTTTTTTTCTTGAAATCAAAAAGGCCGTCACGTAGTTTTGACGTTTCTTTCCACACTGGATTGGGCTTGTTTCAGTACAGCGCTGTGCGTGGTTTAACAATCTTTCTGAAGGCGATCGAGCGCTATGAATGTCAACTCGAGATCGCTCAACGTGATGTCACCAGCTCGCGCATCAAACAAAATGTAACGGTCACTTCCAATCCGCTTCCAGGATTCTGATTTTCCTTATATTTACTCACAATACGGCCACTCCAAAGCGGTAACACATCCAATTTGTTACAAAGGAGATAACTTCTTCTCCAAAAAGCGTCGGTTTCCTTCGTGGGGCAGTTCCACCAAAACACGCCGGAATTCGTCAGCCACTCCACTCTGCATAGGTAACACGGCCAGATCGTCGCCAAAAATGTAGTACGTTGATGGACACAGAAACTGACTTATTAAAAAGCAGGTAAGTTATTTATTGTAATAAACAGCAGAATGGAAAAGTGTGGTTCTCCCTCTGGCCAGTCAACAGCAACTGTCCAGAAGTAGAACCAGCAGCCCACATAGGAATGTGGAATGCACTGAGCACAGTGCTCCACACTCCACTAGCAACATAGAAGATTACCACAAGAAGTCCTCATCCTTAGGTCCACACTCTATGCTTAGGATGACTCCTGTTGGACCCCTGCCCTCAGCAATCCCCTTATCCCGACAGACCATGCACAAAAACCCGGCATCATACTAGACTCATCATTCACAATGAACCGCCAAATCAACGCTGTATCCTTGACCTGCTTCAACACCCTCCGCATGCTTCAAAAGATGTACAGATGGATCCCATCTGAATTCAGAAAAACTTTCATGCACGCTGTCATCAGCAGCAGACTGTATTACGGCAACGCCCTCTATGCGGGAATCAACAAGGAACTCCTTCGCAAACTACAGACCGTCCAGACTGCCGCAGCCAGCCTGATCCTCGATATCCTCCGTTGCAGCCACATCACCCAACCTCTCCACGATCTTCCAGTCGAAAGAAGAATTACCTTCAAACGTATTACCCACGCATACAAGGTCATTCCCAACACTGGACCAATATTACCAAACAGCCATCTCTCCTTCCACGCACCCAAAAGACACCTCCAACCAGCCTGCCTTGCTCTGCCTTCCGTCCCATGCATCTACAAGACCAGAACGGTGGGAAAGTCCTTCTCCTACCTGGCAGCCAAGGCCTGGAATAACCTCCATCTCCCTCTCTGGCAAGCCCCCACACTGCTCCAGTTCAGGAAGGACCTCAAGATCTGGCTCTTCGGGGGACCACAGCACTTAACAGAGCTACCTCCCTCCCCCCAAGTGCCTTGTGACCCTCACAGGTGAATAGTGGCGCTTTACCAACCCTGATTACTTGATTGATTGATTGATCATTTGTTAAAGTATTCCCAGACTACAAGATCAGATCATTGTTAGTGCATTTACTTTTTCTACTATCATGGATGAATTTACAGTATTATCCACTGGTTGCTGTTTTTTTTCGCAGATGTACGAATGTTGGTTGAAATAATTTTGATTTGTATTTCAACCCTCTTGCTGTTGTATCACTCAGAAAATGATTGCACCATGTTTAAAGCCTCCACCATGTTTGTATTATATTGGGTACATTCACTAGCATTTGCACATGTTTCATTTGTACTATTGACTGCTTCCTGTGCCCAGATTACCAGGGAGATTTGCTTGGTCATTTTCATTTTCTGTTAATGTGAAGAAACTTTCCATTTTGCTCCAAATAATCGACTATTTATCCAAAATAAGGGATTGTTTTGACAGGGCTGAGACCATTACATTTAACTGCATCCATCTTACACCATGCCATTGAATCATTTGCTCTGTCCTATCCTGTTATACTTATTGTCTTCTTGTTTCCTATTGCTCAACTGATTGGTTCTTCAAGCTGACATTAAGTTAGTCCTTATCTGTGACGTCACAGGGCAAAAAGCAGTGACCCTTCTGGTCCCCTTTTAGGTCCATATTGGTTTTTTTTCTTCGCTGGACTGTCTTTGCTTGAGGTGTACTAGGCACTAAAATTGCTGGGGCACCTCTTGGGGTAAAGGTGGCTAATTAGGCTCGAGAACGTTTTTCGAGATTGCCTTTCTTTAATTTGTTGGTTTGAGCATCTTAAAATTATTTCTTCTGAAACACACAGGTTTTTCCCCGCTGGGTTTGTGTTATTTTTAATCCTATAGACAAATATAAACTTGCTTTTCCTCTTGCATGGTATTCGACACTCTGAGTGTTTTAGTCTTGTTTCAGTTTCTGCATGTGAAAAGTTAAGGCCTGGAGGAAGTGGAGGTATTGTCGTTAATGCACTGGAGTGAGGTGGCCACCCTACAAGAGGTTGATGCCGAGACCCCCGCTTGTCAAACATCTTTAGGAGTAAGGACCCTCTCCTGGCAGAAATGTTTATAACCTGGTACTCCACATTATTGACATTCATTGACAACCATAAAAATCCCCAATTCCCATGGCAATTCATTTTTACAGTAGGGAATAATATTAAATAGTGTTTAGTAAACCAAAGGTTTGTCGGCGATAGTGGTTTGGTGTCAGAGGCTTACCACACAGTTCAAACAAAAAGTCTCAATGGTACTTTCTTTTTCCCCAAAAAAACATAATTTGAAAAACCTGTTTGGATGATTATACCTTTCTGAACTAATGTGATAAGTGGGCCTGTTTTTGTCTAGAGAGATGGTCAACCTGTGGTTGCCCCTCATTAGTACCAGTTTAAACCTAGTATAGCAATATACAACAAAAAGGTGACCAGTTAAGCTTTGCAAAAGGCCTTCTACTACGTAACAACACGTGTTGCTGCTTTTCAGTAACTTTTGAACCGGTTGAGCTATAAACATTTTATTTTTGTTAAAATCAGTAAATTATGCAGAAGGTGATTGATTATGTGACAAATGCAGCAAATCTATAATATTGAAAACATCACCCCGGCTACACAATCTCATAATCCCAGTGATCCTTGGTATAATGGCTGTAATGCATGGGCTACAATTTTAGGTCACAGCATCTGAGGAAAACCATATTAAATTTCATGGAATGCTGACAGGTTGGCTTTTACAGCTGCAATGGAACTGGAGGTTGCTGAACATAATTTATCATAATTAAAACAAACCATTCACTATCATTAATGATGAACTGTAAGGTCTAAGTAGGCTACTTTTTTTTAATTGCAGGGGAGGAAGTGGACCCCTAATCGTCCTTCATACTGTTTTTCTAAAAAGGGTTTTATTTTTAGCATTATGAAAACAGACGCTTTTATTTAAGCAAAAACTGACTCCTGGTCATATTTGTTTGCTGCTATTGATGACTTCAGTCATGTTTGGGGGTGATTTGTGTATTTTTAGTCCTACAAGGTCACAGCCTTTTACAGAACATATGTAAGTAATTATTTTATACTTGCATTACACACAGTATAAGATAAACGGCTACAAAATGCACTAAAAGCTTTACCATGAAATGGTGCTTCCAAAATATAGATTTTAGTAATCCTAGACAATACTAATGCAATTTCTTTTAAATGCCTGTCCCTTCAACCCCTATCCCATGGATAGAAAGTACAATGTAAATACAATTACAATTAAAAAGCATGAACTTCAGAGCTCAGTTGTCTAGTCAGAAACACCTTTTCTAGTAGGGTCTTTTATTACATTGATACTTTTTGTGAAAATTAATTTGAATATGATACTGAGGTACCCCAACATTTCAACTAATTGTAAACTCCCATAAAACACATCCGGCCTACTGATCCGCTGATGAAAATTCAGCTAGAAGGAAAGTCAGAGCTGGAATTAGTAATGTGCCTGCCAGGTAAGTGGCAGATTACAGCAGCAATCTGTAATTCATATTACCAGGTGTTTGGGCACTTCTCTGGGAATGTGTGTGTGTCTCTTATCCTACTAAGTGGCTCCCTTTTAAACTCTTAACGTGGCTAATTCAGAAAACACATTTACCACCTTGGGAAATGACTGACTGTTGACGAGCCCAGCTCGTCATGAGCGTGGAAGGGGTTAAGTTTTGTGGAAAAGTATGTCTTATTTGGAAACATGCATAGCTCACAAGAAACAAGATCAAGAGCCTTGTGTGTTGCCGCACATACTGGTTCTTTACAATTGTACTAACACTTGACTCTAACCCATCCCCTTGGCTAATATTTGCCCTCCCCAACACTCTGGCCTCTCTCCGTTTTTTCAACATGAAAACCCCCAAAATGTTATAAATACAAACTCCTATTCTTCCCATACATTTCCTCACAATTTCTTTTCCATCATGCCCACCCTAGCCCAGGCTTTCTCTGTTTCTTGGTTACTCGCCTTCAACGCCTTGTAGCGTACATCTGCATGCAAGCAGGCACCCTAGCAGGAAACCTTGTTTAGCTGTCTTTCACAGCACAAGACACTCTCTAAATGACACTCCAGCTGAAGCATTTTAACTATCGATTATAACTGTTCGGGAACTGTTTTTTCTAGTTTCCAAGCAGAAGTGAGAATGGGCAATGCGTGACCCCCTTTCCACGACTTTACGGCCCCCTGGGGGTATGCGGGCAAAAGATTGAAGACGTCTACGGGCCTAGATGTCTCCACTAATCGTTGTGAAACAGATGGGCTCTTTTTTTGCTATCATTCTGCCCATTTGCAACACACACACTTTACTTGCTTCACCTGCAAGGATTCACATGTCCCTACTTAGCTGCCCAGTACGTAGTAAAGCTGCAAACCTTTCAAATGGATCAGGCTCAGGTAAATCAACCTAAGTCAATGGGACAGACAACCATTAGTGGTTGCTCAGTCATAGGGTTCCTTGGAAGAGAGGCCAGATTCTTCTTTGAGCCTTCAGTGGTTGGCAGCTTTGCTGAGCATTGCTGGGTTTGGAGTTAGGTTTTGATGGGATCAACTTTGGTGTTGCTGACCTCAGTTCGTTTATGTCTTGGTTGTTTGTCTTTACACTCAGTGGGTTTGCAGCTTAGGTGCTTGATGTTTTTTCTCTCTGGTGTTACCCAAAGTGCACTGCAGTGATTTAGTGTTATTAAAGACTGAGAAGAGGACGGGTGATATAGAGGTACTGTCCGAATTGCTTATTTCCTCAATCAATCAATCAGGGAGTTTTGAAGCGTGCTACTCACTGGGGGGGTAAGGAGATCTCAAGGTGCTGGTGGTGGGGGAGGGGAGGATCCGCTCCGGTCCGTCGACCTAAACCTACAGAGGATGTGTGCTCTTTTGCTCAACCTTTTATCAATGACGTAGAATTACCTTTCAAAGCATACCATCTTGGGGGAAGTGCCTATATGTGGTAGTTATTCTTTGCATTTTTGGACGGGAGGTGGTGACTGGAGTTTATGAGGAGGGATTCAGAATTTGGCAAGGTTTAGTTAACTGGATTCCAAATTGTTATGACTGGGAGTCTGAGCCTGGTTCAAACACCACGTCAGAGTTCCAAAATCGTTATACATGTCTACTCCTATGTTTATTGCTGCAATTGGAGTACATTTACTTTTTGGGCATTCGCAAAAAAAAACCCACCATACTTAAGGGAAGCTGCGACAGTTATGTATTAATTAACCGCTCTATAAACATATGTCAAGAGCCTATCCTACAGAAATGCTCGTGCATGCTAAACAACCATCAGCAGCATACATGCATCGTAAAATGTGAGAGTTAGTGCTGGATACCATAAAGCCAGAGCAGTGGAGAGCTGTAGTAAAGGGATGATCAGACGGGGAAGGACATCCAGATAAAGCAGTCTCTAGGCCACAGCTACTGATTCAGCTAGGAAGGCCAGGGGTTCTGCGGATTCATCATTAAACAGGTGGGCCTTCAGAGCAGACTTAACACCAGTTATTGCAGACGTCACTAGGGGGCTAGAGAGAGGGAGCATCCTTTCAAAGCCGTTCAACGTACTGAAGAACCAGAGGCGTCCCCCAGGTGGAGCCAACCAGGGCCACGTGGCCTAGTAGCATTCCTCCAGACCCGGCTCCTGTCCCCCTCCACCACAGCTAATAATAAATACAACAATGTCATCCACTCTCAGGGAGATGCGTGTGACGGTCAATCAATGGGCAATGGTGCTCAGGCCTCCTGGTCCCCGGGGAACACCCTTCAGCCCCCCCGTGCAGGTGTAATTGGAAAACAATTGACCATGGCCACCGGGTGAGTCTGCAGTTTGGTTGATTTCTTGTGGTGCCAGAGGGATGTTTGTCTTCCTTTTGCAGGGTGAGAAGGCAGTTTCATCGGGGTGAGTTGTCTTGCTACTTCCTTTTCTAATCAGAGGCGTGTCCCATAATGGAAAAACGAGTATCCCCCATCGTGCGTGAGTGTCCTGCCCCAGCCAGCCTGGCCCCCTAGCTGAGGGAGAGGCAGTATAATGGGACGCTGGGAGGGGGGTCTCAGAGTCCTGGCATTTTGATAGAAGACAACCGGGCCGGGATTGCTAATTTTGATTCCTAAAATGCTTCAGTTGAAGCTTTCGTGCCAGGGCACCTCCTTTCTCGAATGAAATGCAACTATACACGAATGGGTGTAAAGGGTTCTTGGAAGCCTTTGAGCGAATGACTCCAAGCTTTGTGATGAGAATTTTTTTTTTGAGTGGTATACTTTTAATCACATTTGTATTTACACAGTCCTTACTACCCCATAGGAGGTGTTGAAGGGACAGTTATGTAAAAAACTAATTGCATTACGCAGCTCTGGTATTACTAAATTGTACATTTTAGAAGCACCATATTATCGTAAAACTATTTGCACATTTTGTAGCAGTCTATCGTATACTGTGTGTAATGCAGTTATAAAAAAATGACATATCTTCACAGTGCTTTCTGTCAAAGGCTGTAACCTTGTAGCACTAAAAATACACAAGTCACTATTCTTCACTGCACCCACCAAGATTTAATTTTGTGGCTCTCTGGTTGCACACAGACCTCTGCAGCGCATTAACTAATCGAGGTGTCATAATGTACTGTAGTGCATTTCCCACAGAGTAACAACTTTTACAAGTTATGTTTCATTTAAGCTGCCCTTATTTTATATGTAGCTACTTGAGGGTAAAAGCCGTAATACATGTACAGAATATTTTGGGGCTTATTATGAGTGGCTTGTGCCAGAGCATCACTTTTTTACGCTCCTGCAGCGCTAGCCTCTCAACCATAACTATGAGGGATGTATGTCATTACAACGCATACTTTTACAACGCATACCTTTACAACGCATTTTTTACACCTCAACATCCATTACAACGCACCATTACAACGAATTCTTTGAAACTACCTTTACAACGCATTCCACTACAACGCATACTGCATTTACAATGCATACCATTACAACGCATACCATTACATTGCATGTATGGTAAGTATTGGATCGTGGAGGGGTAAAAATTACTATTCTAACTCCAGGGGGTGCAACAGTAGGGTAAGTGTTGGATAGTGTAGGTATGCGTTGTAATGACTGCGTTGTAATGACATGCGCTGTAGTGGTATGCGTTGTAGTGACATGAGTTGTAATGGTTGCATTGTAATGATATGCATTGTAATGGATGTTGCGTTGTAAAAGTTTTGTTGTAAAGGTAGTGCATTGTAAAAGTGGCATTGTAAGTGTTGTTCCCCACCGATGAGGTGGGGCAAAGTTACCCTGCATGGTCTTTTACATACTGAGTAAGACAAAGCAGCGCAAGTCACTGCATTACCTTACTCTGTGTCAAGGAGGAGTTCCATGGGAGTTGCGTCGGAGTTCCCACGCAACACCCATGGATTTTGATGCTACCCCAGATTTACAAAATCACGTAAACCTGGGGCAGCGCCAAAACCTTACAGCGGAGGCGTAATGAGGAGAAAAGTTTACATTTTTCTTTGATTTTTCCTCTTTCCATGTGCCCCGCATTCTGCATCTCACACTGAAAGAGGAAAATGCCTCTCGGGTTTGTTTTTTTGAAAGAAGTTGCCCCTTTGTGCACAACAACAATCCTGCCTATGTTGGTGCTAAGCGGCATTTTGTGCACCAATGCAAGAGGAAAAGACAGGAATGCACCGTATTGCATAAATACGGTACATTGCTGCCCTTTTACATTGGCGTAGGGCAGCACAGAAATAAACTTTCGGTGCTGCCCTACGTCAATTCCTCATAAATGAGGGCCTTTGTTTTTAGCTACACCTATGACCACGCCCCCACGCTCACTGACCTTAGGTTTCTAAACACTGTTTAATATTATTTTCCCAGCGTAAAAAATATTTGCTGTGGGAATTGGGGGCGTTTATGGTTGTCGATAGTTGTCAAGGATGAGGCGCACTAGGTTCTAGAAATTTTTATCAGGAGGGGGTCCATACGCCTAAAAAGTTTGACAAGGGGGTCTCAGCATCATAAAGTTTGAAGACCCCTGCAGTAAAGCTATTACTTATACAGATGTAATGCCTGAGATGGTATGCTTTGTGATACCTGAGGGATAGCTGTACTGTCTGAGGTCCCGATTCAGAAGTTCTACTTTACCATAGTATTTTAGTCCAATTTCAAGCTCTAGCCTGCATAATTTCTGTATCATCCAGGTCACTGCTGCAGCTTATTGGTAAAACTCTTTCGATCATTGCAATACAAAAGAATAGTCATCTATTCACCCTGAACTATTTGACTGCTTTACTCAAACCTTAATGAGGAAAGAATTTATCTCCATCCACTTGATAGTGAATAATGTGGGATGTGCGCTTTTGTGTGTTTTATGGAAAAAATGCTATCATCAAACAAAATTGCCATGCATATTTGCAACCATTATTAAACAATGTCAATTGATACTAATTTTACCTGCAGCAAATTGCGGATTATACAACAATTTGTGCCCACTGTGTAATCTCGTTATGGGTACAAACACGACTTTGTGCCCGAATGGGATTAAAGCCTGATGGAATTTCAGGACCTCCTTCAAGACTCCATATGACAGAAGACAGCGAAAGCTACATAGCAAGTGAGTCTAATGGTTAACTTATGCTTAACAAAGTTCCCCGCAGCCCCCACAGAGCAGGGCCCCCCAGGCTTACCAATACTGGAGGGGGTAACCTCAGCCGCTACTGATTTGAGTGTGAGGGGCCACTTCAGCATATCTTGCAGGAGTGCCCACTCACATTTTGTTACGCCCCTGGTGGTCATTATGAACCATCAGTATCTATTAAAATCTCTCTGCAATATAACAATAGCACGAGATGAGGATGAAAGAGTGGAATGGCTAATATTCTGTTTACATGCATATATGTTCATAAGTGCAATGCCCCACCCCAAACACAAAATGTATTAAAACGTTACAGTTGTTGCTTGGGCTATGGGCAATGTGCATCTATACACACATATACGTGCGCAGACTTCATGATTAATAACTATGCATACGCCCACTAGTTTTATATTGAGTCTCTTGTGTGTGCTCATTAAAAATATTCCTAGAGGAAGCTCTGTGAAGCACGCTGTCCAAAGAGCAAAAATAAAAGTCATACAACATCACTCCCAATTTGAGAAGCCTGCACGGTCAGCCTGTGGAAGTCAGAATCGACTTCAAAATGGCGTGCATCTCATACGAAGTGATACATCTTGGTCTGGAAAGTTTGAAAAACTAAAATTGCACACCTGGGAAGGAGAGCATCCCAGTTTCTACTTGAACTGTCTACATTCAAGACATTTGGAACACTCAATTAGGCCTTCTACTGACAAGGATTGAGAATATGGAACTACCTACCAGAAGATCTCCGGATCAACCCTGACCTCCTGGCCTTCTGAGAAGACTTGCTAACCCCTCCTGCGCTTCACCTAATTTCCTGGTAGCGCCTTCGCACTCACCCTGCCTTCAGAACCTTAGCAGAGAGGAGTCCAGAAGCCGATAGCACCTCTGATCTGTGGTACGCCAAAGGTTTCCTGTAAAGTGCCCTTGATGCGAAATCTGATTATTTCCACTGCTCATTAAGAGATACTTTTATAAAAGGAGAGAGTGTGTTAGATTAGGTACGACCTATAGATACACAAAGCAGATCTTGGACAACAATTCATCTTAATCCCACATGGCAGCCTCCCCAGCCAAACCCATCGTAAAAAGACAGACAGTGGTGTGCTTTTTGCAATGGGTGGCCAGAAACATGCTCCATGTTCTAATTTTAAATCTGATGAGTGCTTTAAATGGGCAGCTACATTCGGGGACTGATTACCTGCACTTCTATTGTTTTAAAGGAAGAGTACCTGCACTTCTCAGGCG
Source organism: Lissotriton vulgaris (assembly GCF_964263255.1). Taxonomy (NCBI): domain Eukaryota; kingdom Metazoa; phylum Chordata; class Amphibia; order Caudata; family Salamandridae; genus Lissotriton; species Lissotriton vulgaris. The sequence continues at coordinate 365,321,745 of NC_141695.1, read as the reverse complement.
AGGGGGAATATGTATGGTAGGAGAGTGCTGGCACTTCTCAGTAGCAAACTGGTCCTCCAAATAAGGGGTCCATTAGGATGGTGATCAGAAAACCACCCCAACCGCCATGGTAGCGGAAATCAACCGCCAGCCAGTACCGCGGAAAAAGGGGCGGTACAATTAGGATCCACAGCCCCAAAAATCAGACCGCGGCCGGAACTAGGCAACGAAAAACTGCCCATAGCGGGCAGAGAAGGCTAAAATCCTTCCGCAGCGGTCGGATTCACAGCAGAAAATCACCAAACTGCTGCCAGGACAGAGGAGAGACCGCACGAAAAATTAGGATATCCACGATGTGATCGCGGTACGTTCCGCTGTCTCCGACCTCCGCGGTCGCAAACAGTGAAGAATTGGAGAGCCAGCGGAAGAGCTGTAGCATACCCACCGCTGCGGACACTCCATGCCAAATATAGCGGTCGCCAGAAAATCTCACAACAAGGACACAATGTTTATACAGCAAACTAGCCATGATCCCAAAAACTCCTAACATACCCCAATGACACACCCACATGGCAACTACAAAAATACAAATCCCAGTACAACACACCTGACAGCAATACCCCATTTTTTCCTACCACATAGCTGAGTATAAAATCAGCCCCTTCCCTGACCACAATCCTTGCAATACTCCAGAAGTGAAAGGACAAACACCACGGCTGAAACGAGAGGCAATTCAACACTCCATCACTATTCACAACACACACAGCACCACCACCACTATTTCCACACCTGCACCTCTAACGCCTCTGCACATCACACTCCATACACATCACCCCCACCCCCACCACTTACACCCGGCACCTCTAACTCCTCTGCACATCACACACAATGGCACCACAGAAAATCCCCAAATTCACAGAGAGTGAGTTGACAGTCATGATAGATGAGATAATCAGATTAGAAGTGTTTAGTAGCCTGGTCCAACAGACAACCTTTGCCACAAGCGCACAAATGTGGGCATGGATAGTCGACAAGGTCAATGCAGTAGGGACCACCCTGCGCTCAAAAAATTAAATCATAAAGCAGTGGCATGGCTTGAAGAAGGTTCTCAAAGAAAAGAGCAACAAAAACCATGAGCTGGCTCAGAGGACTGGTGGTGGACTTCCTATTCCACCAAGAACATTCACTGCATGGGAGGAGAAGGTGCTTGCCATACTGCATCCAGAGAGTCTCACAGGAATAGCCAGGGGAGTGCAGGCTGGTAGTACAAACAAATGTAGACCATTACACTGCTATGTACTGTCCAGCACAACTACAAAGCTACATCTCAGAAGCACACGTATATTCAAATGTACCACAATATCCAACACATGTCCCACAGATGTAACATTCACTCCATCTGAATCACCCCAAAGGTAGACAACATATACAAGGTTGTGCGTGTCCAGGCAACCAGCACTACAACTCCCAACAGGCATCCCTGTCCCACCCCTGAGCAAGATGTAGCCCTCCCCCTACCCAGAAGCATGTGACAGCCATTGTAGTATGACAACCAAACTCACAGGTAGGTAGCCATCTTCCCCGGGTGGGTTGTTTGAGGCTGGGAGGCCTGCACAACAACTCCCACCATGCCTCCTTGTTCCCTGGCTTAGCAAGATGGAACACTCCCCACCCACCCAGAAGCATATGGCAGCCATTATAGTACAACAACCAAACTTACAGGTAGGTAGCCATCTTCCCTGGGAGGGCTGTTTGGGGCTGGGAGGTCTGCACTACTACTCTCACCAGGCACCCCGGTCGCACCCCTGAGCAGGATGTGGCACCCCCCCCTCCAGAAGCATGTGGCAGCTATTGTAGTACAACAACCAAAATCACAGGTAGGTAGCCATCTTCCCTGGGAGGGCTGTTTGAGGCTGGGAGGCCTGCACAACAACTCCCACCATGCCTACTTGTTCCCCAGCTTAGCAATTTGGAGCACTCCCCACCCAGCCAGAAGCATGTGGCAGCCCTTATAGTACAAAAACCAAACTCACAGTTAGGTAACCTTCTTTCCTGAGCGGGCTATTTAGGGCTGGGAGGCCCTCACAATAACTCCCACCATGCCCCCTTGTTACCCAGCTTAGCAAGATGGAGCACTCCCCACCCACCAGAAGCATGTAGCAGCCATTGTAGTACAACAACCAAACTCACAGGTCGGTAGCCATCTTCCCTGGGAGGGTTTTTTGGGGCTGGGAGGCCTGCACAACAACTTCCACCATGCCTCCTTGTTCCCCAGCTTAGCAAGAGGGTACACACCCCACCCACCCAGAAACATGTGGCAGACATTGTAGTACAACAACCAAACTTATAGGTAGGTAGCCATCTTCACTGGGAGGGCCGTTTGGGGCTGGGAGGCCTGCACTACAACTCCCACTATGCCCCCTTGTTACCCAGCTTAGCAAGATGGAGTACTCCCCACCCACCAGAAGCATGTGGCAGCCATTGTAGTACAACAACTAAACTCACAGGTAGGTAGCAATTTTCACAGGAAGGGCTGTTTGGGGCTGGGAGGCCTGCACTACTACTCCCACCATGCCTCCTTGTTGCCCAGCTTAGCAAGATGGAGCACTCCCCACCCACCCAGAAGCACGTGGCAGCCATTGTAGGTCAACAACCAAACTCATAGGTAGGTATCCATCTTCCCAGGGAGGGGGGGCTTGTGGGTGTGAGGCCTGCATTACTACTACTGCCATGCTCCCTTGTACCACAAATCATCCAGATGGAGCACTCCCTCCATACCAGATGCATATGTCAGACATTGCACTGTCCATTTTAAACTAACAGGTAGGTAGACATATTTTGCTCTCTTGTCCCACCCCTGAGCAGGATGGAAGCCTCCAGCACGCACACACAGGGATGTGCCACAAATCCAACACAAATGTGAAAACAGAACAGGCAAGTAGCCAGTACATAACCAAGCCATTGTTCTCAAAAAGCATGGTGCCATATGCTAACATCAGCCCTCTCATTGCACAAAAATACACACAGATCCTATTGCCACTCACAGTTTTCAGACACCTAAGTGAATGTAATTGTCACAGCAACCAAAGTGTGACACACCAATTCACATGTCGAAGAAAGTCTGTGCACAATCATGCACACCACTGAATGCCATGTGTAAGTGCCATGTAGTCAGAGCATCAAGGACCATATGAAAGCAAAGAAAGCATGGTTGGTGGTACAAATTTAGATTTGCACATGACATGACAAAGGTATGCATGAGATGGCAATGGCCAGTTCAGGCTCAGATGTAATGTCTGCCAGGCAGAAGTATTCAACAAAGAGGCTTCACATTAATTCTTTGTTGAGCTAGTCTCTAGATGGCAACATGTCCCTATAGTCACAAAATATGCACGTGGCGCATGATATGTTTCAACGCGTCATGCCATGGACAAGTAATGCATGTGTCTCAACATCATGTCAGGAGGCACAGTAGTGTGCATACAACTAATTTGAGGATTAGTCAACTGCGTGGTGTACAGACAGTGAATAATACACATCTGACACAAAGCTTGTGGGGTTCACTACAAATACCATTTCCCCTTTGTCCCACAGATGACCAAGAAGTGACTGCAGAGGACAACACCAGCAACCTGCAGAGCCAGTTCCCCCCCCTCCCCCCCCCCCGGAACATGGACAGTTCAGTTTTAAAGCTTTATTCGACATTTGTCATAAAAGCATTCACCTAACCCTAATACAATAAATACTACACATAAAATACTTGCTAAAATAGATATTAAACATGAATTGTCGAATAAATACATGATAAAAATACACTGAATTATCACACTTCTTAAAAAGTAAATTTTTCTAAAAATTAAAATACAATAATTCATATGGCAAAGTGCAGAATTAATAATGTACATAATTTCATTGGGATGTAATTGCCATTAGTGATCGGGTACGAATTGTCCATGCCCAGGCCAGAAATTTTGCTACCCCAACCACGAGCACAGTGGAACAATCTGTTTCAAGTATCCTAAGAGCTACAGATTGACTGCGGGTTCCCATATTTAAGCACACTGGTTTTAACCATTTACGTCTGGGGGTCGAGTACAGTGGGCAACAGAACAAGAAATGGGAAATGTGCTCAGTTTGTTCATTACAATGGTGACAGTGTTCATCCCAAGCTGGGGACCAATGCTTCTTGAAGGCATTCACCGGGAGTGTACCTATGCGAAATTGAAAATAAAGTTTTCTATCATAAGGTTTTTCAATGACATCCCAAAAAGATTCACATGAGGGGTACATTTTTATATCCAAGAAGCGAGATGTTAGACTTGAACTTGTACCATCACTGAACATTGTAAAATACACCATTTCCCAATATAGTTCTTTCAGCTTTGCTTTCGTGGGGAAGCAGGCCACATCTTTGGTGTCCCATAGATAATCCAATTTCAGTTTTATAAGGAGTCCCCGGAGCTCCTTTAGCCATGGGATACTATGGAAACGGTCGAACTTAATGACGTCCATCAAGGCCGCCGCATAGTGACTTAGTTCTGGGGTCACCATGATCCGTCTCCAATATAGAAGGGGCCGTAGCCTCGCTGTGTCCTCTATACCTTTTCTTCCGAGATCCAATTTTAATGGGATTGTGGGTGTGCTTTGGGGAACCATCACAAGCCCTCGTAGGAATCTATTTTCTGCTCGGCCCAGTTCTCTCAAATTAGAAAACCCCCATAATTCAGAGCCATATAAACAAGCCCCCAGGACTTTCATAGAGTAAATTTCCAACGCACAGTTTACCGGCTTTGTTAGCGAGGTTCGATGTTTTAGGGTAATTTCACCTGCTAACTGCCTAAACTTTAGTAAAGTTGTATTTATATGTGATTTCCAGCTCATGTTTTCCTGTAGGATGATGCCTAGGTAAGAGAAAGAGTCCACCCTTTCTAGGGGTGTACCTTTATATTTTATTACACCTTTAAAGGTGGACTGCTGGTTAAGGCACATGAATTTTGTTTTGGTGGTATTCAGTTCAAGGCCCCTACCATCACAAAACTCACCAAAGGCATCAACCACTTTTTGGAGACCACTGGGGGTGCGGGAAAGTAAGAGCGTGTCGTCCGCGAACATGAGGGCGGGGACACGAGAGCCTGCAATTACTGGGGCGTCACTAGCAATCTTCTCTAGATGTTCAACAATGCCATTTATATAGATTGAGAAGAGAGTCGGCGCTAGGACACACCCTTGTCTCACCCCACGTTCTACCGGAAAGGGATCAGTTACTTCTCCTTGCTTGCCCCATCTTATTCTTGCAAAATTATTTTCGTGGAGACGGACAAGGAGTGTAAGCAATTCCTGGCTTAAGCCTACGTCCGCCAGGGTCTGCCAGAGTTTTTCTCTGGGGACCAAGTCGAAAGCGGCTTTTAGGTCCACAAAGACTGCGTACAATGTCCCCTTCTTTAAAGTAACGTTTCTCCAGTAGATGGTTAAGAAGTGGAGGACTTGATCAACGCTACTGGTTAAAGGGCGAAACCCAGCTTGGTAAGATGACAAAATATTCTTTTCATCAATCCATTGCTGCAGTTTATTCTGGACTAAGCGGCCCATTAGTTTTTGTGCTGTGTCGATCAGACTAATGGGTCTGTAGTTTTTAGCCAGAGTTCTATCACCTTTCTTGAATATGGGAATGATTTCGGCTCCCTTCCATGAGGCAGGTACTTTCCCTCCCATTGCCACCGCATTAGCCAGCATTGTAAAATAACTACACCAGGAGTTCCGATCCGATAAAAATATATCAGCCGGAATTCCGTCCATACCTGGAGCTTTGCCCCCTGCTACACAATCCAATACAATACTCACATCCTTTTCAACAAATATTGGAGATTTGTAATAGACATGTGGAGGAGGACAATCATGGGTAAATGTTGGGTTACGGGCATACTGTGGTTGGAAGAATTCTACCCAATTGCTTTTCGGGACATGGTTCATCGGCTGGAGGGCTACGCCCCCCTTTTCCCATTTTACTGTGGCCCAGAAACGCTTGGAATCCTTGGAGGCACATGCCTCCTTGAGTTCGCGCCAGCAATCCTCATCCCAACGCTTCTTTGCCAGTTTTTGGGTCTGTCTATACTGGTTTCTCGCCAGCCTAACTGTTGATGCATTTCCTATTCTCAGTTCCATGCTAAGATTTTGCCGTGCTATCCTGCAACTCTTGTCATACCACCCTTTACTCTCTTGAACCTTTTTCTTTTTGTTTGAGACTACCGTTTTGACAAAGAAACTTTGAATTTTGGAGAATAGTTTCTCATGGGCCTCCATCATGTAGTCTATAAAGTCAATGAACCCATAATGGGACTTAATCTTAGAGACTTCGTCCACCACTAATTCCTTGAGAGTCTCTAATTTAGAAACGTCTTCTAGGAGCATACTCCACTTCAGGTGGCGAAGGTTATTTGAGCTCACAAGATCTTGCGTCACCATTTCATTTCCTCTTGGATGTTCGAACACTTCTTGGTAGGGATGGAGTGTCAGGCATAAAGGATTGTGGTCACTTTCTATTTTATCTTTCACTTCCATATCTACCAATTTGTTCTAAGCCCTTACATCCAGTAGTATGTAATCTATTCTGCTGGCTGCTCGGCCATTGTCAAATGTATTTTTCCCCATTAAGTCAGAGGGTGCCCGTCCATTGACTGCTCTAAGCCCTCTTGAGAGACAAAAACTCTTTAGTTGAATTGCTACTGTGCTCCATTTTCTAATGACTGGAACGTCTAGTTGAGGAATTCTCCACTTGGCATCCTCTTCTTTGGCCAGGATCCTATCCTCTTCACCCAAAGGTTCAAAGGTGGTGTTGAAATCCCCGCCTATTATTACATGAGGTAGCACTGGTAGCTTTTCAGTGTGATGCTCAAGAGTCGTTATGGTCTCTGATAATTTACCCCCACCAACTCCCCTGGAGTAAAGATTGAACAGGGCAAGTTGTTGGCCATTTTGCCAACTAATATCAAGAGCTAGAATATCATTAGAAGGTATAGACCTTTGCTTAACTGTGCAGTTCAATGTTTGGCGTACCCAAATTAACAGGCCCCCAGAGGGTCGACCTACTCGATTTCTTACAGCTGGAACATAGAAGTTCAGGTACCCTTGCCGGAAAATTGGGGTGAGCGACCAAGTTTCTTGCAGCATAATAATATCATAGTGGTCGATAAAATCGACCCAGTCTGGAATGTTTAGCTTGTTTGTAATGCCAGCTATATTCCAAGAGACAAGAGATAATGGCAGTATATCCAGTTGATGATATATCTGATCATTATCAGGAGTGTTTGCTACTTCTTCGGATTCTATGCTTGGTGTTAGACCTCCACTCAGTGTTGGTAACTTCTCAATCACCTCTGGTACTCTATTTTGTCCCTCTAAAACTATGCTTAGTTCCTCTGGGGCAGGAGTGTAGGATTCCTTGGGGACCAAGGACAGTTTTTTTGATAAGAGCTCGTGTGGGGTAGCTGTCCTATCGCGCCCCTGGTGCAACTGGATTTTAGGAGGGGCAGGAGAAGAGCCCACGAGTCAGTCACACTCGTTTAAGTCAGATAGCGCAGAGTAGTGGTTTTCCAGATTTAACCCCCACTCGCATAATGGGCCATTCCTGGCCCTTCTATTTCCCACAACTGTCCACTTTGTTCTCAGTATGCTAGGTTTAGCTACTAGGCCTCTTCTACTATAGAAGAAGTCCAGTGTCAGTGGTATTATTTCTGCTGTTCTATGTTGTGGTGGAAAGATGTTCCGTAAGACATCAGGTAATACTTCGGGCCCTTGAAATTCAAAACCACACAATCCCCTTGACATTTCTTTGTCTTAGTGCCTATCCACTCAACCCTTCTTGCTGTAAGCAGATCATCAGATAGCTTTTCCTTGCCCCAAGGAGATATATGCATGTTGTTACTAAGCCACTGCAGAGCCTTATTTCGTAAAGAATCCGGAGACTCAATCTGCCCTGTTTTCAGTGGTGGTGTGTTAGCAAGCACTAGAATCAAGGGGGAAGCTTCAACAATTAATTCAACTGGGCCGGTTTCTAGGTTGAAAATCTCAGAGGTAGTGTTGCCTACTGTTTGCACTGGATCTAAGATTGGAGCAATGTCAGGAATATCACCGGGTCTAGAGCTAGCTTGCTGTGTTTGGTCAAGTGGGACTTGTAGGCCTGCATTCGGGTTCCCCCCAAGCGTTTTCCCTGCAGCCTCTATGTCTTCAAGTTTGTGTATTATTAAATTTAGTATTTCCCCCACCCCCTCATTGGTTTTTCTCAGGAGGGTCTCTAATTTGTTGACTTTATTCGCTAGTTGGTCTATTTTTGATATAAGGGGTTTCATTAGCCCTGATAGTTTGGACTCCAGTATACCCATGAGCTTATTTGAGAGCATATCCTCCCAGGCTATACTTTCGTTCTCTTCCTCCCTTATCCCTTCTTCCGCCCTTTTATTTGTTCTTCTAGGTGGAGTTGCAGGTTTATTCTTACAGGAACGTAGACCACCTCTTCTAGGCGGGGCCTTAGTGATCCCTCTTTTAACTCTTGGTGCGGGGACAGGGGTAGGAGGGGAAATGCTCTCTGAGTCTAGCTCTACAATTGTATCGGATTTATTTAACTCTTCTGCAATGAGTAAGTCGGCAATAGAATCAGGTTGTTGGACAATAGATGCCGTGGACACATTTATTGTAGAGCAATCATTAGGGTCCTCGATAGGGTCGGTGGTGATTGTTTCGTCGCTGACAGAATGGAATACCCCTGATGGATTAATTTGGGCACAAGGTGGGGAGTCCATGAGTCCCAAAGAGGACCTCCGATCATTATTGATTTTGGCCACTACCTGGACCAGATAGTTGTCCATTGTGTTGGCCGGGGTGACAGGTGTTTTTTGCCTCGACATAACAATCAGTCAAATCTGGGCAGCAGAGCCCTGGTAATAAATATAGCAATAGTAGACCAATTACACAATGACCGCAGGGAATGTAGAAGTATGTCACCTTACCACATGCAGATTTGGGTGTTGGGGCAAAGAGGGGTGGCCCAGTCCAGTCTTTCACAGTCTAGAACGGGCTAAAACGGGCCCGCCCTTGGCCCGGGCTTGGCCCGGCGTCCCGCGAGACGGGGGTGACAGCAAATTTATGCGCCTCCTGGCGCTCGATTGGCGCGGACTGCGTCGCCGGGAATGCTGGGAAATGAAGTTTTTAACTGGCCCCAGCACCGCGCTCCGCTCGGCGGTCAGACCCACAGGTATAGCAAGGGTCAGGCGGCGGGAGGCGGGTGGGCGAAGGCTCAGCTTCCTGAAGTGTTTGTTCTCCTCTAGGCAGCAATAAGGTATTTGGCAACAAATAACTTTCTGACAGATCCCCCACTCGACCGGGGTGACAGCAAATTTATGCGCCTCCTGGCGCTCGATTGACGCGGACTGCGTCGCCGGAAATGCTGGGAAATGAAGTTTTTAACTGGCCCCAGCACCGCGCTCCGCTCGGCGGTCAGACCCACAGGTATAGCAAGGGTCAGGCGGCGGGAGGCGGGTGGGCGAAGGCTCAGCTTCCTGAAGTGTTTGTTCTCCTCTGGGCAGCAATAAGGTATTTGGCAGCAAATAACTTTCTGACAGATCCCCATGGACACTCTGATGTTGACTCTCAGGATTCAGAGGACGAGGAGCTCGAACCTGGCCCATCTGGTGTGTCAGGGTACAACAGGTCCCAGGACCCCATCGTCCCTACCACCACATCTGTAACAATACCAACCTATCTGCAGACCCCTGCTGTTACGGCCTGTGCGTCCTCCACCATCGCCAGTGCTGCTTGTAACGCTCTCCCTGTCCCAGAGGATGACAGCCCACACCACCAACTGAGGAGTGTATGGAGACGATGCGAGGGCCCACAGTGGTGAGTCAACAGTCCGTGTCAGCAGAGCAGGTGGGAGGGTAAAGGTCAATCACAGACAACCAGACCCTGGGACCAAAGCCCTGGACAACATCAACAGAGTCCTTGGGGCCTATGAACGGGCCCAGGGACGAACGGGCTGGTCAGAAGAAGATTTACGCAAGCTCCTCTTGCTGATGAGGTCCATGGACACCCACATGGGCAAATTGTTGATCTCTTGGGCCAGCTAGTGGCGGTACTGAGGGAAAGGGCCTGTGGAATCCAGGGAAAGGCACTAAAAATCCTACAAGCTTTCCTGTCCGATAGAACCCAGACAGTGGCACTAGGAGGCCATGAATCGCATTCATTTGTATTACCCTGTGGAGTCCCCCAGGGATCTTCGCTTAGCCCCACCCTTTTTAATGCTTATGTGTCGACCCTCGCCCCGGTGATTCGATCGTTCGGTTTTCAACTCACGGCTTACGCCGACGACACACAGATTGTGGTGTCCCTCCTACTGTATGCACAAAGTGGATTGCTGGATGGCACAAAGCTGCCTCAAACTGAACTCCTCGAAGACAGAGGTCCTGCTCTTTGGAGCTAGGGAGAACTTCTGGTCCCCGAGATGGTGGCCAGACGAAATGGGAATACTCCCGTGCCGGTTGACAAAGTAAAAAACCTGGGCATACTGGTGGACAGCTCTCTGTCCTTTAAACCCCAGATTAATGCACTCTCTTCCTCTCTGCATTATACCCTCAAAACCATCAGGAAAATTCTCCCGTATCTGGAGAAGAAACACAGGAAAACGATTGTTACAGGTCTAGTGCTTTCACGCCTGGACTATTGTAACAGCCTGATGTTAAACGCCCAGCAGAGTGTACTCAATAAACTCCAACTATTGCAAAATGCAGCCGCCCGCCTGATCACCGATACTCCCAAATTTGCATCGGTAACTCAGGACTTGGTGGCACTACACTGGCTGCCAATTCGTAAGAGAATTGCATTCAAGGCACTATGCATGGTCTTCAAAGCCCTTCATGATATGGGCCCTAGACACATGAAATTGCTTTTTCGCTGGCATAAACCAGCACAAACCCTGAGGTCAGGAAAACTGGCTCTGGTCACGGTCCCCAGAATTAAAAGAGCTTGCTGGGGAGGTAGGAGCTTCTCCCTTAGGGCGGCAGAGGCCTGGAACAAACTCCCACTTGTGCTCAGACAATCTCAGGGCCTGATGGCCTTTAGAAGAGGACTCAAGACTTGGCTCTTCACTCAGTAAGCCTGCTCACTCATGCTAACTCTATCATACCAGCGCCAGGACACCTCCGGGTAACAGAGTGCTCTACAAATGTGCTAAATAAATAAATAAAATAAATAAAGGCCTGCACCACAACCAACACCTCCACTGCCCTCTGGTTGGCCGCAGGATGACAGTTCAACATCCTCCCCTGCGGCCACAGCGAGGGGTGAGTCCTCAGACTCCACTGGCCCTACAGCAGAGGCTCCCCTGCCAAGCGATGATGGGGCCATCCCAAGAAATCCCTGGAAGTATTCCATGGCAAAGCACCTGCCAAACGTCAGTCACAGAGTCAATCAATAAATCAATCAAGACATTTGTAGAGCGCACTACCTACCCGTAGGGTCTCAAGGCGCTTGGGGGGGGAGGGTGCCGCTACTGCTCGAACAGCCAGGTCTTGAGCTTCTTCCTGAAGGAGAGGTGGTCTTGGGTAAGGCACAGGTCGGCCGGGAGGGAGTTCCAGGTCTTGGCGGCCAGGTAGGAGAAGGACCTTCCTCCTGTGGTGGCTCTACGGATGCGTGGGACGGCGGCGAGGGCGTGGCTGGCAGATCGGAGGTGGCGTTTGGGAGCGTAGAAGTTGATGCGGTCGTTGAGGTAGCTCGGGCCTTGATCGTGGAGAGCTTTGTGAGCGTGGGTAAGGAGGCGGAAGGTGATTCTCTTGTTGACCGGGAGCCAGTGCAGGTCTCTTAGGTGTCCGGAGATGTGGCTGTGTCGTGGGACGTCGAGGATGAGTCTGGCTGAGGCGTTCTGGATACGCTGGAGTCTCTTCTGGATCTTGGCGGTGGTTCCGGCGTAGAGTGCGTTGCCGTAGTCTAGTCGGCTGGTGACGAGGGCCTGGGTGACGGTCTTCCTGGTCTCCGTGGGGATCCACCAGAAGATCTTCCGAAGCATGCGCAGGATGTTGAAGCACGACGAGGAGACGGCATTGACTTGCCTGGTCATGGAGAGGGAGGAGTCCAGGATGAAGCCCAGGTTGCGTGCGTGGTTCGTCGGTTTGGGTGCGGTGCCCAGGGCGGGGGGCCACCAGGAGTCGTCCCAGGCGGAGGGCGAGGAGCCCAGGATGAGGACCTCCGTCTTATCTGAGTTCAGTTTCAGGCGGCTCGTCGTCATCCACTCGGCTACCTCTTTCATCCCTTCGTGCGGGTTGGCTCTGGCGGCGGCGGGGTCGTTGGTCAGGGAGAGGATCAGCTGGGTGTCGTCGGCGTAGGAGATTATGTTGAGGTTGTGTTGGCGTGCGATGGCCGCGAGGGGGCTCATGTAGACGTTGAAGAGAGTAGGGCTCAGCGAGGATCCTTGAGGGACGCCGCAGATGACTTCGGTGGCCTCTGACTTGTACGGTGGTAGGCGGACTCTCTGTGTTCTTCCGTCGAGGAAGGAGACGATCCATTCCAGTGCCTTCTCCTGGATTCCGACATTGCTGAGGCGCTGCACTAGGGTGCAGTGGCAGACCGTGTCGAAGGCCGCGGAGAGGTCTAGGAGGATGAGGGCCGCTGTTTCTCCGTTGTCCATCAGGGCTCGGATGTCGTCGGTGGCGGCGATGAGGGCGGTCTCGGTGCTGTGGTTGGCACGGAATCCGGACTGCGATGGGTCGAGGGATCCATTCGTCTCGAGGAAGGCGGCCAGCTGTTTGTTGACGGTCTTCTCGATGACTTTGGCTGGGAACGGGAGTAGAGAGATGGGGCGGTAATTCTTGAGTTCGGTGGGGTCTGCTGTAGGTTTCTTGAGTAGAGCGCTGAATTCGGCGTGCTTCCAGCTCTCGGGGAAGGTGGCGGTGTCGAATGAGGTGTTGATGATGTCCCGCAGGTGGGGTGCGATGACAGCGTCGGCTTTGTTGAAGACGTGGTGAGGGCAGGGGTCGGTCGGAGGCATGCCCTCTTCCCTACTGCATTGACTTTTTTGACTGTCCTTACGCACACTGCCTTGTGAATGGCATCTGTCTGTTGGACCGGGTCACCACATCAATGTGGTGACTACTCGATTCTCTGATTTACCATAACTGTCAACTCACTGCTTCACTAATCACTTCAATGTAAATGTTCACCCCCTCACATGTCACCATCGAAAATAAATTCTCTTTACACACGTCGTTGTTTCTGCTCCGTGTTTATTCCAGGATGTGCAGTCTTCACCATGATTACAGTGTACCAGGAGTATGGAATGTATGAAGGCAAGGAGAGGCTGAAGGGACCTAGGAAAACACCACAGAGCAAGATTCACTAGTCACGAGGTGGCATCACAGACATCACACATCACTTACCATCAAGCTACTCCATCATGCACACATGCACATCCTGTAGACGTGCCAAAATACCCTGTTCCAGAAACATTGTCAACCACCACTGAGTCAACAACCGGCTGCAGTCACAAAGCTTACACACACCTTGCCAACTACAGCAACATCATCAGACAATGGGTCCGTTGTACATCTTCACTCACCTTCAAGTGAAGTAGCGGTTGATGAGCTGTTGACGCAGGTTGACACCTTCCTCCTCTCCACTATCCTCGTCACTGGTCACGGGTTGGTTTGCAGGCGGGAGCCTTGGCTGCTCATCAGCATCCAGGAGCAGGGCGATCTCCTTGTGAAGGGCCAGGTTGTGGAGCAAGCAGCATGCAACTACAATCGGACACACCTCCCTGGGCGAGTACATCAGTGCTCCTCTGATCTTGTCCAGGCAGCAAAATCGTGACTTCAGGAGACCAAAAGTACGCTCCACCACATGATGTGTCCTCCCATGGGCATCAGTGTAGCGGACTTCAGCAGGTGTCCTGGGATTCCATAGTGGGCTCAGCACCCAAGGTCGGTTGGGATAGGCAGAGTCACCTAGGTGTGAGAACCACAGAGTAACCTTGTAATATTTCTGTGGCAGAGGACAGCATGTCACATAACACAGCACTCTAATTGACTCACCCACAATCCATGCACGTTCAGGTAGCAGATTAGCCATCAGCTGTGGTACAATGCTGTTACGCATGATGTATGAGTCATGGGCTGAGCCTGGAAATTTGGCACACACGTGTGAGATGATCATATCCGCCTGGCACACCACTTGCACATTTATGGAGTGGAAATGTTTACAATTCCTGTAGATGTGCTCACATGCCTGTGGTGGAACCAGCCCAACATGTGTGCAATCAATGGCACCAACAACATGGGGGATGTGTCCAAGGGCATAAAAATCACCCTTAACACCTGCCAATTCACGCACCCTGGGGAAATGGATATTTCTGTCCTTGTAGATCATCATAGCGGGCAGGACATCATGCAGCACCACGCTGCGACATCCCACCCGCGCTGGACACCGTGTACTGGAAAGATCCAGAAGAAAACAAATGCAGGACCGCTATCACCTTAGATGTTTGTGTGAAAGCACCCAGATATGTCCTACAAGGCTGTAGGTGGGGCTCCAACATAGCACATAGGTCTTTGAGGGTGTCTCTATCCAGATGAAATTTCCGTATGACATCCTGATCCTCTATGGTTGCCAGCACGGTGAAGGGACGATGCACATTCGGTGTCCTCCTAGATGAGATGAGAGAGGACACATGATCATGCAATTCACCAGGAGATGTGTCTGACATCTTACATTTTAACTGACACAACAGCAACAATGACTAGCATCACAGTTGAGCTTACAGCACACCTTCGATATAGGGACACCTTAATCTACACTAGTCGTACACTTATCCACCTTTCACACAGCAAGTACCTACAATACAATATCTGGCTATGAGAATGCCCAAAGAGATCTGGCCACCTCTTGCATGAGCAGGCCTGAGAGTATCTCATTCAGCATATGTGTGAAACAGCAACACAACTGTCTCATACCTAGCTGCTGTACCTGCCACACCCTCAGACGTAAGTCTAACAGGGCACACATCAACAACACAATCAGCACAATTAGTGCGAGAAAGACAGGTATATGCATGAGCCAGGAAAAGTAGACACTCAAATCAGCACATTGTTCAGTAAGGCAATAATCACTGTGAGTTGCTCAGAACTTACACACATTTCCATGTGTATCCATTGGAGGGTCCATCACAACACTGTTCTGAGGGCATGCCCAGCAACATCACAAGGGACGTGAGGGAGTACATATACATGTCCCAAAGCATAAACACAAACATGGCATGTGTAGTCAGCAGTGAGGTAAATGTGACATTGGCATTGTGTGCACATTCATGTGCCATCGATCATGTTGCCACTGTGCACTGTTGAGAACTGAACATTGTCCTTCTACACGTGTCCACAGGTGCTGTCAAAGTGCACCACCACCAAAATCACGGTCATTCATGTCAATGTATGGCACCCATATCGCGGTAGCTACAGCCTGACACCTGCGGTGTGTAACCGCCAATGCCCAAGACACAATTGCGGTAGTGATAGGCATATACACATGGTAAAATGTCAGTTGGCATGCTCTGCCACCCAAATCAAGATCATTCAGGGCAATGTATGGCACCCATATTGCGGTAGCTACCGCCTGGTACCTGTGGTGTGTCACTGCCAATGCCCAAGACAAAATCGGGGTAGTGATAGGCATATACACATTGTCAAATGGCGGTTGGCATGCTCCGCCACCCAAATCGCGGTAGCTACCGCCTGGCAATGCCCAAGACACAATAGCGGTAGTGATAGGCATATACACGTGGTCCGCCCCCAAAAGCGCAGTAGTTACCGTCTGGCACCTGCGGTGTGTAACCACCAATGCCCTAGACATAATCTCGGTAATGATAGGCATATACACATTGTCAAATGGGGGTTGGCATGCTCCGCCACCCAAATCGCAGTAGCTACCGCCTGGCAATGCCCAAGACACAATAGCGGTAGTGATAGGCATATACACGTGGTCAAATGGCGGTTGTCATGCTCCGCCACCCAAATCGCAGTAGCTCCCACCTGACACCTGTGGTGTGTCACCACCAATGCCCACGACATAATCGCGGTAGTGATAGGCATATACATATGGTCAAATGGCGGTTGGCATGCTCTGCCACCCAAATAGCTGTACCTACAGCCTTGGCACCTGCGGTATGTCACCGCCAATGGCCAAGGCACAATTGCGGTAGTGATTGGCATGTACACATGGTCAAATGGTGGTTGGCATGCTCCGACACCCAAATCACGGTCATTCATGGAAATGTATGGCATACATATCGTGGAAGCTACCACCTGGCACCTGCGGTGTGTCACCGCCAATGCCCAAAATACAATTGTGGTAGTGATAGGCAGATACACAGGGTCAAATGGCGGTTGGCATGCTCTGCCACCAAAATCACAGTAGCTACCGCCTGGCCCCAGCAGTGTGTTACCGCCATGGGCAATGCAAGTTTTGAAAATCGCAGTAGGCATGTTCTGCCACCGCGGAGCCAGTCATTGGTGGTGTGTCACCGCCAATGCCCAAAACACAATTGTGGTAGTGATAGGCAGATACACATGGTCAAATGGAGGTTGGCATGCTCTGTCACTAAAATCGCAGTAGCTCCCGCCTGGCGCCTGAGGTGTGTCACCGCCATGGACAATGCAAGTTTTGAAAATCGCATGCTCTGCCACCGCGGAGACAGTCATTGGCTCCAATTGAAAGATGCACCACTGTGCAAGCACCCGCCTGGCCCCTGCGGTGTGTCACCGCCATGGACCATGCTCCTACAGCCAATGGGAACCGCAATCGTGGTAGCACAATGTAGGTTTTGAAAATCGCGTTAGGTCTACTCCGCCACCGCAGAGCCGGTCATTTGCTGCAATTGAAAGATGCACCACTGCGCAAGCGGCCGCCTGGCCCCTGCAGTGTGTCACCGCCATGAACCATGCTTGCCCTTACAGCCAATGGGAACTGAAATCACGGTAGCACAATGTAAGTTTTGAAAATCGCGGTAGGCGTGCTCCGCCACCGCAGAGCCGGTCATTGGATGCATTTGAAAAACGCTGACCTGGAACACCAATTGCAGCAGCTTAGACCCACTGAAACGACACCAGGGGGCTATATATGTGTGGGAGAGAGCCTCACATTTTCACTGTTTCCAGAGCCCGCTGCCTTAAACCCCTCACCACCACCTTGTGCGGGTGCTGCTACTGTCTCCAGAGCCTGCTGCCTGAGACCCCTCACCACCACCTGCTGCTGCTGCTGCTGCTCCTGTCTCCAGAGCCTGCTGCCTGACACCCCTCACCACCAATTGCTGCTTTTGCTGTCTCCAGGGCCTGCTGCCTGCCACCCCTCACCACCAACTGTTGCTGCTTCTGTCTCCAGGGCCTGCTGCCTGCCACCGCTCAACACCAACTGCTGCTGCTGTCTTCTGGCCACAGTGATGTTGAGGACTGAGAAGATCTGTGCCAGTCCCTTCACCACCGAGGAGCTGGAGGTCCTGGTGGATGAGGTGCTCACACAGTATCCGAGGCTATATGGTGCTCCAAATGTCGTGGTAAGTCTTCCAGAGTGGGAGTGAGAGTGCAGTGGGGAGCAAACATGAAGTTGATCTGCTGCAGTATGTGCCTGAGAGTGTGGGGTTGTCATGCAGTGCCTAGCATGCTGTGTCCTGGGGAAAGGAGTGGATAGCCTATTTCACACAACTCCCTGCCTGCACATCAAGATTGGAGGTACATGTATTGTCTTGTTAGCCATACAGTGACGCAGCAATTTGGTAATGCAGGAGTCAGGGCAGTGAATGCTTGTGTGAATGGCTGTGTGGGTCCCTGATGTCTTTCACAGGCGCATCTGTGGCCTTAGGTGGGGTTTCCGTCCAGAGGGTAGTGATGGAATTGTGTCTGGCTCAAAATTGTACATCATCTCCAGTTCAGCAATATGCTCAGGGCTTCATTACCCAAGGGTGACACTATTGGTGGGCACCCTCCATTTCTACCAGCATGTGTACTGACTGGCATGTGTAGGCACTGTTTCCGCTCTCAAATTGTCCCTTCATGTGACATATCTGATGCCCCATGTTGGACCTCAGTGCGAGCCCACCTGGTCTGCACAGTCACCGCCCGATCTGACAAGGACACATCAATGAATGTACAGTGTTACATGTGTGTTTTTTGCGGGACTCTCCATCAATGAGCCATCTCATCCATGTAGATTGCACACGACAGGCCTTGTGAGAAGGGTGTGGTTTTGTAAGATCATGTCACTCAATGTGACATCCATGACACAGTGAGCCATTCACAGGGATAGGACATTGAGGGCTGCGCAGTGTTGGGCACAGTGAGTCTACCCGCAAACTTATATTGATATGTACTGTATGTCTTGCTCAACTAAAAAATGGACAGTAGATGTGGGCAGCCTACACATAGCTTTCTGTGCTGGCATCTTGCATGTGTATGAGATGGGCAGGTACTGTGTCCACCCAAATACCTGCATGCATTTACGTGTGATTCTCCCCTGCTAATGTC
The DNA here is from genome assembly GCF_964263255.1 of Lissotriton vulgaris. Taxonomy (NCBI): domain Eukaryota; kingdom Metazoa; phylum Chordata; class Amphibia; order Caudata; family Salamandridae; genus Lissotriton; species Lissotriton vulgaris. The sequence continues at coordinate 365,303,221 of NC_141695.1, read as the reverse complement.
CTATGTGAGATGCTGTATTGTCTCTGTTAGACATATCTATGAATTTGGGCTGAGTTACTATCATGCTCCTGCACTGAGAGATATTGGTACATAACACTGTGTCACTGATTTTTCCTCCTCTTGTCTCCCATGCCTGCAGCTCAAAGTCCACCAGTGTAAAGCCGTGTGGAGGGCCATTGCATGCAAGGTGCGGGGTCTAGGTGTCTCAAAACGATGACACACACACTGTCACAAGAGATGGGATGACGTCTGCCGGCTAAGCAAGAACGTGGCAGAGAAGCTGCTGGGGCGGCTCCCTCAGACTGGCAGGTTGGCTTGGCGAGAGCATGACACCACTAATGGCTTGCATCCTGGCCGTGACACAGCCTGAGCTGGATGCACATTTGAAGGAGCATCAGCAGCAAGCTAAAGTGAGTATTCTTGGAAGGGTGACTTTGGCTGTGAGTGGCTGCATGTGTTCACAGCCTGGGCCAGTGCTGGGCTATGTGATGTTCATAGTGTGATGCAGTGGCTTGTAAGTGGCCTCTGTGTTGGGTGCAGCTGTCATGCATTTGCCCTACCTGTACTTCCTAATGTAATTTGAGTAATGGACATTGACATTGCATTCTGAGTCGTGGGCTTTAGGTATTGTCTGCATTGGGGTAGTAAGGGAAATCCCATGTAAGGGCAAGGCAGTGTGCATAATCTGAGTGTGCTTTCATCAATGTGTGCTTTGCCTGACCTCAGAATGTGAGACTTAGACATCTGACACCAATGTGCAAAAGTAGTTGTGCCCCAAAGTACAACATGGTGGATGGCATAAGCTCATGGCCTGTTATGTTGTAGTCTGTATCTATGTTGTCCCCTTCTACTCCATTCAGATATGACAGTGGCAACATGTCGTAGGGTACATCTTTGCCCCTATCAGGGCCCTAGGTGTGCTCAGAGCTATTTGTTTGTCTGGTTGAACGGAGCCACCGGAAGGATATTGTGCTATGTGGTCATCACTTGGCTCACTTATGCCCCGTTTGCTTGTTGACACACAATATTCGAGTTAAAAATTGGGGTCGCACAATGGTATTGCACAGGGTGGTGTGCACCATGGAGATTTCATCATCTTTAGTGATGCTGTGCTGTTGCAAGGATTTGTACTCATACACAAAACTGTGCACAGAGACCTAGGACATTAGTGAATTGTGGTATACCAGAAACTCACCTCAGTACCTAGACAACCCAAACCAGCTAGCAATCAGTGTCACATTAGCACTTCATCCTATAGCAAAGTAACCAATGATTAGACAACCTAGAACATGCGACTTAGGACCATCTCAGGAATGGTGGGAAGTGAGAACACTCTTTTGTTATACTCTCATACCAGTAAACAACAGGAGTAAAAGAGAGACACAGTAAGGTTAAAATATTTATTTTAACGACTTGATCTCATACGCAGAATTTTAGTCAACATAAGCAGACAGATGATTAAGAATATTATGGTCAGCATGGTTACAATTCCATAAAATACAAAAGAAGGAATTATATTACAATGATAGTGCAAACAGGTGATATAGCGCCTAGTTTTAACACCCTCCCTATATAGGAACTATGTATTATAATCTAAAGAAGGTCTCTTGAGCTTGTTTTGGGGACCCCATTACCTTTCCGCTCAGTAAGTGTAAATTACATCTGGATCAATAAGTCTCTCTGCATCCCTGGAATCTTCCAAGTGTGTGAAATTAAGGCAAGTGTGGTATGATAAAGGCACCAGAATCTTGCTTGGCTCGCAGCTGCCAAAATGTTGTATCTAGAATGTGTTACACGGACATGCAGATAAACAGGCCACATGTTATGATAACCTTGACGGCTCAGCACTGTACAGACTGGGGGAGCGATGCATGTCTAGAGATGTCGAAAAACAAAACTTTTCTCACGTATAGACCTTCGTGAATCTAACTTGCAAAAACAGCTAAGCTATGTTGTGTGCAAAAAGCAGCAAAAGGTAAAGTGGCGTTTAAACTTCTAATAAGCCATGCTAACATAACATACACGCAAAAGGAGGTCTTAAACCATACTATACCCTCCCTTGTTCGGGGAACCCACAATAACCAGGGCAAACTTCATGGAACGCAGAGTTCAAGTTCGAATGAGACAGAACCAAGTTCAGGAATTTTGCCAAACTTGAGAATTGGGAATCAAAAATCCAAATCAAAATAACCAAGTAAGTGAAACCAATCACGGGCCGCCTTGGTGTGAAAAAAGACCTCAAACATATAAGGAAAAATCAAGCCATTACAAGAAAAAATATTCACAAGTTCAGTATGTGTTTATGAAGAAAAAAAAAATGTATACCTCAATCCAACAGCGTATAAGCACCATACGTTGCAACTGCCTCCAATACGAAGTCGTTATCATCCATGAACATTTCAGCCATCCAATTAAGTGAAGGGAAAGAACATACATGTTTCTCGATTGCCGGAGCCTCTAGTACCATCAGAGGACAACTCGGGCTTACTTTAAGATAACTGCGCGCCAGAAATTCATTGGTCGCAATCCAAATGTTCCAATTGCCTAGAACCCCATGAGCCGCTGCGCACGCCATAATCTCGGAACTAGAACAATCTAGTTCATGAGCAACTAATGGACTCATTAGTAGATTAAAATCCAGGCCAGGAGACACCGTGTTGGAGAGACACAAATCCAGGGCCAATTCAAACCCACAATCCAGGCAATGGAAAACAGGCTGCACGCAAGTGAAGAATGAGAACCGGAAAGATAAACCATACGCCACACTCAAAGTCGCCAGAGGCAGCGATCCATAGTATTCTAGCATCCGGTTACGAAGTTGGAGCAGCCAGGACAGATCGTCGTGGGGCACAAACTGTGCATCCATTTTAGTAGTAAACAAATTAACAGCAGTATGTCTGCGCCTAAAGCCAGGAGCAAAGGGAAACTGCCAAAGACACTCGAAAAAATCGAATGAAAAAAAGCAGGGATCACATCAAATATAGTTTGAAATGAGGTCACAAGGCCAAAACATACTACTTTAAAAAAAATGTGCCAGGACAGTGGTTGATGAGGCATTTAAGATCAAAGCACCGAAATGCAGGGGCAGGTCTGTGTTTAATAAGGCATTTATTAACTCAGTACGAGTATTTGCAATGTGAAGGACGAATGTCTCACGTGCAGATGTAAGGGGGACTTCCTTCTGGGACAAAAGAGCTCTTATTCGACTCATCTTGTTGAACTTTGCTTTTAAGGTTGGAATAGAAGGCCAGATGGAAACATTGAGCCCCGCATGTGGAGGAGGGAACAAGACATTCTTACAGCAAACTACACACTGGGAAACCGTAACGATATAAGGAATACCAGCATGCATACCAGAACAATCTTCCTTATTTAACATCAAATAACTACAGTTTGTAAGCAATGTTAATGTTGGTGTAGTGTCCGGGACTGGAGTGCACTTTAGAACACTGGCAAGGTTTGGTGCAAGTATATTACAAGAACCGTGCAATTGCAGTTTTCTGCACACTAATGGGTGATCTGGTGTGGTGGTGCAATCTTCGCCATTTAAATAGACTTCCTTTCCTTCCTTCAAACACCTGTATGTGAACGGGAGATTCTAGACTTCATGAAGATAAGCACTACCCAGAGGCTCAAATCTACCTATTGCATAGTGTTTCATGCAGGACTCAAACTTGAAAACGGGAAAAGGTAGAGTTATCAACCCATGGATGAGCCAAACTGCCGAATAGGATTCCCTACCGAAAAAGGTAAAGGTTCTAACTTTTCAATATGCAACAAAGAAACAGTGGCATCCTTCATTGACATAAATTGCTGTTTAACAGTCAAATTGAAAGGCAGAAATAATAAACTCGTGTTCATGTCACCCATGGAACTCGGCCATTTTTCAACGTCTGCAGAGTCCATGCAAACTGCATAACAGAACGCAATTGATTTTGCCCATGATACAGTACGGCAACATCTTCTTGCACAATATCAACCACAGATGACGCAATATTATCTAGAGTGTAAATTCGGGAAGAAAGGGTGTTAATGCTATTATCTACAACGGCAAGCACTTTTTCTAAATTGGCCTGATCAACAGCTCTCATCCTAGAAGCAGATTCAATCTGGGACAGTTTCCAAACCTCATTGTAAGCAGCATATATCCATCTCTTCGATCTGCCTGCTGCAGGACCTTTAACAAAATCATTTAAGTCGACAGTGTCAGTGAGTTTGGACAAATGTAGCTTAACAGACACAATGGATGAATGTCTGAGCCAACTCTGGCATAATTTGCCTACAGAATAGGTGGTGACGGAATGTTGAGTCTGAAAGCAGGGATCAATTCTAACCTCTGTATAGCCAGGGGTCAGACCCAGAAAACGGTGCTGGCAGGAATCAGCACTTTTTTGTCATAGCAACCAGCCTTCCGGATTAATGCTGGAAACATTAAAAGTGGAATTTCTTACCAGGGCTTGTAAGCCACTTAGGGAAGTACTGGTGTAATTATTCCAATCTGGAAATTCACCCAAATCTGGAAATGAAGGAGCATTTAATTTTTTAGAACTAGCCATTCCAAAGCAAGTTGTTTGTGCAATATTGGCATTCAGAAACAACATATGGTTTGGGATGAGACAAGCACAATGCAAAGCCTCAGTGCCTTGCACTTGCCAACATTTAGAACCCCAAACAGATTTAAGATCAACAGTATCTTTCCACAGTTCATAGCCCTCAACAGCCAACTGGTCAATAAAGGACTTCAAATACAGTAATTTAGTGTGGGTGAGTCTAACCTTGGAAGAGAACTTCTCAGTCATCGTAAAATAAAATGTATTAGTGTTTGAATGATCAAAGTCAGTAAAATAAGAAAACTTTTTCAAAAATGTTTTGGAGCTGCCTTCCACAGGTGCGGGAAAGTGCTCCCACTGTGTGTAGAAGTGATTGGCAGAATGCTGGTAATAGTACAAATCACCATAATTCGCAGATTTCAAATACAAATCTTCGGCATCGAAAGCAGCATAGTATTTCAAATCAGAAATTAAAGCCTCTACGGCTTTAACGTCCCATTCATCAGAGCGAATATTTTGTTTAACCACTTCCCCCATAGAAAAACGGAGTACATTGGGAACATTAAAAACCTATGTGTGACCATGTGTCTGGAACTTTACAGCATCCCATACAATCCCTTCTAAAACGGGCCAAGCAGTTATATTCACAAAAGTCTGGTCCCTCTTCATGATGTGTGAAGAGGAGCGGGGAGCCAAAGTTCCATCAATCATTCTAATTGAAGTTCTTTATTGAACGTAGTGTCCATTGATAAAACGGAAAAAATACACCACAAATCCTATGGACATGAACAAAAAAATTGCAAGAAGCACCAACCAAATGAAAGTCCAAGGAGGAATCAAAAAATGTTTTTTAAACCAGGTAGCAAAAATCGAAACTCCTGAAGGGGACTTAGATGTGGAAGAGCCAGTGTCAAATGAAAAACGGGATTGATTAGCCACCCGGATCTCCAAATCAGGCATAGACAAGTCAGTGGGGTAAGTATTTTCAGTGTCATTAAGAGGATCACCAGCAGGTAGATTCAATAAAGGATTCGTAAGTGGACTCATTTCTACAACAATATCAGGCCCGATGACAGGATCCAGGGGCAAAACAGAGTGTCGTACCATTGCTGGACACGAAACCGCAGGCGTCATACTATAGAGAATCAGCAACCCTGTGTGGTTTGACATTGTCAATGGAAATGTACCTGTTCCCCTTTCGCCCGGGAAGAGGAGGTAAAATGACTGTTCTTGTACCCTGCACACCAAGCCCTGCAACTTGACCTCGATAGGAAGGACCAAATTCTTTCTTGTTGTCGATCTTCTCTGGGACCAGTTCTCCAATTTGGGGTAGCCAGTCGACTACCGGAATCTGCTATGCAGCTTCAGACGTGGAGGGCAAGTGCTCCTTTGCAAGACTGTCTCTGGTCTTTTGTAGGTTCTGCAAAACATTAGAATGTTCATCTACGTCAAAGGATGCGGCCTCCGCCGCCATGTCAAGACCATCAAGGTCCGGAACAAACATCTTGATGCCAAAGAGCATTTCGTATGGGGCCCGCCCACCCAGAGACCTTCTAGGGAGACTATTTAGCGCACGTTGAACGCTATTGAGATGGGTTAGCCAGATTCTGCCAGCACCTAAAACTTTTGCTGTCAAGGATTGCTTTAAGTCATGGTTCATCCGCTCCACAACACTAGTACCCTCAGGCCGGTATGGAGATGAAAATTTGACCTGGTCCCCATGGCATCCTTGTACGCCTTAGAGGCGAACGCTGGACCCTGGTCCGAAAGGAAGGTACCACACGCAAAAATTCCCACAAAGACACGCAAATCCCTTATGACAGTTCTAGAATCAGCGCTCCTTTGAGGCCACACACAGACAAAGCGCGTGCAAGAGTCAACAGCTACTAAGATGTACTTATATGCAGTATCAGAGGAGAAAGGACTGCAGTGATCTAAATAAACACACGCAAGTGGTTTATTAGATATGTACAACTGAGTTTGGGGCGGGCGTGCAGCAGAGGAAGGAATAATTGGCTGACAAATGCCACATTGAAGGACAAAATCACGTGTCTGTTTGTACAAACCCCACCACCAATATAGTTGCTGGAGAAAAGATACAGTAGCTGACATGCTGGCATGCGCCGAAGCCATCCCGGCATGGCCTGCTGTAATCAAAGCCTGTCTGCGGTCCCCGTTGGGAATCAACCTGTCACCAATGTCATAATTTCTCACATAAGGAACTTTATCAGGACTTAAATGATAAGAGTATTTAGAAGGGAAACCCTTAAGGTAATTACCTCCCTTCTCCATTGTGGCAAAAGCTGCCAAGATGTCATCATCAATCTAACTTTTGGAACGTGTAACCGCTGCCACTGCATATGTTGCAACTCCTGTCTTCGCAGCCTAGGCCGCGAGACAGTTGCCAAGAGCGTGAACTCCAACACGCTGATGACCCAGAGTATGAATTACAAAGACGAGTGGGAGTCGTTCTTTGAGCTCAGCCACTTGAACCCAGATCATTTTATGTTTTATTGTGCGACCCTTGGAGTCACGATAATCATTTTGAGTCCAAAAGGGTAGATTGTCATTGTAAGACTGAACACAGTAGTAAGAGTCACTCACAATAAGAGTAGTCACACTGGGATCGGCTTACTCCAATGCAAGCATCAGAGCACGAAGTTCTGCCAACTGGGCGGTATAGTCCCCTAATGCGTGTGTATGCACGACATCGGACTTGAATTCACCATCCACCATAGTACCAACCACAATTGCGCAGGCTGAAGAATAAGCCTGCTTTGAATCCATAGCCGCTTGCGCGCTTCCATCAGTGTAAACGATACAATGGAAATCCTCAAGTGGGCGCATAATCAGAGGGGCAGGATGAACAAATTCATACTGCAAGAACTCCTGAGTCTGCAAAGAGGAATCAAAAATGAATGTTACATCCGGGGATGTCAAGGATGTAGACCATTGTATCCACCGAGGGTGCAAAGCTTTGTAATTCGGTACACTGGCTTTCGTCACTGCCTCCAAGGCAGGATACGGAGTAACATCCAAAATGCGTTTTCCCTGCAACAGTGCACGTTCCTTAAGAATCGCCATTTGCACTGCTGTCAAAACTTTTGCCACAGTGGAAAACCCAACTCAACTGAAGTGTACAAGTGTGACTTGTAAGCGATAGGGACTGTGTTACCCTCAATAAAAGTGAGTAACGTGAAGCCCACCACCCCTGGCACGATTCTTATCACCAGGTTGGTGTGGTTATCACAAGTCACCAAGAATTTAGATTCAAGAACTTCAGCCTGCAAAGATTGCAAGATGGCTGAATGTTCCGGCAGCCAGTACAATTTGGAAAAAGTAGGTTGTATCAACGCATAAAGCGACTTGATACGCTGGGCATATTCCGGAAAGTAGGTACGACCGAAATTTAAAAAGCCCAGTAACGATTGTAGCTTTTTCAGTGTTGTAGGAGCTCGCAAAAGTGCACATTTCTCCAAGAAGTGAGGCGGTATACCTCGACCTTCATCGTTGAGCTTGTAGCCCAGGAACAACACTGTGTACTCTGCAATGTGGGATTTCGCAAAGTTATATTTATAGCCAAAGTCCGCAAAACAGCAAATTATGCGGTCAACTCGGCACAGATGCAGTCATAATTTCTCGTCTGTCAGATAAATGTCATCCACATATGAACATGCATCTGCGTCGAATCTCTCCAGGAGAGAGACAATGCAGGAGGCAAAAACACCAGGGCTATTCTTGTAACCCATAGCCAAATGAAGGAATTGGCACTGTTTGCCACCACTTGTAAAAGCCATACATTGACTACTAAGAGAGAACAGATTGTGGACAAAAAAAACATTGGATGTGTCAAGTGTGGTCTTAAATCTTTTACGCACCAGACTATCCACAAGAGCAGAACTGTGAGTATTCTGCACGGCGCATGTACGACAATGTAAGTTTAGGTGGTGGTAATCCAATACTAAACGGTACGAGCCATCTGGCTTGGTCACAGTAAAAAGTGGGTTATTCATCGGAGACACAGACGTTTCAATTACACCTTGATATACCAATTGTTTAAGGATTTCTGCAACGCAGGCTTCTGCTTCACGTCGCATGAGGTATTGGGGTGAGACTGTGGCATCGATCGCAAGGGAATCTCATGTCGATGGGAAAGTTTATCCCATCCACAGTGAGTACGGTACAACGCCGGGGCAAGCGCCCTAGCCCACTCTTCTGCATACTGAAGAGCCTGCTCCTTCGACACTGTGTGCGCAAAAGCGGGGAGGATCACCTCCTCCCCTTGCGGAGCAGCTAAAAGAAACGGTGGGGGCCAATCGACCTCCGCCAACAAAATATCATAGTCAGTTGTCAGATTTTCCCCAAAAAAACCTTTTATGGTACGTTCTATGTCACCTTCAATTATTAAGACAATTTCATAAAGCCTGTCATGGGGAGCCACTCTAGTGTCAGCTGTCTCAACTACAACGAAGGTGTCAATCGCTGTCAACTTCAGTAGTGGATGCAACGCCTCTCGAATGATGGTAATCTCCGCCGCGCTGTCGAGCACGTCAGCGCCCATGTCAGATTACGAAGCTGCGTTTTCACTATCTGTGGCATATCTCGCTGTTACTGCAGCAACTTTCTTTTTCTGAAATTGGGGCCTTTGACGCTGTGACTCGTCCTGCTTGCCTTTTCTGTCAGCCTTGCGAGGCTGCTCACTGCTCTGTTGGGCACCTTAACCTCTGCCGCCGCCTCCTCCACCGGTGGTTGGTACTGATGTTTCCTGCAAACAGCGAGGAGAATGTTGTTCAGGAACATGAAACCTATCAATCGACCTAATAGTACTGCGGTTGCGCAACTCTGTATGCTTAGCAGGGGCAGGTGTAGGTGAAGCAGGACGGGACCCCTGTTTCTGTTGCTGTTTGCCCTGTTTTTTGTTCTTACTCCAATTTTGTTTCTGAACTTTTGGGCAGTCATCTTTATTAGATGACACTTGTTGAGTTTGCTGCTGTTTTTCTTTCTTAGTGAAAGGCTTAACACCCAAACTATTATGGCCAACGGTCTTATAAGCTTCCATAATAGTTTTTTGTACCTGACGGGGTTTGTCGCGTCGGGGACATCGCGCAAAGCATTTGAGACCTGGAAACTCACCCCATCCCCCTTGACATTAGCAAGGACGAGATCGCGTACCATGTCAAACGCTCCTACAAGCCGTATTCCCAACTCCACAGCCGCCTCTGGTCCATCTTTATCCTGAATACGCTTGATCACAGAGGGCAGGACGGTCATTGACGGGGTGCCAAAGCACCTAGTATAGACTGCCGCAAAAATCACACCCGAAGAGGTACATTTATTTACGTCGGGCACTAAGTCTTTCTGCAAACTAATTGTGAGGATCCTGTGTTTCTCCACCGGACTAGTATTCGGGAATACTGCTTCCTGTTGGTCGAATTTCTCGGTAAGCCAAAAAGGCATCTCATCCTTTTCCTGGGGACGCTTGCCCACGACCGCATTAACCATGACGGGACTAAGCTTCAGCCCGCCCCCGCCAACTGGATGCGCTGCATCACCCGGGACCCCACCCAGAAGATTGCGGGTAATGTAATGAACTAGACTCCTAATAACTGACCCTGCAGAATCATAAAGGGGTCTTAGTTGGGGAGCTGTTAACTGCCCCGCCCTCGGATGCGGGGTGTAAGCAGCTAAAACATGCCAAGTAGCACCTGGGATTGACAATGGCCCTTGTCTGACCGCTGTTATAACGTGTGGGAGGGCGCCATTACACCAAACGGCATGTGGTCAAGCCGAAATCGGAATTTCCACTGTCCGATATGGAGCATACGCCGCAGGAGCATCAGCAGGGGTGTAAGTGTGAAATACACCAGTACCAGCACCTACAGCGGGAAATGTAACCCATGAGTAAAACAACTCAAACGGGTACACCGCGTCAGCTGAGACGACAGAAACCACTGCCTGTCCCTCTAAAGAAACGAGGTATTCCTGTAAGTGATTCCGCACAGCGACACAACTGTGTGCTGGGATATCAAACGCAGCCATAATGACACAGTTATAGAAAAGTACAATGCAATAGAATAAGGCACAACTGGGTAGTAATTCAAATAGAAACCGTTTTAAAATATCAAGCTTGAAGAAACCTATGTAACTATATTTAGGTTTTATCTGTCACTATATTCAACCGGAAACAACAGCGAGGGGGTCGTAGACGGATATAAGCACTACTCAAGTGTCTCAAAATAAGACCACACTCGTTGTCGGCGCCATGTTACAAGGATTTCTGCTCATGCCCAGAACTGTGCACAGAGACCTAGGACATTAGTGAATTGTGGTGTACCAGAAACTCACCTCAGTACCTAGAAACCCCAACCAACTTAAATTAAAAGTGGAATTTCTTACCAGGGCTTGTAAGCCACTTAGGGAAGTACTGGTGTAATTATTCCAATCTGGAAATTCACCCAAATCTGGAAATGAAGGAGCATTTAATTTTTTAGAACTAGCCATTCCAAAGCAAGTTGTTTGTGCAATATTGGCATTCAGAAACAACATATGGTTTGGGATGAGACAAGCACAATGCAAAGCCTCAGTGCCTTGCACTTGCCAACATTTAGAACCCCAAACAGATTTAAGATCAACAGTATCTTTCCACAGTTCATAGCCCTCAACAGCCAACTGGTCAATAAAGGACTTCAAATACAGTAATTTAGTGTGGGTGAGTCTAACCTTGGAAGAGAACTTCTCAGTCATCGTAAAATAAAATGTATTAGTGTTTGAATGATCAAAGTCAGTAAAATAAGAAAACTTTTTCAAAAATGTTTTGGAGCTGCCTTCCACAGGTGCGGGAAAGTGCTCCCACTGTGTGTAGAAGTGATTGGCAGAATGCTGGTAATAGTACAAATCACCATAATTCGCAGATTTCAAATACAAATCTTCGGCATCGAAAGCAGCATAGTATTTCAAATCAGAAATTAAAGCCTCTACGGCTTTAACGTCCCATTCATCAGAGCGAATATTTTGTTTAACCACTTCCCCCATAGAAAAACGGAGTACATTGGGAACATTAAAAACCTATGTGTGACCATGTGTCTGGAACTTTACAGCATCCCATACAATCCCTTCTAAAACGGGCCAAGCAGTTATATTCACAAAAGTCTGGTCCCTCTTCATGATGTGTGAAGAGGAGCGGGGAGCCAAAGTTCCATCAATCATTCTAATTGAAGTTCTTTATTGAACGTAGTGTCCATTGATAAAACGGAAAAAATACACCACAAATCCTATGGACATGAACAAAAAAATTGCAAGAAGCACCAACCAAATGAAAGTCCAAGGAGGAATCAAAAAATGTTTTTTAAACCAGGTAGCAAAAATCGAAACTCCTGAAGGGGACTTAGATGTGGAAGAGCCAGTGTCAAATGAAAAACGGGATTGATTAGCCACCCGGATCTCCAAATCAGGCATAGACAAGTCAGTGGGGTAAGTATTTTCAGTGTCATTAAGAGGATCACCAGCAGGTAGATTCAATAAAGGATTCGTAAGTGGACTCATTTCTACAACAATATCAGGCCCGATGACAGGATCCAGGGGCAAAACAGAGTGTCGTACCATTGCTGGACACGAAACCGCAGGCGTCATACTATAGAGAATCAGCAACCCTGTGTGGTTTGACATTGTCAATGGAAATGTACCTGTTCCCCTTTCGCCCGGGAAGAGGAGGTAAAATGACTGTTCTTGTACCCTGCACACCAAGCCCTGCAACTTGACCTCGATAGGAAGGACCAAATTCTTTCTTGTTGTCGATCTTCTCTGGGACCAGTTCTCCAATTTGGGGTAGCCAGTCGACTACCGGAATCTGCTATGCAGCTTCAGACGTGGAGGGCAAGTGCTCCTTTGCAAGACTGTCTCTGGTCTTTTGTAGGTTCTGCAAAACATTAGAATGTTCATCTACGTCAAAGGATGCGGCCTCCGCCGCCATGTCAAGACCATCAAGGTCCGGAACAAACATCTTGATGCCAAAGAGCATTTCGTATGGGGCCCGCCCACCCAGAGACCTTCTAGGGAGACTATTTAGCGCACGTTGAACGCTATTGAGATGGGTTAGCCAGATTCTGCCAGCACCTAAAACTTTTGCTGTCAAGGATTGCTTTAAGTCATGGTTCATCCGCTCCACAACACTAGTACCCTCAGGCCGGTATGGAGATGAAAATTTGACCTGGTCCCCATGGCATCCTTGTACGCCTTAGAGGCGAACGCTGGACCCTGGTCCGAAAGGAAGGTACCACACGCAAAAATTCCCACAAAGACACGCAAATCCCTTATGACAGTTCTAGAATCAGCGCTCCTTTGAGGCCACACACAGACAAAGCGCGTGCAAGAGTCAACAGCTACTAAGATGTACTTATATGCAGTATCAGAGGAGAAAGGACTGCAGTGATCTAAATAAACACACGCAAGTGGTTTATTAGATATGTACAACTGAGTTTGGGGCGGGCGTGCAGCAGAGGAAGGAATAATTGGCTGACAAATGCCACATTGAAGGACAAAATCACGTGTCTGTTTGTACAAACCCCACCACCAATATAGTTGCTGGAGAAAAGATACAGTAGCTGACATGCTGGCATGCGCCGAAGCCATCCCGGCATGGCCTGCTGTAATCAAAGCCTGTCTGCGGTCCCCGTTGGGAATCAACCTGTCACCAATGTCATAATTTCTCACATAAGGAACTTTATCAGGACTTAAATGATAAGAGTATTTAGAAGGGAAACCCTTAAGGTAATTACCTCCCTTCTCCATTGTGGCAAAAGCTGCCAAGATGTCATCATCAATCTAACTTTTGGAACGTGTAACCGCTGCCACTGCATATGTTGCAACTCCTGTCTTCGCAGCCTAGGCCGCGAGACAGTTGCCAAGAGCGTGAACTCCAACACGCTGATGACCCAGAGTATGAATTACAAAGACGAGTGGGAGTCGTTCTTTGAGCTCAGCCACTTGAACCCAGATCATTTTATGTTTTATTGTGCGACCCTTGGAGTCACGATAATCATTTTGAGTCCAAAAGGGTAGATTGTCATTGTAAGACTGAACACAGTAGTAAGAGTCACTCACAATAAGAGTAGTCACACTGGGATCGGCTTACTCCAATGCAAGCATCAGAGCACGAAGTTCTGCCAACTGGGCGGTATAGTCCCCTAATGCGTGTGTATGCACGACATCGGACTTGAATTCACCATCCACCATAGTACCAACCACAATTGCGCAGGCTGAAGAATAAGCCTGCTTTGAATCCATAGCCGCTTGCGCGCTTCCGTCAGTGTAAACGATACAATGGAAATCCTCAAGTGGGCGCATAATCAGAGGGGCAGGATGAACAAATTCATACTGCAAGAACTCCTGAGTCTGCAAAGAGGAATCAAAAATGAATGTTACATCCGGGGATGTCAAGGATGTAGACCATTGTATCCACCGAGGGTGCAAAGCTTTGTAATTCGGTACACTGGCTTTCGTCACTGCCTCCAAGGCAGGATACGGAGTAACATCCAAAATGCGTTTTCCCTGCAACAGTGCACGTTCCTTAAGAATCGCCATTTGCACTGCTGTCAAAACTTTTGCCACAGTGGAAAACCCAACTCAACTGAAGTGTACAAGTGTGACTTGTAAGCGATAGGGACTGTGTTACCCTCAATAAAAGTGAGTAACGTGAAGCCCACCACCCCTGGCACGATTCTTATCACCAGGTTGGTGTGGTTATCACAAGTCACCAAGAATTTAGATTCAAGAACGTCAGCCTGCAAAGATTGCAAGATGGCTGAATGTTCCGGCAGCCAGTACAATTTGGAAAAAGTAGGTTGTATCAACGCATAAAGCGACTTGATACGCTGGGCATATTCCGGAAAGTAGGTACGACCGAAATTTAAAAAGCCCAGTAACGATTGTAGCTTTTTCAGTGTTGTAGGAGCTCGCAAAAGTGCACCTTTCTCCAAGAAGTGAGGAGGTATACCTCGACCTTCATCGTTGAGCTTGTAGCCCAGGAACAACACTGTGTACTCTGCAATGTGGGATTTCGCAAAGTTATATTTATAGCCAAAGTCCGCAAAACAGCAAATTATGCGGTCAACTCGGCACAGATGCAGTCATAATTTCTCGTCTGTCAGATAAATGTCATCCACATATGAACATGCATCTGCGTCGAATCTCTCCAGGAGAGAGACAATGCAGGAGGCAAAAACACCAGGGCTATTCTTGTAACCCATAGCCAAATGAAGGAATTGGCACTGTTTGCCACCACTTGTAAAAGCCATACATTGACTACTAAGAGAGAACAGATTGTGGACAAAAAAAACATTGGATGTGTCAAGTGTGGTCTTAAATCTTTTACGCACCAGACTATCCACAAGAGCAGAACTGTGAGTATTCTGCACGGCGCATGTACGACAATGTAAGTTTAGGTGGTGGTAATCCAATACTAAACGGTACGAGCCATCTGGCTTGGTCACAGTAAAAAGTGGGTTATTCATCGGAGACACAGACGTTTCAATTACACCTTGATATACCAATTGTTTAAGGATTTCTGCAACGCAGGCTTCTGCTTCACGTCGCATGAGGTATTGGGGTTGAGACTGTGGCATCGATCGCAAGGGAATCTCATGTCGATGGGAAAGTTTATCCCATCCACAGTGAGTACGGTACAACGCCGGGGCAAGCGCCCTAGCCCACTCTTCTGCATACTGAAGAGCCTGCTCCTTCGACACTGTGTGCGCAAAAGCGGGGAGGATCACCTCCTCCCCTTGCGGAGCAGCTAAAAGAAACGGTGGGGGCCAATCGACCTCCGCCAACAAAATATCATAGTCAGTTGTCAGATTTTCCCCAAAAAAACCTTTTATGGTACGTTCTATGTCACCTTCAATTATTAAGACAATTTCATAAAGCCTGTCATGGGGAGCCACTCTAGTGTCAGCTGTCTCAACTACAACGAAGGTGTCAATCGCTGTCAACTTCAGTAGTGGATGCAACGCCTCTCGAATGATGGTAATCTCCGCCGCGCTGTCGAACACGTCAGCGCCCATGTCAGATTACGAAGCTGCGTTTTCACTATCTGTGGCATATCTCGCTGTTACTGCAGCAACTTTCTTTTTCTGAAATTGGGGCCTTTGACGCTGTGACTCGTCCTGCTTGCCTTTTCTGTCAGCCTTGCGAGGCTGCTCACTGCTCTGTTGGGCACCTTAACCTCTGCCGCCGCCTCCTCCACCGGTGGTTGGTACTGATGTTTCCTGCAAACAGCGAGGAGAATGTTGTTCAGGAACATGAAACCTATCAATCGACCTAATAGTACTGCGGTTGCGCAACTCTGTATGCTTAGCAGGGGCAGGTGTAGGTGAAGCAGGACGGGACCCCTGTTTCTGTTGCTGTTTGCCCTGTTTTTTGTTCTTACTCCAATTTTGTTTCTGAACTTTTGGGCAGTCATCTTTATTAGATGACACTTGTTGAGTTTGCTGCTGTTTTTCTTTCTTAGTGAAAGGCTTAACACCCAAACTATTATGGCCAACGGTCTTATAAGCTTCCATAATAGTTTTTTGTACCTGACGGGGTTTGTCGCGTCGGGGACATCGCGCAAAGCATTTGAGACCTGGAAACTCACCCCATCCCCCTTGACATTAGCAAGGACGAGATCGCGTACCATGTCAAACGCTCCTACAAGCCGTATTCCCAACTCCACAGCCGCCTCTGGTCCATCTTTATCCTGAATACGCTTGATCACAGAGGGCAGGACGGTCATTGACGGGGTGCCAAAGCACCTAGTATAGACTGCCGCAAAAATCACACCCGAAGAGGTACATTTATTTACGTCGGGCACTAAGTCTTTCTGCAAACTAATTGTGAGGATCCTGTGTTTCTCCACCGGACTAGTATTCGGGAATACTGCTTCCTGTTGGTCGAATTTCTCGGTAAGCCAAAAAGGCATCTCATCCTTTTCCTGGGGACGCTTGCCCACGACCGCATTAACCATGACGGGACTAAGCTTCAGCCCGCCCCCGCCAACTGGATGCGCTGCATCACCCGGGACCCCACCCAGAAGATTGCGGGTAATGTAATGAACTAGACTCCTAATAACTGACCCTGCAGAATCATAAAGGGGTCTTAGTTGGGGAGCTGTTAACTGCCCCGCCCTCGGATGCGGGGTGTAAGCAGCTAAAACATGCCAAGTAGCACCTGGGATTGACAATGGCCCTTGTCTGACCGCTGTTATAACGTGTGGGAGGGCGCCATTACACCAAACGGCATGTGGTCAAGCCGAAATCGGAATTTCCACTGTCCGATATGGAGCATACGCCGCAGGAGCATCAGCAGGGGTGTAAGTGTGAAATACACCAGTACCAGCACCTACAGCGGGAAATGTAACCCATGAGTAAAACAACTCAAACGGGTACACCGCGTCAGCTGAGACGACAGAAACCACTGCCTGTCCCTCTAAAGAAACGAGGTATTCCTGTAAGTGATTCCGCACAGCGACACAACTGTGTGCTGGGATATCAAACGCAGCCATAATGACACAGTTATAGAAAAGTACAATGCAATAGAATAAGGCACAACTGGGTAGTAATTCAAATAGAAACCGTTTTAAAATATCAAGCTTGAAGAAACCTATGTAACTATATTTAGGTTTTATCTGTCACTATATTCAACCGGAAACAACAGCGAGGGGGTCGTAGACGGATATAAGCACTACTCAAGTGTCTCAAAATAAGACCACACTCGTTGTCGGCGCCATGTTACAAGGATTTCTGCTCATGCCCAGAACTGTGCACAGAGACCTAGGACATTAGTGAATTGTGGTGTACCAGAAACTCACCTCAGTACCTAGAAACCCCAACCAACTTAAATTAAAAGTGGAATTTCTTACCAGGGCTTGTAAGCCACTTAGGGAAGTACTGGTGTAATTATTCCAATCTGGAAATTCACCCAAATCTGGAAATGAAGGAGCATTTAATTTTTTAGAACTAGCCATTCCAAAGCAAGTTGTTTGTGCAATATTGGCATTCAGAAACAACATATGGTTTGGGATGAGACAAGCACAATGCAAAGCCTCAGTGCCTTGCACTTGCCAACATTTAGAACCCCAAACAGATTTAAGATCAACAGTATCTTTCCACAGTTCATAGCCCTCAACAGCCAACTGGTCAATAAAGGACTTCAAATACAGTAATTTAGTGTGGGTGAGTCTAACCTTGGAAGAGAACTTCTCAGTCATCGTAAAATAAAATGTATTAGTGTTTGAATGATCAAAGTCAGTAAAATAAGAAAACTTTTTCAAAAATGTTTTGGAGCTGCCTTCCACAGGTGCGGGAAAGTGCTCCCACTGTGTGTAGAAGTGATTGGCAGAATGCTGGTAATAGTACAAATCACCATAATTCGCAGATTTCAAATACAAATCTTCGGCATCGAAAGCAGCATAGTATT
Organism: Lissotriton vulgaris; assembly: GCF_964263255.1. Classification (NCBI taxonomy): domain Eukaryota; kingdom Metazoa; phylum Chordata; class Amphibia; order Caudata; family Salamandridae; genus Lissotriton; species Lissotriton vulgaris. Next base: position 365,285,222 of record NC_141695.1, on the reverse strand, counting down.
TCAAATCAGAAATTAAAGCCTCTACGGCTTTAACGTCCCATTCATCAGAGCGAATATTTTGTTTAACCACTTCCCCCATAGAAAAACGGAGTACATTGGGAACATTAAAAACCTATGTGTGACCATGTGTCTGGAACTTTACAGCATCCCATACAATCCCTTCTAAAACGGGCCAAGCAGTTATATTCACAAAAGTCTGGTCCCTCTTCATGATGTGTGAAGAGGAGCGGGGAGCCAAAGTTCCATCAATCATTCTAATTGAAGTTCTTTATTGAACGTAGTGTCCATTGATAAAACGGAAAAAATACACCACAAATCCTATGGACATGAACAAAAAAATTGCAAGAAGCACCAACCAAATGAAAGTCCAAGGAGGAATCAAAAAATGTTTTTTAAACCAGGTAGCAAAAATCGAAACTCCTGAAGGGGACTTAGATGTGGAAGAGCCAGTGTCAAATGAAAAACGGGATTGATTAGCCACCCGGATCTCCAAATCAGGCATAGACAAGTCAGTGGGGTAAGTATTTTCAGTGTCATTAAGAGGATCACCAGCAGGTAGATTCAATAAAGGATTCGTAAGTGGACTCATTTCTACAACAATATCAGGCCCGATGACAGGATCCAGGGGCAAAACAGAGTGTCGTACCATTGCTGGACACGAAACCGCAGGCGTCATACTATAGAGAATCAGCAACCCTGTGTGGTTTGACATTGTCAATGGAAATGTACCTGTTCCCCTTTCGCCCGGGAAGAGGAGGTAAAATGACTGTTCTTGTACCCTGCACACCAAGCCCTGCAACTTGACCTCGATAGGAAGGACCAAATTCTTTCTTGTTGTCGATCTTCTCTGGGACCAGTTCTCCAATTTGGGGTAGCCAGTCGACTACCGGAATCTGCTATGCAGCTTCAGACGTGGAGGGCAAGTGCTCCTTTGCAAGACTGTCTCTGGTCTTTTGTAGGTTCTGCAAAACATTAGAATGTTCATCTACGTCAAAGGATGCGGCCTCCGCCGCCATGTCAAGACCATCAAGGTCCGGAACAAACATCTTGATGCCAAAGAGCATTTCGTATGGGGCCCGCCCACCCAGAGACCTTCTAGGGAGACTATTTAGCGCACGTTGAACGCTATTGAGATGGGTTAGCCAGATTCTGCCAGCACCTAAAACTTTTGCTGTCAAGGATTGCTTTAAGTCATGGTTCATCCGCTCCACAACACTAGTACCCTCAGGCCGGTATGGAGATGAAAATTTGACCTGGTCCCCATGGCATCCTTGTACGCCTTAGAGGCGAACGCTGGACCCTGGTCCGAAAGGAAGGTACCACACGCAAAAATTCCCACAAAGACACGCAAATCCCTTATGACAGTTCTAGAATCAGCGCTCCTTTGAGGCCACACACAGACAAAGCGCGTGCAAGAGTCAACAGCTACTAAGATGTACTTATATGCAGTATCAGAGGAGAAAGGACTGCAGTGATCTAAATAAACACACGCAAGTGGTTTATTAGATATGTACAACTGAGTTTGGGGCGGGCGTGCAGCAGAGGAAGGAATAATTGGCTGACAAATGCCACATTGAAGGACAAAATCACGTGTCTGTTTGTACAAACCCCACCACCAATATAGTTGCTGGAGAAAAGATACAGTAGCTGACATGCTGGCATGCGCCGAAGCCATCCCGGCATGGCCTGCTGTAATCAAAGCCTGTCTGCGGTCCCCGTTGGGAATCAACCTGTCACCAATGTCATAATTTCTCACATAAGGAACTTTATCAGGACTTAAATGATAAGAGTATTTAGAAGGGAAACCCTTAAGGTAATTACCTCCCTTCTCCATTGTGGCAAAAGCTGCCAAGATGTCATCATCAATCTAACTTTTGGAACGTGTAACCGCTGCCACTGCATATGTTGCAACTCCTGTCTTCGCAGCCTAGGCCGCGAGACAGTTGCCAAGAGCGTGAACTCCAACACGCTGATGACCCAGAGTATGAATTACAAAGACGAGTGGGAGTCGTTCTTTGAGCTCAGCCACTTGAACCCAGATCATTTTATGTTTTATTGTGCGACCCTTGGAGTCACGATAATCATTTTGAGTCCAAAAGGGTAGATTGTCATTGTAAGACTGAACACAGTAGTAAGAGTCACTCACAATAAGAGTAGTCACACTGGGATCGGCTTACTCCAATGCAAGCATCAGAGCACGAAGTTCTGCCAACTGGGCGGTATAGTCCCCTAATGCGTGTGTATGCACGACATCGGACTTGAATTCACCATCCACCATAGTACCAACCACAATTGCGCAGGCTGAAGAATAAGCCTGCTTTGAATCCATAGCCGCTTGCGCGCTTCCGTCAGTGTAAACGATACAATGGAAATCCTCAAGTGGGCGCATAATCAGAGGGGCAGGATGAACAAATTCATACTGCAAGAACTCCTGAGTCTGCAAAGAGGAATCAAAAATGAATGTTACATCCGGGGATGTCAAGGATGTAGACCATTGTATCCACCGAGGGTGCAAAGCTTTGTAATTCGGTACACTGGCTTTCGTCACTGCCTCCAAGGCAGGATACGGAGTAACATCCAAAATGCGTTTTCCCTGCAACAGTGCACGTTCCTTAAGAATCGCCATTTGCACTGCTGTCAAAACTTTTGCCACAGTGGAAAACCCAACTCAACTGAAGTGTACAAGTGTGACTTGTAAGCGATAGGGACTGTGTTACCCTCAATAAAAGTGAGTAACGTGAAGCCCACCACCCCTGGCACGATTCTTATCACCAGGTTGGTGTGGTTATCACAAGTCACCAAGAATTTAGATTCAAGAACTTCAGCCTGCAAAGATTGCAAGATGGCTGAATGTTCCGGCAGCCAGTACAATTTGGAAAAAGTAGGTTGTATCAACGCATAAAGCGACTTGATACGCTGGGCATATTCCGGAAAGTAGGTACGACCGAAATTTAAAAAGCCCAGTAACGATTGTAGCTTTTTCAGTGTTGTAGGAGCTCGCAAAAGTGCACATTTCTCCAAGAAGTGAGGCGGTATACCTCGACCTTCATCGTTGAGCTTGTAGCCCAGGAACAACACTGTGTACTCTGCAATGTGGGATTTCGCAAAGTTATATTTATAGCCAAAGTCCGCAAAACAGCAAATTATGCGGTCAACTCGGCACAGATGCAGTCATAATTTCTCGTCTGTCAGATAAATGTCATCCACATATGAACATGCATCTGCGTCGAATCTCTCCAGGAGAGAGACAATGCAGGAGGCAAAAACACCAGGGCTATTCTTGTAACCCATAGCCAAATGAAGGAATTGGCACTGTTTGCCACCACTTGTAAAAGCCATACATTGACTACTAAGAGAGAACAGATTGTGGACAAAAAAAACATTGGATGTGTCAAGTGTGGTCTTAAATCTTTTACGCACCAGACTATCCACAAGAGCAGAACTGTGAGTATTCTGCACGGCGCATGTACGACAATGTAAGTTTAGGTGGTGGTAATCCAATACTAAACGGTACGAGCCATCTGGCTTGGTCACAGTAAAAAGTGGGTTATTCATCGGAGACACAGACGTTTCAATTACACCTTGATATACCAATTGTTTAAGGATTTCTGCAACGCAGGCTTCTGCTTCACGTCGCATGAGGTATTGGGGTGAGACTGTGGCATCGATCGCAAGGGAATCTCATGTCGATGGGAAAGTTTATCCCATCCACAGTGAGTACGGTACAACGCCGGGGCAAGCGCCCTAGCCCACTCTTCTGCATACTGAAGAGCCTGCTCCTTCGACACTGTGTGCGCAAAAGCGGGGAGGATCACCTCCTCCCCTTGCGGAGCAGCTAAAAGAAACGGTGGGGGCCAATCGACCTCCGCCAACAAAATATCATAGTCAGTTGTCAGATTTTCCCCAAAAAAACCTTTTATGGTACGTTCTATGTCACCTTCAATTATTAAGACAATTTCATAAAGCCTGTCATGGGGAGCCACTCTAGTGTCAGCTGTCTCAACTACAACGAAGGTGTCAATCGCTGTCAACTTCAGTAGTGGATGCAACGCCTCTCGAATGATGGTAATCTCCGCCGCGCTGTCGAGCACGTCAGCGCCCATGTCAGATTACGAAGCTGCGTTTTCACTATCTGTGGCATATCTCGCTGTTACTGCAGCAACTTTCTTTTTCTGAAATTGGGGCCTTTGACGCTGTGACTCGTCCTGCTTGCCTTTTCTGTCAGCCTTGCGAGGCTGCTCACTGCTCTGTTGGGCACCTTAACCTCTGCCGCCGCCTCCTCCACCGGTGGTTGGTACTGATGTTTCCTGCAAACAGCGAGGAGAATGTTGTTCAGGAACATGAAACCTATCAATCGACCTAATAGTACTGCGGTTGCGCAACTCTGTATGCTTAGCAGGGGCAGGTGTAGGTGAAGCAGGACGGGACCCCTGTTTCTGTTGCTGTTTGCCCTGTTTTTTGTTCTTACTCCAATTTTGTTTCTGAACTTTTGGGCAGTCATCTTTATTAGATGACACTTGTTGAGTTTGCTGCTGTTTTTCTTTCTTAGTGAAAGGCTTAACACCCAAACTATTATGGCCAACGGTCTTATAAGCTTCCATAATAGTTTTTTGTACCTGACGGGGTTTGTCGCGTCGGGGACATCGCGCAAAGCATTTGAGACCTGGAAACTCACCCCATCCCCCTTGACATTAGCAAGGACGAGATCGCGTACCATGTCAAACGCTCCTACAAGCCGTATTCCCAACTCCACAGCCGCCTCTGGTCCATCTTTATCCTGAATACGCTTGATCACAGAGGGCAGGACGGTCATTGACGGGGTGCCAAAGCACCTAGTATAGACTGCCGCAAAAATCACACCCGAAGAGGTACATTTATTTACGTCGGGCACTAAGTCTTTCTGCAAACTAATTGTGAGGATCCTGTGTTTCTCCACCGGACTAGTATTCGGGAATACTGCTTCCTGTTGGTCGAATTTCTCGGTAAGCCAAAAAGGCATCTCATCCTTTTCCTGGGGACGCTTGCCCACGACCGCATTAACCATGACGGGACTAAGCTTCAGCCCGCCCCCGCCAACTGGATGCGCTGCATCACCCGGGACCCCACCCAGAAGATTGCGGGTAATGTAATGAACTAGACTCCTAATAACTGACCCTGCAGAATCATAAAGGGGTCTTAGTTGGGGAGCTGTTAACTGCCCCGCCCTCGGATGCGGGGTGTAAGCAGCTAAAACATGCCAAGTAGCACCTGGGATTGACAATGGCCCTTGTCTGACCGCTGTTATAACGTGTGGGAGGGCGCCATTACACCAAACGGCATGTGGTCAAGCCGAAATCGGAATTTCCACTGTCCGATATGGAGCATACGCCGCAGGAGCATCAGCAGGGGTGTAAGTGTGAAATACACCAGTACCAGCACCTACAGCGGGAAATGTAACCCATGAGTAAAACAACTCAAACGGGTACACCGCGTCAGCTGAGACGACAGAAACCACTGCCTGTCCCTCTAAAGAAACGAGGTATTCCTGTAAGTGATTCCGCACAGCGACACAACTGTGTGCTGGGATATCAAACGCAGCCATAATGACACAGTTATAGAAAAGTACAATGCAATAGAATAAGGCACAACTGGGTAGTAATTCAAATAGAAACCGTTTTAAAATATCAAGCTTGAAGAAACCTATGTAACTATATTTAGGTTTTATCTGTCACTATATTCAACCGGAAACAACAGCGAGGGGGTCGTAGACGGATATAAGCACTACTCAAGTGTCTCAAAATAAGACCACACTCGTTGTCGGCGCCATGTTACAAGGATTTCTGCTCATGCCCAGAACTGTGCACAGAGACCTAGGACATTAGTGAATTGTGGTGTACCAGAAACTCACCTCAGTACCTAGAAACCCCAACCAACTTAAATTAAAAGTGGAATTTCTTACCAGGGCTTGTAAGCCACTTAGGGAAGTACTGGTGTAATTATTCCAATCTGGAAATTCACCCAAATCTGGAAATGAAGGAGCATTTAATTTTTTAGAACTAGCCATTCCAAAGCAAGTTGTTTGTGCAATATTGGCATTCAGAAACAACATATGGTTTGGGATGAGACAAGCACAATGCAAAGCCTCAGTGCCTTGCACTTGCCAACATTTAGAACCCCAAACAGATTTAAGATCAACAGTATCTTTCCACAGTTCATAGCCCTCAACAGCCAACTGGTCAATAAAGGACTTCAAATACAGTAATTTAGTGTGGGTGAGTCTAACCTTGGAAGAGAACTTCTCAGTCATCGTAAAATAAAATGTATTAGTGTTTGAATGATCAAAGTCAGTAAAATAAGAAAACTTTTTCAAAAATGTTTTGGAGCTGCCTTCCACAGGTGCGGGAAAGTGCTCCCACTGTGTGTAGAAGTGATTGGCAGAATGCTGGTAATAGTACAAATCACCATAATTCGCAGATTTCAAATACAAATCTTCGGCATCGAAAGCAGCATAGTATTTCAAATCAGAAATTAAAGCCTCTACGGCTTTAACGTCCCATTCATCAGAGCGAATATTTTGTTTAACCACTTCCCCCATAGAAAAACGGAGTACATTGGGAACATTAAAAACCTATGTGTGACCATGTGTCTGGAACTTTACAGCATCCCATACAATCCCTTCTAAAACGGGCCAAGCAGTTATATTCACAAAAGTCTGGTCCCTCTTCATGATGTGTGAAGAGGAGCGGGGAGCCAAAGTTCCATCAATCATTCTAATTGAAGTTCTTTATTGAACGTAGTGTCCATTGATAAAACGGAAAAAATACACCACAAATCCTATGGACATGAACAAAAAAATTGCAAGAAGCACCAACCAAATGAAAGTCCAAGGAGGAATCAAAAAATGTTTTTTAAACCAGGTAGCAAAAATCGAAACTCCTGAAGGGGACTTAGATGTGGAAGAGCCAGTGTCAAATGAAAAACGGGATTGATTAGCCACCCGGATCTCCAAATCAGGCATAGACAAGTCAGTGGGGTAAGTATTTTCAGTGTCATTAAGAGGATCACCAGCAGGTAGATTCAATAAAGGATTCGTAAGTGGACTCATTTCTACAACAATATCAGGCCCGATGACAGGATCCAGGGGCAAAACAGAGTGTCGTACCATTGCTGGACACGAAACCGCAGGCGTCATACTATAGAGAATCAGCAACCCTGTGTGGTTTGACATTGTCAATGGAAATGTACCTGTTCCCCTTTCGCCCGGGAAGAGGAGGTAAAATGACTGTTCTTGTACCCTGCACACCAAGCCCTGCAACTTGACCTCGATAGGAAGGACCAAATTCTTTCTTGTTGTCGATCTTCTCTGGGACCAGTTCTCCAATTTGGGGTAGCCAGTCGACTACCGGAATCTGCTATGCAGCTTCAGACGTGGAGGGCAAGTGCTCCTTTGCAAGACTGTCTCTGGTCTTTTGTAGGTTCTGCAAAACATTAGAATGTTCATCTACGTCAAAGGATGCGGCCTCCGCCGCCATGTCAAGACCATCAAGGTCCGGAACAAACATCTTGATGCCAAAGAGCATTTCGTATGGGGCCCGCCCACCCAGAGACCTTCTAGGGAGACTATTTAGCGCACGTTGAACGCTATTGAGATGGGTTAGCCAGATTCTGCCAGCACCTAAAACTTTTGCTGTCAAGGATTGCTTTAAGTCATGGTTCATCCGCTCCACAACACTAGTACCCTCAGGCCGGTATGGAGATGAAAATTTGACCTGGTCCCCATGGCATCCTTGTACGCCTTAGAGGCGAACGCTGGACCCTGGTCCGAAAGGAAGGTACCACACGCAAAAATTCCCACAAAGACACGCAAATCCCTTATGACAGTTCTAGAATCAGCGCTCCTTTGAGGCCACACACAGACAAAGCGCGTGCAAGAGTCAACAGCTACTAAGATGTACTTATATGCAGTATCAGAGGAGAAAGGACTGCAGTGATCTAAATAAACACACGCAAGTGGTTTATTAGATATGTACAACTGAGTTTGGGGCGGGCGTGCAGCAGAGGAAGGAATAATTGGCTGACAAATGCCACATTGAAGGACAAAATCACGTGTCTGTTTGTACAAACCCCACCACCAATATAGTTGCTGGAGAAAAGATACAGTAGCTGACATGCTGGCATGCGCCGAAGCCATCCCGGCATGGCCTGCTGTAATCAAAGCCTGTCTGCGGTCCCCGTTGGGAATCAACCTGTCACCAATGTCATAATTTCTCACATAAGGAACTTTATCAGGACTTAAATGATAAGAGTATTTAGAAGGGAAACCCTTAAGGTAATTACCTCCCTTCTCCATTGTGGCAAAAGCTGCCAAGATGTCATCATCAATCTAACTTTTGGAACGTGTAACCGCTGCCACTGCATATGTTGCAACTCCTGTCTTCGCAGCCTAGGCCGCGAGACAGTTGCCAAGAGCGTGAACTCCAACACGCTGATGACCCAGAGTATGAATTACAAAGACGAGTGGGAGTCGTTCTTTGAGCTCAGCCACTTGAACCCAGATCATTTTATGTTTTATTGTGCGACCCTTGGAGTCACGATAATCATTTTGAGTCCAAAAGGGTAGATTGTCATTGTAAGACTGAACACAGTAGTAAGAGTCACTCACAATAAGAGTAGTCACACTGGGATCGGCTTACTCCAATGCAAGCATCAGAGCACGAAGTTCTGCCAACTGGGCGGTATAGTCCCCTAATGCGTGTGTATGCACGACATCGGACTTGAATTCACCATCCACCATAGTACCAACCACAATTGCGCAGGCTGAAGAATAAGCCTGCTTTGAATCCATAGCCGCTTGCGCGCTTCCGTCAGTGTAAACGATACAATGGAAATCCTCAAGTGGGCGCATAATCAGAGGGGCAGGATGAACAAATTCATACTGCAAGAACTCCTGAGTCTGCAAAGAGGAATCAAAAATGAATGTTACATCCGGGGATGTCAAGGATGTAGACCATTGTATCCACCGAGGGTGCAAAGCTTTGTAATTCGGTACACTGGCTTTCGTCACTGCCTCCAAGGCAGGATACGGAGTAACATCCAAAATGCGTTTTCCCTGCAACAGTGCACGTTCCTTAAGAATCGCCATTTGCACTGCTGTCAAAACTTTTGCCACAGTGGAAAACCCAACTCAACTGAAGTGTACAAGTGTGACTTGTAAGCGATAGGGACTGTGTTACCCTCAATAAAAGTGAGTAACGTGAAGCCCACCACCCCTGGCACGATTCTTATCACCAGGTTGGTGTGGTTATCACAAGTCACCAAGAATTTAGATTCAAGAACGTCAGCCTGCAAAGATTGCAAGATGGCTGAATGTTCCGGCAGCCAGTACAATTTGGAAAAAGTAGGTTGTATCAACGCATAAAGCGACTTGATACGCTGGGCATATTCCGGAAAGTAGGTACGACCGAAATTTAAAAAGCCCAGTAACGATTGTAGCTTTTTCAGTGTTGTAGGAGCTCGCAAAAGTGCACATTTCTCCAAGAAGTGAGGAGGTATACCTCGACCTTCATCGTTGAGCTTGTAGCCCAGGAACAACACTGTGTACTCTGCAATGTGGGATTTCGCAAAGTTATATTTATAGCCAAAGTCCGCAAAACAGCAAATTATGCGGTCAACTCGGCACAGATGCAGTCATAATTTCTCGTCTGTCAGATAAATGTCATCCACATATGAACATGCATCTGCGTCGAATCTCTCCAGGAGAGAGACAATGCAGGAGGCAAAAACACCAGGGCTATTCTTGTAACCCATAGCCAAATGAAGGAATTGGCACTGTTTGCCACCACTTGTAAAAGCCATACATTGACTACTAAGAGAGAACAGATTGTGGACAAAAAAAACATTGGATGTGTCAAGTGTGGTCTTAAATCTTTTACGCACCAGACTATCCACAAGAGCAGAACTGTGAGTATTCTGCACGGCGCATGTACGACAATGTAAGTTTAGGTGGTGGTAATCCAATACTAAACGGTACGAGCCATCTGGCTTGGTCACAGTAAAAAGTGGGTTATTCATCGGAGACACAGACGTTTCAATTACACCTTGATATACCAATTGTTTAAGGATTTCTGCAACGCAGGCTTCTGCTTCACGTCGCATGAGGTATTGGGGTTGAGACTGTGGCATCGATCGCAAGGGAATCTCATGTCGATGGGAAAGTTTATCCCATCCACAGTGAGTACGGTACAACGCCGGGGCAAGCGCCCTAGCCCACTCTTCTGCATACTGAAGAGCCTGCTCCTTCGACACTGTGTGCGCAAAAGCGGGGAGGATCACCTCCTCCCCTTGCGGAGCAGCTAAAAGAAACGGTGGGGGCCAATCGACCTCCGCCAACAAAATATCATAGTCAGTTGTCAGATTTTCCCCAAAAAAACCTTTTATGGTACGTTCTATGTCACCTTCAATTATTAAGACAATTTCATAAAGCCTGTCATGGGGAGCCACTCTAGTGTCAGCTGTCTCAACTACAACGAAGGTGTCAATCGCTGTCAACTTCAGTAGTGGATGCAACGCCTCTCGAATGATGGTAATCTCCGCCGCGCTGTCGAACACGTCAGCGCCCATGTCAGATTACGAAGCTGCGTTTTCACTATCTGTGGCATATCTCGCTGTTACTGCAGCAACTTTCTTTTTCTGAAATTGGGGCCTTTGACGCTGTGACTCGTCCTGCTTGCCTTTTCTGTCAGCCTTGCGAGGCTGCTCACTGCTCTGTTGGGCACCTTAACCTCTGCCGCCGCCTCCTCCACCGGTGGTTGGTACTGATGTTTCCTGCAAACAGCGAGGAGAATGTTGTTCAGGAACATGAAACCTATCAATCGACCTAATAGTACTGCGGTTGCGCAACTCTGTATGCTTAGCAGGGGCAGGTGTAGGTGAAGCAGGACGGGACCCCTGTTTCTGTTGCTGTTTGCCCTGTTTTTTGTTCTTACTCCAATTTTGTTTCTGAACTTTTGGGCAGTCATCTTTATTAGATGACACTTGTTGAGTTTGCTGCTGTTTTTCTTTCTTAGTGAAAGGCTTAACACCCAAACTATTATGGCCAACGGTCTTATAAGCTTCCATAATAGTTTTTTGTACCTGACGGGGTTTGTCGCGTCGGGGACATCGCGCAAAGCATTTGAGACCTGGAAACTCACCCCATCCCCCTTGACATTAGCAAGGACGAGATCGCGTACCATGTCAAACGCTCCTACAAGCCGTATTCCCAACTCCACAGCCGCCTCTGGTCCATCTTTATCCTGAATACGCTTGATCACAGAGGGCAGGACGGTCATTGACGGGGTGCCAAAGCACCTAGTATAGACTGCCGCAAAAATCACACCCGAAGAGGTACATTTATTTACGTCGGGCACTAAGTCTTTCTGCAAACTAATTGTGAGGATCCTGTGTTTCTCCACCGGACTAGTATTCGGGAATACTGCTTCCTGTTGGTCGAATTTCTCGGTAAGCCAAAAAGGCATCTCATCCTTTTCCTGGGGACGCTTGCCCACGACCGCATTAACCATGACGGGACTAAGCTTCAGCCCGCCCCCGCCAACTGGATGCGCTGCATCACCCGGGACCCCACCCAGAAGATTGCGGGTAATGTAATGAACTAGACTCCTAATAACTGACCCTGCAGAATCATAAAGGGGTCTTAGTTGGGGAGCTGTTAACTGCCCCGCCCTCGGATGCGGGGTGTAAGCAGCTAAAACATGCCAAGTAGCACCTGGGATTGACAATGGCCCTTGTCTGACCGCTGTTATAACGTGTGGGAGGGCGCCATTACACCAAACGGCATGTGGTCAAGCCGAAATCGGAATTTCCACTGTCCGATATGGAGCATACGCCGCAGGAGCATCAGCAGGGGTGTAAGTGTGAAATACACCAGTACCAGCACCTACAGCGGGAAATGTAACCCATGAGTAAAACAACTCAAACGGGTACACCGCGTCAGCTGAGACGACAGAAACCACTGCCTGTCCCTCTAAAGAAACGAGGTATTCCTGTAAGTGATTCCGCACAGCGACACAACTGTGTGCTGGGATATCAAACGCAGCCATAATGACACAGTTATAGAAAAGTACAATGCAATAGAATAAGGCACAACTGGGTAGTAATTCAAATAGAAACCGTTTTAAAATATCAAGCTTGAAGAAACCTATGTAACTATATTTAGGTTTTATCTGTCACTATATTCAACCGGAAACAACAGCGAGGGGGTCGTAGACGGATATAAGCACTACTCAAGTGTCTCAAAATAAGACCACACTCGTTGTCGGCGCCATGTTACAAGGATTTCTGCTCATGCCCAGAACTGTGCACAGAGACCTAGGACATTAGTGAATTGTGGTGTACCAGAAACTCACCTCAGTACCTAGAAACCCCAACCAACTTAAATTAAAAGTGGAATTTCTTACCAGGGCTTGTAAGCCACTTAGGGAAGTACTGGTGTAATTATTCCAATCTGGAAATTCACCCAAATCTGGAAATGAAGGAGCATTTAATTTTTTAGAACTAGCCATTCCAAAGCAAGTTGTTTGTGCAATATTGGCATTCAGAAACAACATATGGTTTGGGATGAGACAAGCACAATGCAAAGCCTCAGTGCCTTGCACTTGCCAACATTTAGAACCCCAAACAGATTTAAGATCAACAGTATCTTTCCACAGTTCATAGCCCTCAACAGCCAACTGGTCAATAAAGGACTTCAAATACAGTAATTTAGTGTGGGTGAGTCTAACCTTGGAAGAGAACTTCTCAGTCATCGTAAAATAAAATGTATTAGTGTTTGAATGATCAAAGTCAGTAAAATAAGAAAACTTTTTCAAAAATGTTTTGGAGCTGCCTTCCACAGGTGCGGGAAAGTGCTCCCACTGTGTGTAGAAGTGATTGGCAGAATGCTGGTAATAGTACAAATCACCATAATTCGCAGATTTCAAATACAAATCTTCGGCATCGAAAGCAGCATAGTATTTCAAATCAGAAATTAAAGCCTCTACGGCTTTAACGTCCCATTCATCAGAGCGAATATTTTGTTTAACCACTTCCCCCATAGAAAAACGGAGTACATTGGGAACATTAAAAACCTATGTGTGACCATGTGTCTGGAACTTTACAGCATCCCATACAATCCCTTCTAAAACGGGCCAAGCAGTTATATTCACAAAAGTCTGGTCCCTCTTCATGATGTGTGAAGAGGAGCGGGGAGCCAAAGTTCCATCAATCATTCTAATTGAAGTTCTTTATTGAACGTAGTGTCCATTGATAAAACGGAAAAAATACACCACAAATCCTATGGACATGAACAAAAAAATTGCAAGAAGCACCAACCAAATGAAAGTCCAAGGAGGAATCAAAAAATGTTTTTTAAACCAGGTAGCAAAAATCGAAACTCCTGAAGGGGACTTAGATGTGGAAGAGCCAGTGTCAAATGAAAAACGGGATTGATTAGCCACCCGGATCTCCAAATCAGGCATAGACAAGTCAGTGGGGTAAGTATTTTCAGTGTCATTAAGAGGATCACCAGCAGGTAGATTCAATAAAGGATTCGTAAGTGGACTCATTTCTACAACAATATCAGGCCCGATGACAGGATCCAGGGGCAAAACAGAGTGTCGTACCATTGCTGGACACGAAACCGCAGGCGTCATACTATAGAGAATCAGCAACCCTGTGTGGTTTGACATTGTCAATGGAAATGTACCTGTTCCCCTTTCGCCCGGGAAGAGGAGGTAAAATGACTGTTCTTGTACCCTGCACACCAAGCCCTGCAACTTGACCTCGATAGGAAGGACCAAATTCTTTCTTGTTGTCGATCTTCTCTGGGACCAGTTCTCCAATTTGGGGTAGCCAGTCGACTACCGGAATCTGCTATGCAGCTTCAGACGTGGAGGGCAAGTGCTCCTTTGCAAGACTGTCTCTGGTCTTTTGTAGGTTCTGCAAAACATTAGAATGTTCATCTACGTCAAAGGATGCGGCCTCCGCCGCCATGTCAAGACCATCAAGGTCCGGAACAAACATCTTGATGCCAAAGAGCATTTCGTATGGGGCCCGCCCACCCAGAGACCTTCTAGGGAGACTATTTAGCGCACGTTGAACGCTATTGAGATGGGTTAGCCAGATTCTGCCAGCACCTAAAACTTTTGCTGTCAAGGATTGCTTTAAGTCATGGTTCATCCGCTCCACAACACTAGTACCCTCAGGCCGGTATGGAGATGAAAATTTGACCTGGTCCCCATGGCATCCTTGTACGCCTTAGAGGCGAACGCTGGACCCTGGTCCGAAAGGAAGGTACCACACGCAAAAATTCCCACAAAGACACGCAAATCCCTTATGACAGTTCTAGAATCAGCGCTCCTTTGAGGCCACACACAGACAAAGCGCGTGCAAGAGTCAACAGCTACTAAGATGTACTTATATGCAGTATCAGAGGAGAAAGGACTGCAGTGATCTAAATAAACACACGCAAGTGGTTTATTAGATATGTACAACTGAGTTTGGGGCGGGCGTGCAGCAGAGGAAGGAATAATTGGCTGACAAATGCCACATTGAAGGACAAAATCACGTGTCTGTTTGTACAAACCCCACCACCAATATAGTTGCTGGAGAAAAGATACAGTAGCTGACATGCTGGCATGCGCCGAAGCCATCCCGGCATGGCCTGCTGTAATCAAAGCCTGTCTGCGGTCCCCGTTGGGAATCAACCTGTCACCAATGTCATAATTTCTCACATAAGGAACTTTATCAGGACTTAAATGATAAGAGTATTTAGAAGGGAAACCCTTAAGGTAATTACCTCCCTTCTCCATTGTGGCAAAAGCTGCCAAGATGTCATCATCAATCTAACTTTTGGAACGTGTAACCGCTGCCACTGCATATGTTGCAACTCCTGTCTTCGCAGCCTAGGCCGCGAGACAGTTGCCAAGAGCGTGAACTCCAACACGCTGATGACCCAGAGTATGAATTACAAAGACGAGTGGGAGTCGTTCTTTGAGCTCAGCCACTTGAACCCAGATCATTTTATGTTTTATTGTGCGACCCTTGGAGTCACGATAATCATTTTGAGTCCAAAAGGGTAGATTGTCATTGTAAGACTGAACACAGTAGTAAGAGTCACTCACAATAAGAGTAGTCACACTGGGATCGGCTTACTCCAATGCAAGCATCAGAGCACGAAGTTCTGCCAACTGGGCGGTATAGTCCCCTAATGCGTGTGTATGCACGACATCGGACTTGAATTCACCATCCACCATAGTACCAACCACAATTGCGCAGGCTGAAGAATAAGCCTGCTTTGAATCCATAGCCGCTTGCGCGCTTCCGTCAGTGTAAACGATACAATGGAAATCCTCAAGTGGGCGCATAATCAGAGGGGCAGGATGAACAAATTCATACTGCAAGAACTCCTGAGTCTGCAAAGAGGAATCAAAAATGAATGTTACATCCGGGGATGTCAAGGATGTAGACCATTGTATCCACCGAGGGTGCAAAGCTTTGTAATTCGGTACACTGGCTTTCGTCACTGCCTCCAAGGCAGGATACGGAGTAACATCCAAAATGCGTTTTCCCTGCAACAGTGCACGTTCCTTAAGAATCGCCATTTGCACTGCTGTCAAAACTTTTGCCACAGTGGAAAACCCAACTCAACTGAAGTGTACAAGTGTGACTTGTAAGCGATAGGGACTGTGTTACCCTCAATAAAAGTGAGTAACGTGAAGCCCACCACCCCTGGCACGATTCTTATCACCAGGTTGGTGTGGTTATCACAAGTCACCAAGAATTTAGATTCAAGAACGTCAGCCTGCAAAGATTGCAAGATGGCTGAATGTTCCGGCAGCCAGTACAATTTGGAAAAAGTAGGTTGTATCAACGCATAAAGCGACTTGATACGCTGGGCATATTCCGGAAAGTAGGTACGACCGAAATTTAAAAAGCCCAGTAACGATTGTAGCTTTTTCAGTGTTGTAGGAGCTCGCAAAAGTGCACATTTCTCCAAGAAGTGAGGAGGTATACCTCGACCTTCATCGTTGAGCTTGTAGCCCAGGAACAACACTGTGTACTCTGCAATGTGGGATTTCGCAAAGTTATATTTATAGCCAAAGTCCGCAAAACAGCAAATTATGCGGTCAACTCGGCACAGATGCAGTCATAATTTCTCGTCTGTCAGATAAATGTCATCCACATATGAACATGCATCTGCGTCGAATCTCTCCAGGAGAGAGACAATGCAGGAGGCAAAAACACCAGGGCTATTCTTGTAACCCATAGCCAAATGAAGGAATTGGCACTGTTTGCCACCACTTGTAAAAGCCATACATTGACTACTAAGAGAGAACAGATTGTGGACAAAAAAAACATTGGATGTGTCAAGTGTGGTCTTAAATCTTTTACGCACCAGACTATCCACAAGAGCAGAACTGTGAGTATTCTGCACGGCGCATGTACGACAATGTAAGTTTAGGTGGTGGTAATCCAATACTAAACGGTACGAGCCATCTGGCTTGGTCACAGTAAAAAGTGGGTTATTCATCGGAGACACAGACGTTTCAATTACACCTTGATATACCAATTGTTTAAGGATTTCTGCAACGCAGGCTTCTGCTTCACGTCGCATGAGGTATTGGGGTTGAGACTGTGGCATCGATCGCAAGGGAATCTCATGTCGATGGGAAAGTTTATCCCATCCACAGTGAGTACGGTACAACGCCGGGGCAAGCGCCCTAGCCCACTCTTCTGCATACTGAAGAGCCTGCTCCTTCGACACTGTGTGCGCAAAAGCGGGGAGGATCACCTCCTCCCCTTGCGGAGCAGCTAAAAGAAACGGTGGGGGCCAATCGACCTCCGCCAACAAAATATCATAGTCAGTTGTCCGATTTTCCCCAAAAAAACCTTTTATGGTACGTTCTATGTCACCTTCAATTATTAAGACAATTTCATAAAGCCTGTCATGGGGAGCCACTCTAGTGTCAGCTGTCTCAACTACAACGAAGGTGTCAATCGCTGTCAACTTCAGTAGTGGATGCAACGCCTCTCGAATGATGGTAATCTCCGCCGCGCTGTCGAGCACGTCAGCGCCCATGTCAGATTACGAAGCTGCGTTTTCACTATCTGTGGCATATCTCGCTGTTACTGCAGCAACTTTCTTTTTCTGAAATTGGGGCCTTTGACGCTGTGACTCGTCCTGCTTGCCTTTTCTGTCAGCCTTGCGAGGCTGCTCACTGCTCTGTTGGGCACCTTAACCTCTGCCGCCGCCTCCTCCACCGGTGGTTGGTACTGATGTTTCCTGCAAACAGCGAGGAGAATGTTGTTCAGGAACATGAAACCTATCAATCGACCTAATAGTACTGCGGTTGCGCAACTCTGTATGCTTAGCAGGGGCAGGTGTAGGTGAAGCAGGACGGGACCCCTGTTTCTGTTGCTGTTTGCCCTGTTTTTTGTTCTTACTCCAATTTTGTTTCTGAACTTTTGGGCAGTCATCTTTATTAGATGACACTTGTTGAGTTTGCTGCTGTTTTTCTTTCTTAGTGAAAGGCTTAACACCCAAACTATTATGGCCAACGGTCTTATAAGCTTCCATAATAGTTTTTTGTACCTGACGGGGTTTGTCGCGTCGGGGACATCGCGCAAAGCATTTGAGACCTGGAAACTCACCCCATCCCCCTTGACATTAGCAAGGACGAGATCGCGTACCATGTCAAACGCTCCTACAAGCCGTATTCCCAACTCCACAGCCGCCTCTGGTCCATCTTTATCCTGAATACGCTTGATCACAGAGGGCAGGACGGTCATTGACGGGGTGCCAAAGCACCTAGTATAGACTGCCGCAAAAATCACACCCGAAGAGGTACATTTATTTACGTCGGGCACTAAGTCTTTCTGCAAACTAATTGTGAGGATCCTGTGTTTCTCCACCGGACTAGTATTCGGGAATACTGCTTCCTGTTGGTCGAATTTCTCGGTAAGCCAAAAAGGCATCTCATCCTTTTCCTGGGGACGCTTGCCCACGACCGCATTAACCATGACGGGACTAAGCTTCAGCCCGCCCCCGCCAACTGGATGCGCTGCATCACCCGGGACCCCACCCAGAAGATTGCGGGTAATGTAATGAACTAGACTCCTAATAACTGACCCTGCAGAATCATAAAGGGGTCTTAGTTGGGGAGCTGTTAACTGCCCCGCCCTCGGATGCGGGGTGTAAGCAGCTAAAACATGCCAAGTAGCACCTGGGATTGACAATGGCCCTTGTCTGACCGCTGTTATAACGTGTGGGAGGGCGCCATTACACCAAACGGCATGTGGTCAAGCCGAAATCGGAATTTCCACTGTCCGATATGGAGCATACGCCGCAGGAGCATCAGCAGGGGTGTAAGTGTGAAATACACCAGTACCAGCACCTACAGCGGGAAATGTAACCCATGAGTAAAACAACTCAAACGGGTACACCGCGTCAGCTGAGACGACAGAAACCACTGCCTGTCCCTCTAAAGAAACGAGGTATTCCTGTAAGTGATTCCGCACAGCGACACAACTGTGTGCTGGGATATCAAACGCAGCCATAATGACACAGTTATAGAAAAGTACAATGCAATAGAATAAGGCACAACTGGGTAGTAATTCAAATAGAAACCGTTTTAAAATATCAAGCTTGAAGAAACCTATGTAACTATATTTAGGTTTTATCTGTCACTATATTCAACCGGAAACAACAGCGAGGGGGTCGTAGACGGATATAAGCACTACTCAAGTGTCTCAAAATAAGACCACACTCGTTGTCGGCGCCATGTTACAAGGATTTCTGCTCATGCCCAGAACTGTGCACAGAGACCTAGGACATTAGTGAATTGTGGTGTACCAGAAACTCACCTCAGTACCTAGAAACCCCAACCAACTTAAATTAAAAGTGGAATTTCTTACCAGGGCTTGTAAGCCACTTAGGGAAGTACTGGTGTAATTATTCCAATCTGGAAATTCACCCAAATCTGGAAATGAAGGAGCATTTAATTTTTTAGAACTAGCCATTCCAAAGCAAGTTGTTTGTGCAATATTGGCATTCAGAAACAACATATGGTTTGGGATGAGACAAGCACAATGCAAAGCCTCAGTGCCTTGCACTTGCCAACATTTAGAACCCCAAACAGATTTAAGATCAACAGTATCTTTCCACAGTTCATAGCCCTCAACAGCCAACTGGTCAATAAAGGACTTCAAATACAGTAATTTAGTGTGGGTGAGTCTAACCTTGGAAGAGAACTTCTCAGTCATCGTAAAATAAAATGTATTAGTGTTTGAATGATCAAAGTCAGTAAAATAAGAAAACTTTTTCAAAAATGTTTTGGAGCTGCCTTCCACAGGTGCGGGAAAGTGCTCCCACTGTGTGTAGAAGTGATTGGCAGAATGCTGGTAATAGTACAAATCACCATAATTCGCAGATTTCAAATACAAATCTTCGGCATCGAAAGCAGCATAGTATTTCAAATCAGAAATTAAAGCCTCTACGGCTTTAACGTCCCATTCATCAGAGCGAATATTTTGTTTAACCACTTCCCCCATAGAAAAACGGAGTACATTGGGAACATTAAAAACCTATGTGTGACCATGTGTCTGGAACTTTACAGCATCCCATACAATCCCTTCTAAAACGGGCCAAGCAGTTATATTCACAAAAGTCTGGTCCCTCTTCATGATGTGTGAAGAGGAGCGGGGAGCCAAAGTTCCATCAATCATTCTAATTGAAGTTCTTTATTGAACGTAGTGTCCATTGATAAAACGGAAAAAATACACCACAAATCCTATGGACATGAACAAAAAAATTGCAAGAAGCACCAACCAAATGAAAGTCCAAGGAGGAATCAAAAAATGTTTTTTAAACCAGGTAGCAAAAATCGAAACTCCTGAAGGGGACTTAGATGTGGAAGAGCCAGTGTCAAATGAAAAACGGGATTGATTAGCCACCCGGATCTCCAAATCAGGCATAGACAAGTCAGTGGGGTAAGTATTTTCAGTGTCATTAAGAGGATCACCAGCAGGTAGATTCAATAAAGGATTCGTAAGTGGACTCATTTCTACAACAATATCAGGCCCGATGACAGGATCCAGGGGCAAAACAGAGTGTCGTACCATTGCTGGACACGAAACCGCAGGCGTCATACTATAGAGAATCAGCAACCCTGTGTGGTTTGACATTGTCAATGGAAATGTACCTGTTCCCCTTTCGCCCGGGAAGAGGAGGTAAAATGACTGTTCTTGTACCCTGCACACCAAGCCCTGCAACTTGACCTCGATAGGAAGGACCAAATTCTTTCTTGTTGTCGATCTTCTCTGGGACCAGTTCTCCAATTTGGGGTAGCCAGTCGACTACCGGAATCTGCTATGCAGCTTCAGACGTGGAGGGCAAGTGCTCCTTTGCAAGACTGTCTCTGGTCTTTTGTAGGTTCTGCAAAACATTAGAATGTTCATCTACGTCAAAGGATGCGGCCTCCGCCGCCATGTCAAGACCATCAAGGTCCGGAACAAACATCTTGATGCCAAAGAGCATTTCGTATGGGGCCCGCCCACCCAGAGACCTTCTAGGGAGACTATTTAGCGCACGTTGAACGCTATTGAGATGGGTTAGCCAGATTCTGCCAGCACCTAAAACTTTTGCTGTCAAGGATTGCTTTAAGTCATGGTTCATCCGCTCCACAACACTAGTACCCTCAGGCCGGTATGGAGATGAAAATTTGACCTGGTCCCCATGGCATCCTTGTACGCCTTAGAGGCGAACGCTGGACCCTGGTCCGAAAGGAAGGTACCACACGCAAAAATTCCCACAAAGACACGCAAATCCCTTATGACAGTTCTAGAATCAGCGCTCCTTTGAGGCCACACACAGACAAAGCGCGTGCAAGAGTCAACAGCTACTAAGATGTACTTATATGCAGTATCAGAGGAGAAAGGACTGCAGTGATCTAAATAAACACACGCAAGTGGTTTATTAGATATGTACAACTGAGTTTGGGGCGGGCGTGCAGCAGAGGAAGGAATAATTGGCTGACAAATGCCACATTGAAGGACAAAATCACGTGTCTGTTTGTACAAACCCCACCACCAATATAGTTGCTGGAGAAAAGATACAGTAGCTGACATGCTGGCATGCGCCGAAGCCATCCCGGCATGGCCTGCTGTAATCAAAGCCTGTCTGCGGTCCCCGTTGGGAATCAACCTGTCACCAATGTCATAATTTCTCACATAAGGAACTTTATCAGGACTTAAATGATAAGAGTATTTAGAAGGGAAACCCTTAAGGTAATTACCTCCCTTCTCCATTGTGGCAAAAGCTGCCAAGATGTCATCATCAATCTAACTTTTGGAACGTGTAACCGCTGCCACTGCATATGTTGCAACTCCTGTCTTCGCAGCCTAGGCCGCGAGACAGTTGCCAAGAGCGTGAACTCCAACACGCTGATGACCCAGAGTATGAATTACAAAGACGAGTGGGAGTCGTTCTTTGAGCTCAGCCACTTGAACCCAGATCATTTTATGTTTTATTGTGCGACCCTTGGAGTCACGATAATCATTTTGAGTCCAAAAGGGTAGATTGTCATTGTAAGACTGAACACAGTAGTAAGAGTCACTCACAATAAGAGTAGTCACACTGGGATCGGCTTACTCCAATGCAAGCATCAGAGCACGAAGTTCTGCCAACTGGGCGGTATAGTCCCCTAATGCGTGTGTATGCACGACATCGGACTTGAATTCACCATCCACCATAGTACCAACCACAATTGCGCAGGCTGAAGAATAAGCCTGCTTTGAATCCATAGCCGCTTGCGCGCTTCCGTCAGTGTAAACGATACAATGGAAATCCTCAAGTGGGCGCATAATCAGAGGGGCAGGATGAACAAATTCATACTGCAAGAACTCCTGAGTCTGCAAAGAGGAATCAAAAATGAATGTTACATCCGGGGATGTCAAGGATGTAGACCATTGTATCCACCGAGGGTGCAAAGCTTTGTAATTCGGTACACTGGCTTTCGTCACTGCCTCCAAGGCAGGATACGGAGTAACATCCAAAATGCGTTTTCCCTGCAACAGTGCACGTTCCTTAAGAATCGCCATTTGCACTGCTGTCAAAACTTTTGCCACAGTGGAAAACCCAACTCAACTGAAGTGTACAAGTGTGACTTGTAAGCGATAGGGACTGTGTTACCCTCAATAAAAGTGAGTAACGTGAAGCCCACCACCCCTGGCACGATTCTTATCACCAGGTTGGTGTGGTTATCACAAGTCACCAAGAATTTAGATTCAAGAACGTCAGCCTGCAAAGATTGCAAGATGGCTGAATGTTCCGGCAGCCAGTACAATTTGGAAAAAGTAGGTTGTATCAACGCATAAAGCGACTTGATACGCTGGGCATATTCCGGAAAGTAGGTACGACCGAAATTTAAAAAGCCCAGTAACGATTGTAGCTTTTTCAGTGTTGTAGGAGCTCGCAAAAGTGCACATTTCTCCAAGAAGTGAGGAGGTATACCTCGACCTTCATCGTTGAGCTTGTAGCCCAGGAACAACACTGTGTACTCTGCAATGTGGGATTTCGCAAAGTTATATTTATAGCCAAAGTCCGCAAAACAGCAAATTATGCGGTCAACTCGGCACAGATGCAGTCATAATTTCTCGTCTGTCAGATAAATGTCATCCACATATGAACATGCATCTGCGTCGAATCTCTCCAGGAGAGAGACAATGCAGGAGGCAAAAACACCAGGGCTATTCTTGTAACCCATAGCCAAATGAAGGAATTGGCACTGTTTGCCACCACTTGTAAAAGCCATACATTGACTACTAAGAGAGAACAGATTGTGGACAAAAAAAACATTGGATGTGTCAAGTGTGGTCTTAAATCTTTTACGCACCAGACTATCCACAAGAGCAGAACTGTGAGTATTCTGCACGGCGCATGTACGACAATGTAAGTTTAGGTGGTGGTAATCCAATACTAAACGGTACGAGCCATCTGGCTTGGTCACAGTAAAAAGTGGGTTATTCATCGGAGACACAGACGTTTCAATTACACCTTGATATACCAATTGTTTAAGGATTTCTGCAACGCAGGCTTCTGCTTCACGTCGCATGAGGTATTGGGGTTGAGACTGTGGCATCGATCGCAAGGGAATCTCATGTCGATGGGAAAGTTTATCCCATCCACAGTGAGTACGGTACAACGCCGGGGCAAGCGCCCTAGCCCACTCTTCTGCATACTGAAGAGCCTGCTCCTTCGACACTGTGTGCGCAAAAGCGGGGAGGATCACCTCCTCCCCTTGCGGAGCAGCTAAAAGAAACGGTGGGGGCCAATCGACCTCCGCCAACAAAATATCATAGTCAGTTGTCAGATTTTCCCCAAAAAAACCTTTTATGGTACGTTCTATGTCACCTTCAATTATTAAGACAATTTCATAAAGCCTGTCATGGGGAGCCACTCTAGTGTCAGCTGTCTCAACTACAACGAAGGTGTCAATCGCTGTCAACTTCAGTAGTGGATGCAACGCCTCTCGAATGATGGTAATCTCCGCCGCGCTGTCGAGCACGTCAGCGCCCATGTCAGATTACGAAGCTGCGTTTTCACTATCTGTGGCATATCTCGCTGTTACTGCAGCAACTTTCTTTTTCTGAAATTGGGGCCTT
The DNA here is from genome assembly GCF_964263255.1 of Lissotriton vulgaris. NCBI lineage: Eukaryota > Metazoa > Chordata > Amphibia > Caudata > Salamandridae > Lissotriton > Lissotriton vulgaris. The sequence goes on along the minus strand of NC_141695.1, from coordinate 365,261,546 downwards.
TGACGCTGTGACTCGTCCTGCTTGCCTTTTCTGTCAGCCTTGCGAGGCTGCTCACTGCTCTGTTGGGAACCTTAACCTCTGCCGCCGCCTCCTCCACCGGTGGTTGGTACTGATGTTTCCTGCAAACAGCGAGGAGAATGTTGTTCAGGAACATGAAACCTATCAATCGACCTAATAGTACTGCGGTTGCGCAACTCTGTATGCTTAGCAGGGGCAGGTGTAGGTGAAGCAGGACGGGACCCCTGTTTCTGTTGCTGTTTGCCCTGTTTTTTGTTCTTACTCCAATTTTGTTTCTGAACTTTTGGGCAGTCATCTTTATTAGATGACACTTGTTGAGTTTGCTGCTGTTTTTCTTTCTTAGTGAAAGGCTTAACACCCAAACTATTATGGCCAACGGTCTTATAAGCTTCCATAATAGTTTTTTGTACCTGACGGGGTTTGTCGCGTCGGGGACATCGCGCAAAGCATTTGAGACCTGGAAACTCACCCCATCCCCCTTGACATTAGCAAGGACGAGATCGCGTACCATGTCAAACGCTCCTACAAGCCGTATTCCCAACTCCACAGCCGCCTCTGGTCCATCTTTATCCTGAATACGCTTGATCACAGAGGGCAGGACGGTCATTGACGGGGTGCCAAAGCACCTAGTATAGACTGCCGCAAAAATCACACCCGAAGAGGTACATTTATTTACGTCGGGCACTAAGTCTTTCTGCAAACTAATTGTGAGGATCCTGTGTTTCTCCACCGGACTAGTATTCGGGAATACTGCTTCCTGTTGGTCGAATTTCTCGGTAAGCCAAAAAGGCATCTCATCCTTTTCCTGGGGACGCTTGCCCACGACCGCATTAACCATGACGGGACTAAGCTTCAGCCCGCCCCCGCCAACTGGATGCGCTGCATCACCCGGGACCCCACCCAGAAGATTGCGGGTAATGTAATGAACTAGACTCCTAATAACTGACCCTGCAGAATCATAAAGGGGTCTTAGTTGGGGAGCTGTTAACTGCCCCGCCCTCGGATGCGGGGTGTAAGCAGCTAAAACATGCCAAGTAGCACCTGGGATTGACAATGGCCCTTGTCTGACCGCTGTTATAACGTGTGGGAGGGCGCCATTACACCAAACGGCATGTGGTCAAGCCGAAATCGGAATTTCCACTGTCCGATATGGAGCATACGCCGCAGGAGCATCAGCAGGGGTGTAAGTGTGAAATACACCAGTACCAGCACCTACAGCGGGAAATGTAACCCATGAGTAAAACAACTCAAACGGGTACACCGCGTCAGCTGAGACGACAGAAACCACTGCCTGTCCCTCTAAAGAAACGAGGTATTCCTGTAAGTGATTCCGCACAGCGACACAACTGTGTGCTGGGATATCAAACGCAGCCATAATGACACAGTTATAGAAAAGTACAATGCAATAGAATAAGGCACAACTGGGTAGTAATTCAAATAGAAACCGTTTTAAAATATCAAGCTTGAAGAAACCTATGTAACTATATTTAGGTTTTATCTGTCACTATATTCAACCGGAAACAACAGCGAGGGGGTCGTAGACGGATATAAGCACTACTCAAGTGTCTCAAAATAAGACCACACTCGTTGTCGGCGCCATGTTACAAGGATTTCTGCTCATGCCCAGAACTGTGCACAGAGACCTAGGACATTAGTGAATTGTGGTGTACCAGAAACTCACCTCAGTACCTAGAAACCCCAACCAACTAGCGATCAGTGTCACATTAGCTCTTTGTCCTGTAGCAAAGTAACAAATGATTAGACAACCTAGAACATGCGACATAGGACCATCTCAGGAAGTGAGAACACTCTTTTGTTATACTCTTATACCAGTTCACAACAGGAGTAAAAGAGAGACACGTTAAGGTTAAAATTTTTATTTTAACAATGTGATCTCATGCGCAGTATTTTAGTCAACATAAGCAGACATATGATTAAGAATAATATGGTCAACACTGGCCTTGTTGTTCACTGCTGTGTGCCACTTGCCTGTGCAGGGTCTCATGTAACTAGTCTGCACATTGGACTGGCCACTGGTCTAGATATTCACTGCTGTTTACCCCTTCCCTGTGCTGGTTCTAATGTACCTCATCTGCACCTTGGACTGGCCACTGGCCTTGAAGTGTTGCCCTTACCTCTGCAGCTTCTCATGGACATACTCTGCACCTTGGACTGACCACTGGCCTTGATGTTTGCCCCTTCCCTGTGCAGATTCTCATGTACTTACTTTGCACCTTGGCCTGGCCACTGGCCTTGATGTTCACTGCTGATTACCCCTTCATTGTGCTGGTTCTCATGTGCTTCATATGCACCTTGGACTGGCCACTGGCCTTGATGTGTGCCCCTTCCCTGTGCAGCTTCTAATGTACTTACTCTGCACTTTGTGCTGGCCACTGGCCTTGTTTTTCCCTGCTGTTTGCCCCTTGCCTGTGTAGCTTCTCATGTCCTTACTCTGCACATTGGACTGGCCACTGGACTTGTTGTTCACTGCTGTTTGCCACTTGCCTGTGCAGGATCTCATGTAACTACTCCGCACATTGGACTGGCCACTAGCCTTGATGTTGCCCCTTCCCTGTGCAGCTTCGCATGTACTTCATCTGCACTTTGTGCTAGCCACTGACCTTGTTGTTCTCTGCTGTTTGCCCCTTGCCTGTGCAGCTTCTCATGCCCTTACTCTGCACATTGGACTGGCCACTGGCCTTGTTGTTCACTGCTGTTTGCCACTTGCCTGTGCAGAATCTCATATAACTACTCTGCACATTGGACAGGCCACTGGCCTTGATGTTCACGGCTGTTTGCCCCTTTCCTGTGCAGGATCTCATGTACCTCATCTGCACTTTGTCCTGGCCACTGGCATTGCCCATGTCTACTTTTGGTGCCTATCTATGTAATATGTTAATAAATACAGTTACTCCTGTTGTCTGCCTTGTCAGTGTCCTTGCTAAATTAAGCATTTTCTGTGTGGGTATGGTTTACTGTGACACATGCTCTATATGCCACTTCAACATTGCCAATGGCTTGTTTTATTCTTTAAGGGTTCTACGGAGGTGACATGCACTTCAGTTCTTCTTGACTCTGAGGCTTGGGGTGCAATTATGTTGGTTTGGTAAGAACCACTGGTATCATGATCACTCTATGGTCAGGTTAGCTACATTGTTCAGATGTCATGTTTGTATGCACTGCCATCACAAAGTCATACTTACCTGTCATATCCGATCTAGAATCAGAGGACGCTATGGCAAGCTCCCCAAACCACAACAGTGATAATTTTAAATCCTTCCTTCAAAAGGAGATGATGATCTGTATGCTAAATACATTCCGTGAACTTATGTCAAATAAAAGGTCCCTCTTACCTGACGATGACACTTCAGACCCAGAAGCTGATCACTCCAAATCTACCAAAAAAATTAAACACTGTACGAATACTGATGGAGGTCGCGCTACCTCATCCAAGATGGGAGGTCCTAGCACCTCAAAAGGCATGGGAGGTCCTAGCACCTCAAAAGGCATGGGAGGTCCAAGCACCTCAAAAAGCATGGGAGGCCTAAGCGCCCCCAAAAGGTAATGTTGTCCATAGCGGCATGAACTTAACAAGCGCCAACTCTAGTTCAGAGGAAGACGAATTCTTCCTGGATCCTGAGGACGAATTCGTCCTAGACCTTGACGAGCAAAATACCGATGAATGGGATTTTAACCCTCCCTCTGAGGCGAACTCCTCCCCCTCGTCAAAGGACGCGATCCTTGATCCTCTCGGTACCGAAATGTTCTCCCCAGAAAACATCTCCCAACCCAACAGCAAAAGGTGGTACCCCCACGACCACGTAGCCAAATTCGTCACTAAATGGCTGAGGAACTCTCTTCAAAGAGAATCTCGCAACACCATGAGATCTGAGTGCCCCCGTCCATTCATTGAAGGGAAAGTCTGTCAGACTCCCAATCTAGACCCCGACTTAATCAAGTTCCTATTCAAACTAGGCAAGGACCCAAGAAAAGGTCTAGAAAGAGCCCTTAAAACATGTCAAGACTACCTTCTTGACCTTCTGGGCCCCCTTACCAGAATCCTAGACCTCGCTGAGGAATCACATATCTCCAACACACCCCTAGACATTAACCTGATTAAAGGTTGGAGCCAGAGAGCCATTGTACTACTGGGTAATGCCAACTCCTCCCTCAATACTGAAAGGAGAAAATCTGTCCTCATCAGAATCAACCCCAAACTCGGGGACCTGGCAGAGAAAGAGCCAACAACTAAACCTAATGGCCTCCTCTTTGGACAAGATATGATCAAAACCCTTGGCAAGTACGTGGCGACCTTTACAGCCTTAGACAAAGCCCAAAACAACATGAAGCGTGTTTTTGGCCAGGCCGGTGGAAGAGGCCGTTCTTCCGGCCGAGCTAATTTCCGGGCCTTCACCTATGGAAGAGGAAGAGGTTCATTCGGCAGAGGTAGAGGCTTCTACCCCTCCAACTCCAGACAGTACTTCCCACAAAGAGGAAGAGGCTCACGCGGAAGAGGCTTTCCCGCTTGTGGTGCTCCCAACAACACCACTTCAAGTAAGTGCACCCCTTTCTTCTTCCCCTCCAAAAGTCGGCGGCACACTAAAACTTTTCCTTCATGTTTGGGAATCCCTGACCCAAGATCCATGGGTTCTAGAAACAGTTCAGGGCTTCAAAATAGACTTTACAGAGATTCCTTCCCAATCTACCACTCCCAACCCTATGACTCTTTCTCCGGAGCATCTAGAAATTGTCAAAGAAGAGGTTTCCTCTATGTTAAAGAAGGGCGCAATAATAGAGGTCCCTTGGTCTCAAAAAAATTTCGTGAGTACCCTTTTCCTAGTCAAAAAGAAAGACAAGGGCTGGCGCCCAGTAATAAACCTTCGAGAGGTAAACAAGTACCTCGTCTACCGTCATTTCAAGATGGAGGGCATCCATCTGCTCAGAGACCTTCTTCTCCATGGAGATTGGCTAGTCAAATTGGACTTAAAAGACGCCTATTTTACCATTCCCATGGCAATAGAACATCAGTCCTTTCTCCAATTCATCTGGGACAATCGCCTTTTTCAATTTCAGGCCCTCCCTTTTGGTCTCTCTTCCGCCCCTTGGTGTTTCACCAAGATCATGAGAACGATAGTCTCTATCCTAAGAGCCAGGGGTATCCGTCTCATCATTTATCTAGACGACATACTAATAATGTCCCAATCTCACTCTCAAATTCTAGAAGACTTGCAAACCTCTATGAACCTCATAGAAAGTCTTGGATTCATTATAAACAGGGAAAAATCAATCCTTCTACCCTCCAAATCTCTGGAGTTCCTCGGCTTCACCGTGGATACTTCGACCTGTCTTCTCTTACTCCCCAAGAAGAAGATTGCCAAAATTCGGAAAGAAATCAGATTTGTCCTCAAACATCACTCCTTATCCCTGAGAGAACTAGCCAGACTCCTTGGTCTACTCTCTTCCTCGATACAAGCTATCTTCCCTGGCCCCCTCAACTACCGTGCTCTTCAGAGAGTAAAAGCCAAAGCTCTCAGATCTGGACTTTGGTATGGAGACCAAGTCTCTCTAGACGAAGAAGCCAAACTGGAACTCTCCTGGTGGCTGGACAATTTGGACGCCTGGAATGGAAGAGCTATATTTGGTTCATCTCCAGACTTCGTTCTAGAGTCAGACGCCAGCCTTCACGGTTGGGGTGCTCGTCTTCTCGACCAGGACACTGGTGGTATATGGACCCCTTCGGAATCTTTCCACCACATAAATTTCTTAGAATTGACAGCCGGGCTCTATGCTCTGATGAGCTTCAGACAATCTCTCCAAGGCAGATCCGTCCTCCTGAAGATGGACAATGTCTCCGCAGTCTCGTATATCAACCGTCTTGGCGGTACGAAATCTGCCGACCTTTCGGACCTAGCCAAGAAACTCTGGATGTTCTGTCTGGAACACAAGATCTCCCTGAGGGCCGAATACCTCCCCGGAAAATCCAATCTCTCCGCAGACTGGAACTCGAGGTTCCTAGTAGACTTCAGCGATTGGAAACTCAATCCAACCATTTTCAATTCCCTGTCCGACCTTTGGGGCCCCTTCGATGTGGACCTTTTCGCGAGTCGCTTGTCCTCCCAACTTCCACAGTATTTCAGTTGGATGCCAGAACCGGGTGCTCTCGCTGTCAACGCTTTTCTCCAACCTTGGGCCCCTCTCAGACCCTACGCCTTTCCCCCCTTTGCCATGATTCAGAGGGTTCTTCAGAAAGTGAGACAAGAACAGTGCTCCCTGGTCCTGATAGCTCCTTTCTGGCCGTCTCAAGCATGGTTCCCCACAGCCTTGGAACTCTCTTACGACATTCCTCTCCTAATCCCGGCCTCTCAAGGTCTCCTCCTAAACGCAAACGGAGGAGATCACCACCTGGTTCTTTCAGGGAGCCTGAACCTTCTTGCTTGGAAAGTGTCAGGCAATCTAACCAATTGTCTGGACTTTCGTCATCTGCTCTTACACTCCTCGGAGAATCTTGGGCACCTGGAACACACTACAGATATAATAACATCTGGAGAAAATGGGCTAGTTGGTGCTTGGAAAGGGACTTGGATCCCGTGGAAGCTCCTATCGTTAATATAGTCAATTTCCTCGTGGAACTTTTCGACAGTGGCCTCTCTTATAGATCCATTAACTGTTATAGGTCTGCCATTTCCGCAGGTCACTCTATTGTCAACGGTAAAACGGTAGGTAAAAACCCTATTGTTTGTAGGGTCCTTAAAAGTATCAGACTTAAAAGACCCCCCAGACCTAAATATCAATCTGTTTGGGATGTTAAATTGTTACTTGACCTTTTTTGCTCCTGGCCTGATAATTCCCTTCTTAACAGGAAATGTCTTTCAATTAAACTTGCCTCTCTCCTTTGTTTAATCTCCTGTCGCAGAGTTTCAGATGTTAAAGCCTTGGACATCTCCAATAGATGTTATGAGATGTTCGGTGTTAAATTTGAAATTTTTAGGAGAACTAAGACCATGTCTGATTCTATCTTCTATCCACGTTTTGATTTTTGTAAAAAGCTCTGTGTGGTTGATTGCATGAAGGAATATGATTCCAGGATGTCTAATCTTCGACCCCCCGATGCAAATCAACTCCTTGTTTCCGAAGTTAAACCCTTTAAACCCATCTCATCCTCCTCTATCGCAAGGTGGGTTAAATTGGCTATGAATTTCGCTGGTATTGACCTTTCAAAATTTCAAGCTCATTCACTAAGAAGTGCAATGGCCAGCAAATCATACTGGTCAGGTGGTAAGTTGGATACTATCCTTAAAGCTGCTGATTGGTCTAATGCCTCTACCTTCGCTCATCATTATTGTAAACCAATTGAACATGTTTCTGACGTTGTGATTCAGGGCTACCAACATGCATAATGTAGCCTCCTGTCTTGTAATGAAATTGCGATTCTCCTATTAACATGACCAGAGAATCTGGATTTCATTAAAGACACGGAGGCTAACATTATCCCTCCCGTCCCTCCCTTGAGGGATATTTGAGGGATATTGTGGATTATCTTGGTTTACTATGTTTTGAATGTTTCATACCTTTAACCTTGCTTTTCTTTGCTTCTGAAGGCTTCCTTGTGCATTTCTTGACTTGCCTTATTTTCTTTCAGACAATTTGAATTGATGACCCGTATGGATTTTACAAGTTTCAAGTATACTCCTTCAAGTTTCAAGATCTGTTCTTCGCTCAAGCATTCTAAAAGAGGCTGATTTATCTTGGCACACGCCTTTTATGGACACTGTTATGTCATTTAGTTCTATTCTTAACCTTTGTGATGTAAGCGGCTGTGAGCTGCATTAAAAAGATTAATGCATAATGTTAGCCTCCGTGTCTTTAATGAAATCCAGATTCTCTGGTCATGTTAATAGGAGAATCGCAATTCTATCCACAGTATTGCAGGCTGGCGGGCCTGGGTCATCATGTCTGTGTGAGCTTTCTTGATGTGTGCACAGCAGTGTTGGTGTATGCTCATCTAGTGATGGCCAGGCTTCCTAGTCACGTGTAAAATTCAATGTGTGCACTTGTGTGTTCATGAAGTGTGCAGTGTGAAGGGGTGACTTTGTCAGTAGTGTTGAAGTGTGTGTGCCCTGCAAAGTCAACTGCACCCATGTGTCACCCAGGAGTTGAGTGCCTGTTGTTTGGATTGGTCAGCCCTGTGCTTGTGACTCTGTGCACATGTGTGAATTGTATGTTGTGCACTGTGCAGTGTTTTTGTGTGTCCTTGCAGTTCTGGCTGACTCCTACTTGTTGTTGGTGGCAATTATGAGTTTGCAGAGTGCGTGACTGGCAAGTCAGTGTTGTGTTTTGGCGATCAGCCATGTGTCATGATACTGTTTGTGGTCAGTGTGCAGACCTGCTCAGCCACACTGACATTGTGGGTTTTTTTTTCTCGTGCACTGTTGTCACATGGGGTGGGGCTTTATTGCCTCCAATATGGCATGTGGTGTGTGGTATCAAACCATCCCCAATCTGTGCTTTAGATGCTTACCCATTGTGAGTCTACACTCCATCTATTTGTGTATGGTACACTCCTGTCATGTCCACTACTGACGTACACTTCACTTTCATGTCAGCTGTCCCCTTGGCTTGCCTGTGTGTGTGCCTCCCCATCACTTCATTTGTAACACTATGCTTTGTGGTGCAGATCTGTGCACAGGAGCAATGTGCCACTCATGGCATTTTCCCAATTGGTTATATGTGATTTTCTTGTACTGTTTTGCAGTCATGGTTGCTCATATGCAGTTCAACTGTTTGTGCTGCACAGTCCTCTGATCATGTTGTTTCCACTTTGGGGTCCAAGACATGTGCATATGTGGGTGTTAGGTTAGCTGTATATGTATTTTCAGAAGGACTGCTTAACTTCCTGGATGTGGTGTTGTCTGTGTGCTTGTTGTGCATGCAGTGCTGTGAGTGTATGTTGCCTTGTCCTTGCCTGGTGTGCATCCCCTGATGTTCTGTTGTGTTTTCAATGCGATTTCTTGGCCTATGCATCTGTTGTGTGTTTGATGTATCTGTGTGCAGTGGTTGGGCTGTGCTGTCTCTTACAGATGACAGATGCTCTGTGTGTGGTGTTCTATTTGCATGTCAGTGTGTGTTTTGTTGGTGTGTTTTATTCAGATGTGTGTTGCCAGTGGGGTGTGCCTTACCTGTGTGTCTGTCACATGAACTTAGGTCTATTCTAGTTCCTGTGCTAGTTTTAGGTGAGTCCTTGGTGTTTTCTCCTCTCATATTTGAGCTTTCGCTTGTCATTCTTGTGCATGTGCAGGCATGTGGTACACAATGACACCATGTTGACTTGATGGGTGGTGTGGTATGTCTGTCTGTGTGTCACAATAGGCCCATTTCTTGCCACCTCTGAAAAAACCCACCCTTGATCCCACCTCCCCATCCAGCTACAGACCCATTGCTTGTCTCCCTTTCCCTGCAAAGATATTCGAAAAAGTAATGAATATACAACTTGACAAATTTATCGATGAAAATAACTTACTGGACGACACCCAATTTGCCTTTAGGCAGGAACACGGAACAGAGACAGCCTTAATAAAAGCAGCAGACGAAATAAGAATGACACTAGATAAGGACGGAGCAGCAGTATTAATACTGCTGGATCTATCTGCGGCTTTTGACACGGTCGATCATGCCACTCTGATCGACCGTGTCTCAGCAATTGGCATTCACAACAATGCCAAAGAACTTCTTGCCTCCTTTCTGGCCAACCGTTCGCAGGCAGTAAAGCTGGGCCCTTATTTCTCCCACACGTTCTCCCTTCCATGCGGAGTACCACAGGGCTCCTCGCTAAGTCCGACCCTGTTTAATATCTATGTTTCGGACTTAGCCAGGGTGATTAAGTCCTACGGCATTAGTCTCACAACCTATGCTGACGACACCCAGCTGGTCCTGTCGGTACATAATGATGGACCGACAGTTGCAGCAAACTTTCAAGATGGAATGCTCCCCATCAGCTCCTAGATGTCCTCAAACTGTCTAAAATTAAACTCTGAAAAGACAGAGGTGATGACATTCGGGAAATTAGAACCTGCCTGGTCCCCCCTATGGTGGCCCAATGAGATGGGACCTCCACCAGAACCTGTCACTAAGGTTCGCAACCTCGGAGTCATATTCGATGACAGACTGCTCTTCCATCATCACGTCAACTCCGTAGTCTCCACCTCCTTCTCCTCCTCCTCCTTCTTCACTCTGAAGAAAATCAAGAAACTTCTTCCTTATCTTCCCACCTTAGCTAGAAAAACTCTGATCAGCACCCTCGTTTTTGCCAGACTATTGTAATGCCCTCCTTCTCAACGCACAGGAAAAGGTCCTTAATAGGCTTCAGTTAGTGCAAAATGCCTCAGCCAGAATCTTACTGGGCATTCCCAAGTTCACCTCAATACCACTTACATCCGACAACTTCACTGGCTCCCTGTCAGAAGCCGTACAAAATTTAAGGCACTGTGCAATGCCTATAAAGCCATTCACTACTCAGGCCCGCAGTTTCTCAAAGGCGCCCTCCGTCTGCTCGAAAACCCCAGAACCCTTCGTTCATCCTCAGCTCATCTGCTCAAAGTCAAACGCACTAGGAAAGCTAACTGGGGTGACAGATGCTTTGTGATCTCCACAGCCAGACTATGGAACTCACTCCCGATCACCATCAAAACTGCCCCAACCCTCCTTAGCTTCAGGAAGAAATTAAAAACCTGGCTGTTCCCACATTAAGATCTGCCATAGCCATCAACTGTTCAGTCAGTGCCGAGACACCCCTGGGTATTTGCGCGCTATAAAAATCGCCAAAAACATAAACATAAAACATAAACTTCTATCTCCCTCCTTTGCTCTCCTTCTATGTCTTTCCTCTGTTTTTCACTTGTTTCATACCCTAATATCAATCTCCCGCTTTCACTCTCCTTCTGTGTCCTCTGTGTCTTTCCTCCACTCTTTCCTGCACTTTTGCTGCCTTTTTGCACTTTTTTCTCTTTTTGCCTTTTTCAGCCTGTTTTTCCCCGCCGCTGCTGCCCCGCGGCCCCTCCCCCCCAGCACGACCAGTGCGACCGGCCCAATCCAGCTCCCCTCCCCGCCTCCCAGCTGTCCAGCACTTCCCGACCCCTACTTAATGGCGGCCACTGCGGGGACAGGCGAGCAAGACCACTAACTCATTGTCAGTGAAATTGCTCCCCCTCCCTCGCAGCTCCACCATTAAGTGAGGCCTTCCCCCGAGCCCCTGCACTCTCAAGTGTTGGTATTCGAGGCCCTCTTCCACTCGCAGGTTTCACCTGCGCCTCATCCCTGGTGGTCCAGTGGACCTCTTTCTCCATTCTCTCTCTTTGCTTTTTCTCTCCTTTTTCACTATTTTTTTCCCTCACTTCAATCTCCCCCTTCACTCTCCTTCTGGGTCTTTCCTCCATTGTCTGTCATGTTCCCCTCATTTCAAGCTACCCCCTTCACTTTCCTTCTGTGTCTTTTCTCTGTTTTTCACTTGTTTACCCTCATCTCAATCTCCCTCTTTTACTCTCCTTCTGTGTCCTCTGTGTCTTTCCTCCACTCTTTCTTGCACTTTTGCTGCCTTATTTGCACTTTTATCTCTCTTTTTGCCTTTTTCCTTTTGTCTTTTTCAGCCTGTTTTCCCCGCTACTGCTGCCCCCGTGGCCCCTCACCCCCAGCATGACCAGTGCGACCGGCCCAATCGAGCTCCCCTGCCCACTCCCGCCTCCCAGCTGTCAGACCCTCCACGACCCCAACTTAATGGCTGCCTCTCCAAAGGCAAGCCCGTCTGCGACCCGACTGCGACCAGCGCCAGTAACCCTGGATCTCTGCACCGCCAATGCTACGACCTAGCAGCACTCCACGCTCTCAACCCAGGCTGCAACAACAACTGCAAGCTAGCATCACCAGCCGACACCCACAGACACTTCAGCTGTCACTGCTGCAGCACACCTGCAGCACCGCCAACACCACGGACCCAGCGTAACCCGCCCCCAAGAACACAACCAAACCGAAGACCCTGCATCCTCCTGAACGTCCGATCCCTCCACAAACACGCCACCGAAATCTGGAACCTCCGCGACAGCACTACCCAGGATGTAGCATTCTTTACCGAAACCTGGACCAACACCACCTCGGGACCGTACATCGCCATCGCCATTCTCCAAGGATACAAGATCTCCAGGAAGGACCGTCCCACCCGCCCGGGAGGAGGAATCGCCATCCACCACAAATCCACCCTCCTCCTGAGCACACTCCCCGACGAGCCCACAGACCTGATGGAACACCTTCACTTCAAGATACTGGCCAGCCCTACCTCCACCCTCCGAGGAACCATCATCTATGGACCCCCTGGACCCTGTGGGCTTTTGCTAACTCCATCACGGACATCATCTCCCCACATGCCATTGTGTCCACCAACTACACCCTACTGGGAGACTTCCACTTCCACCTCGACAACCGACTGGACCCCAGCAACACATCCCTCCTGGACAACCTCCACAACATTGGACTCCACCAGATCATGACCGAATCCACGCAGTCAGCAGGACACACCCTCGACCCCCTCTTTACAACAGGAAACTCCATCACCTTCAGCTGCACCACCGAACTCCCATGGACTGACCATCGATACGTCCACTTCACCTTCAGAACACTCACCATCCACAGACATTCCCACAAAGAAACTGGGCAAGACTAACCGACGACCAGCTAACCTCATCACTCAGTAACTCCACCCCAATCATCGCGACAACCCCAACACCGCAGCCCGAACCCTGCACAGATGGATATCCGACAGCGCCAACACCATAGTCCCCTCAAGAAAAACAACAACACCGATGCCAAGAAAGCTAGATGGTTCACCACCGAACTTCGAGAGTCCAGACGCACTTGCCGCCACCTCGAAAAGGCCTGTAGGAACACCAAATCCACAGAAGCCCACAACAACTTCAGAGCTGCCACCAACGCCCACCACCAACTCATCAGAAAAACAGGGAAAAAAGCTATTGAAGACAGAATCTACACTCATGCACACAACAGCAAAGAACTCTTCAACG